>NC_136069.1:1264901324-1267301324 GCF_964261635.1 Lissotriton helveticus
TGCATAGTTTTGGATTTGACGTGTTGCCAAGTAATCCATCAGCTGCTGCAATTCGCAGATTTTTACTAAAAAAATATTTCTAGCTTAAACATATTAAAAGTTACTACAAACGCACTGACACATGTTGCTGCGCAGTGGAGGCCCCTTCAGAAAGCTTGAATGGGCACCTTTCAGTTGCTTATTGCTATATTTGTGTGTTAAACTGTGAAATCTTTGACCACACAATATTAACATTTGTACAAAAAAAAGGTGACAAGATTATGCTGTGTACATAGGAACTTCATTTTACAAATGAAGCGAGGGAAACATATTTGGTACATGAGAGACACAATAGAGTTGTTTTATGACAGCCGTAGACAGATACTGAACATGCCAAGCCAGTCTCTCTGAAGTAATCACTTTTACTTTAAATAATAAACAGCAATCCGGAAATACACAAACAGCCAGACTCTCTTTGTATTCCCTGGAAGTGACACCTAACAGTTAGCACCTTGGCACACAAGGCCCTTAGACACTTGTTTCCATCGTGTGAGAGGTGATGTGCCTACCTTGAATGAATGAATTGACTAGTGTCAGACTAGACTATAGGGCAATCAGGCAATGCCCGATAAGCTGGTATGACAGGCCATTGTTTGGGGCTTTTCGTGGACCTGTTTTGCGGTCTGGTGAGCCGTTTTTTTTACTGTTGATTTCCCTGATATCACCACAAGCATTTCCTGCAGGAAACACAACTGCCTGCACTCTACCCTCCCTTGCAAAACATCTATTTAGTGTGTCTTTCCAAGTTAAAAACTGCTCTGATTTGCAAATGTGGGCAATTGATTTTAGCTAGCTGATTCATTAATGGGACCCACTCTTATTTTATTGCACAGGCCTATTTGTCTTAGTCTAAACATAGATGGGACTTCATTTAGTCACCACGAGTACCATGTCTGGCAGAAGCCTTTTCAGCTTTAACAAATCTCTCCACATTTCACTCACTCAGCTGTATCCAAGCCTATAGGACCATGGTAGCTTGAACATCACTACTGGCTGCAGAGAGATGCTCTATGAAAACTGCCAACAAAGATCTGCCCCAGGAAGTCACTAGGCATATCCGATGACCTGGCACTTAGCAGTTACCATCAAATAACATTTCCAACTGTCTGGAGCTTTCTTTGACTCATTTTTGTCTTCTTAATGATGACCTGATACACATATCCTGAGCAGCCATTTTCAAGTAACATGTGTGCTCTATAAAAGTGCCTAAGTCTGATGCTGATTTTATTTAGCATGCCTATTCCACTATCCCACTCTGACTGTATTTAGGCAAGAGTCACATTAGTCAGTGGCAAAATGTCAAAAACTGGAGAAATATTAAAGGATTTGATTGAGAAATACTATTCCTAAAATGTTACTGGGCCACAAAAGAGTAGCTGGGGTGACCTTGCGAGAATATCGGGAATCAATTAGTAAACCAGTGTCACCGGTTATGGCTATTTATGAGGGCCAGATACTCCCGGCTGCATTATACGGCTCCGAATTATGGGGGTTCGACAACGTTAATGAGTTAATCTTAGCAGAAAATAAGTTTTTGAGAGATGTGGTGGCCCTACCTGCTTCTACCCCGCTGATCCCCCTGCGGTTAGACCTTGGTAGACGAGCCCTAAAGGATATAGTGAGGCTACGCCCACTGCTCTTTTGGGTCCGCTTAAGAAGGACCAAGGAGCTGGCCAAATATGCTGAAGGTCTGGACGACCTAATCTCGCTTGATATCGGTAACAAAATTGGCTGGTTGAAAAATGTGAGGCAATTAGTCTCACATTTGGGTTTGAGAGATGTATGGGAGACCCAATCTCCCCCGCCCAAAATAGTGATCAAGAAACTATATTGGGATTGGGTTCAGGCCGAAGCAACACGCAGCATGTTAGGGGGCTCACTTACAGAGCGTTTTCTTGAGTTTAAGTGGGCCAGAAAATTGGAACCCTTCTTTGACCTTATAACCAAGCCGCTAGACAGGGCCCTTTATTTAAAATTAAGATATGGGACCCTCCCGGTTCATGAATTTACTACAAGATGGTCCAACCAGGATGGCCCATTGCGATCATGTCCGGGTTGTGCGGCTCCTAAAGAGACAGTGGCCCATCTCTTTTTTGCCTGTCCCGCGTATAAAGTGGCACGGAAAATCTGGCTGAAACTAGTTTGTAGGGGTTTGGGGCTGAGGTGTCATCGATCGGCCTTACGAGTGATATCATCGGACTCATCATCTACCTCATTGATTTGTGGGGTGGCAAAGTTTTTGAGTAGTGCCTGGCTTATTAGATCAAGAATTCTGAAAATGAATGCCAGGCCACTAATTAACTGGTGTGGAGATAACTGAAGCCCATTTATTCAAAGTTTGTTGAGTATTGTTGCTTGTGGCCCTTATCAATTATCAATTGTTGTCTGTGCTTTGTTTATATTTTAATTATGGGTTTCCCTTGTTGATAGTCATTATTCAAACTTGATGAAATGTATTTTAAAATGTATATTGTCATCTTTTATGGTGAGCAAATTTTTTACCGAATAAAGATATTCACGCACTATTCCTAAATTGGTGTATGCTGGCAAACTGGAACTATCAATGTTAAGCCAGAAATCATTTGGAAGCAGATTCCATGAGATCAAGGATCAATTGTTCTGAACCAGAGTGAGGGTGAGTTCCCTGACCAGGGGAGTTTGGGAGAAATTATAAGGGCCATACAGAACAGACTACAGAATATCTCAATATTATATGCTGTAAAATGTGCTGCATCCTTTGAAGTGACACACAGAATCTGCTGTGCTCCCTGTACAGAAGCAATGTCAATTCAAGATGCTGACCCACGGGAACGAGTTACCCACTTCATCACAATTATGAGATGACTGGTAGCTCTGCAGATCTAATGTCTTTCCCCGAGAGACTTCGTCTGCTGAAAGTAGGTGGAGTGTCTATATCATATTTAAGGGGGCACAAGGGCTACGAAAAAGCTAAGTAGGATGTATCAAGCCACGCAAGGCCACCTTTCATGTCCCTGAGTGACTTTATAAATCCAGAGTAATGCAACGCAGCGCAAATCACTGTGTTGCGTTACTCTGACCAAGGAGGCGTTTCACGGGTGGAGCGTGGATGTTCCCACGCATCCAGCCATTGATTTTGGCATAGTCCCAGATTTACCAACACTTGTAAACCTGGGAATGCATCAAAAGGCTACACCTTCCCTGGTGAGGTGCAACAAGGAGAAATATCTTTATTTCTAATCGTTAGTGCAGCACACAGAGAAAGAGGAAAATACCTTAAAGGATTGTTTTTGTGCAGGAAGACATCACTTCCTGCACAAAACAATTCTGCTTTCAATGCAGGCACCCTTGCAGCATTGTGTAAGGGTGCCTTTGTTGACGCTAGGACATTGTGCGCCAGTGCTGTGAAAGGGCAGGAATGCACCGCATTGTTAAGAATGGCGCATTCCTGTCCTCTCCCTATCACGTAGGGCAACAAGGTGACTTGCTGCGCTGCCTGATTCCTTGATAAATATGCCCTGCAGTACCTGAAAGTGGGAATTAGGAATAAGCAGATGAATTGAGGCAAAAGTTATTGATTCCCATGGCAATTCATCATTTTTAAGGGGACACACAGAGTCCTACATGTAATACCTTTTAACTGTTTCCTACAAGAGTTACCAATGCCATGGTATCAGTAAATCAAGAGGGGCAGAATGAGGTCCTTAGAGAATTGATCTCACTGACACTGGACACACTTTTGGCAGTGGTGTCAGCCTTTTTTCTTTATCCTTTTCCTTTCTTTTTTTGTGATTTAAAAATTTTTTATTTTATCTTTAGGGAAAAGACATACTGTGGAAAGCCTTAATGAAATCAAAATAATTCAAAGCAGGCACCTTGTTCCAAGGGATTGACAAAGATCAAAAACTGTAACAGAAACTTCAATCTGATGTGCAATCTGAGAGATAAAACACAACTGGAAAACACTCCTCACACATGGCAGGAAAAGTAACATTTATACAAAGAAAACCAAAAGATGCACATTGAATGGCTTTGTAGATCTATGGAATATTTACAGCTGCAATGACAAGATATTTTCAGTCATTGGAATACCAGGAGAACAGTCTTTAGTTACTGATTAAACTACAAGGTCTTTTTTATGGGTGCCCTGGTAATTCCCTCTCTAAGTTACCACGACCAGGTGGTACAGAGAACTCTCAGTGGGACATTAGCGGCTAATTACAAGAGGGTATCTTAGGGCCTTATATAGATTTCTGCAGACAGGCTACTCCATCACCATCGTGACGGATATACCGACGCGATATTACAAGTGCATTATAAGCTATGGCACTTGTGATACGGCGAACGGGACATCCACCATGTTTCTGTATCCTGTCTCCCGAAATCTCAATCAGGCAATTAGTGTCCCTGGAAAAATGAGGACTTACCAGAGAATCAATAATTCAATTCCCGATTTCCTGATTATTCCTCATTTCATCAGAGTGAAAGATACAAGGGGACTCATTTACAAGGCCCCTGCACCACTGGAGCGTCACTTTTTGTGATGCTCTGGTGGTGCTGTTTTCTGCTCCATGTTTACAAGGTAGTGCTGAGCCTCTTTGCGTTGCTTAATGCGGCCTTCTAAATATTGCTCCCTTTGACACAGTTTTATGCTTTAAAGGGGCGTGCAATGGGTATTGCTATGGGCGTTCTTAGAAACACCCATGGTTTTTTGACAATGCTCCAGATTAACAAGGAATCATAAATCTGAGGGAGTACCAAAAACGTACACCTCCCCAGGGGAGAGGTAAGGATGGCGCCTTGAAAATAAATACTTTTACTTCTCCTCGTTTTTCGCTCTTTCTATGTGTGCTGCATTATGCAGCACACGTAGAAGGAGAAGAACGCAGTTAGTGATTGTTTTTGTGTAGGAAGGTGTCCGTTCCTGCACAACATCAATCATCCTTGCAACACAGGCACCCTTGGATGTCTGAGTTGGTGCACGGCTGATGTTTGCACCCTGGTGCAGGGGTAAGTATAGGAATGCGCTGTATTCTTGTGAACACGGCACATTCCTGCACCTAAAACATTATGTCGTTCGGCGCAGCAAAATTGCTTGCAGCACTGGGCTATGCCATTGTCTTCTAAATATGCCCCATGGTCTGGGGGGTTACTGTGTATCTCGTACGTTTGAGAGGGCCAGTAAGATTGACGCCTATTTTGCTGCTTTTGCCTAGAATGCCCCATTCTTATTGATACTGTATGCAAAAATACTGTTCCTTTACAGGCCTATGCAAAACAGTCATGCAAAATAATCATCTCTTTATTTAGTACCATCCGGTATAATTTGTTTTTGCCTCAGTTGATATTCACAGTTGTAACAAATTTCTATCCTAAGCACGACTGATTTGCCACATTAACTGAATTAATCAGAATAGGCCAGCAGAGGAAGACGAATCCTGTTTTATTGAATAATCCTTTTAGAGTGTGGTATTCGCACTGAGAAGAACAGGACAATCAATTTGCTGTGGAGAATATTGCTTTTCAAGGAAATTAATTAACTAACCCGAACGTTCTTGTTTGTTTAGGTTCACAGCATAGTTTTTGTATTTTTTTAGCTATAAATGAGCAGATTTGTCAATTTGCATATGAATACATTAAAGAACGTAGAAAAAGCACGAGATGCATGTCTCAAAATGATGTCAATCTTTGTTCAGTAAAATATGCCATGACAATTTCAAATTGTACAATGCGTTTCACCATTTCCTATTTAGTCTCCCCTTAAACTGGAATATTTTGATTTGATTTAGAAATGGAGCCGGACTTTGGAAACATAATAATTATTATTATCCTCACTCAACTTCAGGTACAAACAAAATTCAATAAGACCCTTCACTCAATTAAAGTTTCAATACATCAATGTTTGTTAGGCCAGTTTTCCCAAAAAAGCAAAAAAACGGGGAACTGCATAATAGTAAAGTCTACATAGACTCCCATTGATATCTAGGGCAGTGCTCAGTGGTAAAGAAATAAGTGCCAGGGTCCCCGTCAGAAGGCCACTGTAGCTTGCACCAACCATTGCTCCAGCAGCGCTGCCTGTGGCAAAACCAACACAACTGCTACCACAATCCAGCAAGTTTGACAATTCATACCAGTCCAGGACCCCTAAGCTATAATAAGAATGGCTTGAGCGCAGGTACTAGTCATTTTCAATGTATATTGAATTGATTAACAGTTGTTATTGTGCTTATCTCTAAATTAGGCAGACAGAGCCACCAGGTGGCAGACTGTTATAGAGGCTGGTGTTGACAGTTAAGTGCCGGTGATGACCACTGGAAACCACCGGCTCAAATTATGTACTGATCCAGTGGATTGAACTTTTTAAAGTCATAAGAAGTCTCATACAGCCTCGTCCTGGTAGTGTTACTTTGTGCATCTGGATTTACTCACTAAATCATTGATTATCCACCCCAGTAAAAACTACATAATTCAAAATATTCACAAACCTTCACAACATAGATGAAACATACCAGAGGCGTAGCAAGGGTGTCATGGACCCCGGTGCAAGTATACAACAAATATATCCACGGGTCTAAAATTAGCAATTTAAAAACCAAGAAATGTAGAACAAAAAATGTGCACCAGCTTCCTTGACTAAGGCCGCTAACATAGAAAGTCCTATTCAAGAGGACGGATTCCCATCACTCACCAATGGTGACATGCTTCATCATCTGGGTCTCCTCTTGATTTCACACTGGTGGCAGTTCGGGCTGCAACCCTTTCAGAGGGAAAAGGGAGCCAGAGGATGTTTTCTTAAGGATTAGAAGTGAAACAATAAACTCCTAACTGGACTTCCAGATGTGAGCGATTGAATTGTGTGGGAAAGAAATGCAGTGCACTATGATATATTGATAAGTGAGTTAAAATTGACCTATGAGAGAACCAACCTTTATTAATATCTCTCACAGCCCAACCTAAAAACAGTGCAAATGACAGTTTATAACTAATAACTGTCTGTTGTTTGAAAACAGCTCAACACGTTTCAGCATATAAGGAAAACCTTTGTCCCATGCCTTCTTCAGGACCACTACTATATTGCTACTGCAAATGTGACAAAAATAATAATGTAACAAATTGTGATAAATACAAGTACACATGACATGGTAGGAACAGATAGGACCGAGTCACCTGTAATCAGGAATGTACAACACTTCCTCTGCAAATCCCGTAATGCCAATGGCATCCGAAATGCATGAGGAGAATACCTCACCTCACCTGGCTGCGGCTCAGGGAAAAAGGAGGCACCGCTCGCTCCGTCGGTACCTCTGGTGATCGACTAAGCTGTCTGACCTCCCCAATTTGTAACATTATTCAATTGAGGAGTAAGGCAGGAGCGGATAGGCTTTTATCCATTTGCAAATTTACCTTGGTTCTGCTTCAATATGAAATGCCCAGCCTAAACTGCCATGCCATGTCCCCTCTGAACATGAACATGCACACCTCCAGATCTGTTTCGACCTACTTGAGTCCCTTCAGTGAGTTATAGCTTAAGGCCTAGGACACAGTGAGTACGGAACCCAGATCTGGGCATAGCCATCCCCCTTAGGGAGGAGGTGGGGCGCAGTGGCCAGGGTGCCTGACTCCGGACCACAGAGTTCACGGTTCGATCCCCAACTCCAGCGGCAGATCAGCCCAGCACCATGTGACTCTGGGCAATAGCTTGCTTAATCTTCCCAACGGCAGAGCGCCGGGACACCTCTCCGGAAGTAGCTGTGCGCTTTACAAATGCTGGTATGTACATTGCACTTAGGAAAACACAAAGGTGGCGGGTGGAATGCTGGCAAAAAGTCTCAGACACTGGCAATCATACAGGGCTTGTTACAGTGCCACCATCTTTCACCCACTGTGCCACCCTGAACAGAGACCATCTATGTAATTAGTTTTGGTCCTGCTCCAAATCAAACGGTCCAGCATGTACTGGCAAGCCATAGACCCTCTGAACAAGAACATAACTCCAGGGTGGTTTGAGTGTGCTTGGGCCTTATTGAGGTACAGCCTCAAGCACTATGGTACAGTGAGCATCAGACAGGCAGCCTGCGTAACCAAGAGTTTACAGTCCAGACCTTCTCTTATGCACCACGTAGGCAGGGTAGAATGGCCTGAATGACAAGCACAGAATATGTGGTGTACTTTGCCCTAAATGCAGGACAGACCATCAGGCTTTCGTGAGCTGCAGGACAAGTAAAGCATGCTTCCCTATAATATACGTTTCGGCCAAAGAAAGCAATCGCACCTAAACAACCGCTGCGGGACAGGTTAAGCAAGCTTTCCTAAACCACAGAGTCTACATGAACAACATATTTTTGACCCGACAGGCAGAGCAAGCTTTTTTAAATCACAGGATTAGGTCAGGCAGAACAACTCTGCTAAGCCACACATGTAGGAGAGACAGAGGTCGCTTATCTCCTGATTCTGCTGGTTGAAGAAACCAATTAGCCATGCTGCCCCATATTTCAAACGTATGGGGGAGAACCAAAAATGAGACCAGCAAAATACCCTGTCTTAAACAGGCGACACAAGGAGTAATGTTTTATTTCTCCATGTATTTTTCTCTGTCCAGGTGTCCCTTCCTGCACATAAACAATCCCCCCTGCAGCACGGGCACCCCTGCGACATAGCACAAGGGTGCCTGCAATGGTGCTAGGCAGCTTCTTTTGTGCCAGTGTTAGGGGAAAAGAGAGTGCACCGTAGTTTTGTAAATAAAAACGTCAGAGCACGGCGTTAGCAATTTTGGAGCTACACTGCGCTCCGATATTGTTTTGTATATGTTTAGGACACTAGCTTTGCAGTTGCTAGCCATAACTCTAGATGACTTGACAATCCAGACATGGAAATAGGCAAGCTGACAAGGCCAAATACAAAAGAGTTGATGTGAAGGTTGGCATCAAATACACCACAACACACATTACCACAGGCAACACAAATCAAAGCTCAATCCACGGTTTTACTTTGAAAAATATTATGTCCATTAACGAATAACCAGTTTATATGATGATTTAGTGAAACCATGCAGCCTCAATCCCACATGACTCACGCGATATGGCCTCAATCATACCATATTAAAGTGTAGGATCGCAAAGCTGAATGAGGTCCATTTCAAGCTACGTATAGGCTTTGTAAAACCTCAAAAACACTCTGGTTTACAATCTCAGGGAAGCCTTCAGGTTCATGTTTTCATAGGCAGCCAGAGTGCCAGTATTAAGCTAGAAGGAAACCCAGTAGAACAAGAGTTATCCTTGTGGCAGGTTGTATCTGTGAAAAGACAACTGGCCAAACAGTTTTTAAAGTTAACAGTATGATACAGTAAGATACATAGATAGCAGCTATAGCCTCCTAACCATACACACTTCAGACAATGTGTTCTTCATCTTGACTTTAGTAACCAAGTGCAGCAATCAGAACCTTATGCCTGAATCTCTGCATACCCGCTTCACTAAATTATGTGATCCAGGGTAAATTGCTTTTTCTAACTCATTGAGACTGCCTACATTTAATAATTTTTGCAATGCATTCTTTTAAAAATATATATATATAGAATACATTGTTAGTGAAGAAACAGGTAAAAGAGTTGCTAAAAATGTCTTTGCCATTAGAAAAATAAAATGACTATTCAAAACAGGTGACATTGTATTTAATATCAATAGTACAATTTTGCATAATCAAATTAGAAACAAGGGTGTCACTTAATGCACAGAATCACATGGACAGTGGCAGTTCCTCCGCTAAGATGGAGGATCATCTCTCCACTGCTATTTCAGCAGTGCAAAAAATAAAATGATAATAACAGGACTTTATTATAATTGTATTTTTCCATGCAGGAGTTGGGGCTGGGCTAGGTTCTGTGATGCCAGAGCACAGGATGAGTGGTTTGCACTCCTCTAAGTGCACCTGACGGTTTGGCCGGCCCTCTAGGACTGGACAAATCATCATGCGCACTTGGCATGTTCTCCATTGGGCTGTGTTGCACAGGCCCATGGAATACATGTCCAGTCTCCCCAGTCACTGTCTGACCGTCCAAACAGGATGCGGAGACCAATCACTATGCTGCTCCTGCAGCGTTGTCGTTGGCTGAGAGAGCCTGGAATCCTGGTTGCCTATGGTGCTTACAGCACAGCAGACGAAGGAGAGGTGTGCAGTGGCGGGAGAGGCGTGCTGTGGAGCGGCGGCAAAGGTTATTTTTTTTTTAAATCCATTCCAGCCCACCACCCCAATTCCGAGGCAGCCGGCACTGCACATGGAGCACAAAACTGGTGAAATGTGAAATGTTGCTTTCTCCTCAGCACAACACACTTACAGGAAGGAGACAACAAGGAAAGGATAGTCTTCCATGACTGGATGAAATCTCACAGAGGAAATACTGTTGTCAGGTTTAAAGCACTCCACTGCCCGCTCCATTTAATTTAGAACCATGCAAGCCTGGCTGCAATTAAGCAAGGTTTGCAGAGGCAGCAACCTGAGTGGGTTCCAATGCCAGCAGGCATCCTGCTCCACACAAGTCTCCTAGGTATCAAAATTGTAAGGGTCGACGAAAGGCTGGGGTCAATGGAAGGCTGGTTGGGTCCCATCCCCTCCTATGACGGCGGGGTACTGCACCGTCTCCATCACCTGGTGGCTACACACCTGAACAAACCAGCCATAGGCAATGGAAGCAAGGATGCTGGGAGGCTGCAGCACCCCCAAAAATAACCATGCTGGAGGTAAGAAGGAAACTGAGCCAAAAATATGCCTTTACATTTTGTTTTTATCTGGTAACATTTGCTGCGCTTCAAAGACAGAAGTCAAATGTCATGCAATATCTACTGGCAAATGGCTGATTGTTCCTTTAATGTGGAGACTGGTGTTTATTATCTTTGACTGCAAAGGAAATGGTTATTTTTTTTCTAACACTTAGTAAAAGTTAAATATCTGTAAGTGAACTGTACAGATATTTCAAAATACACCCGCAGTTTGCAAAGCACAAAGATAACACTAAATTATTTAAAAAGGATCAAAATAAATCAAGGCAAACTTATTTCCTTGAAATCTGATTTCCACACATTATCATTTGTGTGATTTTTATGATTTACACTGTATGTTTGAGCGAATTTCAAAACCTTTTCAATGAAACACGCGTTGTCTGTAAATGACACAATGTGACCATACTGTGCTGTAATAATACATTTGAGACAGTCTTGTCAAAAAAGCACCATCAGCAACATACTACCGCCTTGCTACTCTCTGCCTGAATACATTTCCCACACTTATTCTCTGTGTGACACTTGGCTTTTTCACAGTCCCTGTGACTTCAGTGATGTAATGTTGATGGTAGCATCCCCACTCTAAAAATTATTCCAGCACCACTGATAACAGCAGGAGATTGTGCCTTTCAGTGCACCCTGACAATGGGTACCTTATGTAGATTAGGATCATGATTCCCATTAAACAAAGTTATGAAAACAACCAACTGCGGTTAATTCGACTATTGGAGTAGGTACCTGGTTCCCTGTTAGAGGGGTACAGGTTGAGATTCAGGGACAGTAATAAACTATCTCACTAGTCTTGGGGGGAGGGGTTTGTGGATGAATGTTGTGATGCACTGGACGATTAAGTGATGGTTAGCATGGCAAATAATTTTGAAGGGCTGTTCAATCTGGTTGTCAGAGAGCACGTGTTCAGTAATTGTTTTCCGGGGTTGCGCCACGCCTGTTGGGGTGTAAGTTCTCTGATCTCAGGGAGCTTGCACAGGAGGCAGACCTCTGGCTGTGTGCCAGAGGGTCTGAAGAGGCATTGGGGAGTGATTCCAAAGGTAGTGGCTCAGGTATCTTCCGGTCCTGTGTGGTGGAAGAGGTTTAGTGTAGCCCAATGGGTCAGGGACCAGCCAGAGGAGCTGAGCCTCCTAGAAGTGACCATGGCAACACCACTTCTGTCCTGGGAGATCTTCGCGTACTGTCAGATTGACAGGGGTCAGGGGATCTGTGCCAGGCAGACTGTCACACAAGACATTAGTCATGTGTTATCCTCGGGAGGGATACTGTGTGAGTCCCCAGAAGTCCTGGTGTGCCAGGCAATTGCTCAGCCACGGGGTTCAGCCCCAAGGTTGGGAGGCCAGGTTCAGGTTCTGCCTGACCTGGAGGGAACGGCACATCTGTAAGCAGTTTCCTGATTGGTTTGCCTTCCAGAGTTCTGCACCCTCCAGGTGGGAGGGTGCAGAACTCTGGAAGGGGGTGCAGAGCGAGGGTGCCCTCACCTCTGACCCTGGTGCAACCTGAGGGTTAGACCCTTGGTTGGGAGACATGGAAACTTTGTGATCAAGAGGAATCTCTGTCAAAGAGAACAGCTGAAGGCTGAGGAAAAGTGCTGCCATTGCTGTGTGTCTGGGGGCTGACCAGCAGTTGCTGTTTCTACTGAGGAGAGAGCTAAAGGACTGTTCTGTGTGCTTTGTACCCTGCTTGAAGAGGAACTGTGCTGTGTGCTTTGTTCTTCTGAAGACAAGAGTCTACAAGGGCCTGAGTGAGCTGGCCTCCTGTTAGGAAGTTTCAGCTGGTGAGTGAGTTGTGTTCTGAGGTTGCCTCTCATAGGAGGAGAGTGTGGAACCCTAGGAGAAGAGGTAGGGGGAGAAGAGCCTCGCCCGTAACTTCTTGTCAGCCTGAGGGTGCGAACTCTAGGTTGGAGGATCAGTGGCAGTTTGGAACTGCACTGATGAGAGGAAGAGGAGAGAATGGTTACTATGTGCGAGGGGTTACTGCCCCCTATTCTCAGGACTGGCAAGGACCGTGACATCTGGATGTCCTAGGGCCTGGTCCTGGCTGTGGACAGCTAGGGAGTACCAATGGGGTAGCCTAGTTGGTCCTGAGAGCTTTGAGAGAGGGAACCACGTGGGTTCAGAGTGGTGTAGAACTGGAGGGTGACCCTGCAGTTGCGGGCCCGTGTCCGTGTTCTATCACCCAAGGCAGGGAAGCCCATCAAGGTGGTGATTGGTCTACCCTGTGTTTTGGCTGAAAGGGGGTTGTGTTGGACTTGGGCCTTTTGCAGGGTCATCCCTAAACTTTTTGCCTTTCTCCTAGCCCTTTTCCTGACATGGTGTTGATGTTTTTTGGGTGGGCTCTGGGCACTGTAGCATTGCTGATCAGTGTAAAGTGCATGTGCTCTCTGTGTTAAATATGGTAAGATTTTTCTACACCTGTTTGGCCAATTTAATGTACCTGTCAGTCCCTTGTAAAGTGGTATCTCATATACGCAGGGCTGGTAGATTAAATGCTACTGTGGGCTTGCAGCGCTGATTGCGCCACCCACCAAAGTAGCCTTTCAAACCTATCTCAGGCCTCTGCCATTGCAGGGCGTGTGCAAGCAGTGTTACTGCCACTGTGATGTGGCACCTAAAGTGTGTGCCATTTCCGTGACCCCCCTTTTACTACATGTCAGTCACCCCTAGGGTAGGCCCTAGCTAGCCCTACGGAGAGGTGGCATTGTAGGTAAAGATAGGACTTGTACCTTAAGTGTGTGACATGTCCTGGTAGTGACAAACAGACATTTTGGTTTCTCACTACTGTGGGGCTTCCCTGATAAGTGTTTCAGTGGTAATTCCTGATATGAGAGGCGCAGCGTGGTCAAGTTTGGTATGTTTGGAATAGTCATAATAAAGGCTGAGCAATAGTGTGCACAGATTTATTATATCTATTTTAGAAATGCCACTTTTAGAAGTTGCCATTTCTGTGTGCTATGTGTCTGCCTGCCTGATGTGAATTGCATGTCTGGCTTTTGAGTGACATGAGCTTGTGAGGTGTTTTTAGCTCCAGGAGGGGTAGGGGGAGTCAGTGCTAGGCTGAATGGGACATCGGCATTTGGAGTGGTGGGAGGAGAAGCCCCTGGTCCCTGAATAGGATTGTGCCTGCCCTAGTGAATGCTGGGTCCGCCTCCCTGTGGTGTGTCTGATGAAGAGCCCCCACCTAACAATGGAGAAGATGAACCATGTCAACAGAGTGTTCCAAATGCTCCCTAAACCAGTTGTATCCGGTTCCCCCAAAACCCTGTACTGCAGACAAAGGAAATATTAGTATAAATGTAGGGGCTGTGACCCCATTGTGGTGAGCTGTTCCTGGACCTTTGGGGGATTGCTGATGCTGTGGCCCAGGAGGAACTCCCTGCTGGAAGGCCCTGTGTGCTGGCCTCCCTGGCCCAGCTTTGCCCCCTTGCCCTCTCTGGACTTTTTGCTGCATCTAACGCCTCATGAGGGCTATATTTAAATTACCAGGGAGAAGAGGAGTATCTTTGGCTTGGCTATTTCCAAAGATTTGGGTTATGTACCATGACCTGCACATCTATTTAGATCTATATTCAATTGATTGCATCCATGTCAATTGAAACCACAATATTTAGGGTGCTTTTACAGTTTTACAATACCCACCTACCAGGGTATAGATCCACTAGGGTGAACTACAGATTATCCAATGTGGATGAAAGAGACAATTATTTGGTGTGCTACAGTATTTGGGTTGAATCCTTGGCTTGGTCTTGCAGTGCTGGGCTGCGATGGCGTTGGGAGCGAACCCTGATATTGGGATTCCCCCGCACTGCTGCTGATCAGAGCGGGTGCCCACCCTGCATTTTTGCGTTTTTGGAGTGGGTGCCCACTTCGCTTTATGCTTTGATCCTAAGACGGGTGCCTTCCCCGCTTATACCTATTTTCAAGGCAGGTGCCCACACCACATTGCAGTAGATTTAAATCCCAATGTTTTTGCTGACTGAAGCTGGTGCCCACCCCGCGTTTCAAGAAAAGAGCTGTTAACGCGGGATTACTGGTTACTAGTTACCTTACCAGATCCCAAACCAAGTCGACTGGATCGTTGGTACCTGTCATTGAGTGAAAGGTAATCTAACAATAGGTCAATCAATTAAGAACTTACGCCACTCTAAATGACCACTGACCAGGATTAAGTTTCAAAGATTTAATATAAAGTCAAAGATAACTGAAGATACAAACTTCTTAAAATGAGATTCAAAAGATAAACTGGTATCACTATGAACATGAATTCTTTGAATAGTCTAAGTCTACAAAACAGAATGATGAGTACAATTTCGAATATCATGAGCGTTGCCAAAATGGATACAAGTTGCAACCTCAAAGTCATTACAGAAAATAAAATTAAGGTTAGTCTGTCCCTACACTACACTAAGTGACATCCCTACTTAACAAGATCTTTACCCCTCTAGGTGTCAGCCGTGGTGACTTCCTAAGAAGATCACGCACTTCTCTTTGTCTCTTCTCTGATAATGGGTCTCTCCTGATCCGCCTATCTGCCTACCCATCCGCTTCCTTAGGCTCCCAAAATCATCTGCTCTACTCTCCTCCCGGGTCACTTTCCCTAATACCAAATCACATTTCCAATAGGAACGCCCCTTGGGACGCCCCTCACGTGGTACATCTTTGCGCGGTAAACTCCATGATGGTACTCTTCAAGACCCTCGTTAAAGTTGACCTTGGTTCCCAGGCTTCTTCTCCAGTGCGCCGATACCCCCTGAAATTCCTGAAGACTCCTACAGGCCTGCGCCAAGCGCCACTGAACAAGGCTCTATTCATTTCGACTGATTAGGACCCCTCGCACCTGCATACATACAGGCCGTCCCACAGTGGGCCTCAAATTCCAAACTCCACCATATCTATAGGTCATAAAGCATTATGGAAAGCACAGTACTTGGCACCTCTCGACTTCTCCTCTAACGAGCACATTTCAGTTCAAAGGAACATCACTATCAGTTCGGGCCTACTTGATTTACATGAAGCGGGTCCGTGCACTCTAAAACATTTCTTGATTTAAACAGCATTCTTAACTAACATACGTTTCTTAAAGCAACACATCTATAAAGCATATATTCCCATACTAATTCGATAATACAATTTTGGAAGAACCACGTTAACCCCACCTCACATTATTTTAGCAGCACGTTTAGATTTTCTGTGAATTGCCATGAGGCCTACACAATATACTGGATTGCAAGTTTCCACTTAACTCTTACATGATTCCTTTAACATGAGAACGTGAGGTTTTCATATTCATTCCAACACTTCTACATTAATCTCACACAGTTATGATTAGTGTTACTCTACTCAAACATTCTATACATTTCACTACTGAATATAGGACACTCTGTATATTTCGCTTCTAGAAATAAAACACTCGTGTGCCAAACATGTTTAAACTAAGTACGTGCTTGTAAATATGGTGCACTTATACATTTTTCAGATTTGTGCTCTCTCAATCCCCCCTTTGATGACCTTCAGGGGTCATCACCATCAAAACACCATCACAAAAATGTAGAACCCTTCAAAGTGAAGTCGTGGTAGTGCCACCCCTTTTCATTGTCTCCAATGCCTTCAGACTCCTGTATTGAGTATCCTGCATCGCTGTCAACTTTCTCTCCTGCTTTCTCATAGATCTCTGCAACCTATTTGCTCTATACCACTGATACAGACGCACCAATCCCCACAAAGTGACTACACAAATCACAATTATGATGATGGGTTTCAGTATGTACCAAACGATACCCTTTCCTAGGTTGGCAAACCAACCTCCAACTTTACCCATTCCATGACCTACTTTTTCCCACACGTTGACCTTTGTCAGATCCTCAATTTCATGGTGAATTGCAGTGATGTTTCGTATGTACTTCTCTAGAGGTTTTGAATTGTCCGGAATGTAAGTGCAGCACTCCTGGACCTTCAAAGCCTTACAGACTCCTCCCTCTTTAGCTAACAGAACGTCTAAAGCAAGTCGGTTCTGAAGAACCATTGCCCTAATCGATTGCATCTCACCTTCCACCAGCATTAATGATCTAGCAGTACTAGCAGATAGCCTATCTACGACTGTAGCTAATCTTCTGATCTTAATGTCATTCAGTATCAATCCCAAAAATGGAAATACCACCCCAAATACATCTCCAACCACTTCTTCAGCGGCAAGGTCTCTTCTTCGCCTAGGTTGTTTTCCTCTCTTTGTTGTCTCTAAATCCTCAGCATGGTATATTTTGGGAAAAACAATCGCTAAATAGCAGGAACCATACCAATTATCTGGTAATCTCACATAGGCATTTCTTCCACACACAAAATATACATTTGGTATGGCTTGCATTTCTTTCAAAAAGTCCTTGGAGTAATACTCCAACTGGAAAGCATGTTCACAACTAACTTCCCCTACAAACAAATTTTCATAATAGGAAGAACTTCTATGAATACATAGTTTCCCTCTTTTCTCTTTGTCTAGAGCAATTGGACCCTTGCTACCCTTCCTTTGGTGTTCCCTTTCCTCTTTGGTCCAATCTGTCTCCCAATGTCCTGAAGCTTTCTGAATATTCTGCCTTCTGTATCGAGTATCCACCTGCCCTATAAACTTCTTCTCAATTTCTGATACCTGACAAGTCAGATTATTTCTTCGAGCATGTGATGTGTCTATCGTTCTCCAGGGAAGAAACCATTTCTGTAATCTGTCTTCACTCTTGTAATAGTCCCACTTGTTTAAATGCTTGTAATTTGGAACCTCTGGCAATGTCGAGTCGAAATTCGAGAAATAATACTCGAATCCTTCTCGTCCATAGAATATGCTCAGTAACAAACTGCATGTGATTCCATATGTCAATGGAAGATGATGGTATCTGATACCCTCATCCACAGAAGCTGGTAACTGCATACAAACGTAGCAATTCTTCGCCTCCATGACATCAATGTACTCATAAAGCAATTTGGCATAAGCATTTGACCTGAAATTTCCCTGTGACTCGTCTGTGTGTAATTTTTTTATTTCTGCATCTAACAACGCTTTGTCTTTATCATTGATGTTTCCCTTATAATTAACAGTAGTAGTTCTCGGTGTTGATACTCCCTTGATTTCCCTGACTGCCGTTGCATCCCTCTCGTGTCCCACTATGTATGAGACAGTAACCACTAAAACTATCAGGGAAATCACTACTCCTAACAGTGTGCCAACTATACATTTTGCCCTGCGGTTCGGGTTGCCAGCCTCCATGTTCTCAAACAGTGTAGCTCTTGACGTTCTTCCAGCATTCACTTCTCCTTCTCTCTGAACAAAGTCTTTCTTTAAAACAATGTCTCTTTCTTTGGACTCTGAGAAGCTGACAATTTTCTCCGCACAACAGTTTAAAAGTCCTGTAGAAAACAGACAACCCTAGCCCTTCTCCATCCGCTAAAAGGAAACCCCTACCATTTTTTCTTCTTCCACTCGGCGCTAGGTTATCTTGCAGTAATTTTAATGATGTCCTTTCAAAAAGTCTTTTTGCAACAAGGTGTTAGTCCAAAACAATGAGCGCTCCAAGAACTTCCACTACTCGCTCAAGCATTTCTAACCGAAGAAGAGTTCCCTCCAATACTGGATATCGTGAACAGCAAACCGGAAAATCAACTGTCTCTAAAATCAATTTTCTTATTCCGCTTAGAAGAGGAGGATATACGATGTTGAGTGTCAGCAACCTTTCGGTCTCCGCCCCCGGTAGCAGGAATAGTATTTGTACTGTGATAATCGGGTCAGTTCTGACCAGGTTCACTTCCCTGACCCTCCCGGTTCTGTGTCCCACAGACATCTGCAACGAGGTAGGTCCAATCGGGAGTAGAGTACCTTCTGCTAGGCACTCGCACCCTCCTTGATCTTCTAAGACCCTCCTCGGCCTGATCCTGGGTATCTTCTTCTGGATCCGAGTCTTCGGATATAGGAGCAAGTGTTTCTTCCTGGGCTGACCTTAAACTTAGCCTCCTTCTTCTTTCCGGCCAAGTGGCAGCTCCAAGCCTTATTCTCCTATTTCTCGTCCTCACACTCGGTTCTTGATCGCTCTGGTACGGATCTGTGTCTGAATCGTATTCACTGCTACTCTCTCCTTCAGTTGCGTCTTCAGTCTCACTGCCGTCCTGTCTTCGCTCTTCGTCTGGATCCGATGCGTTCCCAACTTCTTCCGACACCCCCTCAGCTGCTTCGATCCCTTCTTGTGACTCTCCTTCCACTTCTGGACTTTCGTCTGGGATAGGAGCTGTTTCTTCTAGGGGTGCTGGAACTCTTCGAGTATGGAATGCATGGATCCAATTTGGCAGCCCCCCGCACTTCACCGCGGTGTTCGTGATCAGGATTACCTGAAAGGGCCCACGCCAGCGAACATCTAGGCAGTTCTTTCGGACGTGCTTCTTGACCAACACCCAGTCTCCTGGGTTCAGGTCATGACACAGGTTCCTCGATGCTGGAACTTCAGCCGCATGCACCTGAAGGGACACAGAATGGATGGCGTCAGACAGTCCTTTACAATAATCCAAGATCAGATCATCTGTAATATTCAATAGGGCAGCAGTTGGAACCGTGGGAAGTCTCATGGCCCTCCCCATCAGAATCTCGTGTGGGGAGAGACCTGTCCTCCTGTCAGGGGTGCTGCGCATACTCATGAGCACTAAAGGAAGAGCATCTGGCCAACTCAAAGATGTGGATGCCACTACTTTAGCCAGTCTATTCTTCAGGGTGCTGTTCACTTGTTCCACAATTCCTGAAGCTTCTGGTCGATAACTACAATGCAGTTTTTGATCTATCTTTAGAGTGGAGCACAACATCTTCACTATCTCGCTGTTAAAATGTTTTCCTCTGTCCGATTCCAGAGAGGCAGGCACCCCGAAGCGCGGTATCAACTCCCTGAGCAATAATTTAGCCACTGGGAGTGTATCACACCTGCGTGTAGGGTACGCTTCAACCCATCTGGAAAATACGCATACAATCACCAACACATATCTAAGGCGGTTAACTCTTGGCATTTCAATGAAATCTAGTTGCATTCTATTGAAAGGCCCCCCCCGACCTCCGAATGTGACTCAGTGTGACTGGTGTCCGTTTGCCTACGTTCAGTTGTTGGCAGGTAACACATCGCTTACATACTGATTCTGCTGCTATTCTAAATTTTGGGCAATACCAAGTTTGCCTAAACACTCTCATCATAGCATCTCTTCCTAGGTGCACTGGACCATGTATTTCTCTCGCCATTGGATTAGCTAATTCTTCAGGTAACACAGCCCTCCCATCTGCTGAAACCCAAAAATCCATTTCACTTCGCACACAACCTGCTGTTTCCCATGCCTTTTTCTCAGTTTCTGGTGCGTTCTCCTGCATTACCCTTAAATCTTCCCAGGTATCCACGGTCTCTAACATCATGCTCAATTCTGTCTTTTCTTCTGCACCTTCTATTTCCACCTTTGAGAAAGAATAATTTTGTTCCGCACAATAACGTGCGACTTCGTCAGCGTATCTGTTGCCTTGTGACACAAAATCTGTATTCTTAGTATGAGCTACACATTTTACTATTGCAATGTCAACTGGACCTTGTAATGCTTCTAACAACAATCGCACAAATTCTCCATTTCGAATGGGCGAACCAGAGGAGGTCATGTAACCTCTCTGAGACCACAACTGCCCGAAATCGTGAACCACACCGAAACCATATTGGCTGTCAGTGTATATGGTGACTCTCTTTCCGTTTCCTGCTATGCAGGCACGAGTTAGGGCAATGATTTCTGCTACCTGTGCGGAATGTACTCCTTCCAGGCAAGCGGCTTCTACAACTCCAGTAATGGTACAAACAGCATAAGCTGCTCTCAACCGACCAGTATCGTCTCTTAAACATGAGCCATCAACAAAATAAATCTCATCAGGGTCAGACAACGGCTCATCTACAATATCTGGTCTGGGTTTCGTGCATAGTTCAGTCACATCAAGGCAATCGTGGTCTTCACATCCTTCGCCTTCTATTACAGTAGGTAATGGCATCAAAGTAGCAGGATTCAAGACAGAGCATCTCCTAAGTGTCACGTTCTCCGCGGCAAGAATAACTTGCTCGTAGCGCGTGAGCCTACTATTGGTCAGATGCTGCGTCTTCGTCCTGGTCATTAACAATTCAACTGAATGTGGTACATACACCACTACTGGATGTCCCATCACAATACTCTCGCTCCTTTCAATGCTGACACCCGTTGCAGCAACGGATTTGAGACATCCGGGCAACGCTGCGGCTACTGGATCTAACGTAGCCGAAAAATATGCAACTGGTCTACGGGCATTTCCGTGGGTCTGTGCCAAGACTGACAAAGCACATCCCTCTCTTTCACAGCAATAGAGTGAAAATGATTTCTCGTAATCGGGCATTCCCAGAGCCGGAGCACGACATAAATCGTCTCTCAGCTGCAAGAACGCCACCAGACATTCTTCGTCCCATGGTACCGGATCACTCACCTCCTTGTGCGTCAGTTTCTGTAAGGGCTTTGCTTTCAGTGAAAAGTTAACTATCCACTGTCGGCAGTAACCCACCATTCCTAAGAACATTCTAACTTCTCTCTGTGTTGTAGGCGCATTCATCTTCATTATCGCCTCAATCCTCTCTGGGGACACTTTGCGTTTTCCTTTTTCTAACCGATGTCCCAAATACTGCACTTCAGTCAGACAATACTGTAACTTGCTCGGAGATACCTTATGTCCATTTTCAGCTAAATGGTTCAGTAAGGCGATTGAGTCTACTTTACAGGCTTCCTCTGTCTCTGACGCAACAAGTAGGTCATCTATGTATTGGACCAGAACCGAGTTCTGGGGCAGTACTAGATTTTCGAGATTCTTTTTCAACAACTGGTTAAAGATAGATGGGCTGTCTGTGAATCCTTGTGGGATTCGACACCATGTTAAAACGCGATCTTCCATTTTAAAAGCGAAAAGATATCTGCTCTCTTCATCCAATGGGATTGAAAAGAAAGCCTGGCAAAGATCTATCACTGTAAACCATTCTGCTTGACATGGTATTTGAAACAGTATCACTGATGGATTCGGTACCACGGGACAACATGAAACGACTATGTTGTTAATTTTTCGTAAATCCTGCACTATCCTGAATTTCCCACTAGGTTTCTGCAAACCCATAATCGGGGAGTTACAAGGACTACCCACAATTTCTTCCAGTATTCCCTGCTGTATCATTGACTCGATCACAGGTTTTATTTCTGCAATCGTTTCCTGGGACAATTTGTATTGAGGCGTTCTTGGAAACTCGGCATTTGGTTTTACCAGTATTTTTACCGGTTCTACCCCTTTAATCAATCCTATTTCTTCTCCTGTGAAATCCCATACCTCTGACGCCACTGCATCTCTTAAGTCTTGGGGAAGATCTTCTACTGTCAGAGTAGGATATAATTCTACACAGGATTTTGAATTGGCCACCTGGAAAGTAGCATCATCGTCCGTAGTCTGTACCTCCACTCCTTGCGGGGTGCAGTATATTGTGCAGTTCAATTTGCACAACAAATCCCTTCCTAACAGACATACCGGACTCGAGTCACAAACCACAAACTGATGCTCGTTCATATGGTTTCCTATCTTCACAGACACTGGTTCTGTCAAGGGACTAGTCAGCCTTTTGTTTGCGACTCCTACCACCTGAATTGTTTCCCCTGACATCGGCAAGTCTGGAACCACCGCTGACCTCAGAGTTGATCGAGTAGCCCCAGTATCCACTAAGAACGTTGTGGGACACCCTGCCACTTCTGCCTCAACAAACGGCCCTCTTTGATCCACTTCTAAGACTGCCCCGAGGGTGCAGTCCTCCTCACTACTCACACGCTGTCCTGTCAATGGATCTATGTAATAACACTTTTCTTCCTCGATAAAGAGAGGCATTTGTTTGAAGACCTTTCCCCCTGTCGATATTTTCGGTGGTTGTGGGAACTGGGCTCGTGGAGCCGAAGTCCCCCCTTTGGCCCCCTTGCTTCCTGTACCTGATACCTTTGGAGCTGGAACCTCCTGAACCTGCTCTTCGACTTCTAGCTCTCCATTTTCAGGGTTAAAGGGACACTCGCGTCGCCAATGTCCCACCTGATGACACTGGTGGCACTTTGTCGTTTTCTTTAGAGTGGTAAAGTCCACCCTAGGTCTCTGGCCTTCTTCATTATCTTTGTTCTGACCGTTTGGTTTTCGTCCCATTCCCTGCTTCTGCTGTCCACCCTTCCCGGCTGACTGCATTTGCACCACCATCAATTTCTCCTTTAGATTCTTGGCTTTAGAATCTATTTCGTCACTACAGTATCTCGCATAACATAGGATCTCATCTAGTGGTTTGTTTTGCCAGCAAATTAAATGTTGCTGAATCATTAAACAAATATCAGGTCTCAACCCCAAAACAAACTTAGACACAAACTGGCCTATATCTTTGGGATCCATTACATCGAGTCCACTATATTGCTTGAATGTTTTCAACAACCTCTCATAGAACTCATGAACGGTCTCTTTCGGTTCTTGTCTCGTTCGGTCTATTTTCACCCAATCTATATCCTGAGGTGGTACCTTATCTTTCAGCCAAGCTATTACCCTTTCATACTTTCGCATGACAATCTCGGACGGTCCATTAGTTCGAGCATCCCTCACTGGTTCAGTATTTGGCCATTCAACACTAGTCTTGCACGGGGTCCACAAATCAGATGGGACCACAATGTCAAACAACGTGTTCAAATCAATCCACAATACTTTCGAGATCTTTACAAACCTTTCTACCTGCTTATACCACTCTACTGGATTGTCCCTTAACTTCGGAAATGAGTTGGTAAATGCAGCTAAGTCTCCTCTACTCCAGGGCACATGTACATAATTTCCGTTTGATATTTCTCGCAAAGGGAATGCCTCAATCTGCATTACCCTTCCCTCGGGGGTCATCACATTTGTACTTCGTCTAACTGTGCCCTTTTTCGACCACCTTTCTTCCCATTTATCCAGTTCTCTCCACACTCTTATTCCTGATACCAACTCTCTTATGTGTGTTTTTAATCCGGTAGTCCTCTTCTCATCTAGGTCTTGGTCTGAGTACTGCAATCTGTGGTTACTCTGCAATGCCCTCGTCCTAGATAAATCTACAGCATACCTGTCTGCCAAATTAGTCAGTTTCTCATGAAACGCTCTAGCTCTTCTAGTAATATCCTTCGCTATGAACAGCAGCTCATCTTGTTCGTACAAATCGATCCTTTCTAAAGGCACCGTCCCTTCTATATTCTCATCTAGATCGGATTTTAGACTGGAGACATCAAGCCTTTTAACCTTTATCGCAGCCTTCAGTACCTCGGCTCCAGATGCTCCTTCCACATCCCTCCCGTCCCAGCTCCTAGTCCTGCGCCTAGGCACTGGTGAGTTATATGGAGTCCTCCCCTGTTCCCATCTCTCTAGGTCCCATGCTTTTCCATCCTCTCGGGGTGGATGGTGAAATACTTCCTTGTTTCTCATTTTCCCACCTTCCCCGTTCTGCCTGTTTTCTCTGGATATATAGTAAGGCATTCCATTGCTCCCCCTTTCCTCACTATTTCCCTGTGATTCCTGATTACTCGAGGCATGGCGGGATCTATCACTGTTCTCTTTCCTCCAATGTTGGACGTCTTCCCCGAGTACATGATGAAGGCACCTAAACCTATTCTGAAAAGCCTGTACCATCTGATCTCCTCCTTTCTCCCAGAGACGGGACATCTCCTCACACTCTACACTCCTACTATTTTGCTCCTGCTGTTCCCTCTCATCCGTAGGACGTGTAACTCCTCTGTTCTCCTGACTTTGGCCTTCCCGGCCCTGACTACTTTCGCTGGCCCCACAATGAGATACAGTCCCGTTGCCCCTGGTTTCCCACTCTGGTTCTGATCTTGTCCTGTTACTCGGGGATACTGCGGACCCGTCCCACTCCCTCAAATCAGCTCTTAATTCTGAATAGGGCCTTGGCCGCGGTCCCCTTAGATCCATTGGTCCTCTCGGACCTCCCTGTCCTGAATTGGGACCGACAGTTGTGTCTAATGGGGTATTCCACGTTACCGATCCTGGCAATTGTTTCCATGCATTTGTCACATTATTCCTCCTTTCCATCTCAATCCTTTCTTTATCCGATTGCCTCTGTTCTTCCTCTCTATCTCTCTCAGGGTTATAGATCGATACTATGGGTCCTATGGTAACAGGTACTTGAAGAGCATCTGGCAATCCAACAGACTCAACCCTTTCGGTGGTTGGCGTTTTCTGCACCACAAACCTTCCCACCACACTCTGTACAGTGTTGTTTTGAGGTATTTCCTCTCCTTTGATAGGAGTCCATTCTGATACTGGGAGTGGTGTATACCCCTCTATGACAGTTCCACCTTCCCTTGCGAGTCCCCTATCTTCAATCTCTCCCACTCTCGGAGGTGGTCTATCTAACAGCAGCCTGTTTATCAGGTTGTCTTCCGACTCACTTTCTTCGTCCTCTTCCATGAGGTTTCCTCCTCCTCCCACCTCCCTCATGGGATACAATTTCTCTACTTCAATAGCCTGTATCCTCCACCTCTTTGCCTCCTCGTCCCATTTGGAATCTCGCACTGCTCTTACCGATCGCGTCAGTCTTTGTTGACGCCTGTTCAAATTTCGGTCGTGCGCTGCCCTAATCCATGCATTAAGGGCCTCAAACTGTGTTGGTCTAGGTGAGGGTTTCAATGAGGACATAGTTGCTTTTAGCCGATGTAACACCTCTAACTTAAACGTCCCGTACTTCGGGAACTGCATTTCATCATTCCCTTCCGTAAGCTTATTCCAAGCCCCAATCCATAATATGGTATGCAGCCCCACATTTGTTGCCATATAATGAGCTGGTGTACCCTCCGGCGGAGCCTCTTCCCCGTAATAATGTTCACTTCGTTTTCTTTTAAAAATCCCTTTCAAACACTTAAAACACTTCATGATTTCTCTTTTTCTCAGCGTTTGTTTACTTCCTGATGACAATCCACCAATTACCGTGCTATTCTCACTAACCGGCCAATCCGAGCACGGCTTTCCTCCTACGTCACTCTAGCCGCCCAACCAGAGCGCGGCTCCCGCTAACGTCACACCAACCGCTCAATCACAGCGCGGCTCTAGCCGACGTCACCCGTCCCCCTTCGCAGCAGTTCCCCTCCTTTCTCAGCTCGTCTCCTCGGTCATGCACGCGTCCCATTCATACTCTGAAAAAATGATTACTTCCGTCCAAGCGATCACTTTTCTTGACTGTACGCCCACAGTCCTTCCTGTAGTTGTCACCCTAACTTGCACTGATAGGTTACTCGCACACAGTAACTTTCGACCAGCGTCCGTTACTCATACACTCACTCTTTCACTCCCCCTATCTCGGTCCCACGGCGGTCAGTGGTACCTCGTGACCTCCGTACTATGGTCGACAACTACCCTGGATGTTCGATACTAAAACCACTTAAGCTCTGGCCTGAACTTAAGATTTTCCAGTTCACCCGTTTACCAGGTAACCGGTTCACCAGGTTGCGCGCGCTCACAACCTTCTCTCAATCACACTACAGGCATTCAACTCCGCAAGACATTACACTACAAATACAACACAAAACACCGCAATCTGTTCACGCATGACCCTTGTTATACTCACTCTCCTCCGATACTGCTGCTTTTCTCGCACCGTCTGCACCTTCGGCGCACGATTCTTCCGCTGCTCGTCTCTCGACGTCTAGGGGCCTTGGGGTAAACTAACCTCTCTAGATTACCTTCCTCAAGAAGATAACCATCCTAACTCTGCTACCAACTGTTAACGCGGGATTACTGGTTACTAGTTACCTTACCAGATCCCAAACCAAGTCGACTGGATCGTTGGTACCTGTCATTGAGTGAAAGGTAATCTAACAATAGGTCAATCAATTAAGAACTTACGCCACTCTAAATGACCACTGACCAGGATTAAGTTTCAAAGATTTAATATAAAGTCAAAGATAACTGAAGATACAAACTTCTTAAAATGAGATTCAAAAGATAAACTGGTATCACTATGAACATGAATTCTTTGAATAGTCTAAGTCTACAAAACAGAATGATGAGTACAATTTCGAATATCATGAGCGTTGCCAAAATGGATACAAGTTGCAACCTCAAAGTCATTACAGAAAATAAAATTAAGGTTAGTCTGTCCCTACACTACACTAAGTGACATCCCTACTTAACAAGATCTTTACCCCTCTAGGTGTCAGCCGTGGTGACTTCCTAAGAAGATCACGCACTTCTCTTTGTCTCTTCTCTGATAATGGGTCTCTCCTGATCCGCCTATCTGCCTACCCATCCGCTTCCTTAGGCTCCCAAAATCATCTGCTCTACTCTCCTCCCGGGTCACTTTCCCTAATACCAAATCACATTTCCAATAGGAACGCCCCTTGGGACGCCCCTCACGTGGTACATCTTTGCGCGGTAAACTCCATGATGGTACTCTTCAAGACCCTCGTTAAAGTTGACCTTGGTTCCCAGGCTTCTTCTCCAGTGCGCCGATACCCCCTGAAATTCCTGAAGACTCCTACAGGCCTGCGCCAAGCGCCACTGAACAAGGCTCTATTCATTTCGACTGATTAGGACCCCTCGCACCTGCATACATACAGGCCGTCCCACAGTGGGCCTCAAATTCCAAACTCCACCATATCTATAGGTCATAAAGCATTATGGAAAGCACAGTACTTGGCACCTCTCGACTTCTCCTCTAACGAGCACATTTCAGTTCAAAGGAACATCACTATCAGTTCGGGCCTACTTGATTTACATGAAGCGGGTCCCTGCACTCTAAAACATTTCTTGATTTAAACAGCATTCTTAACTAACATACGTTTCTTAAAGCAACACATCTATAAAGCATATATTCCCATACTAATTCGATAATACAATTTTGGAAGAACCACGTTAACCCCACCTCACATTATTTTAGCAGCACGTTTAGATTTTCTGTGAATTGCCATGAGGCCTACACAATATACTGGATTGCAAGTTTCCACTTAACTCTTACATGATTCCTTTAACATGAGAACGTGAGGTTTTCATATTCATTCCAACACTTCTACATTAATCTCACACAGTTATGATTAGTGTTACTCTACTCAAACATTCTATACATTTCACTACTGAATATAGGACACTCTGTATATTTCACTTCTAGAAATAAAACACTCGTGTGCCAAACATGTTTAAACTAACTACGTGCTTGTAAATATGGTGCACTTATACATTTTTCAGATTTGTGCTCTCTCAGAGCGGGGGCCCACTTCGCAATGACTGTTATTCTAAGCGGGAGCCTACCCCGCTGTGTTATGCTCCTGTATAGCGGGAGCCCACCCCGCATCTGCCGGTAAAATTGCCGCTGAGGCCCGGGCTGGAAGTCAGGCAAGTCCACCTGATTGACGGATGAGCTTCCGCGCCGAAGACGGAGCCTCGCGGTCTCTCCCTGCTACAGCAGAAGTCAGGTGCCTTCTGCCTGGGGTCGGAGTGTCGCCGGTTGCCCTGATGCCGTAGGATGGATCAGAGCCTCCTGGGCTCCCAGGGCTGACATCCCCTCAGTGAAGACGGCAACAAAAGAAGAGCCCTGGTGAGCGGGGCTGGAATTGAGCCGTTTTAATTGGCTCCAGTGCTGGCACCGGATGAGCCCCTGGGAAAGGGGGGCCCACACGGCGCTATTGGTCCTGGGCCCTGCAAGTGCCCATTGGGGGCATTGTGGATCTTTGGAGTCCCGAAAAGAAAAAGGAGGCTCAGATGACACGGAAGTGCCAAGGCTGAATGCCGTCTTAGGGACAACTTGTTGATAGGAGTCCCAGAGTGGGGCCCCAGAGACCCCACAGGTGCCAGTGCCTCTTTTGTTTCTTTTCAGTTGCACCGCCATAGCGGGTAACTACAACGTTTGGGCCACCTTTAATTAGAGTCCCCGTGGGCACAGTTAGTGCCTGTGCTCATTCCTTTAGGGGCATTCTGTGTGGGCAGTCCAAGGGCACATTGTCGGTGCTCATTTGGCCACAGTTGTTTTAGGGAGTCCCCGTGGGGGCTCCAGAGGGCACAGTCAGTGCCAGTGAATGATTTCCTTCACTGCTGCACGGGAATTAGCGGCAGGGGCAACATTTAGGCCAGAGCATTTTGAGGAGTCCAGTGGGGACCCAGGAGGCACAGTGGTGCCAGCGCAATTGTGCACTTGGATTCTGCTCCCATGGCAGCACACCCTCCCATTTGGGACCTAGGGCATTTGAGCCCTCTAAGAAGGCCAGTTGGCATGGGGCCAGTTGTAAGTTGGTAGGGCGCAGGGCCCTAATGTGATTTATGTCTAAAGTACCAAATGTGATGTATGCACCCTGGCCTATGCCTCTAATGATGTCTTTTCTTCTTATGAGGTTATTGCATAATGTGTTTATGCTGATGAGGCCTAGTGTGTAATGTGTTCATGCTAATGAGGTTTGGGCCTATTGTGATTTATGCCTAAATTCATGCTATATTTTAAGATGCGGTCTAATGCTAATGTGATAATGCTTAGGCCATTATGGTACCAGTAGTTATGGGTTGTGTTTTGCATTTGCTTACCTGTTCTGATGGTTCTGACCGTGGCCCGATTGGCCTGATCCTGTATATAATCCCCTGAGAATATTGCCTAGTGCCAGTTGGCACAGTGTAAATGTGTGATTATGTTTCTAATGTGTTTATAATAATGTAAAGGCTATTTTTGATATAACCTTGTGTGGAGTTTCTTTTGTGGTGTACCTAGTGTGTTGCTGCTGTGTGTGTGTGTTGCGCAAACACTTTACACATTGCCTCTGGGATAAGCCTGACTGCTCATGCCAAGCTACCAAGGGGGTGAGCAGGGGTTATCTTCAGCGTGTAACTCCCTTGCCCTGACTAGAGTGGTGGCTTCTGTCTCGCTTTGGTGCAAGCCTTAGCCAACCAGAAATTCCATTTCTAACAGTGACACTGATTATCCAATTTAGAGACGAGCACAACTGTTGTTTAGTAATTCAATATACCTTACAAATGGTTAAAATCTGCCTTCCAAATCATTCTTATTGCTTTGGAGGCATGGAATAGTCTGATCTAATTTGCCACACTTGAAGGAGTGTAATGCTTAGTAGTTGTGTTGATACTGGCATTGGCAGTGCTGGAAAGGGCAATGGATGGTGCAAGTTGCAGTAAATGCCTGACGAGGGCCCCAGCACTTATTTTGTCACAAATAAAGCAAAATGCAAAATAGATTTTAGCTGTAGGTTTAATATATACCATGTACCATTATGTAGGTGCAGAGTTAAGAAAGGGTGGGAGTAAACACTGACCTCAGCCGCAAGTGCTTTGAGTTTCTGAGAGTGGAATATTAGGTACAGCATGAAAGATCTAGAAGTTCTTGTGTAGGAAGTCCTTGCCAATGAGGAGCTGCAAGGTACATGCAGTCATGTCTTCCAATCAACGTGCACCAGGGCGTGTAAGGATATGACGATCTGAAGAAAGCTTACAGCAACTGTAGGATTGGGATTGTATATACAGCATGATTAACACTTAGTTCAGCATATAAATACAGTCACAATGTCATATCACAAGTAATAGACTATATACATAGCTGCTAAGGATATGCTGTTAAAGAACACCCTAAATTGATGATAATTAATGTGGGTTTGATGTCGCGCCACTGGGCCCATTTACTTTTGATCTTTAGTGTACGTGACACTACACCTCAGAGTCATTTACTTTGGTCCTCCGATGGCTCTTGAACCATGCAGAGAGGGGTCGGATATAGGAGATTCAATCCTGTCATTCAATGAGTAGTAGTAGTAGAAGCTAGAGTGTGAGAAACCGGCGCCACACCTCGCCTGGCCACAGCTCAGGAAGAATGGGGGCACCGCTCTATCCGTCGATACCCCAAGTCTGGCATCTGCGCTATTCGGGGAGGCTTCTACTAATCAGGAGCAATGAGAATACCGTTTCAGGTGATATCGAATGATTATGTTTATTATGCACACACACACGTTTTTTTAAGTAGTAGCAAAATACAACTTTGGTCCTGAAGAAGCAGGTGATACAAATAGTATCAGTAACTGCAGAAACATGTCGACCTTACTATACATGCAGTAGATATTTGTTTAAACTACTGATATTTTGCACTCTAGTTCTTTTTAACCTTGGAAGTGGACTGCGTCTGATTAAAGTAATTTTTGCACCCTCTATCCAATTTTATTACTCACTATCACGTATTATTCTTTGTGCACTGCTTACTCAGTTACTAGTTTTGTGTGCACTGATGGCACGTTGTGGACGTTCCACTTGGTGAGATTGGCCCAAATGATGACCAACAGGGCGATCCAGAAAACGTAACTGATGGGTATCCATACCACGTAGTGATGGGTCCTAACGTTTCATGTAGTGGACTGGACATGTTTTGAATGTAGAGCTCTGAGTTTTCTGAGACCCACAGTTATTATTATTGTATACAAATGTATTACCGCCAAACCAAATCTCATGAAGAAATTTAGATGGGTTAGAATCATACAAACAAGTAACTCAGTTAAAGCAAAATAGTAACGTTAGGACCTGTTAACTAGAGACCTCTCTGTTAGAATTCCCATATCTTATTTAAACTATGAAAATGCACAATCAATTATTTGAGACTAGTCATAGAGAGACAGAAACAGGATTTATAAATGGTTAGATGTATCAGTATTTAGAATTTATGATACACCAATGTCAAGCTTTAACAGTTAAGAGTACAGAATCGCCAAATTGATCTCTTTGGGCCATCAATTACCAAAGTTCTAGAAGGAAGGCTCAGGAATGGACATGGATCATGGCAGCTCAAATAGTCTCTCCCATGGGGGAAAGAAGTCTGGGAATAGTGCGCATAGCATATGCATCAGCCAGGAGAGTCCGCAAGTCCGAAAGCTCTCTCTTAGTCCAATAGGAAGCAATACTCATTGGAAAGATGACAAAAAGCATGTTGAAAAAGAAGTGGGGATTCGATCATTTATCCAAAACATAATATAATTTCCCAGTTCCGGGGTGACAACTCCTGGGTCACCCCATTTTGACAAGTTCTCTTAGTCCATTGGTCTGTTTGCATAGGATGCTTTTCATGAGGCATAGAAAAGACACATTTCAAGGTAATATAGGTGTTTCAGGTTACGTAAATGATCAGATCATCGGGTGGGCCTTTAAACAAAGATCCTTTAATCAAGCACAAGTTTGAAAGGGAAGTTCCCCAGTCAGATAGTCCTTGTGTAGCAATAATTGTATCCAATAGTCCTGGTAAACCCATGAGAACTCTTGAAACAGGATCCAGTTGCAATACATCTGTAATATTGAGATAATTTCCCATGGAGAAAGAGTTGAGCAAGAGGAAAGGAGACACAAATGTGCATGAACAAGTAACCAGGCATATTAGAATTTAGGCTAATATAAGCAAAATTAGAGTATTCAAATATGCATTTTCATTATGAATTATGACATTTAGATATGATTTGCAGTGTAAATATGTGCTAAAAGTAAGTTAATCCATTTTAAACGACATGTGTAACTATAATGTACTACTGCATTTCGAAAGTGCCAACATGTTACTTTATCTCAAAGTCTCAAAAATAACTTTGGTCTTAGGCACAATACATTAGTACAGATATAAAGGTTATTCTATCAAAGTTTCAGTGAAATCAGAAACACCATTACTTCTTTTGGGTTAATGCACACTTTAATCTGAGCAAATATAGTAATAAGCAACTCTTTAGTAATCGTTCATAATGTCATCTAATTTGCATTTGATCTGTTAATTCTTCACATATATCATTATCTATAGAAAAATATTCAATAATACTTCCACATGTGAGTCGTCACTTTCACTTTCTAATTCACATTAAAAGAATACCATAGAACCTTAACAAGTTCACACCTGTGTCATTCAAACGAGTAATTTTACATTACTCTTTTTCTGCATGCTTTTACGATGCAGTAACTAAGTCTTTCCCTGATGTAATCCTCATTTTTCCATAACGCATAGTGAGCACAAATTGTGCATGTTTGTCATTTTTCGCTCAAAAAGGTGTCAAAATCAGTTTAACTCAACAACTAGGTATTCAGCAGTTTATCTGCTTCCTCACTATATAGATAGACGCTAAGGATATGGTGCTAAGGAACACCCTAAATGGATGAAAATGATTGTGGGTTTGTTAGTTTACTCATAACTTAAATTGATCACCATGCACCACATTTCCACAAGAGAAAACAAGTGAGACAGTTGTTGTCCTGCTCGATAAACCTGGGCCTCCATCCCCCACGGACAATTGAATAGGCATTTGAAGATCCCCACGAGGGTGAGTGCAATTAGGCGCTGCACCCATCTTTGTGTAGACAATTGGGCCCGCCTTAGGGCCTGAGATGCAGGGTTTCCCTGCTCACAGACTGACAGTGACCCCTGCCAATGTGACAGTGTCTCTGCAGGGTACCCCGGCTTACCTTTGTAGGTGTCCCAACCTAGTGATTCCAAGCCACTTATAAAATGAACACTTTTACATGTAAAAATCAATAATGATACAAACATACTGTTTAAAACAAGCATTTGCAATGCATAAGGTCTCGCATTAGGAAAGTTTGAGCTATTGGTATTGTAAATGACACATTTTTTATATATGTGTTGGTTTTGAAAATAGCAAAAATAATAGCTTTGTCATTTACAATGCCAATAGTTATAACTTGTGACACCTATAGCATTTGTAATGCAATATGTGTTGTATTCACATGACTTAGATGTATTGATATTACAAATAACAATAGCTTTGAATTTTTTTAATAATTAATACTTAAATAAAAGTTATTGTAATTTATAATGGCAATAGCTTAAACTTTTGTAAATAACTTTTGTGAAGAATATGTTCAGTGTATTTTATTGTGACGAAAATTCAAGAACAGAAGTGAAATACTAACCTCTTTTTGTGACATTTGTAATAAAGCTTGAAACATTGAGAGATCATATTTGACTCAGTTGTTGTTGAATGGTTGCACAGATTGATGCTGTGGTGGCGACGAGTGATGTTGTGGTGGCGACGAGTGATGTTGTGGTGGCGACGAGTAATGCTGTGGCATTCAATGATCCTGTGGTAGCGCATAGTGATGTTGTTGTGCCCCTTAGTGATGCTGTGGTGGTGCTGAGTGATGCTGTGGTGATGCGATAGATAGAGTGAGCGGGATAGATAGATAGAGTGAGGGCGATAGATAGATAGAGGGAGGGCGATAGATAGGAGTGAGGGCGATAGATAGCTAGACAGATAGATAGAGTGATGGCGATCAGTATCTAAATAAATAGATAGAATGAGGGCGATAGATAGGTAGATAGAATGAGGGCGATAGATAGGTAGATAGAGTGAGGGCGATAGGTAGATAGAATGAGGGCGGTAGATAGAGTGAGGGCGGTAGATAGAGTGAGGGCGATAGATAGATAGAGTGAGGGCGATAGATAGAGTGAGGGTGTTAGATAGATCGATAGATAGATAGAGGGCGATAGATAGAGTGAGGGCGATAGATAGAGTGAGGCCGATAGATAGAGTGAGGCCGATAGATAGAGTGAGGCCGATAGATAGAGTGAGGGCGATAGATAGAGTGAGGGCGATAGATAGAGTGAGGGCGATAGATAGAGTGAGGGCGATAGATAGAGTGAGGGCGATAGATAGAGTGAGGGCGATAGATAAGAGTGAGGGCGATAGATAAGAGTGAGGGCGATAGATAAGAGTGAGGGCGATAGATAAGAGTGAGGGCGATAGAGAAGAGTGAGGGCGATAGAGAAGAGTGAGGGCGATAGAGAAGAGTGAGGGCGATAGAGAAGAGTGAGGGCGATAGATAGAGTGAGGGCGATAGATAGAGTGAGGGCGATAGATAGAGTGAGGGCGATAGATAGAGTGAGGGCGATAGATAGAGTGAGGGCGATAGATAGAGTGAGGGCGATAGATAGAGTGAGGGCGATAGATAGTGTGAGGGCGATAGATAGAGTGAGGGCGATAGATAGAGTGAGGGCGATAGATAGAGTGAGGGCGATAGATAGAGTGAGGGCGATAGATAGAGTGAAGGCGATAGATAGAGTGAGGGCGATAGATAGAGTGAGGGCGATAGATAGAGTGAGGGCGATAGATAGAGTGAGGGCGATAGATAGATAGAGTGAGGGCGATAGATAGATAGAGTGAGGGCGATAGATAGCTAGAGTGAGGGCGATAGATAGATAGAGTGAGGGCGATAGATAGATAGAGTGAGGGCGATAGATAGATAGAGTGAGGGCGATAGATAGAGTGAGGGCGATAGATAGATAGAGTGAGGGCGATAGATAGAGTGAGGGCGATAGATAGAGTGAGGGCGATAGATAGAGTGAGGGCGATAGATAGAGTGAGGGCGATAGATAGAGTGAGGGCGATAGATAGAGTGAGGGCGATAGATAGAGTGAAGGCGATAGATAGAGTGAAGGCGATAGATAGAGTGAAGGCGATAGATAGATAGATAGTTAGGTGTGGTTGTGTGTGTGTGGTGTGTGTTATGCTTTGTTTTGCTATGTTTTGTTATGCTATGCTATGTTTTGTTGTGTTTGGTATGCTATGCTATGTTTTGCTAGGCTATGATATGTTTTGTTTTGCTATGTTTTGTTTTGTTTTGTTATGCTATGTTTTGTTAAGCTATGTTTTGTTGTGTTTTGTTAAGCTATGCTATGCTTGGTTAGGCTATGCTATGCTTGGTTAGGCTATGCTATGCTTGGTTAGGCTATGCTATGCTTGGTTAGGCTATGCTCTATGCTTGGTTAGGCTATGCTCTATGCTTGGTTAGGCTATGCTCTATGCTTGGTTAGGCTATGCTCTATGCTTAGTTAGGCTATGCTATGCTTGGTTAGGCTATGCTCTATGCTTGGTTAGGCTATGCTCTATGCTTGGTTAGGCTATGCTCTATGCTTGGTTAGGCTATGCTCTATGCTTGGTTAGGCTATGCTCTATGCTTGGTTAGGCTATGCTCTATGCTTGGTTAGGCTATGCTCTATGCTCTATGCTTGGTTAGGCTATGCTCTATGCTTGGTTAGGCTATGCTCTATGCTTGGTTAGGCTATGCTCTATGCTTGGTTAGGTTATGCTCTATGCTTGGTTAGGTTATGCTCTATGCTTGGTTAGGTTATGCGCTATGCTTGGTTAGGTTAGGTTATGCGCTATGCTTGGTTAGGTTAGCTTATGCGCTATGCTTGGTTAGGTTAGGTTGTGCGCTATGCTTGGTTAGGTTAGGTTGTGCGCTATGCTTGGTTAGGTTAGGTTGTGCGCTATGCTTGGTTAGGTTAGGTTATGCGCTATGTTATGCGCTATGTTATGCGCTATGTTATGCGCTATGTTATGCGCTATGTTATGCGCTATGTTATGCGCTATGTTATGCGCTATGTTATGCGCTATGTTGCGCTATGCGCTATGTCATGCGCTATGTTATGCGCTATGTTATGCGCTATGTTATGCGCTATGCTATGCGCTATGCTATGCGCTATGTTATGCGCTATGCGCTATGTTATGCGCTATGTTATGCGCTATGTTATGCGCTATGCGCTATGTTATGCGCTATGTTATGCGCTATGCTATGCGCTATGTTATGCGCTATGCGTTATGTTATGCGCTATGTTATGCGCTATGCGTTATGTTATGCGTTATGTTATGCGCTATGTTATGCGCTATGTTATGCGCTATGTTATGCGCTATGCTCTATGCACTATGTCATGCGCTATGTTATGCGCTATGCGCTATGTTATGCGCTATGCTATGCGATGCGCTATGTTATGTGCTTTGCGCTATGTTATGCGCTATGCGCTATGTTATGCGCTATGTTATGCGCTATGCGCTATGTTATGCGCTATACGCTATGTTATGCGCTATGTTATGCGCTATGTTGCGCTATGCTATGCGCTATGTTATGCGCTATGTTATGCGCTATGTTATGCGCTATGCTATGCGCTATGTTATGCACTATGCTATGCGCTATGCTATGCGCTATGTTATGCGCTATGTTATGCGCTATGCGCTATGTTATGCGCTAAGTTAATGCGCTATGCTATGCGCTAAGTTATGCGCTATGCTATGCGCTATGTTATGCGATATGCGCTATGTTATGCGCTATACGCTATGTTATGCGATATGCGCTATGTTATGCGCTATGTTATGCGCTATGTTATGCGCTATGCTATGCGCTATGCTATGCGCTATGTTATGCGCTATGCGCTATGTTATGCGCTATGTTATGCGCTATGTTATGCGCTATGCTATGCGCTATGCTATGCGCTATGCTATGCGCTATGCTATGCGCTATGTTATGTGCTATGTTATGCGCTATGTGCTATGCTATGCGCTATGCTATGCGCTATGCTATGCGCTATGCTATGCGCTATGCTATGCGCTATGTTATGCGCTCTGCTATGCGCTATGTTATGCGCTATGCGCTATGTTATGCGCTATACGCTATGTTATGCGATTTGCGCTATGTTATGCGCTATGCTATGCGCTATGCTATGCGCTATGTTATGCGCTATGTTATGCGCTATGTTATGCGCTATGCTATGCGCTATGTTATGCGCTATGCTATGTGCTATGGCTATGCTTTGTGCTATGCGCTATGTTATGCGCTATGCTATGTGCTATGAGCTATGCTTTGTGCTATGCGCTATGTTATGCGCTATGTTATGCACTGTTATGCGCTATGCGCTATGTTATGCGCTATGTTATGCGCTAGGTTATACGCTATGCTATGCGCTATGTTATGCGCTATGTTATGCGCTATGTTATGCGCTATGTTATGCGCTATGTTATGCGCTATGTTATGCGCTATGCTATGCGCTATGCGCTATGCTATGCGCTATGCGCTATGTTATGCGCTATGCGCTATGTTATGCGCTATGTTATGCCCTATGTTATGCGCTATGCGCTATGTTATGCGCTATGTTATGCGCTATGTTATGCGCTATGCGCTATGTGTTGCGCTATGTGTTGCGCTATGTTATGCGCTATGTTATGCGCTATGTTATGCGCTATGTTATGCGCTATGTTATGCGCTATGTTATGCGCTATGTTGCGCTAGGTTATGCTGTGTTTTGCTATCCTACGCTTTGCTGTGTTTTGCTATCCTACGCTTTGCTGTGTTTTGCTATCCTATGCTTTGCTGTGTTTTGCTATCCTACGCTTTGCTGTGTTTTGCTATCCTATGCTTTGCTGTGTTTTGCTATCCTATGCTTTGTTGTGTTTTGCTATCCTATGCTTTGCTGTGTTTTGCTATCCTATGCTTTGCTGTGTTTTGCTATCCTATGCTTTGATGTGTTTTGCTATCCTATGCTTTGCTGTGTTATGCTTTGCTGTGTTTTGTTATGCTATGTTTTGCTATGCTAGGTTTTGTTTTGCTATCCTATGCTTTGTTTTGCTATGTTTTGTTATGTTCTGCTGTTTTGTTCTGCTGTTTTGTTGTGTTATGTTATGCTCTTCTATGTTTTGCTATGCTATGCTATTCTATGTTTTGCTATGCTATGTTTTGTTTTAAGTTTTGTTATGCTATGTTTTGCTATGCTATCCTATGCTTTGTTTTGCTATGTTTTGTTATGTTCTGCTGTTTTGTTCTGCTGTTTTGTTGTGTTATGTTATGCTATGGTTTGTTTTGTTTTACTATGCTATGTTTTGTTTGGCTATTCTTTGCTATGTTATGTTTTGTTTTACTATTCTATGTTATGCTATGGTTTGTTTTGTTATGCTATTCTATGTTTTGCTGTGTTATGCTATGTTTTGTTATGTTCTGCTGTTTTGTTATGCTATGTTTTGTTATGCTATGATTTGTTATGCTATGTTTTGTTATGCTATGTTATGTTTTGTTATGCTATGTTTTGTTATGCTATGTTTTGTTATGCTATGATTTGTTATGCTATGTTTTGTTATGCTAGGTTTTGTTATGCTATGTTTTGTTATGCTATGTTTTGTTATGCTATGTTTTGTTATGCTATGATTTGTTCTGCTATGTTTTGTTCTGCTATGTTTTGTTCTGCTATGTTTTGTTCTGCTATGTTTTGTTGTGTTATGCTATGTTTTGTTGTTTTACTATGATATGCTATGTTTTTCTATGCTATGTTTTGTTTTGCTATCCTATGCTTTGTTTTGCTATGTTTTGTTATGTTCTGCTGTTTTGTTATGCTGTTTTGTTGTGTTATGTTATGCTATGCTATGTTTTGTTTTGTTTCACTATGCTATGTTTTGTTTTGCTATTCTTTGTTATGTTATGCTATGGTTTGTTTTGTTTTACTATGCTATGTTTTGTTTTGCTATTCTTTGTTATGTTATGCTATGGTTTGTTTTGTTATGCTATTCTATGTTTTGCTGTGTTATGCTATGTTTTGTTATGCTATGTTTTGTTATGCTATGTTTTGTTATGCTATGATTTGTTATGCTATGTTTTGCCCTGCTATGTTTTGTTCTGCTATGTTTTGTTGTGTTATGCTATGTTTTGTTGTTTTACTATGATATGCTTTGTTTTGCTATGCTATGGTGTTTTGTTGTGTTTTGTTATGCTATGCTTTGTTGTGTTTTGCTATGCTATGTTTTGTTGTGTTTTGCTATCCTATGCTTTGTTTTGTTATGCTGTGCTTTTGCTATCCTATGCTTTTGTTTGTTATGCTATGCTATGCTGTGTTTCGTTATGCTATGCTATGTTATGCTATGCTGGTAAGGGTATGTGAGGGTGTGTGTGTGAGGGTGAGTGAGGGGCCCTGGTGAGGGTGTGTGAGGGTGAGGGTGTGTGAGGGTGAGGGTGTGTGAGGGTGAGGGTGTGTGAGGGTGAGGGGGTGTGGGGGTGAGGGGGTGTGAGGGTGAGGGGGTGTGAGGGTGAGGGGGTGTGATGGTGAGGGTGTGAGGGTGAGTGAGGGTGTGTGAGGGTGAGTGAGGGTGTGTGAGGGTGAGTGAGGGTGTGTGAGGGTGTGTGAGGGTGAGTGAGGGTATGTGAGGGGTGTGAGGGGTGTGAGGGTGAGAGTGTGTGAGGGTGAGTGTGTGAGGGTGAGAGTGTGTGAGGGTGAGGGGGTGTGAGGGTGAGGGGTGTGAGGGTGAGGGGTGTGAAGGTGAGGGGTGTGAGGGGGTGAGGGGGTGTGAGGGTGAGAGGGTGTGTGAGGGTGTGTGACGGTGAGTGAGGGTGTGTGAGGGTATGTGAGGGTGTGTGAGGGTGAGGGGGTGTGAGGGTGAGGAGGTGTGTGAGGGGTCAGGGGGTGTGAGGGCGAGTGAGGGGGTGAGGGCGTGAGGGTTAGTGAGGGTGAGTGTCTCCAATGCCTTCTTTGAAAATGTTCAGTGCTGCAAATAGAGCATGCCGCCCTAATTATCACAGCATGAGGCCCCAAAGTAATAATTATCATAGCATGCAGAGAGCCGCCCCACGCTGCTGGAGCACTCAACTGCACATTAATTATAGTTGAGTGCTCCAGCAGCCTGGGGCGCCTGTTGACATGCTGTGATAAGTGGGTCTCATGCTGTGATAATTGTTGCGGCGCCTGAGGAAGTGGAGACTCCTGCTGGGATAATTGGTCTTGTGGCTCAGGAAGTAGAGTTTCATGCTGAGATAATTGGTCTGGCAGCGCTTGCGGCGCCTGACATCCAACAAACGTGCACAAGCTGCTCAACCTTGAAGCGCGTTCACAGACCTGGGTCGGCTCGTGCCCAGGTCTGTATCGGGCTCGTTCACAGCTGTTACTCCCTTGACAGGGAGGAAGGTGACTATAGTATCGCTGGCGGGAGCGCTTCGCGCTCCAACGCCAGCTCGACCTAAAAATGTGTGGGGTAAAATAAACAATTCAATTTTTTTTCTATTCAGCTTAATAAAACCATAAAAAGCACATATTCAATTGCAGCACATCACTTACAAAAAATATGACTTCATCATTTATATTTTATTAACGGCTAAAATCAAAATGGCCGTTAGTAAAATTAAGCATATAAACCGTAAAGGTATAAAAAAAATATCTGCGTTTCGTCCTTCCAACTCCAGGCTTCATTTCCAGGTAGGATTCATTTCACTGTCCGTTTTAGAGACTCGTTCTTTCTCTCTGTTCTGAGTGTACCTCTTTTCATAATACAAAGCTTCCCCAAGGTAAATAAAAAAGACGGTATAAAACCACTGCAAACACATGCTGAGCTACAGAGAGCGCGTCTACTCACATCTTATTTCTTTTTGGCTGTAGACTGCAGTAGTTTCTCACCAAGATTGTGTTCGCCCTTCTTCCTATACATAAACAAACATGGCGCGTACTGTACTTTGACAGAGGAATAGGTAATAAAATGTGCCATATTGAAGCATGCAACATGAGCGCTATTGAATTATACAGTCAAACAGTGCTGCAAACAGTGCCCACTCACTGCCAACTGCTGCTACATGCTGCGCTGAGGCAGACAAACAAAGTGACAGGTCAGGGGACTGGCCGAAAAGCAGAGGAAAGAGCTGGGGATAATGGCTTTTCAAAGCTAACATTTGCTTCATAGCTCAAAAATGTCAAAACGAATAAACCACGGAATCAATTACTGTAGAAAACAAATTGATTTTGACCTCTTCCCTTTTCCTATCTTTGATGATGCATTGTTTCCCAAACTGAAAGAGATCTGTAAACTTAGATGTAAATTACTGAGAAATGGAAACACACATTAAGTTTGTGTTTGACATGAACAATGTGTTTTCATGAAATACGTGCTCCCTTTGGCTTGTCAAGTGGAACGTCCAATCCCAAACTTTAAAAAAACTAGAATGTATCTTCATGATGCTCTTTATAACAGGCTTCTGTTGTGCAACAAAAGGTATACGATTCAGAGGAAAGTGCTACAATGGACTATATTCATTTGAACAATAAACTGCGTCGAATAATGGTGGAGTCACAAACTACATCCAATTTTTAGGACTCAATTTAATAGGAAACTAATTATTTACTGCACATGGTCTATTTCTACGTTACAGGCGTACTGAGGAGGCTTGGAGGGGGCATCCAAAACTGAAGGGGTCATACTACAGAAAGTGCCCCAAGGCCACATTGGGCATTTGTCATCCTTTTTGAGTCCCCTGGAATACTATGGGGCAGATTTACAAACCCCATTGTGCCTCCTTGTGCCGCCAGTGCTTCACTTTTTTTGACACAACAGCGGCATAAACAATGCGGCAATTTAAAACATAACTCATCTAGGGAGAAGCGTCACGTTGTAAAGCCCTGCGTCAAATTATACCTGCGCCAGGTATAATGCATGCAGGGTGGGCAATCCCAAACGCCATGTAGAACTGACGCAATGAAATTTACATTTCACTGCTTCACTCTACGCCTTCACAGCGTCAAAATCCCTACACCTGCTCAGACCAGGCATAAGGAATGACGCAGGGCTTTTTGCATGGGACTGACCTATCTGTTGTGGTACATTATTGGAGTTGCGCCACTTTCATGAGCAACTCCAGCAATGCGTCACTTTTGTGCCAACAGATGCATAAGTATTTATGACTTATCTGTTAATCCTTGTGCCATGGAGCACTGTATAGTAAAAACAGCGCATCCATGGTGGGGCAAGGAGATTTGACATTGGCGCAAGGAAACTGACACATCTATGCAAATCTGCCCCATAGGCTTAAAAAAAGGGACTGCAGATCTTTGCGCTTCCCATTTTGTACTATGGATTTCGTTGGTGCAATGGCTTTGTCCATGGAATCCCATGGGAGACTTCCACTGTTTGCATGAAGGTATGGCACCAGGCAAATGAGGATGAAGGAACTCCTTTGCCCTACATTAGTGCCCTATTACATACCTGGGTGCAGGGGCAAACAGGTAGTCTAGACGCAAACTGACGTAAAGTGGTACACAGTCAGTGTCTGCCTCGAGGATGTGCCCTTCAAAAGGGCTGTGGAGGGTGCCAGATTCCAACATACTCCTCTCTTAGCAGCAGGAATCAGTAACACACTGAAAACTATTATAATTTTTAGCAGTGGAAACATGCTACCCGCTCAAACGGATCCTATTACTCTTAGGTCCTTTATGTATAACACCTGGCAATGGATCGTGACATCTGGGATGGCATGTTGTAACTACAGGTTGCTTGTTAATATACAGTCTTGGTCATCCTGCAGTAACTCTTATTGGAAACAGCCATGCCCTTCTTCAGTGGCCCTACAGTAGATAAGCAACTATTATATATAGTTTTCATCAATATCTACACTATTGTGTAGTTGATCTATTTACAGCATTCTGATGGGATATTTATTAGATATCCTATAAGCCCTGAGGTAGTCTAGTAAAACGAAATACATGTTGGCTTTGTTTGGGTCGAACATATTGTCCAAAGAAAATAATTTTAGGCCCGATTCACAAAAGTAATCTGAGACAAAATCCTAACTTTACGACTTTCAGTATTCACAAAGGGCATTTAAGAGTGGTAAAGTTAGGATTCCTAAATTTACTACTCCTAAATGCACTTTGTGAATACCAAAAGTTGTAAAAGTATGATTTTGTCTAGGATTACTTTTGTGAATTGGGCCCTTTTGTTTTCAGATGATGATTGTACATAGTTTAATCCTTGTACCATCTTAGCCTGTGCTTGTCTGTTTATTATGTTCTTTGTATGTCATCTTTATGTGGAACAGTTAATTGACTTTTTATGAAATATATTTTGTAATACACTCACTAAAAACACCTTTTTGTAACAATCTTGCAATGGGTATTAATTTTGTAGTGCTTCTGATGATTATGTACAGTCACACACTGAACCTGCCTGTGTGTGTGTGGGGGGGGGGTAGGTCCTGGAGGAGGCCTATGTCTTCCTCTCAACATGTTGTTGGTAACTCTACATTAAAAACTTCTGATGCACGTTTGCACCAGCACTGGGGACAGTATACTGCTTTTATGAAAAATAGTGAACTGTCCCTGTTAGTGGTGCATTCTCACAATTGATGGTGTTCCTGACACAGACAGGGATAGTGGGATATGCAGTCCCAGCACAAAGAGGGGGTTGCACAGTGTGTTCCTTGTTGCATTGCATATAATATCTTCTGGGCAAATGCACAGTCAAAATCTTTTGTTTGACACTACAGTCATCTATCGGTGACTAAGCTTTGTCATCCATGGTTTGTTCATGTAAATAAACACAAAGTTAGCTCTAAAATATGCGACAGGCAAGCTACTCTTTAATACACCTTGATATTGCACATACTTTAGGTACGGGCTTAGAGTATGAAAAATACAGCAACACTAGTTCTTGAACCTCAAATCAAATCAAATCACAATTTATCTTTATTCGGTTTTCGTTTAAAGATCACAAAATCATAAAAGCGCAATTTCACAGTATACATCACAGTTTTTCCAGAACAACCAGTTAAAATCAATTATTAAAAAAATCCGATTTTTTTTATCGTGTTCAGGCTACACATTAGCCATTAAAAACATTGTTTCACAATATGTATCACAATTATTTAGAACACCCGGTTAAGATCAATTTTTCCTAAAATTCAAAGTTGTTTCCCATATTTAATTTCACTTTTTAAAAAAAGAGCAGTGTTTCTTGTAAAGCCTTCATTATCTAAAAACTGCAATGCCAAATAGGCAGGGCGGCATTGCCTCAAACCCCAAATTCTCAAAATAGGTAGGATCCACCTCTTTCTTTAGTCCGAATAGTATTTACAAAATAAAACCAAATGGATTGTTGATTGGGGTGAAGATCCATCACATGGGCAGTTTACTAAGTTTTTGGACCAGTCATTTATCATAGGGAAGGAAACTGATCAATGGAAAAGAACTAATCTAAAGCGTGTGAGAACACATCTGTCGTACCCAGTTATGTAATAAGTTAAGTATGGTTGCATTACAATAGCAGAGAGAATCAACTGGTTCGTTTGTACTGTCAGTTTAAAAACCTCACTGGCATGTCTAATTTCCTCCAGGTGAGTCATACATAGTTTTTAAAAAGCATTTCTGGGGATTGAGCAAATCAGTGAAGGATTAAGAAAAAGTTTGGGTTGCCCTAAATCCATAATAAAATCTTTAATATATTTCAGCCACCTAATATCTAGGGCTTGTTCTAACTTGAGGGTGTCACTTAGGACATCCTGGTTGAATGTTGTTTTTGATGAGGTCCAGATTCGGTGCCACAGTAGAACTGGTTGCACCCTTATTATATCTGTAATATGTTGTAACCCCAGCTCAGTATGGCAAATATAGGTTGACGTTGAACAAGGGACAGCCAGTAAATACCATGAAAACGCATTCTCCACTCTCTGTATTTCAGATACATTGCAGTATCCCCAAATCTCAGCCACGTATATTGCTGTACTGACAGACTTAGCTTGGTAGATCTTAATCAACTCAGTTGGGGGCCTCTTACCCAACTTCTGTGAAACATTTACCAGGGCTGTTGTAGTTTCATAAAGAGAAGCTTCCTAGCCTTTATGGCCTGTTGCCACGTTCCCTTGTTATCTATAAGAATGCCTAAGTAAGGATAGATCTTTGTGTTTTCAACTTTCTTGTTCTCTACAAAAATGGTCGTCTGATTGCTGCCTCCCCTCCCACAGTTCATTATAAAAGTTTCGGTGACTTTAATTTTTAGGTCTAGGCTTTTCATATACTCATTATATCTATTAGGGGCCCGTTGTAACTCTAATGGTGTTTGGGCCATTATCACTGCATCATCTGCATAGAGTAGGGCAGGTATGCATCGTTTAAGTATCTGCGGTAAGTCTTGGCACCCCTTGAGCATGACTCCTTCCAAGCCATTAGTATACAGGGTAAACAAGAAGGGTGCCAGGACACAGCCCTGTCTGACCCCCCTCTCCACTGGAATGGTGCTGTATATTCTCCGTTCGGTCCATAGCGTACCCTAGCTCCTGTGTTCGAATAGAGTTCTCTTATAATTTGGATTAAGGGAGGGTCAACCCCCATTGCTGCAAGGATATTCCATAATTTATCATGGCATACACAGTCGAATGCAGTGGAGAGGTCTGCAAAATCTAGGTACAGTCTTCCTTTTTTTCATTTTAGTGTATTTCCCCATTAGGATTGTTAGATTGAGGCCCTGCTCTATTGTTCCTAGGCCCTCCCTAAAGCCAAATTGTAGGTCCGATAATACGTTATTGTCTTCAGCCCATTGCTGGAGACGTTTTAATTTAATGCGGCCTGCTACTTTTCCCACCAAATCCAGCAAGGAAATCGGACAATAACATGTTGGGTTCTGTCTATCACCTTTTTTAAAGATTGGTACCATGAGTGACCAAGTTCCCATGAGTCCAACTTTACAAGAGGCTGCGAGCACTTGTTTTAATAAAGGGTCCCATACTTCTTGAACCTACTCAACACTCATTCCCTTTTGAGGGCCTTCTCAGATACCCTGCACCTAAAATACTAGCCATTCCTAAGATTGCTGCCAAATTCAAGTGCATGTGAATGTGGTATTATAAGTGAGCTGTAATGTGTTTATTCTTGGAGCAGTTCAAGTGCGTTGTCACTCCATGAATAATTTTTAATTTTGTTTGTATTTTCCCTGTGGTTTGTATAACATCAGACTATCCTTTGGTAGTTTCAGAGCACTTCCCATGTGGAAGAGGGAACAAAGTTGGATTGCATACACACAAGGAGGGATCTAGTTGACAGAATGGCGGAGGACAACTCAAAAAAATCTTGTGAATGCACAAGTCCTAATTCATTAATTGTCTGTCCTTTTCATACTTTAGAAAGACAAATTCAAGGGGAAGGGGTCATAGGATGCAATTACATAGGGTAGAGTTTGGTGTGAGAATGGAAGTTTCCTCATAATGCTTTTGGAAGTGCCATCTGTTATAGATGGCTCACTTCAGACTTCTGGTTCCCTAGTAAAGCAGAAGGAGCCAAATACAACAGTCATTTTATGACTTTCAGCATTGAACTACTTGTTTTGAAATCCAATCCTTGCTTTCTTGATCAAGATTCATATCAGTATTGTAACTGTAACAAGAGCTTGCCTACTTACTATATAGGAAGCAAGGCAATTGCTCATAGGCTCATTAAGGTATTGCTTAATATGCAGATTGAAGCTGTGAACAGTTCCCATTAAAATATTTTCAAGAACATTAAAAGAACAGCATGGGCCATACTGCTTTGATACAACAAATTCTGTTCCTATATCAATACATTTAGACAGTAAGTATGTAACACATAATTAAATATAATACTTTAGTGTTCGCTGTTTAATAACACTGAAGGTTAAAGTGTGTAAAAAAGTCAGCACAAAACATACTGTATGGGATGTGGAAGAACTGAGTGAAAGCAGTCTATCAACCCAAACCATACTACTCAAGTCAGTTTTTATTGTGCAGTTAATCTAAACCTTAACAATAAAAGTACATAAAACACATTGCTATAATTCATTTTAAAATAATACAGCGTAGCTTAAAATGCAATTTCATAGTATTATAATAAAATTAAGTTATGGACAGGGTTGGATTAGCAGGGCGGGCAATTGGCTATTGCCTGAGGGGCCTGTGACCAAGGCCAGCAGGTGGGTCATTTCTTTCGGCTGTAAATAATCTCACATTTGCCTGGACCAGCTTGGCCACTGGCACTCATCCTGAAAGGCTGCTTCAGCCTTAGAGCAGAGGTCAGTAAGACCAAGTACAAAGCCTAGTTGGCTCATTGTCATGTGCAGTAGGACAATGGGCCAAATTGAGGAGGCACAGCATGAGGTGGGTCTCTTTCCATCCTGAGTGTCTGAGCTTTACAGTGAGGCCTCGGGGAGTGGCAGTGCTGCTTTTGAGCATAACAGCCAGCACTAACGGTACAGGGGTCAGGGAGAAGGGGCTGTGCAGTGAGGTGGATTACAAGTGGTGGCCTTTGTCTCCAGCAACAGCCAGGCAAGCCCGTGTGCCTGCTAGCACCTTCTCAACTTAAAAATTGTGACTGGGCTCCTGTTCTCCATTGGACAATAACTGATAGGCGCAAACTCAATTCGTTTTTGAAAACGTTACTTGTGAATTATATTCATCGGGGTGATATTAGATTGCAAACTCTCCATGTCAGATCACATTAACAACCTGGTCTGCACTAGCTACGGTCTAATGCGCAGTCTTAGGAAAATCTTCAAGTGGATTCCACTATCCTCCCGCATGCCCCTAGTACGGGAAACAATCTTTACAATGCAACTTTTACAACGCACTACCATTACAACGAAACTTTTACAATGCAAGATCCATTACAACGCGTGTCATTACAATGCAACCATTACAACGCATGACACTACAACGCATACCATTACAACGCATGTCATTACAACGCAGTCATTACAACACATACCATTACAACGCATACCATCACAACGCATAGTACCCTTACACTATCCAACACTTAACCTACTGTTGCACCCCCTGGAGTTAGAATAGTAATTTTTACCCCTACACTATCCAACACTTACCCTACTGTTGCACCCCCTGGAGTTAGAATAGTAATTTTTACCCCTAAACTATCCAACACTTACCCTACTTTTGCACCCCCAGGCATTAGAATAGTAATTTTTACCCCTATACTATCCAATACTTACCAAACATGCGTTGTAATGGTATGCATTGTAATGGTATGTGTTGTAAAGGTAATATGCGTTGTAATGGTAGTTTCAGGACATTCGTTGTAATGGCATGCGTTGTAATGGAATGCGTTGTAATGGATGTTGCGTTGTAAAAAATGCGTTGTAAAGGCATGCGTTGTAAAAGTATGCATTGTAATGTCATACATCCCCTAGTACAGGGGCTAATTATTGGTTGCCTGGACTACGGAAACTCACTACTTGCTTCCATTAAGGAAGGGCATCTTGCTAAGCTCCAGGTACTGCAGAATTCTGTATCCAGACTGGTCTTAAACCTGCCCCCGTGATCTTCCTCGGCGCCCAGTCTAAAGGTCCTACACTGGCTCCCAGTCATAAAGAGGATACATCTCAAACTCTGCTGTCTGGTACACAAAACCCTCAATAACAAAGGACCTCAATACCTAGCCAAAAAACTAACTAAACATCGACCTGTAAGAACCCTTTGGTCCACTAGCAAACACCTCCTAATGGTACCTAAGGTCTGCACAATCAGAAATGGTGGCAGATCCTTTTCCAGAATTGCGCCTGAAACCTGGAACAAACTCCCTCTAATTCTCCAATTGTAAACCGATCACAAGAAATTTCTCAAAACCTGGCTATTCTAGCACAGTCCACGCGTCTCTCTGGCTTTCTTTTTCTGAGTATGAGTTAGCGCTATGAGACCTAAGGTGATATATGCGCATAATAAATACCAAAAATACATACATACATACATCCAGGGACTGAATGACAATGGGAAGGGAGAATAGAAATGGACGAGAGAGTAACAAAATTCATTGAGTGGAGGGCGCAATGTAGAGAGACAAAAGAAGTGTGGCATAGTGGAGAAGAATGACAAAAAGAGGGGAAGAGGAAAATTAAATGAAGGGAGAAAACAAAGTAAAGGTAGAACAGGGAGGATAATAATGCCATCAATATAGACAGAGGAAGGGAGAGGGAAGAGATTAGTGAGAAGAAGTGATGAAGGAAAGTGGAGAGAAGGGCAGAAACTGGTAAAGATAGAGAGAGAGAAAAAGCTGGAAAGTGATAGTGGAGAGGATAGAGACAGGATGGTGAATGACAAAAGAAATGATGGAGACGAGATCAAGGCGGAAGGGGGTGTCAAAGGTTTCCTGTACTATGAATACAAATGATGTATACCTCCTCACATGCACAGTTCTAGTTCTCTCCTTCAGTCTATGGCTTAGTTTAAAGGTTGTTGGCATTCCATGAGGTAGCGCAAAATGTAGAGTACAAATTACCCGTGAAATTTCTTTTATGAAATGTGCAGAATGATATAAGAAATTCCACCAGAGGATTCTCCTTTGGTTTTAGCGCTGCCTCCCACCACAGGAGCACTTTCCGTTACTCTCTGCAGCAAGGCAATAAATGGGACACAACAGAATATAACATTAGGTGTAATGCAGGTGACAAAGGAGTTGAAGGAACAAAGGGAAGTGAAGTGAGTGGGACTGACAGGAGAGTGCACGATTGGAGAAAAAAAGGGAAGGTTTGCAAGACCGAAAAATGAAATAAAACTCCAAGGGGAGATACCAAATGAAAGGAGGAATAAGAGTATGAGAGATATAAAAAGTAGAAGTAAAGTCTACAGGAGAGACACAGGAATGAGAGAGGGGGAGGCACTTTGTAGACTGATAACAAAGATAGGAATCAACAAGGGAAATAATTAAGACCACAGAGAGGAAAATAAGTAGAGAATGAGAGTTCAAAAGAGGAAGAACCAGAGTGGGGCAAAACAAGTGATAAGGAGAATGACAGACATGTATACAGCAAGTAAGGAAAGAGGTATGTAGACAGAGGGAAAGAAAGGCTGAAGGGGAGACAGAGAAAGAAAAGTTTATGTTATAGATGTATAAACACAAAGACAGAGAGAGCAGCGGAGAGCATTAGGTGTTTCTGAGTGGCGTGCCTTCTGACGAATTTGTGACTACAAAGGACACGACCCTTCCCTTGACGGATTCGCTGGTATCCCCCAAAGCATAGGGTAAATAACGAAATACGGACATTAGTTTCCCCGGTAGGATTTACTTGGGTTAACATGCAGGTGTAGCTCCTCACTTTAACATGTAGAACAGAGGTGGACACCTGTAACTATCTAGATAGGGATCCGTTAACCCTGACGAATGCCCCAGACCGATTAGGCTAAACAATTTGGGCAGAAACATGTTGGTAATTTTAAAGATGGCCTAGAGTCATCACTCTCTAAGGTTCCATCACTTAATTTGATTTGAGTGTACCTAGGGTCTTCACTAATAAAGTTGATAACCGAGGAACCTGAAGGCATTTTTAATTGAACTGGATCCCAACCTTGTCCTGCAAGTTTTATGTAAGAACTCCCTCCTACCGCCAAGTCTCCGCTGAGGTTGAGTCCGTCCTGATAGTACCATCTTAACAGGGTGGGGAGAGGATGCCTATGATGAAGCATGACACAATAATGTGTGTGAGGCATCCTATTCCACTAAGGTTGGCGTCCTTATTCTGAAGGGTTCAATGTGACCTGTGGTAGGTAGCTTCTGATCCCAATCTTGGGCTCATACTCTGTGTTCTTGTCAAGCAACCCACTCCTTTTGTGGTTAATTTGTCTTGTTGAGAGGACAGTAGGGTTGCCTTTTTCCTCCCCAATCTCTCTTTGTGATAACCTCATGTGTTTGAAGGTCCTGCGAAAGAGCTTGGCATAGTTGCCTTTCCATGGAGCTCCTGATTCTCTTCCCTACTTTTACATAGAACCCCTTCCTTGTAATTGATTGATTTGGAAGGCAGAATTCTAGCCTTATCTTGTCTGGCAAGAGGTTTGGGGTAAGATAGAAGAGTGATCTAAAAGTTTTAGTTAAAATTTGATTTAACACTGCTCCATCTCTACCACAAAGAGCTTCATTTACATGAGAAATGCTAGGGATACCTTTTGCTCCAATTATTTTCAACAGGGGCAGAAAGCTTGGGCCAGCCAGAACTCATTGTAGAGTAGAGAAGACAAGAGTCAGGGTATTCCCTTTCCTGAGCAGATCCTTCCTGTGCTGTTGAAAGGAGCCACTTTCACTAAAAAACACCCCTAGATATCTGCAGGCTCTTGCCTGCTCAAGTTGCCCACCATAAAGGAACCGTTTATGGACTTTCTTGATTCTGCTACTGACCTCCTTGATCTTGGTATTCTTCAAATTTATTGACATTGGTTAAAGAATATAAGGACAGTTTGTCAATTAATCATTGTAGCCCTATTTTTGACTGGCTAAGCAGGATCACACCATACGGGTATAGCAGGTTTGAGATATGTATAGACCCTATCTTGTGGATGTGAGAGTTTGCTGTGTCCAGGGTGGGAGATAGGTCAGCTAAAAAGAAATTAAAAAGATATGGCGCTAGGACACAGCCTTGCTTTAGGTCCTCAGATGCTTGTATTTCCCTGGACAATATGAGCTGTCTCCGAATCTCACCCTTGTCTAGGTGTCCGTATACAGAAGCTGTATAGCTTTTAAAAGGTGGTCCGGGATGCCCATTAATGATGGCTTTTGTAGGCTGGTCCTGTCTATCTGGGGATATTGGAATCATTTCAGGAGAGTGTTTAAAATAATCCTTCAGGAAGTTGACCCAGTTGTCCTATGTTAGATTGGAGCTGGTTGCTGGGATTGACACATGGTCCAAACTATTAACCATTTTCCAGAATTCCCTTGAATTTTTCTTATTGGCAAGACACAGAGCTTTCACAAAAAAAGTATTGTTTTAAGGTTGATTGTTCTTCCCATGTCGTTTTCCAATAGTACACATTACACATAGAAAGAGGAAAATGCCTCAGAAGATTGTTTTTGTGCAGGAAAGTGTTCCTTCCTGCACAAGCACAATACTGCTTACAACACAAGCACCCTTGCACCATGCTGCAAGGCAGCACATTGTATGCTGGGAAATGACATGAATGTGCCATATAATGTTAAATGCGGTGCATTGCTGCCCTGTCCCTTTGACGCAGTGCAGCACAGCAAGTTGGCTTGTTGCGCTGCATGAAAGTTTGATAAATATGCCTCTCAGTTTGAACGCCAGACAGAGGATGGTAATTAAAAGACTTTTATGATTAAACTCTGGTGCATCAGATGAGGAAATCCAAAACCATACCATGAACTAGTCTTCAACTGTTGGTAACCTAGGTAATTCAGAGAAATATTAAAATAACTGCAGTACGAATTGTGTGAACTCTGTTCAAGTTAATTAAATAATGAAGAGCATGGAAATACTTTCATACTGAAGAGTCAAGCTTCACCTTCTTCACCTGAAATCACCTAACATTGGGTGGCATCTTCTCATCGCCTTCCTGGTCACTGGCTAGTGACCCAAACTCTGTCCCCTTCAGATCTCTGATTTATTTATTTTATTTATTTTTAGAGTTTTATATAGCGCAAACTTGAACCGATTAGGTTATCAGAGCGCTTTACATAGCACCAGTTCCGTTACATGTTATCAAAGCACTTTACATAGAATCAGTTACGTTACATAAGGAACACATTTCTTTTTGTTCTAGTGAATAGGGTTATCTCTTCACACGGGGGAAGGGATACACCTGGCTATACTTAGGATTACATGCGTTATAAAACAGGTACAACAGAAAAAAATTGCAAATGTACAAGAGATAGTCACACAAGGAGAAGGTGCAAAAGGATAAACTCTAGGCATATACTAGTGATATCTCTATCTACTTAGGGAGGGGATACACATGGATATACTCTAAGAGTCACATAGGAATGTTAGAGAGCAAAGCGGACTCCTGCATAAACTAGTGATTAGAGTTATCTCTATATATATAGGGAAGGGGTAAAACTGAATATACTCTAAAAATCACATAGGAATGGAAAAGAACAAAGCGGACTACTGCATGTTCAAGTGATTAGAGTTATCTCTATATACATAGGGAAGGGATACACATGGATATACTCTAACAGTCTCATAGGCGATTAGTCGTTAGAGTTATCTCTATATACATAGTGAAGGGATACACATGGATATACTCTAAAAGTCACATTGAGACTAGACATTAGAGTTATCTCTATATACATAGGAAGGGATATGACCGGAAATACTCTAATGGTCACATAGGAGTGGTAGAAAATACAAAGGTCTACTGCATACACCAGTGATTAGAGTTATCTCTATATACATAGGGAGGGGATATGACTGAATAATCTCTAAATCACATAGGAATGGTATATGGTGCCAGGTCTAAAGCAAATACCATTAATTAGAGTTATTACAATAAGTCAAAGAGCAGAGTTCCATAAGTGTGGATGCTGTCACAGCACAAAGGGAGGGTGGGAGGGATGCAAGGGTATGGAGAGAAGGGGAAGCACAAAAGGGAGGAAACATTTGAGGATCATCCACGGGGAAAAGGGTTAAGGCCGAGGGCATGGTAGGAGGGCTAGAGTCCAGAGAAACTGTCCGAAAACAGCAGCCAAGTGTCGGTCAGGACAGAACAAAAGTCAATAAGTCCAGGAGAGAAGGTGGGAGCCCAGGTGAGAGATGACGCTGGAGGCCAGCCGCAGGCACGTCGCCATCTAGGAGAGCTTGTAGTCATCCGGCACGGTGGGCGTCAGAGAGCGCAAGGTGGTGAAGGTGTTGCTGCGATCACGCGTTGGCCGTGAGGCGCTGCCACGGCAGCCGGTGGGTTGTGTGTGGATGCAACCTCCCTGGAAGATGTGTGGCCTCCGGGAGCCATGAGCAGCACATTCAGAGCACTGGAGCCATTGGTGCCATGCTGCAGGGGGGGAGGGGGGAGTGATCCACCCTTGTATCCACCTGGACACTTTCCACTTGGTCGCCTGCAACACTTTTCAACCGCTCGCCATTGAAATCGACGACGAAACCCGACACCAAAAGACACCTATGCAGCCGGCTTCCCTGGGTGAGGTAACTCGAGTACTCCGGTGCTCCCATGGGTATTGGCTCTAGAACTGCCTAGTTTTAAAGGGGTTTGCTCCAAGTCCTCTTCTAAGTGTCCTTAATCTAATTTTCCAACCACGAATTTCCCCATAGAAATTAATGGTGATTTACGGCTTTGTTTAGACACTGCACGAGTCCCCCGTGGGTCCCCTGTGTCACTACCTAGGGTGGTTCCTGGTGGCACCAGCGGTTCTACAGGCTCTAGGCCTTGTATCTATGTCAGTCATGGTTCTTATACCACTTTCTTAGTATATGGTTTGGTACGCCCCTAGGGCTAAATGCATACTGTGCTAATGTACTGTGTGTTGAATAAGTTTACTGAATGTACTTTTGCCTCTAGACTCATAAATAGACTAGAGGGATGTGTTTAGAATAAATACATATATTTTCTATATATACCTGGTGTGGTTCTCCTTTCATTTGGTCATTCATGCGATTATAGACCGGTAAAACAAGCTGTTTTACACTCCTTTAAGACTTAGCCTGAAGGCTGCTCTCCACAGCTACCACTAGGATAGCTTTCTATATAGGTTGTCTTTAAACTTACCATCAATAAGGGTCGTTTGGACTGGTGCAAGGTGCCCACTAGAATAGTGGACAGCATATGCCAGGCTAACTTCCCACAACTATACTATCCTACTGCTTTATAAGCCTTGCTTTATCTCTACATGCATGTGCTTTGAAATGTACCATTTGGCAATCTTTTTTTCATTTATTTCTCGGGAGAGGGACCAACCCTGGATCCCAGGTTTGTCCATGAAACCTGATCACACCACTCGCTATATAAAAGTAATGCCCAATGGTTATGCCAAATGTCATCAGCTGCCACTGCCCCGGCTGTCCTGGATGAGCCCTGTAATTCACATCTTCTGTCTGGTCTCTCTTCAACTCTACATTTTAGGTACCACTTGGATGTAGCAAATACAAAATGAATTCCAGTATGGCTATTACACCTGTGTCACACACGCTCCATGCATGCATCTTCTACACACACAAAGAAAGGTACGTACAAGGAACATCCATGCTCGACAGGTATGGACAAAGGAACTGGCTGGCAGATCATTTTGAAAAGGATGCAGAGATTACTAGAAACTCTTTCTTGCAAGGACAGGATAAGAGGCCTACCTTTCCTCTATAAACGTTATCACTGCTACCATTGTCTATCTTCTACAACACTGCGATCTGACAGTAGACATGCTGTTTAAAGCAGGTGCACCTGCTGTGCCCCTCTAGACCACAGAGGCCTCAATGCCACAAATCCCTCCAGTGCAAAGTGCAGAGCTGGATGATCCAAAATCTACAGTTTGCTCTGAGGAACTCAAGGCAGTGGTGCAAGATCGTTCCGAGCCATACAGGAGACATTTCTCCATTTCAAAAACCTCAACAGATGCTAACAATAGTTACTCCTTATTATACCCTGACTGCTTGGTTTTGATTTCCAACTCCGATACAAAGTAAGGTCCTTCATGGTATCCTATAAGGATCTCCACAGTGTTTTCCCAAGGACATGAACTTTTTCCTACATGATACGATTAAGTCTGCTGGGTATTCTCACTCCCGTCCTCATCTATGGCATTATAATTAAAAAGAAATCATGCTATACTCAATATATTGTGCTGTTTTTACATTATCCTTTAAAAAGTGGCATACAGTGTCCAAAAACATGGTCTTCTCATCTGTGGTGTAAATTCATATTTCCCACAAGCTAAAAGATGGTCTCAGGGTGACTTGTTGCCATGCACCTTCTCTGAGGGCTCCAGCACTGAGGCTGACCAAGCATGCAGTTCATTTGGGAGTAGGATTCATGTTAGTGTGAATGAATAGTTTCAATGCTCAATCCATAGCACTTCACTAAATTCACGAAATAAAGTCTTTGCTTCCAAGAGGTTGGCAGAGGCCTCATTGAGATATCAAATAATGATAATGATATTGCAATGCACACAGACCATTACAAGAAAGCCCTCTCGGCCATCAGATTACTGTATTATTTGATGTTGCATGCCCGTGGGACTCCTGCAAGAGTCCTGCGAACCTAACCATCCAGATATCTATAAAATGTGAACCTTAATTTCTAAATACCTGCGAACAGATTTACACCAAATCGCAAAAAGCACACTTCCTGGGTAAAGATCTAGCGTTGTGCTAAATTTGGTTCAGCTGTTTTGTCCGTAGTGGTGCTAAAATTCACTATGGAAATTGCATGGGGGAATTGTGTTGTAGGACTCCTCTTTTTCTCAGCCTCCGCTTGATGGATCACCCCAAATCTTTCAAGGAAGGAGCTGAGGTTTATAAACTTTTTTTGGTACATTTCGTAAAGCTTCATCAAACAGCGCCAAGGTGAATAGTAAACCAGAAAATCCATTTTCTATGGTTACTAGGTCCAAACTACAACTACACACTGGTGTCTGTCACTGGGTAGTTATAGTTAGGATCATGTTTCCATAGCAAATTAATTTTTTGTGTTGCTAATAACTTTGGCACCATTTGATGAATCTCCACGCAACTTTCGGCAAGCGGGGGCCAGGAAAAAATGGGGTCCCAAAACAAGTATTCTCGATTCATTTTCCCATAGGAGTTTTAGATACAGCTACAGTCTAATTTGGCAGAAAGCTAGATCAAGGTCCAGAAAGAGTGCATTTATGTGTTTTGGTATAAATCTGTTCAGTAGTTTTTGAGAAATTAATGTTTTGCATACCTAGGGATGCGGAGGCTTTGCGGATCCTGTCAGATCTCAAACTGATGTCTGATTGGCTGCCACCAACTCAACAAGCAAGTGGTGGCAGCCATATTAGGACTTGGGACTCGTCCAGAGCCCTAAAATAAAATGCAAAACAAGACTCAAGGGGGCAGGCTAGGAATATACTGACCCGCTAGTCCTGGGGGGTCAATTTTTTTTTTTTTTTACATTTTGCCGTGAATTTGCTAAGGATTTGGGGCAAAGGTTTTTTTTTTTTTAAAAACACAATCTCCTGCACTTGTTTGTTTTCAAGCCCCCTTGGTAGGCTAGGTCCCAGAGGGAAAACATATTTATATTTCGGGGGAGGGGGGTCCGTGTGGCTCTCTCCCCGGTCCACGTGAGGCCCTGGGGACCCCATCCTCTGGGGCCAGGTAGTATATGCAAAGGGCCGATTTTGGCCCTACAGACCCCATCCTCCGTGGCACAGCCATATTCTACAAAGGAGAGGGGGTCGCATGGTCCCCCTCTCTGAGACATTAATTGCCTTGGGGTCTCCATTCCCCAGGATCGACTCAAGCTATGTCCCGGGAAGCCCATCTCCGGGACACAGCAGTTTCCCTGGGTTCTCTGGCATGGTCAGTGAAACTTGTGTTTGCTCTGAGGGATGGGGTCCCCAGTGCCAGAAATCAGCCCGGAGAGGGTGGCCACATGCCCCCCTCTCCTTCATTAAAATTAGTGACCAGGGGGATAGGATCCCCCCGGCCTAATATGGCTTGGGAGTTGACAACATAGACCCCTCCCCTTTATTTTTAAACATGGCTTTGGGGGATGGATCCCCAGGGCCTTACAAGGCTTGAGGAGGGGGGCCATGCAGCCCCTCTCTCCCTTAACTTTAATAGTGGACATGGGGGATGGGGTTCCCATGGCCATAATAGGTTTGGGGAGGGGACCAGGCTTCCTCCGCTTGAAAAAAAAAGGCCCTGGGGTCCCTAGAGACAGGCCTTGTGGCCAACACCCCCCGCTGTGCATGCTCTTTGACTGTGCACAGCATAGGGTTGGCTGGATGCTGGAAATTGGCCCTGTGGCCAATGCCTCACCATGCATGACCAAACACCCTGCGAAGGGTGGGATTGGTGCAGTGTACGGCGGAGGAATTGGAGTAACGTATTGTAATTAAACATTACTTCATCTTTAAAAAATAGCTATAAATTTTCAGAAACAAATAAAGGTTAAAATATCGGTATAGTTAGGTGTAATGCTCAGTTTTGAATTCTAAAAACCACTAAAATTCACCAGTTAGAGTTAGCTCAAGTAATTATAACTCGTGCCCTAAGGTAACTCAAGCTCACACCCTTGCCATGCACTGCTAATTACCCTACATATTACATCACTCATGACATCTTCTTTAACATCATTGATAGTATTACTGTGCATGGTGGAGCGTGAGTTATATTTACTTTAGGGCACGAGTTATATTTACTTGAGATAACTCTAACCATAACTGGTGAATTTCAGTGGTTTTTAGGGATACAAATTAACATTTCGCCTAATTATAACATTACATAACCTTTTTTTCAGTGTGTATATATATACATGCATATCTATATATCTATATACACCCACAAAAATAAATGTAATAGCACGCGTTGAAATGGTCAAAGCATGGTAATAATTGCGTGGTAAAGGCATGCATGGGAAGGAGATGCCTGACATTAGCTTGACATGTCTAATCTGGCAGTGGGCACAGACTATAAGGATTTGCATCTGGACATTAATCCCTGACACCTCAAGTACCTTTTTATGAAATTCATTTGTTACTTTAACCGAAAAAGCGATTTTGAGCATATCTCTTCTGCTGGACTGTAGCTGTTTGTGCTCTTTTATACTATTTGCTTAGTTAATACACATACTTTCTAGATTCCGTGCAGCACAATTTTGTATTTTGCTATTTTGGGGAGATTCTCCTAATGAATTCTTGAAAATAGTTCTACAGGCCTTTGTATTAAAGCGCATGAAGACCCATGGGCAAGGTGCCCAAAACCTATTGATTAATCCAAATAAAAAGAAGAATTTCCATTTGATATAGGAGCTTCTAACCATGCTGTAAATATGTGTCAAAATGTAGACTTCTGTAGTGCGGACTGATGAAGAGGAAGCTTAATAAACAGTTGAATGTGCTGCTGAATATGTGAAAAGCAAATTTGCGAGACGTGCATTGTCAATGGAAATTTATTGTTTGGCCCACAGCAAAGTAATTACAGTCTTACAAATCCTTGCAGTTGTTAATCTTGCCAGATGTTTTCCATCTGTTCCGCATTTCCACATGGCTGCATTTGCATTTCAACTGTTTCCTATTTTCGAAGTTGTTTTCATGTTTCCCCCTTGTTTTCGACTCCTCTGCAGGAATGGTGCTTTGTTAACTTTTCTTAAATGCCGACGTTGAAGTTCTGCATCAGGCAAAGGAAGTCTGAACTGATGAGACCGTTTTTGAACATCAGGGGCGATCTAATGCTGGTGTGGATTTAAATAATGATGGCTAATCACACTCAGACCAAAGGTGACCTTAAAGTTCACCATCCGGAAAAATATACCAACAAATCAAGATAACTGATCTGGAAATGTTCAATACAGTTTCAAACACACGAGGCCGTTTCCCAACAACGTCAACAGCTGTTAATTAAGTTTACAGCCGAAAATGTCTCCTTTCACACCTCCCAGCTACCCTCAGGAGAATACCTATTAGGATTAAATGGTGGTTTTACTACTGTGTAATTGTGAACCCCAACTGCGTAGAAGTAGTAAATCACATGCAAAGGGTGGTGAGTGGGAAGTTCAATGCGTGTTTTGTTTGGTTGCCTCACAGATTTTGTTTTTTAATGTTACCCAGCTTGGAAATGGTTGGAGATTCAAAATCTATGATGAGAATGGCTATGGAACACTATCTATTCAAACAAAAAGATTCTATCAATGTGTGCTGGTGACTAATTTTTCCCTCGGAGCGGCACCATGGTAGGAATAAGGCAGTGTACATAAGCGGTAACTTGACCGCGTGGAATACCTTTCGTCTGCCGGCTCATGGGGCACGCAACATATGTCTAAATAAGACCATTGTGTCAATATTTTAGAAAAAAATGTTCATGAAAATATTTTCTACCACGCTTCACCTAGGGCCAACTCATGCCCTGAAGCTCAAAAGGGCAGCCTATTTTTGCTACCGGTTTGTAGGACTTTAGGCTTACTGCTTTAGAACTGAGTAATATCTAGTAGGGACCACTAGAGGTCCTGATGAATAAGCAGTAGGGGACTGCTTATGAAACATGTCGACCAGGTAGCCAGCTAATAGCTCTACCACAAAACCCCCTTATTAACATTCCCAGCCAGAGAAGTGAATAAAGTATATTTTTTCTACTAGCCAGGGAATTTTTAATTTCTATAGTCACATATTTAGGTCCCTACACTTCACTGATATCACATACACTGCACTAACACAGCCCTTTGTCACGAAAGCAGTGCTCCCGCGTAATCCGTAGGTTGTAGCACGCCCCGCCCCGTAGAGGGACGGGAAGACCCCAATGATGAAGCATGACACTAAGAGATTCTTAGTGTGTGAGGGGTATTTTAAAAGCACATAGTGCCCTCGTCTTGCCAATCTAAGAGAGAGGCTAGTACCGCACCTTTTATATATGTATAAAATATATAAAAAATAAAAATAAAAATTAGTCACCAGCACACATTGATAGAATCTTTTTGTTTGAATATATCAGTCAGGAGGGTGATTCTATCATTACCTCTATGCTTCCTCTATTGTTTTGGAGTATGGAACACCATCACCTGTGTAGGGATGTAGGGCAAATAGTTTACAAAAACATAAGAGGAGTACCATCAAAGGCTGTTTTGAAAAAACAGTCTGAGTGGGATGACTACAAAAGGAAGAGAGTCCTTCTTTTGTTCAAAAACCCCTCACTCACCAACCTAGTTGGTGACATGCTTCATCATCGGGGTCCACCCTGATAGCCGAGTGCCATCAGGGTGTGCTGCGACACCTGAATTACAGTGGAGCGGGTATTTGTGTGTGTGAAGTGAACAAAAAAATGTTAAAATTTTTCCTGGTATACTTGTGTGAAAAAGAATTTTATTTGCAAGTTACTGGACAATATTAAAATCAAGTGTGTGGATACAAAAAGGTATGTTATGACCATGTGTATCACTATGTGTAGGGTCTACATGTTTCAACCTGTTGTATGGAAGTGCCGGGTTTTCATCAGGACCAAAAAAGGAAGGTGGGTGGTCAGGACACACTAACGACCTGCCAGTCCTAAATTCCTTGAGACTACTGACAAAAATCTGTCGTAGTCAAATCCTCACACCCAAATGGGAGTGAGAAAAGCAAAAAGACCTGCGGAGGAAAAGAAAGAAGGTCACAAATATACATGTTACAAGCCTGTAACGTCGTGCCGTGCTGATTCTCACGTGTCTGCTTGCTTACTGTGCATCCCATTCAGAACTCATTATTGACGGTTGTGTTATGTAAGACTACTCATCATTGCATATCTAATGATGGTGCCCACACTTATTGTGAAATTAAAATTGAGCCTGCCTGAGACTGGAACACGCATACTATATCAATATCGGCGTGCTCTGTGATCGATAAGCCGTTATTTCAACAGTCGACACACTCAGCGTTTTGTTGTGCGTGGCTCGGCTCCTCACTGCAATATTAGCGTGAATAAACAACGGCGTGAAATCGTTATCCACTTGTACATACATTCACACTCGACAGACATACACAAACCACACAATTGAAGACCACATGGTGATCAGGGCTTACTCCTGCTATGGGTCTTTTGGGCTTCACGGGGTAGAGGGAAGGAAAAACCTCATAAAGTAACGTATTCTGTTGAGGAGAAGAAAGAAAGATCGTCTCACAAACGGGGCTCGCGAGTTGTCGAATGGAGATCGATCGATGTTAGGGCCAAAAGGGGGGGGAAGGGTTAACTTACAGTTACTGCGTAGTTCAATTGCCAGGTACCTACTCGCCTCTCCGTGCCTCCCCGCTAAGGTTGTAGTACGCCCGGCAGCGATTAATAGGGTCGGACTGGTTTCCGGGATGGACGGGGTTGTGCGTGAGCGTGATGACGCATTGCGGCATGTAAGGAAATGGTGAAAGGACTAAGCGTTGCATTGCCAGGCAACTGTGTACTCTGTAAATACAGAGGTAACGGAGGATATTGTTATGAGTTTAAGCCAGGGGACTACTTTCGATGTAGAAAGATTAAATTAAATTAGAATACCAAAACAGTTAGTTAACTTCCTGGGCAGCAGAATTACCGTTGTGGAGCAGTCTAAATACAATGGTAAATTGAATGAGGGTGCTCTATTTACAACACGTGTGAGGAGCAAAATGTTACTCCAAATTCACTTGCTATTATTCGGGGCACATGTAGCTGGGACATGGGATGCCCTGGTGAATCACAAGTAGAGGGTGGGACGGTATTGCAAGTACAAGATGTGCACATAATTATTGCACAGCAGTTTACATGACACTGGCCCACGGGATGTTATCATTCAGTCCTGTGACATGAGTGGATAGCCTGTATATCCATCTTTGTTCTTTCTCAAACAGGCGTTTCTGCAGGTTTGGACCAGGGGTGATTTGCTCAATCACTGTCCACTTCATGTCGTTGGGCGTATGATTGTTTTCAAGAAAATGGTCTGTAAGTCTTGTTGCGTTTTTTTTGCAGCGGATGGTGCTGCGATGCTCATAGATTCTCTGTTTGACCTTTCTTGTCGTCATTCCAATGTAACGTTTATTGCAGGTGCATTCTATCAGATATACAACGTTACAGCTATTGCAGTTGGTGTGGGATTGTTGTCTCCATACTTTGCCAGTCTCAATATTCAAAGTTTTGGTGTCACTCGTGAGGTGGCATACGCTGCAGTTGCCACAGCGGAAGTGTCCTGTGACATCAGGTAGGCCCCAGATTTTTGTTAGTGAATTGCTGTTGGTTTGTTTTTTTGTTGTCTTTGGGCTCGTGTTTACTAAGCTGTCTTTTAGGCTGGGTGATTTTTTGTAGGAGAACAAAGGCTTTTCCCAGCAGAGATTGCCAGTTCGGAGAATAGACCAATGTCTATTGATGCTTTTAGACACCTGGTTAGAGATGGCAATAAAAGGGGTCACACAGGTGAGTGGTATCTCCTCTCCTCTTGGTGGTTTCTTCTCAAGGAGGGCTTCCCTTGGCTGGTTCCTTGCACGTTTTTGACATTTGTTTATGATCCTTGTTGGATATCCACGGACCTGCAGTTTTTCTGTTAGGTCAGATGCTTGTTTCTTATAGTCATTGAGTTTGCTGCAATTGCGCATGAGTCTCAGAAATTGTCCATATGGGAGATTTTCCCTAAGTGGACGCGGATGAAAGCTCTCAAACTTGAGGAGGTTATTCTTGGCGGTGGGCTTATAGTGCGTTCTGGTTTCTAGTCGTTCATTATCCTTCGTGATGACTACATCGAGGAACACTATTTCTTTGTCGTCGAAACAGTGGGTGAATTTCAGATTTTGATCGCATGTATTGATCCAGGTGGTGAACTCGATCAGCTGGTCAACTGGTCCTTGCCAAATGGCAAGGACATCGTCAATATAGCATTTCCAGAATTTCAAATTGTTTCTGAAGGGGTTGTCATCATTTAAAATGAACTTAAGTTCAAAGTTGTGGACATAGAGTCCCGCTACGCTAGTAGCAAAAACACTTCCCATTGACGTGCCCCCCGTCTGGAGGTAAAGGGACCCTTCGAATTCAAAAAAGTTACGTTTTAGTGCTAGTCTAGCACACTCAATGATGAAAGCTCTCGGTGTATTGAATGTCAAGTTCATGTCCCCTAAGGTTTTCTCCAGAACTGATAGTGTGTCATCTTGAGGTATGCTCGTGTAGAGACTCTCTATGTCGAAGCTCAACAGGATCGTATTTTCATCCACGTCGATTTCCTGTAGTAGACTTAATAGGCTTTTTGTGTCCTGTAGGTAGGTCGATGTGGATTGCACTATGGTTTTAAGAAAGAAATCACAGAACCTGGATAGTGGTTCCAGTAAGGAGCCGATGCCTGAAACAATGGGGCGTCCTGGTGGTGGTAGTCTCCCCTTATGCATTTTGGGCAAGGTGTAAAAGTACGGTATTTTGCATTCAGTGTCACACAGGTAATCAGCCTCTTGTTTAGAAATCTTTCCCATCATCTCTGCAGATTCAACTAGTTCCTTGATTTCAGATTGAAGAGCCCTAGTAGGATCCGATTCCAGGATCTGATAGTTTTTTGTGTCACTCAATAAGCGTTGGCATTCTTCACGATATGCACTAGTGTCCATTACTACCAGACCACCCCCCTTGTCGGCGGGTTTGATTATGATGTTGTCGCAGGAGCGGAGGTCATTTAATGCATTGCACTCTGCTCGGCTCAAATTTTGGAACAGTGATGCATTGCTCATTCCTTCTACATCATTGTAGACGGCCTGCTCAAAGGCGATAATTTCGACCGGGACTGCATGTGTAGGTGGCATGAAGGACGATTTCTTCTTAAGTCCACTCTCATTTGGATTCTCAGTGTTTGTGTTGGTTCCTTGCTTCTCGAAGAAAGCCTTGAGTCTTAGCTTCCTAAAAAAGTTCGCCAGTTCGCAGTGCAGTTGAAATTTGTCGAGACGTGGTACGAAACCCAGGCCTTTGTTTAGCACATTCATTTCTGTTTGTGATAGTTCCCTAGAGGATAAGTTGGTAACTAGGTCCTCGCATTGCTTGTTCCTGCCTTGCTCCTGGTCTGGCCACTCACTGGTTCGTCCTCTTCCCAGTGTACTTGATTCAATTGTCTTCTCCTCCCTTTTCCCCGCCTGCCTCTGCCTAAAAAAGGATGACGGTATTGGTTTTGTTGGAAGACTGGGGGTTGGAAATGAGGTTGGAAGGGCGGTTGCCAGCCGTACATTGGGAATGGCTGTGGTTGACTGTAGGGGTCTGGGAACATTGGTGGGTTGAAAGCAGGCCAATGGTTTTGGCCTCTGAAGCCTCCTCTTGTTCTTTGCTTGGTTGTGCTTGTGGTCGAACCATTGCTACTGTTAGATGAGATGCTAGAGGCATCAGAATCTGATGCAGGTTTTGCTGCTGGCACGAAGTCGGGGTCAGAGTATGGATAGGTCTTTACAAAGGAAAACCTTTTCAGATCTTTTTGGAATTTGGTCACTTTTTGTTGCGTAAGGTTTTCCTTATATTCGTTTACCTCTTTGTTTATTTCATCTAATCTTTTTTTATACCCAGAGATGCTGGTCTTTATGTGAGATTCCGTTTTTTGAATCTCAATTAGAATGGTTTCTGAAAGTCGTAGGGCTGTCTTTAGAATCAGCATAATCCAATCATGCGTGCAGCGCCACGCTATCAGGGCCCAGTCTTTCCTGAAAGCTGCATCTTCAAGAAAGATTCGGGGGGGCGTTGGTTACCAGGAGGCCCTTGGGAGCCATGTTATTAGTCACATATTCCTTAAGAATCGTTCCGTGTAGTATAGTTCTAATTCTGTTTCTTTTCATTTCGGAAAGTTTTTCCCAATCCCCTGTCTGGGAAATGGTTTGTGAGATACTTGCGTCGGCGAACCCGGAGATGTCTTCCAGAATGGCATCGATTTCCTCAGTTGAATACGAGAGGCCTTTGTTTTTCCCCATGGTGTGACTAGTGTGTGGGTGTTGTAAGTCAGGTGAAAAATAGTTTCTCCATATGGATAATAATTTTCCATGAGGAGAAAAAGTGTATTTGGATTTTGAGCTGTCTTTACCCAATGGGGAGACGCGCCTTAGGGAACCACCCAAGTCACATGACATTCCCAGTAGTATGCTTGGGAATCTGTGAATGGGGCAGCTTTTCATCTGTACAACTGGGAATGTTTGAATTATTGAATTCATGCATTTATACCCATGCCGAAGAGAACATGTAAAGGTGTAAAAACATGTAAATATTTGCTGTGAATTAGGCCCACAATCTCTTCTGAGGTTGTTGGGTATAAAGACATGCAAAAAAGCTTGGAGTAAAAAATAAACACTTAGACCAAACGTCCAATTTTACCTTTGTGATTCGGACCCTAAGTTGAGACCAAAAGTCTAACTTTTCTACTTTTTGGTATTTTAAAAGGATAAGTGACGAATAGTATCTTTATGATTGGGTAGTTTCTGCATCCGCGGTGGAGTTTCTGCATTTTGGCGGAATCTCCGCATCCGAGGCGGTCCTCCGCCCAGAGTGTGGTGATTCCTCCCTGACTGCAGAGATACCACCCCGAGTGCGGAGATTCTCACCTGAGTGAGAAAACTCTGCAGTTGTAAAGTTACTACTACCTTTATGAATACCAAAAAGTAGTAAAGTTAGATTTTCGGTCTGAACTTAGACCAAACGTCTAACTTTACCTTTGTGAATCGGGCCAATAGTGCCTAATTGCAAATGCCTGCGGAAAATGAACAAAACTCATATCTCTCTCATCTCTTTTTTGGCCGAAAAATTCCTTGGAGGAGATTACTAACGCAGAACCTTCACCACAGAAAGGTCTTTCATTTAACAGCCCAGTGAATTCTAGGATTTGTAGTTCTTTTTTCACTACAAATGAACGAAAGGACACAATAGTTTGTAGCAGTGGCATAGCAAGAGTGTCTTTTGCAAGCATGGAAAATAGGCCAGTTACTCATATGGGTGTAATAATAGGCAGGCATACTTGGCGAGAAGAGGGCCTTGGTGCCATTACTCCTGTTGTACTGATGACAGCGGGTGCAATTTGTAGATGTAGAAACAGGTTTGGAATATCGTGCCCCGGAGGACTTGGGGCACTAGTGACAACTATCTATGGAGAGAAGGGTTTTTTAGGGTACAGGGAAATACCAGGCGCACAGCTCACGATAGTGTACAAGAAGGGTAGGTCCGGGTGCAAGTAGGTGAGGGGACAAAAGGCCCTAAACCCCTCCAGATGTGTGCAGAGCACACGCAATACAAGGCAAAAACAAATACCAATTGCACACCAAATTACAGTAAAGAAAGGAGATGCCTCAATGGACATAAAGGTACAAGTGACAGTGATCGAGGCAGAGCAGAATAGTTGTTGAGTGAATCCTCTTTTATTTCATGAAGGGCCAGCCTAGGGGGATCGGACCAGTGTCTCTCCAAAGAGACACATAAAGCGGGGGGTATAGACGTAGCACTAAACTTACCAAGAATCCAGTAGGCAGACGGCGGGGAGGGTGCTCCCAAACAGAAGTTCCGAAGTTCCGGGTGCGGACACGTGGTCCCGCCCCGGAAGTGGCTTTGTATTAGAGGGCGCGGAGCCCGTATGTGAAAGACTAGAGCGGCAAAAACACCTCGTAATCGAGTGTGCTTAAAAAAGGATAAGTAACGCGGCGGATGTCCCTCGGTAGGGGCAGATTTCTAGAGTATGTCGAAAATGTTGTTCTGGCAATACAAAAATAGTAATGAAAAAAATAATAAATAAAAAAATTATTTTTTGAAAAAATATATTAAAAGTGTATTTTTTCATATAAAAAGAAACAGAACGAATCTACGTGCTCCGCGTGTGTAGTTCAAAGGCCATAAGGTAATTTAAAATACGGCTGTTATCAAAAGCATGCAGAAGGTGGTCATGCATCCGATCCACAACAAGTAAGAGTGCAGGTGATGTATGAACAGGCAATGTGCACATTTCATGATACAGCAAGCATGTTGTAGAGTTCAAATGCACACGATGAGTTCAGTACAATAAATCCTACAGTAACGTACAAATGCATACGACAGGTTGAATATAAGTTCCATTTCCAGACTCTTATAAATACTTTCACACTACTTCTTGGTGCGTGGAGACCAATGATACGTTTTTTTGAAACATGACACAACACAGGTGAGAGAAAAAAAGGTTACAATTAGAGACTCCACGATTATGTCTGACAGAGTTCAACACAGTGAATGCAGTGTCTATAGTGGCATAATGTCATTACTCGTATGTACAGAAGGTGTGTGTTGTAGCAAATCAGTCAAACCAATGTAAACCTCATGTAATCCCATTGAGACATACCAACCGATAGGGGTGTTGTCGGGTGGCAATGTGTGTGGGTCTAATGCAGTCATAACTCCAGATACAATCAAGATTATGTTGCGAGTCATAGCTACATATGCAGGTATGGGGTGCGGGGGATCAGTCCCCCAGGAAGAATTGCATCTCCTGGTCAAAATTGAGCCCCTGAGACACGGTACGCAGGCGGAGGATCCATGTAGCTTCTAGGCGTCTCAATTTGAGTTCTCTGTTGCCGCCCCGTACACCAATAGGGACAGAGTCTATCCCAAAGAACGAGACTTGTTTGTCCATAGTCTGTTCCCCGCACGCAGCCGCGTGCAGAGCAACCGGGTATCTAGGATCCTGTTTGTGTAATGCTCTTATGTGTTCAGCCATCCTTTCTTTGAGCGGGCGGATAGTGCTCCCCACATAGATTTTTCTGCATTTGCATTCGATAATATACACAACATAACGTGTAGTACAGTTAATGTTTGATCTGATGGTATAGGCATTGCCCTTGGTGTCATGAAATTCTGTTGTTTTATGTTTGGCCCACCGGCACATAGAGCAGAACCCGCACTTGTAGAAGCCAATGTTGCGTTTGGTCAGCCAGTCACCATCAGTGTTGCTGCGTGGGATGGTGGGGCTGAGTCTGTTCCTCAAAGTCCTGCCTCTCCTGTAGGTGATCTGGGGGTGTTCCCCCACATAATTTGAGATGTTCTTGTCTTTCTTGAGAATGGTCCAGTGTTTGCTGAAGGTTCTGCGTAGTGCCTGGTGGTGGTTGCTGAAGTCGGTAATCATGCGGATGGTCTCAGGGTCGTCTGACCCATTGTTAGATTTGTCTTTCAGGGTGTCTTCTCTTTTAATTTTTATGATCCTAGAGGTGGCTGATTTAAGTAGGTCGTCAGAGTAGCCTCTTTTCTTGAAGCGTTCCTGCATACTTATAAGTGTGTTCTTGAAATCCTGATCGTTACTGCAGTTTCTGCGAGCTCTTAGGAATTCTCCAAATGGTATGCTGCTGATCTGGTGGGATGGGTGAGCGCTGTTGGCGTGTAGAATTGCATTGCAGGCGGTACTCTTCCTGAAGAGTTTGCTGTTTAATTTGTTGTCAAGGATATAAATCTCCAGGTCAAGAAACTCAATTTTGTCTAAGCTTGACGTCATGGTGAACTTCATCTCCCAAGTGTTGTTGTTGAGGTGTCTGAAGAACTCCGTCAGCTGTTCATGTGAACCAGACTAAATCAGGAAGCAGTCGTCGATGTATCTCCCCCAAAATACTATTGAGTCTATGAAGCTTGCTCCTTTGGTGCCCCAGATGAGGTCGTTCTCCAGTGCGCCCATGAATAGATTGGCGAACGAGGGGGAAAATTTCGAGCCCATTGCGACTCCTTTCGTTTGTCTGTACCATGCGTTATTGAACATAAATACATTGTTGTTCAAAATGAGTTCCATCATGGAGATAAGCATGTTAGTGTGTTGCCACATGGTGGCTGGACGTTTGTGTAGAAATTTGGTGACAACGTCAAGTCCAAGATCCGGTTTGATGCTGGTGTACAGAGCTACCACATCCATAGTGACCAAGAAGTTGCCTGGTTGCCATTGTAGATCAGAGAGAATGCTCAGTATATGCTTAGTGTCCTGAATAAAGGAGGGCAGATTCCGTACTAAAGGCCCTAGAAACAGGTCAACGTATTCCGCTATTCTCTCCGTGGGACCCCCGATACCGGAGATGATGGGGCGCCCAGGAGGGAAGGGGAGATCTTTGTGTACCTTAGGAAGGGTGTACAGCCAAGGGAACGAGGGTTTGATCACTTTCAAGTAGAGATATTCGTCTTCATTGATTAGACCGCTTTCTTTCCAGGAGGTGAGAGATCTATTGATGTGGGTAGTAAGTTGTGCTATGGGATTGTGGTCAAGGTGTCGGTAGCACGTGTCATCCTGTAACTGACCGAGAATTTCCTCATCATAGTCTTTTCGGTTCATGATGACGACGTTGCCTCCCTTGTCTGCTTCCCTTATTATGATCTCTTGGTCTTTGGAGAGGCTGTTCATGGCTGCTCTTTCTCCTTTCGTCAGGTTGTCTTTGTATTTGAAACTGCGCTTAGTATCTTTTTGTTCCAGTTTGTCAATGTCCTCCAGAACTCTTTTGTGGAAGTTATCTATGGAGTTGCCTCCAGGTAATGTCGGAATCCATTTAGATTTGGATTTGAGTCCACTGACAATGCTAAAGTCCGATTCGATATTGAGTTCCTCCAGAAGAGTGTCCATGTCCTGAGGGGTTCGTTCTAAGTCCGTAATGGAAAGAAGGAGGTGTGTAGCTTGAATATCATTAATGGTCAAAACATTAGGTTCAAACTCAGTGGGGATGTTGGTAGATCTTTTATTAGACATGGTCTTGTTAGAAAAATGCTTTTTCAGTTTTAATTTGCGAGTGAATTTGAACAGGTCAATCTTAAGTCTACATACATCAGTGTTTGAAACAGGGTTAAAGTTGAGACCTTTACTGAGAAGGGAGATCATATTGGGAGTAAGTGTTTTAGATGAAAGGTTTATGACCTGGACCTCCCCCTCCTGTGTATCGTTTACTGTTGGAGATTCCCGGATCTGAGTTTCTTCCGGTAATCTTCTACACCTCCCCCTCCTGCCCCTACGGGTTTTGGTTCTAGTGTGCGGATACCCCTTCTTATCCGCTGGATTTCGCATAAAAAAGGAGTTGTTTGGTTGTCAGTTCTAGAGGACTCGTCTTCGCTGACACTGATAGTGCTCAGTGAAGTGCTGCTAGAGGAGATAGAGCTAGCATCAGTGAGATTCACTCTGTCCCTGGTCTTAGATGTAGGTTTGTTGATCATGTAATCGTATTTTCTATCATACGTGAAGATTCTGCCGTCAGTATAGTCAGCCTCATCCCTCTTTAACTGTCTGGCTTTACGGCTTTTAATCTCATTTTGATGTTTGAGAAGAATCTCATCTAGTATGGTATAATTTTTTACAGTGGATTCAGGACGATTCAGATCTTTAATCTCCTGCTCCAAAATGGCAATCTCGGCCTGAAATTTGGCGACCTTACGGTCAGAGCTCTCAATGAGAATGTCCATAAGGACATTGGAGTTGCTAGTCAAAGCATCTTCCCATTTACATAAAAGATCTGTGTCTAGGTTGTCGTAAGTGGGGAAGATCTGTGCTCGCAAACCTCTCGGTATGCGCTTCAATCTAACATATTGCTTCAAAGTGATGCCATCCCACCACTTTGAATTTTCTAGCTTCTTCAATTTCTCCAGTCTCACAAATTTGTCCCTTAGACCTTCTTCCTTGGTGCCACTAGGGGCATTACTGGAAGTGGCTCTATGTGTGGACATGCCTTTGGCGAGATTATCAAAAAGCTCTTCTGCAGCTTTATCTCTGTTCATGATTGGGGATAGAGAGTGCTATCCTATGTGAGGTATTAAAACAGCGTGGCGGCTGCCTCCCTGTTCTGTACAGAACTGTCTATGGAGAGAAGGGTTTTTTAGGGTACAGGGAAATACCAGGCGCACAGCTCACGATAGTGTACAAGAAGGGTAGGTCCGGGTGCAAGTAGGTGAGGGGACAAAAGGCCCTAAACCCCTCCAGATGTGTGCAGAGCACACGCAATACAAGGCAAAAACAAATACCAATTGCACACCAAATTACAGTAAAGAAAGGAGATGCCTCAATGGACATAAAGGTACAAGTGACAGTGATCGAGGCAGAGCAGAATAGTTGTTGAGTGAATCCTCTTTTATTTCATGAAGGGCCAGCCTAGGGGGATCGGACCAGTGTCTCTCCAAAGAGACACATAAAGCGGGGGGTATAGACGTAGCACTAAACTTACCAAGAATCCAGTAGGCAGACGGCGGGGAGGGTGCTCCCAAACAGAAGTTCCGAAGTTCCGGGTGCGGACACGTGGTCCCGCCCCGGAAGTGGCTTTGTATTAGAGGGCGCGGAGCCCGTATGTGAAAGACTAGAGCGGCAAAAACACCTCGTAATCGAGTGTGCTTAAAAAAGGATAAGTAACGCGGCGGATGTCCCTCGGTAGGGGCAGATTTCTAGAGTATGTCGAAAATGTTGTTCTGGCAATACAAAAATAGTAATGAAAAAAATAATAAATAAAAAAATTATTTTTTGAAAAAATATATTAAAAGTGTATTTTTTCATATAAAAAGAAACAGAACGAATCTACGTGCTCCGCGTGTGTAGTTCAAAGGCCATAAGGTAATTTAAAATACGGCTGTTATCAAAAGCATGCAGAAGGTGGTCATGCATCCGATCCACAACAAGTAAGAGTGCAGGTGATGTATGAACAGGCAATGTGCACATTTCATGATACAGCAAGCATGTTGTAGAGTTCAAATGCACACGATGAGTTCAGTACAATAAATCCTACAGTAACGTACAAATGCATACGACAGGTTGAATATAAGTTCCATTTCCAGACTCTTATAAATACTTTCACACTACTTCTTGGTGCGTGGAGACCAATGATACGTTTTTTTGAAACATGACACAACACAGGTGAGAGAAAAAAAGGTTACAATTAGAGACTCCACGATTATGTCTGACAGAGTTCAACACAGTGAATGCAGTGTCTATAGTGGCATAATGTCATTACTCGTATGTACAGAAGGTGTGTGTTGTAGCAAATCAGTCAAACCAATGTAAACCTCATGTAATCCCATTGAGACATACCAACCGATAGGGGTGTTGTCGGGTGGCAATGTGTGTGGGTCTAATGCAGTCATAACTCCAGATACAATCAAGATTATGTTGCGAGTCATAGCTACATATGCAGGTATGGGGTGCGGGGGATCAGTCCCCCAGGAAGAATTGCATCTCCTGGTCAAAATTGAGCCCCTGAGACACGGTACGCAGGCGGAGGATCCATGTAGCTTCTAGGCGTCTCAATTTGAGTTCTCTGTTGCCGCCCCGTACACCAATAGGGACAGAGTCTATCCCAAAGAACGAGACTTGTTTGTCCATAGTCTGTTCCCCGCACGCAGCCGCGTGCAGAGCAACCGGGTATCTAGGATCCTGTTTGTGTAATGCTCTTATGTGTTCAGCCATCCTTTCTTTGAGCGGGCGGATAGTGCTCCCCACATAGATTTTTCTGCATTTGCATTCGATAATATACACAACATAACGTGTAGTACAGTTAATGTTTGATCTGATGGTATAGGCATTGCCCTTGGTGTCATGAAATTCTGTTGTTTTATGTTTGGCCCACCGGCACATAGAGCAGAACCCGCACTTGTAGAAGCCAATGTTGCGTTTGGTCAGCCAGTCACCATCAGTGTTGCTGCGTGGGATGGTGGGGCTGAGTCTGTTCCTCAAAGTCCTGCCTCTCCTGTAGGTGATCTGGGGGTGTTCCCCCACATAATTTGAGATGTTCTTGTCTTTCTTGAGAATGGTCCAGTGTTTGCTGAAGGTTCTGCGTAGTGCCTGGTGGTGGTTGCTGAAGTCGGTAATCATGCGGATGGTCTCAGGGTCGTCTGACCCATTGTTAGATTTGTCTTTCAGGGTGTCTTCTCTTTTAATTTTTATGATCCTAGAGGTGGCTGATTTAAGTAGGTCGTCAGAGTAGCCTCTTTTCTTGAAGCGTTCCTGCATACTTATAAGTGTGTTCTTGAAATCCTGATCGTTACTGCAGTTTCTGCGAGCTCTTAGGAATTCTCCAAATGGTATGCTGCTGATCTGGTGGGATGGGTGAGCGCTGTTGGCGTGTAGAATTGCATTGCAGGCGGTACTCTTCCTGAAGAGTTTGCTGTTTAATTTGTTGTCAAGGATATAAATCTCCAGGTCAAGAAACTCAATTTTGTCTAAGCTTGACGTCATGGTGAACTTCATCTCCCAAGTGTTGTTGTTGAGGTGTCTGAAGAACTCCGTCAGCTGTTCATGTGAACCAGACCAAATCAGGAAGCAGTCGTCGATGTATCTCCCCCAAAATACTATTGAGTCTATGAAGCTTGCTCCTTTGGTGCCCCAGATGAGGTCGTTCTCCAGTGCGCCCATGAATAGATTGGCGAACGAGGGGGAAAATTTCGAGCCCATTGCGACTCCTTTCGTTTGTCTGTACCATGCGTTATTGAACATAAATACATTGTTGTTCAAAATGAGTTCCATCATGGAGATAAGCATGTTAGTGTGTTGCCACATGGTGGCTGGACGTTTGTGTAGAAATTTGGTGACAACGTCAAGTCCAAGATCCGGTTTGATGCTGGTGTACAGAGCTACCACATCCATAGTGACCAAGAAGTTGCCTGGTTGCCATTGTAGATCAGAGAGAATGCTCAGTATATGCTTAGTGTCCTGAATAAAGGAGGGCAGATTCCGTACTAAAGGCCCTAGAAACAGGTCAACGTATTCCGCTATTCTCTCCGTGGGACCCCCGATACCGGAGATGATGGGGCGCCCAGGAGGGAAGGGGAGATCTTTGTGTACCTTAGGAAGGGTGTACAGCCAAGGGAACGAGGGTTTGATCACTTTCAAGTAGAGATATTCGTCTTCATTGATTAGACCGCTTTCTTTCCAGGAGGTGAGAGATCTATTGATGTGGGTAGTAAGTTGTGCTATGGGATTGTGGTCAAGGTGTCGGTAGCACGTGTCATCCTGTAACTGACCGAGAATTTCCTCATCATAGTCTTTTCGGTTCATGATGACGACGTTGCCTCCCTTGTCTGCTTCCCTTATTATGATCTCTTGGTCTTTGGAGAGGCTGTTCATGGCTGCTCTTTCTCCTTTCGTCAGGTTGTCTTTGTATTTGAAACTGCGCTTAGTATCTTTTTGTTCCAGTTTGTCAATGTCCTCCAGAACTCTTTTGTGGAAGTTATCTATGGAGTTGCCTCCAGGTAATGTCGGAATCCATTTAGATTTGGATTTGAGTCCACTGACAATGCTAAAGTCCGATTCGATATTGAGTTCCTCCAGAAGAGTGTCCATGTCCTGAGGGGTTCGTTCTAAGTCCGTAATGGAAAGAAGGAGGTGTGTAGCTTGAATATCATTAATGGTCAAAACATTAGGTTCAAACTCAGTGGGGATGTTGGTAGATCTTTTATTAGACATGGTCTTGTTAGAAAAATGCTTTTTCAGTTTTAATTTGCGAGTGAATTTGAACAGGTCAATCTTAAGTCTACATACATCAGTGTTTGAAACAGGGTTAAAGTTGAGACCTTTACTGAGAAGGGAGATCATATTGGGAGTAAGTGTTTTAGATGAAAGGTTTATGACCTGGACCTCCCCCTCCTGTGTATCGTTTACTGTTGGAGATTCCCGGATCTGAGTTTCTTCCGGTAATCTTCTACACCTCCCCCTCCTGCCCCTACGGGTTTTGGTTCTAGTGTGCGGATACCCCTTCTTATCCGCTGGATTTCGCATAAAAAAGGAGTTGTTTGGTTGTCAGTTCTAGAGGACTCGTCTTCGCTGACACTGATAGTGCTCAGTGAAGTGCTGCTAGAGGAGATAGAGCTAGCATCAGTGAGATTCACTCTGTCCCTGGTCTTAGATGTAGGTTTGTTGATCATGTAATCGTATTTTCTATCATACGTGAAGATTCTGCCGTCAGTATAGTCAGCCTCATCCCTCTTTAACTGTCTGGCTTTACGGCTTTTAATCTCATTTTGATGTTTGAGAAGAATCTCATCTAGTATGGTATAATTTTTTACAGTGGATTCAGGACGATTCAGATCTTTAATCTCCTGCTCCAAAATGGCAATCTCGGCCTGAAATTTGGCGACCTTACGGTCAGAGCTCTCAATGAGAATGTCCATAAGGACATTGGAGTTGCTAGTCAAAGCATCTTCCCATTTACATAAAAGATCTGTGTCTAGGTTGTCGTAAGTGGGGAAGATCTGTGCTCGCAAACCTCTCGGTATGCGCTTCAATCTAACATATTGCTTCAAAGTGATGCCATCCCACCACTTTGAATTTTCTAGCTTCTTCAATTTCTCCAGTCTCACAAATTTGTCCCTTAGACCTTCTTCCTTGGTGCCACTAGGGGCATTACTGGAAGTGGCTCTATGTGTGGACATGCCTTTGGCGAGATTATCAAAAAGCTCTTCTGCAGCTTTATCTCTGTTCATGATTGGGGATAGAGAGTGCTATCCTATGTGAGGTATTAAAACAGCGTGGCGGCTGCCTCCCTGTTCTGTACAGAACTGTCTATGGAGAGAAGGGTTTTTTAGGGTACAGGGAAATACCAGGCGCACAGCTCACGATAGTGTACAAGAAGGGTAGGTCCGGGTGCAAGTAGGTGAGGGGACAAAAGGCCCTAAACCCCTCCAGATGTGTGCAGAGCACACGCAATACAAGGCAAAAACAAATACCAATTGCACACCAAATTACAGTAAAGAAAGGAGATGCCTCAATGGACATAAAGGTACAAGTGACAGTGATCGAGGCAGAGCAGAATAGTTGTTGAGTGAATCCTCTTTTATTTCATGAAGGGCCAGCCTAGGGGGATCGGACCAGTGTCTCTCCAAAGAGACACATAAAGCGGGGGGTATAGACGTAGCACTAAACTTACCAAGAATCCAGTAGGCAGACGGCGGGGAGGGTGCTCCCAAACAGAAGTTCCGAAGTTCCGGGTGCGGACACGTGGTCCCGCCCCGGAAGTGGCTTTGTATTAGAGGGCGCGGAGCCCGTATGTGAAAGACTAGAGCGGCAAAAACACCTCGTAATCGAGTGTGCTTAAAAAAGGATAAGTAACGCGGCGGATGTCCCTCGGTAGGGGCAGATTTCTAGAGTATGTCGAAAATGTTGTTCTGGCAATACAAAAATAGTAATGAAAAAAATAATAAATAAAAAAATTATTTTTTGAAAAAATATATTAAAAGTGTATTTTTTCATATAAAAAGAAACAGAACGAATCTACGTGCTCCGCGTGTGTAGTTCAAAGGCCATAAGGTAATTTAAAATACGGCTGTTATCAAAAGCATGCAGAAGGTGGTCATGCATCCGATCCACAACAAGTAAGAGTGCAGGTGATGTATGAACAGGCAATGTGCACATTTCATGATACAGCAAGCATGTTGTAGAGTTCAAATGCACACGATGAGTTCAGTACAATAAATCCTACAGTAACGTACAAATGCATACGACAGGTTGAATATAAGTTCCATTTCCAGACTCTTATAAATACTTTCACACTACTTCTTGGTGCGTGGAGACCAATGATACGTTTTTTTGAAACATGACACAACACAGGTGAGAGAAAAAAAGGTTACAATTAGAGACTCCACGATTATGTCTGACAGAGTTCAACACAGTGAATGCAGTGTCTATAGTGGCATAATGTCATTACTCGTATGTACAGAAGGTGTGTGTTGTAGCAAATCAGTCAAACCAATGTAAACCTCATGTAATCCCATTGAGACATACCAACCGATAGGGGTGTTGTCGGGTGGCAATGTGTGTGGGTCTAATGCAGTCATAACTCCAGATACAATCAAGATTATGTTGCGAGTCATAGCTACATATGCAGGTATGGGGTGCGGGGGATCAGTCCCCCAGGAAGAATTGCATCTCCTGGTCAAAATTGAGCCCCTGAGACACGGTACGCAGGCGGAGGATCCATGTAGCTTCTAGGCGTCTCAATTTGAGTTCTCTGTTGCCGCCCCGTACACCAATAGGGACAGAGTCTATCCCAAAGAACGAGACTTGTTTGTCCATAGTCTGTTCCCCGCACGCAGCCGCGTGCAGAGCAACCGGGTATCTAGGATCCTGTTTGTGTAATGCTCTTATGTGTTCAGCCATCCTTTCTTTGAGCGGGCGGATAGTGCTCCCCACATAGATTTTTCTGCATTTGCATTCGATAATATACACAACATAACGTGTAGTACAGTTAATGTTTGATCTGATGGTATAGGCATTGCCCTTGGTGTCATGAAATTCTGTTGTTTTATGTTTGGCCCACCGGCACATAGAGCAGAACCCGCACTTGTAGAAGCCAATGTTGCGTTTGGTCAGCCAGTCACCATCAGTGTTGCTGCGTGGGATGGTGGGGCTGAGTCTGTTCCTCAAAGTCCTGCCTCTCCTGTAGGTGATCTGGGGGTGTTCCCCCACATAATTTGAGATGTTCTTGTCTTTCTTGAGAATGGTCCAGTGTTTGCTGAAGGTTCTGCGTAGTGCCTGGTGGTGGTTGCTGAAGTCGGTAATCATGCGGATGGTCTCAGGGTCGTCTGACCCATTGTTAGATTTGTCTTTCAGGGTGTCTTCTCTTTTAATTTTTATGATCCTAGAGGTGGCTGATTTAAGTAGGTCGTCAGAGTAGCCTCTTTTCTTGAAGCGTTCCTGCATACTTATAAGTGTGTTCTTGAAATCCTGATCGTTACTGCAGTTTCTGCGAGCTCTTAGGAATTCTCCAAATGGTATGCTGCTGATCTGGTGGGATGGGTGAGCGCTGTTGGCGTGTAGAATTGCATTGCAGGCGGTACTCTTCCTGAAGAGTTTGCTGTTTAATTTGTTGTCAAGGATATAAATCTCCAGGTCAAGAAACTCAATTTTGTCTAAGCTTGACGTCATGGTGAACTTCATCTCCCAAGTGTTGTTGTTGAGGTGTCTGAAGAACTCCGTCAGCTGTTCATGTGAACCAGACCAAATCAGGAAGCAGTCGTCGATGTATCTCCCCCAAAATACTATTGAGTCTATGAAGCTTGCTCCTTTGGTGCCCCAGATGAGGTCGTTCTCCAGTGCGCCCATGAATAGATTGGCGAACGAGGGGGAAAATTTCGAGCCCATTGCGACTCCTTTCGTTTGTCTGTACCATGCGTTATTGAACATAAATACATTGTTGTTCAAAATGAGTTCCATCATGGAGATAAGCATGTTAGTGTGTTGCCACATGGTGGCTGGACGTTTGTGTAGAAATTTGGTGACAACGTCAAGTCCAAGATCCGGTTTGATGCTGGTGTACAGAGCTACCACATCCATAGTGACCAAGAAGTTGCCTGGTTGCCATTGTAGATCAGAGAGAATGCTCAGTATATGCTTAGTGTCCTGAATAAAGGAGGGCAGATTCCGTACTAAAGGCCCTAGAAACAGGTCAACGTATTCCGCTATTCTCTCCGTGGGACCCCCGATACCGGAGATGATGGGGCGCCCAGGAGGGAAGGGGAGATCTTTGTGTACCTTAGGAAGGGTGTACAGCCAAGGGAACGAGGGTTTGATCACTTTCAAGTAGAGATATTCGTCTTCATTGATTAGACCGCTTTCTTTCCAGGAGGTGAGAGATCTATTGATGTGGGTAGTAAGTTGTGCTATGGGATTGTGGTCAAGGTGTCGGTAGCACGTGTCATCCTGTAACTGACCGAGAATTTCCTCATCATAGTCTTTTCGGTTCATGATGACGACGTTGCCTCCCTTGTCTGCTTCCCTTATTATGATCTCTTGGTCTTTGGAGAGGCTGTTCATGGCTGCTCTTTCTCCTTTCGTCAGGTTGTCTTTGTATTTGAAACTGCGCTTAGTATCTTTTTGTTCCAGTTTGTCAATGTCCTCCAGAACTCTTTTGTGGAAGTTATCTATGGAGTTGCCTCCAGGTAATGTCGGAATCCATTTAGATTTGGATTTGAGTCCACTGACAATGCTAAAGTCCGATTCGATATTGAGTTCCTCCAGAAGAGTGTCCATGTCCTGAGGGGTTCGTTCTAAGTCCGTAATGGAAAGAAGGAGGTGTGTAGCTTGAATATCATTAATGGTCAAAACATTAGGTTCAAACTCAGTGGGGATGTTGGTAGATCTTTTATTAGACATGGTCTTGTTAGAAAAATGCTTTTTCAGTTTTAATTTGCGAGTGAATTTGAACAGGTCAATCTTAAGTCTACATACATCAGTGTTTGAAACAGGGTTAAAGTTGAGACCTTTACTGAGAAGGGAGATCATATTGGGAGTAAGTGTTTTAGATGAAAGGTTTATGACCTGGACCTCCCCCTCCTGTGTATCGTTTACTGTTGGAGATTCCCGGATCTGAGTTTCTTCCGGTAATCTTCTACACCTCCCCCTCCTGCCCCTACGGGTTTTGGTTCTAGTGTGCGGATACCCCTTCTTATCCGCTGGATTTCGCATAAAAAAGGAGTTGTTTGGTTGTCAGTTCTAGAGGACTCGTCTTCGCTGACACTGATAGTGCTCAGTGAAGTGCTGCTAGAGGAGATATAAGTTTAGTGCTACGTCTATACCCCCCGCTTTATGTGTCTCTTTGGAGAGACACTGGTCCGATCCCCCTAGGCTGGCCCTTCATGAAATAAAAGAGGATTCACTCAACAACTATTCTGCTCTGCCTCGATCACTGTCACTTGTACCTTTATGTCCATTGAGGCATCTCCTTTCTTTACTGTAATTTGGTGTGCAATTGGTATTTGTTTTCACTAGTGACAACTACACGGTTATTATCATAATAAATGGCTGAGAAAGATTGCTTTCAATCCCTTTGACAACGAATGCAAGAACAATAACTAATATGACACAATAACAGCAAAAATGCATGGTAATGGAATCTAACTGCTGCACCAGTTGTTGGGAGGGATGATCATAGAGAAATTGCAAATTTTTGCTAGCGAGCGCTCTATAACTAATCTGAAGGCTGGAACACCTGGGACAATTTGCATTAGGAGACTATTAGGGTGTCTCTTTTCTTTACAGATATTTATGTTTACATTTTGTAAGCACTCTCACTTTTGCTTTTGCGCCTGTTCAGCTTTTCCACCTCCCTGGTGGATTAGCAGGTAAGGAAAATAGGTAGTTATCCCAAAGCGCTCACATTTTGATATACCATGGACCACATTGCGAGTGGCCCATTAACTCCGGTAACAGGAGTTACTTGGCCTGTCTGAATTATGAGTTCAGCTGTAACACTGTTGATAAGTGCTATTCCAGGTGGAGATTTGACCAGGTTAAGCCTCTGGGTGAACTAAGGGAAGTGTAAATTGGCATGGTAATTATGATTTCGCCATGTTATACCCAGAGTGTGTGTGTTTTTGTCTGTGCGTATGTAAAAATTCTGGGTGAAATCTGACAGACACCTCACTATACCCGACTGAAAGCCACCCAACTATATATCAGAAAATACATGGAACACCCCAAACACCCCAATTAGGGTGCCCAGGTGCGTTTTTGTGCCTGTCACAAGTTTAGCAGGTGCGAACCACCGCTTTTACACTTGCCACGTTCGAAATAGGAAACAAACTGTGGGACATATGTACAAGGAGTTAACACCGCCATAGAGTCCATTTTTTGACGTTATGGCAGCTTTTTTTTTTGCTTTCTTTACAAGTTGCTGCTAACCTCAGTTAACAGCAGTTTTCTGGCAAATCGTGACTTTTTAAGATTTCCAGTATTTTGACTGCTTGATCATCAAATTTGTTGTGGCTACATAGGGTTTCCAACCCTCCAGTGACACCTAGGGCCCTTGGTAGAAGCCCTTCGACCCTCTGGTTTACAGGCAGGCTGATTTGGCCTTTCCTGGTTAGGGTTGGTGGCCCTCTCTTTGAGGGATGGCGGCTGCATGGGCAGAGTTTGGGGAACCCTGGATATCTGCTGTGTTTTGCATGGTGCTCCCCACCAAGGCCATTTAGAACTAAAAGCTTGATGTATCTTGTGGCTGTGAAATTCGTTTGCTATTAGTGCCCTGTCTGGTTGCACAATAGCCTAGGGCAGTTCTTCCCAAATGTTTTAGACCCATGACCGACTTTTTAGAACCACAAACTTTTGTGATGCACCTAGCTTTAATGGACATGAAGCAGACATTTTCTTTCAAATGTGTTAAAGTATTTTGTAGCCAAGCACTGTCATTTATAGACAGCACAAGTTCCGTTGAAATGTCCACTAAATTGGCAAAGGCATACAGTTTTACTGATAAGACTATATTGGGTACAAATTATTATGTGTGAACATCGGTTTTCAGTGAATATTTATCATTTGTGCATCACCAAGTGAATGGTTTTGATTTGCTTTGATCCTATTCAATTTTTTGCTTTCATCATGATTTAACAATACAAGAAAACGTGCTTAATTTTTGCTTTTGGAAGTGCTAAATGTTTACAGTAAATTTACAGGCAATTACATTTTGTGGTGTGTTACGAAAAATGACATCCTACTGTCTTTCTTTCATACTCTCTATACCCCCAGCAAGTTTGTCACATAATTCACTTTATTTTTCCTTCTTTGACAGCAAAGTGAGAGGAGTTTGTAAAAACCAATCACCATGTTAAAAAACAGAAGCAGCAATTTGCCAGAAGTCTTAGCCTGCCATTTGATCTCTGTCTTCAAAGCGCAGCAATTGTGACACGATTAAAACAGAATTTAAAGGCATCTTTATTTATTGCTGGGACTGACACTCTGCTTCTGGCATAAAAAAGAGGCAAACAAATGAAGCATGCTTTATAAATAAGTTCAATAGCATTCAATATGTGTCCGTGGTTTTTATTTAGACTTGTTATACATATATTCTCCACTTCCGGATAATGCAATCAATACAGCATACAGGCTGTATTGATTGCATTATCTGGAAGTGTAGAATTATAATTGAATGCTATTGAACTTTCTTTGCATTTATGATTGGAAACTTTATTGTACAAAACAGAGACATATACATTGCTCAGGGAATCTTAACAACATTTGTATTTTTAGCAATTGCTGGCAATTGCGAATTAACAGCAGGGGGTAGTGGCTGTTTAGACTCCTTTTGATGCAAACCTTTTGAATTAGAATCAGAGACCCTTAACCCATCAAAACTTGCGCAGCAGAGACCTCACTGCCCATTTGTAGAAACCATGCCCTATAAATAGTTAAGCAACCTGGGATATCTCAACAACACCAGGGAACAGGATACGCCTTGTATGACAGACAAATGGAGAAAATGAAATGCTGGGCCATTTCAAAATTATGGCATTTGTGCTGATTATTTGGTTTTACACTTATTGAGAAGAAGCCATAACCTAGAAGGTCATTATTTACTCAGAGTAGCCCAGCACACAGCCTAAGTAACTATGGGCCATATTATCAAGAAAGGGCGATACATTATCGCCGCTTTTATCGGCAGGAAACTGCCGCTAAAGCGGCGATAATGGACTTGATAATTTGCACTTGTAAATTTCCATAGAAGCCCAGGGTCTGGTGTTAACCTGGGCTTCTATGGGAATTCACAAGGGCATATTATCAAGCCCATTATCCTGCCGATAAAAGCGTCGATAATGTATCGCCCTTTCCTGATAATATGGCCCTATGTTCTAGCCAGGCAAACAAGTGCCAACTTTTTCGGAAAAGGTTTGCGTGCAGTAGACGTTGACCAATGCCACCTACTGAGTTGCATTTGCTCAAAATGATGAGGGCAACCTCTAAAAAATAAAAATGTAATATTGCTGCCAATGTCATGTCTTTCTAAATTGACACTGGGCATATCCTTTGCTGACAGCCTGAGTTTAAATGAAAATTTACATTTAAAGAGTTTGTTGTCTGTAGTGTTGCATTATTTAGCAATACGGGCATACTTCATAATTGTTTGCAATGCGCCCAGGAAGCAAGATTAAATGGAAGTCACTGCACATGAAAAAATAGCACATGATGCTTCTAATCGCCGGGTGGAAATGGCAAACGCGTTCACATTCGAACTGCTAGGGAGATAAAAGGTGTCACTGACAAACCTTAATTCTCCTATTTGTCATCCCATAGGCCCATTGCTGTCAATGTTCAGCAGTGCTACTTTTTGTCTTTGTCGGGCTCTGTACATTATCTTCCAGTGTGATTTATTAGAGTGGACATATCCTAAAAGAGGCATGGAGTCTAGACAGGAAATAACTGTGGTGGATTCTGATGCCCTTCTCAGTTGTAGATAATTATTTTATGTTGTCAATGAGGAAGCTTTCATACACAGCATAACGTTTGAAAGGACTCGTCTAGCTGGCTTATGAGCAAGAGAAGGGAGGTGTAAGTGGTTTAACTGTGTGAGAAGAGTACGTAAGTGAGGTTAACGTGAGGAAGAGGATTTGAAAGAGGGAAGGTAATGTGTGCTCCTGAAAATGAGAAGAGTGTGACAGAATGTATGTATAACAGATGAAGCTGGGATAGAAAGGGGTGAAAGAGAGGCAAACGTGAATGTAGGGGGTGAGTTAGTTGAGGGTAAAAGACAAGGGTCAAAAGGCAAAGGAACGTGAAACGAAAGAAAAACGAAAAGACTGAGAAGGCAGAAAAATTTAAGTCGAAAAAGTGAACACGAGAGGGAGCCAAAAGAAAGGGAGAAAAGTGAGAAAGGGAGTGAGTGCACAGTGGTAAAGATTGGATGGAAAGAGAATGAGGGTGAGAACTTGGTAACATTGAATAGAGAAAGGGGGTATAATAGTGACAGAGGGGCAATGGAGTTTGGAGAACAAAAGAGCAGCATGAATGCAGTGACTGCCGGTATTTTTAAGAGGGAGTGGGTTGTCGGACAGGACACGCATGCATACGCGCATGCACACATACACATACACACTAACAGCCGTGCATTCACACACATGCGCACACACACACACACACACACGCAAACATCCATTCACTACACTCATTAGCAAGCATTCATACATACACCCGCGCATGCACCAAACATTAATAAAAAAAACACACACACTTACCTGCAGCTCTGTCTCGGAGGTACCATGAGGCGTGGGACTGCTGCCTTCCCTCTAAGGTCAGCCAATGAGGGAAGACGGCAGTCCCAACGTCATCACAGAGTGAGATGGGGTCAGTGAGACTGCTGACCCCAACCCTTCCGGTGATAAAGTGTCACTGATTGACACTCAAGTCTGGGCGCTTCAAGGCTTAAAATTGAAGTGCCCAGGTGCGGGCCTCAGGGACCTTTGCTGAGCTGAGGAGGTCACGCCCACAGGAGCTGTGACTTCCTTAGCCCAGCAAATTTCAGCTCAGGCAGCCAGGAGCCAGTGCATTTAGCACATGTCTGGCTCCCGGCTGCCTGACCTGAAAATAAAAAGTGTCTGTCAGGCTGACCTTTGTTCAGCCTGACAGACACTGTTCATGAGGAGCTAAAGGTGTGGGGGCGTGGCCCCTCAGCCCCAATGGCCTGGCTGCGGCTGCATAAATGTGTGTTTTATTTCTCATTTTGAATCTAAACGTCTCTACTGGGCACATGCCTCTCCTTCTGTCCCCTTTCATGCCACAGGTAGGGAAGGACTTATTTTTGCAAAAACAAGGGCCTGGCCTTTGAGATATAAAATTAATTGACACATGAGCATGTGAATGGCGACTGGTGGATCTCGGTAAGTAGCAGCAGCAACAATGTAGTGCATAACAACTGGAGTTACAGCATTTTATGCAGGTTGCCAAGGAACAGCAGCACAGCTGTGAGGGATGCTGACACTATCATGTAAGTGAGAATGGTGTTGCAACTCACATATTCACTCACTCATCCACCCATACAGTCCTCTCTGTGATGTAAGGATCCACACCATAGATCTGTCTGCAACCTACATGTTTCTAATGCAATAAGTGTATGTGTTTAATGAGCAATGAAAGTTTGAAGTTCTGTGGTCTGCTGAATCTGTTATGTTAGGTGTGAAAACATTGCACTTGCTGCCTTCTGTGGAAGAGGGCACTTGTTTTATTACTCCCATGTTGTGCCTATTCTATGAACAAGCAAATATTGTGAGTGCTTCTGCCTAATTAGCACGTTTCCTGTGATGAAAAAAACGTGTGCTGCGGCTACTATAGCTGTAGCTCTCCACTTAAGAAGGGAATCCTTCACCCAAGGTGCTACCTGTATGAAGTAGAGGTGTTTCTAATGCTGTTACATCATCTTATGAAAAAAACTAAGAATGTATTTAATACACCTGCATAGCATACCCTATAAACCAGGGCTGGTTCTTGGTTGTGTGGTAGTTATTGCTTCTTGCTTGACATACATCTCTGAAATTCAATGCAGACAAGACTGAGATTCTGTTTTATCTTAGTTGCAAGTTTCCATCTGCCTTTACGAAAATTTAAGCCAGCATCATTAGGTTCCTCACTTTCTCCGTCAGGCACTGTGCGTAATTTAAGGTTTTTGTCTCAATAATCAGCTAGGTCAACATTATATCTGGCACATGTTTCTTTCCTCTGCACATGCTGTGTAAAATCTTACCTTTTTAATCACCCTCTGCATCAGTGCTTGAAAAGGTAACCACTGCCACCTGTTGTTTACTTATTCTTTGTGCTGGAAAAGTTTGTGCTGCAGCTGCAACTGGCCATTTTGTAGCTCAAATTAAATTTCAATTCCTGGCTTGCTGTCTTTAATTGTAGGCAGTCAAGGGTCCAAAAGCCCAGTGGGTGAGAAGACAAAAAGACTTTTTCAGATACAGGTGGCAGAATCTAATAGGTAAAAGATGCCATTTACCAGAACAATGCTGCTGAAGCAGCTGACTGTGCCTGATGAGACACTAATAAAGGAAGAACAATGTGCTAGCAGTCCTCTTGCTGAGTTCACCCTCTGCCTAGAAATTGGCATGAGTTAGATGGTACACCTGCAACACCACTGTGATGATACCCTGCCTAGGCAGGTGCAACCTGTGCTACAGGAGATGCCCGAGAGGTGGTTAACAGTGATAATTTTTCATACCTTATCATTTACTTTGTCTGTGGAAGTGAAAAAACATAGGGCCATATTATCAAGAAAGGTCGATAGATTATCACTGCTTTTATCGGCAGTAAACTGCAGCTAAAGCATCTATAATGGGCTTAATAATATGCCCTTGTGAATTCCCATAGAAGCCCAGGTTAACACCAGAACCTGGGCTTCTATGGGAATTGACAAGCGCATATTATCAAGCCCATTATCGCCGCTTTAGCGGCCGTTTCCTGCCGATAAAAGTGGCGATAACGTATCGACCTTTCTTGATAATATGGCCCATAAACTTTATAAGTGCTGGATTTATACAAATTATGTTAACTGTACACGTGCCTAATGTTGCTCGCATTCCTTATCCCCGCAACATATATCAGAGGCGCACGTCAGGCACGCTTGCCTTTGTAGCACTTCGTCCTTTCGCTCTGGTTGAGAATACCTCCTCTTCTGGACTCCCACTGTAGCCGAGTTTGCCTCAGGGACAGGGCCTTTTGCCTTCCTTCCCATTCAGGAGGCCTAGGGGACTCTACTGGTGGCCTCAGCTGAGAACCACCCAGGCCCTGTCCTGGCCTGTTTAGCACCACTTTTCCCAGGCCTCCATGTTTAAACAAAAACCCAGAAGAGTCAGCACCAAAGCATTTTCTTAAGAAGCGCGATCCGTGCTGATGAATGCCACAACAGGCTCAAAGTGACACAATGACAGCCGTAAGTCTGGTGGCCCTGGACGTCATTTGGGGGTAGTCAGGGGTCGCAGCTGTGACCTGTAGCTTGCTCCCTGCTACTCCTGACACTTTCGGTGCGACCCCTGCCCTCAGAGGAGGCAAAAGGTATGCCCCCTCTGAGGGCAGGGGTCGCAAATGAAATGCCAGGAGCAGCAGGGAGGAAAGTAAAGGTCACACCTACGACCCCTAACTACTCCCATATGACGTCCATGCAGTGGTGGTGAGGGGGAGGAGGTGAATTGTGGCTGTTGACTTTGTCATCAAGTCTTTCTTGTGCTATTAGTAGACACAACATTCACAAAACTTTACACATCATAATAAATGTCTTTGTTTTCCAACACTGCCATAAACTCTTTCTCTGCACCTTTGAAACGTATAAGACTGCAGGGGATGTGCCGCGCAAACAATAACCACACAACAAAAATAAAAATACAAAACAAAAACGTTCTTGCACTCAACCTCGGATTCTAAAATTATCAAACATTAAGACTTCCTAGTTTTAATTCCATCTCTTACCTCTTTCTTCTCGACCTTTACGCTGCTTGTCTTTTTAGCTCATTCCTCTGGGTTTTTTACATCCCATCTTTGTCTATTTGTCACAGTTTGCCAACATTTCAATATATTTGACCCTTTTCTGCCTTTTTTTTCTCTTTTGTACTGAGTGAAAGTCTGATGATTAGAAATAAGCCCAGGTCCCCCAAAACTGAGTCTTGGTACCCACCACCTGCAAACACAACATAGGCACTAATCCACATGTTTTTGTCACTCCAAAACTAACAGATTTAGTGAAGAACATCATGCCTAGTCTAAACAGCATAGACACATTCTGAAAACGAGATTATATGTGACCATATTCAGGGTAATCTTTTTTTTTGCGAAATGCCAAATAAAGACAATATTTTTTGCCAGTGACTCTGAAGGCCAAACGGTCAAGGTATCATCATCTCAAACCACAAAACAAACATAAAGGAGAGCGGATAGAAATGGCCCAAAGTGTACCATTGTGCATTTCCTACCACACGCATTCAAATACAATTTCTAATGAAAGCACTTTTCTCTCTGTGTAATTAATGTACAGTTTCATTACAATAGTAAAATGCCTGGACAAAAGAGTACATCCTTATCAGACCTCAGTTAAGGATTTCATATCCAGACATTATCAGAAGTTAACCAACAAATTCTAAACACATTGGGACAGTAAATATACACGTGCCTATTTTCACACGTCTATATTTACCATGTGGGCTTAGCATAACGTCTCGCTTTGTAGCTAAGTTCCATTTTCGAATGGAGATTTACACCTAGGTGTGGAATTGTATGACTCCACTCCCTCAGGTAAGAAGGTGAAGCCACCCATGATGGTATTTATGACCGTGAAGTTACAAGTGAGAGCGCTAGAGGGCGCAGCAGCAAGATGGCCGTGCACTGAGAATGAGAGCTCAGACAATAATCTGGGGCTTGTGCTCATCTGACTTGAGCCACCAGCAACAGTCCTTGGACTACCGGGGACCAGGCAGGAGGTGACTGGCACTGAGTGGAGTTGTGCCAAGGATGATACTGCCCGGAGTCTGCTGGAGCTGCGATAAGCTCTGCCAGCCCTCTGTCTCAGAACCATTCAAAAAGACAGCCTGACTTGCAGGACCCCCATGGAGGCAAGACCAAGCGAGATGAGCCACCAACCCAGGAAACGGGAATGGTCCTGGCAAAATCAACGCTGAAGTAGCTTATGAGGGATCGAGACCCAGATGAACTGAATCTAAAATAATAGAAAAAATAATACGGAGGAGTCGATCCGATGACACCCCAGGTCCGAATAGACTCCCTTTTGCTCTGTATAAAACCGATCTGGAGCTCTGGGCCAAAAACGTTGACATTTTCTTTAGTTTAGTGAATGTCTAGCAAACAGTCTCAGATTCCTTGCACGGATCAATAAATTCACCTGATCTTCAAAGGGGGAGATAGAGGCTAATTTGCAAATTGTCGTCTACTAGCCCTGCTGGATTCCAATTCCAGTACTACGCAACCTTAATGCTGCAAGACCTACAAGAGTAGGTGGACAATCAGGCGCTTATCCCTTGAAACTAAGTAGGATTTCGTATTGGGCAGGGAACTTTAGCCAACATTTCTGCTTTGACATTTTGCATTTAGAAGGCAATTGACTCAAAATCCACTTTATACTCCCGCTTCATTGACTTCAAAGCAGCATTTGATTTAATTGAAAATGAATGTGGGAAAAACTCACCAGCCTTGGGGTACCGCGGAAAATCATGAGGGCCATCCAACTCCTGTACACTGACACCTGGCCGTGTGTTAAATCGGGCAGCGACTCAAAACTCTAGCGGAAAATACAAACAACTATTACACTGAAACAAGGGTGTGCGCTCGCCTCTTTCCTTTTAATATCTACCTTTAAAGCTTATGCTTAGACTTGGACTCCAGAAATGCCCATCCACCAAAACTTGGCAGCCACCGCTTTACTCATATGCTATACGCAGAAGACCTGCTTCTGTTGAGTATGACCCCAGTAAGACTGCAACGGCTACTAAGCATTGTCTCAATCTTCACTGAGCAGCATAAACTAGAAATTAATCTTAACAAAACAAAAGTTGTGAAGTTCAGTAAGAAAATGAAAATACCAGAACCTGGTGGGCAGAAGGGATCAGACTAGCAGTCGAGCCAAAATACAATTATCTCGGAATATACTTTGACTCAATAGGCACCTTCTCTGCCCATACGGGTGCAATGAAATCCAAAGCTACCTCTCTAACCTTTTGTTTTATCACCTTGTTGAAATACTTGCAAGGACCAATTCTGGGCCCACTTCACAAGGCCATTGCTGAAAAACGGATGTATGACGTTACAACGCATGCTTTTACCACGCATGCTGTTACAACACAGTTTTTACAACGCAAACCTTTACAACGCATAGCGCTTTGGGGTGCTGGATAGTGAATAGTTTAATTTACTATTCCAACTCCAGTCCCCGTGGACACTAGGGAAGGTGTTGGATAGTAAATTAAATCTATTCCCTATCCTAGAGCGCCCCCCAGCGCAATGCGTTGTAATGGTTTTCGTTGTAAAACCTGCGTTGTAAAAGCACTGCGTTGTAAAAGTTTCGTTGTAAAGGATGTTTCCCCTGAAAAACTACTCCTGTCTATCTCATATGGCTGTGAAATAATGTTAGAAACAAAGGTGGCAACGTTGTTGGATCTGCTAATCACTAAAGCATATCGTGCCATACATAGACTCCCAAACTATTCATTGCAGGCCCAACTTTGCCTAGCACTATGCTTGATAATAAAATCAATTGCCATTAAGTGCAGCTTCCTAAAAATTTGCCACAGATTCAGATAAGTATGGGACAACACACAAGCAGCACATGTATGGCTTGAAATAAACGAGCCAAACTCAAAATCAATTTTTAGACTTAACTTCTGTCATGCTTTGCAGCTGCTGCAAGCATCCGATCTATGGAGCGTAAGGTTTTCAACAGCTGAATGAAACAAAAACAACTTAAATAGATCTACCAGACTCATTTCACTGTAAGAAGACAAAGAGAACCTGGCAAAGCTTGCACATGCATGGCAAAGTATCAGCTCATACAACACTTTAAAGCAGCAAGCATACTTAGCCCACAGATGTTCTTACTGCTATAAACTTAAATGCATGCCCCTCCTCCTAGGAATCCAGGATCAACTACCCTACTGGCAAAAGCCAACCAAGACAAACTGTAGACTCTGTGGCAAGGAAAAGGAAACCCTAACACATATTCTTTGTCTCTGCCTGGCAATGCTATCAGATCATAGAAGGATTTTGCGGGCCCCTTTTAACCAGTTTGCTGTACGTACATGCAGGAAAGCCATCATTGCGGTACGGAACCCTAAATTTATACAGTTTCACATCAGGGCGGTAAAGTTCCTGAATAAGTTTTGATGCCAGAGTAAAAGCCACAGGGAAGATGCTGGAGCAGAGTCAAAGCCCATTAAAACCCTGGATTATGAATGACACTTTGAGCCCTCTGTGGACACCCCTGACGTACATTAACCTCCAAGAATAGTGCACAATATGTTTTAAAAATGCAACCTACGGTCATGCACAGACACCTAAGTACTTGGCACACACTTAGGAGGTCATTACGATGTTGTGCGAAATCACTTCCGCCCAACACTACATCGGTCATGAGACCGACCGACACCCGGTCGGCAGTCCTGACTGCCTCATTAGGATGCGATCGAACACTGTTCGGTTGCATTCCTACATTTTACTATGGCAGCATGCATTCCAGCCATAAACCGGCCATAATGCGTGCTCCCATAGTGAAATGAGAGGTGCGATTCATCCCTGCACCCCTTGGCATGCACCTCAAGTTGCTGGCCACAAGGTGCAGGAATTAACACCTTTGCCTCCAACGGGAGGTCGTGCACCCAAGGTAGCCCTGCTGGGGGGTCCTCAAAGACGCTTTCCGACATGGTTTCCATGTTAAGCAGGCACCCATGGAAACCATTGTGGAACCCGTTGTTGTAATCTTGCAAGCCGGGCTGAAGACGGCTGTAATGCCAGAAACCGGTTCTCGGGAGCTTTTTTCCGGTCCAGGGAAGGCATGGCTTGGCAGTTCGGGGTGGACTGTTCCCATGAGGCACAGGGTCAGACTGATTTGCATATAGCCATGTCTGAACTGGGGTGGCAGAGTGGGCTAAAGAACGGTGATGGATTAAACCCAGATCTTTTGACTGGATGTGAGTGTTTGATTGGTTCAGATGCTCCGTCCATTACCACCCCCTTTTGTACCGCTTTTGGCCGCCATAAGTGTGGCAGGGTATGCTCAGACGTGAGTCCCTTGCTCACTTTGCCACTGGATTCAAGCAAGCCGGGCTGAAGATGGCTGTAATGCCAGAAACAGGTCCTCTGGAGCTTGTTTCCGGTCCAGGGAAGGCATGGCTTGGCAGTTCGGGCTGGACTGTTCCCATGAGGCACAGGGTCAGACTGATTTGCATATAGCCATGTCTGAACTGGGGTGGCAGAGTGGGCTAAAGAACGGTGATGGATTAAACCCAGATCTTTTAACTGGATGTGAGTGTTTGATTGGTTCAGATGCTCCGTCCATTACCACCCCCTTTTGTACCGTTGTAATCTCAAGGGCGTAAATGCCCACCTTTGAGATTACAGGCCAGATTCTGACTGGCAGACGGGCTCTCCGAGCTCGTCAGAAGCCAGCCGGAATGACCAGGTGTTTCCTTTCCGACCGCCTCCATCATAATGAGGCGGTCGTATAGGAAACCAAACAGCCCATTACGATGCGGTTGGAGCCTTTACAGGCTGCATCGTAATCGGCCCCATAGATGCTTAATGAGCATGCTTTTTACTTTTTTTGTGTAACTTCTTTACATTTTTCTCTTTTAACATCTAATCATATTGTATTTAAACATGGACACCACAATAGATATTATAATTTTTACTGCTTTCTCTTATGCTTGGTGTAATGGTTTTAATTAACTTTGATAATAAATTTGATTTTGAAGACCTGCTATTTCACAGACGTGGAGGGAGCGGTGCATGAAGCTGTGCGGGAAGACACCGCTGACTGTTGCCATCGGGCCTCCCGGTGGCGAAGTGGATGAGTGCTGCTGGGGAGTCCACCGCCCTGAACTGGAGCCATGTAATATGCGCAACAACACAAAAGCCACTACTGATAATTTTTCAACATCTGACTCCTCTCAATCACATGTGACACTCATAGTGATTGGAAAACAAATACATTTTTTTTTTAGATTTTTATTATATATACTCAATTGAATTAGTTCATGATATTCATTCAATGAACATTCTAGCAATTTTAGAACCACATAAAGACTGTACAAACATAGACAAGATTAATTGTCAAAAGGAAATGACATTCCATTACATATCACATTTATAGCCATTTTAAAACAACTAAAAGAGCTCAAGTTCCAAAGAAAATGAAAAAAAAAGTTAATAGGAAAGTAAAAGTAAAAGTAGAAAGAAAGAAAGACCACCAAGGGGAGGGTTGAAAATATAAAACAATGTTTGTTTTGAAAGAATCCACAGTCCTGTGTTCTGGTCATCTACCCATCAATTTCTTTTTCATTATAAGGTATTTTTAACCATAATGACTTGACAATCAAGTTTCATAAGTGCTTGTTTGGTTGTACACAGAAGGTCGACGTGTTTCAGATCCCTAAATGTTTTATTTGGGTTCTCATCAGGACCTGGAACCAAGGAGCTGAAGTTAAAAAGAAAAAGGAAAAAGAAAAAGTGCATGTGTTACCAATTAATCCATATATTCTTCAAGCACTCTGACCCTTCTCTAATTATATTTTGAGTTTTTACCTCAATTCAAGGCTTTTCTTCAGTGGCACAGATTGTGCCCCCTCAAAAGGTGTAATAAACACCACTATTGCGGCAAAAGAGAGGAAAAGAAAAAGAAAAAAAGGAACAGAATGGTTTTAATGCACTGGACCTCAAAGCATGGTGGGAACAATCCTATAAATTGAATTGACTTACTTCAAATATTCGTGAATGCATGGCATTAAGTTATTTTAAAAGAGCAGATCCACGAGGATTGTTTGCACGTCTAAACAAGAAGAAAAAACTGAAGGTTTTTGAACAGCTCGTACGGTGTAAATTTTACTGAAAAGATAAAAATAAACAAGCGCTCATCCACTTACCTCGAAAGGAAGTGTCCGAGGGGCTTGTCAATTATTCGGTCTTTTATGGGAAACCGCTCTTAAATGTTTGTAACAATCTATGAAGGAGCAGAGAAGTTTTAAGAAATTATGTCTTTTGCGAACTAGCAACGGTACTGAAAAGGCAGATTGTGTATATTCAAAGCCATTAGTGCCGATCTACTCTCACCTTTTCCCTCATACTTCGTCGTTTATATCCGGCCGAAACGTCCATCATCGATTTGGCTGCCAGCCTCCCATACGCGTTCTGACGCGTTTATATGACGACAGCAGAATTGTCAATCACGTGTTACCTTTTTCACACCACAAACTTTATTGATTTTCAAACAATTAAGCAAATGTGATGTGTGCAATGAATTTCGCAGTAAAATCGCCAATATATGAGAAGGCACACTGATGATTGCGATGGTGTTTGTAGAATTTTAGCATACTTCTATTTATGACACATCGATGGTGTTAGTGGAATTTCAGCACCCTTTTGGTTGTGGCAATAGAGATCTTCTTGGTGTTTTTGTGATTGATGGCTCAGCTTTGAAAACGCGATTTTATTTTAAAAAACGTCATTATATACCGAACATAGAAACCCTTATAGTGTATGATGAATATTGCGGTAAAGTCACAATAGTCACACCGGACAATGTGGTGGTTTTTTGCAGCAGAGACCATGTTAAAGTGCATTATGGGAATCACTGGATGTGATTGATCGGAACAAACCTTAGCAGCTGTACCCCAACAGAACACAAGCATTGGGGTTGTCTCCCAGCTCACATTGCTTGGTGGACACAACATTACTGAGATAAAAGTTTGGGCGCCTGTTGGGAGCACTACACAGATTTGTACACTTTTAGATCCTGTTGTGAGTAACCGATATTGGATCAATACTGGGACACTATAGCATTGCCTTAGTTGAAGGAGGGTCATAGACAATACCTAGATATACCGAACATAGAAACCCTTATAGTGTATGATGAATATTGCGGTAAAGTCACAATAGTCACACCGGACAATGTGGTGGTTTTTTGCAGCAGAGACCATGTTAAAGTGCATTATGGGAATCACTGGATGGGGCTCACTAATACCGCGCTATTACCTTTCACTCTCTAAGTGGTCTGGTTCCCCTGCACCTCTGATTGTATTTTTTTTGGTATGGCTGTTCCCCATTGTGCCCTCAGTTCCATATTTGGTACTATCCATGCGGGAGTTGCCCACATTTATTACAGGCAATTGCTCACAGGCATGCTTATTCTAAATGTCCTGATGATGATCCATTTATTGTATATATGGATCGAAACGCCGTCGACACCTGATACACCTTATACACTGCTCTAAATTGTCATTTAATGTGTAACGATGTTCTCCTGCAACTTGTTTGTTAAATTGAAAATTGTGTATTTAATAAACCTATAGCTTTCCCTGAGCCTTTTGTGTTCTTCATTGTTTGTCCCTCTTTGTTTAGTTGGATGCAGGCTTGTGTCCCACTTACAAATATTTTTGTCTGTATTGTTCCTATTTGAATTTAAAATATTAAATATCTGACCTCTGTCCGGCTGGACAAGTTATTCAAATATAGTATTGACTGGGTCTATACTAATTTCCTCCCCTTTTTACTGTTGTTTCTCTAGGGACCACTGTTCTTAAAAATGGTCCCTGGCAGTCCTTGCGTGGGTTCCCTTGTTTCTTTACAAGCTATTCTTGGCAGACCGCACTCATTGATCACAAGATCCATGCCCCCACCAAGAGACAACAGGGTGTCAAAGTGACACCCTGCCACCCTTGACTATTTCACAATTTTACCGAATCGGTATTTACAGAATCGGTAATTGACATTCATTCCTATGGGCCTCCAGGCCCATAGGAATGAATGGCAATTACCGAATCAGTAAATACCGATTCGGTAATTACCGAATCTTAACGATTCGGTAAAAAATAGCGATTAATTACCTACATAGGTTTTACCGATTCTAAAATACCGAATCGGTAAAATTCGGTATTTTAGAATCGGTAAAACCTTTTTACCTACATCTAGCTCCAAGTCCATAAACAGGCACAAGAACAACACGATCAACATTATGATAGTTACTACATCTATTTCTACCCAAACGTATCTATGACAGCGCACAAAGCCCAGAAAGACTTTCTCCCAGTAAAATGAACACTGCAAAAGGCTGGCATACACTAAAGCCTTCTTTTTTCTGGTGAAGCTGCTCCTGCTCCTGGATGGCAGACTGCACATTTTCCAGTCCCTGTCCCAGGCTGGTAAGCACAGAAGACAGAAGGTACACTGCCATTCTCCACCCAGAGTTAATCTCCAATGAGAGGACCATGATTCATTGGAAGTAAATTACTAACATCCAGGACCTCCTGCAGGCATTCTGCCTGGAGCACAGTGGATGCACCTGGCTCACTGGTATATACCTATAAACCCAGAGTGGCTGTGACTTTGTCTTTTCACATTGACCCCAAGTATTTTAACCCCTGGCCGACAACATGGATCATGTGCCACACGCATATGCCACCAATTCCTCCGAAAATTGGTTGTGCGATGCGCCCTTGGCACCCTCAACAAATTGGGTCAACCCCACAAGGGTGAAGGTTTAATAGTTAGAAATGTTTCGAAATTAATTTTTATGCACTAGCAATATGAATCTCCTTGTTGTTGTTGTTCGGGGTTCAGAAACTCCTCTTGTTCCCGAATGTTTAGCTGGGTGTAATTTTCTATACACATTGGGAGGGGGAGGCACTGACTGTCCTCTGGCATGTTGAGGAGGCCAGGGTGGGAAGGTGGGTTTCTCAATGTGTTGCACTATTGTCAGTTCGGTTGGTGCCACCATTCTGGTCATACAACGAAATAGATCACATAGAAAGAACACACTATTCATCTCAATCCACCAAACTTAGGGGAATATTTACAAGGGCTTTATCTCTGATTTTTTGGCTTAAAAATCCAAAATAGCGGAGATAAAACTATCGCCCTATTTGCAAGAGGGTGCTAACATGCATAATCGCATGTTAGCACCCTTTTTCCCTACGCCTCCCTTTGCATCTCTAATGGGATGCAAAGTGGGCATCACTGGGCGTACCCCGAATGGACCACCTTGCAAATATCGCTGATGTTCACATCACGATATTTACAAGGCTGCTCCAGCATTTTAGCACATGTTAGTTCTTTGAATACCAAGAAAGTGCCCAAGCTGAACTCAACGTCTTGAGAACAGATGTACGACGAGAGTGATTGATCGGAACAAACCTTAGCAGCTGTACCCCAACAGAACACAAGCAGTGGGGTTGTCTCCCAGCTCACATTGCTTGGTGGACACAACATTACTGAGATAAAAATGTGGGCGCCTGTTGGGAGCACTACACAGATTGTACACTTTTAGATCCTGTTGTGAGTAACCGATATTGGATCAACACTTTGACACTATAGTATTGCCTTAGTTGAAGGAGGGTCATAGACAATACCTAGATATGCCCATAAATGTAGAGGAAACCACTGTGACAATACAGTCCATCCTGGGTGGCAAAGCACCTGGCCCGGATGGGCTCCCAAGTCCAACCCAATTCTACAAAGACTTTGTGCCTCTTCTGGTCCCTAGGATATTGGTGATCTACGGAGAGGCCGTTTTTATGCGGGGCATTCCCTTCTCCCCTACAAGAGGCCCCTATGATAACACTACTCAAGCCTTGTAAGCCCCAACAGAGATGAACTCGAAGAGTCTGCCATTTCTCCTTAATAGCACCAATAAAATCCTAGTCAAACTGGTGGTGAACAGGCTGCAGCCATTGCCCCCTCTCCTAACGTACCCAGAGGAATCTGGACTTGTTATAGGCAGGTCCACCTCACACAATCTGAGCATGCTATTTGCCCTTTTACACTATATTAATCCTGACTGTAAGGCAGTGGTGGTCTTCCTGGATGCCACTAAGGCATTCAACTCGCTTGAATAGTCTTATATCTTTTATGTGCTGAGGTGACTGGGCATGGGGTAAACTATGCTTACGTGGATCTGATCTGCCTTGTTTATGTGGCACCTACAGCATGCATTCAGCAAATTTCTAAGCTGTCAGACCCAATGCATGCAGCCCAGCTGCACCTGCACTTCCCGGAATGGGGCCTCAGCTTTACTGATAGGCGCCTCATTGTATCGCTCTATGCAAATAATGTCAAGCTCTATGTAAAGCACACTTCCGTAAATGTGACCTGTATCATCAGGGGAGTGGGCGCTTTGCAGGCCACTCCAGTATACACATCATTTGGAGCCAATCATCCATAATGCCTTGACAAACTGCATTATGGAAACAGACATGGAATATCCACTACAGTGGGTGACCATGCCTATTTGCTATCTAGGCATTAAAGTCTGCAGAAATATGCAGGAAATGGTTCATGAAAACTATGGATAAGCCTGCTGATGTCTCTTGCTGGACGCATCTAGCTTGCAAAGATGGTCCTCCTACCTCGATACCTATACCTCTTCAACAATATACCGATCTCCCTCTCTAGGTCGTTGTTCTGATACAGTGTGAGCAGCCTTGACCAAAGTGACCTGGGAAGGAGCCCCATCTGAAATGGGAGACCCCTGTGCTGCCCTATAAACTGGGGAGGGGAGCTGATGGTGCCAGAATTTGAACTATGCACCTTTCAGCCTCACTTCATCATAGAAGCTGACACAGCTGTCCCACTCTTTTATTTGCGGGTAGTAAAAAGCAAAGTTAAATAAGCAAGAGATCCAAATAGAATCATCAATAATATACATGAAAAATGCTCATTGATTAGTATACATATATCTAAAAGAAAACTTTACGTGTATGAGAACGTATTTAGACCTAGATCTCACCCCATATTTCATTAAACTTTCTTAGGGCTCCTATCCTGTGCGAAAATAATTTCTCTTTTGATTTAATACGAGACATCTTAGCCAACCATTGCGAAAATATTGGAGGATCAGCCCCCTTCCACCTTTGTGAAATCAATGACCGAACAACAAATGATGCTATAAATACAAACTGTTGCCGACGAATTGGTAAATCAAATGAATTTGTCATATCTAATAACGCTGTATTTGGTTTGGGTGTTAGATTTATCTCAAGTTTGTTGCTAAGCCACTGATATATCTGATTCCAATATTTTGTTAAAACCAGACATTTAAAACAGATATGGAGACAATCCCCAATAAGATGTGTACATCTAAAAAATGCTCCTGAAATAGAAGCATGCATTTTAGCAAGTTTGAAAGGAGTGTAGTAGAGATTCCACTTCGAAAGGAAAGCCATATGTTTAAAATTAGCACCCCCTTATTGCTTTATGAGCCCAACTATTATAGGCTTTCCATGCTTGTATTCCAGTCCACAACCAATGGAGTTGTGGATCATTTGAAGAGTTTTTGGCATGGTTTTAATCTGAAGATAGCTGAGTAGTATTTTATACCCTTTGCCTATCCCTCTGCTTGCTTTCACGTAAACATTAAGACTGATCAGATCTATTTGTGGATCTGAACAAAGTTGAAGATGTCTTACAAAGTTCCTTACCTGAAATAATGAAAAAATGAATAAAAAGGGAAGTCCTGGATATGATTGCTTGATTTGATTCCAGGTTTTGATTTAAACACCTACCAGTAGATCCCTAAAACGATATACTCCTAATCTCTCCTTGGCTGTTATATTTCTTAAGCTGATTTGTAAATCTATCTCTCTACTTTGAGAGATTAACATTTCGGGATGAAAGGGGGTAAACTGAAATTCCTGTCTCAGTTGAAAAAACCTGTCAGTAATATTTTGGAGAGTCTTATATCTGCTTTGCTTTGGGAGCTGTGGACTTTTAATAAAAGGAGCAAGGTGAGATCCAGATTCCAGAACCATTTGTTCCAAATAAAAATGTAATCCTAAATTTCGTCTAGAAAGTAACCTTATACACCAATCAAAAATGCAGCTTGATAGTATTTTTTGAAATCAGGTAATGCAAATCCACCATCTATAATCGGTAATTGTAAAGTTTCTAATTTCGTACGAGTTTTCCTGCCAGACCAGACAAACTACTGAACCATTTGGTAGAGCACGTGAAATTTTTTTAAAGGCACTTTGATTAATAGATTTGAAAAGACAAAAAGACACAAAGGCAGGATCATCATTTTGACATCTGCAATTCTGCCAATCAAAGAGAATGGTTGATTCTGCCACTGTTTTAAAAGATTTCTGGCTTTCATAAGTGTACTTTCATAGTTTAACCGATATAGCTGGGAAGGATCCTGAGAGACATATATTCCTAGGTATCTGATTGCTCGTTGCCCGCTGAACAGCACTAACAAGAACAGCCTGTTAAGGAAGCGTTGGTTGATCAGGAATCAGGATCTGATATATATTATGTATTTGTGGTCTTGTGTACGTGCCTTTCATAAGTTGCATGCATATGATGTTCAGACATTGTGATAAATCTACAGGAATGTACATTGCTGTCATGCTGTGTACCAGTTGTTACTTTGTTGAATAACAATAAAATTAAAAAAAATTAAAAAAAGTTACTACAAGTAATTTTGTGGCTGTATTTTAAGTTCTACCTTGTTGGCGGATAAGTCTGACATAGGGGTGAAGACCTGCAGCATGGAGATTGTGAGCACCCTATCGGAAAGTATGGGAAGATTAATAAAGTGTTTTATTTAAAATCTAAGTGAATGCAAGTATTATAGTGTATTATCTAAATGTATATTATTTAAAATATTTATTATTAACCTGGAGATGAAACTAAAATGTGTGCTTAAAACTTCTCAAATTAAATATATATTACAAATAATAGATTTAAAAATATATTAATGTTATTTATAAGTAAATGTTTTAACAACAATATAAAAATACTCACCCTCACAAAAGTTTTGATTTTTATGGAAAATTCAGTAAGTTTGGTCAAAAGTTATATATTTAATTAATTTGAAAACAAAATATACTTTAATCACATACACACATGCACACACACACACACACACATTTTAAATGTTGAACACATTTCATTAATGTAACATTAGTTCCTATGGAGTGTTATTTTAATCACCTGCCTTGCTAACCCTGTCACTTTGTAAAAAGTTGTCCACATTTTCCAGCCCCTCCCCCTTCTCCCTCCCACATTTACTCCAAAAGAGGCCAAATGATGACCATCTGGAGACCTGCACCAGTTGAATGTTTACAGCTGTACTTCTGGAAAACGTTTGTGAATTTGCACTTGTGACTACATGAAAGCATTTCACATGTACAATGCAGTGTTGCACATGAATAAATGATATGCAATATTTTTTCCCTACACAAATCCACAGGATAATTATGTTTCCCCCATGGAGAAACCGCACACCCAATACATACATAGATATTGACAGTGTTTCTTTATCATCTTGGCAATTGATTTACTCCTGCTGTTCGCAAGACTATATCACAAATCACTTCCAGGACGGGATGAAAAGTATAGAAATACTCACCAACCCTCAAATTATCCTATGATCCCAAGCTTTTGGGGGTACTCCAACTTTGGAATGCCCAATCCTTCCCTGCTAGTGGGACACATTCATCCACAGTATTATACCATCATGGTGTAATACTGCTATGGAGTAATTAGGTTTAAGAGTTCAAGGTCACCTTTTGTAAAAAGCTAGCACTCAGAAACTGATCGAGTTGCCTGTGTGAGTTGAATTTACACATGTGTAGAGCTTTCTTACTCAGAACATTAGGTCCTCCTTTATTAGTAGGGCAAACATGTTTAATCACACACAACACACACACACGCACCCACACGCACATGCACACACACACAGTCAAAGTACATATGAGTAAAGTTAAGTATAGTAATTCTTTACTTAATTACATATATAACTACATATACTTCACAATATTTTTGTTGTTAATATTTAGGATTTTATTTGCAATTTTTTGTTGCATGATACTCTATATTCTGGTACTATATCATTGAGGCATCGTTAGACAGATAGTCTTGTATTATCACTGTCCTCCACTATTACCATGGAAAGATGAATCATACTAATCAAAGCAACTAAATATTCTTCCAGAAGAGATTAAATAATATCAAACTTTCCATCACCCTGCTAAGCTGCTGTTAAGGCCTTTAATCTTACTCATATCTCTAATTTTGCCTCACTCCAAATGCGATAGTGTATTTTTCAGATGGCCTTACTCACAAGTTGAAGCAAATGCTTTTAGAGAATTCTTGAAGTCCATGACTTCCAATTCCAGTCAAACTGACGTTCCATCCTAGATAGGCCTGCCAGAAATTATTTGGTCAAGCTGCTTCATCCATTTATGCCTTAAGAAATTTTGGGAACTTTTCATAAACACCCATCTCTGAACACATCAGTAGAATAGACAATTCAAAGGAGCAAATGTATTACCTTTCTTGTATGGTGCAAAGAACCCATGAAAATGAGGGCATGCCACTTGCCATTGGCTGGGCAGTAAATTGGAGCCTGCTGAATTGTGATTACATTAGGGGTTGCTCAAACAATGGCGATCTCTTCTATAATTCCAAAGTGCCTCTGACGTCCACATGTCACCAGAACATAAGCGTTTCATGACAAATTCAAGAATACTGACCAGCTGTGTGAAATCGTACTCACAAAGATTTACAAATGGATCACTTCTAAAGGATCCTCCAGGTGCACTTGGGAAAACAGTTGTGAAATCCTTTAATGAAGGTGAGCAACTCAAATGTGATAAAGGTATCTGCACATTTTCTCCAGTGCAATGGTTTCTGTATGCCATGAAAGGTGGCTGATGTGTAGTGCTAAATGTGTAAAATACATTAATAAAATAAATAAATAAAATAATTACATGGCCCAAACTTGTCTTAGGAGTCTGCCAGAGTTGCTGCTGAATGTCAGATTTGCCGAACACCAAAGCTCCCTTTTTTTATTCCAAATTCCACCTCATTCCTCTTTCTTCCACCTCCATGCACTTCCAGTCTCTTTATCTCTTGTGGGTTCTTTTTCACCCCTGCTTTCCCCCTTTGTCACTATAGTCCTTTCTTTTCCTTCCTCCTTCTATCCCACGTTTTACCCCTTGATTCAGGGTCAAAAGCTGATGCTCACCACCTGCCACCACCTGCCCAAATACAAAACTACTGGTGTGAAGCTTTGATGCTTTGGGTTTTACCTGATTTTTATTGACCAAGGAAAACTCCTGACCTTTTGCTAATATTATACAGAATAGTGTAATGTTATAAACAAGAGGTTATCACAATTAAGTGTATGATAGCCACATTCACTCTGCCTACTTTTCATACCTTTACGATCTGTACTAGAACAACCTCTTTTTCAGTGGCTCATATGATTCAGAGTTTACTGATCTTCAGTGTTCTTGGATTAGCAAATGGGGCTCTTGCCTTCTTATTTTATTAGATACATTTCGAGTGGAAGGAGAAACTGCTCATCCAGAAATAATTAGCGTTATCACAGCTCATTAATATGATGTCAAAGGTTAACCTCGTTTGGCATTAGCTATTTGTAGTTGTGTTCAGATTAATGAGGAACCACACTCATTATATGCTCATGTATTTTTATGTTTGCCCTCCCCATCTCTCAGATCAAGCACATTTTGTTGTTGGTTCTCTATCTGGTGCTTACACAGCTTTTAATGTTTATTTTGTCTCAATTATAGAATGTATTGTTGACATATCTACAAACAGCAACTAAGCATACCATTTTATTTTATACCATGTACATTACAAATTTCTTCTTGATTTACAACCTTGAAAGGTATAATTGGGAATCAGGAAATAAATAGCATTACTAATAATAATGGAGTACCTCTACTTGTACTTGTAAAGCTGCAACCCACGCTAGTGGTTTGCGCATCTTTTACAGTGCGATGGGCTGATGGCATTTTTTACACCTACTGATGGTTTTCAAAGCAAAAATCCCTCCAACCATGCATTATGCAATTGAATCAATCCCATTTAAAGACTGGAGCTTTTTAGATAGGATTAAAGGACAGATTTTTTGTAAACTATGTAATTTTAACACATTAGTTCCATCAGCTGCTATTAGACTGGAATTTGGCTTGATAAGCTCCTATATCCAAGGTCTATCCAGGGTTTTACGTTGGGGATATCTGTTAAAAAACAGTGAGCCTGATTCATTAAGAAGTTTCATGTGTCTAGAAATCTTTGGTGAGATGGCAGGGTACTACTCCTTCTATCATGATTTTTTTGGGCACTAAAAGCTTTTTTGTATACAAGAAGAATCAGCAATTAATCCCCCGCCATCAGAACTTAAATCTTTTTTAAAAAATGTAAGTGGCAAGATTAGCTAAAATAGAGCAATTACATTTTGTAAGTCTAAAGAGAGACTAAAGATAATAGCCAGGACAAACTCACTGAGAATCTCACAGAAATATCTATTTTGGAATTTAGAACTTGGAACTCGACGACTGCTCACTCCATGCCGTATGAATCTTTTACCTTTAAACGACTTGACAGCAAACTGGTCCCAGAATTTGAAAAATTGAAAATTTTTGATTTCTGCAAGCTGAGTATTCAGACCTTGGATCATATTTTGTTTGTCGGTCCAGCATTGGTTTTGAGTCATTGTCGCTGCCTTCGGCCGATGTTTCTACAAAATTGTGTTAAAAATGTAGCTTCAGCCTGTGACTTTCTCTTTTGCCCAAAGACTAAAGCACTCTGTGTTAAACTATTCAATTATTATAAAGAGTTTATGTATATATTTTAAATCTTTAATATATTTTTTTTAATGGGCTGTTAACCCCCGTGTTCGTTACCCTTTTAAGAAGTATTAATATTTTCTCCTTTTTCACATTGTACTTTGCACATTTACTGGCTGCTATTTATTGCTCTTTGCACAGTTATGATTTGTTGTGCTCGTCTCTCACTTTTTTCTCTTGGTCTGTACTTTGCATGTGAACTGGCTGCTACTGAATTGCTTTATGCACAGATTAGGATATGTCCTGTTACTTCTTTTTTCTTGGTGTTAATTTTAAACTGAACTCTCTGTCCAAGCTGGATTTTGGATTATATTTTACACATGAACTGGTTGCTACTTATTGCTTTTTGCACACTCAGGGATATGCTTTGTAATTTTAACCCTTCTGCTGTTAATCCCAAACCCTATCTTCTGCCAAAGCGGCTATGTGTTGCTACATAAATGCTTGGAAAATCTTCACTAGCATTGACGTGGTGCATATTATTTTATACTCACATGAAGCTGTTCTTTTCTATTATGGTTTTAAACCTATGTTGATTGCTGTGGTTGAGGTCTCTCGGGCGTCTGTTCTTGCCTACGAGCTAAATGGTATTACTGTTGAAAACCTTGGTTTTTTCGGCTATTAGGGTAAATGTCAAAATCTACAAATGTTATGTAAGGGAAAATCTAGACCTGCTATGTAGACTTTTGAGAATTTATGATGGTCCGATAGAGAATTTTTTCCTTATGTTTTATTTTATTTATGTAATAATTTGTATGTATGTTACTGTGTACCTCTTCGGAGTTCCAAATCTTTAATACATATTGAATTGAATTGAGTACCTGTACATACCCATTTTCAAATCCGTCAATAAAAACTGATCTAAAGGATAAATATATTATTAGAAATATATACTTTTCAGTGCTTAATTTGTGTCAGTGGTTGCAGGTAGTATTCACTGGCACTCATTTTTGGGGAAGGAGGCTTATGTTTCTTCATAAGACTTTGATCCACACTACACCTACAAGCACCACAACCACACCCAGCACCTCAACAACACACTCATCCACACACTTATATAGATTAGATACAACACCCATAAAACACAAATGTCCACACTCACCCAAACAACATAAACATAGGAAGAAACACACACCCAAACGCACACCACATACACCAGACCCACATGCACTAGCAACCTCAACAGACACACCCATCATTGCCACACCCTCTACCTCCCTAACCAAACTCCCTGCCGACCATCCTGCCTGTTTTCCCCGTGAAGATGTGCTTTTGCCCTTGCCTCAACCCCTTCTAAAGCCCAACCCACCCCTCCAAAATGCCAAGTCACCATTACCAAAGCCAAAACTACCCCTCCCAAACCAAAAACCACCACTCCCAAACCCAAGACCACCCCTCCCAAGAAAGATCATTGAGGCACCTGCTCTGTGCCCACGAGATGCTGTTCCTAAGGATGTTCTCCTTGGCAGTGTTTAGGAGGCAAGCTTAGTGCTACAGCACAACACCGCACTGGACTTTTTTATATTGGCATAGACGGCCAAATGTTTAGGATTTATTTTGAGAGACCTATCTCATTGTTTTAATACATCTCCTATCTCCTTTTCCCCAAGTTTGTCCTGGCATTAATTTTCCTTTGCAATTATTTGATTCCTAGAATTATTTCTGACTAAAATGGGAGCTACATATTGTTATTTACCATTATTGCAGGAAATACAGCATATTTATGTAATGTCTACTTTGTTAAGGACCTGCACTGGTTTCAATAGTATGCAATGGTTATTTAAATTTAGGTTCGGGCACACACCATGATAATGAACACATTGCACCAACAAATAGCTTTTGAAATGTAACTTTTTGAGGTGTTACTACAGATGTGTTTGTTTCACCTTCATTACTGATGAATAAACACATATGCATTACACCTTATAAAATAATGAGACAATTGACATTGGATACACTATAGGACTTACACTAGACAAGGGAAAATGCTACATGGATAAATATATTGAATGATTCAAAAGTGTGACTCATATTGATTTGGAAGTTAATTAATAAGGTAATGGTTATACCTTGTGTTGAGCCACTTCTACATCATGTTACACTGCACTTATACCAATGATGCGTAATGCATAGGTTTTTAATTTGACAATTTTAGAAATTTATTTAAATACTTCTGTATGGTGACTTTTTGATTGATATCCTTTTTTGTGCAAGTGTCCATTTTTCAGAAGCCAGCATGCAACATATGGAAACATACAATATGATCATACAGGTAAGTTTCTTTAAATTTCTTAAGCATCAACTTTACAGACATAAGCATTGTACATTGGTATGCTATTGCTTGTAAGAGAGATTTAAAAATGCACACATCCAGTGCAAATGTTAACATACAAGGCAAAAGGTAAAAGGTAAAAGTGGAGTTTACAGACGATTCTTTCAACGATGGTGTTGATTTTGTTTGTCATCAAGCTGCAGCAGCAGGACTTGGAAGATCTGGTCCATAGCTGAAAAGGAAGTGTGAAAGTGATAAAAGGTGAGTTTCTGCCTTTTGTCCCTTTTAATTCGCTAACTCAGGTGTGGAGGCTTTTCCACTAGTCAACTCTGTGAGAAGGTACACCATGATTGGCAAGAAGGACAAACTAGCTGTCCACTCTCCTACAGCTACTTTTGACTATTGCGCCAATGATGTGGGTGAAAATACCTGGTGGAGTCAGTGGCAGTCTGGCGGGCTTTCGTCCATCAAACCGCCAGCATCTAAATCGAGTCGGTGGACCGCCTAGTAGGCAAGCAGAGAAACCATCCAGAAACGGAGGTGGGACCAGGTCCACCAAGATCTAAATAAGACTCTATGGGGCACATGCATCAAGCTAGGCAATTGCGATTCCTTAATAGCGATTATTAAGGAATCACAATGGCCCATGAATGTAGGTTTTGCTCAAATATTAGCGATTCCTATGAATTCCTTAATTGCGACTAGCAAATTGTGAATCGCAATTAAGGAATTGCTTCCCATTGTAATGAATGGGAATTGCATGCACAATTTGCAAGTACCAAATAAGTACTCGCAAATTGCGCATGCAATTTCAAGGGTGCCAAAAGGACACCCTGATGCAACCCTGAAATTGGCATGTGACCACATGTTGCACACACACATGCCCCAAGGGCATGTATGTGTGCAACATAGAACTTTTAAAAATGCACTTTTGTGTATTTTTCTAAGTTTTAGCAAATTACCATCAACTTGGAATTGATGGTAATTTGCGATTCTTATTTATAAAATCGCAAATTTTGGTGGGATAATGCATTGCATTTAAGGAATTGCAATTTGCTATTCCTTAAATGCAATTGCAATTTAAGTAATCACAAATTTTGCGATTACTTAAATTGCGAATCTGCCCGTTTGTGACTGTTTTTTTTGTTGATGCATGTGGTCCTATGTCTTTAAAAAGCAACAAGACAACTATAACAAAAAAAGCAAAAATATATAACAAAGTAAGTATACATAAATTATAAACAAATATAAACACACCCCAATATCGAGTTAAAATAAACCTAAAGACCTCAAACTCTATAAACTACCAACAAATACACATTTAAAATAAAACTGACACTTTTTTTATTTCAATAGAAAATAAATCACCTGCTCCGTATCACAACACCCTCAACGGAAAAGCTGCCACACAATGTGAAACATATAAAAAGAACATACATGAAAGTTTAAGAAATAGAAACCGTTGTATAATTATATATTTAAATAGCAAACAAAATGCACTACACATAAAAAATGCATTTATAATATTACACTACTTTCAGTACAATGACAGAGAGAGACAAATATATACCATCCCATCAAGTTAAGCAAATAACCCACCCCCAGATGTGACAAAATTGAAATAAGGGGTGTTTATGGTTTATGAAGCATGCTACTCACCCATGAGGGTCTAAAGGCGTTGGGGGGGGGGGGGACAGCTCCGTCTCAGTTGAAAAGCCAGGTCTTGAGGTCCTTCCTGAACGTGTGGAGGGTTGGGGAGCATCTGATGTTGATCAAGAGCTCGTTTCAGGTTTTGGCTGAGATGTAGGAGAAAGCTCTCCTGCCCGTTCTGCTTCTGCGGATGCGGGGGACTTCTGCCAGGGCGAGGTCAGTGGAGTTGAGGTTGCTCTTGGGTACAGGGAAACATACTCGGTCATTGAGGTATTTGGGTCCGATGTTGTTAAGGGATTTGTAGGAGTGGGTGAGGAGTTTGAAGGTGACCCTCTTCTCAATGGGGAGCCAGTGGAGGCTTCGTAGGTGTTGGGACATATGTTCACGGCGCATTGTCCCTAGGACGAACCTGGCTGCGGCGTTCTGGATAGTTTGGAGCTTTCTTAGAAGAGTTTTGTTGATTCCGATATAGAGGGTGTTGCCATAGTTAAGCCTGCTGGTAATGAGTGCTTGGGTGATGGTCTTTCTGCAGTCCGGGGGGATCCATTTGAAGGTCTTACGGAGGATGCGGAGGCAGTTGAAACTGGTGGAGGAGACGGCGTTGATGTGGCGGTTCATGGAGAGGGAGGAGTCGAGGATTATGCCGAGGTCTGTCGGGGTGGGTGGGCTCCCGAGAGCGGAGGGCCACCAGGTGTTGTCTCAGGCGGAGGTGCAGGGTCCGAGGATGAGAACCTCGGTCTTCTTGGAGTTGAGCTTTAGGCAGCTGTCCTTCATCCAGGCTGCTGCGCTTCTCATTCCTTCCTGGAAGCTGAGTCTGGCGATTTCTGGGTTCTTGGTGAGGGAGAGGATGAGTTGGGTGTTGTCAGCATAGAACATTTAACAATGACACATAATGAGGAACTTTTACTTTTTATATGATAATCTAAACAATGATAAACACATTCTAATATTCTCCACAGCAGGTAACTTACACAAACTAAGCCATTGTCAAATCTAGATGTTGGATGGGACCTTCAAAACATGTCCCAAACCATTCACCGAGATATACACCATACATGGTGAATATCAAAACAAAATATCCCTTTTTATATGTGCCCTGCTAGTAAATAAACAAAGCAGCACTTACTATGACCTTTTAAACCACATAAACCAAGTAACTTCTACCCTCAAAAATAATCATAGACTTTGAACAAGCCACGATTCAAACCATTTTAAAGCATTACCCCCACACAGCCATATAAGGCTGTTACTACCATTTCAATCAAAGCATATAAAGACACCTTCAGCAATTGTCATTAAGTGTAGAATATGCTACAAACAAACACATTTAACTATGAAATAAAACAAATGATAGCAACAGCCTATGTCCGTGTTACAGAGGTAGCTAACCACTACAATTTACTAATAGAAAGCCCTTTCTACCAACACAATTAACACAAACTAATCCCTCAAATGGTTTACTTTGAAGATCCTTGGGTTGGCAGACTGCATCTCACAGATGCCAACTCAAATTCCAAATACCAGGGTGGAATATCAATGAAAGCACCTTGGCACAGGAAGCAAAAACAAACAACTCTAGGCAGAATCCAACCCACACTCTGTACATTTTGGTGTCATTACAAAAAGTCAAAGCTACCGACAGCTATGACTAGAGCAATCTGTTACCCAAATTGCACCTAACTTAGCAAACAATCTAAAAGAATGTACGACATACTGCAATTTAAAGTAAAACTCTTCATAAACAACAAAGGAGCAGATTACTTAGAAAAAATAGCCAAAAGCATATTATATTATAATTACCAACATAAAAAAAAAAACTATAACATAAGATTAAGCAACATGATAATTAATTTTATATAAACAATAAACATAATAGTGTATGACATAAGTCAAAAAATTATATAAAACTCCAATCTTAAATAAGGCTGAAATAATAAAATAATATATGAATTATTTATATTAAAAATCTAAACCTTACTAACCAAACAGCTCAAAGAACAAGCTCAGTCCAATACAAAAAAGAATTACAGCACATAAAATACACATTCCAAATAACAATCACATAATAGTTACACAAATATTAAAATCTAACATTTCCCATCCAAAAAATAAATAAAATAAATATGACTTACTGTACTGTAGCTGCAGATCATCCAATTAGTCAAAAACAGGAAAAATATGATCCAAAAAATGCAAAAATAAAGCCAATCCAAAAGAGATCCCTTGAAGCAATCCAAGGTATTTAGGATCCACAAAAGCCCCAAAAAGTGTTCTGAAAAAAAACAATTCAGGAAACCCAAAAAATGGAAACCAAAGTTAAAAATATTGATTTATTATAAACCATGATATATTTTCTTAAAAAAATAAGGTAAATCTCAATGCCCATATAACACCTTCATAAATAAAAACAGGAAACCTACCCACAAATAACAGTACATTCCCAAACGTACATATGCATTATATTCAAACATCATAAAGCAAGTAACGTAGCACAATATGACAAAACATATTGTTACATTACTAAAACAGGGTACGAAAACCCCAAACTACACACTAGTGAAAAACCCTACTATTAATACAACGTTGGGGTCAGAGGCTTTGAAACACTCACCATCGGTTTCACTTCTGACTGCCTAATTACAAACTAGGCGGTCGGAATTGAAACCGGACAGTCATTCCGACTGGATTGTGACAGACTCGAGGAGCACATCAGCCAGTTGAGACCGGCCGGTAATCCCAATTGACGGTGTTTCCGCCATTGGGATTATGATATAAAGTTTCCCATAAGCTTCCCATGCCGGGTTCACCGACATGGAAAGCGAGTTTGGGGGCCCAAGCAGGGCTCCCTTCTCCTTGCGGCCTATTACTGTGGGCTGAGGGGACACCTATGTTGCTCCCCTGTTGATCCCTGCACTGTGTGGCAGGGATGTACACAGTCTGCCATTTCTCTATGGGAGCTTGTGCTGTGGCTGTTTACAGCCGTAGCACAAGCTTCCATTGAGAAATGGGAGTGTGCGCTTGCACCATATGCGGTCGCATTGTAGTTGTGGTGTTGGGACTGCTGACCGAAGGTCGGTCGGTCCTCAGACCGAAATGGTGTTTGTCAGAGGAAACTCTGACCGACAGCGTTATGAGGCCCCAAATGTACACAAAAACCAAAAACAACACTATAACTAACCTCTAGACCTTCCCCCTACACCCCACCCTAAAAACCCTTAAAAATAACTTAAAAAAGAACTTATCTGTTCTGATGCACTGTCGGTGGGGTCCGTGCAATTTGCCTCTCATTAATTCTTTCCATTTTTTAAAAAATATATATTTTTATTGCAGGGAATCAAATATAAGCATACAATTGTCACCTGTTAGAAGGTGCATATCACAGTCGGCAGTGATGTTAGAATATCTATACACGGCCATTCAGCCCACAACCCGGGGGTCGGGCGGCATTTGCATCTAATGTTCAGTAGATAGCTCCACGTACCAACAGAGTAAAACAGACGAAAATGAATCGGTCTCCACTGCTTTTCTAAACAACCCAAATAAACACCCCTCCCTCCCCAAACAGTCCTACCTCCCCCGAGGAGTGGGTCACAAGACCTGATAGTTTAGTACTCTGATGCATCGTGGAAACGAATGGTTCTCTCCTTTTTTTCAGTTCACCTTCCCCCCCTTCCCCCTCCCAGTCCGTCATCGGTAGTGTAGTATACAGCCAAAGAGCGTGTGCCAAGAGACTTAGTTCTTCCTATTGGGGATATCTCATCAATAGTATGTTATTGGGGTCCAGGTAACTCCTCATCAACACTATCAGAGTCAGTATGTGTGTAATGGTCGCGCAGGGCCTGCACTAATGTCTCCCAAGCCTGCGCTGCCTCCAGTTCTCTCTCATCTTGCCGCTGCCTTGCCTGCTGGTATCTCAACGTGCTCTCGCTCCCTGCCCACTTGAGAAGTTCGTTGCGCCATTTAGCACCCGTTGGACCAACTCTCGCCTTCCAATGTCTGGTGATTTCCCGTTTAGCCAGGAGCAACCCCAGGTCCATGAACTTGCTGGAGATCTTATTTTTAGGGGTATGTGGGAACCAGTGTAGAAGTCCCACCGCCGCATCAATCTGCAAGGGTCTTCCAGTTACTTCGGATAGCGTGTCTACTACACACGACCAGTAGGGGGTCAGCGCGGAGCAGGACCATAACATGTGGATGAGGTCCGCTCCAAGCGTCCTGCATCTAGGGCAGGCCGCCGTCTCCGAGGCGAAATATTTCTGTATTTTCTCCGGAGTCAGATAGGCTCTATGCAATATATAGAAGTGGACCAATTGGAATCGAGCACTGCGTGTGCCCTTCCAGGCGCGACGCAGCAGCTGGGCCCACGTGGTCTCTGGGATTTCCTCCCCTATAACAGTTTCCCAGCGGGTCTTGAGCACCACCATGGGAGTCAATCTCTCATTGATCATCCTGGAATACAGGCATGACACTGCTTTAACCGTTCCCGCAGACATCATGACGTATTGACACATCTCGGACAGCTGCCGCTCCTCAAGACCAGTCCGCCAGTGTGCCTGGAGTGCCCTCGTGACCGCCGCGTGCAGCAAAAAATCGCCTCTGGGGACATCGTAGCGGTCTAGAAGTGCCTGAAAAGGCAGTAACGCCCCGTCCTCATACAGGTCTCCCAGGGACTGCACACCCAACTCTTCCCAAGCTCCCAAGCGCGACCAGTCACCGCCATGGGGTAATGCAGTGAGCATTCCCAGCGGGATCTCCGGGGCATAGGGCCGCGGCCTTCCCAGTCTGCGATGCACTCGGTTCCAGCATAACCGTATAGTACGTTCCTCCTGGGTGAGGTCCTTCAGATCAAGCTTCTGTTGCAGTGCAATATATGATAAGACATGTCTGGGTATACCATTGCCCTGCGTCTCTTCTGGGCCACGAAATTCCCGCGCTATCTCTTGAGTATAGGCCTGCAATTGGGCAGCCAAATAGTACGTTTCAAAGTACCTGTACATACCCATTTTCAAATCCGTCAATAAAAACTGATCTAAAGGATAAATACATTATTAGAAATATATACTTTTCAGTGCTTAATTTGTGTCAGTGGTTGCAGGTAGTATGCACTGGCACTCATTTTTGGGGAAGGGGGCTTATGTTTCTTCATAAGACTTTGATCCACACTACACCTACAAGCACCACAACCACACCCAGCACCTCAACAACACACTCATCCACACACTTATATAGATTAGATACAACACCCATAAAACACAAATGTCCACACTCACTCAAACAACATAAACATAGGAAGAAACACACACCCAAACGCACACCACATACACCAGACCCACATGCACTGGCAACCTCAACAGACACACCCATCATTGCCACACCCTCTACCTCCCTAACCAAACTCCCTGCCGACCATCCTGCCTGTTTTCCCCGTGAAGATGTGCTTTTGCCCTTGCCTCAACCCCTTCTAAAGCCCAACCCACCCCTCCAAAATGCCAAGTCACCATTACCAAAGCCAAAACTACCCCTCCCAAACCAAAAACCACCACTCCCAAACCCAAGACCACCCCTCCCAAGAAAGATCATTGAGGCACCTGCTCTGTGCCCACGAGATGCTGTTCCTAAGGATGTTCTCCTTGGCAGTGTTTAGGAGGCAAGCTTAGTGCTACAGCACAACACCGCACTGAACTTTTTTATATTGGCATAGACGGCCAAATGTTTAGGATTTATTTTGAGAGACCTATCTCATTGTTTTAATACATCTCCTATCTCCTTTTCCCCAAGTTTGTCCTGGCATTAATTTTCCTTTGCAATTATTTGATTCCTAGAATTATTTCTGACTAAAATGGGAGCTACATATTGTTATTTACCATTATTGCAGGAAATACAGCATATTTATGTAATGTCTACTTTGTTAAGGACCTGCACTGGTTTCAATAGTATGCAATGGTTATTTAAATTTAGGTTCGGGCACACACCATGATAATGAACACATTGCACCAACAAATAGCTTTTGAAATGTAACTTTTTGAGGTGTTACTACAGATGTGTTTGTTTCACCTTCATTACTGATGAATAAACACATATGCATTACACCTTATAAAATAATGAGACAATTGAAATTGGATACACTATAGGACTTACACTAGACAAGGGAAAATGCTACATGGATAAATATATTGAATGATTCAAAAGTGTGACTCATATTGATTTGGAAGTTAATTAATAAGGTAATGGTTATACCTTGTGTTGAGCCACTTCTACATCATGTTACACTGCACTTATACCAATGATGCGTAATGCATAGGTTTTTAATTTGACAATTTTAGAAATTTATTTAAATACTTCTGTATGGTGACTTTTTGATTGATATCCTTTTTTGTGCAAGTGTCCATTTTTCAGAAGCCAGCATGCAACATATGGAAACATACAATATGATCATACAGGTAAGTTTCTTTAAATTTCTTAAGCATCAACTTTACAGACATAAACATTGTACATTGGTATGCTATTGCTTGTAAGAGAGATTTAAAAATTCACACATCCAGTGCAAATGTTAACATACAAGGCAAAAGGTAAAAGGTAAAAGTGGAGTTTACAGGCGATTCTTTCAACGATGGTGTTGATTTTGTTTGTCATCAAGCTGCAGCAGCAGGACTTGGAAGATCTGGTCCATAGCTGAAAAGGAAGTGTGAAAGTGATAAAAGGTGAGTTTCTGCCTTTTGTCCCTTTTAATTCGCTAACTCAGGTGTGGAGGCTTTTCCACTAGTCAACTCTGTGAGAAGGTACACCATGATTGGTAAGGAGGACAAACTAGCTGTCCACTCTCCTACAGCTACTTTTGACTATTGCGCCAATGATGTGGGTGAAAATACCTGGTGGAGTCAGTGGCAGTCTGGCGGGCTTTCGTCCATCAAACCGCCAGCATCTAAATCGAGTCGGTGGACCGCCTAGTAGGCAAGCAGAGAAACCATCCAGAAACGGAGGTGGGACCAGGTCCACCAAGATCTAAATAAGACTCTATGGGGCACATGCATCAAGCTAGGCAATTGCGATTCCTTAATAGCGATTATTAAGGAATCACAATGGCCCATGAATGTAGGTTTTGCTCAAATATTAGCGATTCCTATGAATTCCTTAATTGCGACTAGAAAATTGTGAATCGCAATTAAGGAATTGCTTCCCATTGTAATGAATGGGAATTGCATGCATAATTTGCAAGTACCAAATAAGTATTCGCAAATTGCGCATGCAATTTCAAGGGTGCCAAAAGGACACCCTGATGCAACCCTGAAATTGGCATGTGACCACATGTTGCACACACACATGCCCCAAGGGCATGTATGTGTGCAACATGGAACTTTTAAAAATGCACTTTTGTGTATTTTTCTAAGTTTTAGCTAATTACCATCAACTTGGAATTGATGGTAATTTGCGATTCTTATTTGTAAAATCGCAAATTTTGGTGGGATAATGCATTCATTTAAGGAATTGCAATTTGCTATTCCTTAAATGCAATTGCAATTTAAGTAATCACAAATTTTGCGATTACTTAAATTGTGAATCTGCCCGTTTGTGACTGTTTTTTGTTGTTGATGCATGTGGTCCTATGTCTTTAAAAAGCAACAAGACAACTATAACAAAAAAAGCAAAAATATATTACAAAGTAAGTATACATAAATTATAAACAAATATAAACACACCCCAATATCGAGTTAAAATAAACCTTAAGACCTCAACCTCTATAAACTACCAACAAATACACATTTAAAATAAAACTGACACATTTTTTTACTTCAATAGAAAATAAATCACCTGCTCCGTATCACAACACCCTCAACGGAAAAGCTGCAACACAATGTGAAACATATAAAAAGAACATACATGAAAGTTTAAAAAATAGAAACCGTTGTATAATTATATATTTAAATAGCAAACAAAATGCACTACACATAAAAAATGCATTTATAATATTACACTACTTTCAGTACAATGACAGAGAGAGACAAATATATACCATCCCATCAAGTTAAGCAAATAACCCACCCCCAGATGTGACAAAATTGAAATAAGGGGTGTTTATGGTTTATGAAGCATGCTACTCACCCATGAGGGTCTAAAGGCGTTGGGGGGGGGGAACAGCTCCGTCTCAGTTGAAAAGCCAGGTCTTGAGGTCTTTCCTGAACGTGTGGAGGGTTGGGGAGCATCTGATGTTGATCAAGAGCTCGTTTCAGGTTTTGGCTGAGATGTAGGAGAAAGCTCTCCTGCCCGTTCTGCTTCTGCGAATGCGGGGGACTTCTGCCAGGGCGAGGTCAGTGGAGTTGAGGTTGCTCTTGGGTAAAGGGAAACATACTCGGTCATTGAGGTATTTGGGTCCGATGTTGTTAAGGGATTTGTAGGAGTGGGTGAGGAGTTTGAAGGTGACCCTCTTCTCAATGGGGAGCCAGTGGAGGCTTCGTAGGTGTTGGGACATATGTTCACGGTGCATTGTCCCCAGGACGAACCTGGCTGCGGTGTTCTGTATAGTTTGGAGCTTGCTTAGAAGAGTTTTGTCGATTCCGATATAGAGGGTGTTGCCATAGTTAAGCCTGCTGGTAATGAGTGCTTGGGTGATGGTCTTTCTGCAGTCCGGGGGATCCATTTGAAGGTCTTACGGAGGATGCGGAGGCAGTTGAAACTGGTGGAGGAGACAGCGTTGATGTGGCGGTTCATGGAGAGGGAGGGGTCGAGGATTATGCCGAGGTCTGTCGGGGTGGGTGGGCTCCCGAGAGCGGAGGGCCACCAGGTGTTGTCTCAGGCGGAGGTGCAGGGTCCGAGGATGAGAACCTCGGTCTTCTTGGAGTTGAGCTTTAGGCAGCTGTCCTTCATCCAGGCTGCTGCGCTTCTCATTCCTTCCTGGAAGCTGATTCTGGCGATTTCTGGGTTCTTGGTGAGGGAGAGGATGAGTTGGGTGTCGTCAGCATAGAACATTTAACAATGACACATAATGAGGAACTTTTACTTTTTATATGATAACCTAAACAATGATAAACACATTCTAATATTCTCCACAGCAGGTAACTTACACAAACTAAGCCATTGTCAAATCTAGATGTTGGATGGGACCTTCAAAACATGTCCCAAACCATTCACTCAGATATACACCATACATGGTGAATATCAAAACAAAATATCCCTTTTTATATGTGCCCTGCTAGTAAATAAACAAAGCAGCACTTACTATGACCTTTTAAACCACATAAACCAAGTAACTTCTACCCTCAAAAATAATCATAGACTTTGAACAAGCCACGATTCAAACCATTTTAAAGCATTACCCTCACACAGCCATATAAGGCTGTTACTACCATTTCAATCAAAGCATATAGAGACACCTCCAGCAATTGTCATTAAGTGTAGAATATGCTACAAACAAACACATTTAACTATGAAATAAAACAAATGATAGCAACAGCCTATGTCCGTGTTACAGAGGTAGCTAACCACTACAATTTACTAATAGAAAGCCCTTTCTACCAACACAATTAACACAAACTAATCCCTCAAATGGTTTACTTTGAAGATCCTTGGGTTGGCAGACTGCATCTCACAGATGCCAACTCAAATTCCAAATACCAGGGTGGAATATCAATGAAAGCACCTTGGCACAGGAAGCAAAAACAAACAACTCTAGGCAGAATCCAACCCACACTCTGTACATTTTGGTGTCATTACAAAAAGTCAAAGCTACCGACAGCTATGACTGGAGCAATCTGTTACCCAAATTGCACCTAACTTAGCAAACAATCTAAAAGAATGTACGACATACTGCAATTTAAAGTAAAACTCTTCATAAACAACAAAGGAGCAGATTACTTAGAAAAAATAGCCAAAAGCATATTATATTATAATTACCAACATAAAAAAAAAAACTATAACATAGGATTAAGCAACATGATAATTAATTTTATATAAATAATAAACATAATAGTGTATGACATCAGTCAAAAAATTATATAAAACTCCAATCTTAAATAAGGCTGAAATAATAAAATAATATATGAATTATTTATATTAAAAATATAAACCTTACTAACCAAACAGCTCAAAGAAAAAGCTCAGTCCATTACAAAAAAGAATTACAGCACATAAAATACACATTCCAAATAACAATCACATAATAGTTACACAAATAATAAAATCTAACATTTCCCATCCAAAACATAAATAAAATAAATATGACTTACTGTTCTGTAGCTGCAGATCATCCACTTAGTCAAAAACAGGAAAAATATGATCCAAAAAATGCAAAAATAAAGCCAATCCAAAAGAGATCCCTTGAAGCAATCCAAGGTATTTAGGATCCACAAAAGCCCCAAAAAGTGTTCTGAAAAAGAAACAATTCAGGAAACCCAAAAAATGGAAACCAAAGTTAAAAATATTGATTTATTATAAACCATGATATATTTCCTTAAAAAAATAAGGTAAATCTCAATGCCCATATAACACCTTCGTAAATAAAAACAGGAAACCTACCCACAAATAACAGTACATTCCCAAACGTACATATGCATTATATTCAAACATCATAAAGCAAGTAACGTAGCACAATATGACAAAACATATTGTTACATTACTAAAACAGGGTACGAAAACCCCAAACTACACACTAGTGAAAAACCCTACTATTAATACAACGTTGGGGTCAGAGGCTTTGAAACACTCACCATCGGTTTCACTTCCGACTGCCTAATTACAAACTAGGCGGTCGGAATTGAAACCGGACAGTCATTCCGACTGGATTGTGACAGGCTCGAGGAGCACATCAGCCAGTTGAGACCGGCCGGTAATCCCAATGGACGGTGTTTCCGCCATTGGGATTATGATATAAAGTTTCCCATAAGCTTCCCATGCCGGGTTCACCGACATGGAAAGCGAGTTTGGGGGCCCAAGCAGGGCTCCCTTCTCCTTGCGGCCTATTACTGTGGGCTGAGGGGACACCTATGTTGCTCCCCTGTTGATCCCTGCACTGTGTGGCAGGGATGTACACAGTCTGCCATTTCTCTATGGGAGCTTGTGCTATGGCTGTTTACAGCCGTAGCACAAGCTTCCATTGAGAAATGGGAGTATGCGCTTGCACCATATGCGGTCGCATTGTAATTGTGGTGTTGGGACTGCCGACCGAAGGTCGGTCGGTCCTGAGACCGAAATGGTGTTTGTCAGAGGAAACTCTGACCGACAGCGTAATGAGGCCCCAAATGTACACAAAAACCAAAAACAACACTATAACTTACCTCTAGACCTTCCCCCTACACCCCACCCTAAAAACCCTTAAAAATAACTTAAAAAAGAACTTATCTGTTCTGATGCACTGTCGGTGGGGTCCGTGCAATTTGCCTCTCATTAATTCTTTCCATTTTTTTTTTTAAATATATTTTTATTGCAGGGAATCAAATATAAGCATACAATAGTCGCCTGTTAGAAGGTGCAAATCACAGTCGGCAGTGATGTTAGAATATCTATACACGGCCATTCAGCCCACAACCCGGGGGTCGGGCGGCATTTGCATCTAATGTTCAGTAGATAGCTCCACGTACCAACAGAGTAAAACAGACAAAAATGAATCGGTCTCCACTGCTTTTCTAAACAACCCAAATAAACACCCCTCCCTCCCCAAACAGTCCTACCTCCCCCGAGGAGTGGGTCACAAGACCTGATAGTTTAGTACTCTGATGCGTCGTGGAAATGAATGGTTCTCTCCTTTTTTTCAGTTCACCTTCCCCCTCCCCCCTCCCAGTCCGTCATCGGTAGTGTAGTATACAGCCAACGAGAGTGTGCCAAGAGACTTAGTTCTTCCTATTGGGGATATCTCATCAATAGTATGTTATTGGGGTCCAGGTAACTCCTCATCAACACTATCAGAGTCAGTATGTGTGTCATGGTCGCGCAGGGCCTGCACTAATGTCTCCCAAGCCTGCGCTGCCTCCAGTTCTCTCTCATCTTGCCGCCGCCTTGCCTGCTGGTATCTTAACGTGCTCTCGCTCCCTGCCCACTTGAGAAGTTCGTTGCGCCATTTAGCGCCCGTTGGACCAACTCTCGCCTTCCAATGTCTGGTGATTTCCCGTTTAGCCAGGAGCAACCCCAGGTCCATGAACTTGCTGGAGATCTTATTTTTAGGGGTATGTGGGAACCAGTGTAGAAGTCCCACCGCCGCATCAATCTGCAAGGGTCTTCCAGTTACTTCGGATAGCGTGTCTACTACACACGACCAGTAGGGGGTCAGCGCAGAGCAGGACCATAACATGTGGATGAGGTCCGCTCCAAGCGTCCTGCATCTAGGGCAGGCCGCCGTCTCCGAGGCGAAATATTTCAGTATTTTCTCCGGAGTCAGATAGGCTCTATCTGCAATTGGAATCGAGCACTGCGTTTGCCCTTCCAGGCACGACGCAGCAGCTGGGCCCACGTGGTCTCTGGGATTTCCTTCCCTATATCAGTTTCCCAGCGGGTCTTGAGCACCACCATGGGAGTCAATCTCTCATTGATCATCCTGGAATACAGGCATGACACTGCTTTAACCGTTCCCGCATACATCATTACGTATTGACACATCTCGGACAGCTGCGGCTCCTCAAGACCAGTCCGCCAGTGCGCCTGGAGTGCCCTCGTGACCGCCGCGTGCAGCAAAAAATCGCCTCTGGGGACATCGTAGCGGTCTAGAAGTGCCTGAAAAGGCAGTAACGCCCCGTCCTCATACAGGTCTCCCAGGGACTGCACACCCAACTCTTCCCAAGCTCCCAAGCGTGACCAGTCACCGCCATGGGGTAATGCAGTGAGCATTCCCAGCTGGATCTCCGGGGCATAGGGCCGCGGCCTTCCCAGTCTGCGATGCACTCGGTTCCAGCATAACCGTATAGTACGTTCCTCCTGGGTGAGGTCCTTCAGATCAAGCTTCTGTTGCAGTGCAATATATGATAAGACATGTCTGGGTATACCATTGCCCTGCGTCTCTTCTGGGCCACGAAATTCCCGCGCTATCTCTTGAGTATAGGCCTGCAATTGGACAGCCAAATAGTACGTTTCAAAGTCGGGCACCGCCAGCCCCCCCTCCATTTTTGGTCTCAGCAGGGTCTTGAGCGCTACTCTGCGGCGGCCCGAGCCCCACAGGAACGCTACGATCATCGAGTCTAGGTTCTGAAAGCTAGATCTGGGGATCCAGATCGGAAGTGTCCGGAAGTAGTATAACAGGCGGGGGAATGCCACCATTTTCAGCAGTGCTATCCGTCCCGCCACCGATAAGGGTAGGGTGGACCAAAAGGACATGCTACCCTTCAACGCCCGGATGCTTCTGAAGATGTTGCCCTCTAGGGTATCAACAGGTTGATGGTAAACATACACCCCTAAGTACTTAAAGCAAACAGGCTCCCACCTGATCTCCCTGTGGGTATCCGGCTGAGGTCGATCGCTGTGGATCGGAAACAGGCAAGTTTTCGTCCAGTTTACCCGGAGTCCTGACACTTCACCGAAAGCAGTGAGCACTGCATCAGCTCCGGCCTGGGCCGTTCCAGCGTCTTTGAGGAAAAGCAGTAGATCGTCAGCGTATAGGGAAATGTATTGGTGTCCCGACACAGACTGCAATCCCCTATAATGGGCCCCTGTGCGGATCGATATGGCCAGTGGCTCCACTGCAAGGGCGAATAACAATGGGGAGAGCGAGCAGCCTTGTCTAGTGCCTCTTTCTACGGGGTATCGTTGAGAAATCAACGGGCCCAACTTAACCCTAGCCATCGCCGAGGTATATAATACCGTGGTCCATCGCAGGAATCTCTCTCCCAGGCCAAATCGCTCCAGGACCTTGCGGAGGTAGACCCACTCCAGGCTGTCGAAGGCCTTCTCCAGGTCAATCGAGAGGATCATGGGATCGGGAGCATCTGTGTGATCCCCCTCCAGCAGGCAAAACAGACGGCGGATATTCATTGTCGTGTTACGCTTGGGAATGAAGCCCGCTTGGTCAACATGCACTAAGGAGTTCATGTGATCCAGCAGTCGTGCTGCTAATATGCTGCTCAGTATCTTGTAATCAACGGTGAGCATTGATAGCGGCCTGTAGGAGGCTGGCTCTACGCCTTCCTGGTCGGGTTTGAGCAGGGGAATCACCAGGGCCTCCCGCATCGAGCCCGGTAAGCGCCCCAGGGTCTTCGCTTCTTTGTAAACCCTCAAAAGCTTGGGGGCCAGGAGTTCCACGTAGGTGGAGTAAAACTCGACTGGGAGCCCGTCCAGGCCCGGCGTTTTATTTCACGCCATCCTTTTTATGGCGCTTCTGACCTCACCCAGCTCCACGTCGCGCCCTAAGTCCTTCGCCTGTGCAGGTTCCAGAGTGGGGATCGGTAGATCACGCAGGAAGACATCAGTCGGAGTGGTGTCCGGTGATAGTCGACTGCGGTATAGCCGCATGTAGTAGCGCCAGAAACAGTCAAGGATCTCGGGTTGCGTATATACCTCCCTGCCCTCCGCAGTGTGCATGGCCACAGTGGGTGAGGTACGTCTCGTCGGATTGGCAAGCCAAGCCAGCAGCGCTCCCGATTTATCCCCCTCAGCAAGCGATCTAGTCAGGTAAGCCTTGTGGTCATAGCTTCGCAGCCGTTCGACCTCCACGGCCACCGCCTCCTTTGCCGGCAAGATCTGCTGTTGGAGCTCCGGGCGGCCGGGGCGGGCAATTTCTAGTTCGCGGAGTACTCGGTCCGCTTTAGCCAGATCCTCTAGGATGACCCGACGCACCCCAACTCTCTGCGTTATGCAATAGCCCCTAATCACAACCTTAAAGGCGTCCCATTCCGTAGCCCTCTCGTCTGTCGTGCCCTCATTCACCTCAAAGTATTCCGTGATCTTATCTTCCAGGTTACTACGGAACACCTGGTCTTCTAGCAGCTCGGGACGTAGTTTCCAGGTCGGCACACAGGGGGTGCTCTGAAGCCACCAGAAATCAATCAATAGTGGGTTGTGGTCGGAGATCGTTCTCGTCAGATACTCAGATCGCACAGCTGAGGAAGCCCATTCTCTCGACCCCAGCAGGCCGTCTAACCGCACATGCAACTCGTGCATGCCTGAGAAATGGGAGTAGTCCCGGGTGTGTGGGTGTTGTGTTCGCCAGATATCTGTCAGTCCCCACTTAGTCTGCCAGTTCGCCCTGCCCTTGGCCACCCGGTGGGTCGGTGAGTCCATGAGGGGAGGATGGGACCTGTCAAGGTCAACGTCTACCACCGAATTGAAGTCGCCCCCCAATAGGATGGGCCCCGATAGGTAGCGGGTCAGAGAGCCCGACAGCACAGTCAGAAAGGCGAGCTGGTCCGTGTTAGGCGCGTAAATGCAGCAAATGTTCACATCTCGTCCCCCCAGTTTGCCTGCCAGTGCCACGTACCTCCCCTCCGGATCTACTGTGTGGCTATCTACCTGCAAGGGCACCCCAGCCCTTATCCAAATTAGCGCGCCCCTAGCATAAGCTGAATACGTGGTGTAGTATACTTGTCTCGCCATCTACGCTGTAGCGCCAATCCCTCAGACTTGGTGAGATGCGTTTCCTGCAGTAGTGCAATCTGTATGCCTCTGCGCACTAGGTAAGCGTGGACTTTATGTCGTCTGGACATGGAGTGCAGACCCCGTACATTCCAGGTGATGCATTTCAGAGTTGAGAGATCAGCCATTGTCCCATGCAGTGTTTTCCTGTCTCTCCAAACACATCCCAAGCATAGGCAAGTACCAAGCTAAATCCATACCGATGACGAGTCCCTCCCACAACAATAATAAAACAACCTTCAAACATGAATCCCCTCCCACCCCCCCCAGAACAGGTTCCAAATAGTACCATCTAGTCCCCATCCAAACTGTATCCTCAAACAAACCCCCTTGTACTAACCTGACGGTAGTCACCGCAGGTGTGCCTTAAGGGCAATATGGGGGGCCGAGCGTCGACGGGGGTCTCCGCACTACAATGCCACAATCCGACCGAGCCCTAAGGCATCTGGGCCTAGACAGGGAATCACCGCAACCCTAAATATAGCCAGGAATCTAACAGTTCCCCTTATGAAACCTTACCCCCCACAGTCACCCGCCCACCCCCGCCCCCAATCAGAGCCGGCTCACCCGAAAGCTTCATTGTTCATCGAGCAGGCCCTCCGCCGTCTCCGGGGTAACCACTGGAAGTGTCACGCTGTCCGATTCAGAACCCTCCGTGTCCGTGTGGCCTCCACTCTCTCCAGGTTCCGAGTGTGTAGTCCCCTGGTCTCTCTGGGGGCCAGAGATAGTAGAGACCATCTCCAGCGCATCACGTCTCTTATTATTATTATTATTATTAATTGAGTTTTGTAGAGCGCAAACAACCCAGAGGCCTCGTAGCGCTATGTATAGTCAGACTAATATAAAGTGAAGAGAATTAGATGAACAGGTGGGTTTTCAATTCCTTCCGAAATTTTAGAAGGCTGGGTTCACTACGAAGGGAGATGGGCAAGGAATTCCATGCCCTGGCGGCATTCCAAGAGAAGGAACGCCCACCCCATCTGGTGCGTCTGATCTTATTAACCGTAGCCAGGAAAGCTGTGCTAGATCGCAGCGCTCTATGGGGAAGGTAGGGGTTTGCTAGGGAGCCAATCATAGTTGGAGCTGTCTTCCACATGGCTTTGTGCATAATACACATGGATTTCCACCGTCGAGGGTCGAGTAGTTCTACCTCTGCGATGTCGGAATCTTTTAGGTTTCCTCTGTTGGTTGCTCTCCATCGTGGATTGGGAGGAAGTCCCAAAACCATCCTTGCCAGCTCTGTACAGTTCAAGCCAACCACACGCGTCGTCCGGGGTGTCAAAGAACTTAGTAGAATCGTCCAGGATGATGCGGAGTCGTGCCGGAAAAAGTAGGGAGTATTGGATGCCCTCGTCCCGTAGTTCTCTTTTGATAGCCAGGAAGGAGGATCAACGCCTTTGCGTCTCATATGTATAGTCCGGAAAAATGTTCACCCGGCTGTTCTCCACCTGATAAGGACCCTTCTACCTGGCGGCCTGCAGTAGGAAGTCTCTGTCGCGGAAGTGAAGCAGTCGCGCCACCACCGGTCGGGGGGGGGGTGGCCCTGTAACGGCGGTTTGGCCGGTACTCTGTGAGCACGTTCCAGGGTATAGAAGGGGGACAGCCCCTCCGGCGCCACCACCGTCCGTAGCCAATCCCCTAGGAACGCCACCATGTCCTCGCCTTCAATTTTTTCTGGAAGGCCTACTATACGAATGTTATTTCTCCGATTGCGCCCTTCCGCATCTTCCGCCCGCTTCTCTAGGGCCTCTATTCGGGACAGGGCGTCCTTCACTGTGGCGTCCAAGGCTTTCTGTGCCGGTTCCAGGTGTCTCACAGTACTCTCCACCTCTTTCACCCTGTCTGAGAGCTTACCATGGTCCGCTCTAAGCAACCCCAGGCCTGTCGCAACTTGAGCTATGTCCTCTCGGAGGGCTGATCGAGTCTCAGTGATCGCCAGCAGGATTTTGTCTAGCTGCTGTTGAAGGTGCGGGCTCCCTAATCCATCTGGGTGTAGGCGCTCCTCGCTATCCGGCGGCTCCACATCAGAGGCAGTCTGGGCACTACCTTTAGGCCCCCTTGTCTTACCCATATTGTGTGGGGTCTCCGGTGGGGGGTCCCAGCGGGGGATGAGCCAGCCGGGGATGCTGGTCAGTGCGGCGCTGCCGCAGTAAATGGCGTCACCACCTGGTTTTCCCCTCTGCGGTCACCAGCAGGCCTCCTGACGACGGTCAATAGGATCGGCCAACTACAGGTTAGCTCGGGCCTTCAGAGCAGAATGTGGTGACGGGCTCCGCCGGTACAGCGCGGCGTAGGCGGTCCAGCTGCCTCCTCACCCCCAGCGCAGAGTAGTTGCAATCTTCTAGCCCTAGTTTCAGGGGCAGGGGGGGGCCAGAACAGAGCCCGGGGAGCGGTGTGTTTCCAAGGAGCCCCCGGCCCCCTCAGCGATAGCCGGCTCCCAGTCCAAGCACCGCGGTGCTACGTACTCCGTTCCATCAGCGGAAGGGGGGGGAGCAAGCCGCCTCAGGTCTCCCCTCAGTGCCACAAATCTGGTCCACTCACTTGGTCAGCCAGGAGGTCGGGTGATGAGCGGGTGCGGCAAACTCCGCCGCACGGCGAGGGCCGTCTCTCCTCTTTTCACCACCGCTCGGCTCCTCCGCAGTGTTCGGCGGCAGCAGTCCGGGGCACTCCGCAGTCCGCCCCCAGGCGTCTTCGGGCTCCTAGGGGCCATGACGGGGCCAACCGCTTGGAGTCTCCCTATCGGGGAAGGGATTGGCCGCCTCGGGAAAGGGCGCCCGGAGCGCCGGCCGCACCAGGATTCCCGGTCGTCCTTACGGCTCCCAAGGTGGAGCGGGCGCCATCTTGCCCTCCGCTTCACGGACTTTCGGATCCTCCGGGTCTCGGATTTAGAGCCCGCCGCGGATCCTCGCCGGCATCAAGCGGTACACGGGTCACTGGGGTCTTCCTTGTGGGGTCCGTCACACGGCTTGGGCCGTCTCTCCTCTTCGCTCCCCCCGCACTACTCCCCAGCAGTGTTCGGCGGCAGTAGCTTGGGGCATTCCGCGGTCCGCCTCCAGGTGTCTCCGGGCTCCCAGGGGCTGTTACGGGGCAAATCTCTCGGCGGCTCCCTGTTGGGGAAGGGAGCGGCCGCCTCGGCTAGGGGTGCCCGGAGCGCCGGCCGCACCAGGATTCCCGGTCGTCTCTACGGCTCCCAAGACGGAGCGGGCGCCATCTTGCCTTCCGTTTCGCGGGCTTTCAGATCCTCCAGCTCTCGAATAAAGAGCCCGCCACGGATCTTCGCCGGTGGTGAGCGGTGCACGGGTCCCAGGGGTCTCTTTCGCGGGGTCCGGGACTCCCAGGGTGCCCCAGGATCAGGATAATAGATGGCTCGGTCGCGGATCCGAGCCACTAGGCGACCTCCACCTTCGGCGCTCAAGCCACGCCCCCCCTCATTAATTCTTTCCATAATGTTTATTCAATCAATCAATCATGTCATTTGTATAGCGCACTACTCACCCGGGAGGGTCTCAAGGCGCTTGGGGGGAGGGGTATGCTACTGCTCGAACAGCCAGGTCTTGAGTTGTTTCCTGAAGGCGAGATGGTCCTGGGTCAGCCGAAGGTGGATGGGGAGGGAGTTCCAAGTCTTGGCAGCCAGGTAAGAGAAGGATCTTTCTCCAGCGGTGGCTCTTCGGATGCGTTTATTTGGTTTGTAAGCCCTCCGGTGGGGCCAAGGCATGAAGCGCAGCTTCCTCAATTTACAGTTTTCCTGCGCCGTTTCTTGGTTGTTTAATGACCCCCAAGCGGTCCTGTCACCTCATTCCCAACAGGTGGTGCATCCTCTGCGGCAGAGGCCGCCGCATAACATCTTCACTATAGTTGCCTCTATCTGTAAGGACGCCACTCCGCAAGGAAAATAGGTTCACAAACCCATTATTTCATGAAAGCTGCATTTCACAGCTGTTTCTAACATCCCTGACGCGCTTCGGAGCCACTGGTTCCTTTCTCATGGGGCAGCAGGCAGCAAATGACGGTTACACTCCAGCCTTCAATCACCATTAAAGTGCATGCGCTCACCAGTGAGAGCATGCTGGTAGCTGTAGTTCGATTCTTCCCAGTCGGTGGGGTCCGTGCAATTTGCTTCTCATTAGTTCTTTGCCATAATGTTTATTTGGTTTGTAAGCCCTCCGGTGGGCCCTAGGCATGAAGCGCAGCTTCCTCAATTTACAGTTTTCCTGCGCCGTTTCTTGTTTGTTCAATGACCCCCAAGTGGTCCTGTCACCTCATTCCCGATAGGTGGTGCATCCTCTGCGGCTGACGCCGCCGCTTAACATCTTCACTATAGTTGCCACTATCTGTAAGGACGCCACTCCGCAAGGAAAATAGGTTCGCAAACCCATTATTTCATGAAAGCTGCATTTCACGGCTGTTTCTATCATCCCTGACGCGTTTCGGAGCCACTGGTTCCTTCGTCATGGGGCAGCAGGCAGCAAATGACGGTTACACTCCAGCCTTCAATCACCATTACAGTGCATGCGCTCACCAGTGAGAGCATGCTGGTAGCTGTAGTTCGATTCTTCCCAGTCGGTGGGGTCCGTGCAATTTGCCTCTCATTAGTTCTTTGCCATAATGTTTATTTGGTTTGTAAGCCCTCCGGTGGGCCCCAGGCTTGAGACTTTGCTTGTAACATGCGCAGTGTGCAGTTCTCAATAAAGAAGGTTGGAAACCTGTTTTCACACGGAATGACGTCTTCATGATCGAGGCATCCTTTTGGTGATATATTACCTACTGGCGGTCGCCAGTAGGTATATATAGTTAGGATTTTTTCTCTATGGGATTTTTGAAAATTCTATGTCTAATAACTTTGCCGTTTGTGGACGGAATTGGCTGCAATTTTCAGGAAAATGGCACATTTTGTTTCTGAGCAGCCTTTGAAAATTTGGGGGGGGTTCGTCAAGGGGGGGCCGAGAAAAAAGGGGGGTCCCAAAACGCGTTTTTCCCATGTTAATTTCCATAGGGCGGTTGGCCTCACTTTTAGCCCGAACGGCTGAATGGATTTGCACGAAACTTGGCAAAATTGTAGGGACTGGTAGCCCGATGTGCCTTTTGTAGGTCTCAATATATGTTCTCCAGTGGATTTTGAGAAATTAACGTTTAAAAAAAGATATATATCTGTAAGCGCGGACCGGGCAGCGGCCTAGGACGCGTACTTTTCGCGCAACGGAGCTTTGTGAAGCGAAGCTGATTGGTTCTCCGGCGTCTGTCAACATTCCAAACAGTCCGTAGTGGCCGCAAACAGTCCGTAGTGGCCGCCATCTTGTCTCTCGGTAGGATCGAGAGACAAGAGGAGGCCAAAGCGAAGGGGCAAATGACCATAAGGGGGAATAGTAGATCCTCGCTGACCCCCTAGGTTTGATGTGGAGGTTTTAAAAGGGCCCCGCGGGGCAAAAAAAAAAAATTATAATAATAATCTTACGGCTGAATGGATTTGCACGAAACTTGGCAAAATTGTAGGGACTGGTAGCCCGATGTGCCTTTGCTAGGTCTCAATATATGTGCTTCAGTGGATTTTGAGTAATTAACGTTCAAAAAAAGATATATATCTGTAACAGCGCACCGCTTCGCGTACTTTTCGCGTTACGGAGCTTTGCGAAGCGAAGCTGATTGGCTCTCCGGTGTCTGTAAACATTCCAAACAGTCCGTAGCGGCCGCCATCTTGTCTCTCGGTAGGATCGAGAGACAAGAGGAGGCCAAAGCGAAGGGGCAAATGACCATAAGGGGGCATAGTAGATCCTCGCTGATCCCCTAGGTTTGATGTGGAGGTTTTAAAAGGGCCCCGCGGGGCAAAAAAAATAAATAATAATAATAATCGAACGGCTGAATGGATTTGCACGAAACTTGGTAAAATATTAGGGACTGGTAGCCCGATGTGCCTTTGCTAGGTCTCAATATATGTGCTTCAGTGCATTTTGAGAAATTAACGTTCAAAAACAAGATATATATCTGTAACAGCGCTCCGCTTCGCGGAGATAAAATTATATCTGTATTACCTAGCTGTTGCTAACACCAGTTAGCGACGGCTAGTAGGAGATAGCGACCATCTTGGGCCCCACTTTGCATGTGAGTGATATTTATCACTAATGACATGCAAAGTGGGCATGCCAAGATGTTAGCGACTGGAAACAGTCGCTAACATCGCTATCTCCTATTATCAACTTTTGGAAATATTCGAGATAAGCGCGAATATCTCCAAAAAGTAACAGCTGCCCTGAGCAGTTCTTAGCCATGTTATCCTATGGGAGGTGGATAACATGGCTAAGAGGATTAGCTCGGTAATGCATGAATATCGCTGAGTTTTCAGCGATATTAATGCATTGCGGTCGGTTTTTATCGTATTTGCGATAAACTTTGATAATAGCAAGGTTTATCTGCGATAATTTCTGACGGTAAAAAAATCTTTGCAATGCATCGTTAGGGATAAATATCGCTTAACTTTGGTAATATGCCCCAACGTCTGTTAACGTTCGATTCGAAGGAAATCAGGAAGTGTTGAAAAACATTGTCTGCGCCATCTTGTCTTTTTTCAAATGCCACACTTTTGTCGTGCACGGCAGCCATTTTAGATGCCTTGACCAGACCCACTCTGTGCACGCTGTCGATCCTTAGCATGGCTCCCCACCCTCGCAAGCATCTCCCCCAGGCAGTGGTCACCCCCGCTCTCTGTCTTATGCATGGGTAATAAACCTCCCCCCATCTGCGCTGCTCTTTCCTGAGAATCACACCCTGTGCCCGCCCGACACCTCCCTTTCGCCCTATTCACTACTGCACCCTCTGACACTCCTTTTCCTCTGTGTCCGATTGTCCAGGCTGGTCCTAGGGTATCAGCTAGCCCTGCAGATGTAGTTTATGGCCACAGCTGTAAAGATTCACCCCTCTTCAAAGGAGTTATAGTAGATCAAGGCCCACACTCGATGAGATCCGTCACAGCAGAAGCGTTGCTATTATCTGAAAACCATCCTGTATTGTGATTGGGGAGGGGACCGAGCGTGAAGCGGAAGATTCCAGGGATGACTCTTTGTACATCAAAGTTTTTACAATTATGTGTCACATTAAAAATATATAGCACTCCGACAAAGTAGTAAGATTATAAAACTTTAATAATTTATAAATATATACAAGAAAACAAAAATAGTAATAACATATAAACATTTTTAGGGAAAAACAACGAAGTAGCGGTCGGCTGTGCGAATAGTCCCAACGCAGCACAACGTCCAGATTTCCGGCGTGGGGCGGGTCATCAGTAGCAAACTGTTGTGCGAATAGTTCCAAGGCAGCAGAACGCGCTGAAATCTAGATGACACGAAAGTGATGTCTAGTAAGTTGCCACCCAGCAAATAACGGCGTGGGGCGTCGCGGGGGGTGGGTCTTCAGTAGCAAACTGTTGTGCGAATAGTTCCAAGGCAGCAGAACGATGGCACCAAGGTGATGTCCAGTAAGTTGCCGCACTGGTTTTGGTATCCTACAATGCTGCTCCGAATAACGGCGTGGGGCGCCCCGGGGGAGGCGGCGTGAACGGGCCTCTCCAGGTGGAGTGTCATCTGTTGTAGTGGGGCGCCCCTTTACCGTTTCAGTTGCCATTCCGTCCGTTTTTGGTCCACTGTGTCAAAAGCCGCAATTCAGCTGAGTTGCGCCCACTCTTGCGGTGCAGCGATAGGCGGCTGTCACAGGACTCTCAAAATGGCGGCAGGCTCTTTCCTTTTTGGGCCTGGTCCACTGAAATGGCCCTGGGACACCTTGGAAATCGGACGCTTGTCTGCTAGGTCTTGGACCCCATTCTCGAAAGCGTCCCCTCCGCCTTGAGAATTCATCAAAAGTTTTGGGGGCCCCGACTCCTGCAGGCTTCTGGTGGGGAGCGGCTGCCATGATTGCTCGCGGAATGACTACGACGGAGCTACGAGATGGTGGTGCTCTCATGCTGACGCCAGCTTCAGTCTGAAACATCCAGAAACAAGGTGGGGCTTTCATCGTTTGGAAAAAAAAAAAGTTTTCATCCAATGAAAAGTGTTGTTTTTAGGTCATATGATCATGCCTTCCATCATTAGGAAACCAAAAGTAAAATGAACCAATGAAAAGTTTTATAAACAAGTCACATGACCTGTTATGCGGCATAGGGTATAAAATGCGGAGAAAATACGTTGGCACGTGAGGCGGCGTCAGTAGCGGACCGATGTGCGAATAGGCCGAAGGCAACACAGCGCGCCAAGATCCGGATGGCACCGAGGTGGTGTCCAGCAAGTTGCAGCACTGGTGTGGCCATCCTACAATGTTGAAAGTCGGCGTGGGGCGCCCCGTTGGCCTGTGAGTTTGCGTCAGTAGCGGACCGATGTGCGAATAGGCCGAAGGCAGCACAACGCGCCAAGATCCGGATGGCACCGAGGTGGTGTCTAGTAAGTTGCCGCACTGGTGTGGCCATCCTACAATGCTGAAAGTCGGCGTGGGGCGCCCTGTTGGCCTGTGAGATGGTGTCAGTAGCGGACTGATGTGCGAATGGGGCCAAAGGCAGCGCAACAATATTTTCTGACTGACACCACAAGGCGCTGAGATGCCAAGATCCGGATGGCACCGAGGTGATGTCTAAGTTGCGGACTGATGTGCGAATGGGGCCAAAGGTAGCGTAACAATATTTTCTGTATGGAAGATACCACTAGGCGTTGAGATGCCAAGATTCGGATGGCACCGAGGTGATGTCTAGCAAGTTGCTGCACTGGTGTGGTCATCCTACAATGCTGAAACTCGGCGTGGGTCGCCCCATTAGCCTGTGAGATGGCGTCAGTAGCGGACCGATGTGCGAATAGGCCGAAGGCAGCACAACGCGCCAAGATCCGGATGTCACAGTGGTGGTTTCATAGTTGAGAGGCACTTCATCTGCAGTGGGGCGCCGAGATCCGGATGGCACCGAGGTGATGTCTAGCAAGTTGCTGTACTGGTGTGGTCATCCTACAATGCTGAAAGTCGGCGTGGGGCGCCCCATTAGCCTGTGAGATGGCGTCAGTAGCGGACTGATGTGCGAATGGGGCCAAAGGCAGCACAACGCGCCAAGATCCGGATGGCACCGAGGTGGTGTCCAGCAACTTGCCGCACTGGTGTGGCCATCCTACAATGCTGCGCCGAAAGTCGGCGTGGGGCGCCCCGTTGGCCTGTGAGTTCGCGTCAGTCAGTGGGGGCTGTTTGAGGATCTGACTGCATTGGAAAGCAATGTGATGCTGTGCGTCGCCCCCAAGATGGAGGTTCCTCGGCTGCAGTGGGGCGCCCCTTGGTGTTTCACTCGCTATGCAGCTGAGTTGCGTGCGCACTTGTGGCGAATAGGCCGAAGGCAGCACAACGCGCCGAGATCTGGATGGCACCGAGGTGGTGTCCAGCAATTTGCCGCACTGGTGTGGCCATCCTACAATGCTGCGCCGAAAGTCGGCGTGGGGTGCCCCGTTGGCCTGTGAGGTGGCGTCAGTAGCGGACCGATGTGTGAATAGGCCGGAACCAGCACAAGGCGCCAAGATCCGGATGGCACCGAGGTGGTGTCATAGTTGAGAGTTCTGAGCAGCGCTTGTAACACTGTCTGAAGCTTATTTGCACCTGCTGCAGCTTCACTATTGCCCTGGTGTGGCCTAAGATCGCCCATGACATAGGCGGCCACCTCCCGGGGTCCGGCGGAACTTTTTTCCTTTTCCTTTGTGCATCTTGTCCCACAATCCGTTTGACCTGAAGACACGACCAGGTCCCTGAATGTGTGCAGGGGGACGCTATTGATTGAATCAAAATGGCGGCTTCACACAAAGCTGACTCAAGCGTTGCTGCTGATGCTATACAGAGAAAAACTGGTTTTCAGTTTGTACATTCTTCAGGATTTTTCCATCCAAGGCTGGTTGAGAGTTTGTATAACAATGGCTTCAGATTTTCAACATACTACTCTTCAACATTCTTCCTAAATGTAACAATGTGAGACTCACTAGGAGAACGGTGTAGTGAGGGCCACAAACGGCTGTTTGTCTTTCCTTTCAAAATGCTGCCAACAATATTTTCGGAATGGAAGACAACACAAGGCGCTGAGATTCGGTTGGCACCGAGGTGGTGTCCAGCAAGTTGCCGCACTGGTGTGGCCATCCTACAATGCTGCGCCGAAAGTCGGCGTGGGGTGCCCGAAGGGGGGGGGGGAGGCGGCACAAACGAGCCTCTCCCGCTTCTCCATGTGGAGGCAGTTCATCTGCAGTGGGGCGCCGAGATCCGGATGGCACCGAGGTGGTGTCTAGCAAGTTGCCGCACTGGTGTGGCCATCCTACAATGCTGCGCCGAAAGACGGCGTGGGGTGCCCGAAGGAAGTGTCCTTATCCAGGGCATTATCGCTGTATCATGTCCTCCACTAAAATGGCCCTGGGACACCTTAGAACTCGGACGCTCGATTTTTTTTTCCTTTCCTGTACATGCAAAAAAAGGTAAATGCCCGGTACGTTACACGCTTCATCTGCCACGATGAACTCTCCAGAGGAACCGAAAAAAAATATAGTTGTGGTAACTATACCATGCATCGTCATATGGAGAGGTGGCACCAATTAATTATAGTGCTGCATAAAAGAGAGATTTGGAGGAGAACCCCTGACCTGCTAGTACATTCATCAAAGAAGTGGCACTGAGAGCTTCAGAGGCAAGGGAAACGGTCCCAAATATTTAGAAGAACTTTGGAAAGATTAAAATGACATGTTTAGATTGTGGCAAATTAATTTCATGTGGACAGATGAGTGTTACTCTAATAAATACAGCATATGAACATCATCATAGTCGATGGTTGGTAGAGACATTTTGACTATATCCTGGACCTGCCCGTCCTCGCCCAAAATGGCGCCGGAATAAATGGGACTCGTAACTCCTTGTTGTGTACTGGTTGCAGAACCTTGAAATCACGAGATACGTATGCAGTTTTGAAGCACATGGCGGGCGGGGACGAGAATTGATTGAATATTTCGACATCCCTATTGATATTAAGTTCTGATGTGTTATTGATTACTGTACTGTTGAAAGTTCGAATTAACGTCACCCATGGTACTTGCCCGCAAATGTATATCTAGATAATTTTATTGTAACTGGCCCTGTCGTATTTTAATTATAAAATGTACGTCCACCGATTCCGTAACTGTTAGACACCTTAGTTCTTGCAACCTAATGGCCCGCCCGTTACGTACCTCTACAGTGTAAATGTCTACTCATCACATACGATTACAGTTTGCTCCGTGGCCGGCCCACGTGGTTATAGGCTCGTATTTGTATAATGAAATTTTCACAATAAAGGTTTTTAAAAGAAAACATGGTAGTAGTATATACATTGGTAAAGTTTGTAATAATAGTCACTGTTTTAGAATCATTAAAAGGCAAGTGAAATAAAGCAGACCAATTACATGAAGGGTAAAAGGTATAATACGAAGGAACGCAGTAAAGATAAATGGTCAAGGGCTGTTGTGTTTTCTATTCCTGCAACATAAAGTGATCGATAAGAATTTCATATTCAGGCGTATCGGCGACTAAGACAGCAGGTCGACCCTCTTTTGCTCAACGGCTCCATCATGGGACGAAGAAACGCTCTTTTTCTCGAAAAAAGAATATATTTTACTTGCAGGACAGTTGTAAAATTTCCGGGAAAGTACATTAGCCTGGAACATTATACCATATATTTAAGAAAAAATAATGTTCGGAAGTAATGAAAAGCGTAATTTTTAGGTCATATGACCAAGCCTTTCATCATTACAATAAGAAAAGTAAAATGAACCAATGAAAAGTTTTATTAACAAGTCACATGACTTGTTATGCTTACGTTACGCGCTGCGCGCCCCGGATGACTTCCGGATGCGCTAACGCGGCGCGTCATATGACGCATTACGCGACAACGCAGGTCCAGAATATAGTCAAAATGTCTCCACCAACCAGCGGTCGGAACACAACCCCTTTCAGCAGGCTAAATAGTTCTGTTAAATGAGAACAGAAGGGACAGGCAACAAGAACCATCAGTGAAAGAGGGGAGGGCTAGTTCTTCTCTACCGGGTTACATTGGGGCGCTACCGGAACTGATCGAATTGGTAGTCTACAGTGTTTCTGGATGTTTCAGACTGAAGCTGGGGTTAGCATGAGAGCAGCATCATTTCGTAGCTCCGTCGTGGCCATTCCGCAACCAATCATGGCAGCCGCTCTTTATCGTTATTTTGGGCGGGGTGGGTGGCGGAGCCGAGCTGTTTTGCAGCCATCATTGTGTGGAGTTCAGTTCATCTCACTAGTTTTGTATTTGTCATGAGGGGTTGTTCCTAATGTTTCTATTTTAGCGAGGTCAAAAAGAGATCCCATTAGTGGCCTACTGATTTTGCTCGATTCCTTTTCTTTTTTTTTACACGATTTTTCGTTATCTGCAAAGACTAAACAGAGTATTGCGACTCTGTGTTTGTTTGTAAATAGAGAATGAACCAAAGAGAACTAATTCTAAAACAGTAAATACTTGGATAACAATCAATCAAATGGAGAGAGAAGCAGGCACGACGGATTACAACGGGGGCAAAGGCCTGCGTTAACTACCTTTCACTATCTGCAAAGAGAGAGTACTCCTAATAGAAATGAGGGGGGGGGGCACCATTCAAAGCAGATCAGTGTGCATAAACACGAAAATGTTTTCACTTACCACGTACTTGACATTCGACAGCTTATGATATTTGCTATTAAAAAACCATTGAAATTCACTGAAAAAACCATAGGTTATAGACCATATATAGTTAGGAATTAGCATTTACAAAACCTTGAAAATTCACTGAAAAAACCATAGGTTATAGACCATATATAGTTAGGAATTAGCATTTAAAAAACCTTATTTTACTCACACAAAACCATTGAAATTCCATATATAGTTAGTTGCACTAACTATATATTGCGCACCCGCAATCCACTGCTGATCATGTCACATATTACATCATTCATGACATGGTCAGTGACATCACTGATGACATCACTGATGACATCTCAAATGACATCACTGATGACATCTCACTTGACATCAATGATCACATCACTGATGATATCATTCATGTGATAATACAATGCATCTCCTCACACTCTAATATAACCTCCGTTACACCCAGTGTTAAATACAGAGTATAATTTTTGAAACCATTGACACACCAATACTAGTTACTACATACGCACTCACTGATTCCTATGTCTACACACACATTCACTCATACAATCATTCATACATACAATCACTCATCTTGACAACACTATCATATGCACTCATACACCTATACAGACACTCACACTCTGCCACTCATCCATGGAGTTACTCACACACCTAGTCAGTCCTGAAAAGAATCAATCACACTTCCATTTTCTCATCTATACAGTTAAACACAGAACACCTTACATTTTTTAAACATATACTAACACATACTTACTCTCTTATAGAATCACTGATACAAGTACACATTGATCTGCACAGAGTCACACACCTCCCAGCCAGCCATACACACACTCAGTCTCCCATACAAATACTTGTGCAACCAATCAATAACCCATATAGCTACTTATATAGCTACTGATCAACACATGAAGCAGCTTGCACAACAACAGACATACTGATGCACACTTTCAGACAGTTTAGTCACTAACCCGTGCATTCAGTAAGACGCATTTAATCACTCACTCATACAGTCAATCACGCACCTACTAAAACCTTCATTCAGACACTTATACATCCACTCATTCTTCAATATGTAAAACATATTTAAACTTTACAGAAACACATAATCACTGGATGTTGTCATCAGTGATGTCATCAGTGATGTCACTGACCATGTCATGAATGATGTAATATGTGACATGATCAGCAGTGGATTGCGGGTGCGCAATATATAGTTAGTGCAACTAACTATATATGGAATTTCAATGGTTTTGTGTGAGTAAAATAAGGTTTTTTAAATGCTAATTCCTAACTATATATGGTCTATAACCTATGGTTTTTTCAGTGAATATATATATAGACATTATAATTTACAACACTTCTAAAGAAAATGGCAAAATATAAATTCAATATTTATTTTAACATTTACAATAAAATTGTTTTTTAAAATGTAATATAATTAATATATATTTAAGTATAAATTAATATTTATAAACATATTTATGTAGCAAAAAATGTACATATTCTACAAAAATGATTTGCATATCATTCAAATAGTGAGCATCAACTTTACATTAAAATATTCCCTTTTAAAACCTAGTATCCCACTGATAAAACATTATAAATATATTATTTTCATACATTAATACACTGAAAACACGCATATCAACAATTGTATAATTAATTAATTATCTTACTAAAAACAGCAACATATAGAATCAAGCACATTACAATAAATTGCATACACAATAACACTTACAAAGGATATTGCATACGATTTTGATCTAAATCGATATTTTTTAAAACAATATTAAAAACAACACTTGAAACAATATTTTTACCTTTGATAGTCCTGCCAACAATATTTTTGACTTCCCAATATTCTTGACACATTTCTTTTCACAATATGTTTTATTAGATTTGTTGTCCAATCATCCATTGCTCCTGCTGAATGGAATTGGCTTATTTATTACACTTTCCCTTTCTGTAGCAATTTGATTTTACACAAATCCTGTGACTTCAGTGATGTAACAATGAAGTCAGCACCCCACACTCGGAAAATTGTCCCAACACCACTGGTGTGGGTCTGTGGGCAAAATGCTTTCAACTTCTAAAAATCACATACATTTTGCCCAGCGATTCTTGCACATGCAAATGATGGAAATGTAGGCAAATGTGAAAAATATCAATTGTGTATACGGGTAAGCATGATTTAAGCATGTGTAAGATACATGTTCCTGGACATTTGCGAATCATCCCTGATGCTTATTTATTTGCACCACTTTATGTGTCTTGACTATCCAGAAGCACAAGCATCTCCATTATTGCAACGTTATGTAGCATTTTCCAGCTAAAAGAAACACATTGAAAATGTGACCTTAATTATGTTTTGAGTTAGTGATATTTTGCATCATGTGAAACGTGTGAGGTGTCCCTAAGCAATCTAGACCAGGGAAAGGTGGGATCACCCCACCAGATGTTGACATTTCCTGCAATGATGCCATGATTAGCATCCAGCAAAAGAAATGTCAAAAGGTCTTGAAGGCCTGCCATAATATTAATATTCATGCCTGGTGACATCTGCACAGAAGTGCAAAGATCATATTTATGATTTGGGCTAAGAAATGATACATAACTGATTTGTTTTCAGGGAACTCTTGTTTTTATTTGTTTGATTGTACAGTTCCTATGAAGATATCTTTAGCTTTTGTTTCTACATTTTTATGTTCATTGTTTCCCATAAATGCATAAGTTGTGAACATATGATAATGTTTAAGTTAAAAGGAGGAAACGGTTGAGCTATTTATTTAATACTTTACTTACTTATTTATTCATGCTATTTATGCACCACAGAGCTAGGCATAAGAACGGAGAGAGAACGATTAGTATTCTAGGTAGCATCTGAAAACATGGGTTCTAAAGTCTTGTTTAAAGGTGAATATTTTACGTTTGGACTACAATTGTTCTGCTAGGTTGCTCTAGAATGTTGGTGCCAATCATAAAAAGGTTTAGTTCAAAGTCAGTTTAAAAAAATAAAAAAAGTTTTGAAGAATGAGGCCCAAACTTGCCCCAGTTGTCTCTTTCTGCCTCAATTGGTTTACAGATTGGTTTGTTTTCAAATAGTCTTATAGACTTCCGTGGTCTGATTTATTTTATTTTATTCTTTCGTGTGGGGTGCTTCTGCTGGTAAAATGGGGTCGAGAGGATCTGTGGCACATTTGGGCGGCTAGATAGCAGGGCATCGACACTGTCAAGACAATGGTTAGAAATCATGTTCTGAAACGCATGAAAGTAATAGTAAGTTTGACTTTTTGAGAAGGGAAAGCCGGAATGAAACTGTTTTCACCAGGTGGAAGAGGTGAGGCTAAATGGTTAAGAACTGGTAAAGAGTGAAACGAAGCAAAGGAACTAAAAAATGGGATATGCTGAGTTGGAACAGTTGTCCCAACCTTTTTTTAAAAATAGAGGTGGTAATTGGTAAGTGTATATGGGTAAGGATTCTGGGGCAGATTTACAAGAAACGGACGCATCTGTGTAGATGCGTCAGTTTCCATGCGCCTGAGTGAAAAACCCTTGCGCCACCATAGATGTGCCGTATTTAAAATACGGCGCACTACGGCGCAAGGATTGACAGATGCGTCAGAAATTCGGATGCATCTGTTGGTGGAAAAGTCACGCATTGCTGGAGTTGTGTCGCGAGCACGACTCAACTTCAGCAATGCGTGTTGTAGCCTATTTCGAATACACTGCGTCACTCCTTACACCTGCTTCAACCAGGCATAAGGTTTTGACGCAGTGGTGTCCTAAAAGTCACGCAGTAAAAGCTTGTAGATTTCACTGCGTCACTTTTACGAGGCTTTCCTGTGTGGGAATGCCTACCCTGCATACATTATACCTGACGCATGTATAATGTCAGGCAGGGCTTTACAACGCGACGCATCTCTCTAGATGCGTCATGTAGTCAATTTGCCGCATTTTGTACGCCGTCGTGACGCAACAGCCGCGTAAAAGTGACGGAAGGGGCTTGTAAATCTGCTCCTCAGTTTTTGCTATGTTCGGGGCAAAAGTATTCCTCCAGTTGATCAATTTTCCCAAGATTTTCGGAATTAATATGTATGTCTGAAGAGCTTGAGATGCTTTATGTAAAGATAGGTCTGCGACCTGTTGAAGGCATTTAATGCCTTCTTGCTTAAACCATTTGACGAGGCAGCTCTGTGCAACGATTGTATAGAAAGGGGTTGTAGATTAGCTTTTTGGTACTCCGCATTTTAAAGATAGAGAAGTGACCTGAATTTGGCCAGTTTCTGAAACTAAGATCTCTTGGTCCCCTCAACACCCCTCCAGTGTTGAGCGTCACCATCCGCCACTGCTGTTTATGGTAGAAACTCGAGACTGTAATGGATTTAGAAGGTCATTTTTACCAATGTGTCGTAGAAGTTGTAAGAAGGCTGACGTATGGATTCTTTTCTTTTCCCACAAAATATGATTATTTTCTGATAGCTACAATACACTGCATCTGCGCTGGTTCGTGCACTTGTAAATGTTCATGTACACCACAACACAAGTGCATCTTTGAGCTATTTCGATTTTGCAATTGTACTGGTATTTAGAGTTCTGTAAATATGGTTGTACATGTGAGTTATTGGTTATATCAAAAGTGGAACTGAGGTATCACAATACTAGTTACTAGAGGTCGCTATTTAATTTAGGAAACGTCATTTTCTTTATTTTTTGCTTGTGACTAATACAGTAGTTGCCATTGACATTCATGCTCGTCTTTCATTATTTGAGATCGTGCATCTTTAGATACAATAGACAACATCATTTTGCAATGGTTATCTCGCATGTTTTCTATTGTTGACATGCCTGCACTATGATAGAATAAATATGAAGTTCCTCGTAAGCAGAGTGCCATGGTGTGGTTCCAGAACAAAATCCCGCTGCAGATTTCACCTTGTTCCACTACGTTAAGAGATTGCTACTATGTGTTTCATTGAAGTTTCTTAGTTATGCAAACTATTGCAAGATCAAGCTAGACCATGGGCCAAAGACTGTTTCTACATCCTGAATCTTCATCCTGATGGCAGCTGGACAGTTCACACACAAACCATAGGCAAGCTTTTCTGTTATATTGCCATCTGACCTCTTATATTGTTACATGATGGCAAGATACTATGTTTACAATGTTTGCATTCCTTAAAAAACCATTATTATAGAGGTTGTATTCCAGTTGGTCCAGAAGAGGGAACCAGGAGATAAAACCCCACACCATTCCACGTGATCACAAGACTGTACACTTATTGCCCTACCAATAAGAGTGGCAACACAGGCCCTCCTATTCAACAGTATCACTTCTTGACCTGGAAACCAACCAGTGACCACATTTTGTAAACATCTGTGGAACGCGTGCATTTCTAAAGGTAAATGTGATCAACAGTATCACTTCTTGACCTGGAAATCAACCAGTGACCACATTTTGTAAACATCTGTGGAACGCGTGCATTTCTAAAGGTAAATGTGATCAACAGTACCACTTCTTGACCTGGAAACCAACGAGTGACCACATTTTGTAAACATCTCTGGATCGTGTGCATTCCTAAAGGTAAATGTGACTAAAATAAGCTCTGTACCCAGGTTAGTAGGGGAATAACCTATAAAGTGTTTCACTAAAACCCTCAATGTTTCAGCCGCTGAACACTTTGGCCTTCATTTGCAGAGACCTGCACAAATCACACACTAAGTAATTTTTGATAACGTTGGATATGGCATTGCCTGGTGCATAATTTGCTTTCTATTGTGATTTACACATCTGTGAATAGAGCATCACACACTCAAAGCATGTTACTCCACTTTCCAATGTTAGCAATTTCCAAATGTTTGATGTATGCCTTCACAATCTGTGCCAGGGTAAACCTGGAGAAAATTGAGTGGGCAAAAATCCCCAAAATAATACTGATTGCACCCATTTAGTAACCATTATTTAAATACAAGGGGCAGATCACACTGAAATTAGGAGTAGTGCAAATATTGGAATTAGTTCCTTAGTATGTGTACATAACTATTGCTTGTCAATTACCTTATTTACAATGGGTTAAGAGCACACTATGCAGCACACCTTGGTTTGTCCACTTCCCGTACTTCCTTAGGTGTTTCCTATTTGTCTGTAGTTCCCTGAGTTTTTGAGATCCTTCAGGTCTCATACCATCCTCTTAGCTTGGACTCTAATTTACGCAATTCTACAGTTACCAATGTATAGATGCGAAAATCTGAGACTCTTCTCAATGTATTGCTGTGACTAAACTTCTTGTTTGAATAATAATGGTGCACCTAAACTTCTTTAGGAGGTTGGGTTTCTTAGTTGTTATTCTGTATCTTTATAGCATGGATGCTGAGAGTCATGTACCTTAAGTGGATTACTAACTTTGAATACACTTTTTTAACTATAGTTACTGATTTCTGGTCCTTATTGGGTAGCCAAATGGGTTACACAGTTAATTGAAATTGATTGATGAAATGTTTACTCCGATCACCTTTCAGTTGGAAAATAAAAGATCCATCGGAGGACGAATGGTAAGAGGGTTGACCCAGAATGCTGCATCAACTATAGTGACAGTAGCCCCTGTCCAGATTTGCGTGTCTTCCTTAATTGCCTCAAGCCATATAGGTGGCCAAGGGTTGCCACCTCAACTGCATATCCATATCAAGCTATAATTACACTTAACCCTACCTGAACCATAAACTTTCAAAACTACACCTGGACCGAGCACATGCACAACTTTATATTCCATGTTGTAACGCTGGCTGAGTGTTGCCACCTCAAATGTATCCAAACCAATTTGTACAGAAACTTAAAGCTGCACCAACAGTACACTTTAGAAACAACTCCTGACCCCATCCTGCTCACAACATGGCTGAAAGCCATATTGTTAGCTAAGCTTGACAGCCTCTAAAACACAATCACATCAAGATCTAGTCAAATGACACAACCTTTCCCGCCATCATGTATACACACCAGTTCCAAGGCATATTTCTCAATAAGAGGTGCCTCCTCAAAACTACCTCGATATCAAGCTATATTCATATGTAACACCAGGACCAACCACTACACACTAGAGACACCTGCAGCTTCATCACAGGTGGCAGAATTACGCACTAAAGCCATATAGTTAGTTAAGTATTGACAGCCACGTGCTATCATTAATTTACATTTCGATCATTGCGAGAAAGTTAACTAACATGTACCATAGCTGCATACAGGTCACTTGGGGAAAAGGAAACAAATGGCAAGATGGAACACATCATTGCTGTATCACGGAACTGTCATTGTAAATGAAAAATGGTATTATTTCCCCAAATAGATCTACAATTCTTGGATGGTTATCTTGTGATGTGTCTTCCAAGGCTAACGGTGTAGTAATTGGCAACATCTAAGCAGAGCATACGGGCGTCCTTCAGGTCTCCAATGTCACTGGGCTAACCAGTCCCTCTACCACTACCCACGGACTGAAAATGACATGATGGAAGAGTTCTCAGCATTACATGATTCAGTACTATGTCTGGTCCATTTAAGGAAGAGAAATCACAATGATTTTGGATTATTCATCATGGTTAGTTCCAGTAAGACAATCTCACCTTTGATGGAACTTGGAGCTTGAGACTGCTGTATATTCTATTCTTGGGAATGAATATTTGATTCTTGTGGAAGTAGGAAAGAGCAGAACTTCCTAGAATTAATATTTTTCATTGGGAAATCTGAAGACCTGGGTGGTTCCCGGATTGCTCAATCATAGATGAGCCTGACCATGAACAAGTGTTTGAAAGTGGGTAGACATACTGTGGACAACATGAACACATGAGCGAAATCCTATAATCCAAAAGTGGGATCTGGACAATGGAGAAAGGCTTCAGCAAGTGGGATAAGGAGGTTAGGCCTTTTGTGGCAACCAGTAAGACCACAGGATCCTTCCCAACCTGTTCCTGCCTACTTTCACCCAGTAATTATTACATTATTCGATGAAAATAATGAAGAAGAGGGGTTGAAAAATACTTTAGTGGGAATTGGTGCATCTGTCTGATTGAATGCCTCTGGTAAAGTTGGGGCACATGAAACATGGGGACTGTGTGCTTCGTGATTCTCTAATGACATTGACACGTTCTAAGCAATATTATAGGTAAAGTGAATTGCTGACTGAGAAATCTGGAAATTACAGTTTGAAATGCAAAACAGCTGCTTTTCTTGTGGTGTGAAGGGAAGGGGAAAATAAGGTATGACGATGGGATCACGGAGAGGTCTGCATTCTCAATACCAAAGGGGCCCTACCAGTTCTAGGTTATGCCCTTTGGGTTGAAGAATGCCCATGCCACCTTTCAGAGGTTGGCCAACCAGGTGCCAGCTGGACTGGAGGATTTCATTACAGGCTACATGGATGACATTGCAGTGTTCAGTTCCAGTTGGGAATATCATTTTCAGCACCTCTGAGAAGTGTTGAAGGGTTTGCATAAGGCAGGCCTCACTATCAAGCCCCGTAAGTGCCAGATAGGGCAGGGGTCTGTGGTGTACTCAGGGCACCAGGTAGCAAGTGCACCAGGTGGCACCCCTACAACCTAATGCCAACAGATGCCATTCTGTCTTGGAAGCCCCAAGACCCAGACAGAGGTGAGAGTCATTTTAGTTCTCACCAGTTATTACAGGAGGTTTGTTAAGGGCTATGGCACCCTTGTTGCCCCCTTGACTGAGCTGACTTCCAGGAATCAGCCAAGAAAAGTGATCTGGATTGATGCTGCCAGACCGCTTTTGATGCCCTGAAATCTGCACAGTGCCTGTGTTCAAGGCACCTAAGAACACCCAAGAATTTGTTGTGCTGACAGATGCTTCAGAGCATGGTGTGGGAAAAGTCCTCTCACAACTGAATGATGGGGGCCTGTACTAACCTGTAGCCTTCATCAGCAGGAGGTTACTTCCCAGGGCACAGAGGTGGAGTACAATTGAGCAAGAAGCTTTTGCTGTGGTCTGGGCACTGAAGCACCTGATGCCCTACTTGTTTGGGACTCACTTCCGAGGTCAGCAAGACCACAGACCCCTCAGATGGCTGATGCAAATAAGGGGTAACAACCAAAAACTGTTGAGGTGGCCCATTTCCCTACAAGGGATGGACTTTACGGTGGAGCACCAGCCTGGTATAGAACACAGCAATGCTGATGGTCTGTCCAGATTCTTCTACCTTAGTGATGAGAACTCCTAGGTGGGTGGGTAGCTCTTCCCACTTTTCTCCTGGAGGGGACACATGTTAGACCTGGCATCCTTGTGTGCTGGATTTCAGTTTTGCTGGTTCAGATGCTTTGGGTATTTTGACACTGCTTATCAGTGCCAAAGTACAAGTGCTCCCTGTGTAAATTGTGATTATGATTGGTTATCCATGATTGGCGGATTTGATTGACTGGTAAGTCCCTAGTAAAGTGCACTGTGTGTGCCCAGGGCCTGTAAATCAAATGCTACTAGTGGGCCTGCAGCACTGATTGTGCCACCAACACAAGTAGCCTTTCAATTGTGTCTAAGACCTGTTACTGCACTGTCAGTGCGCACAGTTTTTAACTGCCATGTCGAACTGGCAAGTGCACCCACTTGCCAGACCTTAACCTTCCCTTTTCTTGCATGTAAGACACCCTTAAGGTAGGCCCAAGATACTCCCATGGATGGGCGGGTTGCAGTGTATGTGAAAGGTAGGACATTGTACTGATGTGCTTTACATGTCCTGACAGTGCACCCTGCCTGTGAAATACTGACAGTGACAGTGGCAGTGAAATACTGTGTATTTCATTTTTCACTATTGAAAGTACTAGCTCTCCCTTAGGTTATCATTGGCGTCGCCTTGAACATTTTTACAAGTGTTACTCTCAAGTGTAACTTCCAATTGGGAGCAGCTAGAGATTTGGAGTTTGGGCTCTCTGGACTCATAATTTAATAACACACCTTATAGTGAAGGTGGGTTTTAAATTGTGTGTTTGAAAATGCCACTTTCAGAAAGTGGGCATTTTCTTGTTTAACCATCCTGTGTGCCTCTGCCTGCTTGTGGATTTACTGTCTGGTTTTAGACTGACAGGGGCTGTTTGTGCATTCACTCCAGATGCTCAAACAAAGGGAGCTGAGGTGCGCCTTGTATATGCTGATGAGCCGTCCTGGGCTAGAGTGGTGGGAGAACTTGTCACTAGCAACTGAATAGGCTGTGGTATCTCCCTGCAGTGTGACGGGACCAGGCTGTCTCCACCCCTGTAGTGTGGCGGGACCAGGGAGGACAGAACTGTTTTTATGGAGATAGATAGACTTTTTGAAAAAAAAGGCTTGAACGGGAAAAAGGAGTGTAAGCTTTAGACCTAAAACCCCAGAACTTTAGAACACATCTGAAACAAGAGGAACCCCTGCCAAGGAGAAAAGCTGAAGAGCTGTGAGGAGAAGTACTGCCCCTTTTGCTTGGTCGGCCTGCAGTTCCTGCTTCTGCCTTAAAGAGGACAAAGACTGGGCTTTGCTGTGAAATCTGCTTGAAAAGATTTTCCAAGGGCTTGATATAGAGCTTGTCAACTGTTAAGAAGCCTCAGGGACACAAATACTTCACCTACAGAAACCTTGAACTCTACTGTTGGGAGTTCTGACCTGCCTTTTGGTGTCTAATCAAGTTTCTGGGCACTTTGATGTTGTTTTGCTGACTTTCCTGGTGAAATTCCACGCATCACCCTTCGAGCACCGTTTTTCCCACCACAAAGGGCCGTGCAGCAGAAAAACACACACTTCGCTGAGGTGCATCTGAAAAGATCGACGCAGTGCCTGTGTGCGTCCCAAGAAATTAGAGCCGCCTGAGTCTCAAGCACTGAGTTTCTGAAGTCCAAAACTCCTTCTCCAGTTCCAACGCAAGCCTCCCGTGCGCCTGGAAGAATCAATGTATCACCTCTCCGCAGAAATCAACGCAGTGCCTGGATCGCTGCCGCATTGAACTGGAGCACCTGGATTTTCCCACGCATCGCACCTGTATGCCAAGTTCGACACTCACAGACCCAAGCCATCGGAAACCAATGCATCGCTTCCCTTTACAGTCTGGGTTCGATGCATAACTTCTCCTGCGTTCAGCTGAACTGATGCATCGCCACCCCGTGGACTCAGGAATTGACATATCACTGTGTTTCCCCGTGCCTTGCTTATCTGCGGTTGCTTTGTTTTGTGAATTTTGATGCACCCTAAGGTCTTTGTGAAAAATACCCGCATCCATAGTTTTCTATGGAAAGAATTGATAAAAGCTTTTGAAAATGTTGATAAATGTACGTTGGATTTTCGTTGTTTTGGTCTTGTTTGGTTTAGATAAAGGTCATTTATTTTGCTAAACTGGTGTAGTATCCATTTGTAGTGTTTTCCCTGTGTTACTGTGTGTGTTATGTACAAATGCTTTACACATTGCCTCTGAAATAAGCCTGTCTGCTGTTGCCAAGCTACCAAGGGGGCGAGCAGGGGTTATGTAGGTGTGCAATCCCCTGACTCTGAGTAGAAGGAGGAAGGGTCCCTACTTGGTCCGGGTGAATACCTCTGCCAACTAGAGACCCCCATTTCTAACATTCTCTTTGAATAGCTATTTGTCAGTTGGGGCTGCCTTAAAAAACTCCTGTTACTACCACAGTGCTGAGAACAGTCTTAGGCACTTCTGATATAGGTGACTGAAACTTCAACGTTGTTTCAACTTCTTGCTTTTAACTTTTGGATCTTCATCTTTAAAAGAAATCATACATACAAAGGACTGATTCAAATAATGCATAAATGTGATATTCCATAGATTGACCATGGTTTGTGATTTTTGGTTCTTGTTTATTTGATTTGGACATGATCATTGTAAAAATGATTTTTCTTGTGCTTGTTATATTCTCCTTGTCCTATATGATTTTTTTATGTAAATAATAAAGATATTCACAAAAATTCTATAATTGTGTACACCTGTTCTCTTGTTCTGATCAGTTCATATGGTCACTCATCATAGACATACACCCCACAATTAACTCTGCATGTCACCTTGTTGTTGTGGACAAGCAATTTCTCCTTAAATAAGAACATAGTTGGTCAAATGATTCCCTTGTTGATCTATTGTCTTTACCTTAGAGAAAGAATAAAAGGTGTTCCCTCCCATAGAAAAAAGTAATTAAAGCAATGCTAGTATCAAATGGAGACTGGAATAGCACTTGAGTCCCTCATACACTATGGGTTTGACACAGTGTCATACGCAGATGACACGCAACTCCTGATCACGATCGGGACAAACCCTGGTGACACCAAAGTCAGATTTTCCAACTGTATGGCATCTGTTAATGATTGGATGGCTAACAACCACCTGTTACTGAATGCCAGTAAAACGGAGATCCTGCTCTTCGGTAATGCGCACAAAGTCTGGACCAACGACTGGTGGCCACCGGTCCTAGGCCCATGTCCCCACACCTAAAAATTCAGCTCGTAACTTAGGATTTATCTTCGATGACAAGCTCTCCATGGCTGAGCACATTAATACTACTGTGCGCACCAGCTTTGGCATCCTGAGAACCCTAAAAAAAATCTTTAAGTGGATCCCGCTCTCTTCTCGGATGCCCCTTGTCCAAGGCCTCATCATCAGCCATTTAGACTACGGCAACGCACTACTCGCAGGCAGCAATGAGGAACACCTGGCTAAACTTCAGGTGTTGCAGAACACGGCAGCCAGAGTGGTTCTCAATCTTCCTCCTCACTCTCATTCAGCTCCCTCTTTGACAGCCTTACACTGGCTGCCCGTGAAAAAAAGGATCATTTTTAAAACTTGCTGCATAATTCATAAAACTCTCAACGGCAATGGCCCCTTGTATCTAGCAAATAAGCTAAGAAGGTACGCACCAGCCCGATCTCTCCGCTCTTCCAGCAAGCTACTTCTAGCCGTACCCAAAGTGCGAACTATCAGAACGGGGGACAGACCATTCTCCAAACTCGGCCCAGAAACGTGGAACTCTCTTCCTATCCAGCTACGTGACAAACGCAATCACAAAAGCTTTCGCAAACTCCTGAAAATGTGGCTCTTCCGGCACGAGTGAATCTTCCACTGTAACCCTTCTACACCCGCTGACGCTGTGAGACCTACGCGTGATACATACGCCTAACAAATAGCAAATACCAAATACACATACACTACCTTTCCATAGGTCCTAAGCAGCAATTATAAAAAGATAGCAAGGGCTATGTTATGTTGTGGCAGTAGTTGCACGAGATTGTACGCGGAGGACATCGGGACTTATTTAGGGACTGACACTTCATTTCATCACCATCATTTTTTTTCATCATCAGACTTTGACCTAGAGTAAGAAAGAGAGATGCAGAAAGTGTGAAGGAAGGAGAGAGAGAAAGATAGGAACATACTGGCAAAGGAAGTAAGGAAGGATGACAAGTAGCATGCAAGAGTCATTCTCTCGGTCATGGACGAACTTCGCAAAGGAGCAGATAAAAACTCCTTCCATGCTCTAATCCTCCTCGATCTATCGGCCACATTTGACACGGTCTACCATAACATCTTGGTCGACCGTGTCTGCAGTGCTGGTGTGGGGGCCGAGCATTGAAATGGCTCCAGTCGTTCCTGTCAGACAGGTTCCAATCCGTCCGTCTGGGCCAATATTGCTCTACGAAAGGCAAACTTCCCTTCGGAGTTCCGCAGGGCTCTTCCTTATCCCCCCTCCTGTTCAATCTTTATATGCAATCTTTGATCACGGCTTTGAGGGAGATGAATGTTTTGGTGTTTAATTATGCAGATGATCTGCAATTAATTTTTAATTTACATTCCACCTGTTCATCTGAAACCTACCTGCGTGATATAATGACCTTCATCAGCAATTGGATGAACCTGAACCAGCTTAAATTAAACCCAAACAAAACGGAGCTGATCCTGACAGGCGGGAACGCCAGCCCATGGAATTCTAACTTTTGGCCGACTTCCTTGGGATCTCCTCCTGTTCCTGCCGCAACGGCGAAGAGCTTGGGGATTACGATAAGTAAGGATTTATCTATGAACCCACAAATTAACTCAGTGGTCTCGATATGTTTCTTCATGTTAAGGAAAATAAAGAAGATAATAAGATTTCTCTCAAAAGAAGCATCCACCCTGGTAGTCCAGGCATTAATCATTTCCAGACTGGATTACGCTAACTCACTTTATGCTGGCATTCCAGCCTACCAAGTGCAACGCCTGCAACTGATACAGAATCACGCGGCTAGGCTTATCTTCTCACTTTCCTCCCGCCATCATGTTAAACCCCTGTTGAAGCAACTTCAATGGCTCCCTGTGAGCCAACGCAATGCATTTAAATTGGGTTGTATCGGGCACAAAGCTCTGCTGGACACCGGCCCGGAGTTTATATCTAATAAGATCAAGAAATACATTCCTTCTCGCAATCTTCGGTCATCTTGCCAACGTCTCTTGAGCACTCCAAGATTCAAACGAATCAAACACGGTGGGCTGCGCTTCACGATGTTGGCTCCCAAACTGTGGAACTCGCTCCCTCCCTCTATTCGACTCACTGATAATCATCTCCAATTTAGGAAACAGCTTAAAACATGGCTATTCACGTCTGCCTACCTCGAATAACTCACCTTTTTTCGTAGTGCCCCGCCCACTAGCGCCAAGAAACCTACCCGGTGTACGCTGCGCTTTTATAAATAATTTATAACATAACAAGAGTCAGATAAAGGAGGGAAAGTGTTTGGTGGTGGAAGAAAGAGACATGAGGTGAAATCAAGATTAGGCAGCCTTAATGTTCATCACCCGCAGCATTAGGCAGCACTGGGGAGAGCCCATAGAAAACTTTGTGCTCAAGAACTTATGATATTTATAAATTAAGCAGAGCAAGAGTGTGGAAAATCTTAGATGGTGTAGCACCTTCATATACGTCTTCTATGTGGCCAGTCAAAATGCGCAACTTAAACAGAGTCTGAACAAAAAAAGAAGTAATTATATTGTGTTGTGATTATATCTAACTCATGTTTGAAATAGTATTTAGCAGAAACAAGGGGGCATATTTATCATAGGGTTGCATTGCTTTCCCATCATGCAACAGGTTGCAAAGCCGATGCACCCCTTAAGGTTGATTTATCAAGCCACGCAAGGTCACCTTGCATGGCCCTGAGTGGCTTGATAAATCCAGAGTAACTCAACTCAACGCAAATTACTGTGTTGCGTTACTCTGCCATGGGAGGTGTCCCATGAGTAGAGTGTGAGTGTTCTCATGCAACCACATTCTGCAGCGCACATAAAAAGAGGACAATGCTTTAGGGAATTATGCAGGAAGGTGTCCCTTCCTGCACAAAAACAATCCTGCTTACGACGCAGTAACCGTTGCACCATGGGGCAAGGGTGCCTGCGTTGGCACTAAGCAGTACATTGTGCGCCAATGCTTGGAAAAGAGAGGAATGCCCCTCATTATGTTAAATACTGATAATTCCTGCCGTTTCCATCACGCTGTGCAGTGCAACAAAGTGCTGCATACGTTTTTGTTAAATATGCACCGAGATTACAAACGTATGACGCAGGGACAATTGCCAACTGGCTTGAACAACGAAGGTCACTAATATATTCTAGTATGACTGTGAAGAGCGGTGATATTGTGAAAGGAAAAAGCAATAAAGATGAAGGGTCTTTTCAGCGCCTTATCACTTTACAGGGTTTCTGCGGAGTGTGATTTACCTCAGCTGAACTCTCGGAAATGAACCACCCGCAGGCTTATCTATGCTGTACATGTCAAAAATGTAGACGCCATTTGTAGCTGAGGTTAGCCGAGGAATGCCGAGTCGAAATGGATAACATTTTATGGCGCAGCAATATTGAAACACAACGGAGGTCTCGATACACAGACAGTAGTGTTCCAAACGTCCTTACCACACTCTCAGAAACAAAAACACGGTCACTGAGAAAGGTGTGCCGTGTTAGAAAAATACTCGTGCGTTTAAAATGATATAACAAAGAAAATTGAAATAAATATTCCTGCAGAATTCTACTTCGAAGTGGAGTAGATGTGGTGTAGAGGCTTAACTCATAACTTTCGAATAAATTGACCTTCTTTCCAATCCCAGCTTCCGCATTTGAGTGAACATGTGATTTCGGACAAATCACTGTGCCACCTTGTGCCTCTGATTGTAAATATGTATAATTTACTTAAGTTGTAAAAAGCAATTGAAATGTGTAAATCTACATTTGATAAATATGAACTTGTATCATCTTCCGAATGCACATAAATGTTAATTTCCATGTTGCTCTCAAATATCTCCATACTATACATAAATACAGAGTCGAGCTTATTTTTACCTTTTTTTATATTAAGACTTGTACTTACAGTTGCTCTCCTTATGGTTTTCGTTATTTCCTTAAAGTTAAAGTGACAGCACCGTGTTCCACAAGTGTGTCATCTAATCAAAGAAATACAGTAATTACAGGGTGTGAAGCACAGTGAAAAAAAACTTAAAAGGGAAACATGTATTGTAGGAAAAGGGATCATTAATTTGAGAGGGGGGTAACTAAAAAAACCTCTAGTTAGCTCAAAACACGGTTCTAAGAATCTGCTCAACTCCTCACAGCTATGGCACAAGCTGCAGCCAAATCCACTTAGAAGTGCTAAGTTCAAGCAGTACACACAATTTCAAAGTAAAGACACAACACCATAAAATTCCAAACCCAGTTTAGAAAAACAGAAAACTTTAATGAACAAAAAGCCATCAAGATCTTCAAAATAGGTTAAGGGAAAACTGAGTTATGGATCTTTAACATTTTAAGATAAAAAGAGTCTAGAAAGAAGTCTGGCACTAAGGAAAAAGAAAAGCTCATGTTGGACATGGACCTAGTAGAAATTTTTGTTCCACGGGTGTCATTACACGTTTTTCTTTTCTTTTTTGTATCAGTAGCATGATTGGGTATAGCTGGGTGAGGTGCAGGGAGTAGAATTTGGTATTACTTGAATTACTTTTGGTTAGGACTGGGGGCACGAAGGTGCTTATGAGTAATTAGCAGTTACTGTTTTGTTTTAAACAAAAGGCCTTGATTACAATGAATTGGTTAGCTAAGCTGTTTATTTTATGTTTTTTAGAAACCCCTGACGAAGAGCCTTGAGGGCTAGAAATGCATTGGGTACTTACACATCGGGCCTACTTCAAATTGAGATTGATCTGTACGTACCGTTGTAAAAAGCCTGGAGTGGCATGCTGTTGGTATTAGAAGAGTTTAATAAAGATTACAGATTCAATCACACTGTCTCAGTTGTGATGACAAGTATAAAGCAATTTGACGCAGTACGGAAAGGTAGAAATACATTGGTCAGAAGAATTTACAGTGGAGTACTTGGATGAATCGGACATAATGGAGGGATCAGTTCCCATCTTTTTGCAGTGCAACAGTTTGGAGCGCGAGAGGAGTGGAGTGCCCTTTTTTGAATACCTAATGATATGAGGTCATCATTTTTAAATAGCAGTTGATTTGTACAGTTTCATGGCTAAAATGATATTTTTTGTTTGTAGACACCCCTGATGAAGAACCCGTTGTGGCCTGGAATGCATTGGGTTGAATTGATTTGTCAAACTTCAAGAAAATAAAAGAGTCATTCGATTGGATGAATTATTAACAACTATGTTGTCTTCACGGCATAATTCACTGGACTACTGTCATCTGATCTGTATATATTTGGGATGTTTTATAGCTGCATAATTTGCCATTATTTTTTTTTTACTATAGTTAATAACATTTAATAGAGTCACATTGGGAAGAAACCCCCTCAGTAGTGCAAACAGTGTCTAGATCAGTGGTTCTAGATATTTCAAATTTGTATGATAGGGGCCTGGATGGAGCCCCTCCACCGAGTGCACGCTAATGGGCCCATTAGGATCTCGGGCGGATCATCACTGCCCGCATGGCTGTGGCGATCCGCCCGAGATCCGTCCCCGCCCGCCACCCATTTCCCCCGCCATATTACTATGGCGGGGGACCGCGGCGGACGGAAAGTCCATCCGCTGCTTTCCCACCTGGTCAGCAAGTCGACCGGGCGGAAAAGTGTTTAACATGGTGGCGGTGTCTGTTAGACACTGCCAGCCATATTATCATGGGGGTGAAAACATGCCTTTCTGTGGCGACATTGTGGAAAGGCATGTAGGAATTGCTTGTGGGGGCCCATTGCGGGCCCCCAGGGACTTTGGGGTGTGGTGGGGTGCACATGTGGGGTACCTATGGTACCCCCCTGTAGGTCCTTGCACTACATGGCAGGCACCGCGCAGTGCCTGTCATGTTGTGCATGGAAGTGCACGACATGCCTTCGTGGCATTGTGGCGGGCGGTGCTGAGCACCGCCCGCCACAATGTCAGGTATGTAGGATGCACCCGCCACTGTAGCGGGTGCATCCTAATGGCCCCCCTGGGACCCCTGCCCTTATGGCGGGCGGTCCCATTTCCCGATAGGAAAGTCCGCCCGCCATCCTAATGACCCCCTAAGACTTAAAAGCATGTAGAAGAAGATTGTTTTGGATAGTTCTGGTAACTATTTGAGTGCATCACAACCAACATTTATTATTAAATGTTTTTAAAGTGTCATTTTTACAACTGTAATTTAAAATCCAACTTCACCATAAGTTTGGATTTTAAATTAGGAGTGCATAGACACCAAAAATGAACTGGTACCTATTCCCATTAGGCAATTACACTCATAAAATGTAATATGGTAATTCCAATGTTATCCTATGGGCGAGATAGGCCTTGCAGTAGTAAAAACTAATTTAGAGCTTTTCACTACCAGGACATGTAAGACTGAAAAGCACATGTCCTAGTTTTAAATGCATTATGCCCTGCCCTCTGAGCAGTCCAGGGCCTACCCTGGGGGTGACAAGTATATAGAAATGAAGGTTTGGGCCTGGCAAAATGGCTACTTTGCCAGGTTGAAATGACAGTTTAAACAGCACACACAGGCTGCAATGGCAGATCTGAGACATTTTTAAAGGGCTAACTAAGTGGCTGGCACAATCAGTGCTTGAGGCCCACTATTAGCATAACATTTACAGGCCCTGGGCACATGTAGTGCCATTTTACCAGGGACTTACGAGCAAATTAAATATATACCAATAGGGTATAAGCCAATGCTACCATGATTTAAGAAGGAAGCACATGTTAGCAGTGGTAAAGTGTGCAGAGTCCTGAAGCCAGTAAAAACAAGATCATCAAAAATGGAGGAGGAAGGCAAACGTTTGGGGAAAACACCCTAGGGCTGACAGGTCTTATTTTCCCCACTCACAGCTTTTAAATTGCTGTAGTACAGGATTTTGCTTCACTGTGGATTGTTTTTTCTAAGATAGCTTGGGGAACACCGACACAAAGTCCTCAATCAACTATTACCAAACACTTCCTGTTAGAAAAAGCGAGACCTATCGGCTTTGACAAAGCTTTTGTACTGCATGTAAACGTCCTATTTTTCATCCTATACCCTCGCAAGAACAATGTTATAAAGAACACTTCCCCTGTGCTTTTCTGTAACTTGTGCTTTATATTTTGTATCTACTGTGATCTGTATATGGATTTGAGAAATCCCTCCAATCAACACTATTGAAAAACACAAAAACAGCAACGTTCCATGTGGCATTCTCCAGTATGCGTATTCTGTCATTAGAGAGTCCTTCTGCTAGCAATCGTAATAAATACCCTCAAATTCATCATGCTAGTATAGGTTTTCCTGTTTACACAGTCTGCTGTGGACAATTAATCACTGATAAAAGTCATGCGTTGTGATGTAATCTCGCTCACAATATTCAGCAATCCCATTTTGGTCTTTGTTGTACTAGGATGTGTTGTGAAAAAGGATTTGGTGTGAACACCTTCTCCCCGACAATGGTGGAGGAAGCACTGCTTGTCTGAGTGAAAGAAGAGAGCACACCTGATCCTTTTTTTGAGCCTTTTCAGGCGAATGGTGCTAATTTCCATATCCCCTGTCAAGGACGGCTGTTTATGGCTTCAGAAGGTAGTCATCTCCGAAGAATGAAAGGCGAGGTTTCCAGACAGTCTTCTGAGGCACACATTCATGTGAGACATTCCATGCTGGAGAGAGCGGCGGGTGTCAAAGCAAAACTCTCAGAAATCCAGTGCGCTGCCATTTTTAAGATGAAGACCGGTGCGTAGAGGGCAAAGGTCATGCTTGAGAAAGGAAAGTCTTCCGGGGGAAAGGGCCAGTCCCTCACAGGAGGGAACTGTCATTAGTCCAGGAACGCCAAAGAAGCCGCGGGGGTTTGCTTTACTTTGTAACAGAGGTCTGTGGTGAACAAATGAGCCTCTCTACCTCACCCCATAACTGTGCTTGCCAGAGAAAGGCACAGCAGATGAGTGTCTCGGTGCTGGCGCGTGCACACGTGGTGACAGATTCATTAAAGCACATGCTTGGCTGCTGTTTGAATTGTCTGAGACAGGAAATATTTTTATGTGAATTTCAGTTCGAAACTAAACCGTGACCATAGTTTTTCGCATTGAGTCATTCGTGAAGAAAAGATCAGCAAAGTATAAACTTGTTTTCAAAATTATAGTGTGTTACTGCCCGGGCGCATTTTCATAGAATTTAGGAGAAAAATATAAGCAAGGTATGCACTCACATATAAAATGTTTATGACTCACTAGATCTAACTAATACTCGCAACAACAAAAAATGTGTTTAAGTAAGGTTGGGCCAGATGTACAAAAAGTCACTTTGCGATTAGGAAAATGCAAACAGCTGTACAACAGTATCTCAGACACTGTTTGCGGTTCCCAATGGGTCGCAAATGGACCTGCCTCATCAATATTCATGAGGCAGGTCGCAATTTGCGACCCATTGGGAATAGCTACAAACACAGAAATGGTGGTCTGCTGGGGTCAGCAGACCAATGTGTTTGTGATTGCTTTTTCAAAAAACAATATTTCTTTTTTTAATGCAGCCCATTTTTCTTAAAGGAAGGGGGCTGCATTACAAAAAAGAATAAAAAAAATTTCTTTTCATTTTTTAGGAGTAAGCAGTGGTCTCTTAAAAAAAAAATTCAACCACATTCACAAAAGGAAGGGGTCTTATGGGGACCCCACTTCCCGTTTGCAAATGGGTTACAACCTCCTCTACGGAGTCGGTAAATTATGAATGTTTTGCAACTGCATTCCGGTCGCAAAACATTCATGCATACCAGTGCTATTCGGTATTAGGAAGGGACGCCCTAAACATGTCCCTTCCTAATACCGAATTGCAAAAGCAAAATGTGATTCGCTAACAAGCTACCGAGTCGTATTTTCCCTTCTGTACATGGCAAAACGCATTTTACTGGTCGCAAAAGGCCCAATGTGCCATATGTGACCGGTAAAATGTTTAATGCATCTAGCCCGTTGTGTGTTCTGTTATCACGAACAGAAATATTGCCTGACATAAATGTTATGTCATAAATATTTTTTTTACAAAAATTGCGTTATTTTGGCTGCAGATTTTTGACAGTAGATTTTCCGTTATAAACTCTGGCTGTAGATACTCTGATATTAAATCTAATGGGGAAACATTTTTGTAAACAAATTTTGGATTAACTCCGATGTGTGAATATTTTTGTAAATATTTAGGCCATTATAATTATGTCAGATGATATCCATGTGCATTACGAATTTCAGGGTGCCTCCGGGGGGCCTTAAGGCCAGATGCACCCTTCGGTTTGGATTTCCTAAAGTGCGATTTCCTATTAGGAAATCTCGATTTAGGAAATGCAAAACCATTCGTACCTATTGGCCATCCGGCCCATAAGAACAAATGGTTTAGGATTTCCAAATAGCGATTTTCTAATAGCGATTCTTACTCTGTAGGAATTGCTATTAAGGAATCACAGGGTATGTACATACCACTATGCAGTTCCTAAAAAATGATTTCCTGAGAATCACTATTTAAGAGGTGCAAAGAGGAATCTTTGTACATCTGATCTTTGGCGTCAGTTCTAAGAACCAGATGTATGAAAGCTTTTTGCATTTTTAAAAGGACAAATCACAATTTCAGGCCCTAAAGAAATGCAAAACAATCTTTTCATATTTACAAAGGCCAAAAACTGGTCACAATTTACAATTTCTACTTGGTAGAAATCGCAAATTGCGACCCCGATTTAGGAAACACAAATAGGGATTACCTATGTGCGATTTCTAAATCACATGCACAAAGCATTTCCTAAATGCAAATTGGGCATTTAGGAAATGCTATTACCATAGACTCAAAGTCAATGGCTACCATGTGCAAAATAAAACACATTTTTAATGTGAAATGAAGAGCACATATGCTCCTTTGACATATGTACACTTACATGTGCACTATGAATTTCGGGGTGCCTCCAGGGGGGCCTTAAGCCCAGAGGCACCCATGGGTTTGGATTCCTATTAGGAAATCACGATTTAGGAAATCCAAACCATTTCCTATTTTGCCCATAGGTGGGAATGCAAAAGCATTTCCTATTTGGGATTTCCTAAGACCGATTCCTACTCTGTAGGACTCGCTAATAGGAAATCTCTATTATTGTACATGCTGTTTTGCATTTCCTAAACAGCGATTTCTTTGGAGTTGCTCATTTGGAAATGCAAAATAAGTATTTCGTACATCTGGTCCTTCATTTACCCATGCCTCAAATAGAAAAACAAATTAAGCTGACCATGTGTAATGTAACTGGTGCTCGTATAAAGCGCTCAAATCCCCTTGGGCCGAGTTTGAATTATATAAGACTGCAAAAAAAGAGCAATTATATGCAATATAAATCTTTCAGTCCAGGCCAATATTTGATCAAAGTGGATTATGTATTCTTTTAATTATATATTATCAAAATGTAAATTTCACCTAAGAGTCAGGCAATCCTAAATACCGAGAAAAAAACAATTTACAATGATGTCAAATTAGCTGGATGCTATTGAAGAGGTCGATTCCTGTTTTTGGATATGGTTTAAGAAGGGTGAATTTTTCTACTTTGCATTGGTGCTCATATTTGACTGTGCTAAGATTGACTTTGCACACCACATTGAAGTTCCTACTCAGAAGAAATAGAGCTTATTTTAAAGGATGTAAAAGTAATATTTCATCACTAATTGATAACTTTCCTAGTTAGAAAATATAATGCTGACATGGAATATTACACTTGCAGATATTCGCAGATGAACACTTTGCAAAACATTATTTCCTAGTATATCAAAATAAAACGATTATTCATAGCTGCTTGTAATTGTTTTGGTATCTGAAGAAAAGCATGTTTCTTTCTTTCCTCCAACGTGAAAAATGCTCTAAATTGTGCAGATACAACTGATGATAGTTTGTATCTATTCTTTTCTGCTAGTGTAAATGTTTTTATGGTTTTATGTATATATTTTACACACGCGTGTTTGAATATAGGATTTTTTTAGCTGATGTGTTGTAAATGCTCTTCAAGTCCCATTTCTGCCAGGATTTACATTACACTGAATACTGTTGATAAAATATCATTAGAGGTAAAAAAATGTGTGTGATGTCGAGAACTTGGGATAGAGAGTGTTGGTAATATTGGATCTCAGCACATGATTTTCCTTAGTTTTCCATAATGGTGCATGGGTGATTTGTGGCATTTGAACAGGGGCCTCTCCACTTGACTTTAGACCAAAGAAGAGAAGAGCAAGTTTAAAACTTGGGGGCTTTACAACAGGACTAGAGCATCACTATTTATTGCATTCATTGATTTTCATTTTTATAAACCTCCTACTGGATCCAGACCGGGTAGAAGTGCTCTGTACATAGGTACTAGAGGGACAATAGTTAAGGCACACGTGAACAGGTCGGAGAACACGATCAACACATTAGTTGGAAGGACAGTGTAACTAAAGAAGACAGTGTGTTAGATGTGGAAATAATTGCAAATGAGTCATCAAGGCACTGATAAGGGTGTTTGTTGTAGAGATCTTAGACATCAGCAGAAACAGTTCCAGCAGGCTCATGAGCTAAGATGGTAGTGCTAGTAGCAGAGGGGGCTCTTCAAATCCTTTTTGAATCTCCTTTATCAGGATTGATTCTCCTGGCTGGAGGCAGGGAGTTTTATACTTTGGGTGCATTCCAACCGAAGGCTTGTTTGAGAGTTAATCGTTTTTCTTTACGTCTGGGGTTTTGAGGAGTCGATTGTCAGAGTGTCGCAGGGATATGGCCCCTCCTTAGAGGATATGTTTGTGTGGGCCAGGTATTGTCACCCGTGGCCTGTGCAGGTGAGAGTGGTGCGGCGGCGGGCCAGGTTGGGGGGAGGACTCGACAGACGACCAAGAGGGAAATTTAAATAAATAAATAATTTTACCTCGTCATTGTCTGTCGGAATCCCCCCCCCCAACCTGGCCCCACCGCTCTTACCTGCACGGGCCGCGGCTGAGTAATGTGGATTTATGCTGTGCAGAGCTTTGTGCACTATGCAGGCCAGATTAGGAAGGATTCTGTTTTCCATTGGGAGTAATTTGAGGGAGATCACACCTGGTGTCATGTACTCACACATTTCAGGCTTTTTAAAGTAAATTAGCAGCTGAAGGAAAAGCAGACTTCAGGGTGCCAGGTGGACTTTTGTGACACCAACCAAAAGGAAATGATCATATTGAGCACTTTTCAGTGAAGGAGCCCATTTCTCTGAAGAACTGTGGTGATATCTTTTTCTGGTGCTGCAAAACATTTTCAGGCACATGCATCAATGCAGGCTTTTGCGATTTCTTAATTGCGATTATTAAGGAATCGCAATTAAGGAATTGCAAAAGCCTATGCATGTAGGAATCGCTATAAAATTAGCGATTCCCAAACATTCCTAAATTGCGACTCGCAAATTGCGAGTTGCAGTACAAATTGATGGTAATTTGCGCCCCCTATTAGCAAAATCGAAATTTGCGATTCCATCATGCCGTGCATATCAGGAATCACAATTTGCAACTCCTTAAATGCAATCGCAATTAAAGATATCTCAATAATCTGCCAGTTCTTAAATTGCGAGAGGCTGACACGTTGATGCATCGCAGAAGCCCTTTTTGCGGGTGCAAACGGACGATTTTTGCGAATCGCACTGTTTGTGCTCGCAAAAATGGTTGATGCATGTGTCTGTTTGTGCATTCCCACAAAGCCCCCACCTGCATGCACACTACTTTAGATGCCTTAGTAGTAATAGCAGCTGAATTCACAAATCCTACGCAGCTGCACTATTTACACAACACAATAGTTAACCTCGTCTCTGCAACAGATCAGTGAAGATGCTAACCAGGGAGAATGGGAAAGGGCCAGAATGTGGAAAGATCACCCATTATCAAGTCAAGTTGGAACTATAGAGCATAATTCTTATTTCTGAACTTAAATTGTTTTAAAGCATGAATGTGTATTGAGATTTGTGAGAATAGCGAAAAAATTAGAGGATAAAGAATTAAGACCAGCACCTATATTTATTTCTCCATTATCAATCCAACTGGGAGTACTGGTTAGATGTTGCTGTTATAGTATGGTCCCTTTTATGGTGCAGTTGTATGGCTGTTGGCGTCTGGGGTTGAATGAGTAGTTGCTACACCTATGCTAAATGTTTTAGCTCATCTGTCCCTATGATGCTTGGCAGCTTGCCTCCACATTCGATGGCCCTGCAATTTTTACAGTTTTCCAGGCCCTAATATGGATGCAGGATGGGTGATGCTGTTGTAGATATTTAATAGCCCATGATTCATGCTGTTGCTGGGCCAGTTTATGATTATATGTTTAGGCTGCAGGATAAAAAGGGGATGATTACGATGTCGGTGTGTCCAAAATCAACGCCACGGCAGTGTCGGACCCACTGACATCTGCCCCTGAGGTCCTTTGAAGAACTGACTAGCCTGAGAGATGTGTGTTAGTGACGTCGAAGAGGAAGGTTAAGAACCGTTTATACCCACTTACTGTGTCTCGTGGCAGGGGAACCGCCCAAGTCTTCCATACCCTCCTTTTATAGAAAAAGGAGACACAGGTGCCTTCATCTGAAGGAGGAACCAAGTTTTATTCGAATAGCCCAGGCTATGGAACAGAGTCTCAAGCCTGTCGGAGACAAGACAGAGGAGGCTGCTGCTTCACTCCACAGCTTACAGGCCTTATATACACATTTCCCACCTTAAGAAACCAGTTCGGACGGGGGCCTGGCGCAAAACGAGATATGTACATGAGAGAACAGACAGATCTTGAACAACACGATATATGAAAGAAACAAGTTCTGGGACAGTGGTGTGACCAAGTCTTGCAAAACAGGGTGGGTGTGTGCAGGAATTCAATCCGAGGGTGGTGAGGCCAATTCTTTGGTCCCTTTTTCGAAATTGGCTCAACCACAAGGAGCAGGAAGGGCAGGGTGGTCGTGACAGTTAGAATTTCATCAGCCATCAGCAGAAACGACCTGGAGGGTCGTGCAGAGGTGTTTGACACGAAATGGCAATGCAAAAATAATGACACAAAATAAATGCCGACAAGATGGACACTTTTCCTCAAAGGTTAGTCTAAGTCAACCCTCTAATGTGCAAACATGTCTGCCCTCCTTTACTACTACTTAACGTTAGTCTTTTTGTGGGATGTTGTACAATAATTACTTTGACTTAAGTAAAGGGCTATGCTGTATTAGTGACAGCGGTCTCCCATGATGGTATGATACTAAGGGCCTGATTATGAGTTTGGCAGAATGTGAGCAGGCCATCACGCCACGGCCCAGCTCCCACACCGCCAAACATGTGCACTACCGCCTGCCAGAATACAAGTGTTATTGTGATCTGGTGGGTGGGTGGTGTGGCGGTCGTGTGACGGTGCAGTTTAAAGGTTCATATGTAAGCTATAAACTACACTGCAACAGGACCGGTAGTGCACGTCCTGCACACCAATGTTAAAATGTTTATTTAACTTTAAAAAGTTACTTATTAATATTTAGTAATGTTCTGGTGTGAGCTAATTGAAAAATTGTGACAGAATCATTGTATCTGTAACTAAAGCACGCTATGCCCCTCTTTATGCATTTCTTTTACAAGACAATCGTAAAAGTATCAGATCTTTGTTGGCATGCATATTAAAAATGCATATTAGATGCAACCCTTGCATCATAATTCACACAAGACAACCCAAGATTATATGATGGCAAAGTAATTGCCACCTCAACGGTACATGCAAAACAAGTTACAATGACACCAACAGGCCACATTAAGTACACCTCCCGGCAAAATTGTGCATACATAATCGAGTAAACCCTCTATTATGAAAGCTCTGATATTTGAGGGGTGATGATACTGCACCCTATATTAACAGCATTGGGGTATCAGTATTTCTGGGTTGAGGTATTATCGTTAGAGAAGAGACCCTTAAGCAGTGGAAAGTTCCATGTGGAATTCCACGCTAATTCAACAATTTTGAAACGTAAACCTGTAATTTTTATTTTTTCTCAGACATAAACGTCTTGAGGTTTGACTTGGACGATTTTTCCTCAGGATCCAATTTAAATTTGCTGCACAACCATTTTGTTTGAGTCACTTTTGTAATCAGAGAAAATGCACAAAATGAGAAGTCTATGTGTTTCCAACTACATTCACCTGAGAATGGGGCAACCTTCTGGGGTAGAAGAAGAGTCACATCCCTCTCTGAGGTTTTCAGTTTGCAAAAGCCAATGACCAAGCTATTGAATCAAGGGTTTCTGCCTTGAAACATGTCTTATTCTGCCTTGCCTCACAGTGCCAAATCAACTTCAATACTTGAGACCTAAAGTCCAGCACCCTTCTGATCATTTGTGTTTACCACTAAGAATAACTTGACCCCTAGGTGCTAGGTAGACTTCCACAAAGACATTGCCATTTTCCCAGACTGCTATTGCTCCTGAAGACCTGCATGAAAATGCATAGTCCAATTGCTTCCCAAGCAAATTAGATTTTCTTTTATAATATATTATTCCCTTCTTTTGTTTTCTTCAATCATGTTTCTGTTATTGTTGTTATATGGTTAGCTTTGTACGCATGAAAACCACATATGTTTGTTTGTGAAGTTGTGGCTCACTACTCAGACCAAGCTCCCAAAGGTGAGTCAAAAACACTCCCAGAGCAAAATGAGAGAGCCACAGCTGACTGTCTAGTTTCTGACAATTCTATAATTGATTTTGCTTTGACTAACCTGATACTTTAACTATGCAGACATCTTTTCTAATGTATTATTAGGAAATCCACACAAAAAAGGGGTTTAGCATGTATCCTCTTGGATAATGTTTGATCTGCTACTTTGTGCAGGATATGATTAAGTTGGTTGGCTGACAAAGAATTGAAATGAGGATTATGAAATTGTTTCATTGTGTGCAAATCTATTGGTATTTTGTGAAAGTGTCTGAAATTGAGGACAACAGTGGTCCATTTGTTGTTAAGGTCACGAGAAGCAATCATATGGTATAACATAGTCCTTATAGGAAATTGTATGGCATTAAGTTGTGTATTGGAATGTAGTGTTGCAGATTGTCCTGCTCATAAATGTACATATCCATGAGTATTCATTGTCAGTCTTTATGATATTGTACAGTGGCGGACTGTGGAGGGAGTGCTGCGGGGCGGTGGGGTGGGGGAGGAGCAGGGTGGGGGTAGTAAACCATGGAATACGGCCCAACGGAGGTAAGTAAACAAATAAATGAAACGAATTTCATTGCGCGCACTGCATTGCCAAAATTCGTGTTATTTATTTATTTGCTTACTTACCTCCGTTGGGCCGTATTCCGTAGTTTACTACCCCCCACCCTGCTCCTCCCCCGCCCCACCGCCCACAACAGTCCCTTCATCGGCCGCTACTGATATTGCACATTATGTGATGTGGCATTAGATGTTGGAAAGAATGGGAGTTAATGTTGAGTACCTTGGGCTTGAAGGCAAGACTACACTCTTTAACTTGTGAATGTCATGTTTTTTACTTTGTGCTGCTGCCACTATTACCGAATTTGGCAACATTAACTGTATTCGGTTTCAAGAGTTGTGAAAAAAAATACCCACACATCTGACATTTCCACCTGACGCCTTTTGCCAGGCAGAATATATTCAAGATAAAACAAGCAGAAATCGGTTCAAAAGCACTGATTTCCGAGTTATTCCTCATTCTGAGTCAGATTTCACCCCTGGGGACATACTAACCCCTTCTGCACAGGTATTTTCTCAGGGGAAAATACTACCTTGTGAAAAGAGCATATGTGTAATTAAGACCTAATTTTTTGATAATGTGACATAATACTTTATGATGCGGTGCCGCTACGGAAAAGTTTCAAATACATACATATGTATAAATACTAGCCCATAGCTCCACGGAAGCCCGTACTATCCCCATGTTGTTAAATTCTCTATTTTAGTATTTTAGTATTTCTCCTTATGTAAAAGTCTCACTTGCGATTTTGTTTTGTGTGTGGACTATGCAAAGTCCCGTGCACAGAACTCCAGCTTCACCAAAAAGACACTCATTGCATATTTTCTGTTTTCCAAAGATGTATGAACTGAGGGAGATATACTATTACACATGCAGAACATTGTCCAGAAAGTGATGGATGGTTCAGCTAGCTCTGGAACGTGTATATTTCGTTATGCCCAAAACAAAACACACCATTTATGTCCCAATTCTCTTAAATGCAAGGCTGATTTTCCCACTTTTATGGCTGGACTACAAAAAATGTTTATTGTTGATATTTCAGGCCTTAGGTGATAAGGCAGTGCTTGGTGCAAACATCTTCTACCACAGGATAATAAAAACAGATTTGTTGAGGTGGTATTTTGTGAGAAACATATCTATGCACATTTTTGTGTTGCATTTTGATGTGTGCGCTACTTTGTATATTGTGTTGTGTTTTCGTGCTGCATTATTACCTTGCATTCTTATGTTGTCCTGTGGCACTGCTGAACTTTGTTTTTTACTGTTTTATTGTGTTGTGTCTTGTTAAGTCTTTCTTCTGTTGTTGTTTTGCTTAGTATAATGTTATTGTGTTATGTTGTGCTGTACTCTGTAATTACCTAGACATGTCAAACAATCCTGCTGATTACTGCCAAAAGCAACACTTTAGTGACGAACAACCATTTACCACTGGGTAAGGAAGTAAAATGTCACTGCCCTGTCTCTTTCGCTATTCAAGCCATCAGACAGCCCAACATTTTGGTAGAAATTTGACCTACATTAATATTTCCTGCAGTTACTTAGACCTTTTTATGAGTGGTTTGATACACGAGCCAGATTTACTGATGCTGTGGGTAACTGTAAACCCAGGGGTGGGGAGAATGAAGCAGCTGTTACAATGCTTGCAGTGTTTGATATTCACCTCACGCAGGCATAATATAAATCGTACTTTTCTTTGGTCTGTCAACCGAGCAAACAAACTGCAGAATCAGGCACCTTCGATTGGTTATAATGCAATATTAAAATCCTACCAGCAGGGGGCAATGCTGCATAACTTTTCAGCGCTGTTTCCTAACTCGTTGCATCCATCGTCCCTTCCCCCAGGAGCAACATTTCATATTCGCAACACATGTTAACCAGTGCGGTTTAATACATATGAGAGATGAGCACTAGTTTAGCAGTTATAAAGGATTATAAACATCTTTAATGTCTTTATAAATTACATCTCCTAGTCGGATGCTAAAGTAGAAGGTGGATTCTAATAGCTATACAACATTATATTTATGTATGTTGGGATTTTAGCATTTTGGCTTTAACTACTTCAGGCACAATGTTCAGCATGGGTACTCGCAAACATTTCCCCAGGGGCTGCAAAGTACTGTCTGTGGCATGCCTGAGGGCTGCATAGATGCCAGCAATGCAAGGATCGGGATGATGAAATCTGGGTGTAGGGGGATGTGAAGCAGGTGAATGGTGTGGACAAAAAACTGAGCCTTCATGTGACTTCTGTCTGCCACCAACGCTCTATTCTCATGCACCAAGAATGAAAATCAAAGCATTAACTTCTGATATAAAATATGGGAAGGAAATTGATATTCATATGGTGGCTGAATTGCAAAATGTGAAACCAGAAAACCTGGCATCATGCCTGGCTTCCCCACTTGACAAAATTGTGTGATCCTTGGCAGGAGGTTAATTTTACTTTGCCTCCTATGTCTTCATTACCACACACGAGAGCCCCTTACAATATAAGGGTTCCGGATGTGTGCTGTACAAAACATTCTCTTGTGTTTTATTTAATAAACTATAATGTTCCAATTATGTGATAGCCAATATTAAACACAAGGGCCCACATGCATCAAGCATTTTTGCAGTCGCAGATGGTGCGATTCCTTAAAATCGGCCGTTTGCGAATGCAAAAGTGCTTGTTGGGATGCATCATGCCATTTTAGAAGTCGCATCTTTTTTACGATTTCTAAAATTGCATTAGCATTTAAGAAATCGCAATTGTGCGATTTCTTAAATGCTATGCATCATTATAGAAAAATATGCTTTTTTTTAAATTGGAAGTGCAAATTACCACGAAGTTCAACTTCGTGGTAAATTGCGAAATTGATTAAATATGCACAAAAATGCATTTTTTAAACTGTAAAGTTACACACATGTGTGTATGTAACTTATGCTGAAAAGTACATTTCAGGGGTGCATGGGGGGGTCCTTTGGACCCCCCCCTGCACCCATGAAATTTTCTAAGTGCCACTCGCAATTTCCATTGACTCCTATGGGCCTTTTGGCCCATAGGAATCAATGGAAATTGCGAAAATTAAGTTAAGAAATCGGTATTTCTTTGGGATTCGGTAAAAAATGCGATTTTTACCGAATCCCACAAGAATACCGAAAATATTGATGCATATCATTTTGCATTTCTTAATTTGCGATTCCTTATTTTTCGCAAATTAAGAAATGCAAAAAGACACAATGATGCATGTGGGCCAAGGTGCACACAACAAAATAATTGCCTCATGGCTCATTAATGGCATTGTTTTCAGAAGGAGGGTGGCACAAATGTTTCTAAGATCATGTTTGAAAACTATCACTGCTAATAAATGCCCCTCAATGTAGAGATATACCCCCAGATGCATCAAGAACCCATTTTGCTACTCCTTATTAGCGAAAAATAACGATTCGCCAATAAGGAATAGCAAAATGCTATGCATGAAGAAATCACTAAAATAATAGAGATTTCTTAAAATTCCTTAATTGCGACTCGCAAATTGCGAATCACAATTAAGGAATACCTCCCCATTCATTCCTATGGGCCTAGAGACCCGTAGGAATGAATGGGAAGACATTCTCAATTTGCGATTAGCAATTAGAGAATCGCAAATTGAGAATGCAATTTCAAGGGTGCAGGGGTGTCCAAAGGACACCCTGTTGCACCCCTGAAATCGGCATATGGGTACATCTTGCACACACACATGCCCTAAGGGCATGTGTGTGTGTGTAAAATGGAACTTTGAAAAATGCACTTTAGTGCATTTTTCAATGTTTTTGCAAATTACCATGAAGTTCAACTTCTTGGTAATTTGCTACTCCTATTTGCGAAATCGCTATTTTTTTTAGTTTGATGCATTGCATTTAAGGAATCTCAATTTGGGATTCCTTAAATGCAATCGCAATTTAAGGAATCTCAATTTAGAGATTCCTTAATTGCGATTTTTGCATTTGGGATGATGCATCCCAAATGCAAAAATACCGGTCGCAAAGGGGCAGATTCTGAGAATCTGCCCGTTTGCGACCTGTTTTTTGCTTGATGCATCTGGGCCATAATCTCATCTACTAAGCTAAAACTCTCATATATGTTAATGAAATACATTCTTTTGAAGTTTGGAGAGTTTATTATGTTTTTACATGTTTAGTGTAAGATGTCGTTAAAACTTAAAGATGTCTTTAAAAGTTAAAACTAAAAGGTGCTCCTAAGGGTAAGTTGTCTAGGACTCCTTATGTTCTTCTTTACCGTTACTTTGGTTAGTGTAAACAAAGCATGCCCACTTGTCCCACAGCTTTCTGAATGTTCCTGCTTGTCAAGTGAACATCAGCCCAGTGCTGCAGTTCACCATCAGCCACAATTAAAGGTCAGGAGGGCCCCATGCGCCCCTGGCCCGACTTTGAGTATCCCTGCTGTACAGTGTATGTCAATCTTCACAACACATGTTTAAAACATTTTATTCTACAGCATTTAGGATTATGATTGTTTCTATTTAATTATGCGTTGAATGTCACTTTAAAAAAAATTGTAATGCAGTGCCTATTAAATGTGTTTATTGGTACAGTTGCGAGCTTCACTTTTTTCATAGGCACACAGTGATAATCCCATAGGGTCCCCGTGACGTCAGAGAAGCTCAAGCCTGCTAAGCCACAGAGATGTGATTTACTGCCTACAGCAGCGCTCGCCCACTGGCAAACAGCAGCATTTTCAGACAGAGAGGAACTTGTATTTAAGGACACCTGTCAATAACGGGCATCTGTTTTTTGTTAACTAAGACGTGCTTCGGAAGTGCCAAGTGCGTGCTCCATAGCGCATAATAACCCTGCATGTCCGTACTGTGAAATCGGGACACCTGTCTAAAATGAGAAATAACATGTCAAACTACGGCCCTATGTGACGCAGGTTGTCCTGGGATCCCGGAGATAGCTAGACTGTAGCATTAACACGTTAACGTCTTCACGCGTGTTAAGGGCTATATATCATAAGCAGGGAAGGATGCCCAAATGCCAAAGAGGTGGTTGTTCGACGGGAGGCCGTCCCTGTGGAATGCATCTCACAATCCCTTACAGAGCACATCAGCATGTGAGCGTTGTGCCCATGTAATGTTTGTGTTAAAGATTGAGTGGGCGTTTACTAACAACAACTTATCTGTAAAATGTATCAGATGATGCCATGTGAAGAGCAGGTTGAAGGGTCAGAGGTAATGTGGCGATAGAGCAGTGAGAGAATTTCATTATTTTGCCTGGCACCAAATTAAACTCAAAATGGTCTCTTTTCATGAGGTACACTTCAAAATCCACAAGTTCACTATATGCTGAAAAAATATATACATTTTTGGGCAGACATGTTATGATCAGTAAATTAGCAGCTGGCTAGGACAAATCTAATCACGCAGACTAAAAAGGCAAGTCAGCGGTTAACGCCACTGCTATGGTTGTAGGACAAATGGACAATGACGTTGTTTGCCTTAGTCACATTTATGTAACACCTCACTTGAAGATATGTTTGATAAATTGTATGTATAATATGTACCCAGATGCTGTGCATATTTAATGATTGTATACAAAAAAGTACACCCTAATTACCCAATAGGGCATCCTATGCAATACTATGAGGACTCTATTTTGCATGCTGTCCTTCTACATTTGGTCAGTCCTCTACTAACAATATCTGCCCCAACGCAAATATGCACCATAAACCAAGAGCATATGGTACATTGCTAGAGGAAAGGAGACTGATATTTCCCTTTAGTATCAGCAAAAGGGCACCAAATGAGCAACAAACATGTTATAATGGAGATCCAGAAACAAGCAATCAGCTAAAGCACATTGTTATCAGCCACTCAAAATTAGTGGGCAAACTATGATCCACCTCTTCACCAGGAGCTTCGATCTGCGCGGGGGTCAAGCATAAATCCGGTTCTTGTCCTGAAGAGATCCCCACATTGCAAGGGGGTTGAAACATGTCAACAACATCAATGGTACAACATCTATGGGGATCTAGAAAATCAAAACATCAGGCATTGGGGTAGCAGGATATGTTCACTAAAGAACCCACACCAAGTGGGATTTTCATTGAGCTCCCTTATAAAATCTTTAATGGGATTATAGAAATGTAAAGATTGACATTTTGTAAAAAATTTTCATTGGAATATTACTTAGGACTGGTACATTTCATTGATGGTTGATTGAGCTTTTCCCAACCAGATGAGACGGTGTACTGACCATGTATTTTATACTACAAAACTTGATGGTATACCGTTGAATATTTAACTGCAAAACAAGACATGCTGAATTCGATTTCTCACCTTTAATCTTGTACAGCTGTGCTCACAAGAAATTCACTGATGCACTCATTTTATATAGTTTGCTAACCTGTTAATGGCCTAATCAACTGCTATATTGAAATCCGAATAAACTCATGTGTAAGTTTATTTCTCCTTACTGACATCAATGATATGGACTTTTTTTAAAAATGCTTAATAAATTCACATACATTTTTTTGAACGGTGGACTCATTACAGTACTCTAAAAAAATGAAATTCACTAGTTAACTTGCACCCCGCCATGCAGTGTTGTCATCAATAATGTAATTTCAGATGTCATCTGTGATGTTATCAATGATGTCATAGAACATATCATGAGTGATGCAATCTGAAAGGTCATAAGCAGTGCATGGAGAAGGAGTGCCATCGCTAAACACACACACACACACACACACACACACACACACACTCACACACACACACACACACACACACACACACACACACACACACACACACACACACCCACATACGCACTCATATGTATATACAGTACATGTTTTAACAGATCTGGCTGTTTTGTTTTAGACCTGAATGACCATTTGCTTTCTTTCAGACAAGGATTCTATTTACTTACCACCCGCGTGTCTGGAAAATACTGTTTCCATCAGGAAAACAGCAAAAACGTTACATCACTTCACCACATTTCCAAAGGCAAAACAAATGTTTGGAAGCACTAACATGCTTTCTGGTTGTTCCACTGTATCCGGAAACCAAAGCATGCCTTTATTACATGTGTCACAGGTAATTTGGGAAGGGGTGCAACTGGAATTACTAGTAATATCCTTCCTACTAGTCTCTCATGTTCAGCATCATTTCACACACATAAAAGGTGAAGAGAACGACGAAGAGGTCTGTGTGTATTGTACCCACGTGCATGTTTTGTTAGAGCCTAATTCGTAAACATGTAGCATGAAGTCAAAAATGTAAAAAACACTAGTATAAGGCTACCATCTGCATAGTTTGCTTGGGGCTCCATAAACATCTGAGGACAGCACCTGAAATCTACTCATGTGTATTATCTCACCCAGGGAATTTTAAATAATTGTATCACATGTTTAAATTCAAGCATACAAAAATCGACCAACCATAAATTACACTTCAACACATTTCTATTTTAAAATAATTTATCGCGCAACACCTATGATCAGTTTTTAAATTAATTGAAACCTAATTGAGGAATATCATGTCTGACTGATACATTTATAGAGCGCTCGATTGCCGAGGCGTCTTGGCGCTAAGATAGGTTCATACTAATCCAGATACTTATTTATTTAGAGCCCTTAGGAAACTGCCAGGTCTTAGCCTGCTTCCTGAAGATAGTCCTGTTGGGTTGCAATCTCAGCTGTGAGGGAAGGGAGTGCCACAGCTTAGCGGCTTGATGGGAAAAGCTCTTTCCACCTGATGAAGCAAAGCTTCGCATTTGCGACTTGCTTTTGTCATGAACCTCGTTCATGTGTAATAACGTAATAAGTTGTATGTCTTACTAACGTTTATTTTATGTTTAAAACGAGGTCCACGAAGCTTGCCTATGTGTTTTACTAAAACGATTTATTTGAGTCAATAAAAATGGCCGCTGCTTTGAAGTAAGTGTCTGCGCATGCGTCAGTCACACTCACGTGTCCTGATGTGTTTGCAGGTTTGGAGGGAAATAGTTGCGCATGCGTAATGCATAGCTTTGCCAGTAACGTGGTACTGCTCGTGCCACTGCTCTTGTGCTTGTGTATATGTAGCTAACATTTAGACTGCATAAGTATATTTCTTAGTGGTAAGTTGAAAGTACAAACCCTGTGATGTGTTTCATAATGTTATTTCTATGTATTAATTTGTTCTCGCTTACTTTTCATGTACCGCGGGGAATGGGGGTCTGACTGAGCCGAAAGCCATCTTGGAGGGTACTTGTGCGCAGACTCGCCAGAAGCCATCTTGGCATTGAATTGCTGCCAAAGAAGGTTGATACCAGAAGCCACCCTGGGAAGCAGCACCTTCGCCCCGCAGCATCACGATATTGTTCTATTATGTTGCTAAAATGTATTCTTTCCCTGTATTCTGCGCAATTTTCTCATGGGAACCCCAATCTTGCTAGGCGGTGCCCTGAGATGTAAATAAGGCCTCCAAATAGTGTGTTCTGATTGGTGTGTTACCCAAATCCTATCTTAGGACCAATCCAAATTGAGGGATTCTGACACTTTGCAACATTGGGGGGTGGTACACCGTCCCCAAACTGTATATCTACCCTGGGTTCACCTAGGGAAATTGTCCGACTTGTCTGGTTTAGCTGACCTGTCACTGACCCATCATACTCAATAGGTGACTGAAGATACAGAGAGCTGCAGAGCACTCTGTCCGAAATTGACCATAGACTAAGGTTCTACTGAACCTTAAAGTGCTGGCGAGGCACTTTGCTGGGAGTTCGCTGACCCAATCGGGGTCTTGATCGATAGCTGCAGAGAGGGTGGAGCGCAGGCGTTGCTTCCAAACTGCGGGTGCGGTCCTGTCCTGAGCGGTACTGTCCTGAGGGTTTCCTGTCCTGTCCTGAGGTCCTGTCCTGATTCCTAATCCGAGGGTATCCTGTCCTGTCCTGGGTGTCCATTCTGCACCTGCTGTCCTTTGAGGGGTATCCTTCCTTGAGGGTTTCCTGTCCTTAACTGACCCGTGGCCAGGGTTTGGTTTCCACACCAGTCTAGGTAAATATCGCTCTAAGTTCTTTAAACTTGCACCTTTCTATTTTTCTGTCTTTTGCTTCAATAAAGACACACCTTTGCATATGTTGATTTTTCCATGCTTTTGCCGCAACTATTGAACGTAAAGTCATTTGCATATTTTCATAACGTGTTCCCATGTTACCCTACCTTTTAGAAATCATATTTTGCATTGCAGTTTGTCATTTTCTGATATGGTCTAGAACGGCCTTACTTGAACTGTCTAAAGAACTATTGCCCTTAATGCATAGCGTTTCCTGTTGCATCTCATATTAGCATTTCCATGATTACCCTGACTTTATTTCTCTATAGTTATGTACTTTTCGTTATCTTGGTTATCGATTGCCTTATTCTTGTAAATCTCATGCTAGAAGAAAACGAACTTTAGATAAAGATTTTAAAACTTCCAGTTGTCCGAGGTCATTTACAACAGTATTGAATGTCAATTTGAGTTTGTATTTTGCTGCGTTTCCTTTACAGCTAGCTCCCTGATCCGTTGTGGTCATAGGTACCCGTGTCGGTGGATGGTAAGTCGGGTACGCTGAGGTATAACAGTAGGGAATTCACACAAATTGGTAGCAGCCCGTGAAGTCACCCGGTCAATGTATATTGTGAATTGAAATATATGGGCCCGAAGCCGGAAACGGCGAAATTATTGGTTGGGTGACCTCACGCGCTCTATCAGTTTTTCTGGCTAGCAGAGGATGGTTAGGGACTAGTTAAAGGTTAGGCAGGATTAGTTAGGCTAGTTAAGTCGGTAGCTGCTAGTATATTAATGCTGCTATAAGAGCGGCTGTTCCGAGGGACCTGATCATTCTCTTGAGAATACGCTGCTTTGAAATTCCTGAATTGTTTTATCATTGTTATTCTTGTTCTTATATTGTTATATGTATTAATCCATGCGTTTGTAAACCGTCTCGTTCATTGTTGTCCGAACTCCCCGGGGAATTGAAAAGGCAAGTGGTGAATAGAATCCATTGCCTTGAGGTCGCAGGCTTAAGGAAAAGTTGGGTGCAGGTTAGGATAACCGGGAAGCACTAACTAGGGTTTTTCTGAATACGTGTGTGAATAAATGTCAGTAACGAGGTTCATTGGCAAAATTCCCATAGTGGCGTAACCTAGTAAGGGTCACATCGGAAGAATAGCAGGTTCATCGGAGCTTGAGTGAAAGCAGAGGGGTCCGCTGGGAAACCTTAGACTCGGATATATCCCGGAGAAGTGGATGAGTTTAGGGGAATAACAGGTTCACCGATGCTAGAGTGAAGGGTGGGCGGAAGAGATCTACCCGCAGCGTGTGAAAAGTAAATGGAAGTAGTTTACTTGCAGTAAAAGAAATCTTTCCTGTCTAGACACTTGAGCACTGTGGCGAATGTGTATTCGTTGTAAAATAACCAAGCACTAGCACTTTAGAAAGAAAGAAAGTTTCCGTTACCTTGTGAAGGGAGGGAGTCAGCCGCGAAGCGTCTCTGACGTCACTCCGTGCCGCGCTGGGATTGGTAGAAGCAGCGGGCGGGTAGCGGGGCTGGAATTGTAAAGGAGGGGTGAAGCGCCGGAGCGTGAGGACAGTCTCACGAAGGGGCCGCGCACCCATTGGTCGAAACTATTTGAACGCGCGCACCCCATTGGTCGCACAGAATTGCAAGACGCGTTCTGATTGGAGGTGACTTTGTAAACAGAGTTAAGCGCAGAAATCGTATGTGGCACTCGTATTGTCCAGAGACTAGACCCGATCCAAGAAGCCAAGGGTTTGAAAGGGATCAGTGGAAAGCCAAGAGATACGATATTATGTACGGAACTAAGAGAAAAATGTCCCTTGTAAATAGGGTAAAGAATTATTTCAAAACGGACAAACCAATTAAGTCCAGAGAGGGCGTTATTGTCCCGCCACCGAATACTCCCGCCTCGTTCATGATGTTTGACCGAGGGTACAATACCTGTGTGTGGTTGGAAAATTGGGTAAAGTACACAAAAGATGACGGAATATTGGCTTTTCCGTTAGACGGTACTTTCAATGGCAGGATTTTATTTAATTTGAGAACCCGAATGAACGAATTGCATCCCAGACCGAGACTAACGCAGTATGAGGCATTAGAGGAATGGGAGATTGAGGCTTTCGAAAGAGAGAAACCCCGGTTGGACAAAGGTCTGACCAAGTGGTACCCAAGGCTGAAACAAGAGACCAGGGATAAAAGGATGAAACAGTGGAGACAGAGCATGATTGTTGAGGGTCTGTTTCCAATGATGCCAGCGGGTACCCCTTCTGCGGGAGAGAAAAAGACAGAAAAGAGTAAGCATTGGGGAGCGCTTGGGGAGTCAGACGATGAATTATTAGATGACATTTTTACACGAAGCCCGCCCCCTTATAATGAGGGAGCCCGACCTTCTAGTACAGGCGAGAATCCCCAGCGTCCATCTATTAAGGAGGAGGACAGATCCCTAAGTAGGGGGGGAGGTGGCCAGGTACTGCCCTATTTTGAGAATCCCGGACCCGCGGAGGTACGAGATATATATCCCAGAATGCCCGTGAGCCCGGAGGAAAAATATTCCCGTGAAAGAGCCTTTTTCCCCAGACCGCTTTATGAGAACGAAGAAAAGCCATTAGGTTCAGGAATGCCCTTTTTACAGCCTCCGTATGGGGAAGAGCGCAGGTCATTTGGCACAGGAACTTTGTTCCCAAAACCAAATTATGGTGGAGGACCAAGTGAAACGCATCCTACTGCCCCGAGTTTTACCCCTCACCTGACCCCACAGATAATACCTGATCGAACTTTAGGAAGAGTACTGGATGAAAGGGAGCAAGAGGCCATAGCTAGACAGAGGACAGAAATAATTCAGAAAATCTCCCAGTTAAATGCCAGTCCTGAGGCTTTGACTATTCCGGTAACAATCGGGCCAGTGGTTCCGTTGTATGGGAATAATCAAGGAAGTCCAAACCCTCCAGTTATGAACCCAATCATGGCCCCGCCGAGGCAGGAGCCCCTACTGATAGACGATCAGTCCAGTGAGTGCGAGTCCGAAGTTGTGTTTTTGGACCTGCCAAACAAACAGACCGGGAGGGGAGTGCAGAAGAGGCATAATCCTTTTAATGCGAAAGAAATTAAATTAGAATCAACGTCAGGTACTAGGAGTGTTTCTTTGGTAACTCCGGAGGAAATTGAAAATTGGAGTCGTGAATTAGAAAAACAGACTCCGCAAACGAAACCTTTAGACCTCTACAAACTGAGGGTAGAAATAGAGGAATTAATGGCAGGAAATGTGGGATTAGACAGATTAAATACCGACTCTGAAGAAGAATTGTTGTTTATGTGTAAAAGCCTTACCAGAAGTACCAGGGTGCTCCACGAAAAGTTGACAGACACTGCAGCTAGTATGGGGGTAGATATTTCAAGATCCAAGCCCTTGCAAAAACCTTACAGAGCTGAATTCTCAGACAAAGATATAGAGAACTTGAATGTGTCAGGGAAAAAGTTGCAGATTAAGGAGTTGCTAGCAATTTTGCAAAAATGGGGAGACGTGGAAAAATGGAAAAGCAGGTGGGCACGAAAGAAAGATGAGGCTCGATCCAGACAAGCGACCCCTGAGTTCCCTTTGAGAGAAGTAGACAAGCCCGAAACGTTATGCCCCATGCGTGAAGTGCCAGGTGGGAGGTATGTGCACGTTCCATGGTCCAGACAGGATATTGTGTCCTTTACTAACGATTTCCCGAAATTGCGCAAAAAGCCAGTTGACTGGTACCGGCAGGTGGAAAGGTTCGTAAAGGTGCAAAAATGCCTGTGGAAAGACCTGGATGGATTTTTCGACATTGTGGTCCCGGTAGATCTATGGACCGAGTGTAAAATAGCCATAGGCTGGCCTAGTGAGGAGTACCCGAGGGACTCTAACACAGGGGAGCCGTCGATTGAAGTGATGAAAAAATATGAACAAGTAATTCTGCATTTGAAAAATAAGGTGCCCGCAAAGGAAACTGATTGGACCAGGATAGATAGAACCACGCAGGAGAGAGACGAGACAGTGCACTCTTATTATGAAAGGCTGTTGCAGGTGTTTAAAACATACAGTGGTATAGACAACATCGAGATGAAGGATATGACGCATTTCATTTACAGGTTTGTAAACGGTTTAAGGCCTGAAATTTGTCAGTGGATAAAGGATAACAAAATTTGTTGGCACTCCAAAAAGATAGACGAGGTCCTGCGGTACGCAAAGTACTGCGAGGACGAGATGGCAGAAAAGAAAAAGGCTCTCAAGGGGCTCAAGTGAAGCTCGCAGAACAGCAGGAAAAGCAGTTAAGCAATATGGTCAAAAACACTCAGAACCAAGGTCCTGGGGGTGGGGGAGGAGGTAAGCCCCGGCCCAAAATGAGCAGGGAAGAGGCTATGAAGAAATTTCCCTGTCACCAGTGCGGAGAAATTGGACACTGGCGTAACGAGTGTCCTTATTTGCCTGACGATAACCCCAAAACACCTGATTTAACTCCACAGACGCAGAAAGAAAGACCAAGAAAGACTCAACCACAGGTAAAAACGGTTCAGGTGCCCCGAGCTCCAAAGCAAGTGCATAAGGGAAAAGGCACAGAGGGTGATGAGATAGAAGTCTGGGAAAGCAATGAGAACAGAAATGCAGCAACTTCGCAGTATTTGTTAAATGATACCTTCCTTTGTGATGACCAGTACTGACGGGGCCTGAGAGGGGAGGACGAGGGGTGCGTACTTGGCGCCTCCTTGCCGGTAGACCAGTCCGGACCATACATTGAAGGAAAGGTTGACGGAAACGATGTCACTTTTCTGTTGGACACTGGTGCTACCCGTTCTACTGTAAGAACAGTGGACGTTCCAAACCTACCCCTCTCGGGAGAAGCCATCCAAGTAGTAGGTGTATCTAATCAATTGATTAGTACTCCTGTTACCAAGCCCATGGAGATCTCAATTGGAAACTTTAAGGAAATGCATAGATTTGTCGTTTGTGACACCAGTCCAGTGAACTTACTGGGACGTGATTTGCTGTGCAAAATGAACTGTACCATCTTTTGCACACCAAAGGGTGTTGAAATTCAGACCCCAGATGAAGACAGCATTTATAAATTAATGTTAATTAGACCTGACTCAGAAATTAAACGAATGACCATGCAGGATTTGCCCAAAGAACTCCAAGAAGCAGTGAAGCCAGAGGTATGGGACTTTACTGGGAAAGATGTAGGGTTAATGAAAAACGTGGACCCCATACAGATAGCCATCAAGGCCAATGCAGTATACCCCAATACTAAACCCTACAGGATGAATGCAGAAGTGAGAGCAGGTGTCACTCTGGAAATACAGAAATTGCTAGAAGGAAACATCATACAGGAAGTAATGAGTAGCCCATGTAACTCTCCGATTATGGGTATCAAGAAGCCTAGTGGCAAGTACAGAGTAGTGCAGGACCTACGAAAAGTGAACAAGATAGTAGTCCCCTGCTGCCCTATTGTCCCGAACCCAGCAGTGATTCTGTATCAGATTCCCTGGGATGCTGAGTGGTTCACTGTGATAGACCTATGTCATGCATTCTTTTCCATTCCCTTGCATCCAGATAGCAAATTTCTTTTCTCATTTGCCTTCAATGGTCACGTGTATGTCTGGAACCGGGTCCCTCAAGGGTACACAGAGAGCCCCTCTATCTTTAATCAGATCTTGAAAAAATGTTTGGAAACTTTGGTCTTACCTGGGAACTCTGTCCTAGTGCAATACATAGACGACCTCTTGGTGGCGTCTAAAAGTCATAGGGATTGTGTGATTGACACCATTGCCCTACTGAATCACCTGAGTGAGAAGGGACATAAAGTGGCCCCTGACAAATTACAGTTCTGTGCAAAATCAGTGAAATATCTGGGGCACCAGATAGAGAAAGGTGTCAGGAAAGTGACATCAGAAAGAGTGAGAATAATTCAAAAGATGCAGTTACCCCGTACTCAGAAAGAGATCAGAATGTTCCTGGGAGTGATAGGATACTGCAGGCAGTGGATTCTGGGATTTGCAGTCCTAGCTAGGCCCTTGATAAAAATGACCAAGAGAGGAACACCAGATGTTGTAGAATGGGATGATGAAAGCTTAACAGCCTTCACCAAACTACGAGATTGTCTGTGTACAGCACCGGCATTGGGAATGCCAGACTATTCCAAAGAATTTGCCCTATTCTGTGACACTCGCGATAATTGCGCGGTGTCAGTCCTGACACAAGATCATGGCACAACGAGAAGGCCTGTGGCATATTTTTCTGCCACCCTGGATCCAGTGGCTGCTGGATTACCAGGTTGTCTGAAAGCAGTAGCTGCTACCTGCGCAAGTTTAGAGCAGAGTGAGTCCATTGTCATGGGACATCCTGTAACTGTGTATGTTCCACATGGAGTGGTAATTTTACTGACCAGAACGAAGACTCAGTATCTCACCCCTAGTCGGCTGACTAAATACGAGAGGATTCTTGTGGGTGCTGCAAATGTAAACATTGTTAGGTGCAGTATTCTGAACCCCGCTACTTTGCTCCCAGACCCAATGGATATGGAAGGTGGGGTGGATGATGAGCATGATTGCATTGATTTAACAGAATTCAACACCAAGCCACGCCCAGACATTAGAGAAACACCATTGCCTGTGCATGACAAGGAATTATTTGTGGATGGTTCATGTCTAAGACATGAACAAGGAGGCCTGAGTGCTGCCTATGCGGTAGTCTCCTTAACAAAAATTGAAGAAGCAGGTTATCTATTTGACGTAAAGTCTGCACAAGTAGCCGAATTGATCGCTATGATAAAAGTTTGCAAAATTGGGAAAAACCTACGCATAACAGTGTATACTGACAGTCAGTACTGTTATGGGGTTGTGCATGACTTTGGCCAGTTATGGCTACAGAGGGAGTTCCTGACTTCATCAGGTACCCCTATTCGAAATGGAAAAGTTGTTCAAGACCTTTTAGAGGCAATCCAGTTACCAAAGGAACTGGCAGTGGTAAAGTGTGTTGCTCATAAGAAGGGCACAGACACTGTATCACTGGGAAATGATTTTGCTGATCGAGTGGCCCAATGGTGCGCCAGAGATCGGTATATCATAAATCCAAAACGGGGGGGGCCAGGAACCAGCTGCCAACTTCAAGTGTTTGAAGAAGTGCCTACATGGGATGAAGTGAAAGAGTGGCAGCAGGCGGCACCTTGGCAAGAGAGAGAGAAATGGAAGGAAGATGGGTGTAGACCAAGACGTGTGGATGGTGGCATCTTGGGCCCAACTGGTATGCCTGTGTTACCTAGACACTTACTTAGCACGATGGCGAGATTGATACATGAAGGATCACACATTGGTAGGGACGCCATGACCCTAGTGTTCCAACAGACTTGGTACAGTAAAAAGTTCAGGAAAGTAGCAGAGTCCCTCTGCCAGAGGTGCCTGCCATGTCAAAGGATGAACACAGGAAAGAAAACTGCGGTGGAACTGGGGAAAATTGGGAGGTCAGGGGGTCCCTTTGTGAGAATCCAAGTTGATTTCATCACCATGCCACGTTGTGAAGGGAAGCGATATGTCCTTGTCATGGTCTGTTTATTTTCAAAGTGGGTGGAAGCCTTCCCTACTCCCCAAAATTACGCAATAACAGTAGCTAAGTGTTTACTAAAAGAACTGATACCTAGGTTCGGGGTTCCAGTCACTATTGAATCAGATAGAGGCCGACATTTTCAGAATGATGTGATCGACGAACTCTGTAAGGCCTTTGGAATCTCACAAAAGCTTCACTGTGCATACCGTCCAGAGGCTTCTGGAATAGTGGAACAAGTAAATGGAACTATCAAAAACAGACTAGCAAAACTGTGTGATGCATCTGGCATGACCTGGGTGAAGGCCCTGCCCTTGGTCCTGATGGGACTCCGAAGTGTTCCTGACCGCAAGACAGGCCTAAGTCCCCATGAAATCATTATGGGAAGAGTGATGAGACAAGCATGGGTGCCAGGAAGCAAACTGTTGAGTATTACTGATGATTTGGTGCTTGAATACTGCAAGAGATTGGGTGACCAAGTGCGTTCTATCTCTCGCCAGATCGGAGAAGACGCCATCCTCAATCCAACGACTCCTCTCCACAAACTGGTCCCGGGGGATTGGGTCAAGATAAAGAAGCATACTCGGAAGAGCTGCCTGGAGCCAAGGTGGGGAGAAAAGCGGCAGGTGATCCTGGTAACAACCACAGCAGTAAAGTGTGCAGGGGTTCCACATTGGATACACGCCAGCCACACCCAGAAGGTATTACCAGACGAAGAGCCTGAAGAAGAAGGGCGTCCAGCAGAGGACTCTGCAGGAGCCAGACCAGAAGTAGCTGACGACGTACAGCCCAGTACCAGTCGAGCTGCAGAATCAGCAGACGTTGGCCCAAGAATAGTTGATAACGAACTACCAAGAGCCCAGCCTGCTGAAGGGGTCCAAGAAGCTGAGCCAGAAGTAGCTGAAGACGAGCTGCCGAGCATATGGCCAGAGGAGTGGATACCATTGATTGATCTCACTGAAGACCCCATTCGAACAAGAGAACGACTTTGTGAAGGTAGAGAGTGGACTAGAGAGGAAAAGCAAGGCACAGGCGAAGAACCTCAGGATCTTGAGATTCACATCAAAACTGAGGAAGGAGAAGGTCAGACAGGGACAGAGCAAGTGATTGATACAGAACAAGTGAAGGATACAGAGCAAGTGATTGATACTCCTCTACTGACTCCTGATGTCGGGAAGGGACAGACTAGACATAGCGTAATAGTTCGAGCAGAAGAAAGTCCAGAGATCGAAGTGCTTGAACAGGATCAGATAAGATTAGAAGAACGTGTTCAGGAAACAGAAACAGAGACATTTGAAAAGCAAACGCAAAACTGTCCTGAACAAGGCCAGATTAGTAACCAGGCAGAAGAAATAGATGCTAGCCCTGGAAACAGTCAGATAGACGAGGAAGAAACTGAAACAGAATTGCCACAAACTAAGGAGAACAAGAGGGCAAGAGAAGAAAACGAAGTCCAAGTACCAACTAAAAGACTTAAGAAAAGAAAACACATTGAGCCTGGATTTGTCAAGAAATTGAGGCTAAGGATAAAAACGGTAGAAGAAAAACGTGCAGAAGAAAGGAGAAGTGCTCGCATAGCTAAGCAACAAGAAGGTACCTCCAAAAGAAGGAGTGATCGAATAAAGAGACAAAACAAAAAGTACAAGTCACCTGAATGGACACTTGTTTTGGAAGAATTTGAAGATCTTGATCTAACTGACGAGAGCGACGGAGAACCCGTCCCTGAGTACTCTGCCGAAGAAGAAGACGAGCCACCGTGAATTTGCACAAAGTAAGCTACTCGTGTAAAGTCACAAAGAGGGGTCGAGAAACTTCTTCTGAGCCAAAATGTCTGATTCAAGCGTGAATGGTAGACCTAGTCGCAGCTGTTGCAAAACATGCTGCAAGGTATGTGTATGTAGTATAGTTATACTGATATTAGTTTGGATAGGACTAACAGTGTTCATTCCCTTTGCAGTGAGCAAAAATACTAATATTGTCCCTACTGAAATTGTAAATACTGACAGTGAGGAGCTGACAACACAGAGTGTAGCAAGACATGAGAGGGCACTAAGACAAACAAAACAATACTTAGAAGCATCAGATGAGGGAGGACTACATAATCACGGAGTTAAGAACAAGACACACTTAAATGTTTTCGCAAACTTGTTAATACACTATGTAGAGACTATGGAAATTGAAGATTGCTATGTCTGCATGAAGCTACCTACCTCTGTAGCTGAAGGCGTGACATACCATCACTTGCCGCTGACATATGGAATCTCCTGTAGCATTTTAGCAAGCTTATTTTACAAAAGAGGACCGTTACAGTACTATTACTCTAACAATGACGTGATCTTTTCTGAACTTCCTATACATGGGAACTTGAATCCTGTACATACCAAAAGTGACGTTACTCGCTATATGGGCGAATACTTTCTGACTATAGGCAACATCGACATAGGTGACGCACACAGAGATAACTTGACTTGTTCTTTGCGTGAGCAGGAAAAGATGTTCCTGAACATGGCAGAGAAAAGGAGAATAAAAATACAAAGAAAGGCAGATGACGAAAGACAGAAAAGACCAAGATGGGCAGAGAACATGGAAGGCACCTCAACTGGTGGGGCGGGTCCTGCTCTGTTGCTGGATTTTGAAAAGAAAGGCAAGCTATGTCTTCACCGCGAGAAGACTAGCTATTATAATAACATTTTCATTGGTTCCAGTGAATGCGAACATAATTACAAGGTAATTGGAGGTTGGGGTTTCAAAAATGGGTCAGAGCCTGTGTTTCCTGGAATTTACTATATTTGCGGGGACAAGGCTTATTTTAAATTGCCGGATCACTGGTATGGAAGCTGCTATTTTGGCATTGTCTTCCCGAAAATATACCATGTGAATGGAGTTGCTCGAAGCAGTGAAAATACTAATGGCTTAGTGCGTAGTAAAAGAGAAAGCGTAGGTGAAATAATGGGTAGTATTTTCAGTGCACTGATACCTGGAGTGGGAGTGGTTCTGAACACTCACAGAATTTGCAAATTGTCCACTATAGTGGATGTGTTGTCTACTGACACAGCTCATGGATTTCTGCTGGTCAATACCGAAATGGTTGCGATCAGATCAATGGTTTTGCAGAACAGACTTGCTCTTGACACCTTATTAGCGAAAGAGGGCGGAGTCTGCCGGATGTTGAAGGCGCAACATTGTTGCACTTATATTCCGGACAAAAGTGTACAGCTCAAAAGATACGTGAAAAACATTACTAATTTGGAAAGGGAACTTAAACCACTCGAGGTTGACAGTGCCTGGAAGAGACTGGTAGATGGTCTCTCAAATGTAGGTCATTGGCTTGCTAGCGTAGGTAAAAGCTTATTGTTCAAGGTACTGATGCCAATTGGAATTATAGGTCTCATCCTATTCTTCATATTTGTCTGTTGCAAATGCCGTAAGCACACCAGAAAGCATCAAGTGAATGCGAGAGGGGTGAAAAGAAGTGTGGATGAGCTTGAGTTGGAGGAGATAAATAATCAGATATACAAAAGGGTGAAGAATTCTCACCCTACCAAAAATGAGAAAGAAAAGTTGAACAGATTGTTGGAAGAGATAGAGTTGTATAAAGTGTGAGAAGTTGGCATCTGGTTCCATTTATTTTTGTGATGATAGTAAATATCATCAAAGAGGGGATTGATGAAGCAAAGCTTCGCATTTGCGACTTGCTTTTGTCATGAACCTCGTTCATGTGTAATAACGTAATAAGTTGTATGTCTTACTAACGTTTATTTTATGTTTAAAACGAGGTCCACGAAGCTTGCCTATGTGTTTTACTAAAACAATTTATTTGAGTCAATAAAAATGGCCGCTGCTTTGAAGTAAGTGTCTGCGCATGCGTCAGTCACACTCACGTGTCCTGATGTGTTTGCAGGTTTGGAGGGAAATAGTTGCGCATGCGTAATGCATAGCTTTGCCAGTAACGTGGTACTGCTCATGCCACTGCTCTTGTGCTTGTGTATATGTAGCTAACATTTAGACTGCATAAGTATATTTCTTAGTGATAAGTTGAAAGTACAAACCCTGTGATGTGTTTCATAGTGTTATTTCTATGTATTAATTTGTTCTCGCTTACTTTTCATGTACCGCGGGGAATGGGGGTCTGACTGAGCCGAAAGCCATCTTGGAGGGTACTTGTGCGCAGACTCGCCAGAAGCCATCTTGGCATTGAATTGCTGCCAAAGAAGGTTGATACCAGAAGCCACCCTGGGAAGCAGCACCTTCGCCCCGCAGCATCACGATATTGTTCTATTATGTTGCTAAAATGTATTCTTTCCCTGTATTCTGCGCAATTTTCTCATGGGAACCCCAATCTTGCTAGGCGGTGCCCTGAGATGTAAATAAGGCCTCCAAATAGTGTGTTCTGATTGGTGTGTTACCCAAATCCTATCTTAGGACCAATCCAAATTGAGGGATTCTGACACTTTGCAACATTGGGGGGTGGTACACCGTCCCCAAACTGTATATCTACCCTGGGTTCACCTAGGGAAATTGTCCGACTTGTCTGGTTTAGCTGACCTGTCACTGACCCATCGTACTCAATAGGTGACTGAAGATACAGAGAGCTGCGGAGCACTCTGTCCGAAATTGACCATAGACTAAGGTTCTACTGAACCTTAAAGTGCTGGCGAAGCACTTTGCTGGGAGTTCGCTGACCCAATCGGGGTCTTGATCGATAGCTGCAGAGAGGGTGGAGCGCAGGCGTTGCTTCCAAACTGCGGGTGCGGTCCTGTCCTGAGCGGTCCTGTCCTGAGGGTTTCCTGTCCTGTCCTGAGGTCCTGTCCTGATTCCTAATCCGAGGGTATCCTGTCCTGTCCTGGGTGTCCATTCTGCACCTGCTGTCCTTTGAGGGGTATCCTTCCTTGAGGGTTTCCTGTCCTTAACTGACTCGTGGCCAGGGTTTGGTTTCCACACCAGTCTAGGTAAATATCGCTCTAAGTTCTTTAAACTTGCACCTTTCTATTTTTCTGTCTTTTGCTTCAATAAAGACACACCTTTGCATATGTTGATTTTTCCATGCTTTTGCCGCAACTATTGAACGTAAAGTCATTTGCATATTTTCATAACGTGTTCCCATGTTACCCTACCTTTTAGAAATCATATTTTGCATTGCAGTTTGTCATTTTCTGATATGGTCTAGAACGGCCTTACTTGAACTGTCTAAAGAACTATTGCCCTAAATGCATAGCGTTTCCTGTTGCATCTCATATTAGCATTTCCATGATTACCCTGACTTTATTTCTCTATAGTTATGTACTTTTCGTTATCTTGATTATCGATTGCCTTATTCTTGTAAATCTCATGCTAGAAGAAAACGAACTTTAGATAAAGATTTTAAAACTTCCAGTTGTCCGAGGTCATTTACAACAGTATTGAATGTCAATTTGAGTTTGTATTTTGCTGCCTTTCCTTTACAGCTAGCTCCCTGATCCGTTGTGGTCATAGGTACCCGTGTCGGTGGATGGTAAGTCGGGTACGCTGAGGTATAACAGTAGGGAATTCACACAAATTGGTAGCAGCCCGTGAAGTCACCCGGTCAATGTATATTGTGAATTGAAATATATGGGCCCGAAGCCGGAAACTGCGAAATTATTGGTTGGGTGACCTCGCGCGCTCTATCACACCCATCTAGCCTTTTTTATTCTGGACCCCCTTACCAGTCCTGTATTGGTGGATCTCAGATTTTGCGGGGGATTGTACCACGAGAATAACTTTCGGATGTCAATGGCACCGCCTCATTATGCAAAAGACAGAAGGCTTTAAATTTCACTCTTTCCGGGATGGGGAGCCAATGGAGCTGTCTGATGCTGGTAGACGTGGGATGGTAATTGGGAAGAGCAAGCAGCATACGGGCAGCTGTGTTCTGAAGGGATTGTAGTTTAGCAATTTGGCCTTTTTCTATACCTAGGTGTAGCGCATTCCCATAATCTATTCTGGAAAGTACAAGGGCTCCAATTACCATTTTCCTTAGAGTAAATGGGATGAATGGCAAGATTTTGCGCAGAACTTCCAAAGTGAAAACACAAGCAGAGGTTACTTGATTGATTTGTCTGCCGAGCTTTAATTCACAGTCAAATGAAAAGCCTAGGTTCTTTGCCTTGGTCACCAGAGTTGGACAGCTCCCAGCCTCCACAGGCCACAAGAGTTGATTTCAAATTGAGGGGCACTTCCCAAACTCAATAACCTCGGTCTTATCAGTATTGAGTTCATGGAAGTTTGCGTTCACCCAAGCCATGACTGCAGTAAGACAGCTACGGAACTGGGTCGCTGTAATGTCCACCACTATCTGGGTGTCGTCAGCATATGACACCAGATAAAATCCATACTGTTTGATTAATCTGGCAAGAGGGGTAACATAGATGTTAAAAAGTGTTGTTGACAACACCGACCCCTGTGGAACTCCACAAGGAAGGAAAAGGTTTGCAGACTTCAGTCCCTCCCAATGGATCAGTTGTTCCCTAGATGCCAAAAAAGATGACAGGAGTGCCAGAGCCGTCTCTCTAATACCTACTGTCTTCATCCGCTGCACCAACACCGTATGGTTCAGGGTGTCAAAAGCGGCCAATAGGTCAAGCAGGATGAGGAATGCTCCGCCACCCACATCCACCACCTTACGGATTTCATCTGTTGCCATTATCAGGGCTGATTCAGTAGAGTGTCTTGCTCTAAAGCCATGTTGGGAGGAGTCGAGAAGTAGGCTATCATCCAGGTAGTTCATACGTTCTATATTGATAGCCTTTTCCAGAATTTTGGATGGCAAAGGGAGACGAGATATCGGGCGATAATTCTTTACCTCAACGGGATCCAGGGTGGGTTTCTTGATAATAGGCCTGCCCTTTTCCATAACTGCGGGTAAACACCAGTACTAATTACCCCATTCAAAAGAGGGGCACTATATGAGGTCATTTGTTCAGATACCAGATGCAGAATTGATGGAGGACAAGGGTCCAGAGGCGATCCAGATTTTGACGAGAGTAGTAGGTCATTAACTTTCTCTGCCGCTAAAACAGAGAATTCTGACAGACTACTCTGAAGGGAGTGATGCGCCAGGGGGTAATCAAAGTTTCCCCTAGGCGCTGCCACAGACTTAAGAAGTTCATTATAGACTGCCTGTACTTTATTTTGAAAAAAGGAAGCAATTTTGTCCACAAACTTTTGATCCAGTTTAAAATGGTTATCCTGTGGACGATTAGATGGAGCTGTGACTGTTTTAAAAAGCTCCTTCGAGGAGTTTTTAGCTTCCTATATTTTAGTTGTATAATAGGTAGCTTTAGCACGTTTAATGGCCTCCTTATATTCCTCCCGGACCAAGTTGTACATTTTTTTTGTTTCCCACTAAAGTCCATCCTCCATAGCCTCTCAAGACTCCTCCATTTGGCTTTTATGTGTCTGAGCTCAGCCCCATACCAAGGTGCTGATACTCGGTTCTTTTTGGGCTGTTTGGTAATTTCAGAGACAAGTTGATCTATAGATGACCTGATCCAGTGGTCAAAGTTGGTTACCCCAACATCAGGGTCAAGCCTAGTGTTATGGTGATTAGCTGCCAAAGATGCTGCAATTGATTTTGTTGGATATCTTTCTAGTGGCGGAACTTGACCAAAGGCGGTCTGTTCCTCTGACCCATAGTTGTTCTAAGATTAGCAATGTTAAAAAGTACTACATGATGGTCTGACCAAGGTATGGGTAGTACACTTGTCAGAGCTATATCCTGGTTATGTCCATTGGTTATGGTGGCTAACACAAGTATAATTTAGATTGATCAGGGAATACCAGAAGAACAGCATGTGCGCTTATATTTCTCTATCAGAAAAACATTGACGATGGGCAAGTACATTTAGGGGCCGTTTGCACCACGCACCCAAAAATGTACCATTAAGTGCATTTAAATGAGCTTTAACACTAGCCTAACTCTCTTGACAAGTGCCTTTTGGCCTTTTTCAAAATTAATTGCATTGTCTGTGAATGAATGCTGAGACCACAGCCTCCTGCCTGGTCACTTTATGTTAATTTGTAGACTGTTCTTACTGTCACCAGCTTGAACTCTCATGTGAGGTTGGGGCTGATTCGCGTTCTTGTACACATAATGCTGTTTCAGTGGCTTTGTCCGGCTTTTTAGATTGCAATAGAAGCACTACCTTCTAATAAAAACAGAAAAAGAGTCATTTGCCTTGTTGTGTCTTTTAATGTTGTTAATTATTTTATGCTTTCAGTATGAATTCTCTGTTCCATTAACACTTCTACATTTAACACATCGGATTGTCTCTAGAGTTATTTCCACCATCACTACAAATTGCCTAGTGGTGTTTCACGGATTTTTTTACATTTTTGCCAAAAAAAGAGGCACTGCAACTACTGTCCAGCAAGCAATTAACATTTTTTAGTACACTTTTGTGTCTTATTAAAATCCTTTTCACTTGGCCTAAACCATCCTTGGTTGTGTACTACCTAGAAATATGAAAAATGATTTTGGCCTAGAGTTTCTTATATATTACACCCAATGACCATATGTCAGACCTGCCATCCTTAGGGTGGTCTTCCCCCAGCTTTTTGCCTGCTTATCTCCTCTTTATGCTGTATCTTTCTGTTGGCCGTAGGACTCTGAGCACTTTACCTCTGTTAAAAAGTACTAAAGAACAGGTGCTTCTCCCCTAAACATGATAACAGTGTTGTACACCTGATTGACATATTTAGGTCAGATGTAAGTCCCTTGTAAGGTGATATACCATGTAACCGGGGCCTGTAATCTACATGCTACTAGTAGCCCTGCAGCACTGATTGTGCAACCCACTGAAGTAGCTTTTTCAACCTGTCTCAGGCCTGTCATTGCATGGCCTGTGTGTGCAGTTTATTTCCACTTCAACTTGATATTTAAAACAAGTTGCCAAGTCTTAAACTCCAGTTTATTATACATAGGTAACCCCTAAGGTAGAACCTGGGTATCCCTAGGGGCAGGGCGCTATGTAAGTAAAAGGTAGGACATGTACTTTTAAGTTTTTCATTTCCTGGTAGTGACAAACAGCTAAATGCATTTTTCACTACTGTGAGGCCTCCTCCTCTTTTTAGGCTAGCATTTGGAATTCCTTAAAGCACTAGCTGTAATTCCTGATTAGAAAGGAGTAGCTGCATCATGTTTCATTTCTTTGGAATGGCAATGATAAACCCTCTTTAAGGGTAATGTTGTTTTTAACATTACTATTTTAGAAATGCCACTTTTAGAAAGTGGACATTTTTCTGCTCTTACTGCTCTATGGTACAAAAGGGGGTGGTGATTGACGGAGCATCAGAACCAATCAAACACTCACACCCAGTCAAAAGATCTGGGTTTGATCCATCACCGTTCTTTAGCCCACTCTGCCACCCTAGTTCAGACATGGCTATAGGCAAATCAGTCTGACCCTGTGCCTCATGGGAACAGTCCAGCCCGAACTGCCAAGCCATGCCTTCCCTGGACCGGAAACAAGCTTCCGAGGACCGGTTTCTGGCATTCCAGCCGTCTTCAGCCAGTGTGAGTGTTTGATTGATTCAGATGCTCCGTCCATCACCACCCCCTTTTGTACCGCTTACTGCTCTATGGGGCATATTCTCAGAAATGTGTGATAACCATCGCAAAAGTAACTTAACGCAACTTACAACATCGCAGTCTATCACAGGCAAATTACGCCGTGATAACGAAGCATTCTCAAGATGGCGGCCCTATGCGATAGTCTCCAGATAACGCGTCAACTGACCGCGTTAAAATCAAAGCCATGCCGCAAAAATGCAAAATACGAATGCAAAAAAAGCTGCGATGAGGCAAATCGCGATTTAGAAATCAGCGAAAACCAACTACAGGCCTGCAATTCACACACGTCAGGCAGGAACAATCAGCATTAAAGTAGAAAAAACTGACAAACAAATGCCTAACAACAGCAAAGCACAAAGGATGTTGCCGGAGCAAGTACGGAGGAGAACCAGAACCCCAAAAGCCCCCGTAGGACCTGCCTGGGACCTTGGGGTCATGGAAGGCCAAGTAGAACAAGAGTAGAAAGAAGTGGTTCAGTCCTCAGGAAAACAGGTTTCTGATAATGGAGGCGGTAGAACACTATCAACTACTGTTCGTCACCTCCACTGTGTTATTGGCACCCAAAAATGGACTATGGCAGTCCATCGTGGACAAGGTGAATGCAGTGGGAGTGCTGGAGAGAACAATGGAAGAGGTCAATAGGCGCTGGAATGACATCAAGCGCAAAACCAAGCTGAAACTCACAAACAACTGGATGGCAGCAACAGGAGGAGCTGGACAAGATGGAGAAATGGTGTCCACAGTCATCAGTGTGGAGATGGTGGCTGGAGTTGGGGGACCGGACACTGCTCAACCTGACTGGACACAACAGCACCAGGGTGAGTATTGACCAGGGACTGGGGGGACGGGAGGAGATGGGCACAATGGCATACATGCACAATTGAGCTGAGCACATCTGCGGACAAACCATGCACCACCCCCCAACTCCCTCCAAGAGACCAATGTACCCAAGTATGCAACATCTCAGCACTCTATAGGCACAGAAGTGAAAGGCACACTGCATGATAGGGATAAGGGGCATCAAAATCAGAGCTGCAGGGGTCACTCTCCCAAAATGCAGCACACACACATAACAGGCAGAGCACATCAACACTGACAACAAGGTGGCCCAAACCGCAACACGTCCACAACAGAACACAGGACACAACTGGCGCCGACTGGGTGTAGACACTGGCCAATCACAATTGGCATTGCAGGGAAATGTGTGTTGATAATGTAAGAGTACAAACACATACACGTCTGTTGTCGAAATGTCCACTCTCCCCCATCAAATAGGCAGCTCCTCCGAAACAGCCACAATGTACACAGTCTGTATGTAAACATTGACAATGCGACAACATACATGTGAACACATTGTTAAACTGTATCTCCCCTTCACATTACAGAGGGACAAACAACGCATCTTGCATAGCAGCCCAACCCTTTCTTCTCTGATGACAAAGAGGACCACCAAGGCTTCGACTCTGATGCCCTCCAAGAGTTCATTGACAGCCTCCACAGCCACCTCCAGTAGTAGGACAGCCCAGCTGCAACGAGGACACTCCACCCCCTGCACAGACCACACAGCTTGCAGCACCCACCACCACGGATGCCTCCCAGGACCCCCATGAAGAACACATGGCCTTCCAACGCCATGTGTTGGGATGCCAGGAGCATCTGGCTGAACAGGTGCAGGTTGGCTTCGACCGCATGGCAGACAAACTAGATACCATGCATGGGTGTCTAGGTCCTATCAGAGACCACTCACAGTCACTAACGGACACCCACAGTCCGCTCCATGCTCTTCAACGGACCTTGGCTGACATCGGTGGAGCCTTGACTCAGAGAATAGAACAACTGTCCAGTCAGAGTGGCTCTAGCGATGTCACCCGGGAGTTGGGACACATGCGGAGGTTAATGGAGACCATGGAGCGGGCGAATGCAGAAAGATCAGCTGCCACGGCTGCACACCAGCGAGTGGTAGCTGTATTCCTCAATGACCTCAAAACCATCCTCATGGCATTGCTGCCGCAAGGCCTGACGCTGATGCATGCTGCTGCTACCACTACACCCACATCTCCGCCCCCTGAAGTGTCAGTGCCACACAGTGCGGCAGATATTCCACCTCCGGCCCCTGAGGTGTCACTGCCACACAGTGCTGGAGAAAGGCCAGCACCACCCACACGTGAGTTCCATGGAACAGCAGAGGACAAAGATGCGTATGAAACCGCCTTCGTGGTAAGAAGGGCGCAGTAGCATTCATTGCCGCCATATGGCCGGTTTCAGCTTAGGACTGCCCTCTGCATCATCACCTTCCACTGTCCTCCGATGCACCCTGCAACACTCACCACCAAGCTCCAGAAGAGACTCCAGCGGATCCAGAACGCCTCAGCCAGACTCATCCTCGACATCCCCCGACGCAGCCACATCTCCGGACATCTGAGAGACCTGCACTGGCTCCCCGTCAACAAGAGAATCACCTTCCGTCTCCTCACCCACGCACACAAAGCCCTGCACGATCAAGGCCCGGGCTACCTCAACAACCGCATCAACTTCTACGCTCCCAAGCGCCACCTCCGATCAGCCAGTCACGCCCTCGCCGCCGTCCCCCGCATCCGAAGAACGACAACAGGAGGAAGGTCCTTCTCCTACCTGGCCGCCAAGACCTGGAACTCCCTCTCGACTGACCTGCGCCTGACCCAAGACCACCTCTCCTTCAGGAAGAAGCTCAAGACCTGGCTGTTCGAGCAGTAGCAGCACCCCCCCCCCCCAAGCGCCTTGAGACCCTCCGGGTGAGTAGTGCGCTCTATAAATGTCCTTGATTGATTGATTGATTGAATGTCACAGGACGTGACCCGGGCAATAAAAAGGGCCAGGCGCACATACTCAATGCCATTTTCGACCTCTCTCCGGGTGTATCTGTGTGATGTGCATGTAGGCAGGGGGCCCAGGGGCCTGGGACATCACATTCTGCTGGCCCAGAGGTGACATGATGGCGTCTACACCATTATACCGAATCATAGAGGGTCCATGACTTTTGGGGCACAGACTTGGTGGCACCGGATACACTGCAGACGGCACAGGCACACCGTCACGAGACGGTGACTTTTGGTGCACTGAGGTAGGGGCACCTTAAGTGCTGAGCGGGTGTGCAGTCTGCGATGATGCCGCGTCCCGGCGGTCCGGACTCCTCAGGTTTTGTGTGCCCTGCTGGACTGCAGTGTAGGCCTGAGCTAGCGGACAGCAGGTTACTACTGCCACGTGGCTACACCTCATGGATAACAGAGTTAGTGGCACCTATGAGGTTGAGCAGGTGTGCAGCCTGTGATGATGCCGGGTGCTCTGGTATGTCCTCTGCCATGGTGAAATCAAGACCCAGCATCAAAAGTGAGACCTGGTGACCTGCGGAGCATGGCTGCATGATGTGGAGGGTGCCATGTCCATGGGCCCCGGGCTTGTGGCTTGCAGCGGCCCGTGGTGGGCCGTCTTTTCTACACACCGGAGGCAGAAGGTGAGCAGTGAGACCTGGGTGCGCAGGGACGGGCATGCACCGCTGGGTGGCGGGAGGAGCTGGGGTGTAGCAGCCTGGGTGCACAGGGGCCTGCTTGCACTGCGGGGTGGTGGGAGGGGCTAGGGTGCATCTGCCTGGGTGCGCAGGGGCAGGCATGCACCACTGGGTGGTGGGAGGGGCTGGGGTGCATCTGCCTGGCTGCGCAGGTGCGGACAGGCGACAATGTCATATGCAATTGTATGCTCTGTGCCATTCATGTATCTAGACTCAGATGACGGGTCTGTCTCAGATGTGGGACCTGGTGAACTGCACTACATAACGGTCGGTGGTTGAAGACACCCTGGTGGCGTAGAGAAGTGTGGCTCAATGGTTAGAGCGGCAGACCCTGATGCAGTAGTCTGGCTGGGACCAGGGTTCAATTCCCGCCTTGGCGGGTCTTAGGCTCAATTTCCTCGGACCTGATAATTCTCGCCTCGGTGCCTATTCTAATCATGAGTCCCACTCTGCACCTCTAGGCAATAGCTTGCTTAATCTCTACAACGGCCCCAACAATGCTGAGGATGCCTGACTTCACCTTGGGGGTGCCCAGGAGTGGGCTCATCACAGGGAAAGGCCAGGAAGGGTTCCTCGGTGGTATTCGTACAAGCGCCGAGATGCCTACGGGTAGTCATGCGCTATACAAGTGCGTAATCATTTCATTTAATTTCATTTCATCTGGTGAGCAGTGTGGTCTGGGTGCGCAGTGTCGGCACTCTCTCTCCCTGTCCCTCTCTTCTTTTCTCTGTGTCTCTCACCCCCCTCTCTGTCCGTCTATCTCTCTCTCCCCCCTCTCTGTCCATCTATCTCTCTCTTCCCCTCTCTGCCCATCTATCTCTCTCTCCCCTCTCTATCCGTCTATCTCTCTCTCCCCCTCTCTGTCCTTCTATCTCTCTCTCCCCCTCTCTGCCCATCTATCTCTCTCTCCCTCTCTTTCTCTCTCTCTGTGTCTCCCTCTCTCCTTCGCTCTCTCTATGTCCCTTGATGTGACCATTACACACCTTCTCATCATGATTTTTGTCTTGCAGGCTGTGACCTAAGGATTGCCCCGAGGGTAGCCGCCATGTGTCTTCATTTATGTTCAGTGTTCATTTAAATACATTTTCATTAGTTGATTCAAAGGTGAATGTGTGATGCTAATTTTTGTGATGACACATGCATGTCACCAGATATGATTGCGCGATATAAGGTGGATTATTTGGTACATGATTCCATTTAGTTGATGTGGCATATCTTTTTTCCGGGTGGGCCGGGGAGGGGTGTCCTGGGGGTGATGGCGGTGGGTGTTGTGACCCTGTTGGAGCTCCGAGCTGCATGATCAGTGGCTCCATGGCATCTGGTGCCCTTTAGGTGTGGCTGTGGGCCAGGCTCCCTATTGTGGTGCAGTCTGTGGTCCGACTTTGCACCAGGTCAGAGGAGGTGTTAGTTTCCTGCTGCTAATGCGCCTTATCGCATGTTTTGTGGTCGTATTGCCGATCTGGCTGGTCGTTGAGAATGTTGCGGAGTGTTGTTGTTGCAGCTTTTTGCACTGGAACACCTACTCTACATCCCATTAGCGAAAGTTGCGGGGGCCATCTGTGGCAATGTTTTTTGCGGCTGCTATCGCAGGTAAACTGGTTCTATGGGCTGTTGGCACCAGCTTGTGAATGGGGTGATAAATTCATCGCAACTTTGGCTGCGATAAAGTGCTGTTAACTCGGCGATATCTCCTTGAGAATATGCCCCTATGTGCCTTGCATCCCGTCTCCAATACACATCTGGGCTGGTTGACAGCTACACTTGGTGCATTCCCTCTAGACAGCCACAAACACAGTAAGGGTTGGTGTGGCAACTGAATACTTAGTGGAATAAATCTGTTGAAAATGATTTAAAAAAATTAGAGGAATTTCTGCTCTATCGGTAACCACTGTATTCGATAAAGGATCTATTATTTTGATGATGCAAGCGGATTCTTGTCGAGCTCGAGTTGACCAAGCAAGCATCTTATCCACCATTTGGCTCTCTTCATCACCTTCTGTAAATAGGACTGGGAATTATTTATTTCTTCCAAAACAAAAAAATCTCGTAAAGCCTTCCTAGCCTGATCCAACAAAGATTGATTTAATAATTCCACAGGGTTAGCAGCATTACTCAATGACTGCTGAAGTTGTGATATCTTATCGAGGCGTTCCCTTATTTTCTTAGCGGAAGTGGAAATCATCCTTCCACGAGCTGCTGCCTTAAAACCCCCCAGGCTGAAAACATATCGGCGGTCCCTTCATTGATGGAAAAATATTCTTTTATCCAATCTCCAAATTCATTGATCCACATTGGGTCCTGCAGAAGGAGCCGGTCCATCTGCCACTTGGACCTGACACTTCTGTCAAGCCCCATATCTATACCTACTTTCTCATAAGACTGATCAGAGAAGGCATTAACGCCAATATCGACCTCACTGAAACTCAAAGAGCGTGATAACAATATGGAATCTATACGAGATGCAGATTGATGTTAGCATGAAAAACAAGTATATTTCTGATCAGTTCGATTTAAGAATCGCCAAGCATCAATTAGCTGAAAATCGTCTTTCAATGCTTCAAAGAGTTTCTCAGTTTTAGGTTTCAATTGTTTTTTCCCTGTGTTGGCAGTCTCTAACTTCAAACCCTGGATATAATTAAAATCACCCCCCAAAACAATTAAGTATTCGGTTGATAATGAGTTGATCGAGGGTTATTTTGACTCACTACAAGTCCCCAACTTATTGCATAATCTGGCAACAATGCTGCAAATGAAAATAACTGCAATTGAGATAGAAGCAGTAATAAAATCTTTGGCAGGCGCTAAAGCATCTGGTGAGGACGGATTTCCAAGCGAATTTTACAAGTGTTTTATGAAGGAGCTAACCCCTTTTCTGGTTAAACTATTTATCTTCATTAAAATGGGCGGACTAGTACCTCCGGAATTTAAAAAAGCGATAGTTGTTAGATTTGTGAAAAAAGGCAAACCATCCAATAATTTAAATTCTTACCGTCCAATCAGTTTACTTAATACTTATTATAAAATCTTTATGAAGATTTGGGCTCTGCGTCTGACTCCCGCCGCTAAGGAAGTAATTCACGAGGATCAAACTGGGTTTATTGTGGGCCGAATGATGTCAACAAATACTCGCTTTTTGATTCAAGCACTGGATTTTTTTAATGTAAATAACACCCCTGCTTGTATCATGATGGTAGACGCAGAAAAAGCCTTTGATTAAGTTAATTGGGATTCATTATTTTAAGCACTTTTTAGGTTTGGTTTTCCTTTATCTCTAATAACCATGATTAAAAATATTTACCAGGGGGATCAGGCGCAGATTAAAAAATTAATTGGCATCACGCCGGTCTAATAGAGATAAATCGGGGAACTAGGCAAGGCTGCCCCTTATCAACCCTTTTGTTTACCTTTTTTTATTGAACCCCTCACGATTAGAATACATATGAATAGCAATATTAGAGCCCCTATTGAAGGGATGGCAAAACTAAAACTTTTTGCAGATGATGCTACTTTATATATTTGGATGCTGAAAAAATAAATATACAGCCTATTATGCTGGAATGTCAGAAATTTGAGCACATAGGGGGTTATAGTATAAATCCTTCCAAAAAGGAAATTCTGATGCTAAATTCCAGCTCGGGTTGTCTTCCAGATGAATTAATACATCAGGCAATGAAAACTGCGCCCAGCAGATATTTGGGAATATACGTCACAGGTCATTATAGGGATTTATTTAAGAATATTTATGAGACTACAAGCACTAAAATTCCAAATCATCTGAATAAATGGTGCAATCGTCCCCTGACATTGATAGGACGGGTGGCACTAATTAAGATGTCTATCCTACCGCTGTTGATTTTTTTGTTCACAAATATCCCGGTTAAAGTTAATGTTTTTTTTTTTAAACAGATTGATGCTATGATTTGAACTTTTGTTTGGAATACAAAGATTGCCAGAGTGAGGCTCCCGATTATGCAATTAGATACCAAGTTGGGTGGGCTCGCTCTCCCGAATATTCTCTTATATTATGAAGCAGCATTATTTGATTATATCGCATGTCTGCTGTCTACACCTTACCTGGTGGACAATTTTTTCATCAGCAAAATGATCCAGGAAGCCGGATCTCCACTTCCGGCTTTCTTAAAGACTGCGAAATTTCCGCAAAAAACTCGTTATAAGACACTGGTAGAATTTTCATATCGTTTACGTATGGTTTTTAAGCAAAAAGATGTCTGTTTTTTTCCGTTAAAATTAACCGAGTGTCATGATTTAGGATTATATACCCACTCTGCTCTATTGAAAAAATGGAACAACCCCGGCTTAGGGGTTCTGAGTCAACTAGCCATCCATGGCAGGGTGATTACCTGGCAGGAAGCTCAAGCCAGATGCATGGGGTCGAATAAAATCTCCTTTTTTGAATTTCTTCAAATTTTCAACTTTTTAAAGAAGTATAATTTTATTTTTTGCATTCCTCCTGGTACATTTGATACAGCATGATACATTGCAAGATTAACTGGTGTCGGGAACTGGTACCATTTATTAAACCAGCAGGATGAATCTCCTTTGGTACGAAATATGTTGGAAAAAGTTGAGGGGCATACACAATGTGTCTTTTCGTATCAAGATTGGCAAATATTTCGTCTTTAGGTGATGAAGCTCTGAGAGCAGCTAACTATAAAAGGATGGCTTTTTTTTGCCAATTGGATGGTATACTATACTTCAGAAGCGTTAAATAACATTTTTCCAGAAGTGCGGAATAGCTGTTTTCGCTGCGGAACTTTGGCACCTTGAGGATGGTGACATATTTCTTTTTCTTGCCACAAGCTTCAAGTTTTTGGGGATCAAATATTGTGTATTTTAGTACCGCAATAGGGAAAACTTATAAACCTTCTCCAGAAGCAGTTATGTTTGGCATAGGTAGCAATGAAGTGATACTTTCTGAATCTCAAGGGCTCTTTCTGGCCATTATGATGTTAGTTGCTTGTTCACTGATTTTACAAAACTGGAGATCAATGACAATACCTACATTTGGGAAATGGATGAATAAAATGCAACGTACAAAGTGTTTTGAAGAGGCTTATGCCAAGCAGGTGGGCTCTATAAAGAAATTTGCAAGGGTCTGGGATCTTTTTTTTCTCTAATTGATTAATTGTTTTTTTATTTTTGTCTACCTGCATTGTTTAACTAAGACGCGATGTGCTTCTAATGTAAAATATTTAGCTTTTCTTTGTTTTTCTTATAATGTGTTAATATTTGATGTTTCTTGATTGTACTGCTCAATAAACATTTTTTTAAAAAGGGTGGGTGTGGCAGAGGACTCATCTACATACAGGAACGGGAAGTGGGAGCTCACACTTACATCTGAATTGGCAGTGTCCTTGGTTCCCCACAAAGTGCTGATTATCCCTCACAGAAAGGGCTGGAATGAAAGGGGACCTGTGCACTTCAAGGAGCTGCTTTAAAGTCACCACCCACTTCAAAGGCACATTTGGGTATAGGCGCTGGGCCTCTGATCCTACCAAGACAATACACTACTGGACCTGTAAAGAACTTTGCTAGGAGTAAGGACTGCTGTGCTTCGAGGATTGCCAATCTGACTGTTCTAAGAAACTGCTTCGCTGCTGTGCTGAGCTGCCATTCTGCCTGCTGATCTGTGCTCTGCTGAGGACAAGGACTGGACCCATCTTACTTGAACATAGAGTGGCTCCAAGGGCTTGTTGGCTTGCCTCCTGTTTTCTGAAGTCTCAGGGTTCATAAAAAGCTTCTTGCAACTCTGCTGGTGCTGCTGTACCCTCCAATCTGTGAGTCCTACCCATTGCTGAGGTGCCTCACTGGTCCTGTGCTTCAAAAGAGGGTTTTGCAGCAATTTTGCTACAAAATCAACACATCGTCACCACTTCGCTGCACAGAACCCACACAGTGCCCTTCGACGCAACACAGTGCTCATATGAAGACATCCCTGCATGGCTCGATGAAGACGCAGGACCTGATTGTAAGGTTCGACGATGACACAGCGCCGATCCAAGGTCTCGACTGCGAGGCTCATCTTCAACTCATTGACCTGACTGCGTGAATCTGAACCGAAACATTATAACCTTGACAACGACTTTGGTCCATCCAAAGCACTTTTTAAGCAGGACCTGTTCAAGTTCTGTAGCCGGCCTGCCCTTCATTGCAGTTAGCCTGAACTTTGGATATTCCCTGGTCTAGCGCAACCACAAGTATCTTTTAACGCTATTGACTTCTAAGCACTATTTTTGGTTTACTCTTTAAAAATTCATAGCTCAGATAAATATTCTTTAGTCTAAACCTATGTGGAGTCTTTTTGTAGTGTTTTCATTGTGTTACACTGTGTGTGTGTTGGTGTGTGTGTGTGTGTGCGTTGCACAAATACTTTACACATTGTCGCTTTAGATAAGCTTGACTGCTCTTTTCCAAGCTACCACAGAGTGAGCACAGGTTATCTTTTAGTGTGTATCTAGCTAACCACGACTAGGATTGTGGTCCCTACTTAGACAGGGTTCATTCATACCTCTGCCAATTAGCTACCAAATTTCTAACACCATGTATAAATATTTATAACATCAGTTGAGGGATATTGATTTTAAACTCTAAAATTGTCCTGAAGATGACCCTGGACTGTAACGTTGACTGCTACAGCTGAATTGGATGGAAACCTCGATTGAATGTTTCTTAAATACAGTTCATTTAATTATTGTCTATTTGCAATATCCAACCTACATTGTTTGCTTTTTATATTTTCCTTGTAGATTCTGGTTCATATTATTTCTATAACTACAGGTCTCAGAACAACTCAGCTTAACACCTGGTGGCTATGGCACTTAGTGGAGGCAATTCCCCAGAGAAATGCATGTTTTCAGTTCAAGCATTAACTGCAAAATTGGAATAAAGAATAAATAAAAATCTTCCCCTCCCCAAAAAATAGAAGAAACTCTAGCAAGCAAAAAGACACCAAAACAATTAAAATTGGCTAAGAAGAAGCAGGTCTGTGAACTTTTAATGTTTTAAGGCAAAAGTAAGTGCCAGTGCAAAATCTTGGAGTCAACTAGGACTTAGGTGTTATTTTCAGGCCTACTTTAATGGAGAGGAGATCAAATACACAAAACCAGATTCCTAGGTGAGAGTATTCACCATGTGACTTAGTTTGCTTTTTGGAGATTAAATTCTTCCAGCAGGGCAAGATTCTAGACTGAAGCATGCAAGAGTCAGTCCAAGGCAGATATGTTGATGTTGAGCTCCCACTTGGTCTTGGTTTTTGGTACCAAAAGCTCAGAGTGGGACAAAACTGGATTTTGTAGCAAAGCAGGTTGCTTTCCTGCTGGGATAGATTCACCACCTCTGACCTCCATATAATGTTTCACCTTTGGACTTAGTCACTTTTTTGGTTCTCAAAACTGTCAATGGGATAAAACTGAAAGCTATAGCTTGGCAGGACTCTACAAGGTGGATACCATTAGTATGAGGTCCCGATGACCCAGTGTTTGGTGCAGCAAAACCTCTGGGTGTGACAACCCTGGCTGGGATGTATGTCGTTACAACGCATGCTTTTTCCACGCATGCCTTTAAAATGCAACTTTTACAACGCAAGTCGTTACAACGACTTGCATTGGGGGGCTCTGGATAGTGAATAGTTTAATTTACTATTCCAACTCCAGTCCCCGTGGATAGTAGGGAAGGAGTTGGATAGTAAATTCAATTATTCCCTATCCTACAGCGCCCCCCCAGCGCAAGTTGTTGTAACGCTTGCGTTGTAAAAGTTGTGTTGTAAAGGTACTGCATGGAAAAAGTTTCGTTGTAAAGGATGTTTCCCCCCTGGCTGTCTTGCCTATCTTGGCTGTGCCCTCCCTGGCATGACCTTGTTACAGTCCTACGGAGGTGGAAAAAGGAAAAATTCCCACTTTATTCCAACTGCTTAGAATGTTCTTTCTGATCAGTCCTGGCCTATCCTTAGGCCAGGCTTACAGGTACTAGGACTATCCGTAGTCAGGGCTCCTGCAGGGTCCAGCTCTCCCTGGTCAGCTGGGCCTTCTTGCAGTATGTGTCCTTCTGCTTTTATGTGTCAGAGGAACTGGGAAGCAGGAGGTCATCACTTGACCTGTAGAGTTCCAGTCCTTAAGTGGGGGCAACATTCAGGAGTCCTTGAGTCATTTTCTTCTAGCAGGGTCTTCTTTCTCCAGATGTTGTTTTCCCAGGTCTAGGAATGTTCTGACGAGGATGGGTGAGGTACAAGTCTCAGCGCACTAGCTAGTGATTGGAACACTTCCTATAACCATCCTGTCTACTTTTTCACCCTATGTCCATCTCCTTTTGCAGCATTTCCTCTTTGCTTTAACGTAAAAAAATCTAAGAAGCACCAAAAATCCAAAACAGGCAAATTAAGAAAGGAGTCTCCCCCTGTGACAAAGGTGACAGTAGCGCGATGGCATGATCTCCACCAAATGATTGGATTGAAAGGGCGACTTACCCCAGGGACTTCTCTATGCGAGGGTACAAGGTTAAAGGAAGTTGGTAATCTTGAGGGTTTCTGACAATGGGATTTGATAGCAGTCAGCACCCCGGCAGACGTCTGGGATTCTAATGGGATGGAGCCCTTCACCTGCTTTCAGAGTATGAGTTGTCATCCTTCCAAATGTTCAGGCATCTGCAATTACATCACTAGCTGCAGGCAAGGATTACATCAGGGGGGGAAATTATGGAGGCGTCCCCAGTAGAATATAGATTATTGTAGGGGCCACTACATCCAAAACTGATTTCTCTCCCCTCTCAACCCCTAAAGAGGAATACCAAAAAATACCTTGCATCATTAAGAGGTATATAGCAGTGTGTCATTGGAAACCTTGCTGATGAAGACTGGATAGATGCACTACAGTTATCCAGACAGGTGAAGTTTATGGACCAATTAAAATGAATACTGTTAAAAATCCTACATCACGTCTATCACACTAGGATCCACTTATATAAAGTAGGGAAGGTATTAGATAATTCCTTCTTAAAGAGGTGTGAACAAAAACGTGACCATCCTACATATACTTTGGGATTGCCCGGCTCGGAGTGCTTTCTGGGAGAGAATGAAACATAGACTGGAGACAGCAACTGAAGTGAGTATATTGATAAGCGCCCCACCTGCCCTATTTGGGATTTGGAGCAAATCAGAGGCAACCCGCTACCAATGCACACTAATTAATCTAGGGCTCCTCCTTGCAAAAAGAAAAATAGCCCATAAATGGGGCTCTCCAGTGGCCCCAGGGATAAAGGATATAAGTCACACACGGGAAAAAACAATCTATGAAGGGAGAGGGTGTCTAAAGACATTTGAGAAGATTTGCAAAGGATGGAAAAGTGACAAGTGAATTATTTGAGATGCTGGTGATCTCTGAGGTGGGAAGGGTAGAGGGAGGGTGAGGGTAGTGAGTGGGTTAATAAGTATATGTTGTATGGTTTGTAAAATCAATAAAATACTTTATACAAAAAAATTAAAAATGGCTAACTGCTTCTCACATCTTGAAGGGCTCTGGCTCTTCCTTAGCCACTTGCTTATTTATATGAGTTGCCCTTCTTTTCTGAGGATCAAAATCAGTTTGCCCTCCTGCTGGGCTTGGAACCACAGAGTTTAGGAGGGTCCTGGGAATGTATGGGAGCAGATCTGATAAGCTCATTTGGCATCTCAAATTCAAATGTATGTGTGTGAAGGCTGTCCTTTGTTCTGCCAAATGTTTTTTTACCTTCCCAGATGGTGAATCCCTGTGAAGTGGCTAATTGTTGACAACACCCCTGCCTTCCTGGAAGTAGAGGTCAAGCCACTCTCTTCTGGGAGCAATGTTATTAACCCTCAACATTGGGCCTCTGGGATGGGTTGGGAGGCTAAACTGATTCTAAACAGTTATTCATTCAGACAGCACAAAGTAGACTTTAATAAAGTTACTTTTCCACTAAAGCAGGTAAAAATATACTTTCACCATTAAATTAACACTTTCAAGTGGGAAACATCTTTGACTGCTTTCCTAACATTTTCCCAAGCCTACGTTTGAAACAAAGATGTTAATCACACCTAGACCTGTTCACAACAAAATCTAGCTTAACCTACAGAGTGAAAGCATTTTTGGGGCATTTATACGCAGTGAGGTCACACTACAGCCTTTTTTTTATATATGCAGCACTCATCCCTGAGGGTAAAAAGGCCACCCTTTAGGTTTTATCTAATATAGAAAAATAGGTTGCACTACACTCTTCCTGTCAAGAACCACATCATTGTCTTTAAACTGCAGCCCAGCCAGAGCACACAAGAGCCCTTGGCAGCCATATATGCTTGGGAAGTATGTGATTTGTGTAAACACATACTGTAGCCATATGTTTGACATTTAAATTCCATGTGGTTGGTACACTTTCTGCACCTTCTACCATAGTCTCCCAGGAAAGTTCAATAACTACTGGGGTGCCAATTTTCACATCAGTATTTTAGAGGCAGAGCCCACACGCTGTGCCACTGAATATTAGTGTCAAGTTGCACAGAGTCCTCACACCAGCAGAAATAGGATACCAAGCCCTGGTCGGGGCTGTGATTGTATGTCAGATACAGGCATGGGCTCTCTGAAAAGTTGGCCTGTGCAACGCTGTGACTGCTCATTTTGTTATCGGCCTGTGTGCGACCACAACTGTTCAGAATTGTGAATAGCCTGTGCTTGTCTGTGACTGACAGAGAGACCAGCCCTTTCAGGGGCTGCAACTGCCTTTGAACCCAGCCATTTCAGAGTTGAATCTGTGAAAGCTGTGACCAGACAGGAAAGGCTGCACCTGCCTGATATAGTCTGGCATTAAATGGGACTGCAATAAGGAAACCCATAGGGGCCTGCCTCTCTGGCATGGATCCTGTTACCAAGACCCCCCCAACTTCACAGAAACTCACTGTTGCTCCATCTGGAACTTTGTCAAGGCAGGACTGCCACCTCTCCTTCTTTGACTATTGAATGCAGGTCCAGCAGAAGAGGTGGACCTGCTACTGCTTCCTACAGCTGTGTGGAATAGCTCCTTAACAGGGTGTGAGCATGCCAAGGAGCCAGGCATGAAAGTCGACCTAACAGGAATATTCCGCTGCTGAGTGGTAAGACTGTGCACTGTCACTATGAGAATTGAGTGCATATATTTGGTAGTGATAGACACTGCGCATGAGATTTAAACATGCCACTGCCTATACCTCTTAGCCGGTAGTCACATAGACTCAGGGGGGAGGTTTGGGGAGAGGAGACAGCCAGGATCTGGGGAGAAGTAGGGATCTAGGGAGAAAGCAGGGAGAGGACTAGCATTTGCTGAAAAAGTACCGATAGGCATTCAAATGCTTCTTGTTTAAGTAGCATGTAGTATTACATTCTTTTATTGAGTGTTATTTATGAATGTGATTAAAGAAAGGGGAGACAAGAGGAAAGACGAGAACTAGAAGATATTCATATCATGTGCTCAATCAATGCATATTATATTTATATTATACAAGCTGGGGATCAAGTGGTGATGAGTCTAGGCCCATCAAATTTAGCATGGGCCCAGAAAAGTGGCTGTTTGCCGTAACCGGCCTCAATAACCTGGGGAATATGGTCGAGAACGTGTCCCGTTGAATAGCGTTCGTCCTGAAATTGGGTGGACCTAGACTCATCACAACTTGATCCCCAGCTTGTGTACTTTACCCATATTAAGGGTTCTGACAAGCTTGATTCAATAGCATTTTGGATGGTTAAAATACTACATGTAGCTAAGACTGTCTAACCTAATTGACCAACATCCTTTTAGCTTTATATTTTAGATTCATTCTTCTATATTCTAAAAAATACGTGAGAAGGACTCTACCACACCAGCCACTTCGTATGACTCGTTGGCTCAATTATCGTTTCCTATTGCATATCAACTATTCATGTAGTAGTAGTAGTAGGTATTTATTGCGCACATATATCACCGTTAGGTCTCATAGCTGAACTGAAGAAGTCCATGTGTATGGACGAAATGCATCAGCTATTTAATTCATCAAGATCGTTGTAACCCTGACTAAATAAAAGAAGAACTTTTGAAGAATACGCTTTAGAACATGGATGGAATATTTTTCCTTGTATTGTGGTGCACCTTTGCTTTTGTTTTAATTGGAACATTCCTGAGTTCGGATTGCATTGTGGCAGTGGGTGCGTTAACAGTGTGCACACAGAGATCTGGGTATTCCCAGTGTATATAAAGAACAAAAGAGATTGTGGGTCAGGTGCTGTGTTCTATAGGGTTCCACTGTCTAAGCTTCTTTCTTTTGGGACTGCGTGGCTTAACAATGATGGACAGCTCGACTCAACGATGACATTGCGCCTGCATCGTAAAGGGTTTCGTTAATGCGCCTTCATCACCTTCGTGGATTGAAACCGATGCTAGGATCTTCGACGCAACGCTTGCTCCATCTAAGGTACTATTTCAGTTGCACATGCGTGAGTCCTGTAGCCGGCCTGCCCTCCATGGCAGGCGGCCTAAACTTTGACTGTGTCCTGGTCCGGCACGTACAATTAACTCTAAGCACTAAATCAAATCAAATCAAATCAAATAAGACTTTATTTCGGTTAATATTTCAAACCATAAAAAGTACATGCATTGATTACATTTACAAAATTGCACAGCAAAACATTATACACAAATATCGTTAAAAATCATCATGATTGTTAGTTAGCAAAGGTGTCCTACTGGTCCTGATCATAAATCTAAGCAAGTTCTTATTCTCAGTGCAAGTTTTAAAAACGACAAAACATGGAGTACACAATCCTGGTGCAGGAGCTGCAAATAAATGAGGGCAGGTCTAATTTGTTTAAAATCCAATATTCTCAGCAAATCAACAAGAAAGTAACGTCTGGGATAATCATAAAACCTACATAAAAATATAAAATGTAGCATATCCTGAGGAGACTTCCCGTCGCAGCCACAGGGAGCTACATGTTTACTAAAAATGTCTGATTTGGGTCTTATTAAAAGCTGCTGAAAAGTGTTAAATCTGAACCTGGTCAGCACGAACTTTTCATGTGAGCTAAAGGCGCAGGCCAGGTAGGGCTCCATTCCACCACACGACTTTAGCATGATGAACTTTCTGACACTTGGTTTCAGCACTTCCACACTTTCTCTGTCCACCAATTTAAACTTGAGAAAGGCTCTTTTGACCGCTGTTATGTCCCCCTTCACAATGCCACTCGGATGGGAGAACAGTTTAGGGCACCCCAGCATTTCAAAGCAAGATTTCAAGTATTTTAGCCAGGGGATGCGCATACAGCTATCCTGAGATGTTACATCCCGTACAATCTGGTGCGTGAGTGGTATCTCTTCATTAAGCCACAGAGAGACCCAGCAGATCAGGGGCTTCAGTGCAAGATTATCGCATAAGAACGGTGTCCCTAACTCCTCATGCACAACAAGGTTTGGGGTACTTGCGGGAACACATAGTAATCGTTTAAAAAAGGTGTTTTCGATAACCTGTAATTGAGTATTTGACACATAGCCCCACAGTTCACTACCGTATACTGCCGTCGCTACAGACTTGGCATTATATAACTTAATCATTGCAGTTATTGGTTTCTTTCCTATCTTTTTCGCAAGATTAAGGATAGTTCCATTAACCCTCAACATATCATTTTTCTTCTTCACCAGATGAGGGGCCCAACTTAACTTCGAGTCAAATAGCACACCCAGATAGGAAAAAGTCTCTGTTACCGGAATGGGGCTGTCATCAAGCTTAAATACAAAGTTCTTTCTTGGGCGTTGGCCAACCTGCATTATATAGGACTTAGAATTATTGACCATTAAATCCCTATCAGACATAAAAACGTTAAAAACAGTTAAAAGTGCCTGAAGCCCCTTCTCCGTGCGCGAGATTAAAACCGCGTCATCCGCATATAACAGCACAGGGATGCCCCTTCTTCCTACTCTAGGGCAGTCAGCCTGTATAGATTGTAGAGCTGCATCCAAATCGTTAATATAAAAATTAAAAAGAAAAGGGGCAAGAATACATCCCTGACGTACTCCTTTATTTATCATAAACTTGTCAGTGGTGTCCCCATTAGATGAATATCTTACATTGGCACTAGTTTGATGGTGCATATCCACCAGGAAGTCGACAATCCCAGTGTCGACTCCCCTCGCCCTCATGAATTGCCACAGCCTCCCCCTGTTAACACAGTCGAAGGCTGACGACAGGTCCATGAAGGCGAGGTGGATTGTGCCCTTCTGGGCCACCGTGTATTTACTGAGTATGAGGAATAAATTAAGACATTGAGTAATCGTGGATCTTCCCTCACAGAATCCATATTGAGATATGGACATAATATTATTTGCAGTTGCCCAACTAGTGATTCTCCTCAACAGAACTCTCCCGATAACTTTAACCTTTGAATCAATTAGGGAGATTGGACGGTAGCACGATGGGCTACCCCTGTCTCCCTTTTTGAAAACCGGGACAATGGTTGACAGCCCCCAAGTCACTGGGCATCCTACCACTGTGGCAGCATTAAAAACCGCCAACAAGATAGGGGCCCAGAAGTGTGGTCTGGACTTAAATAAATCAGGGGGGATGCCATCTGGGCCGGGAGCTTTGTTTGATGTCAGACCTTCTATGGCTTCAAACACTTCGCCACACTCAAACCTGAGTACTCCTTTAGGTTCACTGGGATAGCTCTCACCCATACCAGGGTCGGCTGAAAAGTACAGAGATTCAAAGTGACGAAACCAGTCCTCTTTCATTATACAGCACTCCAACCCATCCCCCGGTTGTTCTGACAGGAATGGTTTTTTTACTAACTGCCAGAACTTCGTGCTACTATTTAAAGTTTCTGGGTCCAAAAACTCATTCCAGGCCTCCACACGCAAAGTCTCCTTATGTGTTTTAAGGGAAAACTTATAAACTTTGCGGCAGAGTCGGATATTCTCCTGGTTCCGTGGTACATCTGCCAATGCTGCCTTCAAGTTACGGGCAGCTTTTGAGCACTCTTGGTTAAACCACCTTGGCCCGCATTTCTCTAAGTGTCCCTTAGATGGTTTCGTGAGTAACCCTGACACTTTCCCCGCCAGAGCTTGATAGGCATTAAGAACCCCCACCGGATCTGTCCCTGTACAGTTAACAATTTCATCTGCACAGGATTCCTCTATAGTTTTATACAGAAGGTCTGGGGTGATAGTTGACCACTTTAATCGCCGCCTCCCCTCAGTCGTAGTCAAATTGCTTTCATGGCGTAGGGGCATGACATCTGAGAGGCCAAAACCCCTGAGACATACCACAAGGGGGTTATGATCACTAAACTCACTTTCGCTAATATCAAAGGATTCTAAGAAAGGCAACAAAACTTCAGAGAATAGCATGTGGTCAATAAAGGTGCCTCTACCATGCCCCTTAAAAGTCGGAGTGTCAAAGCTTTTACCATGATCTCTAATTTCCATGCCCATTGTTAATACTAAATCATTCATCATGGAATTACAAAATTCACCCTCTGCTGTATGTGCAAAATGTAGCCCATCTGCTCTATTACAGTTTAGATCCCGTATACATTTCCTAAGGGGATCACCACAGAGGTGCACATTGAAGTCTCCCATGACCATTAGATTAAGGCTGTGTTTCTTCATGGAGACATTAATATATTCATCTAGAACAGTCAGTTCGTTAAGGGCTAGGGTTGTATTAGTAGCATTGTAAAAATTAACCAGTCCAACCTTGTTACTTTTAGCACACAAAACAATACCCTGGACACATAAACGTTGAACATTAATGGTGAGGATACTTGAGGTTATCAGAACAGAAACAAAGATCACCAATCCTCCCTTTGGTCTTCCTCTATTAGATGAAGTTGCTGGCACAGAGAATGCTTTATAACCTTCTAAGAACATTTCACACTCCACATCCCAAGTCTCTTGGAGACAGATAACCTTAAATTGTTTAATGAAGGAAACCCATTTTTCATCTGCCATTTTAGTTGCTAAACCCGCAACGTTCCAGGACACAATATTCATACATTTATTAGGCTCCTGTGGGTTGGTAGAGTCAATATTGCATGTAAGTTCAGCTACATTTAATCCATCCTTGCCCACAGGTACTTTATGTCAGTCACACATATCAAGACCGGACAAGAGTTCGTATCTGTTATGTGTGTTAACGTTATAGGCCATCTGGCGTTGCCCACCAATATCAAGTCTGTTCCCTGGGTTAGATGAAAAACCTAGCCCGCCAGATTTAACTACATTGTATGTAAATTGCATCCCATTATTCCCAGTGATCGGGGTCAGAGTATCAAACCGAGGTGTTGGCCTACTCAGTTGTGGGGATGCCGTACAAAGGTGAGCATAAAAATAGCCCAGTGGACGAACACAAATACTACCCTCGTTGTAAACCAAGGATGCAGCTCTCAGCAGCACAGTTGCCACATGTTGGGGGTGTCTAAAATTAACCACAATGCAATCCCCATTTCCCACTTTGTTAGAAGGCCCTACCCAGTTTACCCTTCTAACTAGCGTTATCTGATCTAAGTACCCAACAGGGAAACCACAGTTCTTATTCAGCCATGAGACTGTCTTGTTTTTTAGTGAGTCATATGACTCGTCATATGGAGATGCCGGATGGGTGCCAACTGCAGGGACATTTGTTAGGACCACCACAAAAGGCGCACAATCCGGAGGAAGATTTAAATAGCGGTTTCTTCTGTCAGGTCTAGGGTCTAACTTGTTACTTATAATTGGCGGTGAGCCTACCCGTGGCTGCGGGTTTCCTGTTTTAGGTTGGGGGAGACTAACCGGGGCTAGCCGCTGGGGTCTAATCCCTAGTGTATTCTGTGCACCTGCCGAATTGACTACTGGTAACACATTGTTCCCCTGTACAGCATGGGTGGATCTTATTTCTTTAAGTATAGTGCTAGTATCTCCAGCGGCCTTTTGCTGCGCGGAGAGAAGCCCCCCAAGCCTGTCTACTTCTTTTACAAGGGAATCGATTTTTTCCACTAGTGGTTTGAGGGCCTCCTCTATCTTCATCCCCAAGCTGGTCTCCATAGTTGAGATTAAGGCAGTAAACTGCTCATTAGTAATGTTAATACTGGCATTCTGCTTGGGGGGACCTAAATCAGCTCCCGTGAACACAAAGGGATTGTTAGCTGCTGCCCAGATGTTATCAGTAGTGTGGGTAGGGTTTGCTACCGCTAAATTGCTAGTTGGTTGTCCCCCTTTGCGAGATGCCGTCTTTCTACACTGCCTGACTGGCCTCTTCTTGGGTGATACCCCCTCACTCGCCTCACTATTTATATCGGGTTGCTCCCTCTCTCCTGAATGTACCATTGCCACAACATTTATAGTGTTGGGTGTTTGTGTCAGCATACATGTTGGTGGGATGGCTGGTGGCTGGTCATGTGCCCTCAGAGGGGGCATTTCTATACTGGACAGACTAGCCCTGTTAATAACCTCTGTGTCTTGTACATCAATCAGGGGATCATCCTGTGAACATGCTGTAGTGTCTCCTCTCCCCAATGAGGCACGTCGATCGATATTTATCTGGGCGACCTTTTTAACCATATAGTTATCAATGGCAATCTGTCCCAGTGGCATGTTGCCTACTTTAGCCTTTGACATTGAGCTAGTAAAATACACACAATAAGAACATGAACAGTGCTAATTCAGAACCATACCAGTTATAGGCACAATGTTTAAAATGTGTCAGTTGCTACTGGGAATCAACAAACAAAAAGAAAGGGGCCTACCCAGTCCAGGCAGCGTATCAGGCCCAGACCAGACTCCTCAGGCCTCGGAGGGCCACAGAGGGCCCGCCCTTTGCCCGGGCTTAGCCTGGGCGCTCCCACGCGCGTCTCGCGGGGCGAGAGGGGGTGTCAGCCTTTATCCGGTGCCTCCGGCGCTCACTGCGCGTCACGGGCGCGCTTTCCAGCAGAGGGAATGCTGGGGAGAGTAGTCCGGTCTCACGGGACGCCTCCCTCGCCTCCCGGCGTGTACCTCCGCTCCTTCGTTGCTCCGGCCGTTCCCCTCACGGCAGTGCCCGTTGGCACGTTAGTCAGGTAAGCCTGGTGTTCCCCCTCCTCTAAGCACTACTTTTGCATTTAATCTTACCAAATTCATATCTCAACTTTTACTGATTAGATTGTTTTATTTTTTAAATTATTCTCTGTTTTTCTAGAAGTGGTGTGGAGTCTTTTTAGGGTGTTTTCACTGTGTTACTGTTTGATGTGTTGCATGAATACTTTACAGATTGTCTCCTGAGTTAAGCCTGACTGCACTGTGCCAAGCTACCAGAGGGTGAGCATAGGTTAATGTATGGTGTGTTTGTGACCTACCCTGACTAAGATTGTGGTTCCCGCTTGCACACCTCTGCCAATTAGAAACTCAATTTCTAAAAGTTAACAATTAATTAAATGTATCTACTTGTTGTTTTAATCTTTAATAGAATGTTAGATTTTCATACTGGTTGCTTCTGGGTGTTGGGAGAGAGATGTACATTCTTCATTCACTACCTCTGAAGGAGTGGAGTTTAGTTGAATGCCTATTGGAACAGATGTGTTTTCGGACCTTGCCTGACAAGGTTATAAATGGAATCAGTCCTAGGGATTCAGCTCAGTGAATACCACTGTCTGTGTCCAAAGACTCCAAAAGATTGGCCTCTATGTTCATTCCAATTGAATGTTAGTTGAGAGATAAGGTTAGACATTGCCAAACGTAGGTTCATATCAGACATTTAGGAGGTGTCAAGTCCCTGCAGGTTTCCTGTGACTCTACCCCAGTAAAACTTGGGCTTGACACAAATAACTTGAATTTTAAGTTTGCATAAAGTGACAACAAGCTATAATCACCCCCAGTGTCCATGGCCGGAACCAGCAGCAACCTTTCTTTAATTGATTATGGATTAGAATGTTTTTGTGTCCATAATTGCAAATGTCCTGACAACCTTGGCATGGTATTCCCTCAATCATTTAGCCTTCTACCCTCCTGTTTGCTGGATTTGTTTTTGCTGGCATTAAGAATCGGTGCACTTTACCACTGCTAAGCAGTGGTAAAGTACTTGTGCTCGCTCTTTCAAGCATGGTAAAATTGGACTACACCTAATTGACACATGTAATTTACTTGTAAATCCCTAGTACATTTTACTACATGTACTCAGGGACTGTAAATTAAATGCTACTTGTGGACCTGCAGCATTCCTTGTGCACTAAGGTACCATTTTAAAACATGTCTCCGGCCTGCCAGTGCAGCCTGTAGTGCAGTTTTAAACTGCCATTTGAACCAGGCAAAATAAACCTTGTGCCTGATTGACCTGAATCTTCCATTTTAATACTTATAAGTATGTGCTCCAGGTCTTATGGTATTATTTTTTTAACATTTCCATCTGTATTTATCCATGTTGACTTTTTGACTATTCCATTCGTTTTTATCCATATTTATTTTGTGTTTTGAGAATAAATGGAGTTGTAAAATGGTATGTTTCTTCATTTACTGAATTGATAAACATGCACTCATACAACAATACCAGTCATGTTTTAGCAAATAAAGACACCAAATAAAACAAAAGCTCTATAACCACAGATAAACAATAACACTATTTACAAATATATGTTAACATATGCCTTTTTTTTAATGAAATCTCATCCTGTGTTTAACTTTTTTTGCTGTCTATCTACTCAGCGGTTGGTCTGGAATTCATCATGAACACCATGGAGAGCCACTCAAAAGAAGCACAATTTTCAGTATTTTTTCCACATTTAAAAATATATACAGACAGGATACAGATTGTTTTATGTATGTATTTATCTATACAAATCAGTAAAAACTGAAAACTGGGAGCCTTACTTAAAAGTCACCCATGAGGTAGGCCCTAAAGGTTAATAGAGCAGGGTACATTGTATTTGAATAGTAGGACAAATGCACTTAAGTTTTACATTTCCTTGCAGTGAAAAACTCCAGATGTCGTTTTTTCACTGATGTCAGGCCTATCTCACCCATTAACTAATACTTGGTACCCTTATTACACCTAAAAAGTGCTAACGTTGGATTAGGAGCAGGTCAAGATATACTGTTTAAATTCAAATTAATTGTAATTTAAAATCCTCTTTAATGGGGAATTCGAATTTTAAGTCACAATTCTGAAAAGTAAATTTCAGAAAACTGCCATTTTCTTGTCCCAACTATTTGTGCCTTCTGCCAATTCCCTGGGTCTCATAACTATGAATGGTTGTGCTGTTGAGGTTGTATATTGCTTCCATACAGCAACAAAAAGGGGGTTAATGTGTGGACAGGAATGGCCATACTGGTAGGATGAAGTGGGGAGGGGCTGTACCCAAAGGAATCTGACACCAGGCCTGCCCTGCCTTTGTCACTGTTATGTTCTTATTTCCAATTTGCATATTTGTAGTGTGCTTGTGGTCCTTCTATGTCATCACTGATGACACCAGTCTGTTCTAGTGTCATCAGTGATCAGTTGGAGAGTTCCTGTATTCGGAGCAGCTCTGCGGAGCTGTTCGTGCGAAGCTGGCCTTTTAACCTGGAATTAATAAATACCTACAAGTTATCACGTTTTCTGACTCTTCATACTTAACAGTCACTCTCAGACAGTACGGAGCCTTGACAGGGGAAGGGGAATATCTTTCCAGAGGGATGTACGTCAGTACAACACAATCATTTTGATTGCGGTACTTTACGACGCAGCCATTACAACGCAAGTCGTTACAACGACTTGCGTTGGAGGGCGCTGGGTTGTGGAATCATTTAATTTTCTATTCCAAGTCCAGCCCACTTAACAGTAGGGAAGGTGTAGGAATAGAAAATCAAACTATTCCTTAAGCAAGAGCGCCCTCCAGCGCAAGTCGTAGTAATGACTTGCGTTGTGATGGCTGCGTCGTAAAGGTCGCACGGTGTAAACACCACGTCGTTGTAAAGGATGTTTCCCTTCCAGAGCCAGATGTGGGGGTAGGGCAGGGTATCCCCCCACACAAATGCAAACACTAAGTATAATTATTGGACCTCCAGATCCACTCTTCAGAACACTCTTGGGCCAGTGGAGTTTACAGAAGAAAAAGTGCCCTGCTGATAAAGGATTTCCCTGCTGTCTGAGAAGCAATATTGGACCTGCTTGCCTCCATTCCAGGCTAACCAGAGGGACTCCAAGGGTAATTTGGCTGACCTCCGGAGTGAGCTACAGGGACACAGGATCCAGAGGCATCCCTGCAACTGTCTAGCCCGCCTGCTCTCCGCGCTATAGAGAAGACCATCTACAATGCCCAGCCTGCTGCTTGCGGCTTCCTACATTGTGAATGGAACTCTTTGACTTTGAAGGCAACTTCTCAGCTGGGCTAACCTGGTCTCTTTGTCCACGCCACAATCTATTGCAGTTGGCCTGAAATTGTGACTTTCCCCATGTCTAGTGCGACCAAATGTCTGTGGTGGCGCTTTGGGCTTTTAGGTACTATTTTAACTAAAAACCTTAGAATACAATTTCCCTGGTACTACTGATTGGATTTTTGTTGTTATGGTATCATTTTATATATTAGAATGTGCTCCTTTATTCTAAAATGGTTTGGGATTTTTGTTGTGTTGTGTTTTCAATTTATTACTGTGTGCGGATGAGTGTGCAGCATAAATACTTTACACATTGCCTCTAGGTTAAGCTTGAGTGCTTTTTTGCCAAGCTACAAGAGGCTTAAGCACAGGTTAATTTTGTGAGTTTGTGGTTCACCCCAACAAAGTCTGTGGTTGTTGCCTGAGTGGGGCGCCTCTCTGCTCTCAACCCATAACCCAATTTCTTACAGTCAGCAGGCACGCATAGGCCCTTATTATGACCTGAATAGAAAGTGCTGTGACATCTATTGTACCTGATAACCTTTGACTCAGCCGATTTGGAATTTATTAGGTGCAACAAATACCTCCCAATCACAAGCTTTTGAGGAGCAACATCAGGGCCAGACTGGGAACCGAAGGCAGCCCTTGCAATCTCGGACCAGTTGTGGTGATGTGTAGATTAGAAGACTGAATATGGAATGCTGTGAGGTCACTGGAGCTCTCTGGTTCTACTGGTCAGTTACTCCTGTGCCCCTTTGTAGCGGATGTACTTTACTAAATAAATACCTACTCTCTCTATATCCTGTTTGACGTGCTCACTACATAACTGGTGACGAACTGGGTTCCTTCTACAATCAAAAAGAAGTTGACTTAGGGACCAGGGAGTGATTCCTCTTCCTAAGGAGCAAGAAGTACAGACTGACGGCAGGGCATCAGCCCTGGGAGGAGGGTATCAGGGATGTCCGCCTGGCCCATGCGAAAGCACTTTCTGCATCGGGAGCCTGGAAACTTATGTTTGCTGCTTTTGTTACTGGGGGCTGATATTGCAGCACCATTGCAAAACCGCCCCCTGTAACAAAACCTCTCCACGGTGCTTCAAAACTGGCCCCACCCACCCTTCCAGCCTCCTTGGAAAACGCCTGATGCCCGCTACTGCCAGTCTGGCCCTGAATAACATGCTGACTTTGGTGCTTACCACACTAAAATTCCCATGTTCCCCTAAATAACAGACATTTTTCACTTGATAAATTTCAGCAGGTTTAACCTGTTGATAGCTTAAAGTTCATAAGTGCGATATGTGTGGTAACAGCATTTACTTTACTTAGTGCAATGAACAGGACAGCTTGTAATGAGGCTCTGAATGTTGTGCACAGATATGGCTCATCAGGTTGAACACACACAGAAGGCAGATTTTTTACCATGGGCCTCATTTATGAGAAGTGACGCATCGCTGCCTGAAAGCAGGGATGCGTCACTTTTCACTGCGCCGTCCCTGTGACATGATGGATGCGTCATATTTACAGTATGATGCATCACGTCGCAAGGAGTTACAGATACATCAGTATTTCTGACTTATCTGTAGGCGCAAAAGTGACGCATTGCTGGAGTGTGTCACAAAAGTGACACAACTCCAGCAATGTGTCCTTTCACATGGGGCAAGCCCCATGTGAAAGGGCCTGTGTCAGTCTCACGCCTGCTGTGAGGCAGGCGTAAGATATTGATGCATTTGCATTCTAGAAGTGTCGCAGTGAAATCTCATAAATTTCACTGCGTCACTTCTACGATGCTTACTTGCGTCAGAATGCCCACCCTGCATACATTATACCTGGCACCGGTATAATGTGGCGCAGGGGTTTACAAAGTGATGCATCTACCTAGATGCGTTACTTTGTAAATATAACACAACATGGCTAATTTTTTACCCCGCTGGTGCGTCACAAAAAGTGATGCACCGGCAGCGCAAAAGTGATGCAAGGACTCATAAATGAGCCCCCCTGTGTTTTGGCTCTGAGCTGATCTATGTGAGCTGTATTCTCGCATGCAGCACCCTCATGTGTAAAGTTTAACTGCTTGCACATGACTGGTGTAAAACAAACTGTTACAACATTTCAGAAAGAATGCTGCTCCAACCCTGCTTCAGACAGAACAGATATTTCCCTCACTCATGTTGTGCCACCCTGTCTCCTAGCTCGGTTGCTGATACACTATTTATAGTACGCTGAATTCATTACCATCAGTCACTGTGCTGTGGGTTCCCATCAGCAGCATGTGTTCCTGGAGGTATATTTTACACCTGCCGTGCTTATCAGTCCTCAGTGGTTTACAGACCCAGGCACTATGTTAATGATATTAAGCGATAACCGTCTAGAAACAAGGAAACCTGATAAGAATTGATGGCGCCCACCACCTACAGACACATTTGCTCGTTTGCTGCGCAAGCAGAGACCCATTTCCATTTCTTGCAGACATTTTCAATCTGTTCCACGTTTGTGTTAGTGTTTTTTGCTAGTTCTGCTTTCGGTCTTGTGGCCAAGCTGAGGCTGGTTTATGGCTCGGGCATGATTTTGCATTTTTTTACGCGGGGCAATGAATTTCGATGCGCATAATCTCGGCCTTTAACTGTCCATCAATCAATCCATCAGAAAAGTAATGTGGTGTGTCCCGCCAAGCAGCAAATGGATGTTTTCCCTGTAGCTATTCTGATGCAGGTGATAAAATATGCAAAGATCTCTCTCTGCCTCTCACAGCGCAGTGCCTGGGCAAAAATTAAACATCCCTTATTGACAGCCTGCCAACATTCCCCTCCGACTAAATTGCAGCATTATCAGGCTGTTAGAGCTTTTTTTTTTTAATTTTAAATGTTACTGTAACTGATAAAACTCATGGCCATTCAGAAGTTCTCCTAAAATGTGAATGCAGTTTCCCTGGCTCTTCGGGGCTGGGGTAACGACAAGTAGTGTCTGTAAATAATTGGAATGCAAATAATTATCCAGAATAAAGTCAGTCTTGGAGTAAAAATTAATTTCAGATATCTGCCACATTTGACGCAATCCCAATGCTCGGGAATAGGGATTAATTTTAGAGAAAACGAGAGCACATCACAGTTCCGAAGGAGCACTGAAAAAGCCACAGGAGTGAACATACTATTGTATTGTATTGTATTGTAATTGCATTTATATAGCGCTTACTACCCCTGACGAGGCGTCGAAGCGCTTTTTCGGCGGGTAGCACGCTACTCCGGGACCCATAGAGGATTAGTGTTGTATTAGTATAGTGAAACATGCAAGTACATTTTAAGTGGTGGATAGGTTAGTCAGTTATTTGGATTTGGAATGATAGCAGAAGGATAGAGGAGGACAAATGTTTGTATTTATTTATCGCTCGCTTGTTGACGCATGCTATTCAGGAAGCCTATAAAGGATTAGTGGTGAATTAATAAGGTGAAATATGAGGTAATTTCAGTGGTGGATATTAGTCTGTTACTTGGAGGGAGAAGGATAGCGGATGGATAAAAAGGGAAGAAAGATTTGCATTCATATAGCACTTGTTACCCCTGATGGTGTAGTGTAGTTCCTATATTCCCAATAGGCTCTGCCCATTGGAATAACATAAACGATAGTTTAGACGTAGGACTTAGGTTGACTAGGTCTCTATTGAATATGTTAGACTTAATTATGAATGCCAGCTAGCTCAGAGGTCACTAGAAACTTTCTTGAATAAACAAGAAGGTGTTAACTTTCCTGAATAGACAAGAAGGGATTAGTTTTTGACAACCGCATAAACATGACAACTTTGCTCCCTCCAGAATAAGGAGTATACCTCCAGAGTCGCGGAAACAATAGATAGCTATTTCACTCAGTCAATCGTGCATGCTTAGTTTCACCAGAAGCGCAGAGAAATAGAGAGACGGGCGTTTTCAATAAAAGAGGATATTTATTGAACAGTCTTCTTTCTCATGCAAGAGAAGTGAGTTGCCACAATTGCAATACTTGTCATAAAGTGAAGCGCGTACAGTAAAAGGAGTATTATGAAATAATACTGTAAAAGCATGGTATGGTTTCTAAGCCATACGGTGTTTAAAATAGATAAAATATATACATAGATAAAATCATGACTAAACGTACTCAACTGGTGCTTCTAAGATACGCCTACCCCGGTGTACCTAACCTAAGCCTAGTACGTGGGAAGGAGTAAATGAGCTGCAGTTTTAGTTAAGATAGTTTTTGCCAAGAATCTGAATCAAGAATTCTCTAAGGGTCTAATCAGCTCCGTACCTTGGTTATAGAATGAAGGAGGTCTTGTATCTCTCTCTCAGGACTCGATCTGCCAGCAACCCGCAAGGGTGACAGGGAAACACTGGAGCTGGTTTTATCGGCAGGAGAAAAGACAACGTCTCTCTCAGTGCGTCAATGGGAGGGTCGGCTTCCTAAGGCACTCACTACAGCAGGGCGTCGGGCAAGTAGATAGCCGATCGGCTCCAAACCACCGTGTGTTTTGCTAGGGCAGATGCTGGTATATTTATACCTGGAAGGTGCCGAGTTTGATGTAAGGTTGGACATAAGACGTCACTAAGAACTCGCAGTTCTTTCAGGACTCCAGGAGTTCTAGGACAAATCAATACAGAAGCAGGGGGAATTCCCGGGCTGCTGGAGGCTTGGTTTGTTTAAGAACACGTTGTGCTTTCTAGGAGTCTATGGGAGTAGCCTTGCCGTATTTGGACTGCATTGGCTATGACTTAATATGGGTATGATTCTTATGCCTTTATAAGGATATGATTTGATATAACCGCATAAGGGCATAAATCGGGAATATTTAAATAGGGTCCTAGATACGTTTACAACACCCAATCCACGTATAATGTCCATCATTACCAAATACTAAGCAATTTTAAACATAACTATGCATGTGTTTTCCATCCCACCCCAAAATACATAAAATGCATTTGAAATGGTATATACACGAAAATTGAGTATTATACTGTACGTTTTCAAGCAGTGGTATCATTCAGAAAATGCATATATTGTACATTGAAATGATGACTGAATGAATCACGAAATTTACATTTATGAAATGGCTCTGAATACAGAAGAGAAGGTCGAGACCATTTCATCTCATATTTATACAAGACTGTACATGTGCTAGAGGCTAAGTCAAAATATTGTCTCTAGAGTTTCAAAAATAGAAATCTTGTTCTCTAAGAATAGTTCTACTTTAAGCAGAGTATCATGTGCCAAAAAAGGTAAATATTTTGGGAACGGGAAAAGAACTTCCCTTTCAGGAAAACAAATAGTTCCAATAGTTTTTTTGAAGTTCTTTTTATCAAAACTGAAGGCCGAATTCAGAGTTCAGGGAATGCTGTGTGCTCGTGTTTTCAAAAGTTATTCTCGTTGTTAGGAGAGAACATTAACTCATATAGCCTGGCAAAGAATTAATCTACAACAGTAGGTGAAAGTTGGACCATGTCCGAAAAAGTAGAAATAGTGCATATGTGAGATGCATTGCCGTCATCGGTGTCTAGATCAGCAATGGTCACAGAAGGTTGTACCTGTGTGCAGCTTTCATCTCGTACCTCACCGCCACATAATCGTAATGGTGAGGTCTCAACGAATGCCATCATCAGAATAGGTAGCCGCTGGGGACAACACGTTGCATGAGCCGTTACCGAACCAAGCAAAGTATCGATATCCATAGGTACTGCTGATGGTAGTGTGAGACATACGTCCAACACACATTCTTCTCCGCAGAGCAGGCATCGTATAACAGGTAGGATGCAATCTTGCCAGATTGGTCTGAATGAAAGAAACCAGGTAGTATTCAGATCTCTTAGCTGAGCCAAGCTCACTACTTTAGTTATCCAGTCTCGGTATCTCATCGCTAGGAGCATTTCTTCCATTGTAGCCTGAGTTTTCTCTGTGGCTGGACTTGCCATATCGAGCAGAAGGAACAAAAATAATATTCCTGCTACGAGTCCCAAGATGAGAGGCAGGCTGCCGAACACAGAGTGCACGAAATTCGGGAAGATGCTCAGGACTGCTTCAAAGGGTGCTAACAGTCCCGAAAAAACTGTCTTAAATACATGTGCAATGCCACTGGTATCAGACATGTTTAAAATTTGACTTAACATTTCTACGAAATGTACGGGGCAATTTGTTGATAATAATGCATGTATCTCTGCTGCTGTCCTTGCAACTTGCAGATCATACGTTTCTCTAGACAAGGTTAAAGGCACAGTTGTTTGTAAAAGAATGGATTTCATTCTGCTTAAAGTATCAATTCGAATTGAAGAGATAATCAGAGAAGCCCATATCGTTGCCTCCTTGTCTGGTTTGCTGTTTGGATACAATACTAGCATACAGCAAGTGACCATGGAAGTTACACTGACGAGATGGGCCCTTCCTGGCACCATGCCACAACAGCTGCGGTCACTTATTATAACGTAACTGCCGTAGGAAAGTTGTCTGAAAAAACGCTCTATTTGTGTAGCAGCGGTGCCGTGCAGGTGGCATGAAAGGTTATTCGATGAACCTTCGCAGGCTCCATGCAAGTTAATTCCTTGACACAGAAGTGTACCGGTCAGTGAATTTTTACAGTTGTTACCGCTAAGAAATACCTCTTTTTTCCCTACCTCTTTTTTCCCTCCACTGTAACATCTATGTGTATAAGGTAGATTCCATGTTGACTTGATGTAACCTTTACCCAACCTTTCATACAGGCCTGCTGGAGTGTGCTTTTGGCAATATTGAAAATAAAATGTCGTTATTGGAATTGTGATTGTGCCATGTATTATCCATTCAATGACAGGTCTTTCGGAGACTGTCAATGGCAATCTTTCTAGTTTTTCAATGCTCAGCACCGTATAGTCTGCTCCTTTTTGTGCCAAAGAGATTTGTTTATCAGTAAGCTTAAAGATAGAAAATAATGACGTTGTGTTGATTAGACGCCATGGCACGTAGCCTGAACGGAGATTTTGTAACGTCCAGCCTAACTGTAGAATAGAACGTAATTGGGACTGGCCATGTTGTAATATTAGCATATCCTGTTCTATTATATCAATAGCAGATGATACAATGCTGTCCAGTGAATAAATTCTGGAGGACACAGTCGTTAACCCATTGTCCACTACAGACAGTGATTTTTTCAAATGAATACGATCAATTTCTCATATTTTTTCAGCAGTTTCAATTTGAGTTACTTTCCAAGCTTCATTGTAAGCAGCGTATATACCGGCGTATATGAAACGTTTTTGACGCTGTTTGCGAGGTCCTAATATGAAATCTCGCAAGTCAGCACCTTCTTTAAGTAAAGTCAAGTGTTGTTTAATTTCAGGCAGTGTGGATTTCTGTAGCCATTCGAGGCATAGTTTCCCTACACTGTATGTTGTAATTATCCCTGGATGTTGTCTCTGGGAATATCTTGGGTCTGGCCTGTTCTGTTTGAACCCCTATTTGTTGTTCAGGAATCTATCTTGACAGTTATTAGTGTCTGTGGGCCAGATCAACCATTTTTTCTAATCAGAATTAGTTCTGTTTTGGTGTAAAATATGGGATACGTCTATTTCCGCATCTGTAGAGCTATTACTATCAGGTATGGGCTTTGGTATAGACGGTTTGTTTAAGTCCTTTATTTTGGCTATGCCAAGACAGGTTGTTTGTTGAATGGTGCCATTCAGGAACATTATTTGTTCTGGGATCATGCAGGCTCTGAATAATGATTCAAACCTTGTACTTGCCAATCTTTTGTACCCCAGACAGTTTTTGTCTCAATCTTGTTTTTCCAAAATTCAAAATCAAATGTAGACATTTTTTCATAAAATTTTGTAGAATATATCAATTTAGTATTTGTCAACATGTTTTTCATTCCTGTCTTATTCATCATTTTAAAATAAAACGTCTCTGGATCAGTTGTATTAAACCCTGAGAAGTATGGGAATTTCTCATAAAATGTTTTCGAGCTGCCTTTTGGCAGTGTTGGACAATGTTCCCATTGATTATAAGCAAAAACATTTCTAGGATTAGCAGATTTATGCAAATAGTGATGCCCATAATGATTAAAACAATACATTTCTTCATAGTTTGATGAACCTTCTAAATAATCATGTTCTGTAAATGTTGCTGACATTTCTAAATCTGACATCATATTATTAATATTTTCAAAGTCCCAATCATCAGAGAAAGTACTAGGTGATACAAAGTCACTTAATGAAACCTTGAACTGATGTGGATATTTCAAGAGTTCAACCGGGCCATAGATGTCGTAATCAGTAGTGTCCCATGCTACACCACCAGGTATAGGAATGGCTGTGATGTTTACTGACGATAGTTCTCTTTTTTCAATGTGAGAGGATCTGTGAGGCATTAGAACCAAGTTGATGTTCTGACTTGCTGTGTCCATTGTACTGTATTTTCCATCAATAAATCTTCCCAAGCTTAAAACCAAAATGAGCCAGAGTAGGAGGACAAGTACACCTAACACAATCCACAATTCAATCCATGGTGAATTCAGATATGTTTCTCCAAGTTGATGAAAGAGTTCAGTTATTTTTTCTTTGAAAGTTGTATTTGCTGGCTTTTCTTCTTGTTCACTTGGATCTTCAGAAAAGTCATCGAAATTGATGAAGTAGCCAGATGCAATTCTGTCAATTGTTGGAATAGCTTCTGGATTTTCATTAATCTTTGGATTTGTATAGTCAGAGGCTACATCATTGTAGATTGGTGTTTCTTGACAAACTGTTGCAATCTGGGTTTCAAGAGGCACAAGTTCCATGGCTTTGTTGCATAGTCCTTTATTATTCACTGCAGGTTTATCAAATGTGATCAGTTTGAACCTCTTGAATTGTAGCAAGGTTTGGTCTTCTGCTACTTCTTGGGAGTCCACTGGGCCTACTACTTATTATTGGCCACATGATTGTGGTTTTACCAGGTCGATTGATACAACTCTGTTCTCCTTTTTACCAGCAAGGGGCGGTAGTACTACTGATCTTGTTCCGCTGATAGCTAAGACAGGTACTGCTTTTCTGTAAGAAGGCCCAAATTCCTTCTTCACCGCGATCTTTTCTCTGACCAGATCCCCAATCTTTGGAATCCAGACAGGTCTTGCTTGGACAGGTGGTTTTTCTTCAGTGGCCGTTGGCTTTAGCTTTGTGTTACTTAGACTTCTTCTTGTTTCATTTAAGTCCTGTAAAACAGCCAAACGATCTTTGATATCAAAGGTTTTTAGTTCCACCACTGAAGTCTGACTATCTAGATCTTCGATAATCATTCTAGTACCAAACAAAAGTTCATACGGAGTGATTCCACCCAGAGAATGTCTTGACAGATTATTAAGACTACGTTGGACACTTATTAGATGTTTGACCCACCCGTCACCCGAACCTAATAGCCTCGCTGTTATAGATTGCTTTATGTCACGTTTTTTTCTTTCCACTACCGCATTTCCCTCGGGATGGAATGGACTAGAGTACCGCAATGCAATGCCCAAGCTGGCCATGGCCTCCTCGTAAGCTCGAGAGCTAAACGCAGGACCCTGGTCAGAATGTAGCATGCCAATTGCGTATGTGCCGATAAAGACTCGCAAATCTTTTATAACAGTTCTGGCGTCAGCCGAGCGCTGGGGCCACATCCAAATGAATCTCGTGCAGGAATCCACTGCGACCATGATATATTTATAGTTGCCATCCCTTTGTAAGGGACCACAGTGGTCCAGGTAAACACATGCTAATGGTTTATCTGAGATTAGAAGGGGCTTCTGTGCAGGTCGCTTCACTGTTGATACTTTTATTCTTTGGCATATTTCACATTCTAGAACATAGTTTCTAGTCTGTTTTCTCATGCGTGGCCACCAATATCTCTGTTTTAATAACAATACTGTGGCGGAAACACCAGAATGTGCAGAAGCGAGCACTTCATGTGCCGCTAATATTAGTCCTAACTTGTGTTCCATGTTTGGAATTGCCCTATCTCCCACTCCAGCGATTACAGCAAAAGGAACATTATTCGCATCAGTTTTGTATGAGTACTTTACTGGAAAGCCTTTCGGGAGTGTCCTACCACTGTCTTTTATTGAAGCACTGACAGCTTGCCTTATCTCGCTGTCTATTTTTGTTTTTGACCGGGTAATGGCAGCTACGGAAGCCGTTTGCACAGCTGCCTTCACGGCCTCATCAGCCAATGAATTCCCTGCAACGTGAACGCCATCACGTTGATGACTCAGTGTATATATCACGTGAGTCTTTTGTAGTTCTTTCTGTAACAGAACTACTTGTTCCCAAAGCATTTTATGCTTGATTGTGCCACCTTTTGCATCTTTGAAACCGTTTAGAACCCAGCTCTGCAAGTATTCATTGAAAGACTGGATGCAATAGTACAAATCGTACACTATTAGTGTGGGGGATTCGCGATCGGTATTTTCAAGCCCCATCTTGAAAGCCTGTGGTTCAGCTCGCTAAGCTGTACAATCTCCAAGTGATTGAGTTTTAGTGACCAAGGGTCTAGATTTTCCTTCGTGCCACCGACCTTTAACAATCGCGCACGCAGCACTATATGCTTGTTTACCCCCAACTGCCGGTTGTGCTGAACCGTCTGTATATATTATACAGCCGTAATGTTCGAGAGGCAGAATTTCAGTCGGCAGAGGACATTCATATTCGTATTGGAGAAATTCTTGCGTTTTTAAGTTATGAACAAATTCGTATACTACGTCTGATGCAGCAAGAGAATTAACCCATTGTATCCATCTCGGATGTAAAGCTTTAGCATTCAGAATGCTGGCTTTTGTTACTGCCTCTAGGGCAGGTACCGGTGTAACGATTATTATACGTTTACCTTGTGCGAGGGCTCTTTCTTTTGCTACAGCAGTTTGGACCGCAGTCAGAATTTTTTCAGTAGAACTGAATTTCATTTCAGCTTGTGTGTACAAGTGTGATTTATAAGCTATTGGTACCGTTTCTCCCTAATTAGAGGTTAGGTACGTAAATCCGCATCTTCCTGGGATGACTCGGATTACAAGGTTGCGCATGTTTGCAGTTTTGTTTTAGTTAATGTCTGTTTGTATTGATCGTAAGATTTTTGTGTGTTTCTGAGTCCAATTATTTAGTTTGAAATCAGGTTTTATTAATTCGTAGAGAGGTTTAACCCTCTCTGCATAGTTTAGAATGTAAGTTCTTCCGACATTCAGGAAACCAGAATTGATTGTAAGTTTTTCAGCATTTTTGGAGCTTGGAGTACTGCACACTTCTTTAAGAAGTTGTCTGCTAGGCTTTTGCCTTTACTTGATAACTCATATCCTAAAAATAGGACAGTGAGGTGGGCAATTCGTGACTTTTTAAAGTTGAATTTGTACCCTTCAGATGCGAACCCAAGTATTATGGTGTTCACTCTTTTCAAGTGTGTACCCACTCCCCAGGTCATCGTCAGTAAGATAGATATCATCGACATAAGACAATGCCTCATCATCATACATTTGTAGTTTTTCTGTTACCCTGGCTGAAAATAATCCTGGGCTGTTCTTGAATCCCTGGGAGAGACGACAGAATTGCCTTTAGGCCCCCATACTGGAGAAAGCGGTGAAATACCTGCTTTCTGGTGCAATGTTTTGACAGAAGAAACCATTTGAAATATCTAATGTTGTTTTATATGTTTTGCGCATGTTGTTATTCATTAGTGCTGCACTGTGTGAGTTTTGTACTGCAAATGTTTTGCAACAAGAGTTTAGGTGTCTGTAGTCCAAAACTAGGTGATATGAATCGTCTGGTTTGGAGACAGGAAACAAAGGGTTGTTCATTTGTGAGGTTCATGTTTCAATCACCCCCTGGTATTCAAGTTGATCTAAGATCTCCCTGACTTGTTTTTTAGCTTCTTGCTTAACAGGACACTGCCTCTGTGCAGTAGGTTGATTTTAACTGAATTTTATGGTGAGGAGAATCCTCATCCCATCCTACATGATTTTTATATAATGCAGGGGCTTTGGCCACTGCCCATTTTCTAGCATATGTGTATTTTTTATGAATTGGAATGCGATTTGAGAAGGCAGGCATAATCATTTCTTCGCCATGTGGGCACTCCCTGACAAACTCTGTTGGCCAGTCTTTCTCTGCTCGCAGGATATCGTGGCCTTTTGATAGGTTCTCCCAAAATAGACCTCTTATTTTCCTAGTTTTGTCCCCCTCTGTACGTAATGCTATTTTATATAATAATGGGGTACACTAACTCTGGTGTCTGCAGTTTCCACTTGAATGTATTCATTCGTGTCCACTGTCTCCAGAAGATTCATCAGGATCTTGCAAGCTATGGTCACTTCTGCTTCGCTGTCTAGCATTGTCTGGGCCCATTCTCCGTTCTTGAGATGTGTCCTCAGAATCCTCGGAATGTTTTATTTTAATACTGGCTACCTTCTTTTTGGGAAATTGTAATTTTTTACTTTGATGAGCAGGTTCCTTGTCTTTGGACTTGACGCGCTCTTCTTTATGTTCTGACCGTCCTCTTCTTTCCGATTTCTGTGAGGAAGTCTGAAAAGATCGACAGGGACGTGTATCATTATCTTGATATCTGTCAGGTTTTCTTAAATTCTCCCTATTTCTAAGGTTGTATCTTTTTTCAGAGGGCTCCCTTTGTGGATACCTGCCCCCCCGTTCTGGAGATCTATTTCTCCGTTGGGGAGACCTTCCTCTGGACTGGAACTGTTTTTCTCTGGGAGTGGTTTGTTTATTACCCTCCCACTTCTTTTTTGGAGTAATAAGATTATTCTTAATAAAAGTTTTTTCAGGATTTTCAGTTAGTAGTGGTTTTAGTGGTTTCCCACCCAAACTAGCTCTACCTAATTCTTCATAGGATTTTTCAATTACTCTGGCAAGTTCAAAAGGTTCTTCTGCTATATCTGTTTCTTTCAATTTTTGGCGGATCGCCACAGATGCTGCTTCTCCTTTTATGTTGGCTAATAGTATAGCTGAGACTTGCTTAAAGTCTTTCAGTAATTTCATACCTAGATTTAAAGCAGGCTCTGGACCGTATTCATTTTGAATCTGTCTTAGTACGTCTGGTATAACCGCCATAGACGGAACACCATGTGTTTTTGTGTATATTGAAGCAAAGACTGTTCCCCAAGTGTCACAGTCCTCCACATGTGGTGCGATCCCCATTGGTAGACAGATTGTCCGAATTCTGTTTTTCTCATTAGGTGTAGTATCAGGAAATACTGCCTCTATTTGAGTAATTTTTTGAGCTAACCAGAACGGAATTTGTTCCCGTTTTGCGGGTCATTTGCCAATGACTGATTGTTTAGTCTGTGGTGTAATTTTATTTGTGTTCCCCTGGTGAGGGGTATGCTGTGGAATTTTTATTGCTGGTTGGACTGTTAAAGTCCGCATGACATATTGGACCAATTGTCTATGTATTTTAATTAATTGTTTTAGCTGAACTAAAAGTTCTCCGTTTGACATTCCTTCAATGTCAGGATGTGGTGTGTAGCTGTCTAGAACCGGCCATGTGGCTCCTGATCTCCCTAGTGGACCGAGCCTGGTAATGTGATTGTGATGTTTTAGGGCGCTATTAAACCAGAGCTGATGCTCTTGGTAGGTTGGAGGAATTTCAACGTCCTCGAAAGGAATGTATTCCGTTCGAGATTCCTCTACTTTGTAGTAGTGGAAATCGTGTGTCACAGCATTTGCTGCCGGAAAATGTATCCATGAATAGAATACCTCTGTCTGCCGATATTCATGGGCCTCTACCACAAATATGACCGTACCACCTCTTGGTGATACTCCATTTTCTATAAGTTTTATAGTTATGGTTTTCTTTACATTTACCGGGATGATTATAGCATCCGGGTCATCTTGTTGGAGACTTGTGTCCTCCGCTAGAAGTTGAGCTGCTATTCTAGCTCTCTCCCTTTCGTCGTCACTTTCCGGCATTTTTGCTGACAGAAAGTTTGCAGAGCAAGTTTTCAAGGAAACAAAGATTAGGTGCACAATATTTTGGAACACTGTATCCTTCAACGTTGACTAAGCCAAAAACTAATACATAGGATTCTCGTCCTACTAAGTTTTGGCGGATATTAACCTTTTACCCACTCCAGACGTCTATTGGAGTTTTTACGGGAAAAAGGGGTCTGTGTGAAAAGCACGACTGAGTTACTCTAGTATCTAGCGTTAAATTATCGCCTTACCAAACGCTGGGCGCCATGTAGTGTAGTTCCTATATTCCCAATAGGGTCTGCGCATTGGAATAACATAAACGATAGTTTAGACGTAGGACTTAGGTCGACTAGGTCTCTATTGAATATGTTAAACTTAATTATGAATGCCAGCTAGCTCAGAGGTCACTAGAAATGTTCTCGAGTAAACAAGAAGATGTTAACTTTCCTGAATAGACAAGAAGGGATTAGTTTCTGACAACCGCATAAACATGAAAACTTTGCTCCCTCCAGAATAAGGAGTATACCTCCAGAGTCGCGGAAACAATAGATAGCTATTTCACTCAGTCAATCGTGCATGCTTAGTTTCACCAGAAGCGCAGAGAAATAGATAGACGGGCGTTTTCAATAAAAGAGGTTATTTATTGAACAGTCTTCTTTCTCATGCAAGAGAAGTGAGTTGCCACAATTGCAATACTTGTCATAAAGTAAAGTGCATACAGTAAAAGGAGTATTATGAAATAATACTGTAAAAGCATGGTATGGTTTCTAAGCCATATAGTGTTTAAAATAGATAAAATATATACGTAGATAAAATCATGACTAAACGTACTCAACTGGTGCTTCTAAGATACGCCTACCCCGGTGTACCTAACCTAAGCCTAGTACGTGGGAAGGAGTAAATGAGCTGCAGTTTTAGTTAAGATAATTTTTGCCAAGTAATTGAATCAAGAATTCTCTAAAGGTCTAATCAGCTCCTTGGTTATAGAATGAAGGAGGTCTTGTATCTCTCTCTCAGGACTCGATCTCCCAGCAACCCGCAAGGGTGACAGGGAAACACTGGAGCTGGATTTCTCGGCAGGAGAAAAGACAGCATCTCTCTCAGTGCGTCAATGGGAGGGTCGGCTTCCTTCGGCACTCGCTACAGCAGGGCGTGGGGCAAGTAGATAGCCGATCTGCTCCAAACCACTGTGTGTTTTGCTACGGCAGATGCTGGTATATTTATACCTGGAAGGTGCCGAGTTTGACGTAAGGTTGGACATAAGACGTCACTAAGAAATCGCAGTGCTTTCAGGACTCCAGGAGTTCTAGGACAAATCAATACAGAAGAAGGGGGAATTCCCGGGCTGCTGGAGGCTTGGTTTGTTTAAGAACACGTTGTGCTTTCTAGGCGTCTATGGGAGTAGCCTTGCCGTATTTGGACTGCATTGGCTATGACTTAATATGGGTATGATTCTTATGCTTTTATAAGGATATGATTTGATATAACCACATAAGGGCATAAATCAGGAATATTTAAATAGGGTCCTAGATACGTTTACAACAATGGGTGTTGAAGCGCTTTTCTGGCGAGTAGCACGCCACTCCGGAACCCATAAAGGATTAGTGTTGAAAATTAGTATAGTATAAATATGAAGTAATTTGAGTAGTAGATATGTTATTCAGTTATTTGGGCAGTATATTAGTATAGTTGAATATGGAATATTGAATTTGAAGTGAACATGTTAGTGTGTTAATTTTGATTGAAAAGGATAGTGGAGGGATAAAAGAGTGAAGGATTTTTTTTTAGGTCTTAGCAGTAGGAAGAGGCTTTTGGATGAGTAAAAATGAGTTTTGGACGGAAGGAGTCAGAGGGGAGAGTTTAGAAAGGTTTGTTTTAGGGGATCGGTGTACTAAAAGGAGGTGTCAGATGATGCAAGGAGGCGTAGAGCAGGAGAGAGTCTAGAAAGGGTTATTTTGGCGATCATAGTAGTGGTATGGGGTTTGGGATAAATGAGAGAGTGGATGTAGAGGATATATTGATAGATGTATAGGATGAGAGATAGGGTAGTAGAAAGAAGTTTGAGATGAGTCAGAAGGTTGGGCTAGAAGATATATTGAGCGAAGTATAGGCTGAGAAATAGGCTAGTGCATTGGAAATGCTAAATTAGGAGAACGTGATGAATATATAGATCCATAAGTACATTGAAAGTATATAGATACATAAAGGAAGGAAGTATATTTAGATTCAATATATTGATAGAGGCACAGGATGAGAAATAGGGTAGTGCATTGGATATGCTTTTTCAGGAGAAAAGTAACAGACACACTGATCCAAGTACATGGAAGGTACATAGATGCACAATGGAAGTATGCACATGTAGACCAAAGATGATTTTTATTTATTGATGAATATTATCATTATTTTTATTTTTTTTATTTTCTCTTAACAACATAATTATTTTACATGTTTTATAAAGTAATACACAAAGATAGGTACATATCTATAGTGAAAACAAATGATTATATACAGAGGGATATGCTGTAAATGTCTGTTTCCGTATGGTGCTTATGTGGGGAAGAGCCAGATCTTGAGTAGTTTTTTTAAGATAAGGTGGTTGTCGGTGGATCTTATATTGGGGGGAAAAGAGTTCCATAGTTTGGCTGCTTGAACAGAGAAGGATGTGCCACCCATGTTTTTTTTCTTGTATGGTGGGATTTTGAGGCGAGATGCTCCTTTAGAGCGGAGGTTCCTCTGTTGAATGTGTTTGGTGATTTTATTCCTGATGAAGAACTGGTCCTATTCCATGTATTGCTTTGTGGGTAATACAAAGCAGCTTGAACGTGGATCTTCTGGCAACCGGTAACCAATGCAGGGCTTTCAAGGCAGGGGAGATGTGGTCTCGTGGTTTGATATGCAAGAGTAGTCTGGCAGCTGAGGTCTGAATCCGTTGTAGTCTTTTCATGGTCGTTAAAGGTGATCCGTGGTAGAGGGTATTGGCGTAATCGAGTTTGGATAGAAGAAGGGAGATGGCAGCTTGGTCCTTGTGTGGAAATCCCAAATGTGGGGAAATTTGTCGCAGCGTTTTTATAGTAGCAAAGCTTGATCTTGCTAGTTTATCCACTTGGACATTCGTCGAAAGCTTGGAGTCCATGGTCATTCCGAGGTTTCTTACTTCCTTCGATACTTTAGGCAGTGATCCCAGTTCATCAGGCCATGCGGCAAGCGGGTTTTAATTTTTCCAATCGCCAGACGTGAGTATGTCAGTTTTTGAAGCATTCAATTTGAGATGGCTCCAAGTCATCCACTGATCCACGGCTCTGAGCCAGCTGAAAATTGTTGATTTTCCAATGTCTTTGGGGCATTCCAGTTGAAGGAGTATTTGCGTGTCATCTGCATAGTTGTAGACGTGAGGTGAAATTTATTGATCAGTACTGGTAAAGACTTCATGTAGATGTTGAAAAGCATGGGCGAGATGATAGAACCTTGAGGGACCCCTGCTTTTGTGGAGTACGGTTTGGACGAGAAAGGTGGGGTGTGGATGACATTAGTTCTGTTTCGAAGGTAGGACGCGATCCAGTCTAGAGCAGTTCCCTCTATGCCGGCTTCATAAAGTCTTTGTTTCAGAGTGTCATGGTCAACCGTGTCAAAGGCAGCTGAGAGGTCCAAGAGGAGTAGTGCAGCAACCCCGTTGCGGTCAACTGTATTCTTTAGGTCATCCCAGATGGCAAGGAGGGCAGATTCAGTGCCTCTGCCCGGACGGAATCCTGTTTGGAAATCTGAAAGTATGTCATTCTCTTCAATGAATTGTGACATCTGGGTGAACGCTGCTCTTTCTATTAGTTTTCCCAGGAAAGGTCCATTTGTAAGGGGTCTGTAGTTGTCAGGGTTCAGCGGGTCCAAGTTTTTTTTCTTCAGTAAAGGGCGTATGTATGACTTTTTGAGTTCTTCTGGAAATATTCCAGTAGTTAAGGAATCGTTGATGATTCTTCTTCCTGGAATGGCAGCAGAGGTTGTTAAAAGGATTGCTTGAAAGTTTGTGGCGGACAAGGGTCAGAAGGGCTGCCGGCAGGGCTCCTTGCTTTGACCAGGTCCATAAATTCATCGTGTGAGATGTGTTGGAAGAAACGGAGAGGCTTGATTAGAGCAGTCTTGTATAGTTGTTTTGTACAGGGGTTAGTGCTGGTGCTTTGTTTCTGTTGTAAGTACGAGTCCAACATGTCTGCTTTGTCCGTGTAATGATTTGCCAGTTTGTCTGTGAAATCTTGAGTAACAGGATTAATTCCTTCTAGGCAATTTGGTTTTCGAAATTCATTGAGTATTTGATAGAATTCTTTATTTGCACATTTAGCGTTTTGAATTCTGTCTGAATAGTACCTTTTCTTAGCTTTTTTGATAGCCGACTTATATAATCTGTTATTTTTTTGTAGGCCAAGTTTGTCTTATTTGGCGTTTGTTTTGAGCCAGGTACAATGCAGCTTTCTAATTTGTTGTTTTATGTCTTTTATTTCTATGTTTCTCCAAGGTGCTTTTTTTCTTTTGTTCTGTTGTGTGGATTTGAGTGGTATCAGGATGTCAAAAGCTTCCTGTAGCCACTCATATAGATTCTGAACAGAATTTATGGTTTCCAGATTTATACTGGATGGTAGTTGTGTTTCTAAGTGTTCCAAATTGAGTTTGTTCCACGGCCGATCGGTGGATGGATGTAAGGTAGTTTTAGGTGAATCGCTTAGTGTTGTTTTATGTTGGAAAGCAAGCAAGTGGTGGTCTGACCATGTGACTGGAGTTATAGTTTGAAAGGTAGCTAGTTCAGTATTAGCAAAAATGACATCTAGGATATGTCCAGCGGTGTGTATCGGATTGGGGACAATCTGATGCAGGTTCAATGCGTCTAGGTCGGTGAATATTGTTTTTGGATGGGTCATATTGGTTTTATCAAACCAAAATGTTAAGGTCACCCAGAACGCATAGGTTGGAGTGTATTGTTATCAGGTTTGAAACTGTGTCTAGAAGTGCATCTGGGAATGTTGCCTTGCTAGGTGGAGGTCTGTAAAGGAGCAGGAAGTTACAGGTCGAAGACGGAGTAGGATTGCATCTTGTTAGAAGAGCCTCACAATTCTTTGTGGAGATGTTGTCAACTTTAGTGATATGTAGTGTTTGCCTGAATACAACAGCTAGACTACCTCCTTTTTTGGCTATACGATTTTGAGTAATTATTTGATAGCCTAGAGGAATGGCTTCATGCAGGACTGGAGCCATATCCTCTCCCAACGATGATTCGGTTATGAATAGTATGTCTGGTTTTGCATCGGTGAGAAGGTCGTAGATGTGATGCTTGTTTTTAGAGAGGGATCGAGCATTTATTAGTAGACAGTGTAGAGAGTGGCCTTTGGTGATAGTGGGACTTTGTTTTGTAGAAGAGTGATCAGTATTGTGTGGGTGTGCAGCAGGTGTCTTTTTAGTGCTGGTATTAGCTGTATTAGGATAGCAATTGTGTAGCTGTTCTTTATTGTGTTCCTCATCCAGCATGCTATGAAGACATTTTGATGGGTCTGCATGTGTATGTGTTGGAGATGTTGTTTGAGAATGAGTTGGAGTGCTGTGTTGCTTTTGTGGTATAACATTGTTGTGAGGTAGACTTGGGGAAGCAAAGTTGTGAGGTGTGGCATGTTGCTTATATTTTTGCATGTGTTAAAGGCAGAAGGTGTATGAGTCAGGGGAGGTGGTGCAGCATGTGGGTCATGTCGTAATGTTCTAAATTGTCCAATGAATGAGAGGCGGTTAGAAGAGAGGTGCTGTATTGCTGTATCTGTGTTAGGTGTGGTGGAAGAGTGAAAGCTTGGCATTGGAGTTTGTTCCTTTGTGTGCTTTGAAAGGTGGGTATATGTATGTATTTTGTGATGGTAAGAATTATGAGGTGTTGCGCTCTGAAGATCTTGTGGTGCTGGTGTGTGTGATATATTTTGCTTTTGAGGTGTGGTGAAAAGGGGTGCTGATGTATATGTTTCATGCACCTGATTTGGTTGTGTAGTATTGTTTGTGAGAGGAGGTTGTGACTTAGAGGGGGTGGTGATGTGTTTATGAGTGGAGTGTATATTGTGTGTAGGAGGGAATGAAGTAGAGGTGAGAGTGTTTATCTTAGACTGGTTTGTTTCAAGAGTTCAAACTGTGGTGGTGTGCAGTGTGTGTGTTGTGTGTTAGTGTTATTATGGTAGAAGGGAGAAGAAGTTGTTTGTTGGACAACTGATGGAAGGATCATTATATGTTTGTTAGTGATAAAAGGTGGACTGTTAGGTGTAATTACAGCAGGGAGAGTGTGTCTGAGTGGGATGTAGTTATGTATGGTGTTGATTGGCGTTGTGTTAGTGATAAGTGTATTGGTTAGTGGTATAGGATAGAGTTGTGTACTGTTTGTGGGTGATGGTGGATATGTGTGGTAGTTGGGATAGTAGGGTGTGTAGATGTGGTTTGGTTGGGTTGGTGGTGCATGCTGGTACATTAATCTGCGCATAGTGTTGTGCCTGGTGTATATTTGGTGTGAGTGGGTTGCTCTGTTTGTGGTTGTGGATGGTGTGGGCTGGGTATTGTTAAATGAGAAAAAGGGCAGCATTTCTGGCCCTAGTCCTGACCAGTCTCGAACAGGCTGTTCTTCAAGCACATTGCCCTATTTTTTCTCGATTCTTTTTGTTAACAACACAGTTAGAACCACAGTTTGCAGAATCATACATTGCTCTATGCTGAACTCAGACAACAGCATAGGGCCTGATTCACAAAGGGCCTCCGGTCTCGTGGCGGAGGCCCCACAGTTGTGATGAAGTCACCTCACTTGGGGGCGGAATCTCCGCAATGAGAATTCTCAATCCAGAGATTCTTCCCCAAGTGTGGAGACTCCCCATGACCAATGGCGTAGAGTGGGGTCACTGCGGCGGTTGCCCCGGATGCAAAATTCTTAGAGGGTGCAAAATTTTAAAAGAAAAATATTTCGGACTACAATTAATTTTCTTTTAAAGGAAGTGCAAACGGTCCATGGGTTAGGGGCGGAATACTTTTCTTGCCCTGGGTGCTGGCAACCCACGCTACACATCTTCCCCATAAGGATTCAACTAAAACTGGCATGTATGACACATAAAGCACTGAACTTCAACACTCCATTGTACCTTGTAAATAAGTTAGAACTGTTGTGTGGTGCCAGTTCCTCAAGGAGCTCCAGTACCTTGCTGCTCAAACCTAAGGAATTAAAAAAAATGAAAACGTAGCATCGATCATTCTCAGATATTGCCCCGAAAATCTGGAACTCCCTTCCTCCGGAAACTAGACTTATTCCATCAACGTTTTCCTTCAAAATGGAAGTGAAAGCTTTACTGATGAGCATGTCGTTGAGTTAGAGGTTCTGTCTTTCAGACTGCTCTTGTGGCTCCTCCTAGCCCAAGGCATGCTCCTCCTCATCTAGTCTCGCAATGACTCTTCTTGTTTTATTCTTCTCATATGTTCTCTGTCTTCCTTGCATGCACCGCTGCTTAATTTTGTTACTGGGCAACTGTAGGGTCCTAATACCTGCCTCCATTATGTCACTACGTACCTGTTGTTACTTGTATATATTGTTGCTTTTCTCCCACAATTGTCTACCTTATGTGTTCCGCAACTCGTCTGTAAAGTACTCTGATACCCTCTAGGGTCATGTTTGCGCTATATAAAACATTTTAAACGAATAAATAAATTACTGCAGTGTCTCTGACACAAATGCGGAGGCCCTTTGTGAAGCGGGCCAATTGTGCATATAGATTTCATTGTTCCAAAGGTTGATAGTATCTGGTCTGGTGGGTGGACTGTCGTGGATTATATAGCACTGGCTAGAAACGAGAAAAAGAATCTAGAACCAGGCCTTCAGAACCCTGGTTCACAAAGAATATCAGACTACAGAAACAGTCCTGCCGCAGGTTAAAAAGGAAATGGAGGCTCCATTGAGACCCCAATGACAATGAGATGTCCAAACAATCCTTAGTAATCTACAAGAAGCTCATTCTAACTCAGAAGTCTCGCTTCTGCATAAACAATATTGAAGCTTCAAAAAACTCAAGGAAAGAACTATTCACCACAGTAAAAAGTCTCGCCAAATGGCCTGAAAATAAAAATTCAAATGGGAGGCATGATTTCTGTGACTCAATAGTAAGTTTTTGTCAAGACAAGTTAATGGCAGTTTATAGCAACTTTCACAGAACCAACCTGTTGAACAGCCTCGTTCTGCTGGAGCCTCATCTAACAAATCCAGCCCTAGTCCTTTAACTTCTTCCTTCACACTTGTGATACTCCACTTGCTCCCTCCTTATCATTTTTCTCGTCTTTCACTGCAGCAAAAGTCATGAATCTGATGCCCCAAACTCAGTCGGTCTCAACGTTTGATTCTTGTCCTCCCAAAGTGGCACTTTTAGCACCGGACTTAATTGAAGAATAACTTTTGGTCATCTCTAATTAAATGTTCAGTTCAGGCATTCTTCCCACTAAATGGAAACTGACATCAGTACTTCCACTTGTGAAAAACCCTTACCTTGATAACTACTGACCGATTTCTAGTCTCCCTATCCCGGCCAAAATCATTGAAAGGGCCATGAACGCAGAAATCACGGCCTTCATTGCAATGCATGGATTGCTTGCCTCTACTCATCTTGGCTTTAAAAGTCACCAAAAGTACCGAACTTGCCTGATCGCAGCTTCGGAACAGGTCAAACAAACCGTTGTTGTGGTAGACAGCGCTTCGCTGGTTTTGTTAGACCTTTTTTGCAGCGTTCGACAAGGTCAACCCCAGCATCCTCTTAGACCATCTCACCTCTATTTGGATAAAGGGACCAGCTCTATCCTTGCTTACATCCTTTCTTGCTGACTGAGAACTTGTGGCCCTGGAAGAGCTCCATTCTCCTATTTTCCCACTACCATGTGGTGTTCCTCAGGGCTCTTCACTGAGCCCTACTTAAAAAAAACATTTACATTGCCCCACTGGCTACACTGATCAAAATCTTTGCGTTCTTGGAAGTATTCTATGCCAATGACACCCAAATTGTTATATCAGTGGCCAGCAATGCCTCTGAAACTGCCACACACTTTCTTGACTCTCTGCTTCAGGCCGGAAACTGGATAGCTTCAAATTGTCTGAAAATATAATTCCAGCAAGACTGAGGTCTTTCTCTTTGGGAAAAACACCACCTTCTGGTCCCCAGCTTGGTGGCCACAGAAATGTGTTCCTTACCTACACCGGTTGACAAAGCAAAGAATCTTGCAGGCGCGGCCGGTAGTGGGAGTACCTGCCGGGCGGTGACGTGGGGCGGGGGAGGGACATTGTGGGGGGTAGTAATGTATGGATTACGGACCTTAACAAGTAAGTAAACATATAAATAAATAAAACGAATTTCGTTGCGCGGATTGCATCGCATTTGGTGATGCAGTGCACACAACGAAATTCATTTTATTTATTTATATGTTTACTTACCTGTTAAGGTCCGTAATCCATACATTACTACACCCCACCCTGCCCCTCCCCCTCCCCACGTCACCGCCCGTCAGGTACTCCCACTACCTGCCGCGGCTGGAATCTTGGAGAAGTTTTTGACAGCAAATTATCTTACGAGGGACATGTTAATACCCTCACCTCGGCCTCTTTCTTCACACTAAAACTTCTTAGGAAGAACTTTCCTTTCATCCCCCCAGATCTTTAAAAAACTGAACCTCAGCCCTGGTACTTTGAAAGGTTGACTATTGTAACGCTTTATTTGTCAACATCAGGAAAAAATGCATGACAAGATCCAGATTGTCCAGACCGCGACATCACATGTTTTACTAGGCATCCTAAAAAATAAATCTGTTTCTTCTGCACTTAGCCACATACCCTGGCTCCCAGTCAAGAAGCATATTGATTTTAAAGCTTTGTGCATTGCTTTTAAATCTCTCCATGTTATTGGTCCTGCATTTCTTAAGAATAGTTTTCAATGGTTCATTCCTTCAAGACCACTTCGGTCTGCATTAGAATATAATCTCACAGGGGACGATTCACAGAACTAACTTAAGACAAAATCCGAAACTTACTAATTTTGGTATTCACAGAAGGCATTTAGAAGTAGTAAAGTTAGGATTTTGTCTGAAGTTTGCCTTAAGACAAACTTAAAACAGACTTAAGACAGACTTAAGACAAAATCCTTACTTAAGTCTGTCTTAAGTCTGTCTTCAGTCAAACTTAAGACAAAATCCTAACTTTACTACTACTAAATGCCTTCTGTGAATACCAAAAGTAGTAAGTTTAGGATTTTGTCTTAAGTTAGTTCTGTGAATCGGGCACATAGTGCCTAAATACAGGAAAGCCAGCTGGGACGGCAGATGCTTTCTTGTGGGTACTACCAAGCTATGGAATTCTCTCCCCAGGCAATTGAAAAGCAAAACTGATCTATTACCTTTCAGGAAAGCACTGAAAAGGTAGCTGTTTAATCAATAAATCTCATTGCCTTCAACTCTTTTAGACCAGTGCCTAGATGCCTCTAGGTATTAGTCGCACTTTTCAAATTTCATTTTCATTTAATTTCATTGGGCACCTTGAGAATACTGCATCAGAAACCTTTGTGATGCAACACTGAATTCATAGGTTCATAAAATCATACCGTTAAAGCTGTTGAATTGAACCAGGGCATTTCTAAGTATATGAATTGCTTATAAAATGCAGCTAAAGCACTATCTCTCCGATTCCAAATGAAGCAGCATATATGCACATGTTTAGATCATTTTTGCACCCAAAACCAAGATTTCACTGTGGGCGGGGAATAACGTGTTCAAGCAATATTTCCCTTTATTGCACTGTTTTGACCACGCAGTTCCTACCAGGTGCAGCATGTAGTGACCATTGGTCATACAAATGAACAAGACAGCTCACCTTCATTGACCCCAGCGTTGCTCTTTATGGATTTCTTGATCGTTCGCTGTGTCTTGGTTAAGGGTGGTTCCTATGGGAGATGTATCATCCATACCGTAAGTTCCCTGACTGCGTATTCAGGTGGTCTTTTTGGCATTTCCAAAAAGACTGTTTTCATCTGAGAGGAAGTTCCCCAAATATGGGTTATTGGCTCTTCTGGAGTCCTGTGACGTTCCATCTGGCGTCAGCCATTGAAGTGGGAATGAAACCATCTTACCAAGTATAAAAGAAGAGCTCCTATAAACCGATTTTGCGTTTTAACATCTGTTCAGTGCACGATAGGAACTAATGGCCTAGTCATGATGTAAACATAACATTGCTTTGCTCTTATTATGTCATCTTTTACCTGTTACCAATATTGTGTCTCAATGATTGGCAAGATATGTACTGATGATGCTGTGCCACAATTATGTCACCGTTTCACATGTGTACGAATTGAAAGTAACTTAACAAAATAACTAATAAAAGATATTCAAACAAAAAAAAGAGCTCCTATAAACCGATGATCAATGCCACACCTATTTACAGATTCTACTTCACCTCTCATCTTATCCCCTTGTTTTTTTCTGATCCTCCCCATCTCATGACACCTACATACAGGGTCGGATTGGTAAGGCGGGCACTCGGGGAATGGCCGAAGGGCCGGTATCTGAGTTCAAGCTGTGGGCTGCTTTTTTGGGCAGCATGGGTCGGGCGATTTGGGCGGTGTCTCTGTTCGGATGCTGCCAGCGAGTGCCTGAGTGGACTTTCTCATGGCAGATGGGTGTCCATTACCTCCCTTTTATCAAGGGGTAGAGGTGTCAGTCCCTTTCTCTCGCTGGGCTGGCCCATTAACGTATGCATATTGTGCTGGGGAGGGGGCCGGAGCAGAAGTGGCCTCACTTGTATTCAGGTGTGTTTCACCAGTGTGAACTAATCCGTGCATTTAAAAAAAAATCTAAGTAAAGTTTAGACAACATGCCTCTGTCAGAGGTCCCCCTTCTTTTTTTATAAAACTTTGCCGAAGCAGTGCTTTGCAGAAAGGCAATATGCAAATATGGGCCACTTTTTTTAGTGTGCCGGGCCGATTTTTTATCTCAATCCAACCTTGCCTACGTAGGCTTGGTCCTGCCAGTCAGAAACCTAAGACTGCCTCGGCCCTCCATCTGAGCTCTTGGACTTTCTTTCGTCTATTGAGGATGCATCAACTTTTTGGAATAATATTTGATGGCATAATATCTCCCATACAGGCAATTTCTGCAGGAAATCTGAATGGCAGCACAGTCAATTTCAGGACTGAGACCCTATTGCTATTCATACACTTCATATTCTAAAGTCCCCTGAGGTCACTGTGCTATAGTTAAAAGAAATACAAAAAAAATCCTGATAAAATATGTCACAGAAACAATATCAATTTCTAAAACAGCGAGGCATCCACAATCCTTTCGCACTATAACATTTATTTGTACGTCCGATATTGGTGGTCTGCGGGGTGCTGTTGAAAAGACCCCAGTCTCTTGTGCTTTGTAAAGCTGATATTCCTTTTTTCCCCCCAAAGTCCAATTATTACTCTTCTAGCATTATTTTTATTGTAGTTGGGCACTGGTCTTTTACTGAGAGTCATCAATTCAAAATATTAACAATTCACTCATTCGGTGCCACAGGTATTATTACGCATAACTCTCGTTCTGCTAATAATGGGTCATTTCTGAATGTAGTAAAGCAGAATACATTATCCCTGCTTTTTCACCATTGTCAGCGATCATTAAAGGCTCTAATGACAATCTAAAAACGTTGCTGCAGAGCCCATGTCTCTTGTTCAATCAATTTTAACATCACTATTAAATTGGCTCTCACATAGGGTAACGTAATAACCCCCTAATTATATAATACATTTAATTTTCCTAACTACTCAAATTTCTAAACATGTTTTGAGCTACTGTTTTAGGTTTGTTACGGTTTAGAAATTTCCTATTGACTCTCCCAGCTGGAATGCATTATTTCACCTCACATATTTGCATATGGCTGTGTCTGAACTGGGGTGACGAAGTGAGCTAAAGAACGATGATGGATTCTACCCAGATCTGTGACTGGGGGTGAGTGTCTGAAAAGTTTCAGCGCTCCGTCAATTATCTCCTTGTGTTTGCTTTGTTTGCCAAAATTTGGCAGGGTTTCCCAGACGTGGGTCCCTTGCTCTCTTTGCCACTGGATTTAAGCTAGTCTGGCTTATGAGGGGTGTTAACCCAAAACCGTTCCCAGAATGGATGTTTCTGGTCCAGGGAAAACCTGGCTTGGCAGATCGGGCTGGACTGTTCCCATGAGGGTCAAGACTTGTTCGCATTATTTCACATCACGCTACCAGCTGGTGGTACTGAAAGTCATCTGCTGCCCACAGCTTCAAATTGAACATACACAGTGGAAGGGCAGATAATTGAACCTGCATGCTCTCCTCTGTGCATTTGCAACTGAATGGACCCGATATCACATAGCCCATTAAAGATATTAGCAGATAACATAGCTCCCAATGTCCACCACATATCCCAAAATGGTGTTGGCAAAACGTTTTAAATTCAGTTTCAAATACACTAGGCTGATCCAGTTAGTAGGGAGGCAGAGCTAGTCAGTCACAACGATCCCTGATCATGGATTTCGGCTCCCTAAGGACACTGGGACAATTTTGCCACTGCTTGACCAAAAAGAACTTAAAGCGAAAGCGAGCTTAGGAAATGCGAAAATGTTTGTGAAATTGGTTTAGTGACATTCATCAATTGTAGCCTACTATTTTGAGGACCAGATTTCTTGATATCCAGTTTTGACTACTGATAAAATAGATTGCAGTAGAACTTTCTGCCACCTTTCTATGTTTCAGGACTTGCTCTACAGGCAGTTTGGACGCTTCTGCTGGCAATACTGAACTTTGTAGAGGCCTGCTTGAATAAGCTGTCTACAAATATCCTGCAGAAAGGGATTGCGTTTAATGGACCTGACAGCAAAAGTGGATCCCAGTAAAACCTTCTTCACTCATTTGAATCTTCATACAAGAACTGAAAGACAGAAGTGTGTGCAAAACACCAGGCTGGAGGCAACATTGAGGTACAACTTCAAAAAGGCTTGTTGCGCAGTCTAAATTTCTCCACCCAGAACACATCAGCCACCTTAGCAACTTAAAACCACTGGCTTCACATCAGAAAGTGTGAAGTCCAGCTGATGTAGGTGTTTTGCCGGAAGTTGGCTTAGATATTGCCTTGATAGGCAAGACAACAGAAAATCAGCTGGCAGGAACTCCAGACACTTCAACTCCTTCAGCCAAATACTTACGCTTCTTCAAGCTAGAGTTTCTACAGTGTTAATCCAATTAGAAAACTACCTAGGTCATCATAACTGTGTACAAACAACATATGGATTCTAATTTGCCTCAAATGAATCTTCTATTGGGTTGTCACCAGGATTCAAATTGCATGTCTTGACTTTCTAAAGCTACATACACCTTAATTCATCTAAAGACATTCACTCACTGTCTGTAATATTTTAGTTTTTTTTATCTACCCCATTGTGGAACTATAAACTATTTTGCCCCAATATGTTTTCATGAACCTTTTCCCATTTTCAATAATCATCTTTGAGTTTACTGAACAATATTCACACCTCTAATATTTGTACACACAGTGTATTGCCCTTTGGTTATCCTGCTAGATATAGCAACTCACATAAAGTCAAACTTCTTTGACCTAGAACGCACAGATATGAAAAGTAACCCTTAGTCAAATTTGTGTAACTGTATGCACTGGATGATGTGACATGCCCACCACTCTACTTTTGGGCACTGGAGAATTTTAGGACCATTAGATACATGCTGTGAATAATGTTAGGCCTCCAAGCAAACCTGCCGAAAGCTGGAGAAGATCTGGCTCCGTGAACGAACATCGGACAGCCACGCCGCCCACAAGAATGCCACCCGCAGACATCATCACCTCATCAGATCCGCCAAAAGGGCCGCCTTCAAAGACCGCCTAGACAACAACGCGCACAACAGCAAAGAGCTCTTCAACATCGTGAAGGAACTGTCCAACCCCAGCTCCAACACCGACGTCCCACCCTCACAAGACCTGTACGACTCGCTGTCCACCTTCTTCCACCGCAAGATCACAGACATCCCCGACAGTTTCAATGCCACAACCGCCCCAACAACCATTGAGACCCCCACCCCCACCCCCACGACCACCATCCGCACCAACCGCCTGCTCTACTGGACCAACATCAACGACGATGACACCATCAAGATTATGAACACCATCCACTCCAGATCGCCGTCAGATCCATGCCACACCACATCTTCAACAAAGCCAGCACATCCATCGCACCCCATCTCCGGAAAGTCATCAACACCTCCTTCGAGACAGCAACCTTCCCGGAGAGCTGGAAGCACGCCGAGATCAACGCCTTACTCAAGAAACCCAAGGCGCACCCCAAGGACCTCAAGAACTTCCGGCCCATCTCCCTGCTCCCATTCCCGGCAAAGGTCATCGAGAAGACCGTCAACGAACAACTGACCCGCTACCTCGAGGAGAACAACATCCTGGACCCTTTCCAGTCTGGGTTCCGCAGCAACCACCGCACCGAGACTGCCCTCATTGCCGCCACCGATGACATCAAGTCCCTGCTGGACAACGGAGAAACGGCGGCCCTCATCCTCCTGGACCTGTCAGCCGCCTTCGACACGGTCTGTCACCACACACTACGAACACGCCTCCACAACACTGGGATCCAAAAGAAGGCCCTGGACTGGACCACCTCTTTCCTCTCCGGCAGAACACAGAGCGTCCGCCTTCCCCGCTTCTGCTCTGAAGCCACCGAGATCATCTGCGGCGTACCCCAGGGCTCAGCCCAACTCTGTTTAACATCTACATGGCACCGCTCGCCCACGTCGCCCATCGGCACGACCTCAACATTCTCTCCTACGCCGATGACACCCAGCTGATACTCTCCCTCACCAAGGACGCCCACACCGCCAAAACCAACCTTGACGAAGGAATGAAGGCCGTTGCTGAATGGATGAGGAACAGCCGACTGAAGCTGAACTCTGACAAGACGGAGGTCCTCATCCTCAGATCCAACCCTTCGGCCTGGGACGACTCCTGGTGGCTGACCGCACTGGGAACCGCTCCAACACCCACCGACCAAGCACGCAACCTAGGGGTCATCCTCGACTCCCCCCTCTCCATGACTAAACAGGTCAATGCCGTCTCCTCCTCCTGCTTCAACACCCTCCGTATGCTCCGTAGGATCTACAAGTGGATCCCCACTGAAACGAGAAGAACAGTCACCCAGGCCCTTGTCAGCAGCAGGTTGGACTATGGAAACGCCCTCTATGCAGGAGCCTCGGCCAAACTCCTGAGATGGCTCCAACGCATCCAGAACGCCTCTGCACGCCTGATCCTCGACATCCTTCGCCGCAGCCACATCACACCCCACGTGAGAGACCTGCACTGGCTCCCGGTCAACAAGAGGATAACCTTCAAGCTTCTCACCCATGCACACAAGGCACTCCACAACACCGGACCAACGTACCTCAACAGACGACTCAGCTTCTACACCCCCACCCGCCAGCTCTGCTCCGCGACCTCGCCCTCGCTACAGTCCCCCGCTCTCGAAGAGTGACCTCAGGCGGCAGATCGTTCTCCCACCTCGCCGCCAAGACCTGGAACACCCTCCCCATCCACCTATGGCAGACCCAAGACCTGCTGCCTTCAGAAAATTCCTCAAGACCTGGCTTTTCGAGCAGTAGCAGCATTCCCCACCCCAGCGCCTTGAGACCCTCACGGGTGAGTAGTGCGCTTTACAAATGATATGATTGATTGATTAATTGATTGTATGGCCAAAGAAAATTCTCTTTGATCCAGGAAATAAAGCTATTAGGTATGAATATCCATGTAAATGATGGTGAGTGAACTGAATGTTATACATGCCTATAAAGAGAGGCAGTAGTGGTCCTTGAACGTGAGGGTGATGTAAGGTAGAGTTTGGGAGAGAGGGAGGAAAGCATTGCTGCATTAAGGTGTGATAAGACCAGGAGTGATATAAGGGGCAGTGTATCCTATTACAAAGAATGCGCTACCCCTACGGAAGCTTCAAACTGGTTCTGCCCTTGTGGCAATGTGTTTAGTGAAATATGGAGCGTCTGCTTCAAAGCTGCTACATGTTTCACAGTGCTGGTGGTTACCCCATGCCCTTTAAACAAGCATTGGGATAGCCAATAGGTCTCGCCTTTGGGACCTTATAAGTGTTTAGCCAAGTAACAGTTAATGTTGTTGCACCAAGGATATTGTGCTGGATAACTAAACTGTTATAAGGTCCCAAAGGCGAGACCTATTGGCTATGCCAATACTTGTTGGAAGTTGCTATGGCTTTTGAAAGTCTGGAAAATAATTCCTAAAGAGTTGAGGTTTTAACCATTGCTGGTTGCGTAAACCTCACTCGGATCCACTGTTTCTGCGCCCCCGTTCCTGTCAGTGCTTCTGGAAAAGTTTCACTTGTCTTGCTTCCTGTCCTGACATCTGTGGGAAGAACAAAAGTAGTTGTTACACCCGGCTACCGCATTCTTTGGTTGTGTGAGTCGTGAAACAAATTGAAATATCTTAAATTCCGACTTACCTCATGCTTCATTGCATGACAAATATCAAAATCCCCACGTTTGCCTATGTTTCAGTGGCCATCACAGGATGGCCCGGGTTATTTACTCGGCGTGCTCTATTTGCAAATGTTATCACCATCTTTGACAACAGCAGTAATCAGACTTTCTCCTGGAAATATGATATATTGCCAGGTTTTTCTCTGAGCTGCAGTTCTGACAAATGTGAATGCAACTGAAGCTCATGTCCATGCTTTGTGCTGGAGTCTGCCTGATGCTGAAGTTTCACTGGACTGTGTGTGTGAGGAGAGCTTGCACAGCTGCGTGTGCTGCACGATGTGTGTGAGGCTAGCCTGCACTCCTGCTGTCTCTAAGCTTTATTTGTTTTGTGATTGGGGAACCTTTGCATACTGCTGCTCGTGCTGTGTTCATCAGTGTGTTGGATTCTTGCACTACACTCTGGCTGGGAAGTTACTACTGCCCCCTATGCTGTGTGTATTCGGGGAGTTTGCAGTGATCCTTTACGAAACGTGGCATCTCATCTGTGTGCACGTTGCGAAGCCCGAGACAACTTTTCATTGTACAAAATCCAAACTTATTGACTTTGTGAATACGTGGCACGGGCGCCTTTGGGATTAGGAAGCTCATTTCTTGGGTATTCCCTTGTTTTATAGAGTGGGAATTCCTCATATTAAATTGCTGCATCTGTCCTAGCAGAGCTGCTAGTATGTCGTAGCGGTCACTGCAGCCACCCGTCCCTAGCTCCTGTGATTGGTTTCGGTCTGCTACACATGCTGTCGGTCCCCACATGAATTCTATTGCGGTAGCATTTCGCTGGCACTTACTGCTTCTAAAAAGGCTCTGAAGCGCCTTGCCGACGTGTAAGGCACTGCTCCGTGGGATTCTTACAGAGTTTGACGTACACAAGCACAGAGTTTGTGTGTCATGTTCATTGCGCTGTTATAAGCATTCTGCAATGTGTAAGAGGGCAGGCCCTAGGCCCTCATGCTGGAAATCACTGGGACGCAGGACACACTGCTTACTCGGTGCAACTGGCCCAGAGCACGTGCGCTCGGCCTCTTTTATTGGTGCTGTGTCACATGACCAGTGACATCAGTGGTGGGTGGGTGTTAGGTGTAAATACAGAGTTAGCACTAGAATGCTAACAGATTCTAGGGCACTACATCCCTTCCCAAATTGGTTAAAAATTAAACCAACCGGAAAAAGTCCAAAACCTGTGGGGGAAGGAAAACACAGAAAATAACATTGGACTTGCGCTTTTATAAAGAGTCTCTTTGGCTGCTTGCAAGCCGCAGGCAGTATAGTTCTTGCGTTCAGGACTAATAATTCTCGGTGGCACGGTTCGCAGTTCGGCGGGTTCACTATTTGTCGGTGCTGTCTGTCCGGTGTTCTCAGCTCTTCCTTTGCTTCACTCTGTAGGTGATGAGAGATAGCTGGATGACATGGGTGTCAACAGTCTTCTGGTTTTGTTCTCTCTTCTGGCTTTGTGATGTTTCCGGGCAGGCTTTAGTGTTGACTCTTGGCAGGTGAATAGAGTAGGTGCAAACATCCCTCTCACTAGGATGCCCCTCTCGCCGGTTTTCTTCTGCCACAAGATGTCCGGGAGGACCTCTTTGCCAGGTTTCCACTGGACTGGTGTTTTTGGTCGCGTTGCTCTACCATAGCCTTCGGGCCGTGAGCAGGGCGCTCCACGAGCCTCACCGTCGTGTCCTAGTTCCACCTGAAGGTTGAGTTGTCGACTCTCTTCATTGCTCTCGAGGCTTTCATCCTCTTGGGTCCTGTAGACGTGCTTCTGTAGATCTGTCTCCCGTGTGGGACTTGCTGCCACCAGAGTTCCTTGAGGCCTCTTCTTGGGTTGCCACGGGTCGGTGTGGAGTGGTCAGTTCATCAGCTGGATGTGTGAGCACTCTCGCCATTCGATCTTCCGCCAACCCCAGAGGTAGATGTCTTCAACAGTCTATCTTGCTCCCTTCTGCGTTCGCCATGTGGATGGATGACTCGTAGGTGGTTGTCTTTGGTCTGCTCTGCCGGTGCTCTTACCAGGCTTGTTCTCCATTGCACTCCGGTGTTCCAGTGCCTGTCACCTTTCTTCTTTTCTTAGTGGCGGTGGCCACTCTGTTCTTTCTTCATTCTTCTTAGCTTGACAGTCGTGCCACTCTGGTTACGTCTTCCTTCTTTTCTTCTTAGTGGCAGTGGCCACTCTGTTCTTTCTCCTTTCTTCTTGCAGTGACTGGGTGTCACTCTGAGTTCTCTTTTCTTCCTTTCTTCGGTGGCGGGGTGCCGCTCCGAACTTTCTTCTTCTCTTCTCCTCTTTTCGCAACGTACCCTGTTCCCCTTTTCTTCATCTTTTCTGGCCAGGCTTCCCCATGCAGCACGCGCACTCTGCACGTGTCTTCCTGGTCATGTCCTAGTCCTAGGACACTATCTTCTTGTTACTCACTTCCCAGGGTTAGCGTCGCGACCTTCACATCTTCTTCCTGTTGCTTTCGTTAATTTGTGTGGTTGAAGTTCGTGGGTCTAGGTCCTCGGACCGTGCCTTGTCTGAACTTCTTGGACGTCGTGCTGGTTCCTTCTGCCGAGGTCTGGCAGGTAGGATTTGTGGTGCTGAGCTTCTTGGACCTCGTGCTGGTCCCTTCTGCCGATGTCCGGCAGGTAGGCTTCTTGGTGCGACCATCTGGCTGGTCGACTTCGTGCTTGGTGACCAGGCTGAGTGGTCAGGTTGCTTCTGTGTTGAATCTTCAATGCTGCGGGTTGTCAGCGCAACCATTTTCTTTTCATCGCAGTTGAGTTGCTTTGGTGCGCATCTGGGTGCGCTCTTCATGTCTTCTCTTGTGACTTGCTGCTTTGGGCTAGTGCTGTCCGCACTGCTGCGCATTTGCGTCATGCGCTTTCGCACATCTTGTTGCTGGGTTCCAGAACCATTGTCGGTTCGTGTGGTGGTACTCCTACTTTCGCCATTCTGCTGCAGCGATGGCCTATGGCCACTAGGCATCGCTGTCTTCTCTTCTGGCGTGGTGTAGATGTTTCTTGGGTGTTTGCTTCTGGAGGGTTGCGTCACTACTCCATTGACCTTCTTCTGGTCTTGCTTCTTCTTAGCGTTGCCGGTTGCGATTCTTTGGAAACTTCCTGTTCCTGGGGTGTTCTTTGTGCTTCTGGCGTGCTCCTGCGTTGTTGCTTTTTCTTGTCTTGCGTGGCTGCCTTCGCTTCAGGATCACTGACTGTGTTCCTTGTGAGCTTCTCCCGTTCTCTTGTCCTTTGGGATAGCCACCTGCCAGCAGGTGGTTCTCTCTCACTCTCCAGGCATTGCTTGTGCGTCACGTAGTTTTGGCTGTGTGTTTGCTAGGTGGCGTACTGGTGTGGCAGTGTTCTTTGCGATTCTGGAGTGTTCCTGCGCTTGGTCAGACGTTCCTTGTGTATTTGCTAGGCAGGTTTTTTCCTCTCTATTGGCAGGTGCTCTTGGTTGTTTTTCAGCTGTACGCAGCTGTCATTCAATTCTATGCTGCTGTGTGTCCACTTTTATGCTTGGCAGTCTTTCCTGCTTGGGAATCTGTCTTGTGCTGCTGTGTCTCTTCTGGGCACCAATTTGCCTCGCAGTCTATTGTCTCAGATCACCTTGTGGCATGTAACTTTGCTGTCAGTGTCTTTTATTGTGCAGGTGCAATTTTGGATTTTGGCCACTAGATGGCGGGGGAGCTCCTCGGCAGGTACCGGCAGTTTTTCTCTTCGTTGTGCGTTTTCCTCTTTTGTGGCCGGTGCTGGGTTGTGTGTGGGCAAGTGGTGCTGCAACCACTCTGGCTCTACTGGTGTGCTGGGGCAGCGGACGACGTGTGGGAGGTGCTGCCTCCTGGTTGCAGGCTTCGTGCTCCGTGTCTCGTCGAAAAGCACATGCACTTATGGCTGTTGCTCATACTCTTGCACCAGGACCCTTCCAGGCTGCATAGCGGTTCTCCTTGATGGGGTAAGTATCTCGCTTGAGTTAATTTGTTTCAGCTCGTTTGACAGCACGTTGGGGGTTCATTGGTGCCCTGCTGGCTGCGATGATCACAGGCGGGGCTCTTGTATGGAATTGTTTAGCGCATCCCCGCAGTGCCTCGCTGTTCTCACAGCGCTGCGCTGCATGCGGGGTTCAGGCCAACGTCAGTTCTTCTCTCTCCACCTCACTGCCGCAGCCTCGCACCACATGCTGCGCGGGGTGGAGAGGTTGCTGTGGGCTTGAAAGAGGTGTTAGCGCTTGGTGGGTGGCCTTGGTCAAAGGTGTCAGGGTGAGAAGGGCTTCACCATAATGCGGGTCGGCTCCGCTTTGATTGTTTGGGCGCTCGGCAGCTTGCCTCACGCTGCGGGCGCTCTCCTCTTCGGTTATTCCCCAGCCGCTGCACTTCACACACGCTGCGGTGGACATTGCATGCAGGCCGCGGGTGGGCTCCGCTGGTCTTGTCTTAATTACGGGGGCCAGTATTCAGCGCCGCTCGCACTTTTGGGGCAGTGCTTATGACTATAGCGGGTGGGCTCCGCTTTTGGTGCTTTACAGTCTGGGCTCACCTTCGGCCGACGGGCCTGTTCTTCCGCGTGTGGGCACCGCGATGTCTCCGCTTGTCCTTTCAGGGCACCGCCACGGCAGGGCAGACCACGGCAGGCTGGAGAGGTGCGGGGTGAGCTCCCGGTCACCTCCTCCTTCTTCTCTAGGGCCGGGGCTCGACCCACGACCCACGGGCCTCTCGGCGGCCGGCACGATTCTTCGCAGGGGGTGCTCTCAGGCGAGCAGCATTCTCTTCCCCTTTTCCTTGTTGATTTCGAGAGCTGTGGCACGCATGGACACAGCTACCCTCGTCGCCATTGTAAAGAGGGCAGGCCCTAGGCCCTCATGCTGGAAATCACTGGGACGCAGGACACACTGCTTACTCGGTGCAACTGGCCCAGAGCACGTGCGCTCGGCCTCTTTTATTGGTGCTGTGTCACATGACCAGTGACATCAGTGGTGGGTGGGTGTTAGGTGTAAATACAGAGTTAGCACTAGAATGCTAACAGATTCTAGGGCACTACACAATGCAATGTGTCATGCAGTCATATATATATATAAAGTTGTTCTGGCGGGGTAGCAGTAACGGAGCGTAGGCCAGGTCGTGTTGAATAGGGATTTATTTGACCAAACACACGTTTATGTCTACTGGTTAGTCTTTGGTTTGCAAAGGCGGCGGGATCCGTCTTTTGAGGGCGTTTGGTTCCTCTCCGGTCGGGAAGTGGCTCCCTCTTGTGGTTCCTAATGTCTGGTTACAGAGGTTCGGACGTCCCCGTGGCAGCAGAGGGTATCCCGAAAAGTAAATAAAACAAAAGAGGTATCAGGACTCTTGTCTGAGTTATGCACTCAATACCAGGGACCGGGGAGTGAAGGAAACACCACACTCTAGTGCACTGAGTGATATATACAATTCCGGCGGGGACTGGTGATCTAGTGTTTGTGCAAGTGCAGGGTTATTTACAAGGAATTGTGGGGGTCGGAGGCTTCCCGTTTAGCTGGTGGAACGATCTCTCCTTCCCACCCACCCTGAGAACTTGCCCCGTACCTGGTCCAGCCACGCTCCTCCTGGCTCGTGGGGTCGTTGGCCTCCAGGCTCTGTCGGGGCTACAGCTGGACCCGGTCTTCGTTCTCCTATGTCTTCTTCCTCCAATCCTTTTTATCTCTCGAATGCTCTCAACTCCGGCTCTTCCTCTTCTCCGGTGGCGATGCGCGTCCACTTCCTGGAAACCTCCGGCCTTAAGGGCGGGAGCATCCTGACGTCATTCAGGGGAGGAGTCTCGTCAGGCAGGAATCCCCAGTTAAAGGAGCCAGTCTCTTGTTCGTCCCTGGTGTCCTTTAATAAGGTTGTCGAGCGTGGCATCCATTCCTCCTGCTGAAAGGGAATAAGAGGTGGAGAGAAAGGTACAGCAGACCACCAATCTCCGCTTGTCTTTATATTCCCGTTCGATGACCTCAACCCGTCACGGTTGTGAAAATCTCTTAAGCAATTATACGGCCTGCCCTGAGGTGGTTATACAATATGTTGTGCAGATGATTGTGCATACGGTCTATGTAGGTGATGCAAAAAAAAAAATCTGTTTGTTAAAAAGTTCTGAAAAATTTGCCTAAACAAACAAGCGCGCATGCCTCGAGCTGGCAGCAGGGTAGTGGAGAGAGGAGGGAGCCTGTGCCTGCTTCCTTTGCGGGATCGAGCAGGAACCATCTGTTAATTACACACAGATGGTTTCAAAGCTCGCTCCCGCAAGGGAATCGCCAAACGTGCACGCATTGCCATTGAAAGCAATGCAACGCGTGCACGTTTTTGGGCCAAAAACTGAATCGATTACTAAAGGTCTCCTCCTATGCAGCGCATGCGTGCTGCGTATGCCAGACCTAAAAAGGGTGAGAACCCCTGCAGGCGGGTGCATTGAGTGACTGCAGCCATCTACAGGGGAATGTCTGGGGGGACCATGGGATCTCTTTTTTTTAACTCTGCCACAGGGTTGACTTCAGGCGATGTCCAGACAGTATACCACCTTTTTGTGGCGCACTGTGAGTTCCCCAATGAATGACCTGTTTGCGTCTGAGTCCGCATCTATAATATAGAATGGATGTCTAAGCGACGAGATTCCCACATTTGTATGGGGCCATACTCCCATGTATCTGAGGGAAAGCCCTAGCACTACATGTAGCACCATAGCTATCAGTATTACAGAAGGAGATATACAGGCGGATGAGGTCCCTTCTGAAATACCATTGGGTATGGTTTCCCGCTTTGTGCGCCCCGGGTTCACAAAGTACAATACAACCCTAGAGATTGAATGGTAAAGCAGAATGCGTTGGTTGGGAGAAATGGTTTGCAGGATTTCCAGGGTAGGATTCTGATTTGGGAATTAGTTGTTTGGGACTTTTGTACTTGAATGCTTTGATTGATGTCGAAGTTCAGGCACTTGGCACTGGAGGTTAATGTTGAGGAAAGAGCATTGGGCGACTTGGCATTGAGCCATTATTTGATTTGATTATACTGCTTGCCTCCATTGCAAACTTTTTGTAGGATTCAGCTTACTATGCAGCTCATAAGTCCCTCCACCCCCCGAGGTTCATAAATTATCATGAGTACTGGAACGTTCTATAAGTTTTTATTCACAAATACCTGATTGCCAGAGACAACATCTGTCACCTGATACGTGCAATTGCCAAAGACATGCATTACCCTTAAATGTGAATCGGAAGCGCAGGTGTCCTCTCACGTATGAGGCTTACAGCTTAATAAGACAAAAACCTTTGTTTAATTTTTCATGGTATTGCAGACCTGACAAGACAACCGTTTTAGAGACAAATACCACTTTCATTGAAAGATTCAAAATAAAATATCCCCAATCTTTCCAAGGACAAGCTGCAAAACCATAAAAATACTCCAGATCAGAAAACTGCACATTATCATACTTCCAAGGAATGCAAGACCCCGAGGTGTGAATAATCACAGAAAAAGACCCCATGGGCCTAATTACAACTTGAGAAGTAATTGTACAAGGAAGATGCAAATGGCACCTCCCGTACTTGGTTTTCATGGTGACAATTGGGATGCCAAATAATGCAAAATTCTGATTATAGTATTTTGTAAGAGGCTAAAAATATGGATAATTTGCACGTTAGATTCGCAACAACTGCCAGTTACTGTTTCCATATTTACAACAAGGGGTGGTGATGGACAGAGTCTCTGAATTAAGCAGAATACTCTCACCCAGTCAAGAGATCAGGGCTAGATCCAACACCGTTTTTTAGCTCATTGCACCATCCCAGTTTCAGAACCTGGCTGTATGCAAATTAGTCTGTCCCTGGCCCAGTGCATCATGGGAACAGGGCAGACCAGACTACAAAAGCCAATTCTTACACTGGGAAGGAAACAAGCTTCCGGGGACCGGTTTCTGGCATTTCAGCCGTCTTCGGCCCGGCTTGCTTGAATCCTGATGGTGCAATGAGCAAGGGACTCACATCTGAGTATACCCTTCCACGCTTAGGGTGGACAAAAATATTTACAACAAGGGGTGGTGATGGACAGAGTCTCTGAATTAAGCAGAATACTCTCACCCAGTCAAGAGATCAGGGCTAGATCCAACACCGTTTTTTAGCTCATTGCACCATCCCAGTTTCAGAACCTGGCTGTATGCAAATTAGTCTGTCCCTGGCCCAGTGCATCATGGGAACAAGGCAGACCAGACTACAAAAGCCAATTCTTACACTGGGAAGGAAACAAGCTTCCGGGGACCGGTTTCTGGCATTTCAGCCGTCTTCGGCCCGGCTTGCTTGAATCCTGATGGTGCAATGAGCAAGGGACTCACATCTGAGTATACCCTTCCACGCTTAGGGTGGACAAAAATATTTACAACAAGGGGTGGTGATGGACAGAGTCTCTGAATTAAGCAGAATACTCTCACCCAGTCAAGAGATCAGGGCTAGATCCAACACCGTTTTTTAGCTCATTGCACCATCCCAGTTTCAGAACCTGGCTGTATGCAAATTAGTCTGTCCCTGGCCCAGTGCATCATGGGAACAGGGCAGACCAGACTACAAAAGCCAATTCTTACACTGGGAAGGAAACAAGCTTCCGGGGACCGGTTTCTGGCATTTCAGCCGTCTTCGGCCCGGCTTGCTTGAATCCTGATGGTGCAATGAGCAAGGGACTCACATCTGAGTATACCCTTCCACGCTTAGGGTGGACAAAAATATTTACAACAAGGGGTGGTGATGGACAGAGTCTCTGAATTAAGCAGAATACTCTCACCCAGTCAAGAGATCAGGGCTAGATCCAACACCGTTTTTTAGCTCATTGCACCATCCCAGTTTCAGAACCTGGCTGTATGCAAATTAGTCTGTCCCTGGCCCAGTGCATCATGGGAACAGGGCAGACCAGACTACAAAAGCCAATTCTTACACTGGGAAGGAAACAAGCTTCCGGGGACCGGTTTCTGGCATTTCAGCCGTCTTCGGCCCGGCTTGCTTGAATCCTGATGGTGCAATGAGCAAGGGACTCACATCTGAGTATACCCTTCCACGCTTAGGGTGGACAAAAATATTTACAACAAGGGGTGGTGATGGACAGAGTCTCTGAAGTAAGCAGAATACTCTCACCCAGTCAAGAGATCAGGGCTAGATCCAACACCGTTTTTTAGCTCATTGCACCATCCCAGTTTCAGAACCTGGCTGTATGCAAATTAGTCTGTCCCTGGCCCAGTGCATCATGGGAACAGGGCAGACCAGACTACAAAAGCCAATTCTTACACTGGGAAGGAAACAAGCTTCCGGGGACCGGTTTCTGGCATTTCAGCCGTCTTCGGCCCGGCTTGCTTGAATCCTGATGGTGCAATGAGCAAGGGACTCACATCTGAGTATACCCTTCCACGCTTAGGGTGGACAAAAATATTTACAACAAGGGGTGGTGATGGACAGAGTCTGCCCTGTTCCCATGATGCACTGGGCCAGGGACAGACTAATTTTGCATATAGCCAGGTTCTGAGCTGGGATGGGGCAGTGAGATAAATAACGGTGATGGATCAAGCCCTGATCTTTGGACTGGGTAAGAGTGGTCTGCTTAATTCAGACACTCTGTTCATCACCACCCCCTTTTCTGTATAGTTACTGTTTGCAGCACAATCAGTAGATGCGCAGTGTGTGGCTGCATTTGCACCTAAATGGAAGGTGGGGTCAATTTCCTTAGATATTGTTTTGTTTAAGGCACGGTTAGTATCTGCCTTAACCGCTTCCATGCTCATGACGGAGCAGCTCCGGGATATCCGTCACTCACCCTACAAGCTCAAAATCAGGCCCAGTGTATTTATTGGAAGGTAAAAGAAAACCCCTACTGGGTTATGGCATTTAGAGCATAATACAGGCTCGGGTGTATTCTCATTATGTTAGCAAAACTTGGGAGCCAAAATCTGAATATTAATGATTAACGTGTTAAAGGAGGTCTTCTGCTGAGGCTAGCAGTAAGTGTGTAGAAAAGGGTTAATGACAAATCATTGGAAGAAAAAGTTTTGACCACCAAAATTCCATTTACCTTATAGCTTTCACAATGTGAAGTAAACCTAAACTTTCGTTTCGTGAGAAAGTAATCGGTCCTATGATATAGCTAGTGATTTAAGTTATATTAGAACATTGGAATGTTGGGAGCTCCATTGCAGACAATGGAGTGCTCCCTGCTTCTACGGGCCGGTAAAGGCCCGCAGAGCAACATTCCAATGTTCTACAAAGGCTTCTCGAAGTTCGAGGGGATTGATATCCCCTCAAGCTTCGAGAACCCTTTGTTTAATTTGTTAGAACATTCTGCCCTCTAGTGGCAGAATGTTCCAATAGCCTTATAGCCCTTCGTAGCAGGGCTATACGGCTATTAAATTCCGGCTGTGTCGTTAAAATGTCCCTCGCCTTCGGCTCGGGCCTTTAATGATTCAGCGGGCCTTTAATAGCCGGTATAGCACGCTACGGCGGGCTATAAGGCTATAATGTAGGTTTTGGAATGTAAAACTTCATGAGCCTTGCTGAGTCTGTAGGTCAAGAATTATCCTGGTATAGTGTTGCCAATCCACCATGCAAAGGGGTGCAAGGGCTACACAAAACCTCAAAATTAGCAAGCCACATACGGCCACCTTTTGTGTCCCTACATGGCAAGGTAAATCCACACAGGGATATTGGAGCATTCCCATATTTACCATCAGTGATAGACCTGGGAATGTGTCAAATGCTACACCTCCCCAGGTGAGGCGTAACAATGAGAAATATGTTTATTTCTCATTGTTTTTGTACTCTTCCTACGTGCTTTGCATACACCAGCATCCATACAAAGAGGAACATGCCATGGACGTCATTTGGAGGTAGTCAGGGGTCGCATCAGTGACCTCTAACTTGCTTCCTGCTACTCCTGGCACTTCCTTTGAGACCACCGGTCTATGAGGGGGCAAAATGTGTTCCTCCTCTGAGGCCAGGGGTCACAAAGGAAGTGCTAGGAGTAGCAGGGAGCAAGCTGGAGGTCACAGCAGCTAACCCTGACTACCTCCAAATGATATTCATGTAAAATGCCTCTCATGTTTGTTTTCGTGCAGGAAGGAGTCCCTTCCTGCACAAAAACAATCCTGCCTAAAACACAGGTATCCTTGCACCATGACGTAAGGGTGCCTGCAATGGTAGCCAAAAGTGAGCCAGCTCTAGAAGAGTACAGAAATGCGCCGTATAATGGTAAATACGGCGCATTCCTCCCATTTCACGCAGAACGGCAAGGTGGCTTGCTGTGTTGCGCTGAGTGAAAGATTGATAAATCTGCCTCCTAATTTCAATAGAATTTAAACAGAGTAGTATTTATGCTACTCAAACTGTAAACATTGTATTGTGATTGTCAAAGTGAAGGTACATGAACTACTAAGCTGATAAGTAATTGCTCTGCCTATTCCCACCTGTGGCATTTATGGCAGAGTGTAGGTACTAGGAGATTCAGATTATAATAAGTGTGGAAAAATGTGCCATCAGGTAGTTGTGTGTATTTGTATAGCACATAACTCACCCAGGAGGGTACCCTGGCTCTGAAGCTGGAGCAGTATGGGCCAAGCCAGGTTCTAGCCTAGGTGAAGAGCCAGGATTCAGTTTCTTGCAGAATTCAAGAACCAAAGAGGAGGAGGTTCTGATGTGCAGGAGCGACCTGCCCCAGGCTATAAAAGTGAGATAAGAGAAGGCATGGATTTATTTATTTATTAGGAAGCTTATAGAGCGCACGGCTACCTCCAGCGGGGGTGTCCCGGCGCTAAGACTACTTGTTTATCACAGAGAGGGATGCCTAGTACATGTCTATCTGTCAGAAGAGCAGGTCTGCAGGGATCTTGCTGGCTAGTGCTTGGAAAACAGCCAAGTTTTCAAGTTACGACGGAAAACTTGTTCAGACTCGGAGAACCTAAGGTATGTAGGTAAGCTCTTTCAGAGCTTTGAGGCCGTAACGGTGAAAGTTCTGCCACCAGTGCGGGTGAGTCTGAAACGAGGGACGGACAGAAGGCGTAGACTGTTGGATCTCAGATGCCTTACTGAAGAGGATATCTTAAGCCTTTTGCTCAAGTAGCCAGGGCCAGTGCCATTAATTTCCCTAAAGGCAAGAATCAGAACCTTGAAATCAATGCGTTGGGCTATGGGAAGCCAATGTAGTTCCTCTCGGTATACTCTGACCGAGTTGCGGGGAGGGATGTTACCAATGAGCCTTGCTGCCGCGTTTTGTATAATTTGGAGTCGGTCAATGTGATATTGGGGGGCACCGGCATAAAGGCTGTTGGCATAATCAAGGTGTGCAGTAATGAGTGCCTGGACCATTGTTTTACGGGAAGACTGGGGGAGATAGGGAAAGATCTTCCTGATCATGCGAAGTTTATTAAAACAAGCCGCCGCAACTTTATTGACCTGAGTTTTTCCGGACAAGGTGTTATCAAATATAAAGCCAAGGTTGCGGGCAGAATGCACTGGTATGGGTGGAGGGTTGAGAACGGTGGGCCACCATAACGTTGCAGGGGGAGTAGATTTCTGACTGAAAAAGAGAACCTCAGTTTTTTCGGTGTTGAGGGCAAGATGATTAGCAGCCATCCAGGTGCAAATGTTGCCAAGGCAATTTCGAAAGTTGGAGAAGAGGGAGTCAGAATGGTCTCTAAATGAGAAAACAAGCTGAGTATCATCAGCGTAAGAGACCACCCTGACTCCCCAAGACTCAACTACCCTGGCAAGAGGGGCCAGATAAACATTGAACAATAAAGGGCTCAAAGCTGAACCCTGAGGCACACCACACAGGAGGGGTTTGTCCTCGGATTGGAATGGATGTAACAATACCCTTTGGGTCCGTCCGGACAGAAAGGATTTGATCCATGCTAGGGCTGTGCCATCAATCCCAAGCTGTTGTAGTCGAGATGTAAGAATGACATGGGAAACCGTGTCAAATGCAGCGGATAGGTCGAGGAGGACCAACATGGCCTCCTCACCCCTATCCACTGATTCCCTGATTGTCTCGGAGACTTCCAGCAGCGCAGTCTCGGTGCTGAAACCGGTTCAAAAGCCGGATTGCGAGTCGTGTAGCAGTTTGTTTGATTCCAAAAACTAGGCCAGTTGTTTCTGAACCACTTTCTCCAACACCTTGGCGGGCTTTGGCAAGAGCGAGATAGGTCGGTAACTCCTGAATAGAGAGGGGTCAGCGTTGGGTTTCTTAAGGATGGGAAGTAGCCTAGCCTGTTTCCAAACCGACGGAAAAAGACCCTGGGTCAGGGAGGAATTCCAGATGGAAAGGAGGGGATTGATTAAAATAGGAGCAAGATTGCCCATTACTTTAGCAGGTACTGGGTCTAAAGGTGAGCCAGATTTGACTTTATGAAGTAGTGATAGGGCAGGGTCAAAAGTTAATTCGCTAAAGGAATTAAAGGAGCAGTGTGTGGGGTGAGGAGCATCAGACGGTGAGTTGGGTAAGACAGAGACAAAAGAGGAGGCAAGTTTAATGATTTTGTCCTGAAAAAAATCAGAGAGTCCGTTACATAGGTCTTGGGTAGGAGTGCATTGGGTTTTGGTGGCCGTCGGAGTAACAAAATCCTTCACAATCGTGAAGAGGGTTTTGGACGAGTTATGCGCCTGTTGGATGAGATTTGAGAAATAGGTTCTCTTTGAGGAGCGTTTGAGTATTTGAAATTTATTTAGGGCAGATTTGTATGCCAGTTTGGCCACTGGGTCATAGTTCTGGATTTGGTTCTGCATATGTGCAAGGTGTGTGCTAGTAGGGGTCTGGCCGAACGGAGGTGTCTGGTAGGTTTGTGGAAGTTTATGCGATTGAGGTACTTATTGATTCAGACATGTAACATTGCACATACCCCTAAACAGCTACAGTGTGCATTTATTCACACAAGCATTGTGAGCTGTGTATTTAAGAAAAATAATTCATGAGACTTACTCTCCTGTTTACCGATGCAGCACCAAAGATTATGCCTTTCACATAGACGGGGGACTGGTAGTGCTTGGACAACCCTACATGCATGTACCTGGTTTGCTCGAGGTTCTCAGTTGTGATTCTACTCTGGAAGAGTTGCAGTCTCGTAATTGCATTACTGAAAAGGTGAGTGATGTTTAACCAAGTAAAGCTTCTGCTAACTTCAAGGAATTAGGTGGAATGACAAATATTACAAATGTTTTGTACCCTCTGGGAGGAAGGCCTCAAAGTACCATAGAAGGGACACTATTCCCTTAGGGCTCATTTATGAGACTCTATGCACCTCCGGAACGTCACTTTTTGTGACGTTCCGTGGCTCAGCTGCCTGTGTGATATTTATCAGGCAGCACTAAGCCACTTTTTTTTGGCTTAATGCTGCCTGATAAATATCAGTTCCTTTAATGCAGTGCTATGCGCTAGAGGGGCGTGCAATGGGTGTTGCTGAGGGCGTTCCCAGCAATATCCATGGCCTTTTGACATTGCCCCAGATTTACGAGAAAACGGGAATTTGAGACAGTGTCAAAAGCTTACGCCTTCCTAGGGGAGGCGTAAAGGAGGCACAAAGAGGAGAAATATCTTTCTTTCAGGAGAAATATCTTTATTTCTCCTCGTTCTTCCTTTTTCTATGTGTGCTGCAGAAAGAAGAAAACGCCTCTTGTGATTATTTTTGAACAGAAATGTTTCCCTTCCTGTTCAAAAATAATCATCCCCACAACGCAGGCACCCTTGCACCACGGTAGCCCATTTTGCGCTGGCGCATGGGGAAAAGGACAGGAACCCACAGTATGTTATAGATATGGTGCATTCCTGCCTTTTCTTTTGCGTAGGAAAGAGAAGCAGGAAGGCCTGATGTGCTACCCAATGGCAAAATCTCATAAAGTAGGCCCCCAGTGAAGTTGGAATGATTGATAAGTGCTCATGGATATGCTTATGATGTGAATCACAAAATGGCAGAACACCATGTGTGCACCATACTATTTGCCTCCATTAGAACATGGTTTAGATCCAACATCTACAAGTCCGGGCAGATCCAGGTTGGTGTTCGAGCACAGCCATACACCTATAAGGAACCTCGAGGCCAGTTCCTCACTTTAAGAAGAAACAAACATTTGAAACAGTAAAGTATTTGATTACTCAAAAATGTAATGTACACCATGGACTACAGAATCTTGGGTAAACCTTCACCTTCCTTTGGGTTCCATAGTGCAATGGTTTCTGGTTACTGGCGGGATTGTTTTTGTGTAGGAAAGGATGACTTCCTGTACACATTTCTCCTTAGAGGCATGTTCATCTTTCTACGTGTGCTGCAGAATGCAGCACACATGGAAAGAGGAAGTAACACAGAGAAATAAAGCTATTTCTCCTCGTTACGCATCTATCAGGTAGTCGCAGCATTTTGGTGCATACCCAGGTTTACAAGTGTTGGAAAATCTGGGTTTGTGTCAAAATACGTGGGTGGATGCATAGAAATGCCCATGCTCCACCAATAAAGTGCCTACCCATTGCAAAGCACTGCAAAGCAGTGCTATGTGCTGTATTACTTTGCATTTTCTAAAACACGCAAAGCCGTGCAAAGTGCTTTGCATGGCTTAGTAAATGCCAACAATGATTTTGCGTTGAGCTGTTGGGCCCCTGGACAGAGGACACATCATGCAAATGGTGGGAAATAGATTCTTTATTTACAAGCAGCACTCTTACAGGATGTGGCCGATCTCTGTGACCTGCGCTACTGCCACCTCGTCTCCTTGAGACCTCTTCTTTCTTCTCTTGCCCTGCCTCATGGATTGACCATATGGTTGCCGGTGCACCTTCTCTATGTCAATCTTACATCTCCTCCCCCCCTCAATGAAAGTCTCCCATCCCCAATTTCCTGTTGTCTGTCGGACCTGTGTATTAGACTTCTTCAATGAGTTGCACTGGCTTCCAGTGATTTCTTTGTGATTCTCATGGTGGAAGTGGGTCAGCAGAAGCAACCGCTTTCATATGCAGTCAACCAGTCTCTCTTTCCTCCTTTGGGGTGTTGCTTTCTCCCGAGCCACCCAGTTGCATGTTCCTCGAGACATACTGCTTGAAGTGGGATATGGTGTGGGTCACTCTCCCGTTGTCGACCATTGTGGTAATCATGGGTCCTTTCCTGGCTGATACTTGCAAAGGCTTGTTGATGTAGCGGGTATCTTTTTTCTTTTTCTGTTCTTATCTGATGAGAACCCAGTCCCCTTCTTTGAGATCTTCATGGAGTGATTTGGATTGGGACTCTTCAATGATCCAAAGATGAAAGTGAAGTTGTTGAAGTCAGAGTGTTGCACTAGACACTTTAAGTGGCTGGTGAAGCTCCCATAGTCTAGTCTTCATTTTGTGAGGCTAGGTTGAATGTGGGGAAGCTTGCCCCCAGGGACTCATTCAGCGGCAGGAGCCGCATCAAGCCTATCAGCGCCAGGCATGAACTACTTGACACCAGGCCCACAGAACATGAATCTTACTGGAGAAACTGAGCCCAGGGGACTCAACTAGCACAGTGGAAGGAGCTATATTGAGCCTATCAGCGGCAGGCAGGTGCTACTTGACACCACATCTGCTCCTGCAGCATTGGAAGCTTGCCCTGGGGGACTCATTAATTGCAGCAGCAGAAACAGTATTGAGCCTGTCAGCGACAGGCAGGTGCTATTTGACAGCACACTTGCTTCTATAGCCCGGCGAAGACCAGGCCAAAAGCTCGCCCATCTGCACCCATCAGAGCATCAAGGAGGTTGGGCCGAGCCACCCCTCTTTGGCCCCCTTCTGAATAGGTACTTCTTTTATATATTTTTATTATTACATGATTTACTGTTATGGTGAGAATTATCAAAAGAAATGCTGTAGGAGGTCCTCCCACTTCTACTCCCCAGTGAAAAATACCTCAATTGATAGGACTATACAGAGGGCTATTGGGGTATTTAGCACCCAAATCAAACTCACAGAAAGGAGACTCAACACCAAAACTGGTGCTGTCTTAGGTGCAAAGGCAGCCTCTATATCAACTAACATGCCAGTACTATCTCTCACTTGTTCTCCTCTTGTGAGCAGTGGGCCTGTGTTTTATACTACGCCTACCATTATTGAAAGCCCTCAGCCATCTGTGAATGCCAAACAGCCAAGGCGGGTGGCCTGAAATAAAACCACAGAGGTTGCCCGTCAAAAATGTTCCCCTCTTCTGCCTCCTAGCCAGGTGCAGCTGTCTTTTGTGCCTATGGAGGGCATGGAGGCAGTACACTCCCTGGATATTGCTACTAATGGAGGACTGTATTATTAAAATAAATGAACTATTTCTAGCAAAACTTTCTCCCTTTATTGCTTGTATGGAAACAATTGAGAATGAATTGACTGTTATTAAGCAGCTGCAGGTCTCAGCGACGTCAGTTCCACACTCAGCTCCCAAGGCAACTCAGGGTCAGGTGACATGCAACTTTTCCAGCCCACCAGGGCCCATGAAATCTATTCGGCCTTCATCGAGTAGTCACCATACTGAATCTACCATCCAGAATTCTGAGTGGATCCACTCTGATTTGCCACTCCTGCCTCCTCCTCCTCCACCAGGTGAAATATTACACAATCCTGAGGGGCCTAATTCCTCCAAAGCGCCTACTTTAGAAAAGTCTGGGGTAGGTGAATCTTCTTGAAGCCTCAGTTAACCTGCGGGGAATCTCCCATGAGCCTCTTGTCCCTACATTGTGATTTTAATTGGAGTTCCCCCTTTGCATATGGATCAGAGGGAATCGCATAAAGAACCTTTTAATACATTTCTGGACTGGCTTGCATGGCACAGGGATTTTCCCTTTTCTTTGGCAAGCAATATTCTATTGACTTGCAGGGTGGGCTGGATTGGGTCAGGGCTTGAAGAAAGATGTGGTGATTGTGTTATTGTCAACTTTAGATATACCATTACTGATGCAGAGTCTGCTCATTGGGCATTTGAGCAAGCTGGTAGCCCAGAGTAATAATGCATCACTGCCTTTAGGCTATTTTTACAAACCATGTGCTCACTCCCTGTTGGCCCCGAATCGGCAGCCACAAAGGACTGGTGATCCACCACTGATTGATCATGCTAAACCCATTCAAGGTGAAATGCTGATGTTCTTAAAGTTCCGATCTCAAATCACTTTGATATCCTACCAGTTGTAGACTGACTCAATGTTAACCAGGCTGCCCATGCTTGTGCCGGTATAATGGAGATTGGCGATATGGGTGCTAATCAGAGGGGTTATGGGAGGGGGCAGCAGACTACTCTTGTCCACAGTGATCATAGCATAGGACGTGACCCTATTAATCAGTACCAAGCTAGGTGTGAAGTTACTATTAGTCAAGGTACAACCAAACTAATGATTTCAAGCACCGCCACCAACCTTGACCATGAACGGCCCTAGTTTAACTCCTTCAGGGGTGGGTCAGGAAACTCATTGTGAATCATCAAATGGCTCTAACAAAGTCTGTTGCTGGCCCTGTTAAAATTACAGTGCCCAGATATAACATGGATAGTACCACCCTCTCGCTATTACCTGAAGTAATAGAGAGTAGTGTTTTATCTTCTCCCTCAGTTAATGATCGGGCATATGCAACCATCAATGTAGTCTCCACCACTAAGTTGGTATCATGGATCCTAGCTGGACTATCCTCCAAACTAACCTACCCAGAATGGTGCCAATTTATTGACAAGCATTACTTCTGTCTTTTCCAAGAAACCTGGTCAATAAAGCCCCTCAGGTCAGGCCATCTGGCGGAGGGGGGCTAATGGTCTGGGTTAGACCAACCCTAACCTGCACGATCAAGTAGATTAAGATGGTCTCCCCTGATACACTGTGCATCAGCCTGACCTTTCAATCAAATGCGAGTCTATAACATATTTATATTGTGTTTTACAGACCAGTGGGAAACAAAACTATGTCTCCAGGCATAGAAATGTTGAACTCCCACCTGACTGCACTACCTGCTGGGGCAATAAATTGTGAGTGTTCAGGGCTCCAATTGTCAATATGAACCACTGGATTCAAACTGTGAGGCTCACACAACTGAGGAATAGTATATGGTCAATTCCGGTACAAGCAATTCCTCCTATCAATAAATGGTCTCCCTTGGCAGTCCAATTAAATGTATTCACCCTTAACCAGGGTCTATGAGACTGAGACAGTCGAAGAATTTCTGATAGAGATGAAAACCATATATTTAACCGGATACATAGTACTAGCTTCATTGACTACATGATGCTGGATGTAAGGGTGTGGCCGCATTTGATTGAAATGATTGTAACACCCCACCAAGATAGAGATCAAAATACTCTTGTTCTTGCTTTTGGGATACTAGTTATAACAACTGTGTTGAGCAATTTGACCGAATGCTTAGGATGACTAATAACCAGTACAGATTTAATTGGAGTATTATGATACAATCTAAGGAAACAGATGGGGATATTTACAAGCTGGTAGGTAATGGTTATGGCGGCATGCTAATATTGGATCTGGCATTGGATCAATGGGAGAACCTGGGCAAGATTTGTACTATTCACAACCAGATGTTCCTAAGTTTAAGGAATTGGTACTACATAGAGACTAAGCGGGTAGTAGGGAGGAAAAGCCCTGTTCTTGGTATAATACACTATGTAGAGGTGCCAGGTTAGCACTTGCTGATGCCTTAAAGCAACAAACTAGATCACAGATTCAAGTTACCAAGAGGGTCTACAAAAACAGTATTATAGATGCAAAAAGGGATTGAGGGCAAGGGAGATGAGAAGGTTTGTTGGTCGCAGCCAGGAGGAGGGACCATTGATCCTTCTGGAAAATTGTGTCCACTGGAAGTCGAGAGGATTTCTACCCTATTGAAAATAATAGTGCAGCAAGTGATTGGTTTGCTTTTTTTCTAGCTTGTATTGTCGTCGGAAGAACCAAAGGACTCCCAAAGTGATCAGGCAGGGCCATTCGCTCCAAGGCAGCATTGTAGAGGTAAGCTGGTAGGGATGCCTAATCAAAAGAGCGGATCTAGCGAGCAGAGTGGCCAGCTTGATACCTCATATATCTCATACTCTGAAATAAGTAAGGCCATTCATGAAATTATCCCCAATAATGGACATGGGCTCGATAAGATCCCAGGAGACTTATTTTTAGATTAAATAGATAATTGGAGTACCTACTTCATGTTGATTTTTGATGCCATTATGAAAGGGGCATCCATTCCCTCGACCTGGGTTGGGGCAGCAATAATTCCTATTTTTAAAAAGGGCTCCTGAGCACTTCTGACTAATTACAGACCTAGAAATCTCATAGATAGTTCTTAAAAGCCATTCAGTAAGATAATTATGGATATATTACAGGAATGGTTAATTTCAAATGCGATGTTGGCTCCCCTGCAAGCTTGTTTCCGTGAACATACTAGCACCATTGATCCAGCTACTATTTTGGAAAACAGTCTCCTTAGGTGGTGTTTGCCTCTTTGTGGTCTTCGTAGATCACCTGTCTGCATTCGACTTAGTGCCAAGATCTTCTCTCTCGCAGATACTAGCTGAATTGGGGGTCCTCAAGTACCTACTGGATGTTATCATTAGATTGCTTGATAATAATTTTGCGCAAATTAGATGCGGCCAACTGGGTGCACTGTCCGATCTATTCCCTGTCAATAAAGGGGTAAGGCAGGGCGGTGTTCTCACCCCCACATTTTCTCATTGTATATTATTGATTTATTAGCTCATTTGGAACAATGTGAGAATGATGCACCAAGCTTGGCAAATATCAGGGTCCCTGTCCTCATGTTTTCAGATGATACTCTATTACTTTCTACATCTCCTATAGGGCTCCAAAACGTATTAGATCGATTAGAATGTTTCTGTAATCCGATGGGTTTAGAAAATCAATTTAGGAAAAAATAAGTATATGGTCCCTAATCCCTGCCATTCTACTAGATTCAATCGTACATTAAAGGGCATCCCACTGGAGCAAATATATACATTTGAATCCCTAGGGATTTATTTAACAGAACAGCTTGAATGGTACATTCACATAGCCCAGCGTAGGCTAAAAATGGAAAAACCAGGGAACTAACCAGGGGAACAGCAAAAATGCATCAATGTTCACAATTTCATCCCGTTTCTTCGGCAAATCAAATCTACAGTCATCAGGCTTTAGGAACAGCCCTTTATGGTGCAGAGCTGTGGGGCCACAGGGATGTGACTGCCTTAGTAGCAGTTGAAAACCAATCTATGCGCCACTTGACTGGTCCCCCTATTAGAACACTCCTGCTCCTCCATAAACTAGAGGTTTAGATCAATCTCTGATAATATAGGAGTAATATAGGATAATATAGGAGTCCTATCTTATACTGGAGAAGAATTTTGCTGACCCCCAAACTGTGCTCTTACTGTCAGGCCCTAGAGCAGAGGTCTTCAAACTTTTTGATGCCGAGACCCCCTTGTAAAACCTTTTTAGGTGTAAAGACCTCCTTCCGATAAAAGTTTATAGAAACTGGTATTCCTCATCATCAACAACTATCGACAACCAACAATGGTAAGTATATACATACTTGAAGATGTCATGATGACAGAGGATGCACTGGATAATATATTTTTGTAGAAGAATATTATGACTGCGATAAGGGACGTACAATGTGAGAAAAATATATTTTGTTCTTGGCAGGATTTGTATTGTCACAGCTTCGTTTGAATTGGCCAGGCATCACTTTGAACGTGCAGCACAACTTCTGACAATGAATGTATGTCAATAGTTTCTGTTTGAGCGTGGTTTATTCTTTTCTGGAGCGGTCTTTTGCCACCTACATCTGCTGAGGCTAGAGGAATGCCTCCTCCTAAATTCAGCAGACCTCATCACATCCATCCATCCATCCCTCTATCCATCCATCATTCATCCACCCACACTTTCACACATCCATACATCCTTCATCCATCCACCCTTTCATCATTCCATCCATACATCCATCCTTCATCCATCCACCCTTTCATCCTCCCATCCATACATCCATCCTTTACCCATCCTTCCTTCCATCCATCCACCCACCCATCATTCATCCACCCACCTTTTCACAAATCCATCCATCATTCATCCCTGCAACCTTTTAGCCATCCATACATCCATCCTTCATCCATCCACCCTTTCATCCTTCCATCCATACATCCATCCTTCATCCATCTACCCTTTAATCCATACATCCATCCTTCATCCACCCAGCCACCCTTCCATCCATCCATCCACCCATCATTCATCCACCCACATTTTCACACATCCATCCATCATTCATCCCTGCAACCTTTTATCCATCCATGCATCCATCCTTCATCCATCCATCCTTTCATCCTTCCATCCATACATCCATCCTTCATTCATCTACCCTTTTATCCATACATCCATCCTTCATCCACCCACCCTTTCATCTATCCATCCATCCACCCATAATTAATCCCCCCACCTTTTCACACATCCATCCATGCATTATTCATCCATGCAACCTTTTATCCATCCATACACCCATCCTTCATCCATCCACCCTTTCATCCTTCCATCCATACATCCATCCTTCATCCATCTACCCTTTTATCCATACATCCATCCTTCATCAACCCACCCTTTCATCTATCCATCCATCCACCCATCATTCATCCCCCCACCTTTTCACACATCCATCCATGCATCATTCATCCATGCAACCTTTTATCCATCCATACACCCACCCTTCATCCATCCACCCTTTCATCCTTCCATCCTTCACCCGTCCACTCTTTCATCCTTCCATCCATACATCCATCCTTCATCCATCCTTTCATCCATCCACCCATCATTCATCCACCAACCTTTTCACACATCCATCCATCATTCATCCATGCATCAGTATCTCTCTGCCTCTTCTTCTTCTTCCTCTCTCAGGGCATCCCTGTGCCTCCGTGCTGGGGGTGGGGGAGGGGGTTCAGACAGGCTGTAACAACATTTCATGGTGAAGAACAGACTCTCAGGCACATTTCACCCGCACAGGCGCCAGGTATGAGGGCTCCTGGGACTTGAACCAATGATTTAAGGGACGTGTCGGAGGGAGGGGGGAGAGGACCTTTCACGTGCTTTACAGGCAAGACCCACAGCTCCAGGCGTGCAAAGCCCATTGAACTCAAAGGGCTACAGCCTCCTCCCCCAGCCACCCTCCCCTGCCCCCCAGGGCCTCCCCCCCCTCGTGTATGTGAGCCTGGCTGAAACAGCTTCACTGGACACACACAAAGCCACACCCAAGTACTTCACAGGTCTTTAAAAGACCTTTTACTTGTTAATGAGGCTTTGATGTTTTTCACCTCTCGGTTTGAATTAGGCCTCCGCCGTGAGCACCCTCAATCAGCCCGACGCCACTAAGGCAAACTGACAGAGTCTGCGACCCCCTTCCCAGGACTCCACGTCCCCCCTGAGGGTCGCTCCCCACAGCTTGAGGACCTCTGCCCTAGAGGAAATTCTACACATTCCAGGGTCATGTAATGTACCCTAGAATAGGTATGTAAAATGACCCTTGCAAAGATTGGGAGCGAGAGAATACGGACAACAACAGGCGAGGCCAGTCTGATCTCCAAGCTATCCATTTGGTCTAACTACTGCCAGCACAAAAAGGGAATTTTAAATTGGCAGTCTGATTTGGTAAGTTAACTGATGCCTTTCTAACACTGAAGGACAAATTTGCTGAAGAACCCTTTCTGGATGAGATTAAACACGTAGCTGCCAGGAAGTTTTTCTGCAATTTCAATATGTGATGTTGCCGCTCCACTTCATCACTGCTAAATGGGTATACGATCCTAGGTGGTATATTGGTAATGCCCGTCTTGCAGATAGACCAAAGAAGTGCTTGAGCATTCCTTATTTTTCTGCCAAGCCTAATTGAGCAGAAGGAAGAAATGGATAATAGCATTGTGCCATACATTAGGTGTTAGAGAGTATAAAGAGGCATTAGAATGATTAAATCATATTCAAAACAAGTCTCCCTATTTATGACATTGATGTGGAGAGACAGTCAGAAATGTTGAATCTCTCTTGGAAAATCGGGTAGTGGTGCATAACAAATATTGTATCCTGTATTATACCACTGCCACTGACTCCAACACCATATTGAGCAAGGATATCTTTTTAAGATTCTTATAGGTTTGTCATGAATTTAGTATAAATTCATATCTGTTTTTAGTGAAATGTAATTGCGTGGAGATGCATTTTATGTTTTTTATCCTCATCCAATGAGTGTATATATATTTTTTCTTATGCATTGATGTGAGTTTTTATATGTGCTTTTATGGCTAGTCAGCTGAAATAAAGGTTTGAACTTTGTATTGTGCCACTTTGGTAGGGATTTCTTGTTGAGTGCTTTCTGTACTTGTTGGTAGGTCATCAATGACTCTGTTGGCAGTTCCTTAATTATTCAACTTGTGTCTTCACCTACTATATTCTTTAATGCTATTTGATATCATCTGTTTCTCTTGACCCCTTCATAAAGTCTTCAAAATCCTCCAACCATTTGTTCCTGAGTGGTTCCATACTACTGCCCGTGATGAGTGGTAGATGATCCTGTGGATGTAACTATGAGGCTTCATGCAGCTTGGGTTTTTTGCTCTGTGTTCTGTGGTGAGCTGGTGACTGTTGACATTTTTTCTTGACACTTCTTTTAGTAATATACTTGTGCCTTGCAGTTTGTTTGCATTTGTTTTACTTTACCTCACTTTCCATGGGTGCCTGACCTTTACCAATGGCCATCCCTTTTTTTCCAACGAGGTTGACTGGCCTTGAGGTGTTATTCTGTTGGCTTCCAGGCCTGCCTGAATTTTCAAAATGGCCACTATTTTGTTTTCAATTAGGTTGCCTGACCTAAAGGTGGCATTTTGTCTGTCTCCTGGGCCTGCCTGGCCCATCAAACTGGGCATCTTATTGATTACTACAGAGTTTCCTGCTCTACGATGGCTGCTCCAAGTTCCAGCATCTCGCAAGACATCACCACTCACATCTTGCAAGACTACAAGAGAGGTTTGTTAGACAGAAGTGAGCCTTTGCAATTTTATTAGGCAGTGAAGTGCTTCACTTACCTTGTTGGTAGGCTCCGCTATCTCCGTACCTGGTCGCCAGATGTCGGGTCTCTGAACAGAGGAAACAGCACGCAAATGGTGAGAGGTAGATTTTTTTTCCGCGAGCAGTGCTCTTACAGCATTTGGCCCATCTTTTTGACCTGACCCTATTGGCCCCTTGTTCCCTCGAGACCTCCTCGTCCTCCTCTTGCCCACCTCATAGGGATGATCATCTGACTGCTGGTGATCTCTTCTCTATGTTGATCCTACATTAACTGTGCCACAAAAGTGACACAACCCTGAGAAAATCATATTAAATTTTTGCCATGATATTTATTCCACCACAGAGACAATATGGCAGAATACATCCATCAATGGAGTCTGCTCTTGGTTTGGTACTTCATCCAAAATTGGGAACTTTTTCTGCAATCACGTGACTTTCAAGACAGCAGGAGTAATTTCCATTTGCTCATTGCGAACCATTGAATGAAAAGATGAGCCCAGATCCATGAGGAATGCTGATTATTTGTTACCCTTGTTGTGGCCATATTTCTTTTAAAAACGGTACTTCAGTAAGAATGGTCGTGTTCCTTCAATCTATTGAATCCCTTACGAACACAAGACAGGTAGCATCCGATTGCTGATTCTCCATGTTCAATCATGTGCCTCACATTTACATTTTTTGTGGCTGTTTTTAATTTGTCATAGTATGCTCAGATTAGGAATTACGATTATTAGTCAGACATTGCTCCTCTATTTTAAGGAATTCTTCTTATATCTATGTTGCGGTCTGTGAGAAGTATCCTGATACCACAAATGGTTTATTGTGAAGTACTCTGATGTCAGAGGCTTTTTCCTCCCCTCTTAACATCTGAGATTTAGTATTAGATAAATATGGATGTATGACATTACAACGCATGCTTTTACATCGCATGCCTTTACAACGCGGTTTTTACGACGCATAGCACTTTGGGGTGCTGGATAGTGAATAGTTTAATTTACTATTCCAACTCCAGTCCCCGTGGACACTAGGGAAGGTGTTGGATAGTAAATTAAACTTATTCCCTATCCTAGAGCGCCCCCCAGCGCAATGCGTTGTAATGGTTTGCGTTTTAAAAATTGCATCGTAAAGGCACTGCGTGGTAAAAGTTGCGTTGTAAAGGATGTTTCCCGATAAATATAAAGCTCCCCTGTTACCCAAGTCTTCTGTGTACCCATTACTCATCCAATCAGAAGCAAAGTCAAACCATTCTTGTACAAATGAGACTTGTTGCAACGCCACCACAGACTTGTATTGCTGAAGGTTGTTAAGCAGTTATCTCCACTTTTAGAAAAAAGTTCAAAACCCATCTTTTGTCATTTCTTATTTAATTATCATCTTCACTTTAATGCAGAAATATATTATTTCGCTTCCGCCCCACTTTCCCTCTGCAGTGTGTTCTGTTCGAAGAATCATTGATTGAAACCGTTAAATTACAATTATTACAGTGGAGAATCATAGTTATTAAAGTATTGTAAAAGAATAAACAACATTAGTGTGGCTAGTAGAACACGTATTTGATAAGTGTTTCAAATGGGGTACATACATTTTAGAACATTACATTTCACTATCCAAATAAATTACTTTAAATATGTTTACTGAAAATAAAATATGATCAGATATTCGAGTAAAAACACCTTTTTCTGGTTCTGAGTAAAAGGTTTATATACTTTTCTTGTGTAATTTTGTAATATGCAGGCAAGGCATCATTTCCTTACACAGTTTACACACCAGGCTATTGCACGTTTCAAATTATTTCTTTTAAACTTTGCAGCTTTTTTTGGTGAAGATTCAAATGTTAGGCAGATTCTGATTTAAAAAAAAAAAAATTCTATCAAAATCGGTGCCAAACCAGAACTATTTGGCTTTTGTATGGGCAGAACCAATCAATGTATACATGCATTGGCTTGGTTCCTTTCTGAGTGGGTACATTTGGGTCAGAACTCTGCCGTCTGAAGTGGAGGAAAACACTTGCCAATGTTCTCAATTTTGTTGCATTACATGCTGTTTTCCCTTTGCCCTTGTCCACCAGTAAGTATGTTGTTATAATATTTAGTTTTCCTCAATATGTCTTAAGTAGAGGTGGCTTATTTGGTCTAACTAAAAGACCCAGAACTACCAGGCTGTCAGGTTTTAGAAAGCTTCTTCTGCCAAATCCTGAGCTGGTTGATTCTAGTTCCACCTCGTTCAATTAAAATGTCCTCACCTGGGTGTTGACATTATCGGAAGTCATTGCATCACTTCCTCTTGTGGCGTGCAATACATCACGCAGTATGTCGTCTGTGCCTTTGATAAAGAAAGCTGTATAGTACGGTGAGCTTCCAGGTGTGGCACAGTTCATAACCTGGGTAACAGCTGCAAGTTTTGCTGGGTTTGCCCCAATATGTCCACAAGAGTTTCCACAAGAGCCGCCATGTGGAATTGTGATGACATGTGACTGCACTTTCTGCTTTCCATAAAGTAGCATTTGGCCCAATGGACTCTCCAGAGTTACCGAGACCCATATACTTAATCTGATCACAACTGGTGTCCTACTACACTGCTGAAGTACTGATCTACAAAATATTGCATTACTTTACCACTGCATCCCAAGATAATTTTAGGTAAGTAGATGTTGAGTTAACAATGGTAAGTGTATACATACTTGAAGATGTCATGATGACAGAGGATGTACTGGATAATACATTTTTGTAGAATAATATGACTGCGATAAGGTACGTACAATGTGAGAAAAATATATTTTGTTCTTGGCAGGATTTGTATTGCCACAGCTTCGTTTGAATTGGCCAGGCATCACTTTGAACGTGCAGCACAACTTCTGACAATGAATGTATGCCAATAGTTTCTGTTTGAGCGTGTTTTTTCTTTTCTGGAGAGGTCTTTTGCCACCTACATCTGCTGAGGCTAGAGTAATGCTTCCTCCTAAATTCAGCAGACAGTCGAATTTCTCCTGAAACAGCAATGGCTTATGGAAGAGGATGAAAACACAAGAAGATGCTGGGTGAAGCACTGAAACTTTTCAGACACCCTCAGCAAGAGAACTGGGTTGAATCCATCATCGTTCTTTAGCTCACTCCGCCACCCCAGTTCAGACATGGCGATATGCAAATCAGTCTTGACCCTGTTCCTCATGGGAACAGTCCAGCCTGAACTGCCAAGCCAGGTCTTCCCAGGACTGGAAACAAGCATCCTGGGACCAGTTTCGGGGTAACACCCCTCATCAGCCAGGCTAGGTTGAATCCAGTGGCAAAGTGAGCAAGGGATCCACGTCTGGGCATACCCTGCCAACTAAGGGCAAACGAAGCAAACACAAGGAGATGATGGATGGAGCACTGAAACCTTTTAGACAATCACTCCCAGTATGGAAGAGGATGCCCATGTTGAACTAACAGGTCTTTGTAAACACATTCTTGTCACAAGAGCTTCAGATATTCGCAGCACGTGCCCCCACTGTGTACCACTAACCATGACATGTGCCATCTGGGTGCACATATCTGACAAAAATGCTCTTAACATCACCTAGCAAAGTAGATGCTATGGCAGCTTAAACCCCAATGTGGATGATTCGAACAAGAGGGAATATGTTAGAGGTACTTGAAGCCAGAGATGCCAACAGAGGGTCAAGTGCAGCACAGCCGCGGGCTGTGGCTCGAGCACAAATAGTTATTCAGTCTTTCACCAGTGGCTGCTCAAAAGCTGGGGTAGATGCATATTTGCAAGCTTGATGTAATTGTCCTTTTCTTTCGGAACTTTTGCCCCATGCACTCACTAAGGGAAATTAAGAAATTAACAATACTGGTCATCTGGAGACCTACAAAGATTGAGCGGGGACAGTGAACACTCCACACCCCCACCACCACCACAACCACATTGATTTAGCTTTGGATAAATGTCCTCATGATGGTGTAATATCCAAATATCCAGTGCGTAGCACAAACCTTATAATAGCACTGGCACCGTAGTTCGTCCCTAAAGATGCTGCCACTAATGTTTATGTCTATCCCTATCTTTACTGACACATGCTACATGCCAATAAAGATAGAATTGTTTCTTTTCTATGTTTACATATTTTTTTCCAAATTAAAAGATATTCAGTGTAAAATTACCAATGACAATTTAGGCCATGGACAACCACATTGAAGCTGATGTATGTATGTATGTATGTATGTATGTATGTATAAGTCGGACTCAAACATTTTATTCATTTCAAAAGCAATGGATCAGAACGGACCTGGATAGCCTCAGCGTAACTCCGGGGCCCAGTGTGTGAGTCTGTGGGGGCGGGGGAAGAGGAAACACAGAACACTTTAGAAGTTAACTATGTCACTACAACCTCAAGAAATACATATTAATAATGCATTATTAAGTTCTGAAAAGCACAAAATGCACCCACCCAACCATCACATGAAATGAGTTTCAAGACACTGACTTAGAAGTCGACAAAGCAGCCCCGTTGACAAGGTACATACTCATGTAAAGGTATGCAGAAGTGCATCCTTCCTTACATGGGTTTACCCTTAATGTGTCTAAAACCACAATGATACGGCTGAGATACTGAAGTTTGGAGTCACTCACCTTGGCTCCTCCGAGACACAGACCCTGTTTCTGAGTCCCGAAGTGCAGATTCCAATTTGTACCCTAGTGGCCCCCTGCGGATTCAGTTTTGCAGTCTGTCCCCAAAAGGCTTCCCTAGCTCTTTCCATGGCAGACATCTTTAAATGAGTCCTCTGTTTAGATTTCTGTACATGTGATATCATTCCATCAACATTGAGGGCCCTCTCATGAGTTCTGGCACATCGACTTGAATCCCAGCGGGCGCTCGTGACTTGGGTTACAGTGATGAAACATCAGTGCTTCTTGCTGCCATTTTTGTTTATCCTACTTGCGCCACATGATTGTTTCATGAATGGAGAGCTGCTCTCCTCAATGAAGGGTGCCCTTACTCTCGAGTACAATCCTGGGCTCACCGCAACATAGGGTGACCAACTGTCATTGGTGCAAATTCAGGACGGTGAGTGTAAAAATTCAGGACAAAGGGTCAAAATTCAGGACACAAATTCAGGACAGGAGGTCAAAATTCAGGACAAAACTTCAGGACACTAGGTAAGTTTTACAGACACATCAGAGGTCGCGCAATAGTATGTAAGTAAGCCCAGCCATTTCCAAACATATTCAACCATTTGCAAACCTATCCATCATGTATCCTTCCATCTATCATTTCACTCACCCATCCCTTCATCCATCCTTTCACTCATCCATCATCCATCCATCTACCCTTTCACCCTATCCATCTGTACACTTATCCATCCACTCTTCATCCCATCCATCCATTCACTCATCCATCCAGCCATTTACCTTTTCACCAATCCAGCCATCCTTTCACTTACTAATCCTTCCACCCATCCACTCTTTTAGTCATCCATCCATCCTCCCTTTCTCTCTCCATCGACCTTTTCACTTAGCCAACCTTCCTTCCATCCATTCATCCACCCACCCGTCCATCCATCTACTCATCCACTCATGAATCCATCCATTGACCCTAACACTCATCCATCTATCACTTCACACATCTATTCATCCTTTTGTCCATCTACCCTCCCTTTCATGCACTCATCCATCCTTACATCCACCCTTTCACTCATACGTCCATTCATTCACCCTTGCACTTATCAATCCATCTATCATTTCACTCATCCACCCACCCACCCATCATCCACCCAACCATCCACCCACCCATCCATCCTTTCACCCACCCACCCACTCATCATCCATCCATCCATCCACCCACTCCTCATCCATCCATCCTTTCACCCACCCACTCATACATCCATCCATCCTTTCACCCACCCACCCATCCACCCACTCCTCATCCATCCATCCTTTCACCCACCCACTCATACATCCATCCATCCTTTCACCCACCCACCCATCATCCATCCATCCACCCACCCACTCCTCATCCATCCATCCTTTCACCCACTCATCATCCATCCATCCTTTCACCCATCCATCCATCCATCCTTCCCCTCCATCCATCCATCCTTCCCTTCATCCATCCTTCCCCTCATCCATCCATCCTTTCTTCCCCTCATCCATCCATCCTTCCCCTCATTCATCCATCCTTCCCCTCATCCATCTTTCTTTTCATCCATCATCCATCCTTCCCCTCATCCATCCTTCCCCTCATCCATCCTTCCTTTCATCCATCATCCATCCTTCCCCTCATCCATCATCCATCCTTCCCCTCATCCATCCATCCTTCCCATCCATTTATCCTTCCCCTCATCCACCTACCCTTCCCCTCATCCATCCATCCTTCCCATCCATTTATCCTTCCCCTCATCCACCTACCCTTCCCCTCCATCCATCCATCCATCCATCCCCTCATCCATCCATCCTTCCCCTCATTCATCTTTCCCCTCACCCATCATCCAGCTACCCTTCCACCCATACATCCAGCTTTTTACATTTTCTCTCATCCATCCTTCCCCTCACTCATCAATTCATCCATCCTCTCTCATTATCCATGTATTCACTCATTCATTCATCCCGTTACCCTTTCACTAATTCATCCAGCCATCCACCAATCCCTTCACTTATTTACTCTCCCACCTTTCCATATTAATTTTGAGCTGAGCCCTTTTGAGAAGAGGCCCATCAAGAACTTCACCCTCGCTGCAGGAGCCATTCCAGGACTGGGACAGAAGCCACCCTGGGCAGAGACATGATCCACCACAGGTGGGGTACAGGAGCCATCACAGGCGCGGGGGGGGGCAGGAGCCACCACTGGGGGGACAGGAGACATCACAGGCGAGGGGACAGGAGCCATCACAGATGGGGGAACAGGATCCACCAGGGTGGGCACAGGGGTGGGCATGAAGTATTCTAGTATCATCTTGGGCTCCTCGCCCCCTCCTGCACAAGACAACGAAGACAGGCTCTCTGTCCAAAATGTCATCCCCCACTGTGATGTACAGTACTTACAGGAGATACTCTCAGAGAACTGATGTGCCTTTTCTTTATTTTATTACATTATAGACTGCATGTTTGAAGAATCGAGGTTTGCTTACAATTTAGTGACAGTAATTAAGCTCTGTGAAGAGAAACACGTGCTGCCTCTGTGTAATCTGGCAGAGTCTAGGATGTTTGAGGCCCTGGGTAGAAATGGAATTTCTTAGCCCCCTCTAAACTGCAGAGACGTGACCATTCAGGGCTGTTTGTATCTGAATAGATGTCCCTGCTCCTGAAGCTGCAGCCCCTCCTCTCAGTCACCTTCGAGCACCTCTTAACAGCTCATCAAGGGCTGGAGGTGTGAGGGGTGCCATCCCGCTGTGCCTCTCCAATGCTGATGGGTATCTGAGCTCTGGAACAGCATCGAATCAAGAAGGGAGGTGGGGGCAAGCTGTGCCGGTGGGGCGACCGGTGCCGGCTAAAATGACGGACAAAGGGCGTCCGTTAAAGAATCCTTCACGGACAACGGACAGACGGCCGTAATTACGGACTGTCCGTGAAATTTACGGACGGTTGGTCACCCTACCGCAACATCCTTCAGACTGCTGTCATATTGTGGGGGTTCTGATAGGCCAACTCCTGCTCTGTGGGCTCTCTACACCACTCCTCATAGCAGCCCTTCAAATGCTCTCCTCGTCACTGGTTACTCATTTAGCGGGGTGTCACAGCAACCAGTGGCAGAAAGACCATTCATCTCCTGAGTTTAGGGGTGCCTGCCCCTGTCTTAGATATAGTGGGATGCAGCAGAAGGGGAAGCTCAAAACCTCAGTGAAATTCCAGAGGCAGCTGGTGATCTCTCAGCCATGTATCACATGGACAAAATCAGATAGGATACTGACACTAGGCTGACCTGTGACAGGTACAATATTTAGAACACATATCTTAATTAACCCTGGGCGTAGTTTGCGTAGTAGCGCTACGTGTAGCTACACGAAATGCACTTTTCACTACGCGAGCTACGCGTACCTACTCGAACTGCGTAGTGCACTATGCAAAATGCTGTTCGCACTGATTGCACAGTGCCGAATGCTTGTCCGCACTGTGAGTGGTAGGTCTACAAGTGTAAGGCAATGACGCTGCACGCCTGTAATTCAAACATCAGTGAACTGTGAAAAATCACCTTCTTTTGAAGCACTTCTCTCTATAAATCATAATGTTATACAACTTGTTCACCTTGTCTTTTATAAAGTATTTCTCATCCCTGATCCCGATTCAATACCTACATCTGACCCATCTTCACTATGAAGCCCCATGACTCACCCTACTTCCACTTTTGTTTCCCGTAAGGCTTTGAAGCTGCTTTATGATGGCATACGTCCTATGTAAGCAAGTACATAACATACATTTGGAAACAGGCTTTCGGTCAACCACACTTGGATCTGACTTTCAGACACATACTTGCAGGAGTCTGACAGACACATATCACTGACATGTGGCACTTACTCTGAGGTACTGACAAAGAAACACTAGCAATGATGTGGGAAAATCCTGCACAGGGACACAGACATTCAGAAAACAACTTAGGCAGGGATACAAATACAAGGCAAATGAGCACTGGGACACTGACACTGAAACTGGAGAAACGGGGACCCTATTGAACTGACAAAGGGGCGCTAGGCCAAGATTGGCTGATTACTAGGATGTTCACACTTTGATAATATTCATAGCCGAGGTGGTACAATATCAAAAGAAGTCGATGGGTTACAAAACTGAATCGCGGAGTATCAGAAGATGTACTTGGTGGATGAGGAATTCACTAATCAGACATCTTTGAGTTAAGTAAAAAGATAATATTCTGTAGGTGTGCAGAAACACGTATCTGACTACACACTATTGGCGGCTATGGAAGGTTTATGAAAATAGATATATTAGAGGTGCACAGACTAATAAATAACTTGTAAAAATGAATGCACTCGAGAAGAATGGCACAGCTTTTTATTTTCTTCAGATGGCAATATTCCTACCTAACGACACTAGCGTACTATACTAGAACCACGCAGACCTTTGGCCAGCAATTTCAATAAATCGATTGGTTCTACAGATACAAAAAAACGACCAGTTCTGGTTTGATATTTGTTGAAAGGATTTTTCAGATTTTGGCTGAAGTTTTGTACTTTAGCCACAGAATGTTAATGGAACAATTTTAAACAGACCCATAACATTTGTCCCAGCTTGCTCTGTAGATGATTAATAAACGTCTTCATCTAAAAACAAAAATAATGTATTCACTGTCACGCCACGCAGCAACGACGTCTTACTGACATGATTCTGCATGGACATCTATACTTTATTGTAATGTTTGTAAACATATTTGAAATATATTATTTGTAGTTTCGTGATCTACTGTTCTATCAGTGTGTTCGATATAAAACAATTTATATCATACTCATTGTACCCTTTTGATGTGTACTGTGATATTCAGTCCCACGATTTCAGAATAACATATTCTAATAAATAAACATTACCAACACACATTTGTTTAGTTTGTATTTTAGCTGGCGCCATTTTCAGAAAAAGATTTAACTAAGGGGCAAATGAGGTCGGCTGAATTTACGGATGTTCCTTCTCATCAAGTCATTTTAAAAGGGTTTCTTGTTCTGCTGCCCAGGTGTCTGCTCTGGCTGCTGCCCAAGCTCTTCTGGCCAGCATGGTACCGTATGGGGCATGGGCTCTACCAGATGCCTGTCACCTCAGGATGCCGGTGGTTGTCCGGCACTGTCTTCAGGTTCTTATGATAGTGCTACATCATATAATGCAGTCAGGAGGTCCCATCACTGTGAGAGCTCATCAAAGCCATTTGACCTCTGCCAAGCCCCTGTCCTTCCATGTAAATATTCTGAACACATCAATCGGACCCTGCATGCCCAGTGTCCCAAGTGCTCTGGGATCACCTTCTCCTCTCTTATCTTTATCCAAGGTGCCAGGGCAGGTGATGGTAACCGTGGAAGAAAGCCTCCCACAGGCTTCTTTAATTCCTCTGACAACTGTTTGCGTCCAGCAGGGTCATCCGCAAAACCTTCACCATATCATGGGAGCAAATGTACAAATGTAGATTGTTCACACTTGAGTACCTGGAATGCCACTACAAGTTGGAGCATCACAGGGTGGTGGTGCTGCTGGTGCTGTCAAATTCGGCTCCAAAGAGATTAAGTATGGGCGAAATATGCGAATTCGCGTTACGCGAATTCTTGCGTCGCGGTCCGTGAAACCCGCAAATTTGTGCGAACTTGTGAATTTTTTTATTTTGGCGTGTTTGCAGGTTTTTTTTTCAGTGCGGCTACCGCGAACTTACCCATGCGGTCGTTTTTGGGCGCGACCATCTTGTTCGCGGGAGGAAAACAACTTGGCACCTCAGAATGAAGGTGAGTTACTACAGCGCGCGCAAGATTGTATTTTTGAAGCGCGAACAAGCAAAAAAAATTCGCAAACTTGTGAATTGCGGATTGTTTGGCAATTTCGCGTTATTCGCGGAACGCGAAATTGCAAAAAATCCGCAACTTTTGCGAGAGGAACGAATTTTCACTCCATGCTTAAAAGAGATAACACCTGAGGCCAGCATCTGTCCACCTACCAAGTGGCATAACTGCTAGCCAGCAGGTGAGCATATCGTCCATAAGACAATCCAATCCTGACCCACTGTGACCACCTCTACATTGCTGTATCCTGATGGGTGCACATGCAGCTGAAGGAGTCTCTATGGCAATTCCTGTTTCGACAGGAGCATCCATCTTGTGGTAGAGGAGCCAGTGCCCTGAAAAGCAACAGGATATTTCAACATGCGTAAATTCCTGCCACTTTCAGCATTTGGAGCCTAGGTACCTCAGTTTTGCACTATGACTCAGAAATCCATCTTTAGTTATCATGGAGTTCCTACAAATCTATATAGGATCTGTGCGTTTAGACAACATAAACTAAGGTATTGGTGTCCAGACTTATTCCAGACACCCCCGAATGATATGTTAGTCTGTGGACCAGCTAGCTCACAGTGCCACTATGCGCTCCTCTTACCGAGGAGCGAATAGTTCCTGGCAACTATCGAACATGACAACGCTGACCCCTCAGGGATTGTGGAAACAGTACAGTACTTTTCGCTCAGTCAACTGTGCACACTTGCTCTCAGAGAGATAGAGAGATATACAGAATAAACGATGGGACATTTGCAATAAGCATTTATTGAACCAGTGTCAGTCTAGTATAAAATATTTGTGCTGCAACAACCATTAGACAGAAACAGATATAAACGATTACAAGCACCAATAGAGTAAATAGAAGGTAGAATTCTACCATAGTGCTAAAACAGTTAATATATGCAGGCATATAAATACATGACAATAATAATGCGTACTCCTACGATGCAACCCTAACTAGATTTACCTGGGTGTACCTAGCATGTATATAGGTGCAGAGCCAAGAATCCCCATAGGAACGAGCCAGCCCCATTACCTGCGGTGAGAGAATGAAGCATCTCGTCTTCGTCTCGAGTTGGACACCACGCGAGGGATGTCAGACCACAGTGTGCTGGAGTGTGTGCGTGCAGGGACCTCAGTGCCTCCTGTCAGCATGTCAGCATGGAAGCTTCTCCTCTGGTTTGCCCAGCGAATAGGTGATGTTTTTATACCCAAAAGGTATCCTCGGGGGCTTTCCATAGGTGTGTCATTGTACTGTGGGCATGTCGGCCAAGGATGACGACAGGGATCACCCTTACACAGAGTTATTATGCAGAAGATTGTAATCCTGCTGGGATACTGAGAATCCTCATGCATAATAAATGAGTCTCGTTTTTGGAGAAAACCACACAACATTTATGTAGCACCTAACTAGGTAAAAGGTCAGCAGCAGAACTGTTATGTAGAAAAATGGTAGGACAAATGTAGGTAAAAGGTTGCGCAACTACCTAATCCAATATTAGGGTACATTGGGGTTCATAACATAGTTCTGGTATGTTTGTTGAAGCAGCAAAGGTGGTTTTAGTACTGGCACCCAACACAATGCCGTCAGCAGCCACTTCAGGCTCTTTGTCGCATACACAAGTGCCAAAAAGTAGCATTGTTACCATGACAATGCCCTCCTACTATTCTTATGATTTGGCTGTGACTGCCTTAAACATTTCTGTTGCTAAGGTGGTCCACCAGCAGATTACCCATACATCTCCCTTTACCAAATGTGACTATGGCTGATCTGAGGACCTTGATCCCCACATCACATTATCATGTCTTTCCCAACCAGGTGTAAATGGATAGAAAAGTGCAAACCAGGAGTTGGTGCCTGTCCTGTTCCAGCACTTTCTGGCCATCTACACATTGTCTGAATACCCACTCCCTACTCACACCCTGATCACCATTTCTGTGTTCATCCACATGTAGCCCATTTCATCTTAGGCCCAGACTTCAGACATCAATGAACATACTGGGGAAGTCTGGCATCCACACCGCAGCTCAAACACATACAGCTGAAGAGAATTGGGGCTTTTCATGCTCGCCATATCCTGGGAATCCCCTCAGAATCATAAGCAGGCATGGAATTGAGTCATCACCAAGTGACACTCAGGGGATCCATCATTCTCCATTACGTACACAAGGAATCCAACAGGCATCTTTTAAGAAAGATGGCCTCCATCCATTTTCACTCACAAGTCATATTTCAGAAATCACAAACAAAAGCGAAGACCTCAGCAAAGTTAATGAGGGAACCATCATTGAAGCCAATTCTATAGGCAGCAGTGCGTTCTCTCTAGCAGTAACATCTTCCGTACCTCCCCCTAACCAGCCCGCTATCAACAATGGTGGGGCCCAGAGATTCTCATTGCAGCCACACTGTCCTGTACAGAAAACATCACACTTAATAGATGATCAGTAAGAAAGAAACTGATTCCACAAAAATCATCTGATTTGTCAGCCCACAGATACATGGGTCCCCAAGGCCCTCATATGACAAGCCTGAATCATAAACTCATGCTTCTATGTTATTACTGGTCAGTTTCCCATGGTAGGTGTGACTAGTTTGAGCAGTCAATAACCATCTGTCACATTGGTATAAAAATCACTGCACCCGGTGCCTACACAGCAAAATACCACACCTGCAACAAGTTCACCACATCTCAGCCTTCTGTGGAAGCCCTGTTAGCACTCTCAAGCATACCTCCCTCATCCACTGTAATTAGCAACTATGTCTCATGCCACACTGTCCCAGTGTGGCCCTCCATATTTCACTGCTTCCTGTATTACCTGAAATCAAGACCGATGGGTAATCCCAGTCAACCACATCATAAGGCCAATCTCAGTGGTTCCTCTATTGCTACCATAATTGGTGTTCTGATCCCTCTCTGTGTTTGCCAACAAGCTCTAACCACACTCTTAGGTGGTTTGCTGCATAGTATATTGCCATGCAAGAAACCATGCAGCCAGCAACATGTCATCTCTATCAAGAAAGCATTAAAAATCCAATAGCATGGATGAGCAGAAGACCAGCAACACAAAACCCAAGCTGAAATCTGAAAAGAGGTGCTCTTCCCCATGGAATACATGGACGAAGAGGGGGTGAAGTATGTTCCAGTGGGCACTCGGTTCCCAGGACACCTCTTTGGTAGTTCTGCAGTAAGGTGAACCTGCAAGAGATTGTCATTCAACCACCTAACAGACATGGGACGGGACATCTTTGTTTGACTGGCTTTGCTGCAAAAGGGTATAATCTCCACAAAAAGACTTTTAGTGATGATGACTTGCACAGGATCACTGAACTTAGCCATAGTAACAATCAATACCGTAAACTCATGAAGTACCAGATCAGTGACGCTTGTTATTCCACGCGGAAAGTTCTACACCATAAGGGCCAGGTGCTTGAACAAGAGCGTCGGTCCGAGATGAATTCCAAACTAAAGTCCCGGAAGTGAGCATGAGTATATCCTAAATGCATAACCTGTTTTGATAATGCACAATGTTAGATCTGGGGTCTCTGGTTGGCAGAGGTAGGTACCAATGTCCAAATAGGGACCCTTGCTTCTAATCAGGGTAAGAGGGATACACTCTTTAGATAACCCCTGCTCACCCCCTTGGTAGCTTGGCATGAGCAGACAGGCTTACCAAAGTATTTGTACCAACACTCACAGTAACACAGTCAAAACACCACAAATGGACTCCACACCAGTTTAGAAAAATAAAGTATCTTTATCTAAACTACACAAGACCAAAGTGACAAATATCCAACATACACTGTTCAAGAGTATGATTTTAAAATAGTTCTAGGGTTTGCGTCAAAATAATCCACAGTTGCGTCACGTTTAGCCCAAAGTACCTGTAGATGCGACAAAAGTTCCAAATGGAAGCTGCAGCGTTGAAAAACAAGCAATGTGTCACCTCTGAGACCCTGGGGAGGCGGTGCGACAGCTCCGCTGGACGTAGCAGGCGTGTTGCAACGAATCCGGTCTGTATGGGGAGAGATGCGATACCTTGTATGGATTCTGGGGCTAGATGTAGGTAATAGCAAATTACCGAATGGTAAATACCGAATTTTACCAATTCGGTATTTACTAATCGGTAATTGCTATGTAGGAAAAAAAATCGGTAAAAATACCGAATGGGTAAGATTCGGTAATTACCGATTCGGTAATTACCGAATCAGTATTTGCCATTGATTCCTATGGGCCTTGAAGTCCATAGGATTCAATAGCAAATACCGATTCGGTAATTACCGAATCGGTAAAATTACCGATTTTACAAGGGGACAGGTTGTCACTTTGACACCCTGTTGCACCCCTGTTTCTGGCTTGTGTGCCATGTGACACACATACATGCCCTTAGGGCATGTATGTGTACCACATGGCACAGGTGTACATGCACAGATGTGCATGTACACAGAAATTCGTAATTTACCACCCAATAGTATTGGGTGGTAAATAACGAATTTCTAAAGACCTGTGGCACTGTAAACTGTGCCACCTACATATTGAATTACAGAATCGGTATATTTACCGATTCAGTATTTTACCGAATCGGTAAATTTACCGATTCGGTAAATATACCGATTCTGTAATTTTCTAGCCCCCTACATTACAATACACAAATACCGGACGGTAACGGCCGAAATCGGCCGTTACCGACCGTTATTTGGGCTCCTACATCTGGCTCCTGGTAAGCAGGTTCGGTAGGAAGCGTCCCGCACAGGCACAATGCGACGATCTTTTGGACGGCGACGATCTCAGGTGCGGCGGCGATGCGCAGCGCCGATCTTCTCCTCTCACGGCCCCTCGATGCGATGGCTCTGTGACGATGTTCGTAGTGACATGATGCGTTCCCAAGCAAGCGGTGCGATAATCTCACCCAGCGACGACAGGCTCTGCGACGATACTCGGAGCCTTAGGAAACTTTCCGCACCGGGGCGATGCACTCCTCAAGCAAACGGTGCGTTGGTTCTTGCAGCAGCAACTTCGCGGCTGCGCTCCGCAAGCGAGCGTTGCGTGCAAATTGCAGATTGTCTACTTTTATCCTTGTCCAGCTCCCCAAACAGCAGGCACAACTTCCAGAGGCCCCACAATTGGATCAAGCACTCAAGGAAGGGCAGAACTCTCTCAGCAGAGTTCAGGGGGAAGCTGGGGTTGAAGTCCTTTTGTTCCTGGGACTTCTTAAGAGAAGGCCAGCTCTCCTCAGGCCCTTGGAGATCGATTCAAGCAAGGAGACACATCACACAGGAATGTCCTTCCCCTCTCCTTGGCAGCAAAGCAGCTGCAGGTCAGTCTACAAGCACACAACAGGACAGTCCTTCCTCTTCAGTCTTCCAGCATTCTCCTTGGCAGAGGTTCCTTCTTGATTCCAGGATAATCTAATTTTCTGTAGCCTGGGTAGCCCTTTTTATACCAGTCTTTCCTTTGTACTCTGGAGGCAGAGAGCCTTGGCTTAGTCAGAACCAGTTCTGGTTCTTTCCTTTCAGAGAGAGGCGTAGGGTCATCAGCCGCCCAGCAGGAGGTAGAGCCAGCATTGTGGAAGGCAGGCCCAGCCCTATTCAGGCCCAGGTGCTATCCATCCCACCATTCAAGATGCAGATGCAGCTATTCATCCTAGGGCTGACTCATCCAGCCTCCTGGGGGCTCCCCAGCCCCTGTCACTCACAAACCAGAAAGTCAATTCACAAACAGGCCAAGGCACATAGAAAGGTCGGACAAGAGAACAGCCACTTTCTAAAAGTGCTATTCTCAAACACAGGAATTACAAACCATCCTTCCTAAAATATAGGTTATTAAATTCTGAGTTCTGGGATACCAGACTTTAATTTTCTATCTTACTCCTATGGGAAGATATGCAGGTACTAAATATTAGTGCTTCCATATAATCTGGTTGCATCCCCCTCTGGGGCACTCCTGGTGGAATGAATTTCTGAATTTCAATCAATTTTTCAAAAATTATTTCATAACAACGAAGTTACGATGAGCTTCTTTATGAATTTATTCATTCATATCAAGATTTAATTTCTGTTGAAGCAGTAATTACACTTGTATCATAATCCCTTCTATGTATTTCACTTGATTTAGTCTCCAATGCATTTCGAGCATATCTTGCTCTTCATCAGGGAGCATTTCCTATAAAGAAAAAATAAATACTAACTTACTAATACATGGTGTTACCATAATTGCTAAATGTGAAAAAATGGTAAAAAAGCGGTCAAAAAATGTGCAATTCATGCATTTATGTGAAGTGATAATGGTGAAAAAAGGGTAATGTGAACCCAAATGAAGTTTTGGTGTGTTTATCCTAACGAGGATATCAACAAATAAATGTCTCACGAACGCATATTCTGAAAGAAATCGTTAGTTATGGTGGATACAAATATGCCCTTTCAGATACACTATGCATCGCTGTGATGTTTATCAATAAAGTTTTCGATGCGCTGTGCCTATTCAAACGTTTGCGTGTTAATAGCCCACAGCATACTACCCCGCACTCCCATAAAAGTGGAGTGCTTTAAAACGGTGTTACATTAGTCCACTTACTTCAAAGGGCAGTTACGCGGATGTTCCGTGGTAGTCTGTAAGATCAGGGGTTTAGCGGTGTTGGTAATTGTATTTATCTATGCGTATTCAGTCACGTGGTGCACGCGAGTGTAAACAACGAAAAGGGACTAACGTAGACAAGTGAATGGCTGATATATTGGAATGTTAGAATGGAGTAAGCATAATGTTATGTAAAGAATGTGTCACGGTGTAAGTGAAAATTAGGAAAAATGCCTAAACATTATTCATGAAGATGAAAACAATAATGATACATAAAAAAATGGTCACAACATAAAGTGAAAAATCAAGTATATCAATGGGTGATAAGCACCCCGGAGAGTTCTGTTGAGCAAAACTTGGTAATGCCTATTAACTAAAGGTAACAGGCATATTCCACTCTGTCATTAAGTCCAAACAGTTTCTGTGATTGTAGCTTCATCATCCAATAATTTTCTCTTCGCAATAAATGTTTGTTGTTGTCACGACCTTCCATTTTGTCAATTTTTTCTAGTATCATGAATTTTAATTGTGAAATGTCATGCTGTTGTTCCATGAAGTGAACGGCCACTGTAGATTTAATGTTCTTGTATTCATTGATCCTCAGACATATTTTTCTCTCCGTTTTCCCTATGTAAACTTTTCCACAGGGACACTTTAATAAATACACCACATTAGGTGTTTCAAAGGTTGCTGTTACATGTAATTTAATTGTGTTGCCTTTCATGAGGTGATGTATAACCATACCTTGGATAATGTTATTTCAGTTTTGGCAGTTGAAACATGGTTTAGTACCACTATGTATTCCAGTTTGTGGTTGTTTTTGCTTTAAAATTTCTCCCAAGTTTTTGTGACGAGTGTACGCAAATATAGGAAATTGTGAGAATGATTCCTTGAAATCTGGCTCCATAGTCAATATTGGCCAATGTTTCTGGATTATTTTCTTGAATGTGTTACTAGATGTAGAGAATTTGGATACTACAACAATCCTGGTGTTTTCTCACTTATCTTTTTGTGTTAATGCGTTTTCACGTAAGATAGATAAGCATTTGTTAATAGTTTGTCTATGGTTTGAAGAGGGTACCCTCGATCTTTGAGTCTTTCTGCCGTTTCTTGAATTCTGAGTTTTTTGATAAACATCACGCAAGCAATTTACCAGCCTTGTCTCCCACATCATACAACCTACCCTGTTGCTCTCTATACATCATTTTCGCAGCATCAGTCACAAGAGCTCTATAATCGGCTTGTTTCAAACCAAGGGAGTGCAGCTTTGCGCGAGAGACACCTGATTCAAGATCGTCCTCAAGTGCAGTTATTTCGGTTTCCAATCGTACAAGTTCCACATTATTAGCCCTCTTGGCGGCGGCAATCAGTGACAGGGATTGCCCACGGACAACCGTCTTAAAGGCTTACCACAGTGAAACAGCAGAGGAAACAGACCCCACATTTTCATCGAAATAATGGTCAATAGCTTTAACAAGTTCAGAGCGGGTTTTGGGATTGCGGAAGTACCAGGGGTTAATAGGGGCAACTCTACCCTCACTGCCCGCCCGACCTCAAAACTAAGCCACAGAGGGGAATGATCAGAAATACCCCTAGGAAGGTGACGAATCTCTCTAATGGAGGAGGATTGGACCGATGGCATTAAGAAGTAATCCAATCTGGAGAGACTGCCATGGGCCCCGGAATGGAAAGTGTACTGTAATTGCGTGGGGTGCATTAATCTTCAACCGTCTACCAGCCCGAAGGTTTCGAGCAAGTCACATTTGAGACCTAGGCAAATCCCTAGGGGGATAACGATCAGAAGTGCCAGAGACAACAGAATTAAAATCCCCACCTAGAATCAGGAGGCCCTCAGGGAGCCCCAATATAACCATGCCGAGATCAGCGTAAGTCGAGGCCTGTAGACCCGGAGGGATATACACAGAAAGTATGGACAGTGTCTTCCCCTCCCAGCTACCAGTGAGCGCCGCATAGCGCCCCCTGTCATCAAGCGTCACTTCATCAATTTCAAAAGGGAAAGAAGCCCGGATAAGAATGCCCGACCCCCTGGAACCAGAAGTAAACCCAGAGTGAGCCACCAGCCGGTATCCACGTCTATTCATGGCCTGACATGCGTTACCTATTAGATGCGTCTCCTGCAAAAGGACAATATTGGGAGAATGACGTCTAAGGAACCGTAACACGACCCCTCGCTTTATCCTGTCTCCCATCCCATTGACATTCCAGGACAGCAGTCTCAACTCGCCACCTCCCATCCCCAAGAAATAGGCAGAGCAACACCCACACAAGACCCACTGACCAGAGCAAAAGAAAAAACCAATACGATGCCTCGTGAATGAAGAGAAACACACACACACCCCCCGCCACCCCCCAACTTGAACCCGTTACAACACCCCCACCCTGCACCCCTGCGTACGACTCATAAGCCACCCCAACTTGCAGTGTGCCTGTCGCCCCATCATGAAACTAATCTACACAAAGAACCCAGGAGGAGGGAGAGACCCCATTCACCCCCCGCCACCCTCGGGCCAATCGAGACTAAAAACAAGAGAACCAATGTCCAGACTCAGCTGAAATAGTAGAAAAGTTCAGACGCCAGGATCCGCGGTGTCACTTTCACTCTAGCGCGCCACCGTCGGTGCCACCGGGGTGCCCAGGTCGATCGTCTCTCTTGTGCAAAGAGTCAAGCCAGTCACTAACATTGCCCGGAAGATCAAAGAAAAATGTACGTTCCCCATATTCGATCCGAAGTCTGGTCGGGAACAACATGGCGTACTTGAGGCCCAAGTCCCGCAGCCGTCTCTTCACTCCTTGAAATCCCAGCCTCTGCCTCTAAACGAGCGGTGTAAAGTCGGGATAAAAGTTCACGGAGGCATTTTCGAATTTCAGAGGGCCCTTGTCCCGCGAGACCTGAAGGATAGCGTCTCTATCCCTAAAGTGGAATAGTCTGGCAATGATGGGTCTCGGGGGGGGGCACCCAGCTTCGCCTTCCCGCCTGGGACTCGATGGGCCCGTTCTACAGCAAAGAATTTGCTAAGTCCGGTGGGAGCGAGATAATTTGTGACCAGATCTTCCACCAGAAGGTCGGTTTCCGGCATCTCGGGACTCTCAGGGACACCAATAAGGCGTACATTATTACGACGGGCCCTATTTTCATAGTCCTCAAGGCGACGAGCCATCATGTCGTGAGAGGAACGCAGGTTACCGATCTCAGTCTGAGCGTCTGTGACATCCGTAATAAGACTGGAAGTCTTCAAATCCAACGACTTGACCCTCTTGTTAGTCTTCGCCAAGTCCGCTCTAATCAGCGTGATATCAACGGCCACCATGTCGATCTTAGAGGCAAGGGCCTCGTACTGCTGTCCCATGGAGGCCTTCATGCTGGTAATGGCACCCATGACGTCATGCAACGATATTTCTGAAGTCGCTGCAGGATCAGCCTTAGGATCATCTGAAGTGCGACCAGTACCGCCGTGGGACCCCTTTAACTGAGAGTAATGATCCATAATGTTCGTCTGGGTCTGTCCCCCACGGAGAGGTGTCTTGATCTTGCGCCTCTCAGTATCAGGTCTGGTGGCCATATTGGAGAAGGGACCCCGGAGGGGCCCGCGCGACCTGGTAAAAATGGCCGGGAGTAGAGTGGCCAAGCAGACAACGAAACTGGATCAAATTAGCAGAGACGCCAAGAAAGCTGGAGACAGGACACTCAGCAGGGACAGCACAAAGCAGTGTAGAAACACCAGGCCAGCCGAGGGTCAATCAGAGCAACACTTCCATCAATCCGAGCCGGGAGTAGAAAACGAAACTGAAAGTCAGACTGGGGTCGATCGAGAGGAGACCTCTTCAGCCGTTGTTGTTAAACTACTCCCCGGCCTGCCAAGCAACCGAGCCTCCGGTCCGTCTCGGGGCGGGCCACAAAAGTTCGAGGCAATGTAAAAGTGGATCCCAACGTCCGAATTCGATTCTTCAGAGAATATTGAGATCAGCGAGGGATTGCGAACAAAAGCCCATCTTCAATATCAGGATGTAGTCAGGATATTTGCGAAGGGCAGCGCAGGTCCGGGGAGCTCTGTGCTCATGCGACCATCTTGGATGCCCGCGAAGCTCCTTCTCAATATCAGACCACTCTTAATGAGGGTGAAATTGACCTGTTATCCTTCAGTGAACTCCCTTCTTAGTAATTGGTGCTGACTCCCAATTCACCACTCCAGGACCTTTGAGCAAGAGGACTGTGTGGTACCTGCCTCGACAGACTGACATGTTGTGGTCGAAGCACTTCAAACCTGTGTATTCTTCCGCTGCCATAATGGAATTTCTACATGAGATCACTTCCCCTGAGAAGCTTTTTTTTCTGTTCAATAATTTTATTAAGTTTTAACAAGGATATAAATAGTTAAATACATTACAAAGTGATACCAATGATGAAAAGAAAGAAGAACAATATATCATTTAGTCCAATGACAAAAAGAGAGTTTCTCAAAAAGTACATAGTATCATATGCCCCTGAGAAGCTTTTGAGATGGCCTCTATGATTTGAATTAGAGACATTTCTTGAATCTCTGAGGCATATAACACACAACTCATTCTGGGCTTTGCGCATGCCAGGACACTCCGCATGGCTCCTGTTTTCTAAGGATTCTGAAACGAAACGTTTTTGTTTTTTGTCTCAGGTTTTCACAGCACGCTACCAACATTTAGACTGTTTCAATGAGTTACTTTTTAACCCCATACGGATTTGTCTGGGATGAGCCTGTAATTTACAAGTGTTTGTTTTGCTTCTTTTAGAAGTCTGAGAAGCCCCATTGACAGTGTGATCCCCATCCAGCTCAATACTGCTGTCCCTCATTTGAAACCATGAACGGAGGATCCCCAAGGGAAGGGTATTTGTACGGCTAAAAAAAGGAAGAAAAAAGATTTAGCAGATCTTCTGGGTGGATACATAAAGGTAGGTACAAGATTAAGCTAACAAAACTGGCAAGTAGCAAACGTCACCTCAACATTCTGACAGGAAATCCTTATTTTCTAACCTTTTCATCCCACTTCTCTAACTGACATATCTCCTTGTACAGATGTTCAAGACGTCACTCGACTCGAAACGTGCTTCGCTTGTCCGCGGGCGAAAGAAATATTTTTGATTGACCCTATTTCATCTTCTTGGAGATAAGCTATACAAGGTTATTTGACCACTGTATTATGAAAGTAAGTGCCAGGAGGTGACAATGTGTGCCTAAACGTTAGTGCTAATTTGTAGTGGTATTTTGTTGTGGCGGTGATGCATTCTGTATTTTTTGTGTTTTGATGTTGTGCTGCATTTTTTTGGGCACACAATGGTGTTATGCATGCTGTTTTGTTTATTTTGACTATGTAAAAAAATCAGCAAAAACCAGCATCAGCTTTTAAAGTTCCTATGACACACGAGTATTTATTCGTAACAAGGAGGTCCAAGGGTAGTAAAATACAAGGTTTCTCCTAATTAACTTTTCTGACTAATTCTCTCTTCACCTTTCCCTAATTCTGTTATAAATTTTAGCTCTCTATAGTAGGCTCACACAGGCTGTGCTAACAACAAATGCATGACTCAAAGTACTTATTTTTGTGTTGCCGAGCACAGTTCCAATGTTTGCTCACTCTAAGCATAGCATATATAACCAGCGCTTATAAAGGAAGAAGCATTATCATTATTATCATAGTGCACAGTACCGCTGGAGTGCAAAGTTACAATGATGCTCCTCTCTAAACTTGAAGATTTTTCCAAAACTTGCAGGTTTTGCAACATTGGCAAAATATGTCAAATCCTGGGCTAGCAAGTCGTTTGGAAAATAGAGATTTTTTTTCTGTAAGCAAAGTTTTGAAAAGTTTAAAAAGCTTCCCAGGGTTGGCAAAATACAAAATTCATGAACCTTCCCCAAGGCACAAATTCGTTTTTGTCTATTGAAAATGTAGAAGCTTACTCAAGAAATACAAGTCTGTCAGCACATATGATGAAAGAGAAAATGTATTATAAGATAAGATACAAAATAATAGTATGTGCAACACGGGAACAGCAGCAAAGCCGCTGAATGTTCAACAGTGAGAAGTCTTCCACAAGCTTTTATTCACGAAAACCACAAAAGGAAAAGCGTCATTATCTCTGCAACAAAAGTTCGGTAGAAGAACAAGATTAAGACATTTTCTACAGAAATTAAGCAAAGGGATGGCTTCTGTCCACCAGTAGCCTGGCTTGTTGTACAAGTACAGAACACTAGGCCAATCAGAAGAGGCCAACACTGCGTGATGCCTGAATGGTCTGAGGTGGTAGGGCTGGTACCCACTTGTTCTTTGCTTGTGACATTTTGGGACTTTCCAGGCTTTGCTTGTGACATTTTGGGACTTTCCAGGTTAATGCAATGTACTAGTAACTGAAAGTTCTAAAAATATGATTTGCAGCATCAGTTTCAATGAGGACACATAGGCTGTGCCACTTCTAAATATCGTGTGCCCAAGTGCCTGTTGCTAAGCTAGTATCATGTCTGAATGTGGTTCTTAAGCAAGCCTTGGATTACGAGAGCAGCTTACTTTCAGCAACTGCAGAAACATTTATTTAATTATTTTGTGTGCACATTCTACTGACCTTCTAAGTAGATATTTGGTATCAAAAAGTGGGCCGCCCTTTTAGGTTATAAAAAACGGCTTCCACAAAACAAACTACATGTCTTTTTTTAAACTTGTGTGGTGTTTTATTTGAGAACAAAAGACAGGTGTTTTGGCCATAAACTAACTTTTGTGTTAGACTCTATTGCCTCATTTAAATTCATTCAAGGATAATTTTGATAGTAAATGTTTATGAGTTGCAGCACCATTACAGTCAGGGATGTACCATGCAGACCTTTACCATGTAGGATTCCCAACGGAATAATTACAATGCAGGTACGTTTTCACTAACTTTATTTCGGATGTCACTATAACTCATGGGACATTACGGCATAGGTAGATATAGATAGGTGTTTTTATAGGCTGTAGTCTGTGCCTTCTGGGGATGGTCACATCCAGTGGGTTGGGTGCAATGTTTGACTGGAGGTCCACCACCTGTCAAAATGCAGTGGGGGTTGGGCACACATGGAGCGTTGGATACCTGCAGGGATTTGGGTGTAGGGTCTGGCCAGATAAATGTCAGCCATCCATGTGCAGCGGGAGTTGGGTATCTATAGAGGGGGATGAAGCAGGGCCAGGCTGGAGGCCACCCCACATGGCCAAACCCTGCTGTCATGTCCAAATGTCTTACTCATCGAGATTATTGGCAACAGGTTGCCCAAGGTAGCTAGGTATATGGTCAACTATGAACATGATCAAAAAACCTCAGAAATTCAGGGGAAAGTCACTAAGGTAAAAATGACATTATATTTAGGCATGGTAATAAAATCTTAGCTTATGTTGAAAGACCACCAGAAATTCACTGAACAAAAACGAAGGTTAAAACAATGTTTTAGTTACGTGTTGAAATCAGATCAGAACTAATGTTTAAAAATTGAAAAACCACAGTAATCCACCAGAAATAGTTTTGTGAGCTAAGTATAACTTATGACCCATTATACACTGCTTATGACCTCACATATTACATCACTCATGATATGTTAAATGGCATTATTGATGACATCGCTCATGACATCTCAAATGACATCAGATGTGATGCTGCCATTCGCCTTACTTAATTAATCCCTACATCATTTATAAAAAGAAAGTTGTTAGTAAAGAGCCCATAATCATACATGGTATAGAGTTACTGTGTGTAATCATGTAGGTGCATAGAAAGCGAATAGAGTAAGTATTGGAGATTAGAGTGGTTGTGCACTTTGAAAGTTATATGGTGCACCATTTCAGTGTAATTTAGATTGCAAGTAGTGCTCCATGTTAAAAAAAGGCAAATTCTGAGTGCATATGATGTGGGTTGCAAAGGCATGTTTCAAAGTAGGTTGTGGTTTAAAGCCAAAGCCCATTACAAGAAATCTCTGCGAAAAGTCAAATCTTGTGTTGACAGTGATTTATCCATCTGGGCATCTGTGTCTGGGCATGCATCCATGTTAAACCGTTGCAATACAGTGTTTTAGTCAAATTCTATGAAATGAGGATGTTTATAAGATGCAGATGTTTATTTCCAGGACTTTGCTAAAGATTTTGAGGCATTGCAGATTGTAGAGTAATGTCGACTATAGGAGTGATTCACTTAGAGTTGGGTTAACTCACACTGATTTGTAAGCATGACTGTAATGTTGTGTAGTGTATTTTAGAAAACTATGGAGGGTTGTCCATCGGGCCTAGTAAAGGTGTCTTATCAGTGGCAAATGCTTACCTGCCAACCTCTTGACTTGAAATTGTGGGCCTTGTGAAAACTTTTAGAGAGTGACCCCATTAAGGTGAACAAAATATGTACACTTTTTGCAGTGTGTTTAAGGTTTAAGAAAGGGGTGACAACATTAAATTCTATCAAGGCATTTTGTTTGTTAGGTGGTTGAACAACAATCAAAGAGGGAAACATCTACCAAATGTGGGTGAGATGACAGCTGTGTCCTACTTGTATTTTGTTCACTATGAGGTGATTGAAAGTAGAAAATTGGAAACAGGTGTAGACTGTTTAATTACTTCCAGTGCAGAACATCTATTGACAACCAATGGATGATGTCATCATTGATGTATACACAGTGAAAAAACAAAGGGAAAGACTGAGTTATGGTTCAGGCTGAAAAACCAACGAACGACTCGTTCACCCACCATGTTGTTTTCTTGCTACCTCTTTTCTTTGTTTTGTGTACCATGGCAAATTGTGGTTTGAGCATAATGGACTGCAGTATGCAAAATTGTGATTTACTGGATTTTGTTCAATATTAAGGAGTTTCTTTACGCTTGTGCTAGATGATTATGTCCACTACAATTAGCGGCACTGCTCATCTGTGCAGGATCATAAAATATTTTTGACTTGTATTATTTCATGCCCTTTGTGGTGAGTTAACAAACTACTTGGTGCAAACATTTCTAACATTGCTTTATGAAAGCACGTCTCTGTGTGTGGTAATGTGCGACAAGAATGTGTGCGCATATTTATTGAGGAGGTGACGTTTATGTGGTTATTGTGTTGTATTCACTTTTTGACTGTTTTGTTATGTTGTGCCTGTTATTATTTTTTGCTTTGTGTGTGTTGTTGTCAACAAATGGTGCAACATTTCCAACACATTCTATTAAAGTTCCATGCAGAGCAACCATTTTCCACCATTTAGGTTGATAATATAGACTTCTCCAGAACTTTAACTATATAAGAAATCAGTTAACTTCAAAACTGTGGCAGAGAATGTGCCCTGAATTAGCAATTGCAGTGCTCACGTTATGTGAAAAAGCCCCATCGGTCTTTGTGAGCACTGCAGCAGCCTCTTACTCTGTGTCTATACAGTCCATTTGTACATTTCTGTGGTACAGCTGTTTGACGGCATGTTTAAAAAAATCAATCATTGGTCAAACTGATATCTTGCTATTTGTCTTAATCACAACATAACTTATTAAAAAAACAAAAAAGGAATGGACAATCGATGATCGCAGTGAATCTATTTTAGTTTCTTGAACATGTCTCTGCTTGTTTTCCCACAGTAAAAACTATTTCATTATGGTAGTTGCAGCTGCCTCTCTGACAGTAGATGGGGAGATTTGTGGCACTGGAGAGAGGGTGGGCCCAAATCCCCAGTATCTCACCTTGAAAAATGTCACTGTCAAAATGGATGGTCCTGAAGGTGATGGTTGACTAGTCCCTATTACATCATGGATCACTATTTGCTGCCGAAGATGCTGATACTGACTGTAGGAAATGACCATCTTAATTTGTTGCTCTATGATTTCCTGAGCTTAGGCTCTGTGCGGTTTACTCCTTATAAAAGGAGCAAATTGCTTATAATCCCCATTTAAATATGATTAAATTAGCATACCCCTGATTGTCAGATTTAAGTTGCCTACCAGCCCTTAGTATATGGTGTAGAAAATGCACCGAGGGTCTGGAAGCTTAATGGCATCGGTGGACTGTGACACTAAATGTGCCATACACAGTAATGGCCCATCAAACATGGTTCAGCACGACCATGTGTAGTCTCACTGCAGAAGATTAAAAACGTTTTTCAACCCTATCGAAATACCCTTTTCTGACAAGCTGGAAACTGTGCATTTAAATGTTATTAAGTCTCCCCTAAGTTTGCCTTGTTGCCCACACGGTAAGGTGCCTGATACTTAACAAGTGGCATGCTTTTCCAGTCACTAGCCCCCAGTAGCTATTTTCACTGGCAGGGTGTAGCTAGAGCCTGGGAAATGTGAAAGTACAGATTATATACTTCAGTTCACAAATTGTGATGGTAAATGGCCAGAATTGTATTCAAAGTCTATTTGTAATATTTATTAATCATCCAATTCCTTGGTGAAGTGCGACTTTTCTTAAATATATGGGAAATGTAACTTTTAGAAAGTTATACATTTCTTTCCTGTGCCACAGTTAAGGTAATTAGCATTACCCTGACACAACTGGCCTGCTGTGTGGCGTAGTGTTTTTTCTTCCCCTTGCAGGATGGAAAGTTGGGGTGACCCCAGGAACTTAATTAATCTTAAAAGGATCATGGTGAGGCCTGTCTTTTCATAAGTGTTTGAAATCGGGTTGATGGTTGACTAGGGTATGAGCCCAAGTCAGGCAGCAACCACAATCCTAGTCAGGGTAAGACACCAGCATTCCCTAAATTAACCTGTGCTAACTCCCTGGTAGCTTGGCACAGAGCAGTCAGGCTTAATTTGAAGGCAATGTGTCAACTATTTGTGCAACACTCCAAACATCAAACCAGTGAAAGCACCACACAAAAAGATCCCACACAAGTTTAGCAAAATAGAGAAAATTTAATAAATAAAGCAAGGCCAAACAGCAAATCCAATAAGTAGAACTGGAGATATTGATTTCAAAATAGTGCCAAAAAGCACTAAGTGCTAACAAGGGATATCGGATCACTCAGGACCTTGCCAAAGTTAAAAGCTCAGGCTGACAGTGATAGAGCATGACTAGTAACAGAGCACGAGCCAGCGACAGGGTGCCCAATTGGGCCCACTGATCAAAAGTACCTTGGTTCAAGTTGCATCAACATTGAAGATCCTGTCGACAGAGAGACTGCGGAGTGCAGAGGGTGATGCGTTGATGTCAATCCATGCGTTCGGCAGCGATGCTCTGGTACAGGCGGCGCAACAGCAATGATGCATCTGCTTCGATGTGATGCAGAGTTTCAGCTTTAACATCAATGCTGTCGTCAAGGGAAATGCAAGGGCGTCACTTGAAAAGCGTTGTGTAGTGCTAGTTCCAGAGGTGGAGCAGTGGGACCGATCCACACAGAGGCAGCGAAGCGTTGTATATGGTCCTCGCAACAGGGGCGATGCACCCGTTCTAATCCACACAGTGCAGCATATGCGCCAGGGCTGCAAAAGCAGCAACGTACCAGTTCCATCTCTGTAGCCATGATGGTTTGAATAAACACCTTCCAAGGATCCAGAACTGGGGTGGCACCACTTGGCAGAGCAGACTCACAGATGACATATTCCAGGTGCAGAAGTAGAATAGTTGGACATCTTTTATGTCCCTGAGACTTCAGATCAGGAGGCAAGACAGGGAGCCCTTTTAGTCACTTTGGGTTGAAGTGATGTAAGTCCAGTACTTCTCAACAAGACCAGAAGGACAGCATGCAACATATCAGCACAGTAAGAAAGCAGTTCATCCAGAGCAGAGGTCCAGCAGAGTGGCAGTCCTTCAGCAGCACAGCAGTCCTTCTTCCTGGCAGAGTATTCATAGGTCCAGAAGTGTACTGAAGTGGTGATGTCATAGGTCCATTACTTATAGCCAGTTGTGCCTTTGAAGTGGGGAAGGCTTCAAAAGTATGAGGGTGCAGAAAGGGCCAGTTCCAATAATAAGCACACTTAAAGTGAGACCTTTGATTCTCAGGCCCACACCAGCCAGGCTGTCTTCACGCCCAGTGGGAGGGAAGCTGGCCCCAAAAACAGTTTTGAGTGGACCTAGGTGAGGTGACTGCTCATCTCTCTGGCTACACTTCTGGGTAGAAATACATGCTCTGTGTAGGAGACTGGCTTAGTATATGTTGCACACTCTAATGAGTGATGCACCTTGCACGAATCAACCTTTACTGTGATTTCAGTGGCCTTTGATAACCTTAGAAAGATCTCAAAGTGGTAGCTGTAGAGAGCAGGCTTCAAGGAGCATAAAGCACCTTGTTTTACCACATTTAATCAACAGTGTAGATTAGATGAAAAAGAACAACAGAGTGTTTTTTTATTTAAAAAAAAATAGGTCTATTTAGTACACAACACAATCACTTACACATTGGTATATCTCCTACCTGGAGATATCAACAATACACACAAGAATGCTTCAAAATAAACAGGTAAGCAGCACAAATACGCACTGGCCTCCAGGGGGAAACCAAATCATATACAATGATAGTTGAATGAGAACTGAAAAAGAGAACGGGACTTGTACATGAAGACCCAAAGAAGTTGGGGAAATAAAGAACCACCCAAGGTAAGTGCCTCGGAACCACACGGATGCTGTGTGCAGAGTAGAAACACAGCCATGTGTCCAATGGAAGTTAATGGAGAAGTCGCGTTTGCAGTTTTAAAGAAAAACTACCCTTCCCCGATTACCCCAAAGAAACCTTTTGGAGGATGGAAGTTTGGAGACCCACCCCACCAATGGATGCCCCAGGAACCAGGTTACCTACACCTGGGAAGCAGGGTGCATAGGGGTGAAGTGACGTCAGATCCTGCCGTAGACAATAATAGAAGACTTTGAAGGAGATGCCTCTGGAGAAGCTTGCGAAGGAGTCCGGTGGAATCCAAGAGTAGATTCTCAAAGTGGGAAATCTGAAAGCAAAGGGGATAGAATATATGCTACTCGTAGGTGACCAGGAGGCACGATAGCATAATGCCCACTGATGTTGGGAGGTTCAGAAGTGAAGACGGTGAACTTGTCGCTGCCGCTGTGAGGACCAGGCGACACTGAGGAAGACCATGAGATGTGCATGAGCTGTGCCACGTTGGATATCAGTGTCTAGGTGGTCGGTGTCTGGTGGGAACACCAACAAGCCCTGGTAGTCACAAATGTTGTGGATACCGAACAGATGCAAACGTTGGAACCAGCAAGTTGGACTCACCAAGTGCAGGAGAGTAAGAGCCGGCCCAGAGCAAGCAGAAATTCCCACTGAAACTTCAAGAGGGCACACAGGCTGTAGGCACAGGAGTTGCAAGAGGACCTCATGCAGTGCACTAAAGATGAAGGACCACAGTGCAGAGAATGCAGTGAAAATGCTAATCTTCAAGGGATGAGGTGCTGGAGAGAGGAGCTTATTGAATCTCAAAGATCTCCGAAATGCAGAGCCAACAATCCTTAGAAATGGCAAGTCAATGCGGTGCACAATGGTTTGGTCCCAGTGGCTCCAATGAGTGATACTGTCCTCAAAATTGCTGACGGGTCTGGCCTCTAGGGAGCTGCAGAACCATCACTCGTATTGCTGGGCCTCGGGAATCTTGTCTGGGGTCCGCAGCAGCACTAGATGTTACTGGGAGTAGAGGGGGGGTCCCGTAAGGTGCTCGCCAGTACATGGGATCATACTTCCAGCACCGGAATCAGTGTTGGGGTATGATTCCAACATGTTTGATACCAAACATGACAAGGTTTGGTGCAGCCATTATATAGTTAGACATCTCTTAATGACTGATGTCCACTTTATACCTTAAAATGGCTGACCGCACTTACAAAGCCTGGAGATTCAACTCCAGGGCTTGTAGGAGTGTCCTGCTCAAGCAGGGGCACCCTCACACTTCTAACCAAGCACCGTTTCCTCAGTACGGAAGGGCCTATCATAGGGGTGTCTTATAGGTTTTAATTGCATTGACCTCAGATATCAGTAAACTTATATCTGTCATGAGAGGTGCAAGCACCAACTCACACAGGCTGCAATGGCTGGCCTGTTGTCACAGATTTAATGGACTCCCCTTGGTGTCAAAATACATACTGCAGCCCATATTAGACCCCTGCTTTACCTGTACCATGGGTACCTTAGTACCATATAATGGGGGACCTATAAGGTTAGCAGCCCATATGAGACCCCTGGTGTACCTATGCCCTGGGTACCTTAGTACCATATATTGGGGACTTATAAGGGTACGTCAGTAGCTGATTGTGGAGGTACCAAAGTACTTATCAGAGTCAATTTAGGGGAGAGAGCACAGATGCTGGGGTCCTGATTAGCACAAACCCAGCAAACTAAGTCAAATACATACTGATACCAGGCAAAAAGTGGGGGTAACCCTGAAAGCAGATCCTACTTTCCTACATTTTGCACAAGGGAAGAAGGGTTCCCCCATCGTGAATTTTAGGAGTAGGGTGCACTGTGGGATTGTTTGCAGTAGGGCAAACAGAAACTGCTGAAGAAGCGGGTAGAGGTACCCCATGACTTTTACCCTATTAGTTGTGGAGGAGACAGAAGTCACACCCACCCACTCACTATGTTAACCCATTAAATTGACAGGAATCCTCCACAAAATACTTTTTTAGGTGTGCGGAAGATCTGAAGAGGGCTGGACCCTGCTTGACTTAACCTGAGAGGAGGCCTGAAGCAATGTATCTGATCCCTCTGGCAACCAGGACAAATAGTGGACTCCAAGGGTCGGTGGGTAACCTCCTGTGTGAATACGGGGACACAAAAAGGTACATAAGATTGTTTTTCCTGGATGCACAGTTGCTCAGTCACAACTAAACTGTACTAAAACCTTCTCAAGGCTGAGGCCTTTTCTGCATCATGCCCTAAATTCTCAAAAGTCTCCCCTGATATCTGGGATCCCTAGGTGAAGAACTGAAGAAAAAGGGACCTAATTCTGCAAAGTTCGGGGACTTACAAGTATTCTTAATTCTAGCTGACAGAGGACTGGGGAAAACCACCACATCCAATCCAGCAAAGTGCAACCTTGCTGGGCTGAAATAACAGGTTTGTACTGCTTGAAACATCTCCATAGCAGCAAACCCATCCCAACTGACCCTCAGCAAGAAGATATTCGAACTTGTGAAGCTCTTATAGGAAACAGCCTGCTGCCTTGCCCTGCTGGAAGAAAAGGATCTCAATTTCAGGGACCATGTCCCCACAAAAAACCATCTTGACCGGCTAAAGGCCTGAAGTATCAGCGCAACTGTTGGATCTCATTGGGTGATAAATTCACATTTCTTTTGCCTGCCACTTTTCTCACCAATACCAAAGGCTTCAGCAAGACCTCACCCAACAGCTATCCATTTTCGCATCAACTTCACTGGATGTAGCCTGCAGGCATGTCCCACTGGAACACTTTTTCCTCCATTTTGCAAATTATGGGGTAAATGTACAAGGAAATGGTGCAGCGCGGCTCTGCATTAAACTTTGCAGCGGTGTATCATTTAAAAACGCCGGGGTTCATCATATTTAGAAGAAGTATACAGAGCACTCCTGTATTTACCTTTGTGCTGGTGCTAAAAATAGCTGCCTAGCGCCAACACAGACACCCTTGTCCCATAGTGCAAGGGTGCCTGCGTTGCAAGGATGATTGTTTATGTGCATGTCCACCCCCCTTTTCCAAAATAGGTGTCCCTTCCTGCACATAAACAATCAATATTGGCGATTTTCTACTTCTATGTGTGTGGCATTCTGCAGCACACATAGAAGTAGCAAATTGCCATTATTTATTGATTGCTTTTGTGCAGGAAGGAACACCTTCCTGCACAAAAACAATAATTAAATGGCTTTTTATCTTTCTATGTGTGCTTAGGAAAATCAAAAATAAGGAGAAATAAAATTCCAATCTAGTTCCAATCTAATGCCTGCTTTTGCATGGCATTAGTTTTTGGCTCTGCCTCAGATTTATACATCCTTGTAAATCTGGGACAGCATCAAATAGCAATGGGTGTTGCGCTGGAACTCCCACAGCAACACTCATTGCTTGCCCCTTTCACGCTGATACCCGCGAGAAAGAGTACCATATTTACAAAGCGGCGTTAAGCCATACAAAGTAACTTAACAGCGCTTTGTAACTAGGGTGCAGGACATTGCACAACTGCAACGTCAAAAAAAGTGATATTCCGGTGACGTAATCCCCTTGTACATATGCCCATAAGTCTGAAGGTAAAGTCCTTTACTAGGCCATTCAGTTTGCTGTTTCCAAGCTTGGTCTACTGTGACCATGACTATCATTGGGGCTAGAATTTGGCACTATTTTCACTTATATCTATAAAAATTCACATTTCTGGTACCCCTTACTAGATTTTTGTCATTTTGGTGTAATTTGAATACTAAATTTTACTACATTTTTTAAATTTGGATTTGTATTTTATAACTGTTTTGGTATTGCATGAATACTTTACCCGTTGTCCTAAAGTAAGCCTTTCCCCTCTGTGCCATGAATTCTAATAGCAATGACAGATAAATATTGTACCAAATTGTAGCCTCTATGCTCCAGCAATAGGAGCAATATTTAAGAGCATTTTAGTAATACATAAGAAAGTGAAACCAAGTTAGACCCCAGTGGAGATCAACTAAATCAGCAGAATATCAATGCAAGCAACCTGGAAAGTTAAATACAAAGGTGAGCTATCTGAATATTGATTCCAAAATATTGGTGACCTAAATATCATAATCAATATTTGTTTTGTGTCAAAAAATCATGAGACTGAATATCAAGACTAAGTATATTAATCCACACAGGCTGCAATGGCAGGCCTGAGAGAGGTTTGTAGGGCTACTTGAGTGAGTGACACACCAAGTGCTGCAGGTCCACTAGTTGCCTTTAATTTACAGGCACTGGGTACTGAGGTACTGGGTTTTTCAGAACCGGTACCGAACCGGTAACCCAGTGGTGTCAGGGTACACACCCAAAGATCTCGAGTACTTTCCTGATTTAGACCACAGAAACTCAGAGTCTTCTAGGTGAAGTCAAAGATCGAATTTATTGGCTGCAACCAAGTAACAGGCGTCCTAGAAGTACAACAACACGGGATGTATATTCTCAGGAGCCTGCTCAATCTTACAAAGCCAGGCTTCTCTTTTTATACAAAATATTGTGCTTCAGGCAAACATTCTCCACATTTTAGTATACTATTCACATGTTTCCACTACAAAGAAAAAGCAGAGTCATGATGACAAGCCCACATTTCAGTTTGTCCAGCCCACAACAAATTACCCGGCAAGGCCCAACATTTTCATCAGATATCGGTGGACCCCCAATAAAAACGGGCACCTCCTCATCATAAAGCAAGTGAGAGAAAAGAGCAGGGACAGGTGTGAGCAAGATTAGGCAGGGTGTGTGTGCGATGAAAAGGGTTTATGGCATGTTGTGCCTTGATGCTATCTCGTTCGGCCACTGGGAGAGGAACTGACCAAACAGGTTCGGCCTGGGGCAATGGTTTCAGCTTGCCCAGGTCAGAGAGAAGTCAATTAAGGTGTACGTGTCCTTGGGAATCGAATTTAGCTGTATTATAAGCCTATGTGAGGGCAACCCACAAAATGGCTGCCGTACACAAAATGGAAGCCAAGGGTTCAAGACGAAAATGACGATTTCGAGGTGAAATCGTTACTGGAATATGATGAAAATGCTTGTACATAGTGTACTAGCCATTTTCGGTCTTTTGATATAAAAATCGTCATGCTACGACGAAGTTTTATTCACGAGTTCAGAATTTTCAGAACTACAAACCCTCCTTTTGCCCTTACATAGGCAATTAACCTATCCTCATGCTAATCTGAGTCCAGGTCTATATTCCTAAAGTCATTGAGATGTGGCTGTAACATCATCCTATTACTTAGTTCGTCTTTTGATACATGTTTCCTTACACATGATGTAGCACAGAGGCCACATATTACAGGAGCACACTGCACGCACAGACAGAACAGGAAAAGAATGGCTAAGACCATCAGAATTTTCCATCCCCAGGCGGATATCAGTTCCCAGAACCATCCCATTAACGACCAATCTCCTTTATCCACATGAATAGATTCGGAAATCTTATGTAGTTTGGAGATGGCCTGGTACACTGTTGGAGCGTTATCTGGAATGAAAACACAGCAACTCGATTGGATCAATTTACATACCTCACCTCGGTCTGCAAGTATGACATCTAATGCGACCCTGTTCTGAAGGGTCATAAGACGATCCGACTGGAGCTCAGCAGTCAAGTTGCTAAGGGCACCAGCAGTTTCAATTACGGTGGACTCAACCAGCCTTGTCAATTGCCTTATGTTCCTGCTGTTAACCATGGGCCCCCAGAATGGCAGAAAACCCTTTGCGAAGTCCCCAAATTCTTGTCCTGCAGTGTCTTCTTTACTCAAGACACCTCTAACTATCCTTGTCTTGTGGTAATCTGCCACTGCTGTGTAGGTGGGAGGCAACAGGAATGAAACAAAACATGTGCCCGAAAAGTCAGGGGGCAACCATGTATAGGCTCTATCATGGCAGATGAAATAGGTACCCTTAGCTGCTAAAAACGAAGGGGAAGTCTGGGCTGAAAAAACATACGTTTTAGTGCAGATACTCTTCCCTAACTGAGCTCTGGGATTCTTGCCATTACCTTGCAGACACAGGTGACCCTGATGGGGTACAATCCAAATCGGGGAAGATCTTTTAGCTTGCTGTTTCTCACTCAGAGTAGTTCCATATCCGGTCACGTTCCATCCTTTGTATACTAGTGTCTCATCTCTCGGGATAGTCTCATAAGAAATATCTTCCTTAATCATGTCTACTATACCCTTAACTAGAGCACTATTCTTAGGATTATCTGTTACAGAACGTAGGGGGTAGACTTCATGTGCATATATGAACATTGTTCTGTATGCCCACACAGAACCATTGTGGCTGAAAGGCAGGACCAGATAAGGGATACCTTTATCCGTTGTGTGAGGTATAAGACCACACACCCAACAGTTAGTTGTGTTCATTACAAGTTGGTGTTGGTGCAAGAGCTGAACAAAGGAATTATTAATAAACTCTAATCTCCTAGCTGATTCGTGTTCAGGAAGGGGTTGAAAAGAATGTGAGGAAACAGTGGAAGGAGGAGGTACAGGCGATGTAGTGGGTGCAAATGTTACTCGAAAAGAGAATAAAACATAACCTATAAAAAACATTATCATACTGAATAACATGAAAATGCACAATATCAAAAAGCTTTTCTTTGTCATCATTTTACGCATCCTGGCTTTAAAGTTCATTGTTTTGGCAGGTCTCTCCATCTCGAAAAACTCCATCCTCTCTAAAGTACTGCCCGCGATGGGAGGTTGTTTCTGCTAAGGAATGCTTCTGTCAGTCTAGGGCAACTCCCTTAGACCAACCAGAACTGTCGACCTAACGTCGTCAGCTGCACCCCAAAGACTTTGGGCAATCGCGGCCCTAGCAGCGGAACCCAGATGGCGGTTCGAAAAACAAAAATAAGAAAGTTTCTCAGATGGGAGAGCTGCGCTTTCGAAAATAGCAAAAAGGAAAATTTTGTTTATTTGTCCATAGGTCTCGGCCTCAGATTGTATCTTTGCTTTCCAGGTATGGTATGATCTCGGAAAAGGAGTTCAGGCTCTGTAGTGTCCAATGGAACTGACGGTGATACAGCTGGTTGCAAAATGTTGTCACTCTCCTTTTCAGTAAGTGTTCCTTTTACACGTGCATCACTGAAAGGCAGAAAACGTGGCACAGTTTCAGTCTCTGAGTCGGCGACACCCTCCTGGACCCACCGGTCGTATGGCAGAGGCAGAGGGATCCGCTTGCAGTGGATCCCGTGGATCCAGTTTTTCTTCCCCTCCACTCGAACAGCTGATCTTGTTGAGAGAAGAACGAGATGCCGTCCGATCCACCTGGGCTGATCGTTCTTTGTTCGCTGGAAGTTTTTTACTAAAACCCAGGATCCAGGGTCGATCTGATGACCTGGAGTTTCAGAGACCGGAGGCAGGGTGTCATGGACCTGTTGGTGTAAAACACGCAATTTAGCCGTCAATTCGTACAAATAATCAAGCAAAACAGGATGTTCGATTTCACTGAACTTTGTGGGCCTTGGCACTCCCCATATGTTGGCCGGGCGGCCAAAAACAATCTCATAAGGACTAAGTCCCACTCGCGAATGCACAGTCATTCTGGTGGATAGGAGTGCTAAGGGCAGAGCGTCAGGCCAATTAAGACCAGTGCTCGCTTGAATCTTGGCTAATTTTAACTTTAGCGTGCCATTATAGCATTCTACTAGTCCAGCTGATTGGGGTGATTTGCAGCGTGAAATTTCTGATGAATGCCTAGCCCTTCGCATACTTTCTTCATCACTCGACCCACAAATTCACTTCCATTGTCACCCCAGACCATTCTAGGCATTCCGAATCTGGGGAAGAACTCTTTCACAAGGGCTTTAACTGTGGATAAGGCAGTGTTGTCTTTTAGGGGGTAGGCTTCCACCCATCTTGAAAAGGCACAAACAACAACAAGTACGTATTTTAAATTGTTGCACCTCTCCATGTGGATGAAATCTAGCTGCAAAACCTCGAACGGATACGTAGGAGGCGCAAAATGACCAGCTGGAGTTGGGGTTCCCCTACCAGGATTGTGTTTCAGACACACCATGCAATTCTTGACCACATTTTCTGCACACTTAGGAATTCCAGCATTTTGCCATGCTGGAGCCAACAACTTGCAAATCCCTTTCACACTGATGTGAGCCAATCCATGAGCCATTGTAACCACTGCAAGCACGTACGCATCGGGTAGCAACCATCTCTGATGCTCTGACAATTCAACCCAACAACCATTTGCATCCATTTTACCCGTACTTTCTCTCCACACATTCAACTCTTTCTCTGTAGCCTCAGCTTGAATAGACTTCACACTCTCTATCGTGTCTTCACACATTCCAACATCACCAACCCATCTTACAGGGCCCGCAACATACATTCGGCTCATCACATTCCTTGCCGTTTCTTTTGCTATTTCGTCAGCAAATGCATTTCCACGACCAACATCATCAGTCACTTTCTTGTGAGCACTGCATTTTACAATTGCAACTTGCAGAGGCAAGGTCAGTGATTCAAGAAGCTCATTCACCAACTGACCATGCTGAATCTTAGCTCCATGCGAAGTCAGGAACCCACGTTCTTTCCACAATCGTCCAAAACTGTGAGCCACACCAAACGCATACTGACTGTCGGTGTAGATGGTCACTTTCATTCCTTTCGACAACACACATGCTCTTATAAGTGCAATCAATTCTGCTGCTTGAGCTGAATTATGTGGAATACGTGCAGCTTCAACAATTGTATGCAAAGTCATGACAGCATATGCTGCAGTCGTATCACCATTCGGGAGCTTGAAGCATGAACCATCCACCCATAATGTACCATCACATTCAGCAAGAGGAGTATCTTGGAGATCTACTCTCCCTTTCGTTTCTTCTTCTGTTCTAAGAAAACAATCATGCTGTTCAGAAACATCTAACTCCTCTACAATTGGCAACAACGTAGCTGGGTTTAACGTGTTACATCTTTTTATGTGCACATGACTTGCTAACAAGGTTAATTCGTAACCTGACAATCGAGCACTAGTTAAGTGCTGTGTCTTGGTTCTGTTTAACAACGTGTCCACTGCATGTGGAACCATCAAAACTAACATGTTATTCATCACTAGACCGGCAGACTGTCGAATAGAAACAGCTGCTGCCGCTGTTGCTCTTAAACAACTTGGCAATGCTTTAGCTACCGGATCCAAAGTCGATGAAAAATATGCACATGGACGCTGCTTGTCTCCAAACAACTGTGTCAACACTGATAATGCACAACCTTCTTTCTCATGGACATACAATGTAAAGGGCTTACTGTAGTTTGGGGTACCCAACACAGGAGCCGAACATAATGCTGTGCGCAATTCAGAAAAACTTTTCTGACACTCTTCAGACCAAGGAACGGGATTGGGTGTATCTTTACACGTTAATGCCACCAAAGGTTTGGCTAATAACGAAAAATTTGGTATCCATTGCCTGCAATATGATGTAATGCCCAAGAAAGCACGCACTTCTCTCTGTATTCTTGGCACACTCAATTTCGCTATTGCCTGAATTCTTTCTGGGGTCAGTTTCCTTCCCTCCTTCGATAAGAGATGACCTAAGTAGGTCACTTCTTGTCGACAATATTGCAATTTGGAAAGTTGACACCTTGTGATGCAAATCACACAGATGACGCAACAATGACAACGTGGCTTTTTTACAGATTTCCTCAGTATCTGCAGCAACAAACAAATCATCAACATACTGAATGAGGGTAGCACCATCAGGTAAAACAATCGTATGAAGCTGTGTTTTTAGAGCTTGACTATATATTGATGGACTTTCACAGTAGCCCTGTGGAGCGCGTTTAAAGCTGAAGCTTCGTCCTCCTAAACTGAAGCCAACAATATCCCTACTCTCCTCAGCAATCGGGATGCTGAAGAAAGCATTCATCAAGTCAATCACCGAAAACCAGGTGGCAAAAGCTGGAATCATAGTCAATAGGGCAGTAATGTCAGGAACAACTGGAAATTGTGGCACAACTATTTTATTCACCTCTCTAAGATCAATCACAAATCTGTAAACAGGTGGCTGGGAAGGGTCAGTTCGTTTCAAAACAGGCAGAACAGGGCTATTGCAAACGTTGCCTCTTGTTTCTTCAATCACATCTTTTTCAATCAAATCATAAATGATCGCTAGTAAAGCTTTTTCACCTTCACTAGAAATTTTATATTGGGGAATGCGTGGCATTTTAACATTGGCTTTCAATGTTACAACATATGGTGGTATTTCCAAAAGACCCACATCATTAGGACCAGTAGCCCAAAGAATATTAGGAAGAGACGACAATTCTGTTGGAAGTTTATCCCTTGACAAATACATTGGAGAAACCACTTTCTTGCCCAGTGTAAGTTGTACTCCAGAAGGAGAACAGTACAAAGTCGCATACAATCTTTTCAGCAAATCTAATCCTAGCAAGTTTTCACCACAACCTGTTGTCAGAATAAGGGGTGCTTCGAATTCACAAGGTCTAATAGAAAGGGACAAAGGGTCAGAAATCGGATTTCTAACTGGGGCGCCAGAAAAACCTACTGAAACATTCATTTCGCCAGACAAAGGTGCGCCAGGGAGTTTTGAGTACATAATAGAACTCTTTGTAGCACCAGTATCCAACAGAAAAGGCTTTGACACACCTGATGTAATCACCCCAACGTAAGGTCCACTCTAATCTACTGGAACTGAAACAACTCCCTCTCTTTGTCTATGGCTGTCCTAGCAATCATTACCGTCCATATTCTCATCTTCTGCATAGTAATCATCAGCATAGTACTGAGCCGTCCTACCAGACGCGTTATTCTGCTGATCAAATCTATTCATAGAATTTTGAGGCGGAAGGGGACGAGCGTTCTGGGGGAAATTTCCACGTCCTCTACCTCTAGGCGCTTGCTGAACACCTCTACCTCTTGTGTTTGACACACCATTCGCGCGCTGTAACAGGACAGGGCAACTATACTTAAAATGACCCTCTTCCTTACAATATGAACACTGATTGGGACCTACAGGGACACGTGGTTGAGTATACTCTACTCTTTGCGAGTTCCTCTGAATCTGTTGAGGCTGCTGATAATTATTCTGATAGTTACTCTGAGCACCACTATTTTGACCACCACGTGGCGGATATGCTTGTTGTAACAAAACCTTCGTTTTCAACTCTTTCGTTTTCTTCTCTGCTCTATCTTTCTCATCTTTATCTTGATTTTCGTAATATGTGCAGTAGCCAATATCTGTGCTGAAGAGGAAACTGCCCAAGAACTCTCTGAATCTTTCAACTTCTTACACAACTCGGGAAGCAGATTGTGCACGAATTTATCGACGAACAATCGCTGACCACCTTCTGTGCTCATATCTTGACCACTGTGGTCGACAAAAGTTTCTTCAAACCTGGTGAAGAAATCTGAGACCGTTTCATCTTTCTTCTGCTTACATGCAGACAACTTATCCCAATTTACACGCATCGCAGGCATTATCGTTTTCATATAATCAATGATCTTACCAGGGAGTTCTGCTACTAAAGGCTCAGGTTTAGCACCACCAACTTGTAGGGCATCTGCAGCAGCAATATTAGCCCATGAGTCACCTAACCCCTGATCATGATCTGCATGACGAATCTTTCCCCATAAAGGCTGTGGAACAACATTCCCAAACAACATGTCTATGTCAGCTAAATTCATGATGCATGAACCTGCAGTCTGTGACAATTCCTTGTAATACCCTGCAGGATTTTTACGGGGATCAGGCAGTGTCTGCTTCAGGGCCAAAACTTCAGCTCGCTTCCATGGAACATGTACCCACACACGCTGAAAATGTGCTGGTATAGCTGGTGGAACATTACCAGGACCAGCTCCTACTGTTTCCTTCCATACTGGAGGAACTTCTCTCATGGGATATTGTCTTACCTTCTTCTTAACGGAGGAATCAGACTCAAACAACGACCTAGAAACACCTTCAGTCCTAAGCGACAACAACGTCGCAACTGCTTTCTCAACATCTGAACCCACAATTGCGCCTTTTGAAAACTCGAACCGTACATGGCTCAACTCGGGCGGGTTAGAGTCCAAATCATTGTCCTCTAAATCTTCACACAGGAAAACACACATTTTCTCAAAAATGTATCTCTGCTTCGATGTTTCCCACTGGGTGAAGACATCCATAACACATTCTAAATCATATTTTTCCGGGTCAGCAACCCATTTATGTGCCAAACAATTCAACGTTTCCTTCTCCCTAGAATCAGGCAGTTGACTACGCAATTGTTTGCGCTCTGTGTCAGGAGTTACACTCGTTGCACCAAAGAGAGGATGCAAAAAACTAGCGACAGTACTAGCCACTCTCTGACGAACAGAAGGAGAAGTCGATGAAAAGACAAGCGGAAAAGCAGGGTGAGGCAAGGCAGATGCAGAGGCAGTATCAGGAGGAGTACCAGGAGTGGTAGTCGTTATAGTATTTAAAGTTGTAGGAAGTATAGGAGGAGCAGATGTAAAAGTCGGTGGCCCTTGAAGAGGCTGCACCGGAGGAGCAGGAGCCAACTGAAGAACAGCTGGTGGGTGCTGTAGAGGAGAAGGATGCAATGCAACCACGGGTTGCGCAACTAAAGGTTGCGGAGGTGCTGTAGCATTCTGCGCATAAGGGGGTGGCGAACTTAACAAATGCCCCATTAAGGGATCTTTTTCAAGCTCTTTTGCTGCATCTTGCTGAAGAGGCGGCAAAACTGGATAACATTTATCTATCACCATTTTACGTTGCCTGTGCAACTGCTCACTCATCTGTTCTTCTTCATTATCTTTAAACTGCATAGCAGCTTGCATTATCGAAATACTCCTTTCTCTCTTATTTTTCTTCGCTAATTTAATTTCCTTCTGTTTGGCTTCCTTACGCCATAGGCGGAAAGAGTCAAACATCGCCAGCCGGGCTTTCTTCTTAAAAAGTTTAACTTCGAGGTTATCTAAGATTTCTGTATCAAAGCTACCATATTGGGGCCATTTTAAAACACCATCTTTTCTGGTGTATTTGATCCACACTTCATTATATGTGATGGGGCCTACTCCATGTTTCACATACAATTCATAAGTTGGAGTTCCAATCGGAGGAACCGGACACGAGTCCTCCAATCGGGAATCCCTATTACTACCACAACAAAACAAATTTCCAAGTCTGATAAGACCAGGCATCTTCGCTCTCTAGTCTAGCTTCAAACTTCAAAGGATTATCGATTACGATATTTCTCGTGAATACACGAGTCCTTTGGCTTTGGCACGTGCAAGTTCCAAACAAAGTGATCCCAAAGGGGATACCCAAACTAAGACCAACTAAGGACTGGGAGACGCTCCACTTATACTTAACTGAGATATCGATGAAGTCACCAGAAGACTCGTCTATCGTTTCGCTCTACCAAACTTCAAGGGTCCAAATCAGGGCGATAGCCAGGGCAGCAGTCCTTTGTAGCCGTCGGGAAGCGGGGAACCTCGCAGCAAAGACTTTCGGACCACGTCGACATGCAGGGGTCGATGAAGTGGTTGGCCTTCCTCCAGAATTTTCACACGAAGCTCCTCACGAACCTCTGGCTGGACCGGTACCGCTGGTATCGCCCCGCGTTGGGCGCCAACTGAGGTACTGGGTTTTTCAGAACCGGTACCGAACCGGTAACACAGTGGTGTCAGGGTACACACCCAAAGACCTCGAGTACTTTCCTGATTTAGACCACAGAAACTCAGAGTCTTCTAGGTGAAGTCAAAGATCAAATTTATTGGCTGCAACCAAGTAACAGGCGTCCTAGAAGTACAACAACACGGGATGTATATTCTCAGGAGACTGCTCAATCTTACAAAGCCAGGCTTCTCTTTTTATACAAAATATTGTGCTTCAGGCAAACATTCTCCACATTTTAGTATACTATTCACATGTTTCCACTACAAAGAAAAAGCAGAGTCATGATGACAAGCCCACATTTCAGTTTGTCCAGCCCACAACAAATTACCCGGCAAGGCCCAACATTTCATCAGATATCGGTGGACCCCCAATAAAAACAGGCACCTCCTCATCATAAAGCAAGTGAGAGAAAAGAGCAGGGACAGGTGTGAGCAAGATTAGGCAGAGTGTGTGTGCGATGAAAAGGGTTTATGGCATGTTGTGCCTTGATGCTATCTCGTTCGGCCACTGGGAGAGGAACTGACCAAACAGGTTCGGCCTGGGGCAATGGTTTCAGCTTGCCCAGGTCAGAGAGAAGTCAATTAAGGTGTACGTGTCCTTGGGAATCGAATTTAGCTGTATTATAAGCCTATGTGAGGGCAACCCACAAAATGGCTGCCGTACACAAGATGGAAGCCAAGGGTTCAAGACGAAAATGACTATTTCGAGGTGAAATCGTTACTGGAATATGACGAAAATGCTTGTACATAGTGTACTAGCCATTTTCGGTCTTTTGATATAAAAATCGTCATGCTACGATGAAGTTTTATTCACGAGTTCCGAATTTTCAGAACTACAGGACACGTAGTACCCCTTTTATTAGGGACAAATAAGTAAAATAAGTATGCCAATTCGAGATAAGCAAATGTTACCATGTTTTAATGAGTGAGCACACACACTTTAGCACTGGTTAGCAATGGTAAAGTCCATGGAGTCCTAACAAAACACAGATCAGAAAAATATAAAAGACTAAGGGAGAAAATTTAGGGGAAAACCACCCTAAGGCTGGCAGGTCCAATAGTACCCAAATATTTTCATATTGAGACCTAATGTTCACTCTGTCCAAAATACATGCATGTCTAGTAGAGGTCAGTCAGTTTGCTCTTGTCAAGAGGGTGGCTTATATTCATCTTTTGCAGATTTCTCATCTTGCCAGTAAAATCAAATAAAAACCTTTATTGTATTTTGCAATGGGTGGTAAAACATTATATTTTTTGTCGATGTTTGTTAAGCAATATTATTTGTACAAAATTTTATTTTTTGATATTCCGACATAAAACATCATGGAACCCCATTTCAAAAAGTTTTGTTGTTGATGTGTTGTACTGAATATGAACCACTTTTAATGGATTCCAAAATACCTACAATGGATACTAACCTACGTATGCTTTAGTTTTGGTGAAAAACTCTCCTGCTGCTATTGCTTTTACTCTCAATGGGCCGGATTAGCAAAGATTTTGCTTTGGCTTACTTTTGTAATCACTCCAGAATACCAGGACCTAGGCAGGAGTATTTCTGGCTTACTTCTAAAATGTATGAGTGAGCCAAAAGTACTGCAAGACTAAGTGACACTTACTCATACAGCAATCTTAGTGGATTGGACCAAATGCGCTCCACTTCACGAATCCAGTTTACTCCTTAGCAATCAACCAGTCTTGTACACCACCCAGTGTGTGATCCTCCTGGATAGTACCACAGAATTGCATCCATAGGCAATGCAGTATTCATCACCTAGGCAAGTAATGCGCTTTTGCCACCATTTAACGCTACTCCTGGTATTCATCTGCCCTTGTATGCAATGAAGAATTTATATTCCCTTCCATGCAATGAGGTGTTCATCATCCCTTGAAAGCGATCCTCCCTTGAAGACAATAGAGGGATGTATGTCATGACAACACAGGCTTTACCCCGTGCTGCCATTACGACGCATCCATTACAACGCAATGACTTGAGCTGTAGGCGCTGGATTGTGGAATAGTTTAATTTTCTATTCCAACTCCAGCCCACGTAACAGTAGGGAAGGTGTTGGAATAGAAAATAAAACTATTCCTTTACCAAGAGCGCCCTCCAGCGCATGTCGTTGTAACGACTTGCGTTGTGATGGCAGCTTCGTAATGGCAGCGTGGGGTAAAGCCCGCGTTGTCATGGCTGTCTCCCCAATAGAGTATTAATCTCCACTTATAACATACCATAACGTGTATTTGTAAAGCGCACTTATGCACTATAGTATGCATCACCTATTGTATACCACCCATTTCCTTCTCAATGCATTACAGCATATTGAAACTGAGATAATAAAGCGGGAAATAAGAACCCTGCTATTATATTATATAATATCATGTTTACAAAGCGTAATTGCTATACAAGCACTTAGCAGCCTGTGTTATTATGTCTCCGCAAAGTATTTCTAGTGCAAACCTTCAATATAAGCACCAGAATGGGAAACCATGTTATACGCTTTTATTCTCCAAGCCAGTCTCATTACTCGAACAATTGTGAGATAGAACAACAACCTAATTGTTTTGGCGTGGATTATAGTGTGCATGGCTTTGCTCTCATCATATCCGGAAAGCTTATGCTACATATGTATGAACTATGATAAAGGGCATCTCTCCTCTGAGACTGAGGATTTACAATCTAATTGTCATACTGGTTGGTCCTCTAGAGCGCAGCGCCGCATTAGATGGTTGTGAAACAATTTATGCTAATACTCTTTAATAGAGTGTCTTAATCTCTAGTTGTCAGAAAAGGACTCCGTAATTTATGAAAAATAGCTCTGTATTTTAAGATCTGAATTATAAAAGATCACGAATATGTACTTGGAATTCAAAAACCAAATCTGATGAAAGAATCATAATTAGAAGTTAAGTGAACTAGAGGGGGTGTATTTCTTTCGCTTGAATGACTCCTAAGCTGGCTTTTAATTTTTTCCAGAAGGTTGTTGTGTCATGAAGCATAGCCGTTCTATGAGAAAAGAGGCCAGATCACAAAGCACTTTTGACTAGCGCTATTTCAGGTCCCTGGTGGTAAATTACGGCAGTGCAAGCACCTTTTACCACCATATCATGAAAGGAGATTTCTGAAAGTTTTAAAGTGTGACAAAAATATTTGTGATTGTTTGTTGTGTGGCATATTGTTGTAATGGGTATATGTTGGCTTCTTTCATGTGCTGTTGTGTTCTTTTGTTGCATTAGTGAAATGTGTTGTATGGTGGTTGTGTTGGGTTCTCTTTTTGACTTTTTAGTTTTTGTGCCCTGTTATGTTTTTATTGCTGGGATCGTGTTACTTTGCATGTGTTATCATGTTATTTTCTGTTTCCTTTTGCTATGACAACAATTGCTGTTATATTCCCAGCCTAAATCAGTACATGCATTTAAAGGTCCTGTAACAGGCAACGATTTCCCACTGTTTAAGGTGGTAAAATAGCACTGATAAATCTCTTCATCTTTAAATACATCTTTGACAGAGAGTATCTTAATTTAGCACTCCCAGTGCTGACATTCTCAGATACATTCTGAATTATCATTGTCTTGGTACATTGCTGTCAATTGCTGCACTCTGGCAAGGCACGCAGGTGCATACGCGTATGCATGGGAGGTGAGGCATTGCAGACTTCACACTGTGCCTGGCAGATAGGGGATGTGATTGGGATAATGTTGATTGGCCCCTTGTTAAGGAGACTAAGACAGGAGCAGGCAAAGCACTGTTTACACTGGTTGTAGACCTTTAAGTGAGGAGTATATATATATTATACGCAAAACTCTAACCTTCGATCTCCCAAAAGCAGGCACAGGAGCACGGACCACAGGTAGGTGCAGATTTCTGTTTTATTAATTCAAACAAGCACTAGCAGCCTTGATCACATGACACGTTTAACGGTGCAAGGTTAGCTTTTATACAACTTTCTTTTGCTTTTTTCTCTTCCCATTCTTAAAGTGACAAGTGCCCTATGTGCATGGTAAAGCATGGACATAGACAACATAATGTCAGTTCAAGTTTTTTTGACTAATTACATAATTTATACATTCAGGTTTAAATACCCATTCAAATTATGCATAATTAATTCATTGCTTTTGGTACATCCTGGTATAAATACCTGTCCAAACATTTTTGTATATATATATATCTAAACAAAGGTTGCCCCACATGAGGATGTCCCTCAGAAAACTTGCCTCCTTGAAAAGTGAAGATTACAGCTTCATTGTATATTCAGCATTATTTCACCTTGGCTCAACGTGTTTCGAAAATAATTTCTTGATCACGAGCCCAAACAAAGGTCAGACAGCAAACTTCTGTGTGTAAACACCTGCCATTTATTGCAAGAGTCCAGCTCTAAGACAGCAGGTCCGCACTTTCATGAGACAGTGATGAAAGATCTCATACAGCTTTGCAAAAAAAAGACAAGAAAAAAGAACATAATACACCTGGAAATTTTTCTAAAAAACAATGGGAAACTGTGAAATCACTGGCAAAAGATGAGACTTTGGTAATCCGCCCTGCTGACAAAGGCGGAAACATCATTCTGTGGGATAGAAATATGTATATAAAGGAAGCACACAAACTATTGAGAGTTCCAAAATTCTATGTAGAAACCAACATGGAAGAATACAATGAAAGCGTTATAAAAATATGGAACATGCTGACAACCAGGAAAGATCAAGGAATTTTGCAATGGGAGGAATATTGTTATCTTAAAAATGATTATACCAAACTTTCAAGCTTTTATCTCCTGCCCAAAATCCATAAAAATGCCACTAAACCAACAGGGAGGCCTATTGTATCATCTATAGGATGTGTCGCTGAACATATATCTAAATATGTGGACCATTTCCTTTGTGAATATGTGATAACTTTACCATCTTATACCAAGGATACTAATGATTTCTTGAGTCAAATAAATGACGTGATGTGGGAGGAAGACTTCCAACTTATAACTATGTAAACTCACTATACTCCATAATAGATCATGACCTTGGCATACAATGCTGCCATCACTTTCTAAAAAGAAGAAAAATATGTTACATGGAACATTCAATAGTGTTATTAGAAATGATAACATTTTGTTTGTCTAACAATATTTTTTTATTTAATGGAGCAATGTTCAGGCAAGTCCTCAGTACAGCTATGGGGATTTGCTTTGCCAAGAGTTTTGCCAATCTCTTTCTCGGGATAATGGAGGAAGAAGTCCAAAGTGATCTAGAGAAAAATTAAACAGAAGGAAGGATCATTAAGTGGCTAAGGTACATTGATGATCTTTCATCATATGGAAAGGCAATGAGGAAACAGCAAGGAGGTTTCTCAATGAGAATAACTACAATTTGAAACTCACATATACTATCAGTAGGGTATTTCTGGATGTAGTGGTAGATGTGAAACAGAACCAAATTTGCACCAAACTACACAGAAAGGGCACCGCAGGGAACAGCCTCCTCCATGCCCCAAGCAGCCACCCTGAGACTCTAAAGTGGAGCATACCATTCAGAGAATTGCTTAGGGCAAGGAGAAACTGCAGTACCCAAGAAGACTTTCTAGGAGAACAGGAAACTATGATAAACAGATTCAAAGACAGAGGATATCCAATGTGGGTGCTTGACAGAGCAAAAAACAAGGCCAATAAAATCCCTAGAGAGCAGACACTACAAGAGAAAACCAATGTAGAAGAGGAAAACCAACCCAGAATCATTCTAACATACAATTCTGAATCTAAAAAGATTTTCAACATTTTAAATCAGAATTGGAATATCTTAGCATGCGAACCCACTCTGGTCAATGATTTACCTAGACACCCACAAATAAAGTACAGGAAAGGGAAGAATCACATGAATACACATCTCAATCTAAAGAGATTCTTTCCCCGTGGATATTGTAGGACATGCCCCAACAGCCACATACGAAAAAAATATCAAACACCAACATTTGAGAAGGTTATAGATCAATTTCTCACATGTGAATCCAATTACATTATCTACATTCTTGAGTGCCCATGCAAACTAAGATATGTGGGTAGTACCCCCTTGGCAGCTAAAAAGAGAGTGATGGAACATATGAGGGCAATTAACAACAAAGACCCTCATTACCAAATAGCGAGACATTTTACAGAGTACCACCTTTCAAATAGCTTGCTACTTGGATACTTTGCAATTGAGCAAATTGAGTACAACAGAAGGGGTGGCAATTGGGAACTCCAAGTGAGACAGCGGGAATTATGGCATATTGTTAATCTACACACCAAATATCCTGGGGGCCACAACCAAGATGAAGAATTGAGTGTACATGTTCATGAACACTGATTAATAAACTTTTTTCTGTATGCATACCTAAGTAAATTAGGATAACTAAGATGTATTATTTTCTAGGATTCATAGCCATATGACATAGTTGTGTAGGAGCTAATCAGAATATAATTTTGTAGACCAATCTGTGTGATGTTTACGTAGGAATAGTTTTTAATTGTAAACATTACACTAATGTATGGATTTTCTTTCTCTTTTTAATCACAGGAGGAAAGGAAGGGGCCGACTCCAGTGTGGACTTGTGGTTCTCCCCTACCCTTTTCTTCAACATCACGGAAAAGAGTGATGCAGGATGAACATGTTACATACTACAGATAAGAGAACCCTTTGTTTCTAATCTCGCAAATTGTGTTCTTTCATGTATATATTGTTATTTTGTAGAAGTGAATTTGAGGGGAGTATAGGGAAGAACTTGACTTGAATGTTTTTTGTTATTTGTATTGTACTTCACTATGTTTATTTCTAGTTTGGCTGAGAATTTTGGGGACAGTCTATAACATTAGATATATGGATGCTAATTTTTTAGGTCGTCAACTGGCTTACTAACATGGACTATACGGCATAATGTCGATATCAAAGTATATTGTTGTCTAGAATAGCACTGCAGACAGCAGAATCCCAAACAGGAAAAGACAATCCATGGCACTATGTCATATAAAGCAATTTATGTATTTTCTGGTTTAATACTTGCAACATTAATTATTCAATGGGGACTAAGCAGATTTCTGAGCACTGATATAACTGTAGAATACAATAAGCCTTTATCTTATATGTATGTACATAATACCATTCCAGTATGGCCTCCTTGTTAATGTAGAATGCAGAACTGCATGTAATAAGTCAGTTTTCTCTTTCTTGTTTGATGTACTGCACATTATACATGCATGTCTGTCCCACAACTCAGTGTGTGAGCAAGCCTGCTGTGGCAGGCGAAACCCGTTACTGAAAATTAAACAACTGGTGGTGGAAATAACCTCTTTGTGATTGTTTAACTATATTTGTGGAAGAAAAAAATATATATATTTTACATTTGCATGCAAGTTTGATAACTTGCGCAAACAGAAGGGCACTATTACCAACAGAGCGGTAGCTAATGCGAGACCAACCAATCTGGCAGCTAATGATTCTAATATATCCACATCGGACGCTAGCTTGGCCCCAAGTGAAACTGAGTCTGCACAGTAAGTCAGGTGCAGAATGAGGGGATTTGGGCCAATTAACACTTGTAGAGGAATTGGATTACATAAGAATGGAACGCAAACAGTCGCTACGGCCGTGCAATCCAAATGCCTCAACGAACAAAGGAGGAATGTCAGGAGGCGTCAAAGAAGGAAATACCTCAGGAACATGAGGACGAAGACAGCAGAACCAACACTGGAAGAAAAACCAGTAGCTGATGATAACACCATTATCAACCTCACAAATAACGAACTAAATCAGGCGGAAAAACAACTTCTTGCATTAGGTCTCTCTTTCTGCTCAGAAAGTAACTTTGGATATTGTAACACATGCATCGATGTCTATAAATTTATCACGAAAATCAAATAAAGAAAATACTTCACTATTAAAAACAATCAGGAACATGTTGACAAAAACAAGCAAGTGTGTAACATCAATGTAACTCAAACTAAGGGACTGCAAGTGAGAGATATGTCGCTGGTTCAGAGCCTACATGCTCTTGGTGAGGCTGCCATTCCAACTAATAACACACCAGAGGTTGCCGATGCATAAGGAGTCAATATAGCCAAGCTTGGGCACAGTCCATTTAAACTGGTTTCAACTTTTGTCCCCACAATACCCTGTGATGCGATTGACATCTACCATGATTGCATCACAGAAGAGTTAAAGAAATTGCAACGCAAAACCCAGGCACAACAAATTTCCCCCAAAGTAAGAAATATGCTGAAGTGATGAATAAATTAAAAAAAGAATAACACCATTATCATCAACAAAACAGACAAGGGGGGCAAATTTGTGCTATGGGACAAGAAAGAATATATAAAGGAGGCATATCATCATCTTAACGATGTAACTTGCTACAGTAAGATCAATATGACACAGGTAAAAGGAATACAAAAGAACTATAAGGATGAATTGAACATATGGAGAAGAGAAGGCCCTATCTCTAAAGATGAATTCATGTTTTTGAACAAGGATTTTCCTGTGTTACCAAACATATATTTCATACCAAAGGTGCATAAAAGTGAATTGCCCGTCCCCGCCAGACCTATTGTTTCAGCAATTAACAGAAACTTTGAGAACACATCCAAATATTTTGATTTTTATCCCCAAGACATTGTGATTAACTTGACAACATATATTAAGGACACTACCGATTTTCTATTCCAACTAGGCAACTTAAAGTGGTCAGATGTGTACATTTTTCTTGCTATGGACATTACCGCATTATATACGAGCATTGTCTATTCAGACAGATTAAAAGCTGTGGAACGTTTTTTGGGCAAAAGACCAATTGAGATGTATTGTCATAGCCAAATGCTTTTAAAAATGATACATCGGTGTTTATATAATAATGTATTCTTGTTTGACAATACGGTATTTCAGCAATTACGAGGTGTGGCTATGGGGGCATGCTCCTCCCCCAGCTATGTCTGTCTTCATGTGGGCTGGTGGGAGGAGCATGTCCTCAGGGCACAACACGCCCAAGAATGGTCTGTGCATGTAATAAAATATTGGCGGTATATTGACAACATTTTTAATGTATGGCGGGGGACCAACGATCAGGCCCCTAAGTTTGTTGAAAACATCAATTTCAACAGCCTCACCTTGCCTTTCACTGCCCAAATTAATGCGACATTGGCCAATTTCCTCGACATTACTGGTCAAGTGGTACAGGGCAAAGTATAAACTTGCCTTTTTAGGAAGCCCACATTGGGAAATACAGTGTTGTATGCGGGTAGTTTCCACCCACAGTATACAATATCTAGCATTCCATATGGGGAGTGTTTATGTATCCATAGGGCATGCAGCACATCAGAAGCCTGGGAATATCATCAGACAGAGGCTAAAAAGAGACTTGAAGCAAGGGGCTACCACCACAAGAGATTAGATGTGGCTATGAGGATGGCCAACTCAAAGGAGAGGGTAGCCCTACTTGATCCCAATAGGCATAAAAAGATAGAAACCGTGGATCCAACCAATATTCCATCTAATGATAAGATTGAAATGAGACTGATTACTGCGTATAGCAAACAGGCGAAAAGCATTAAAACCATCATTAGGAAACAGTGGCCCATTATTCTTACCGATCCAACATTGAAAAAGGTTCTCCCTAGAACTCCCATTCTTACCTTTCAGAGAGCATATTCTATGTGTAATGACCTAGTGAAAAACAGCCCTGAGACGACTAAGACAGACAATTGGCTGTCTCCGAGAAAGGTATTCTTCAAGTGCAGCTCATGCCGAGCTTGCAAGTTTGGCATCAACATCGCTACATATATGACTCCCTTTTTAGATAAACATATTGCACTTAGAAAACACTACACTGAACCGACCATGCAGTTTATGTTTTAAAGTGTAGCTGTAATTTTAGCTACGTGGGAAGCACTAAACTGCAAGTGTATGTCTGTATTTTGCAGCATCTATGTGCAATAGTGAACTCCGATCCAGCCTACCCCCCTCGCCAGGCACTTTAAAGCAATCCATAGAAATAACTTGAATTGCTTACAATATTTTGTTATTGACGCAGTGCCACAGAGTAAACGAGGTGGCAATAGCGAAAAAAAATTGCGCCAGCTCGAATTAAGATATATAGTAGAGCTGGTCACAAAGACCCCTCTTGGCTTAAATATCGGAGAGGATTTGCACAACTTTCTGTGAGTGGGTCAAATCCCAATATATGGTCATTACGTAGGTAGAACAGTACCTGTTTTTACGATCATCAAATAGAGAGTTGTGACTCTGAATCTCCAACACAATCTTGCTGTTAGTGAGTATTAAGCCATATATATCCAGGGTTTAATGAGCTGCTCATATACATTGTCAATAAGGGTGTATACAGCAGTGTCAGGGGGCTTCCTGACCACTGTCTTCCAAGTGGATCTACAGCAAATACACTTGTCCCATTGTGAACTAGCGAGATCATCCATAGGGTATCTGTACCCAGAGACACGCAAGTGATCTTAGGTTCACCAGGGATATAGTAGAGCCCACGTAAGAGAACAGGATAACGAGCAGCCACTACATGATCTCATTTTAATCACCATTTTATATTCATATTTGCACATTTTGCACTAAAGAACTTCTATCAATTTGCACTTTACACGCTCCAGAACTGAGTTGGCACTAACACTTTATACATAGAGCAACCAGTTTACTAGTATTTCAGCACATTACACTGGCTCCCTGTAGACAAGAGGATCAACTTCAAGCTCCTCACCCACGCACACAAAGCACTCCACAACGCCGGACCAGCCTACCTGAACAGCAGATTCAGCTTCCACACCCCCACCCGCCAGCTCCGCTCCGCCAGCCTCGCCCTCGCAGCTGTCCCCCGCATCCATCGGATGACCTCCGGTGGCAGTTCCTTCTCCTACCTCGCCGCCAAGACCTTGAACACCCTCCCTACCCACATACGGCAGACCCAAGACCTTCTCGCCTTCAGAAGGCTCCTCAAGACCTGGCTTTTTGAGCAGTAGCAACAACCCCCCACCCCCTCCCCTCAGCACCTTGGGATCCTCACGGGTCAGTAGTGCGCTTTACAAGTACTCTGATTGATTGATTGATCAAGATGTATTTGTAAGCCCCATCTGATTGTAAAGGGCCGCAGTCGGCCAAGTATACTCAAGCCAGATGCTTCTCTGAGATCAGTAGAGGTGTTGATGGTGTTGATGGTAAACTTGATATCGTGGAAACCTTCATCTGCTTGCAGATGTCACATTTAAGGACCAAGTCCTTAGTCTGTTTGTATAAACCTGGCCACCAATAGTGTTTCTGCAATAATGACATTGAAGCTGCCACCCTTGCACCAGCAGATGCTATTCCCCCATTTGCTGCTTGAATTAAACCTAACCTGTGATCTGAATTAGGTACCACTCAATCCTATATGGGAATCTGATCAAATGGAATGTTTTGCGTACTTAACAGGAGCATTTTGTTGGAAAGCATTTCGATAAGTGGGTGCCATTGTGGGCAGAGTTGACAGCCACCATGACGTCGCCATCTATCCTCGCGCAACAACAACGAATTGCAGTGACTGCAGCAGTTTGCACTGTAGCCCCCTGTCCACAAAGCAGTTTGCGCTTTGAGAACAGGTATTGGTGCTCTGTCCCTAAGGAAGGCTGTGTTGAACTGTCAGTAAAGCTGATTGATTTATTTGAACTAATCTAGAGGCATGACTTCATTAGGCAGAGGATATTAATGTTCATATTGCAGGTATGCTTAATGATGTAGTGCAGAGTCAAATATGTAATCTACATCTGTTGCTGTAAGAGAGGTAGCCCATTGTATCCATTGTGGATGTAAAGCTTTCAATGTTTGGAATCCTGGCCTTTGTGACAGTCTCTAAGGCTGGGACAGGAGTCACGACAATGATGCATTTCTCCTGAGCCAATGATCTTTCTCTCACTACAGCAGTCTATACTGCCGTAGGAATATTTTGTCAGTGCAAAATGCATCTCAGCAATGGTGTATAAAAGCGATTTATATGTAATTAGTACAGTGTATACTTCGTTAAATGTGACTTAGGTGTACCCTGAGGTGCCCGCAATTATATGGATCACCAGGTTGGTGGTGTTTACGTGTGTGTAAGTGTTTGGATACCAGCATGTGAGCTTGTCCTGAATGCAAAATTTGTGTGTGTTTAGTTGTCCAATATGTACTTGAAAATTCTGGATGAATCAAATTGTAGAATGGTTTTACCCATTCTGCATGGTCTAGAATGTATGTTCTGCCAAAGTTCAGCTAGCTCAATAATGATTGGAGCTTCTTCAATATGTTTGGTGGTGTAGAAGAGCACGCTTCTCGAGGAAATGTGTTGCTAGGCTTCTCCCTTCACTTGACAACTCGTATCCTAGGAACAGGACACTGAGGTGGAATATATGTTCTTTTTTTATTGAATTTGTGGTCCATGTGAGCAAATCCCCAACTATGTGATTTGCTCTACCCAAGTAAATTGAAAGGTCATCATCCATCAGACATGTCATCGACATAGGACAGTGCCTCAAAATCCGTGGCATGCTTGATTTTAAGACCAGCCACCTTTGTCTTTTTGAATTGAGTCTTAGACTGTTTAGGTTTATCTTCCTCTTGTATTATAAAGTCAGGAGAGTGTAGTGAATCCTTCAGTTTAATATATTCCCCTGATCTGCACTGTGATCATCCACCTCTCGCTGAGTGTTTTTCAGATGACTCCTGAAAGGAACGTAATGAATGTGCATCAGTATCCTGATACCTGTCAAGAATTGTAATATTATCACAGTTAGGCAGAATATAGTGCTTTTCAGTGGACGCCTGTTGAGGAGATGCACCCTGCAACTTAGTTTTTTTTCTTTATTTTTCTAATTGTCCCACTTTTTCTTAGTAGAAGAATCTGATTCCTGCTTCATGTTATAATTTTCAGAATGACTGTTAATTTGTGGTTTACTAGGTCTGGCTCTCAAATTATCATTACCTATTGTTGCATAAATGTCTTCAATAATCATTGGTAATTCGTGCTCCTGTTATCCTGGAGCCAAATCTGTGAGTCGTTGGCATATATCCAACGCAGCTGCTTCCCCTTTAATGTTACTTAACATTATGGCAGATACTGCATCAGTTTCATCCCCATATCCAAGGCAGTGGATGCCCTATGCTCATTTTGGATCTGTTTAAGCACCTCTGGCAAAACAGCTAATACATGTGTACTATGTGTTCTGGTATATACTGCAGCAAAAATTGTACCCCAAGTGAAGCAGTCTTCCACCAAGAGATCCATCCTCATTGGCAAGCATATTGTGAGAATTCTGTTTTTTTTCCTGAAGTCCTGTATAGAGAAACATTACTTCAAACTGATTTGCTTTTTGTGCAATCCAAAATGGAATTTCTTCTTGTCTGATTGGAATTTTACCCATGACTGCATTTATTGTTTGTGGGATAATTCCAGGTGTAGCCAGTTGTGGATGTACAGCTTGAGCAGTCCATGCAGGATTTATTGTCATTGTGCGCATTATAGATTGTGTTAAACATCTATGGGCTTTGTTGTACCAGACAGAAGAAGACAAAAAACATTGGAGTGGAGATAAATCTTTAGCAAATATATCATGCAATAGAGTTTGTGAGTATTTTAAAACTGTATGCTTAGATAAAAACGAGCAGTTAGACATAAAAACAGTATGTTGAAATGAAAAACCTTGTAACAATGATCGTTCGAAGGTAATCCATTTAGGAATCGGGGAGTTATGAAAGTCAAAAGCTAAAGAAAAGGATTGCTTAATGAGGAAGGCCGAGTGATAGAGCTTGAAATGAGGGAAACGAACCCCGCCTTTCAATTTAGGACGTATGAGCTTATGTAAGGCAATGCGAGGGTGCATAAAGACAAGGAGGGTGTGTTCCATGTTCGTTTTTTGTCTTCTTCTGTCTGGTACAACAAATTCCTCGAATATAAGGGCAGATCTTTCTATTACAAATACTGGAAAGAAAAGGATATTGTCTTTGTACATCAGTTCTTCGCTAATAATGCCATTATTTCTTTTTCCGAACTGCAAGTTTTGTATAATCTACCCATGTCTTTTCTCAAGGAATATAGGATTATTACTAATGCTATAACTTCACACTTATCAACCTTTCCTTCCTCTGATAATCTACCATCATTCTCTCCTTCCTCCCCCCTTTATCCTCTATTTTCCCTAAAACAACCCAAGGCTGCCCTTGTCTATAAAATATTGTCTTCAAATGTTGTGGAACGGTCTAAGTCAGCTACGGAGCTTGCTTGGGAATCTGATTTGTCTGTATCTCTATCTGTTGATGAATGGAATTGTATATGGAGCAAATTGTTTAAGACTTCTGTTGCAGCCCGCATTACTCAATCATTATATTTTATTTATCATAGATCCATTCTCACCCCTCTTAGTATTGCCAAGTTCTCACCTTCTTCTACTACTCTATGTTGGTCATGTTCTTCACTCACTGGTACACTCAAACATCAACTTTATGAATGTCCCTCTGTTTTAGTTTTTTGGAACTCTGTTTGGGATATTTGCATGCATATATTTCATTGTTCTGTTCCCTTATCACTCTTGAATGTGTTTTTAGGATCTGCTTCAGTCGATATTGATATTGCTCCTTCTAGTGTTAGATTACTGGATCTTTTTATTGCTATTGCATTTAAAGTAATTTTATCTTGTTGGAAGGATAATTCTAAATTATCTGTTCTTACTTGGTGGAACTTTGTATGTGATGAACATAGGATTGCTATTGCTTCCTCCTCTTCTATCTCCTCTAAAGTTAAATCTGATCTTCTTTGGCTCCCCTTCTCCAACTATCTTTCATCACCCCCTTCTCTCTGATTGCTGGGCCTGTATATCCACTGTATTTCTTCCTCCCTTCTTCTTTCTTCTCCTTTCTTCTTTTCTTTTCTCTCTTTCTCCTCTCTTTTCTTACTCTCCTTCTATCTCTTTTATCTCTCTATCTTTTCATTTCCTCTTTTACTAATGAACCGTTATTCCATAGTTTTTTCTTTGCCTCACATGTGTATCTTGGTTCTACTGTACTATTGTATTACCTTTGTATTGAACTTGATTTAAACAAAATAAAAATTTCTTAAACTGAAAAAACCCATCTATGGGCTTGTTGTAGGTAATCCGATTTTACCGATTCTAAAATACAGAATTTTACCGAATCGGTATTTTAGAATCGGTAAAAGGTATGTAGAAAAAAAATTGGTAAAAAATACCGATTCGGTAAAATTCGGAATCTGTCAATCGGAAATTACCGAATCTGTATTTACCGATTCTGTATTTACCGAATCGGTATTCCCCATCCATTCCTATGGGCCAAAAGGCCCATAGGAATGAATAGGAAATACAGAATCGGTAAATACAGAATCGGTAAATACCGATTCGGTAAATACCGAATCGGAAAAAACCCAAAAGTGAAACTCAAGTAGGCAGCCAATCAGGTGCTACCACCCTCCCCCTCCCTACCAGGAAGTGGCTACACAGGCAGCTGCAACTAATTAGAAGCTTCTGGAAAGGCAGTTGGAGCTGAGCTGAGTCCCTGAGCAGCTGAAAGGGTTTTGTGCACTTTTAAAACAGCAAAATGGCAAGCAGCAAAGAAAAAGAGCAGCATGAGAGGAGGAGGAAACTCAAATTCAGCAGCATAGAACTGCAGGTCCTTGTTGAGGAGGTGGTGAAGGTGCACCACAAACTGTTTGGCAGGCAGTTCCTCACTGTGGCAGAATCTGACAAAAGGAAACTCTGGCTGGACATACTGGACAAAGTTAATGCAGTTGGGGTGACAACCAGAGACACAGAGGACCTGAAAAAGCGATTTTACAACCTCAGGAGCCAAACAAAAAAGAAATTGGCTGAACACCACAAGCAGGCATCAAAAACTGGCGGAGGCAAGAACACAGCACCCCCCCTTACTGACCTGGAGGAGATGGTGGCCTCAACCATTGAACCAGACAGCGTCTGCGGACTGGGAGAAGTAGACAGCTCAGCCAGAGCTGCAAGCAAAAAAGGTAAGACAAATGCACAGCATGTCCCCCATACCATCATCCTTACCTGTACCCTTTGTGGGCAGGTGAAACCCAGTCCAGTACTGCTAGCACTACACAGGGGCAATGCATCATGGTATATGTAGTGTGGAAATGTCAGAACATGTCATACAGCACACCAACCACCTAGTTAGGGAAATGAATGCATAGAGAATAAAGCTATTGTGAGAAATATTTAATTGCAGTGACTGTTAAACAGTAGCGCTTAGCTAATGTACGCTCATATGTCCACAGGTGAAACGTCTCACAGGCATTCGCAGGAGACTGAAGGCACACCACAGGAGAGGGAGGAGAGTCAGGAGCCAGGTCCAAGTACCCACAACATACAACAGGACACAGGTGCCTCAAGTAGCCAGCCACCTGCACAAGACTCTGAAATGGCTCCAGAGTTGCAGGCGTCCCCTCGCAGATCTAAATCCCCTCTGTTGCTGTCATCCCCAGAAATGCCAGCATCACAGCATGACATAACACCTGCATCACAAACAAGCAGGAGGCATGTTGTGGCCCCACTCCTGGAAATGGAGTCAGCAGCAGCTGACATGGAGGGGGACGACACACACAACTTGCCTGTAGATGTTAGCCCTGGTACAAGGCACTCCAGTGCAGGGGTGGGCCATAGTGGTGCAAGACGCCGCAGAGTCCTAGAAAGGCCAGCAGATGCATCTGTTGGGGGTCCAAGTGTGTTCCGTGGTCTGGAGGGGAGCATGATGAGAATACAGAGGATGCAGGGAAGAGCCATCCAGGCATGCCAACGCCAAGTGAGGTCTCTGAACAATAACATAGGAGACATTGGAAAGGGCATCAGTGAGCTGGTACAAGTGAACAAAGAGATGGCAGCAGAGATGCGCGGAATTAGCCACTCGGTGCAGTTGCTGTGCACCAAACTAGACACTGAATCTGATGCAAGGCGCAAGGAAAGGCAGCGCGCTCATGGCCAAAATAAAGCAATCAACCGCCTGGCCACTGCCACATCCCTGCTATGCAGGAGAAGCAGTAACATGCAGGAGGGTATGACCCAAAACACCAATGAGGTCACTAGGGGCATGGGCAGGATGACCAGTGCTCTTGAGGCCCTATTAAATGCCCAATCTGCACATACAGCTGCTCTGGATGTGCCTGTAAGTGAGGAGAGCACAAGCAGGAGCAGCATTGCAAGCTCCCATATCCCAGAGATGAGGAGGAGCAGGCACAATGCTGAGGCCACAGGCCAGCAGGACAGTGAGCAAGGTGAGCAACATACAAGTGGCACTGGGAGGCGAGGACGGAAATGACTTTTACAGTTCATGGTGAAGTGAACCAGGACTGACATCATTGAAGTTGAATATTTGTCGTTGCACATTTGTGCTTTAGAAACCTACGTCATTACACAATTAAACTACATTGTGGGCATACTCCACCTGTCTGTGTATCTTTACTTACTTAAAAGTAGTTGCGTGTGATCTCTTCCCGTCTGTGTCTGGCATCAGTTGGTGTTGCAACTCCAGATGTGTGTGGTTCAGGCACTGCTTCCTTGTCGACATGGTCCTCATAATCAGAGATTTCCACTTCTGTGCCCTTCTTGACCGCAAGGTTGTGCAGCATTGCACAGGCTGCAATCATCTTGCAGCAGGTGATTGGTGTGTACTGGCGAACCCCTCCACTTTTATGGAGGCAGCGAAACCTGCTCTTCCATATGCCAAAGGTGCACTCCACAATGTTTCGGGTTGTTTTGTGTGACCTGTTGTATCTTCTCTGACTTGGTGTAGTAGGGTTGAGGTAGGGAGTGAGGATGAAGGACCGGAGGGCATATGCACTGTCCCCTAATAGTAAGTAGAAAGAAACATTACTCACATGCACACACACACATCCACCTGCAATACGTATCATGGGAGTTTCACACAGTGTGTTACCTAGCAAGTATCTTTCGCCGAATTCCCCCGCTGTCAGGCGTGCGTAGATCCCACTGTTTTGGAAGATGTAGGAGTCGTGGGTACTCCCGGGGAATTTGGCTACTATGTCAGTGATCATGTACTTGGAATCACAGATCACCTGTACATTTATGGTGTGGGTGGACTTCCGGTTCCGATAAATGTACTCTCTGGCAGCAGGTGGGCAAATTGGTATGTGGGTACCATCAATACAGCCAATGATGGGGCCTATTACGATGACAGACGGAAATGTGTTCCGTCTGCCATGGTCACGGCAAAATCACGCGGTTGCGATTAGGATATTTATGTCAAGAAACTCCGACCGCGGCGGACGGATCACATCAAACACCGTCCGCGGCGAACGGAGCACACCAAAGACCGCCGTAAGCGGACGGAACCAAAGAAACACCCTCCGCCGCGGATGAACATGACCACGGGAACAGGCCCAACCGCCGCTATACCTGCGGAGGGTCCGGCCACGCGATTAGGATAACGGCGCCATTCCAACGGAACTCACCACCGTCCTCGACCGCCGCGGAAACAATGCATGGCCAAACGGACCATGACTGCGGAAGGACCACATAAACACCATCCCTCCGTCAAACCGATTACAAAATGGCAGACGGAAGTAAATAGAAAACATACTAAACAGGACACCCAACCACCTGAAACACCCACCCCCATCAACTACACGCCCCAATGACACCCCCCCACGCACCGAAAAATGCACCAAAATCACCACACCCACCGAACACCTGTTTGGCAACAACCATTGAGACACCACCACCACATAGAGTATAAAATGAATCCCTCCCACTACCACAGTCCTTTGCATCACAGCATAGCTGCAAGCAAGAGCCAGAATACCACTAACAGCAGACAAACACACATACAACCTGTACACAAACACACCCACCACACAAACCCCCACAACACCATCCCTACACACCACACACCTGCACATCCCACCCCACCCTACCAACACCTTGCACATCACACACCATGGCACCAAAGAAAAATCCCAAGTTCACAGACAGTGAGTTGAAGGTCATGGTGTATGAAATCATCCGTGTCGAACCACATCTGTTCGGCACCCTAGTCCAGCAGACCACCTTGGCAACCAAAAACAACATGTGGGACAGGATAGTGACCAGAGTGAATGCGTCAGGGACCGTGCCACGCACCAAACACGAGATCCAGAGGCGGTGGCACGACCTCAAGGCAAGGGTGAAAAGCATCAGGGCCAAGAACCACCTGCGGGCACACCACACTGGCGGCGGCACTCCCCCGGAGCCGATACCATTTGTAGAATGGGAGGAGAAGGTGCTGGGCATACTGCACCCTGAGAGCCTGGAAGGAATGGAAGAGGGACTAGAGGCTGGTAAGTACAAACCAATGACCACTATCACACTACCATGGTCTGCCTTGCACAACTGCCAACACACATCTCCCTGGCTCCAATCCATGCATGTGTGCCACATAGTCACCCAAATGTGAAGTCCTGGGCTCAAATGCACCCACCGTGACCAAACACAAATGTTGCCTCCTACGTTCCCAGCCTTGCATGTTGTCAAAGCAGCCAGCACCACAACTCCCAAGAGGCCCCCATGTCTACAGGGAGGGTGGTGGTAGGTGGGGTGTGTGAGAGAGGTGGGTGGGGTGTGTGAGAGACCAGCACTACAACTTCCAATAGGCCCCCATGTCTACAGGGAGGGGGGTGTTAGAGACAAGCACTACAACTCCCAATAGGCCACCATGTCTACAGGGAGGGTGGTGGGGGTGGGGTGTGTGAGAGAGGTGGGTGGGGTGTGTGAGAGACCAGCACTACAACTCCCAACAGGCCCCCATGTCTACAGGGAGGGTGGTGGGGTGGGGGGGTGAGAGAGGTGGGTGGGGGGTGTGAGAGACCAGCACTACAACTCCCAAGAGGCCACCATGTCTACAGGGAGGGTGGTGGGGGGTGGGATGTGTGAGAGAGGTAGGTGGGGTATGTGAGAGACCAGCACTACAACTCCCATGAGGCCCCCATGTCTACAGGGAGGGTGGTGGGGGGTGGGGTGTGTGAGAGAGGTGGGTGGGGGTGTGTGAGAGACCAGCACTAAAACTCCCAACAGACCTCCATGTCTACAGGGAGGGTGGTGGGGGGTGGGAGACCAGCACTACAACTCCCAAGAGGCCACCATGTCTACAGGGAGGGTGGTGGTGGGTGGGGGGTGTTAGAAACCAGCACTACAACTCCCAATAGGCCCCCATGTCTACAGGGATGGTGGTGGGGTGTGGGGGGTGTGAGAGACCAGCACTACAACCCTCAAGAGGCCACCATGTCTACAGGGAGGGTGGTGGGGGGTGGGGGGGGTGAGAGACCAGCACTACAACTCCCAAGAGGCCACCATGTCTACAGGGAGGGTGGTGGGGGTGGGGTGCGTGAGAGAGGTGGGTGGGGTTGTGAGAGACCAGCACTACAACTCCCAAGAGGCCACTATGTCTACAGGGAGGGTGGTGGGGGATGGGGCGTGTGAGAGAGGTGGGTGGGGTGTGTGAGAGACCAGCACTACAACTCCCAACAGGCCCCCATGTCTACAGGGAGGGTGGTGGGGGTGTGAGAGACCATCACTACAACTCCCAACAGGCCCCCATGTCTACAGGGAGGGTGGTGGGGGGTGGGGGGGGTGAGAGACCAGCACTACAACTCCCAACAGGCCCCCATGTCTACAGGGAGGGTGGTGGGGGTGGGGGTGTGAGAGACCAGCACTACAACTCCCAATAGGCCACCATGTCTACAGGGAGGGTGGTGGGGGGTGTGAGAGAGGTGGGTGGGGGGTGTGAGAAACCAGCACTACAACTCCCAAGAGGCCAACATGTCTACAGGGAGGGTGGTGTGAGAGACCAGCAATACAACTCCCAGGAGGCCACCATGTTTACAGGGAGGGTGGTGGGGGGTGGGGTGTGTGAGAGAGGTGGGTGGGGGGTGTGAGAGACCAGCACTATAACTTCCAACAGGCCCCCATGTCTACAGGGAGGGTGGTGGGGGTGGCGGTGTGAGAGACCAGCACTACAACTCCCAACAGGCCCCCATGTCTACAGGGAGGGTGATGGGGGATGGGGGGTGTGAGAGAGGTGGGTGGGGTGTGTGAGAGACCAGCACTACAACTCCCAACAGGCCCTCATGTCTACAGGGAGGGTGGTGGGGGGTGTGAGAGACCAGCACTACAACTCCCAAGAGGCCACCATGTCTACAGGGAGGGTGGTGGGGGGTGGGTTGTGTGAGAGAGGTGGGTGGGGGTGTGAGAGACCAGCGCCCATGTCCCACGCCAGAGCAAGATTGAGTCCGCCCACCATTTGCTGACCAGTGCATCTCCTCCTGCAAACTGACAGGTAGATAGACATCTTCTCAGGGGGGACATCCAATAGCAGGACAGGACCACACATATCCAAGTAGTGCCTACCCACCTCCACGCCACCATATTGCCCTGTACTCTCAACCACAACAACATGATGACAACAACAACCATGTCCTGATTCCATAGTGATTTGTAATGTTGCTACCAAAAACATGTCATGTCTACAGCATTCATTTTGAAAACCTTCACCCTCAGGTGATCGCAACTTGACCGGCGAAAGCAGCAACTGCCAGCACCAGTCACCCCCCTCACAGCCAGGACTCTCTGGGGACGATCCCATTGACAGCTCGGGTGCAGAGGACGATGCTGGCCCAAGCAGACTCCCAGGGCCATCAGTCTCCCAGGACATCCCGGCCTCCACCACCTTGGCCTGTGTCACTGCACCAACACCTGCCATTGTGAGCTGTGCAGCTACCACCACCACCACCACCACTCCTGCCTGTGCCACCCTGCCTGACCCATCGCCCGATGATGGGCCATCGACATCCCAGGCTAGCAGGGAGAGTGGGCGGGAGAGGACACAGGTGAGGCCACAGCTCACAACCAGGAGTGCAGTTGCTAGGCGAGATCGGGAACAAGACCCACCCCATCCTGGGGCCGAGACCCTGGAAGCCATCGCCAGAGTCAAGGCCTCCTATGAGCGGTCGCAGGCACAGGCCGATCGGGCCCACCAAGACTTGCAAGAGAGCAGCCAGCTGTTGCGGTCCATTGACACTCGCATTGGCCAAATTGTGGACCTCATGGGCCAGCAAACTGCTCTGTGGAGGGAGTGGTTATCCCGCGCCACACCACCACCCCCTCTCCCAAGTGCCCAGCAGGACAGGTCACCAGCACCACCGCCACCATCACCTGAGGCCACGGACAGGGAGGTAGCCCCTGACCAACCTGCCCCCACAGCTGTCTCCGCTTCGGCTCCAAGACGGAGGGGCCGTCCGAGGCTGGATGCAGCTGAGAGCAGTGGAAGTGCACCATCTACCCGCTTTAAGAGGGGCCGCCACTGACTTCACCCTTCCTTGAGCCTGCCATTCACCCTGTCAACTATCCTGCCCCACAATGCCAAGCATTGGCACACGTCTGTTGGACTCGGTGGACATCACACAATGTGGTGTCCCCACGGTGTTTTCATCTGCCATGACCTTCAACTCTCACTTCCCCCCCAACACCTACTTGTAAATATGCACCAACATCAATCCACAACCTGTAAATAAACACGACGTAAACACTCTGTGCTGTGTGACCTCCATGTTTTAATCACATGTTTGTCTAATAAATTGTCATTACCAGGTGCAGGGATCAATGTTCTGGAGAATCATGCCTCTGTGGGAGTGACCTAGGGATAATGAGAGAACAACAAGCACAGATCAGGAAAGTGATTCACACCCATCACAACACACTGTACTGCAACATCCCACAAACCACACTCATCACCAATTAAGTTGATCACAGGACACACATCAGGGAGCTTTGCATGTACACCATCTCCCACACACATTTGCAAACAGAACATACCAGAACAGGCAGCATAGACACACCACACCCACACATCACCAGCAAACATACATCACGCATTGTCTAGCTGAACAAGAGGTAGTTACTCACATTCAAGGAAAATAGCGATCAATGAGCTGACGCCTCTGGTCCACACCTTCTTCCTCCCCACTATCCTCATCAGTGGACATGGGTGGGATGGGAGGCGGAGCAACCTGTTGGTCTTCAGGGTCCATGATCAGTTCAATGTTATTGCGCAAGGCCAGGTTGTGGAGCATGCAGCAGGCAATCCTCTGGCAGGGCCCCTCCGGTTTTATCCAAGCAGCGAAACCTAGACTTCAGCAGTCCAAAAGTACGTTCCACCACTCGACGAGTCCCCCCATGGGCATCATTATAACGCATTTCACCAAGGGTAGTAGGATTCCGTATGGGGCTCAGCAGCCACGGCCGGTTTGGGCACGCAGAGTCGCCTAGGTGGGGGGATGACAGACACAAATATCATTACCAGGATTGGTGGGAACACCATGTCACACATACAACACAATTGTCCTCACAGCACACTCACCTACAAGCCACGCATGTTCAGGATGCAGATTAGCCATCAGTTGGGGGACAATGCTGCTCCGCAGGATGTGTGAGTCATGGGCGGACCCGGGAAATCTGGCACACACATAGGAGATGATGTTGTCAGCCAGGCACACCACTTGCACGTTGATCGAATGGTAGTGCTTCCGATTGCGATATACAGGTTCACATGCCTGGGGTGGAATGAGACCAATATGTGTGCCATCAATGGAACCCACTACGTGTGGTATCTGGGCCAGGGCATAGAAGTCCCCTTTGACTGCTGCCAACTCTGCCAGCCGTGGGAAATGGATGTAATCATCCTTGTAATGCATCATGGTATTCAGAACATCCCGCAGTACCATGCCGAACATGGATTGGGACATCCCCCCGGCATGACCGACTGTGTACTGGAAAGTGCCAGTTGCGAAGAAGTGAAGTGCCGCCATCACCTTTGCTGTGGGTGTAATAGCTCCTGGATATGTCCTGCGTGGCTGCAGATGAGGTGAGAATTGTGCTACAAGCTCCTGCAATCTACGTCGATCAAGCCGGAATTTGCGGATCACCTCCTCGTTCACCATGCCCTCCAGCACAGTGTATGGTCGATGCACATTTGGAGCCCTCCTGTGTGGGAGTAGATGATAGCAGATGTCAATTGACCAACAACGCATAGCTGTGCCACACTATCACATCTTGACAAACACAATGCAAATAACACATGTTGCAGACAGTCATTATATGTGCGACGTGACCAATATATAAGGCAATACAGCTAACTACACACACAATGTTCACCCACAAACAACATCCTGTGTGCAAACATGTCCAATGTAACGTGCACACATGTTGAAAGATCTAGCAACAACACATGACTGAGGGTCTAAATGTGGACAAGCGTCCCCACAGACACACATGTACGTGCACACACAACACGAACATGGAACAACCCTCCTTGTCTTCATGCACCCATGACCCCACCTACAATGCTGGGCATCCTCACATGACATGCATGGGCACACAACAACAGACACGCATACACAGAATGCATGTACACCCCCTTCATTGTTACTTGCACACACAAACCTCACACTCACAACAGCTTCTGAATGTGGGTACACACCCTTGATGTACTCTGTAGGTGTGTACAAATGGAAATGTGTGTCCGCAAAACCAAGACGTCAACACGTCACCATGCACATCTGACGCAACTTGGGTGCACATCACTAGCCTTTGTTAACCACTGGCAAGGTCAACAGTATGAGCACACATGCAACAAATGGACATGAATGTCACACGTGGACACGGGCCATTGCCTTGACATAATTATTCTTGCAGCATTCCGGACATGTCCTGACACACATGTACAACTATGAACATCACATGTGTGCGGAGACATGCAGTGTGTGTACATACGCCATCTGGGGACGCCTTCCACCAACACAGAAGATGATCGTTGATACAGCAATTAAGCATGACATATGCTGTATGGTCAAGGACCATCATGGTCACACCCCGCAAAACGCATGTGCGCACTACCGTGACGGTGGATCATTTGAAACTAATCACTCACTGGCGTTGCTATGGCGGGGCACGCATTCCGCGGCGGCAGTTCAGGCTAACACATACATTTGAATATGCAATTCAAAATGGCAGTTGATACCCCCCTTACAGTCACATTGCAGCACCCACCGCAGCCCGCCGGTCCTTGCCGGTCACCCACCGCCGGTCCTGGCCGGTCACCCACCGCCGGTCCTGGCCAGTCACCCACCGCCGGTCCTGGCCGGTCACCCACCGCCAGCACCCGGTGGTGGGTGACCGGCCTGGACCGGCGATAGGTGACTGGCCAGGACCGCCGGTGGGTGACCGGCCAGGACCGGTGGTGGGTGACCGGCCAGGACCGGCAGTGGGTGACCGGCAAGGACCGGCGGTGGGTAACCAGCCAGGACCGGCAGTGGGTGACTGGCCAGGACCGGCGGTGGGTGAGCGGGCCGGGCCATCCATCCCATGGTGACCTCAATGCACAGGCCACTCACCCACCGCCAGCACCCGGCGGTGGGTGACCGTCCAGGACCGGCGGTGGGTGACCGGCCAGGGCCATCCATGCCATGGTGACCTCAATGCACAGGCCGCTCACCCACCGCCAGCACCCGGCAGTGGGTGACCGGCCAGGACCGGCGGTGGGTGACCGGCAAGGACCGGCGGTGGGTGAGCAGGCAGGGCCATCCATGCCATGGTGACCTCAATGCACAGGCCGATCACCAGCACCTGGCGGTGGGTGAGCAGGCAGGACCGGCGGTGGGTGACCGGCCAGGACCAGCGGTGGGTGACTGGCCAGGCCCGGCGGTGGGTGACCGGCCAAGACCGGCGGTGGGTGACCGGCCAGAACCGGTGGTGGGTGAGCAGGCCGGGCCATCCATGCCATGGTGACCTCAATGCACAGGCCGATCACCAGCAGTGGGTGTTAGGAGAAGGACCAGCTTCCACGGGAGCGAAGAAGAATCCCTCCACCTCCAGGACACAGAAGCAAGAATGCGATATATAACACGGTCACGGGGAAGTAAGCCAAGCAACGGCTACTGTCTGCCGCCCCTCCTTATTCTCGTTAGGGAGCGTCCACAAATGTTCCAGCTCCCAAGTTGAGGAATAGGGGAGAAATATCGGACCCATATTAATCACACACGTCAAGGCTTCTAAACCCTAACAGTGGGTGAGCGGGCAGGACAGGCGGTGGGTGACCGGCCAGTACCGGCGGTGGGTGACTGGCTGCGGTGGGTGCTGCAATGTGACTGTAAAGGGGTATCAACTGCCATTTCGAATTGCATATTCAAATGTATGTGTTAGCCTGCACCGCCCCCATGGAATGCGTGCACCACCATAGCGACGCCAGTGAGGGATTATTTTCAATCCGCGCGCACATGCGGTTGGCGGTGTGTGACCGTGACGGTCCGTGCACATGTAGCCAATGGAAACAGGTTACGCGGGGCACGTAAGCGCTATCAAAAATAACGGAAGCCGTGCACCGCCACACCAGGGCGAGCCATTGGCTCTTTTTGAATGATGCATCCAGGGAAAACCAATTGCTGCAGACGTGTGCCACAGATATGAGCTCAGGGCCCTATATATGTGTGAATTTCTTCTGCACACATTCACTCCTTCCAGCCACTGCTGCCTGCGACAGTGACCTCGACCTGCTGCTGCTGAGCTATCCAACAACTGCTGCCTGCGAAAGTGACCTCGACCTGCTGCTGCTGAGCTATCCAACAACTGCTGCCTGTGACCGTCACCTCGACCTGCTGCTGCTGAGCTATCCAACAACTGCTGCCTGTGACCGTCACCTTGACCTGCTGCTGCTGAGCTATCCAACAACTGCTGCCTGCGACCGTCACCTCAACCTGCTGCTGCTGAGCTATCCAACAATTGCTGCCTGCGACCGTCACCTCGACCTGCTGCTGCTGAGCTATCCAACAACTGTTGCTGTAGTGCCACAGTCCTGGACCTTGCCATGCAGAGAGTGCGAGAGATCCCGTCTCGTCCCTTCACCGCTGCGGAGCTGGATGTCCTAGTGGACGGTGTGCTCAGCCACTATGAATGGCTCTACAGTGCCCCCGGACAGGTGGTAAGTGCAGTGGATAACATGTTGGTGGGCATGAGGTGGTCACTGACTCCTGGCTTCTGCAAGCTTGGCGGTCTGCTGTGGGACCTTCACATGTGTTGTACTGAGCATGGCTGCATGAAGATACGTATTGCTACGATGTTTGTGAATGTCAAACTGTCCACTGACGTTACCCTCTTGTCTCCCATCCTGGTAGGTCAAGCTGCACCTTCGCAAGGCCGTGTGGAGGACCATAGCACGTGCTGTACGGGCAGTGGGGGTGTGCAATAGATGACACACACACTGCCACAAGCGCTGGGATGACATATCCAGGTTCAGCAAGAATGTAGCGGAGATGACATTGGGTATGATTCCAAGATCAACCCGCCTTGCCCGACGCACCATGACCCCTCTAATGCACCGTACAATTGCTGTGACGCATCCTGACCTGTCCGCCCGGCTGAGAGGGGATCAACAGCAAACTAGCGGTAAGCAGACTGTATGTGTCAGTAACTTGTGAGTGCATGCATGTATTGGTGCTCGGACACAGTAGTGACATCCGTGGTGCGTATGTTTTGCAGCAATTGCATGTTTGTGCCATTAGCGGAGTGAGCGTTAGCATCCATGTCCGCCAGGTGGACATACCAGTTGATTTGTAGTTGAGGGTTCCAGGACATGCCGTTGAGGTCTGTGGTCCCATGGCATGACATGTGTGGTGGTCTGCATGCACGTGCCCTGTTTGTATGATGTACATGTTTCACAGGCACCCCCGGTTCTTTGATATGAGGATGTCTGGTAGGGGTGGTTCGTGTGCAGGATGGGTGCTACATGTTAATCGACTGTAAGGAAAGTTGTGAATTTGTAACCTTCAGTACGTGAGTGTGGCACTTAGGTTAACATCTCTTCCCTCTCTTTCAGCTTTGGCCGAGGGCACTGACCCACAGACAACGGAGATGAGTGGTGGCAATGCATCCGGATCCGAGATCGCAGCCACGCAGACTGACACTGAAGAGGGCAGCCCCGGAGAGGGGGTAGAACCGTCCCTGAGGACTCACATGTGGAGACACCATCGTCCTCATCTTCAGACAGTGTTGGTGAGTCAGCTCTGTTGTCACAGACAGGGAGTGGGCAATCAACACCTTCAGTCGGTACACAGCACACAGGGCCCACACTGCCACCAACTGCAACAAGTACTGCTCGTGCTCGCCAGAGTAGGGGGAGCGAAGTTGCCTTCGGTGCAGGCACCGCTGCCCCTGCCCATGTGCCACACAGTGCACTTTGTGCTGAGGCAGTTGATCTGCTGCGACAGCTGTGTGTAGGGCAGACCAACATGATCAATGCATTCCAAGACCACGATAGGAAGTTGGGGCAGGTGGTAGCATTCATGAAGGGGATGCATGGCAATGTTGCTGGTCTCCACAGAACAGTTCAGTCATTAGCAAACACTGTGTCTTCAGCCATTCTTCAGTCGCATGGACAGGGTGCTACTTCTGTTCCCCCATCCACACCACTAGATGTCTCAGGTGAGAGTGAAATTTCAGACCAGGCGTTATTTTCGGGGTATTGCACTAGAAGCAGCCACAGGCAGCAAGGCAGGGCACGGAGGTCACAGACACCATCCCCTAGGACAGGGAAATCTTTCACCCATCACGACATGAGCTACACTGGAGTTGACACACAGGATCCTCAAGTGGTGTTGGTGGAAACGGATTCACATGTAACACACGCATCCCCCTCAAAAGGTACTTCCAAGGCAAGGGCACCTCCCAAGTCCAGGGACAATCCCAAGGACAAGGACACTACAAAGGAAAGGGCAACTCCCAAGAGCAGGGACACTCCCAAGGACAATGACACCACAAAGGAAAGGGCAACTCCCAAGAGCAGGGACACTCCCAAGGACAAGGACACTACACAGGAAAGGACACCTCCCAAGAGCAGGGACACTCCCAAGGACAAGGACGCTTCAAAGGAAAGGGCACCTCCCAAGAGCAGGGACACTCCCAAGGACAAGGACACTTCAAAGGACAGGTACACTACAATGGACAAGTCTGCTCCCAGGAACAGGGCACTGCCCAGGGATCAGGGACATTCCAGAGACAGGACACCTCCTACGGCCAAGGCACATCCCAGGGCCAAGGGTTCTCCCATGTACACGAGCTCCATCAAGGACAGGCATACATCATCCCTGGCTGCCCTGAGGCTGATGTTGTTGAAGGAACGTAAAACACGTGTCAGCGGTGGAGTCCCCACATACCTCAACTCCCATCCACACCCCGCAGAAGCAGAAGAAGGAGTACACTGTAGTTGCATCCCCCATTACACATGATGCAGAGGGCAGAAGGCAGGGCTACAGCAAACGTCAAGCAGGGTCCAGCACGTTCCCAGAGAGCAGACCACCACAAGCACATGATCCACCTTTGATGTTTGATGAGGCCACACCACTTACCAGTCCAGTCATGTCCAGGGTGCCCCTACATTTCACAAAGAAACGGAGACACACATCAGTGAGACCTGACCACCCCAATGTCGCTCCAGTACAGCTGTCCTCAGCTCCCAGAGCCACCCTGCCTCCTGGCCCATACAGCCCTGTGGCTCATCATTTCAGTGGTCCTAGTGGCTCAGCTGCAGTTCACTCTCATGTGTCAGATAGTGGCACTGTGTCTGTTGTTCGCTGTCATGCATCATGCATCATGTAGTAGAACTATGTCAGTTGCGCCCTCTCCTGTTTCAGGTACTGGCACTGTGTGTGTCAGCCACTCTCATGTGTCAGATGCTGGCATGGTATTTGTTGGTCACTGTACAGTGACATGTCCTGGCAGTGTGTCTGGGTCTATGGCTCATGTGTCAGTCACTACATCTGTGGCTGTGTCTCACACTCCTGTTTCTGGTGCTGGCAGTGTGTCTGGGTCTATGGCTCATGTGTCAGTCACTAGAGCTGTGTCTGTGTTTCACACTCCTGTTTCTGGTGCTGCCAGTGTGTCTGGGTCTATGGCTCATGTGTCAGTCACTAGAGCTGTGGCTGTGTCTCACACTCCTGTTTCTGGTGCTGCAGTGTGCCTGGGTCTATGGCTCATGTGTTAGTCACTAGAGCCGTGGCTGCGTCTCACACTCCTGTTTCTGGTGCTGGCAGTGTGTCCGAGGCGACTAGTTCAAGCAGTCCACCAGATTTTGTGCTGTGAAGTGTAGCTCCCATCACTCACATGTAATTTGACTTGGTGTCTAGATTGTCCATTGTAAGCACCCTTGCATTGTTCATGTCCTTGGGACGGGGCGCTTGACCCACGTACTTGTGCTGCCTCAGATGTACCTGCTCTGTTGTGAACACTGCCCTGTTGCTGTTCTGATACTGCATTGTGCCCTCTCATGTGCTGCCTCAGATGTACTTGCTCTGTTCTCTGCCATGGACTGTTGATGCACTTAGCCCCTCTCATGTGCTGCCTTTGATGTACCTGCTCCATCCCATGGACAGTTGATGCACTTAGCCCCTCTCACGTGCTGCCTCTGATGTACCTGTGCCTTGCCATGGACTGTTGATGCACTTGGCCCCTCTCATGTGCTGCCTCAGATGTACCTGCTCTGTTGTGAACACTGCCCTGTTGCTGGTGTAATACTGCATTGTGCTCTCTCACCTGCTGCCTCTGATGTACCTGTGCCTTGCCATGGACTGTTGATGCACTTGGCCCCTCTCATGTGCTGCCTCAGATGTACCTGCTCTGTTGTGAACACTTCTCTGTTGCTGGTATAATACTGCATTGTGCCCTCTCACGTGCTGCCTCTGATGTACCTGTGCCTTGCCATGGACTGTTGATGCACTTGGCCCCTGTCATGTGCTGCCTCAGATGTACCTGCTCTGTTGTGAACACTTCTCTGTTGCTGTTATAATACTGCATTGTGCCCTCTCACGTGCTGCCTCTGATGTACCTGTGCCTTGCCATGGACTGTTGATGCACTTGGCCCCTGTCATGTGCTGCCTCAGATGTACTTGCTCTGTTCTCTGCCATGGACTGTTGATGCACTTTGCCCCTCTCACGTGCTGCCTCTGATGTACCTGCTTTGTGCCATGGACTGTTGATGCACTTGGCCCCTCTCATGTGCTGCCTCTGATGTACTTGCTCTGTTCTCTGCCATGGACTGTTGATGCACTTACCCCCTTTCATGTGCTGCCTCAGATGTACCTGCTCTGTTCTCTGGCATGGACTGTTGATGCACTTAGCCCCTCTCATGTGCTGCCTGAGATGTACCTGCTGTGTGCCATGGACTGTTGATGCACTTAGCCCCTCTCATGTGCTGCCTCAGATGTACCTGCTCTGTTGTGAAAACTGCCCTGTTGCTGTTATAATACTGCATTGTGCCCTCTCATGTGCTGCCTCTGATGTACCTGTGCCTTGCCATGGACTGTTGATGCACTTGGCCCCTCTCATGTGCTGCCTCAGATGTACCTGCTCTGTTGTGAACACTGCCCTGTTGCTGTTCTGATACTGCATTGTGCCCTCTCACCTGCTGCCTCTGATGTACCTGTGCCTTGCCATGGACTGTTGATGCACTTGGCCCCTCTCATGTGCTGCCTCAGATGTACCTGCTCTGTTGTGAACACTGCCCTGTTGCTGGTGTAATACTGCATTGTGCTCTCTCACCTGCTGCCTCTGATGTACCTGTGCCTTGCCATGGACTGTTGATGCACTTGGCCCCTCTCATGTGCTGCCTCAGATGTACCTGCTCTGTTGTGAACACTTCTCTGTTGCTGGTATAATACTGCATTGTGCCCTCTCACGTGCTGCCTCTGATGTGCCTGTGCCTTGCCATGGACTGTTGATGCACTTGGCCCCTGTCATGTGCTGCCTCAGATGTACTTGCTCTGTTCTCTGCCATGGACTGTTGATGCACTTTGCCCCTCTCACGTGCTGCCTCTGATGTACCTGCTTTGTGCCATGGACTGTTGATGCACTTGGCCCCTCTCATGTGCTGCCTCTGATGTACTTACTCTGTTCTCTGCCATGGACTGTTGATGCACTTAGCCCCTTTCATGTGCTGCCTCAGATGTACCTGCTCTGTTCTCTGCCATGGACTGTTGATGCACTTAGCCCCTCTCATGTGCTGCCTCAGATGTACCTGCTGTGTGCCATGGACTGTTGATGCACTTAGCCCCTCTCATGTGCTGCCTCAGATGTACCTGTTCTGTTGTGAAGACTGCCCTGTTGCTGTTTTGATACTGCATTGTGCCCTCTCATGTGCTGCCTATGATGTACCTGTGCCTTGCCATGGACTGTTGATGCACTTGGCCCCTCTCATGTGCTGCCTCAGATGTACCTGCACTGTTGTGAATACTGCCCTGTTGCTGTTCTGATACTGCATTGTGCCCTCTTATGTGCTTCCTCAGATGTACTTGCTCTGTTCTCTGCCATGGACTGTTGATGCACTTAGCCCCTTTCATGTGCTGCCTGCCTCTGATGTACCTGCTCAGTTGTGAACACTGCCATGTTGCTGTTCTGATACTGCATTGTGCCCTCTCATGCGCTGCCTCAGATGTACCTGCTCTGTGCCATGGACTGTTGATGCACTTGGCCCCTCTCGTGTGCTGCCTCAGATGTACCTGCTCTGTTGTGAACACTGCCCTGTTGCTGTTCTGATACTGCATTGTGTCCTCTCATGTGCCGCCTCAGATGTACCTGCTCTGTGCCATGGACTGTTGATGCACTTGGCCCCTCTCATGTGCTGCCTCAGATGTACCTGCTCTGTTGTGAACACTGCCCTGTTGCTGTTCTGATACTGCATTGTGTCCTCTCTTGTGCTGCCTCAGATGTACCTGCTCTGTGCCAAGGACTGTTGATGCACTTGGCCCCTCTCATGTGCTGCCTCTGATGTACCTGTGCCTTGCCATGGACTGTTGATGCACTTGGCCCCTCTCATGTGCTGCCTCAGATGTACCTGCTCTGTGCCACGGACTGTTGATGCACTTTGCCCCTCTCACTTGCTGCCTCTGATGTACCTGCTCTGTGCCATGGACTTTTGGTGCACTTGGCCCCTCTCATGTGCTGCCTCTGATGTACTTGCTCTGTTCTCTGCCATGGACTGTTGATGCACTTAGCCCCTTTCATGTGCTGCCTCAGAAGTACCTGCTCTGTTCTCTGCCATGGACTGTTAATGCACTTAGCCCCTCTCATGTGCTGCCTCAGATGTACCTGCTTTGTTCCATGGACTGGTGATGCACGTAGCCCCTCTCATGTGCTGTCTCAGATGTACCTGCTCTGTTGTGAACACTGCCCTGTTGCTGTTCTGATTCTGCATTGTGCCCTCTCATGTGCTGCCTCAGATGTACCTGCTCTGTGCCATGGACTGTTGATGCACTTGGCCCCTCTCATGTGCTGCCTCTGATGTACCTGTGCCTTGCCATGGACTGTTGATGCGCTTGTCCCCTCTCATGTGCTGCCTCAGATGCACCTGCTCTGTGCCATGGACTGGTGATGCACTTTGCCCCTTTCACGTGCTGCCTCTGATGTACCTGCTCTGTGCCATGGACTGTTGATGCACTTGGCCCCTCTCATGTGCTGCCTCAGATGTACCTGCTCTGTGCCATGGACTGTTGATGCACTTAGCCCCTCTCATGTGCTGCCTCAGATGTACCTGCTCTGTTCTCTGCCATGGACTGTTGATGCACTTAGCCCCTCTCACGTGCTGCCTCTGATGTACCTGTGCCTTGCCATGGACTGTTGATGCACTTGGCCCCTCTCATGTGCTGCCTCAGATGTACCTGCTCTGTTGTGAACACTGCCCTGTTGCTGTTCTGATACTGCATTGTGCCCTCTCATGTGCTGCCTCAGATGTACTTACTCTGTTCTCTGCCATGGACTGTTGATGCACTTAGCCCCTTTCACGTGTTGCCTCATATGTACCTGCTCTGTTGTGAACACTGCCCTGTTGCTGTTATAATACTGCATTGTGCCCTCTCATGTGCTGCCTCTGATGTACCTGTGCCTTGCCATGGACTGTTGATGCACTTAGCCCCTCTCATGTGCTGCCTCAGATGTTCCTGCTCTGTTCTGTACCATGGACTGTTGATGCACTTAGCCCCTCTCATGTGCTGCTTCAGATGTACCTGCTCTGTTCTACCCAGTGCCCATGCTCTTGGGTAGTGTAAGATTATACCCCTATTATGTTTAATAAAGCAAGTCAATCATGTGTCGTGGTTTGTCGTTGTCATTCCTGGTTGTGTACTTGAATGGTTGATATATTGGTGCGATCGTAAATGAAGTTTCTCAAAGATGACACTCCCCCTCCCTACGTCACAGCCCTGGCAGGTACTCCCCTTCCGACAGCAATTGGTGTTTTGGGTACCTGCGTCGTCGTCTGCGATGTCATGACTTGCTGGTGGTGGAGCACGAAGAGTATCGGGAATACGTGTAGCGCTGGGTCCATGACGGCGATCTGCTTGTGGTGGGTATCTCTGCAATATGTTGTCTCTCCGCTGTAGTGAATCCGCCGTGTTCAGGCAGGTTGTTTTTCCGCAGCGATTTGATGTGTGTTTTCCGCCATCGTGATTTGGAGGACGGTCGGAGACGTCATTCCGTACGGTGGTGTCTCTGGATTGGTTCCGTCCGCCGCGGGGTCGGGTGTAGTTCCACGGCGGTGCGTGTTCTTCTGCCACGTACGGACATTTGACAGTGTTTCCCATCCTAATATGGCGGACGGAGTGACCGCGGCAGGCGGACTGGAAAAAGGCATTTTCCGCCTACTCTAGGCCGGCGGTCGTCCTTTCGTCCGCCTTCGTAATCGACCCCTATGTTTGGGAAATGCGCCATCTGATAAAAGTCTGTCTTTGTCCTAAGTAGTTCTGCATGCGTTGCAGGGAAGCTGATGTAGTGATGCATTCTCTGCAGCATGGCATCAAGGAATTTTGTAAAGAAACGGGACAGACAGCTCTGGGACACCCCACCTACCGCAGCAACCACACTCTGGTAACTCCCAGATGCAAGCAGGTGTAGGCTGCACAGCACCTGCACATGGGGTGGGATGGCGTGTGCCCTAGTGGTTGGATGGTCCAATAGTGGGTGGAGGTCCCTGATTAGGTCCAGGATAGTTTGGGGTGCCAGCCTGTACCTTTGTAGGATCTCTGGTTCAGTTAGCTGGTATATAGTGATCCTCTGCCTGAACACCTGCTCCTCCCTCCTCCAGACCCTCTCTCCTTCTGGCTGTAGCCGTAGCCGCCTCGCAATGACATAGAATGCCGCCATTCTGGTGAAAATGTTGCATTTTGGGGCCTTTTTTATAGCCTGCACCTGGTTACCACCTGGTTTCAATCCATGGTAAATACCGACTCTTAAATACCGAATTTCATGCAAATTCGGTATTTAAGAGGTTACCTTCATCTCAGAATTCATTTTTACCATTTCTTATTTTCCGATTCGGTAAATTTACCGAATCGGTAACGTTTCTGATTCGGTAAAGTTACCGAATCAGTATATTTTCCGATTCGGTAATTTTTCCGAATCGGTAACTTTACCGATTCGGTATTTTTACCGATTCTGTATATTTACCGATTCGGTAAGGTTTCCGAATTGGTAACTTTACCAATTCGGTAAATTTACCGATTCCGATGTTTTTGGGTCCCCTACATCCCAAATGCCCAATACCGGTCGGTAACGGACGAAAATCGGTAAAATCGGCCATTATCGACCGGTATTGGGCTACCTACATCTGGCCCTATATGTTTTAACCAGATCTGCATGTAGCATACACAGGTCTGGAGCTGTCAGATTTTTAATATCTGGGTACAGTGTGTAACCGGCTAAGATTGGCCATGTTGCTCCTTCATTGCTAAGGGGACCTAGTCTAACATTGTTGTGGGTGTCTGGTAGGGTGCGTTCAAACCGATTTTGATTTTCTTGGTAAGTTAGTCATATTTCTAAAGCTTCAAAAGCTATGTAGCTGTTAGGAGCTGCAGCCTCAATGTATGTTTGAAACTGTCTTGTTTGTGCTTCTGCTGCTGGGAATTTAACCCACGAATAGAATACCAATGTCTTAAATTCTTTGTGGGCCTCAACCTTGAAGGTAACGTTACCACCCGAGAAGAGCAGTCCACGTTGTATCATCATTTGTGTAACTGCATGTCTGCAGCTCACTGGCATGTTAGTTGCTACGCCTTCAGCAATATGAATTTGTGGAATCAGAGATGGTACCTCTATGGGGTGATCATTTGAAAGGTTTGTGATTGAACAACCTGCAGTCAATACATAGGGTAAACCCTACTCAGTTGAGGAGGATTTTTCCCTAACACCATGGACTTCTTGGGTTAAGAGGTGAGTAGGGGTCTTTTGGTATACGAATGAAAACTACTCAGGCAATCCATTAAATGAGAACCCAAGCTAGAACATTGGCGGCGCCATGTCGTATGGCTTATACATTCCCAAGCAAAACTGTGCATTTGTTGGACAACATAAATTTCAGAACTGTGCAAGACTGACTCCGCGCTCACCATCCGGATATGTTGGCTTTAGTCCTGCAAGGTGACAGCGCACCATCTGTACCCCTAACCTAAAAAAGTAACAAATGGATGTGCAACCTCAGAACATGACAACCCTGACTCCCCAGGGGAATTGTGGTAGCAGCTCTAAAACCTAAAGAGATACACAAGAAATACACAGTAAAGCTTTTAAATATTTATTGAAGCATTGTGAGATTCTTGAGTAAAATACGTGTGCTGCAAAGATCAACAAAAAGAAACAGAATAATGTTATTAGCACAACGAGAACGATGAAGAAGGTGAACAGTTTAACAATGTTGCTATTACAGATAAAATATGCATGCATATTATTTTTGTCCCTTCCTGCACAAAATGAATCAGCCCAACAGCGCAGGCACCCTTGCACCATGGTGCAAGGGTGCCTGCGTTGGCACATGGCAGCCCATTGTGCGCTGGAGCAGGGGAAAAGGACAGGAATGTGTGGTATCTCATAGATACAGCACATTCCTGCCCATTTGTTTTAACATAGGGCAGCACAGCAAGGTTCCTTGCGGCACTGCCCAGCGCCAAAACCTCATAAATGAGACCCAAAGGCTATAAGTGAAGAGAGAAACTGCTTAGGGGTGGGTCTAACTTATGTCATATCATTCTCACTGGTTACCTGGTAGAGAGGCTTCAAATGCTAATCAAAGTGCAAGTTTGTTCAATTAATTAACATATTCCGTTGGTGGCAAAAGCTAAAGCTCTACTTTTCACCAGGCAGATGAATACTGAGAGTGTTATAGAGGGGTGATGGATTCCAGAACAGCAGTAACCCAAGATTTTAAATTAGCGGGAAAGTGTTTACATTCTAGGCCAAGGCAAAGCTGATCTCAAGTAGCCCACTCAATAAGTTATTTCTATTAACTTTAGTTAAGCACCGTTTCAGGATAGGACCAATAATGGAACTGAGAGGAAGTTCAAGCATGATAGAGACGATATAGCTCATAGATGCCTCATTAACTGGCTTTGACCAAGATTTTCACCTATAAAATAAAATAAGTGGAAGAAAAAAATGTCAATAGTGTAGCCAGCTATGTGAATAATATTGGCTACCTCCAGATTAGGACCTATGAGAGAGCAGAAGGCAGTTTTTGGGAGCAATCAGTACAAGGGATCAGCCCAAGGAGTATGTTACCTAAGGCCACACTGGTGGCTGTTCGAAGGGCCAAGGAAGGGATGTAATAAAAAAAATCTAGTTTGAAATCAATAGTGAGGCTTAGCAGGTGACATAACCAGCCACAGGTGAATTAGGGTGAAGGTGATAGAGAGATAATAATTATGACTCGGTCATCTATTGTTAAAGAATGCATATGATTAATGATGGAGTATTATTCATTGTAGACAGCCATCTCTCCTCTGCTATTCTTTACAATGCGACCTGCATGAAGAATTGTGTGAGATGCATGAACCGCACGGGTGATATCAGATCGATGTGGAAGAGTATTTTATACATTTTCATGTAGAGAAAATATATAATTTGTTATCTACAGTATATCCATAATTGCAGTTTTGTGGATTACTTTAGTAAGGATAACTGGTAAAAGGGAGAGGTAGGAATAAGAGTTGCAGACAATGAATGTGATTGAACCATCTTCGAAGGAAGGAGAGGCGTCACATCACTTATGAAAGAAAGGAGCATACAGGTGATGCTGAGGTTGAGGCAGTCAGGTTGGTCTCAGGTGTATATTGGTGATACGGCGGTGCACGTCGCTGTTACGGTTGTGATGTTGACAAGTGGAGGTGGATTTGCTTTTGGTGTGCTCCCTGCACATTTACTGTGCTGTTGTCTCCTTATCATCTAGAGCAAAGTTCTTCAATCTGTGGGGCGGGCCCCTGGGGGGGCGCGACACCATCTCAGGGGGGACACGCACTCCACACTAAGATCTTCCCTTTGTTGGTGCTTAACTGTCCAGCGTCCAAGTCTTCACCCAGAGCTCCGGTAACAGAGGATTGGAGAGGGGAAGGAGGGGGAGGGAAATAGAAAATCCATGAGGTGCCCGTGCTTTTGTGATGTAAAGAGCTGAGTTAACTGTCCCAGGAGGGGGTTAATTCTTAAAGCTGAAGTGCTTCAGCTGCAGTGGGAGGCATGGAGTCTCCTGCTAAAAACGAAAGCAAGGAAACAGACTGTCCTGTTCCTTCGCATTTGATTTCATAGCAGAGGAGAGTCCTTGCCTCCCAGTGCAGCTGAAATTACCGTCTATCTGTTCCTGGCTTTCAGTTTTAGAAGAGAACACACACATCCTGCCTCCCACTGCAGCGGAAGCATTTCAACTCTACAAGTATAACCCCATCCTGGGAGGGTTACATCCTCGCAAAAGGAGACAAAGTTTCTTTTAAATTCACACAGGGCTTCAAGTTGCAAACGAAAAATGCCAGCCAGCCATGTGTTGTTTAAACAGCCTGCAACTTCAATGTCCTGACACTAAATATGCTCATAAACAAGTATGTTTTCATTAGTAATGTGACTTTTCTGTCTTTGTTCCATTTTATTATCAGTCATGGATCATTCAAACAGCCCCAGAACACTCTTATCAGTGCTTCTATTTATATTTGCTGTTCAAGGTATGCACACACAAGTCCTGACAGTACAGCTTTTGGTGACTGTTTATTTGTTTTTTTTTGTGCTTCCTTGGACCTCAAAATAAGGACCTGGCAACCCTATCATAAAACTGGAAGTTTGTTGTAAGATCAGCGCATTTATTTCCTCCACCCTGATCCCTGGTTAATGCCATAATAGAAATAGTTTAACATATCTGAAACCCTGCACTGCTTACAATAGCATGCTGAGTTACTGCAAGTGCCTGGGAATGCACCATGCATTCAGACAACTCGCTCCTCATTCTCGCCCTTCACTTTCATGCTCACCCTGCACTCACATCGATTGCAATGCCCTCACACTCATCCCGACGCACTCACACCATTCACCCGCTTACCCTGTACTCACAGTGATCACTCTGCACTCACAATGCACTTGCTCTGTTCACCCTGTATCTCCCCCTGCAGTCACACAAGCACACTACTCACCCTGGACTCATGTGACACTTTACTCACCTGTCCCTCCCACTGCCCAATCTGCAATCTCACTCAAATAAGACCATCACTAACCATACATTAATTCGTCCCACTCTGCACTTACATCTGCACCCAAACTCATATGTCACCTCACTCACCCTGAAGTCACTCCTCTTACCCTACTCTTACACTGTTGCATGGCTCACCCTGCACTCACATGGTACTCCTGCCACCACCCACACAGCGCAGAGGGTTAATATGCCTGCTACAAAGAACGTGTACCATGCAGATCAAAGAACTGAGTGTGAGTAATTAATGAGTAGTGCTATAAAAAACAAAATGTTTGCCAGAAAGGTGCTGTAGAGAGATGAGGTGCATTGTTGGTGAGTGGTAGTGAGGAAATTCATGGAGGAGGAGGAAATGGGGAGGGGGCGCCAAAACAGACAGTTCCACTGTGTGTGACCAGTGCTAGGGCCATCCCTGGTTCGGAGTGTTCGCCCCCACCCGACGTTTGGGTCTAGTTGCGCCCCTGTGCACATGTATGGGCATGTCGTGCCCCATCAAGGTTTTCTTCCTAAATTACAAAAGGACACATTTACATGCAGTGCAATGCAGCCTTTCAGGGGCTTTTTGATAGAGGCAGCTCTGTTTTTGCCCTGATGGCTTGGAATAATTCCTAAACAGATTCTTTTAAATACCGTTTTGTTTAATTTCTTTTTAATGTGATTGATGTGAGAGAGTTCTATTACTATGTACAGAGAAATGTTTTTGTTTTATTCAACAACCATAAAAAAGTTTATTTTAGATCAAAACGGGTCCTCACATATGAGAAATTGGAGGATATCACAGATATTATTCGCTGTAAAATTTGTGGCTGCTGCTTTGTTACAACAGTGAAAACACACATCACTATCTCTGAATATTAGATGTGAACACTTTTAGAATTTCGACCATAGCGCCTGTGCACCGTTAGTAGCCTGGCTAAAGAGGGTATGGCAGAGCTGAAAGTGAATCATTTAATCTCAAAGCTCTTCTGACCAGGGGCCCCCACAATAGTATTTGCCCAGGGCACCCAAAATCTTTAACATGTCCCTGCCACCACAAAGTCTGTCAGACAACATTACTCTGAAGTAAAATAGGCAACATCGTTCAACTATTATCAGTTCTATTTTTTTACACATAAGCCCAACGTGTCCTAAACCCCCACTGCTTCAGGCAAGCAACTTATCGTACCACTAAGGAATTCTCAATTAGGTGTTCGTTCAGCGCCCTCTCTGTGGACTTTCACCTTTGTCTTCGGATTCATAACTGGTTGGTGTGCAATTATCCCATTATAATGCTGCCTAAAATGTTTGCTAATGGGTTCTAAAGAAGAATTGTTTTTCGTGAACCAACTCTGAGCTAGGGAGTGCTAGAAAAACACTGTCTCCCTTACAGTCAATGTTTTGGCTGAAAATGTCTATAGAATAATCAGCTTTAAGAGAAACTGCTATCAAAACTCTCTTGCCTTTCAGTTTGTCCTATTTGTGTGAGATTGGGTTTTCAGCACTTGCGGTACTAAAGACTACGTGTTGTTCAAGACTGGATGTGGAGCACAACCTGAGGATGGCAGTAGCAAAAATCCATCAACAGATTGACAGTCTATGTGGCTAAAAAACGGCACACCTGTCACATTTATTTTGGTGGTGTTATTATTAATCTATGTCATGTGTAAAACAAAGCATCCTAGTAAAAACAATTTGCACACATTTTATCATGGAAAATTGTGTTTTGAGCTGTGTAATAAGCCACTGTCATTTCACCACACCCACTCACAAACCTGCAATTTACTAAACACTCTTATAGTGTTGAACATTATTTGTCGGATATGGCCCGTGATATGCGTGTGGCGGTCGATTATGTAGTGTACCAGATTCCAGAAATTTACGTCAGGTGATGGGGGGGCCCAACATCTAAAAAAATTCAGCTGGGGGGGCTCAACCTACAAAAGTTTGAAGACCTCTGATCTGGAGTGTGGCATCGCTGGCAGGGGGTGTGCCAGGCAGGTGATGAATATTGCATCTAGCCGCTCTACAAACGCACACATTTAAAACAAACCCAAACACTGGAATTAAATGCCCAAAACTCACTTTTCACTCCGCAGTCGGATACTGGAAAAGAAAAAAGAATCCCTAAAAAAGTGAGAACTAACGCAAAACAATAAATACAAGGTAAAATATCAAAGCACCAAGTGGCAAATTAAATTAACAAAAAGTGAAATACTGATATGAGAAGCGAGGCCAGGATCTGCCAACTGCAAAGGAAGTAACAAGAGGAACAAGCTACAAAAAAAATAGAAACACCTTCAAAAACAGCTAGTGCCAGTGGTTTATCGCAGCTGTACGAGAGGTGTGGCACGATGTGAAACTGATGCCGATGCATCCTTTTCGGACATTTGCAGATAGTGCTGGAGCGAAGCATCTTCAGTGGGATGAGCAGGAAGCAGATCAAAGGATTCACCCGGCAGATCAAATCAGAAAAAAAAACCTCAAACCAAGTGGGGCAAAAAAAAAATACAAGAGCTTTAGTTCAGAAGCTCGTCATGTCTTCAGCTTGTGACCCTGAATTTTGGTACATGAAAAAGAACATTTATAAAAAAGTAAGAATGTACACAGCAAAATCAACAACAGTTAAATTAGAAAAAAAACACAAGTACCCCTTTAGAAATCTCTACCTCCTCTGTTGAGCATTAAAGAACAGAGAGGACTGTCAATGGAATGACAGAACCGAATCACTTTTATTCACCAAACTGCTTAGCTTATGGTAGAAGGCACAGCAGACAGATTGCTCAGAAAATTAGACAGATTTAAAATAATTCGAAAATGTAACACCATATTCACTGCAGAGACTGAATAATAAATAAAATAGGTCCAAAGCATGACTAAATATGCAAGGCACAGCCACATAGTGTTAAAAAGATTGGGAGGAATGAACACTCCCCTCCGTTTTGTTTTGAATACAGAAGGGCGCTTTATTGGTAGCAAGCTGAGACCACTGAAACTCTTTCGGCTGAGGCACACATTCTGTGAGCCCTGACAACTAGGTAAGACTTTGCTGTTGTTGTAAGATCTTTATTTGATTATTTACAAATAATCATAAAAGAATGAAACGGGCATTCATCAAAGGATATAAATAATAAAATAGAATTTTCATGATTAACATACATAATGACATGATCACAAAAAAACAAGGGGGCAGATTTATGTCGGACTTGCGCCACGTTTACGCCGCCGTTGCGTCACGCAACAGCGGCGTAAACGTGGCGCATCCCTGTGACCCATTTACAACGTGACGCATCTAGGCAGATGCGTCACGTTGTAAAGCCCTGCGCCACCTGTGGGCGTTCCGGCGCAGGGTGGGCGTTCCGGGGCAGGTGCGCCTCGCAAAAGTGCCTGCGTGAAATCTACAAGATTTCACGCAGGCACTTTTAGGCCAATGCTGCGTCAAAACCCTGCGCCTGCTTGAAGCAGGCGTAAGGCTTGACGCAGCATTGGACAGATAGGGCCCCCCAGAGCATTGCTGGAGCTGCGTCGCGCTTGCGACGCAACTTCAGCAATGCGCGCCTTTACGGCTCAGATGCGTCACGCATCTGTGCCGTTTTAGCCCATGGTGCGCCGCATTGTAAATGCCGCGCACCATGGGTGGCGGAGCTGCGGCGCACAATAACTGGCGCATCCCTGGGGATGCGCCAGTTATTGTAAATCTGCCCCAAAATCCTTAAAAAGACATATAATCGATACGTTTGTAAATACTCTATGCGGTCTGGAGAAGTTATGCTAAAAGTGCAGCGCAATGTTTTAACAACGTTTCTACGGCAAAACACTCCGCTGAATCAGACACCATTTGTAGAAAAAGAAAAGCCAGCCTGTGTTGGCACAATCCACGTGTTCTAAGGATGGGTAGTAAGTGCCTGTGGCGAAATGGTGCATAATAGATACAAAATAAAGGAAAGTGCTGAAGCGACTGGAGGGAAATGCCATCACACGGACAGGGCTGGATACTGGTAGGGTCAAATTGGCCAGCTGGGAAACAGAGGTAGTTTTTGATAATGCCTATTAGTAATTTCGCTAACAAGGATCTTTCCCACGGGTTCCCCACCAGTGACAGATAAGGCCCAACACAAGTACCGGGTAATCTCTCAACATAACTTTGCACAGGGCCACTTTCTCGCTCGATTCCTTTGCGCCCAGAACAAATTGCTCCCTAATCTTTGCACGCTCTGCTCTCCCTTACTCACTCCCACCAGAACTTCCCACATCTCCAATGACCTGAAACTTGGCAAAAAACTCCAACAATCTGTTCGAATTGACAAGTGAGACGGCACCAATTGCTCCCAACACATGCCACACAGCCCATGACATTTCACCACCACATTGTCCCTTTCTAACCCAAGCTGGTATCCTCCAAATTGCTTCTTTGCCACCATCCGGCCCATATACCAATCGAGTCCCCTCAAATCTGCATGTCCCATAGTATGCCATTTCCAGTTCACCTACAGAAGTACGACAAGGCATTTCCATTCCTCCTTCCTTACCCAATTCCCCTGCATGTAACTCTAAACACAAGCACTATGCCGTTTCCCCAAACCTTTCAATCTGGTATCACTCATCCCCAGCCTGAAGCCCTCTTTTGCTGCCTCAATCTGGAATGAGTGGGTCCCACCACAACTTCCAACGTCCCCAATGACCTGAGACTTGACAAATAATGACAACAGTCCAATCAAATTAACACGTGTCCTTGCAATCCTTTTTTAAGAATTCATAAATGTGCTTGTGATGCCTGCCTACCCTTAGACCAGGTCCACATTCCTTAGTTGCCACTTCTTTCCAGTCTCCTCCACTCTTCCTTAGTTCCCCCATTATCGGTTTACTCATCTCTGGCTTTTCCCTTTCTCACCACTAGAACAACCCTTCCCTAACTGTGAAGCCTCCCTTCCCTAAACCACTCATTCAACATTCCAGCCACCAAGTTGGGATACAACTTGTTTCTTAACATGGACAAGTGCACCCCATCATGCTTAAATAATGATGGGGATTCATACACTATTTCCTTGTGCCTAATAACCCGCACTCCTTTCACCCTGCAGAAATCTTCAATTTTTCTATTGCCCTCCTTGTGGCACTTTTAATTGCAGCTGACGTCCTCACTCCTTTCCACTCTCTCGTACTCATACTCGACAGCATTCCGACCCTTCCAGCAGTAACTCTGTATATTTTTTCATCAATTTAAGAAGCTCCAGTCCCATCAACTGAACCAAGTCATTCTCGCCCAAGTAAACCACAATCACTGCCGGTCGACTGCCTCTCTCCTTGCATTCCCATAGAGCTGGTATTAACTACTCCCAATGCATGCCACCCAGTCCATTGCCAGTGCACCACCACCTTGCCTCTTTCCAATCCAAGCTGGTTTTCTACAAATGTCTTCTACGCCTGCAACTCTGCCCATTTAACAATTGAGTTCCCGCAAATCCACATATCCCATTGTCTGTCTGTCACTACCAATTCACCCGCAGAAGTAAAACAAGGCATTTACTTTTCCTCATTCCTCATCCAATTCCCCGCATGTAACTCCACACACAAGCACTTTGTCTTCTTTCCCAACCTTTCAGTATGCTATTACCACCCATCCCCAACTGGATGCCCTCTGTTGCTGTGCAAATTGGAAATGAGTGGATACTCCAAATCTTGCGAAATCACCAATGACCGGAGACTTGACAACAAGCCCCAACAATCTAATCAAATGAGCATGTGTCCTTGCAATCCTCGTATAGAAATCTAAATGTTTGTAGCGATGCGTGCCCGTCCTTTGACTAGGCCCACATCTTTGAGTTGTCACTTCTTTCCTGTCTCCTCCACTCGCCCTTCTTACTGCCCCCATTTTCTGTTTACACATCTCTCTGGCTTTCCCCTTCCCACCACCAGAATAACCATGGCCGTGAAGACTCCCTTCCCTGACCTTCTCTTTCAGCATACCAGCTAGCATGGCAGGGACAACCTGTTCCCTAACATGGACATGTGCACCCCATCATGCCTAAAAAATTATGGTAATTCATACATTATGTCCCTGTGCGATCACCCGCAACCCTTTAATTCTGCAGAAACCTCCAATTTCTCTGTTGCCTTCCTTCCTGACCCTTTTAACTGCAGTTGACTATCTCACCCCTCGCCACACTCTCCTAGGCAACAGTTGTGTCCAGTAAAACAGCATCCACTCACATTTACAGAAGCAACTCAATATATGTTTTCATTCATTTTAGTAGCGCCAATCCCATCAGCTGTCCCAAATCATTCTTGGCCATGTGAATCACTGCGGGTCGACTGCCTTGCTCCTTGATTTCTAACAGAGCTAGAACCAATTGCTCCTAAAAACAATGCCACCCATCACATTGTCCCTTTCTCACCCAAGATAATTCCCTCCAAATCGCTTCTCTGTCCGTTCTCCAGCCTATTTAAAAATTGAGGGCCAGATGTAGGTCGGTCGGTAACGGCCGAAAATCGGTATATTCGGCCGTTACCGACCGGTATTTGAGAAATGGTATGTAGGGCCCTTATTTTACAGAATCTGTAAATTTACCGATCGGTAAATTTACCGATTCTGTAAAATACCGAATCGGTATTTTTACCGATTCGGTAAAATTGATATGTAGGTGGGACTCTTCTGAGTCCCACAAGCCTTACAGAATCGGTATTTTAACATCAAATTCAATTTGATGGTAAAATACCGATTCCGGTGTGCATGCACATGTGTGCATGCACACCTGTGCCATATGACAGGCAGACCTGCCCTTAGGGGAGGTATGCCTGCCACATGGCACACGAACCTGTTTTGGGGGTGCTAGAGGGTGTCAAAGTGACACCCCCTGCACCCTTGTGAAATTCGGTATTTACAGATTCGGTAAATACCGAATCGGTAATGCCCATTCATTCCTATGGGCTTCAAAGCCCATAGGAATGAATGGGCATTACCGGTCGGTATTCACCGAATCGGTAAATACCGACTTTTACAGATTCGGTAAATCCACATCTGGATTTACCTACATCTCCCTCCTTATATGTTACCGATTCATAAATACCGAATCGTTAAAATTCGGTATTTATGAGTCGGTAAAATATATTTACCTACATCTGGCCCTGAGTGCCCACAAATCCACACATCCCATCACCTGCCTGTCCCTTGCAATTCCCCTGCAGAAGCAAAACAAGACATTTACATTTCCTCATTCCTCATGCAATCCCCCTTGCATGTAGCTCCACACAGAAGCACTTTGCCACTTTGCCATCTCCATGTCCTCTGCTGCTGCCCCAATCTGGAATGGGTGGGTCCCATATTCCTTGCTCTGTTGCCCTGACAACTCCGAGCACAAACTGACAACTCCCCTTCACCCCCAATACTTGTCCAGCCACCACACCTGACTGATTGAAATGCCAAACCTCCACCCCTTGCTCCAAACTCCAACATCTTGAGGCCCAAATATCCCCATAACCTCCTGACTGACATACCCTTTTGTCAAGTGAGTATCTCAACCACACTATCATCCCTTTACCTTCACGGTCAGTCTTGGATGTCCTAAACAATAACCTCATACCTTCTTTTTTCAAACATATGACCTTCACCTCCAGATTGCGCCGCCTTCTCTCCCTCACCAATTCCGATACCTGGAAGGCCCTGAAGAATAGCAACATGACCACGTCAGTTGTGATCGGCCTCCGCCTCTTTTTTCACCAACACTTTCTCCCTAGCCCAAGCTTCCAACGGCCTCTTTCCTAGCTCCCATTGCATTTTCAAGTAGAATGCAATCCCTGCCAGCTTTTCCCCTATGCAGTTGCCCTGAAAGTGGATCCACAACAGGTGATAGATAGTCTGACTGGTATACTGACATTGAGCGAAATGCCAATTTGATGTCAGTCTTACAATCTTACCCCACATGGCCTGATCAAGTATTTTATATGCAGAACACCGAACATTACCCTGATAAATGACATTTTTCACTGATGCACCCTCTGGCCACGACAAGAGGTGTGCATGGCAAATTACAACCTCTGCCTTTATTGGCACCACCCTCCAAGGGGAGCACAATAAGATCAGGCAAGGGGAGAACAGGAATGGGCCCACCAACCCGTCAAATGCAACCCGTCAAGCGTAACCTGGCGGCAATTGTTCCTTCTGGGTCACCCCTCAGGAGCGGTAGAAGTGCTGGGGGCCTCCCATGAAGACTGACGGGAGCAATATATAACTCAAAGTAAAGAAGGGGCAGTTGAAGCCAGTACAAGGTTTCCTGGTGGTAGAGGTTGTGCCCTGCTGTTGGGTGAGACACCAGGTAGCAGCTCTAGATTGCGGAAAGGGGTGGATGAGCCACCTCCCAGGAGCACCTCTGGCATTAGTTTGCAAGAGTTTAGATTGTCCCTCACCACCTCTGGCATTTGTTTGCAAGAGTTTAGATTAGCTGCTCGTTTCCCTTTCTAGGGGCCAGTGCATGGAAATCTGAACCTCAGACAAATTCCATTCCACAGCTTAGTGGTTGCAGCCCCCGTATGGCATCCTCTCCAACTAAGAAGCATGGCTGCTGGTTTAACCAGAGTATTCACCCTGTGCTGCCACGCTCATTGTGTAGTATTTCACAAAAGAAGAGTTCAGAAGATCCTCACTAGTTTCTAATACAGAAATATGCGAATAGCACAAGAAATTGTTGAAATATCCATGTTTTGTGGGTCATTAGCTTGTTTTTTCTGTTTTGGAAGTTTCGGCCTGAAAAATAAAAAACTTACATTTTCAACAGTTGGCTATCTTGTTTATTTACATCATGGACATGAACTGCTGTGATGACAATTCCTGCCAAAGTTAAGAGATGTCTGTGTGGCCAGCAGACATCTCTGAATTTGCAACAGTTAATTACTTTGTTGCCTTTATAGACATGTATCCGTCCTCCATACTTACAATGAAGCTGAAAGCCTGAATAAAGATTTGTCCAACACTGGAATCATTCCTACATGCCAAGCTTCAATTCAATTAAAATGTGACTCCAGCATAATGCCAAATCAATTCGCGCTTTTACACTTGGTTAGACTATGGTGCTCACTTTATGGACATTGGTAACAGGGCATCCACCAAAACTTTACAGAAGCCCCCCCCCCCACACTCTTATGTCAGAGAAGTTGACTTATTTAGAGGGCAGTGCCATGCTCACTTTGCCACTGGAATCAAGCTCCCTGGCTGATGACGGCTGATTAGCCAGAAACCAGTCACAGGATGCTTGTTCCGGTCCAGAGAAGACATGGCTTGGCTGTTCGGGCTGGACTGTTCCCATGAGGCACAGAGTCATACTGATTTGCATATGGCCATGTCTGAACTGGGGTGGCGGAGTGAGCTAAAGAATGATGATGGATTAAATCCAGAACAGTTGACTGGGGGTGAGTGCTTGCAATGTTCAACACTCCATCCATCATCCCCTTTGGTTTGCTTTGCATCAAACTAGACCACACAGTATTCTAATGAATTGACTCCAGAAATTAAGAATTAATGTCTATAATGTCTTCAGAGCGTTTTCATAAAAGGTTTGCGTTTCTTGGAACTGATGCCAGAGATTTGTGCCTGGGTTGGCTTTAAATTAACAGAATTTTCACCTAACTGAATTGATATTTTTCAAACATCACTACAATTCTATTCAGGGGCCTAGGCAATGGAGAAGGATCTTGCTGCACATCCGGGTAGGGGAAGGAAGTGCAGAGCGACATAGCGACCTGACATCCCCCATGACGTCACCGCATTAGTTCACAGGGAAATCACTTTTCCCTCCACTTGTAAGTATAAAGGACATTGGCCCAGAGCTATCCAAGAAAGACATTGAATGTGTGATTGTGCTATTGCTCTCAGCAGGACACTGGATAACTCCCGTATGATTATCGACATTAGGAAATTAACCCCAGCATGGTTCGCACCACCTCAGGTACAGTGTCGGCGGCAATTGTTCCTTCTGGGTCACCCCTCAGGAGCGGTAGAAGTGCTGGGAGCCTCCCATGAAGACTGACGGGAGCAATATATAACTCAAAGTAAAGAAGGGGCAGTTGAAGCCAGTACAAGGTTTCCTGGTGGTAGAGGTTGTGCCCTGCTGTTGGGTGAGACACCAGGTAGCAGCTCTAGATTGCGGAAAGGGGTGGATGAGCCACCTCCCAGGAGCACCCTATAGAGGTGAGGGACACCTGGAGCAGATGGCATCGCTCACAGATGGAAGTCCAGGGCAAAGTTGAGGATCCAGAGGCGCTTGCAGCGCAACAGCGATAGAACATTGCAGGACAGCTGTGGAGTCTGAATCCTTCTCCAACATGGACGCAATGTCAGGTGTGGAGAATGTGGGCAGGGGGAGGTCCACACAGGAGCATGTAGCAGCAGCTCACACTGAAGTGATTGGATGAGTGATGGCCCCCAGCAGAGGCACAGCTTTCACAGATTCCAATTGTATAGAGTAGGTGCTCCTGGGGAGTGCACCAATGCAGGTTTTGGGACCTCAGTGACTCAGAATCCAGGTGTTTACTCTGATCAGTCTGCACGCAAGGGGATGGTGGAGGTTGCCATTGACAGGTTCAACCAAGAGCTTGTGGCACATGATAGGACAGGCAGCAAAAGCAAGAAGACAAGAGTAAAGGTCATTGTGGCGGTGGAGAACAGGGTTGCTCCCAGGTCAGTGGTCATGGAGGTCAAGGGTCCGGTGAAGGGAAATGAGGGTCGAGGGCAAGGCGCTTGGTGTAGTGGAATAGAGCACTAGTGGGGATAAGTCAGGAAGTGGAAAATGTGCTGGAGATTTACACCCTGGTGATGAGGTAGCAGTGAGGCCACATGGCTTGGTCCTGACCAGAAACATATCAGGGGTTGTTTCGGATGGAGGTGGAGTCCAGGGACAATGTCGATGTTGGTATGTGTAGTAAAAGGGTTCAACCAAACAGGAGGTGCAGCTTCACCGGGCAGGCCAAAGAACAGAATCTTTACAGTGGGAAATGTTTGAGGGGGGAGGAAAGTTGAGAGACCAGAGCAGGGGGTCCAAAACATAAGTAAGATGAAGTATTGGCAGATACGTGGAGGGGGGAAAACAAGGAAGTAGGAATGCAGCGAGGAAAGTTTGGATGACAGCAGGAAGAGGGGTGGGATTGAGTTCGTAAAAATGCAGAAAAGGAGGTGGTCATCATGGGAGCGGTTCTTAGCACACTAGAGTACTGGGAAGTCTGCATCAGAATAGACTGAAGAGAGAGGTACTGGAAAAGGTAGTGGGATTGTACAGAGAGCGAGCCGGGGGGATGAGATGGTGCAGCAGGGCGGTGATAGGAGAGGCAGTGCATTGGCAAGTGGCACAGTGTTAGAGGGGCAACAGGTCTTACCTGGGGATAATGACATGTTGGTATCAGAGATCCCGCCTCCTGCCAGCTGGAATGCCACCAATTGGGAATACAGTCCTGTCATACATGGGTCTTGGAGAGTTCTTGGGTGGTTCACTTGTTTTTGTTCACACAAGTAAAGATATGAGCTGTTAGACCTGTCAGCCCTAGGGTGGTCTTACCCCATTTTTTCCCTTTTCGCCTCATTTCTGCCATCATCTTTTTGTTGGACCTAGGCCTCTGGGTGCCTTACCACTGCCAAGCAGTGCTGAGGTGCAGGTGCTCTCTCCTAATAACATGGCTGCCACAGGTACCTGCTACTGCGGAGTGGCCATTAAACACAAACGCACCAGTAGTTAGGAGCAGGCTGGGACATACTGATAGTGAATCTCTGCCATCCCGCCTTTTTGTCCCATAGACCGACATGTAGAAGCTCCTGGAACCTTCCAGCCCTGGGAGGAGTTATGCTTTGCCGCCTTTTCAGGAAGGTCACCTGACCTAGGGGTATAAGAGGAAAGGAGGGAAACCTGAGTAGTCAGTTGGGGCGCCACTGGACCTGGGGGAGCTTCTGCCGGAGTATAGGCGGATGGGCCTAGGGAGAACCTACACTACTGAGACTGACTGAGCTTAGGCCCTGCTGTACCCAAGATAGCTGAGGGACTCTACCTGCCTGCCGGCCTTGTCCAGTGAGGGGGAAACCCAGGGGACCAACTCCAGTGTGCTGCAGGGAACCATCCTGCCTTTTATGCCTGCCAACTCAACCCCTACCTGTCCCCCAAGATACTGCCCTCAAGAACCTGGGACCCTGTGAAAGCTGCCCCTGCTGGGGGATCAACAGGGAAAGGTCTGTGCCCTCTGAGCGCTATTTGCCCAAATCACTGCCGCCGACCCCGTACCTGTGACCTAGCGCTGTGCGTGTGACAGCGCTAATTGCCGAGGATCACTGCTGCGGCCCGGGCGCCATGAGGCCTGAGAGCGCTGTCGGCTGAAAGTCACTGCCAAAGCCCCCCTGCACTGTGGGAGTCCAAAGCGCTGCGGCCGACATCACCACTGCGGCCCAGGCGCAGTGTGAGGGCAATTCGCGGTGGAGCCGGAGTCACTGCCGCGGCCCCTAAGTGAGGGGAGGGCCGCCGCGGTGTTGAGAAAGGCCGCGCTGGTCCGGAGGAGAGCAGTGCCACGTGACGGGGCGCCGGCCGCGTCATCGGCCGTGCCCCACTAGAAGTCATGCACCCATTGGCGGGTGCGGGCCGCGCCCACCGAGCGGCGCGCTCTGATTAGCTGGGAGGCCGGGAAGGAGCTGGAAGCTCGAAGCCGGTCCAGGCCTCAGCACTGGGGCTCTGATAAGAACGAGAGCCCCCCTACCTCTCCTGGCCTGGTTCTGAGTGCGTGGAGGCCCGGAATGGAAGCACAGCAGCAAAAAAGAAGGCTTAACAGTGACCGGAGCCCAAAGGTAACCCCCCGGGGGAGGGCGAAGACATCAGCGGGCATAGCGGGGCTGCAGAGGAGCCAAGTGCGAACGAGCAGCTCCGGCTTATTAACCCCCTACTGGTCCGGCCTGTTGTTGTGTGCCCTGTGGTTGCTCAGGAGACTGCAACTGGGCCGCAAAGGCCCCATTGAACCCCTTTGGTGGAACTGCTAGGGGCAGGGCCTACATTACACCCCAGAACTGCCTTATCCAGCCTGAGGGCTGGTATTAGCCCTATGCCACACAAGACCGGATGTTGTTCCTATCCTGGTACCTCTCTTACTCACCTGCAAAGGAAATGATGTGCCTGTTACTTTTGTGCTACCCAGGCCTAAGATCTGTACCTGAGTGAATCATACCTAAGCAATGTTGTGATGTTATACTGATGTCCCTGTTTACTGGAAATCTTGCCCTTGTTGAGAGGAGAACCTAATGAATGTTGTGCATGTTACTTTGATGTCCCCCTATCTAGGAAATGTTTTGATGATATATCCATGAACAAAGTGTTGCATTTTGATGACCAGGCTTATGAGAAATGTTGCCTATGAAGTTCCTGGATATCAAGAGTGCTATTTTTATGAAATTGATGTTTGAGAGCTGGTTACTCCATTTGTCTAGTATCGAAGAAGTGTTACCTGCCTGAACTGAAAGTAGATAAAGAGACTTTGTTTAAATAACAACCTGGTGTGGTGTCATTCTATTGCGTGCGAGTTACTGTTTCATTGAGAGTGTGTGCTGCACCACTGCTTTACACATTGCTTTCGGGTGCCTTCCTGCCTCGCGCCAAGCTACTGTGTCGGAAATGGTGATCCCAGTTCTAACATTGGTGTTCAGCGGCGGGATAAGGACTTGTGGTTGTGCAGCACCCTCTATTCATTCAGTGTGCGCGCAATTGGACACCTATTGTAATTCAAGCCTAACGATTTACCCTTCACTGCCTGATTGATTGCACAGGCTCCTGTGTTAACCCTGTTGCCTACGTCCTAGTGTTTTTCCCTAAAGTTGTCTGGGGCCCTACCTGTCAGGATGGAGTTTGAGCTGGCCAACCTGGAGGTGTATACGGTGGCGCAGCTGAAGGAGTTCTGTCAGGGGATGGGGGTGTCCGTCAGGTGAGACGCCAAGAGAGAGGAGCTTCAGAAAGCCTTGAGGGCATGGGTAATGGCCCACACGGAAGGGAGAGTGGATGAGGGACAGGGGGAGCCGGTCAATTCGTGGGAGCCAGGCTCTCAAGGGGAGCCGGGCACTCCAGGAGAGCTAGACCTACTTCAAGTAGACATTAGTGAGAATGTGTTGCCAGGAAGACGTTCCAGGGCAGGCAGTACTGTGTCAGGGAGGAGTGCATCGCCGGAAGAGTACGAGGACAGAAGGGAGGAGAGGCAATTGAGGCTAGAGCTTGCTAAAATGGAGAAGGAGCGAGAAGAAAAGAGGCTAGCTATGGAAGAGAAGAAGCTTGCACATGAGCTTGGCCTGAAGGAATTGGAGCTACAAGTATTGCAAATAAGGGTGCAAGGCAACAGGAATGGTGGCAGCGTACCCGCTGAGGCTCTACAAGAGCCTACGTTTTACCTACCTAAGGAGGTGGTGGCCAGTTTTAGTGTAGGGAATGACATTGATAAGTGGTTGGCGGCGTATGAGGTGTCCTTGGTAGCCCATGGGTTGCCCAAGAGTTACTGGGGGGATGGCCTGTATCGGTACATACCTCTGGTGTTAAGGGACACACTCTTGACTTTAGATAAAGGAGATCGGACAAATTACCCTGTAATGAAAGAGGCACTACTTAAAAAGTTTGGCCTCATGCCCAAGAAGTATCGCCAGAGGTTCTGCAACAGCCATAAGCTTCCCACACAGAACTGGGTGGATTTTTTCGATTATGCTCGCAAGGCATTAGAGGGTTTGGTGCGTGGCAGCGAAGTGAGTGACTGTGAAGGGCTGTACAATCTGTTTTTAAGGGAGCACCTTCTTGATAAATGTTTTCCAGAGCTGCGCCAACACCTGATGGACCACAAGCTGACCGACCCTTGGGAGCTTGCAGAGGAGGTGGATACCTGGGTTAGCACTTGGGTGTCTCACAAGGGCCCAGGGAAGACACCCCGAAAGGTGGACAGTGTTTTCCCAAGAAGAGAGAGGGGGGAGATAAAAAGAAGGAGTTCTTTAAAGGCACCCAAAATAGACCGCCTGGGAAAGGGGTAGGTTCCCCACCCTAATCTGGATTCCAGAAACCCACTTATTCTGACAAGAGTCAGCAGCCCAGAACTGTCCGGTGCTATGAGTGTGGGGAGGTTGGACACTACAAGGGGGATCCCCAGTGTCGCAAAAGGACCTCAGCCCCCACAGGAGGTAAGAGCCCCGGGGTGGATAGTGTAGCGCTGGAGGAGGAGTTGTCCCTAGATGAGGGGTCTGAGTGGACAGGCTTGACCCTGGTTTCACTGGGGGATAGACAGATGGTCCCAGAGACTTAGTTACGAATACTGCCAAGTACCGGCAGAGGGTACGGGTTAACGGGCAGGAGGTGGAGGCTCTGAGGGACACAGGTGTCAGCATGACGATGGTACTGAGACAGCTGGTGTCCCCGGAGCAAGTGATCCCTGACGTATTCAACCCGGTTGTGTTGGCTGACAACAGTGTGGGTCACTAACCTGTGGCCCAGGTTCCCTTTGAGTGGGGAGGGGTCTCGGGCCAGTTGAGAGTCGCCGTAAGCCCTGCCATGCCAGTTGATTGTCTGCTCGGAAACGATCTGGAGTATACCGCCTGGAAGGAGGTGGAGTTCCAAGCCCACACCGAAATGCTAGGATTACCAGGATGGACTTGCGTGGTCATGCGTTCCATGGCTGCCCGGCAGGGAACTCAACCCGGGTTGGAGCCTGGAACAATGGCCCAACCCAATGCTGGATAAGAGGACGTCTTAGAGGACACACTCTGCGAAATGGATGGGGAGCCCGCGGAGGTGACCGCGGAGTCCGCGGAGGTGGATGTTGTTCTCGTGGGGGACTTGCCAACAACTGCAGAGTGGCAGGTGGATGGAGGGCCTACCCGGGAGGAATTTTGTTGGGTGCAGAGAGAGGACCCCACGCTTGAAGGCATGCGGCGGCAGGCCGAAGCCCAAGCGACTGACAAGGAAACCGGCAATTACCATATCTACTGGGAGGATGGCCTCCTCTACAGTGAGCCTAAGGCTCCGGTGCATGGATCATCAAGGGCCTTGGTGGTCCCCCAAAGCTACTGAGCCTTCCTGCTGGAATTAGCACATGCGATACCAATGACAGGACACCTGGGCCTCGACAAAAACTTTGCTCGATTGGTCCCACATTTTTACTGGCCCAGAATGTGAGTTGCCTCTGGCACCTTTTGTAAGACCTGTAAGGCTTGTTAGGCGAGTGGCAAGACTGGGACTAAGTTGAAGGTCCCTCTGGAACCGCTCCCGGTTGTCGCTACCCCTTTTGAGCGGGTAGGCATTGACATTGTCGGGCCAATGGACTCGCCGACTTCTTCGGGACACCGGTTCATCTTGGTGCGCGTGGACCACGCCACCCGGTACCCGGAGGCAATCCCTCTGAGGACCATCACTGCACTTGCGGTGGTGTGGGCCTTGATGGGGATTTTTACCCGTGTGGGATTCCCTAAGGTCGTGTTGTCAGATAGGGGCATGAATTTCATGTCGGCATACATACAGGCCATGTGGAAGGAGTGCGGAATGACCTACCGGTTCTCCACTCCTTACCACCCCCAGACTAACGGGCTTGTAGAGCGCTTCAACAAGACCCTGAAGGGGATCATCCGGAGCCTGCCAGAGGACTTGAGACAGAAGTGGGACGTCCTCTTTCCCTGTCTGCTGTTCTCCTACTGTGAGGTGCCACAGAAGGGGGTCACTTTCAGCCCATTTGAGCTGGTCTATGGACACCCCTTTAGGGGGCCCCTCAGTCTTGTGAAGGAGGGGTGGGAGAAGTCTTCTAAGAAGCTTCCCTGTGACATGGTCCGCTACATGCTGGCATTCCGCAGCCAGATGGCCACGCTGTGGAAGGAAGCCTCAGACAATCTGGAGGCTCGTCAAGCAGTCATGAAGGAGGGGTATGACCGGAATGCTTGGACTGTGGAGTTGGATGCTGGACAGAAGGTGTGGGTCATGGAGCCCGGAGAGCTTAGTGCCCTCCAGGACTGGTGGACTGGACCATATGAGATTGTGGAGAAATGAGGCCAGACCACATACGTAGTATACCCCCAGCAATCCCACAGGGTAATCCACATCAACCGTCTGAAGCCGCACCATGAGCAATCAGAGCTTGCTCTCCTTATGGTGACGGACGGAAGTGAAGAGGAAGAGAGCGAGCCTCTTCCGGACCATCTGGTGGCTCAAGAGAAGGATGGATTGGTGGAGGGAGTGGTCCTCTCCCCATCCTTGACCCCTGAGCAACAGAGGGATGGCTGCCAGGTCTTGGAGCAGTACTCCTCGTTGTTCTCCCTCACTCCTGGGATCACGCACCTGTGTAACCATGATGTGGACACAGGGAAAAGCCCACCCGTGAAAACCAAGTCTTATCGGCTGTCGGACAAGATCAAGACCAGTATCCAGAGTGATGTGGCCAAGATGTTGGAGCTGGGGGTGATTGAGCCTTCCAGCAGCCCTTGGGCTAGTCAGGTAGTGTTGGTGCCGAAAGTGGCCCCACCGGGCACCACACCAGAACTTCGGTTCTGTGTGGACTACTGTGGCTTGAACTCCGTAACCAAGACGGATGCTCACCCGATCCCTCGGGTGGATGAGCTCATTGACCGACTGTGAGTAGATCAGTATTTGAGTACAATCGACCTGACATCAGGATATTGGCTGATTGCCATGGCGGGCAGAGCGAAGGAGAAGACTGCATTCTCCACCCCGAGGGCCACTTCCAATTCCGTGTGATGCCCTTCGGGCTGAAAAATGCTCCGGCCACTTTCCAGCGGTTGGTCAATCAGGTGCTTTCTGGCCTAGAGGCCTTCTCAGCTGCCTACCTGGACGACATAGCTGTCTTCAGCAGCAGCGGGGAGGACCATCTGGAGCATCTCCAGGAGGTGCTGCAGGCTCTACAGCGGGCTGGCCTAACCATCAAGGCCAGCAAGTGCCAGATTGGACAGGGATCTGTCATCTACCTGGGACACCTGGTGGGCGAGGGTAAGGTGCAACCCCTCCAGGCCAAAATCGAGACCATCTTGGCCTGGAAGTCCCCTAAAACCGAAACAGAGGTCCGGGCTTTCCTCAGCCTCACGGGTTACTACTGCTGGTTTGCAAAGGGCTGACAGCCATTGTGGCCCCCCTAACTGAACTGACATCAAAGAAGCAACGACACAAGGACATTTGGACAGCTGCCTGTCAAGAAGCGTTCAACACCCTTAAGCACCCGATGTGCACCGCTCTGGTGCTTAAGACTCCAGACTTCGACAAGGAATTCATCGTGCAGATAGATGCCTCTGAGCATCGCATTGGAGCTGTGCTCTCCCAACTGAACGAGGAAGGCCAAGACCAGCTAGTGGCCTTTATCTCCTGAAGGCTACTCCACAGGGAACAGCGGTGGAGTACGATATAACGCAAATCCTTCACCGTGGTTTGGGCCCTGAAGAAGCTGAGGCCATACCTTTTTGGATCTCACTTCCTCATTCAGACCGACCACTGACCCCTTCGCTGGCTCATGCAGAAGAGAGGCGAAAACCCCAAATTGTTGAGCTGGTCCATTTCCCTCCAATGTATGGACTTTAGGGTGGAACATCGACCCGGAGTAGACCACACCAACGCTGACAGTCTCTCTCGGTTCTTCAGCCTTAGTGATGAGAACTCCCTAGAGGTTGGGTAGCTCTCCCCACTTTCGGATGGGGGGACGCATGTTAGACCTGTCAGCCCTAGGGTGGTCTTACCCTGTTTTTTTCCCTTTTCGCCTCATTTTGCCACCATTCTTTTGTTGGACCTAGGCCTTTGGGCACCTTACCACTGCCAAACAGTGCTGAGGTGCAGAGGCTCTCTCCTAATAACATGGCTGCCACAGGCCCCTGCTACTGCGGAGTGGCCATTAAACACACACGCACCAGTAGTTAAGAGCAGGATGGGACATACTGATACTGTATTTCTGCCGTCCCGCCTTTTTGTCCCATAGACTGACATGTAGAAGCTCCTAGAACCTTCCAGCCCTGGGAGGAGTTATGCTTTGGCGCCTTTTCAGAAGGGTCAGCTGACCTAGGGGTATAAGAGGAAAGGAGGGAAACCTGACTAGTCAGTTGGGGCACCACTGGACCTGGGGGAACCTCTGCCGGAGTATAGGCGGTTGGGCCTAGGGGGAACCTACACTACTGAGACTGACTGAGCTTAGGCCCTGCTGTACCCAAGGTAGCTGAGGGACTCTACCTGCCTGCTGACCTTGCCCAGTGAGGGGGAAACCAAGGGGATCAACTCCAGTGTGCTGCAGTGAACCATCCTGCCTTTTATGCCTGCCAACTCAACCCCAACCTGTCCCCCAAGATACTGCCCTCAAGAACCTGTAGCTAAGACCTGCCAACAATTAGCGCGGAGACTGAAGCGCTGGGGACTCTGTGAAAGCTGCTGGTGCTGGGGGATCAACAGGTAAAGCGCTGGGCCCACTGAGTGTTATTTGCCAAAATCACTGCCGCATCCCAGGACATGGCCGAACTGCTGCCGTGCCCCGTGCACTGTGCCTTTTAAGCACTGGGGCCTGTAGGGGTTAATTGCCCAATCGCTGCCCCCGCCCCAATACCTGTGACCTAGCGCTGTGCGTGTGACAGCGCTAATTGCCGAGGATCACCACTGCGGCCCGGGTGCCGTGAGGCCTGAGAGCGCTGTCTCCTGAAAGTCACCGCCGCGGCCCCCTGCGCTGTGGGGATCCAAAGCGCTGCAGCCGACATCACCACTGCGGTCCAGGCGCCGCGTGAGGGCAATTCGCCGTGGAGAAGGAGTCACCGCCGTGGCCCCCGGAGTGAGGGGAGGGCCGCTGCGGTGTTGGGCCGTAGGAGAGCAGTGGCACGTGACTGGGGCGCCGGCCGCGTCATCGGCCATGCCCCCTTGGAAGTCGCGCACCGATTGGCGGGTGCAGTCGCACCCTCGAGGGACGCGCTCTGATTGGCTGGGAGGCCGGGAATGAGCTGGAAGCTCGAAGCCGGTCCAGGCCTCAGCACGGGGGCTCCGAGATGAACGGGAGTCCCCCTAACTCTCCCGGCCTGGTTCAGAGTGGGTGGAGGCCCTGAGTGAAATCACAGGAGCAACGAAGGCCTAACCTAATGAATGTTGTGCATGTTACTTTGATGTCCCCCTATCTAGGAAATGTTTTGACGATATATCCATGCCCAAGGTTTTGCATTTTGATGACCAGGCTTATGAGAAATGTTGCCTATGAAGTCCCTGAATATCAAGAGTGCTATTTTTATGAAATTGATGTTTGAGAGCTGGTTGCTCCATTTGCCTAGTATTGAAGAAGTGTTACCTGCCTGAACTGAAAGTAGATAAAGAGACTTGGTTTAAACAACAACCTGGTGTGGTGTCATTCTATTGCGTGCAAGTTACTGCCCATGACCCCTTCCATTAGAGACACCTGGGTAGCCGCATTTACAATCTAGCAAACAAAGAGGAGTTAGGTCCGTGGCGGGGCTGAGGGAGGGCTGGACCCTATATATTGTGAACCAACAAAATGTGCCCCCTCACTCAATTACTTCAAAACTATTTCAAGACCAAATAAACATATCCATTAGATCTGGTCTGGTATCTTTATTTATACCTTGTCTGACTGATTTTTTTCAAAAATTATTATTTCATATGGCAACAGTAGAATACAACATAAACAAATATTTACAAAATGACACAAAACTTAATTGACATGATACTACTACCCCACTCTGTGAACGTTATTTACAAGTGACATTCCAATAACAATACAATGCTCGAATCATAACCATTATCACAAAAAAAGTTTCAAAACACAAAAAGAAATTCAAATTAAGTAACACACATATAGAGAGCCAATTCAAAAACAAGAGAAGAGCGTGAAGCACGTGTAATTCGTAATACACAATGAATGTATATCATTAACCCTTGCTGGATTGTGTATTACGAATTACACGTGCTTCACGCTCTTCTCTTGTTTTTGAATTGGCTCTCTATATGTGTGTTACTTAATTTGAATTTCTTTTTGTGTTTTGAAACTTTTTTTGTGATAATGGTTATGATTCGAGCATTGTATTGTTATTGGAATGTCACTTGTAAATAACGTTCACAGAGTGGGGTAGTAGTATCATGTCAATTAAGTTTTGTGTCATTTTGTAAATATTTGTTTATGTTGTATTCTACTGTTGCCATATGAAATAATAATTTTTGAAAAAAATCAGTCAGACAAGGTATAAATAAAGATACCAGACCAGATCTAATGGATATGTTTATTTGGTCTTGAAATAGTTTTGAAGTAATTGAGTGAGGGGGCACATTTTGTTGGTTCACAGCATTTACAATCTATGCAAACTTATTTTGCAGGAGGGTGCCAGAGTCCAGTGAAGCACGTGACGTGATGTCATTAGGATGGTCAGCATATGGTTTAGGGGCTTAGCCTGGCTCTTCCATTATGAGCAATACAGGGCAAGAAATAGGATGATAGTAAATTCTGCGAATCAGGTCATTTGCGACTGCAAAAATGCTTTGCACATCTAGCCCAAAGTCCTTTAACTATGAGGTTGACGTTAAATATGAACAGTGATCTAAAGTTTCACAATTCCAGGAATAAGTAGATCAGATAGGTCTGCTTCTTTCTTTACATTCTTGAATGTTCTTCTTTCCATTTTAGTATTTGTAGTTGTGTGGATCCATAATTAAATCAGGACCAGAAGTACCAGAACGGTAAAAAGAAACATAAACTGATTGAACTACTCATTCATGGCACTAACAACCTTCAGAACTCTGAGGTCATTAACAGTTCTACCCCCTTATCCACAATTTGAACTTTTAAAACTGCTATTTTCTTCTACCCGTGACTGTTTAAATTCCCTCCCCCACGGGTTTCCCCTATTCTGTGCTGAGGTACCTAGAAGGCAATCCTCCCCTCCCCCATTTTTAGAAGATAAAAAGGCAAAATACACCACATAGCCTAACCAAAGTGTGTTTAAGCGACTGCTTAATCTGGTCTGGATTGTGGTTAAAATTGTGTTTGGAAAGTATATGTAGCACTTGTTTTTTGCTAGAAAATGTGATTTGTTTAAGTGCGCATATACCAGTATTTTTAGTGGCTTTATATATGGGCCATCTCGCAGGGTTGAATAGGAACTGTGAAATGTGGACTGAGCTTGTCTGTATCCAAGGAGATTCTGACTTCAGGAGCATCTCCCTGCCCATCTGCACACCAGTTTGTGTTTAAGGTCACATGACCCTTATATAAGTTTCTTACTGGTTGTTGTATCTGTGCTCTGACTGGGTCCTAGAGTTTCTATTGGACCAATAGCTTAAGGTTTGAGTTCTAATTGGCTGGTCTATGGTTCTGATTTGTTCCTAGGGCTATGGTTTCTATTGGGTTTATTGGATTTAGAGCGTAGGGTATGAGATTGCATTGGTTTATAGAGCTAGGGTTCTGATTAGCTCCTAGGGCTGGGTTTCCATTGGGCCTAGGGCTTAGATTTTGGCTTTTGATTAGTTACTAGGGCTAGGACTGTGATTGGTTGAAGTGGCCAGATCTCCCATTAGGTCTAGGGCTTAGGACTAGGGTTCTGACTAGGTGGGGTTAGGTCTAGGTTTGCCATTGACCAAAGGTCACCTGATCACTAGAGGTATGTAGCCTTAGGGCATCTCCGCTAAGGGCGGAGAGGACAAGGACAGTTGCCTGTTTGGGCCTACTCAGGTCGGGTTGGGCATCCACATTCATTTACATATTAACACACTCTCAGCAAATGAACACCACTCATTTACAACAAACAAAGTCTATCCACACTTCAGTGTCTCAACAACTACCACAGAACCCCACAAAGCACATCTATACACCCTTCTACCTCAGTTGACACACACTGACACCTTCATTCCATTTCAAACCACCACTCTGTCCTATACCACTATCAAATCCACACATCACCAAAACAACACAAACCCTCATTATACTTAACCTTAATCTCCACAAACACACACTTCCTGTTCATACAAAACACCAGCTCTACACTCGTACTCCTAACAGACCCCTTTCCATTACCATCATATCTATATTCAATCCTCTCTCATATCAACCACCAATAACACACTCCTCCTATTTCTACCACAAACACAAAAACAAACAATACTTCCACTCCACTCTACCATATATATTACAACTTCCAGCTATCAAATCTAACACACTCCTAACACCCGTCCATCTACTCTCACACACCACAAACACTCTCCTCCAACACACACCACCACCCCTTTACCACTCAACGTCCACTCAACAACAGAAAATTACATTCAAATCATTCACTGAGATTCACTCCATAAATATCTCTTCTCACTAGTCCACAAAAACAAAATATAACACACACAACAGCACATCAAAATCTCACACAAGCACAACTTATTCTATTTATCTATACTATATTCCATCACCAAATAGAAACAACTACTCCCACCCACATGATTACACAAATAATACTGATCCTAAACCATCTTTACTCAAAATCTCCTATCTTCACTAAACTTACCACTAACCCCCAACACAACACTCATTCAACGACCTCTCATCTATTGCACAATTTAGAGCCTTAAAACATCCCCCACATGCCCCACTACCACCCCTAACCTATGCACCTTCCACCTTAAACTGACACAAACCAAATAAACAACATTCTACTCTTCACAACTTCGCATCTCTATGCCCATTACATAACAAGGCTATTGATTTGAAAAGTTGTATATAGCGCTACTAGACCCAGAGGTAGCCTAGCGCTTACATAAGTTACAACGAGTTACAAGTTACATAGTTACACCACTCAAATCAAAGAGTCCCTGGGGGAGGAGGCTGGGAAAGGAGGGAATACACAACAGGAAAAACGAGGAAAACAATGACAGATGTCCAGCTGGGTAAGTGACGGCCGAGGGGGTGAAACCAGGGCCAGACTCCTCGTTAGCTGCATATGACAGCTCCACCGGGCATCGGCCAAGGCTGCTCGTGTATCCAGGTGAGTACAAACAGTCATCAGAGGTCCATCAGAAGTTCAGAGGAACTTTATATAAGAGTTATATATAGTGCTGGCTAGACCCGTACGTATCAGAGCAATTTACAGTAGGCTACACAATGTTACAGAGAATGAAAACAAATACACATTACATCAAAAATTAAGCACCAAATTAGGAAAGGAAAGAAAGGTGAGACAAATAGAGAGAAGGGGAAGGGGGAAGTGTGAAAGGGGAGGATGAAGGAAAAGACGGCAGGAGAGACGAAAGGAAGTCTGCCCAAAGACCGACTGGGTAGGTGACGTCCGAGGAGGGAATCCACAGCCCATCACCCCATTTGCTAAACAGGTAGCTGCATCGGGCATCAGTCAGATTGCTAGGTCTCAACTGACGAGGTAAAGTTCACAGAAGAAAGTCCAGTGGCTAGGCAGGGTGGGAAGTATGAGCAAGGACAAGTGAGGGCAAAGGTCAATAGCTGGAAAGAGGAGAAGAGTAGAGAGATGGGGAGGAGGGGTATGGTGAAGAGGAGAAGGGAGAAAAGTCCCTTAGGGAGACGCAGGAGAGTTTCCCCAAAGACCTGCTGGGTAGGTATTGGTCAAGGAGGGAAATCCATAGCCCATCTCCCCTTTAGCTCGCGATGTAGCTCCACTGGTCGTCAGTCAAAATGTCTGTCTCAGCTGCTGATGGAAAAATCTCAGAGACAAGTCTCATGGAGGGTGAGCAGGAGCGGGGTCTGGTGAGGCAGTATCATGGTGCCGATCACAATGTCTGTAGGTGACAAACACCAGACCAAAAAAACAAGGTGTACCTTAAAAAAACTACTCTAAAAAACAACACAGCTCATCGACTCACTCTTAACCACCATATCCACTACCTACACATGCAGACCCAACAAAATACCTTCTAAACCTGCTGTATGATGACTCCGATATCACAAACCATGATTGCTATCTTCACACAGTTAATATCAACACTAATAATAAAAATGCTAAAAAGACTGAGGAGTACTACTCACTCCTCTAGCAAACAAATTCACACCATCACCAAAACACAATATCTAGACTGCCTACTAACAAGTGTTTAATCACTCTCTAAAAACAAGCACCACATCCGCAATCTACTCACTGAAACATAACCTGACTTACTTTTCATAACTGAACCATAGGTGGGTGATGACATGGCTCCAGTGTTGCCTCAATTAATCAGTAGATTTGTGGAGCGCTACTTGTCACCCATGAGGGTATGCAGGCCCTGGCATGGCCTAGTTGATTAGCCAAATAGCCAGGTCCTCAGGTACTTTCTGAACGCTGGAAGAGATGGGGAGGTCTGTAGATGAAAGGGCAGCTCATTCTATGTCTTTGCTGCTAGGTAGGAGAAAGAGCAACCTCTGCATCTGCAACATCTGATGCAGGGTGTGAGGGTTAGAGAAATGGATACAGTGTGCATGAAGTCATTCCTCCAGGCTATCAAACTGTCATCCAAAATCTTATAAGCAAAGGGGGAGGTGAACCAGCTGTTATATTCAATTTAATAATTAGCCTCACCAAAGCTGAAAATGTTTCCATACAAGGTTGTGAGGCCCTCATGACCAGATTCAACCCTACACCAACTTCCTCCTGTTATTTCCTCCTTTACAGACCACCGTCTAGCAATGTAACATTCCCAGACACATTTATAGACACATTTTCAAACCTTATGACACTACACTGCAACCTGTGCATCCTTGGTGACCTAACCATATGGTTTGACAAACCCACTATGCCCCATCTAAGAACTAACATCGCTGGCCTAGACACACGGAACCTTTATTAGATTGTCCATAAACCCACACAAATCACTGGTCACATCATAGAAGTCATTTTTGCAAATCTAGAACTAGTAAAGGATTACTCCAATCACATGGTCAGGCCACCATCTGGTAGCTTTCTAACTCAAAACACCACAAATCAACATACCTAAGGCCAACATACATGCATCCACCAATCGACCGCAGAACAAACTCAATTTTGAATACTTAGAAACACGACTAACTTCAAACACAAATCTAGACACAATACATTCTGTTCACAAATTGTATGAGTGGCTCCAGGAAGCGTTTGATATCCTAATACTTCTAAAAACAACAAAACAAGACAAGAGGAAACAAGCACCTTGGAGGAATGCAGAATTAAAAAAGATAAACTAACAAATTGCAAAGCTGTAATGCACTTGGCTCAAAACAATTATTAATCAAGACAAACTTCACCTACACAAACATGACAGAATATACAAGTCAACAATCAAAAAAGGTAGAATTTAGACAAAATTCAAAATGCTAACTGTGCAAATAAAGAATTTTATAAAATTATGACAGAATTTCGTCAACCTAAATGCACGGAAGGAACTCATCCTTCACGGTCTAGTGTTTTTGGCGGAAGGCAGCGTTGACGCACTTCCGATTTTTTGGACAATGGGATCCAGCTGCTTCCCTGGTGTTCTTCGGCTTTTTTACCCCTGATACTTACCTGATCTCCAGTGACGGTGGTGAAATCTCGCTACTCTGGTCACGGCAGTGATCTCCCTGGGCCAATTCAGCAGTAACAATGTTTCCTGGCAACTTCAGCGGCAATTTCCCTTTTGTTCTCGAAGTCAGATGCAGCCGTGAGTTCCAGTCACTTTTGAAATTAACCTCAGGCTGGGGCAGTGATATCTTCTTGATCCCTTGCAACTCCGGCTGCGGCGGTGAGTTCTGGTTCTCCCAGACAGATTTGGGTCACGGCAGTCCCTGGAACGCCCTTATTCAATATTCCCTAAATAAAATACAGTTAAAAAACAAAAAACAATAAATTAGTACCCCACTGAAACTTGCACTCAATAAACAATACATAGGGAGCACTATACTTATCTGCATAGCTGTCCGTATCTGCAGAGTGACTCCGCTCTGTGAAGGGCGGCCTCCTTTTGTTGCCTTCTATGTTTCACCCCTGCAAATAAAAGGGGACAACATTATAGGTTTTGGTATTCGTTTTTTTAACCCTATTCAGTTAGTAGGAATACAATAAGGACTGCTTTATCTCATATCTGAAGACTCTCCCCCGAAGACTATTCTCAAGACTGATGTAGGTGTGTTCCTTTTCTTTACATAGTTTAAAGTACCTTTCTTGTTGTTGCTTTATCTTTCAACCTCTAAAACGCTTTCACTCTGTCTCTCCCTTTCTACAGAAGATGTCAAACACATCCACCAACCAGTTGAGTAAGAACCAGGTGGAAGAAGAGAAATTATGAGGTGGTTTAGTAAAACATAAAACCTTAATTAATACGTTCTCCTCCCCTGTTTGTCAAATTCTTATTTTTTCCTTTCCTTTTAGATTATCTCTGAAATCCTTGAGTATGCTGGTCAACACTTCCCTTTTGTTTTCTTCCCTTCTTCCCCCAGTCTGCCACTGGCACTTTGATGTAGTTGGGTGCAGTGAGCGACTGGTGGGATACAGGGACCTATCATTTGTCATATTGCTCCTGCGGAACTGAAAGTAACTGTGACACAAACTGGCAAATCATTACACAACCAAATCAGACATATTGGATTCCTATTTGAAAAAAAGGAAAACCACCAGCTCCAACCCATTTCCAACAATCTCCTTCAGGGGTAGGCTGTCCCATTCTCTGTCCCATTCTCTGTATTCCTTCAGAAAATGATCCCAAAGTAAATTTATGGATCTGGTCAAAGCAAGCTGGCGAGCTGGCTATCCTTTAATCCTGGACGGAGTTCGCTGAGTTCTGCTGTGGAGTACAAAAAAACCTCTGCTGTGCTAAGCGGTGCTCCGCAAGCGGTGGAGTGTGTTAGATAAATGCTGTGCACGGTGATCGTCATCGCTGGGTGTTTGTCCGCACTGTGCAATCATCGCAAATGGCACCATGTACAGCTCAAGTGAGTGCAAGCAGGCCCTGCTTCCTTTCTGCCATTCAAGTAGAATATTTCCTCGAGCCGCAGCTTTCTCAACATGAACGGATCGTTTCTCAATGCGAGCAGTCGCGAGCATACGCGACCACTGGCAATGAGAAATCCAACCAGCTGCATTGAAAAATCTCGCCAGGAGGTTGATTTTCCATGCTAGCACTCGCCTACTTGACGTTGACAATCACGAACGAGGAAAAATCTCGCCAGGATATGGATTTTCCTCGCTCTCTTGTGTTGCCTAAACTTGATTACACCAATCGCCTCTACCATGGATCATCTTTATCATTTATGAAAAAACCTATATGAATTCAGAACTCTGCTGCCAGACTGCTCTTACATGTCAAGCCATAAGCCCACAGCTCCTCTGCCGTGAGGGCGCTATATTGGTTACGGGTTACCAGACTATCTACCTTCAAGCTGCTTTGTATCACCCAAAAAGTAATACATGGAACAAGACCACTTGTTGTCAGGAATAAATTCACCAAATGCCTCCAACAAAGGAAACTCTGCTCAAGATTGACACCTCATCTGAAAACCCCAGCAAAAAAGACGAAAAATCATGGGTTGTACATCTTTCTCTGTTAAAGCGGCCATACTATGGCATTTATTACCCCCAAACATAAAAGCCATGAATAAGTATATTATCTTTAGAGGACTACGCTCAAGATTGGCACATCACCTCAAAACCCTACCATAAAAGTGCAAATGCATACAGTACCAGGAAGTGGATAGTAAGCATACAAAAATCAGCAGTTACAAGTTATCAAGAGCCAGCTTAAATAATATTCTTAGATAGTGATGTAACAACCGTAAAAGTGCAAATGCATACAGTACAAGGAAAGTGGCTAAAAAGTCTGCAAAGATCAATAGCTGCAAGTTATCAAAAACCATCTTAAATAGTATTCCGATACAATAATGTAACGACCATGAAGGTGCTGATGCGTGCAGTACAAAGAAGGTGGATAATAAGCATACAAAAATCAATGGCTACAACTTATCAAGGTCCAGCTTGGCAGTGACGTAACTGTTAAAATAGCTTGTAGGGCAAATAAAAACGGTGTCAGCATGAGCCTACGCTGCACTAATTCTGGCCAGCATTACCCGCCGTGCAGTCACAGTGCTAATAATAATGCTCTATCCAAAATAAAAATACACAACCACTTAAAATCAGAGTAAAAAGGATTCGTTAAAAAGGAATTAGAACTGCTGGATTTTCACTACGAACCTCCTAGTAATCCACATTTTGCCATGGAATTTGGCAACTGCACAGGCAACTAGAAGACTAGAGTCTGGTTTTAAGATGCGCAAGGCTTCACTGTGGCAGCGAGTATACCAAACTTGCTGCATACAGGAGCTATACCTGCAAACACAACAATGATGGACAGAATGTGGATCAATGTCACACATTCACCCCAGTCCAAAGATCTGGGCCTAAATCCATCGTTTTTCCACTCCTCACCACCCTGGGTTAGACAATGGCGATATGCAAATCAGCGCTGACCCTGTGCCCCATGGGAACAGTCCAGTCCGAACTACAAAAGCCATGTCCTTCCCAGAACGGAAACAAGCATCCGAGGACCGGCCCGGTTTCGAGGTAACACCTCTCATCAGCCCGGCTAGCTTGATTCCAGTGGTGTGGAGTGCCTGGGACTCACGTCTGAGCATCCCCAGTACACTTAGAGCGGTACCTGCAAACACAACAATGATGGACAGAAAATGGATCAATATCACACATTCACCCCAGTCCAAAGATCTGGGCCCAAATCCATCGTTTTTCCACTCCACACCACCCTGGGTTAGACAATGGCGATATGCAAATCAGCGCTGACCCTGTGCCCCATGGGAACAGTCCAGTCCGAACTACAAAAGCCATGTCCTTCCCAGAACGGAAACAAGCATCCGAGGACCGGCCCGGTTTCGAGGTAACACGTCTCATCAGCCCGGCTAGCTTGATTCCAGTGGTGTGGAGTGCCTGGGACTCACGTCTGAGCATCCCCAGTACACTTAGAGCGGTACCTGCAAACACAACAATGATGGACAGAATGTGGATCAATGTCACACATTCACCCCAGTCCAAAGATCTGGGCCCAAATCCATTGTTTTTCCACTCCACACCACCCTGGGTTAGACAATGGCGATATGCAAATCAGCGCTGACCCTGTGCCCCATGGGAACAGTCCAGTCCGAACTACAAAAGCCATGTCCTTCCCAGAACGGAAACAAGCATCCGAGGACCGGCCCGGTTTCGAGGTAACACCTCTCATCAGCCCGGCTAGCTTGATTCCAGTGGTGTGGAGTGCCTGGGACTCACGTCTGAGCATCCCCAGTACACTTAGAGCGGTACCTGCAAACACAACAATGATGGACAGAATGTGGATCAATGTCACACATTCACCCCAGTCCAAAGATCTGGGCCCAAAGGTAACACCTCTCATCAGCCCGGCTAGCTTGATTCCAGTGGTGTGGAGTGCATACAGGAGCTAGCCATATGGTTCTCAAAGAATGGTACTTGCGGCACGCAAAAATAATATGGCTGATTGTCTCAGTAGTGATGGTACAACCTTGGCAGAGCTGTGATGCAGAAAAAGGCTGGCACCGGGAGGCTGTAAAGATATTTACAGGTATGGACCCAAATCTAAATTGCAGATAGAGCTTCCTATCCTGTATGGTTGTAATAACCTCCAAATATTGTTCAAAGACACCTACCAATTTAAACTCCATAAAGTCCAGTGTAAAGTGGTCCCAAGATGGGTAGGAAAAGGAGGACTGTGCCAACCAATTCTAATATTGCTTCTTAATCAGAGCTTTACTAGGTAGCAATGTTGGATTTTAAGCATCCCATGCTCCTTCCAACCCTATGGTGGTAATCAGGGACTTCATCTTGGCCAGCCAGCCAATTTTGTTAAAGCGATCAAATGCACAAACTCAGCCCAGAACAGCAACATATGGGTTTAGCTCAGGGGTGGTGTTTAAGCACAGCCAAAAGAGTAAAGGGCATAATTAGCTTTTTCTACAATTGAGATTCTGCCCATGTCCATTTGCAGCGGGTGTAGGGGAGTGCTCTGGGGAAGTGACCATAGTGCTCCCAAAAATGTGTTCTGAGTCACAAGTAAAGCGTCCAGTTTTTCAAGACCCCAAAGTTCAGCCTCATATTTTTTTAGCCCAGAGCCTTATGATCATAGGTACAAAGTGGAGCAGCTATTGGCTTGCTCGACGCAGTCCTATGCTCTTTAATCAAGGCCCCTGTAATCCACCTATGCAGAAGGGTCCGCCTCTTAACATGATGTTTCCAAGACAAGTCCTCAGAGAGAGTGACACCCAAAAAATCAAAGGTGCTCACTCTCTCAAGAGGAATCCCATCCAAATACAGTTTTCCTTTAGAAGATCTGTGTGGATTCAGCATTAGGAGTTTGGTCTTTGAGGTGTTAACCTCAAGGCCTCTCATTGCACAGAAGGTCTCAAAGTGGTTTAGGAGTAATTGCAGGCCTTTGGGGGTTTTAGAGACTAGCAGTGTGTCGTCAGCAAAGAGTAAGGTTGTCACCTTGTCCCCATCAAAGGAAGGTGCATTGGCTGGGATATCAGCAAGATGCTGAACAACTCCATTCATGAAATGTGTGGGAGCCAATACACATCCTTGGCGGACCCCCTATCCATTCTGATTGGATCGGTCAGTTGGCATTGCCTAACCCAGTGAACCCTTGCGTAGTTGTTCTTGTGTAGACAAAGACCAACACCAGGATCTCACAGGGGAGGCCCAGCCTCCTTCAGAACGCACCAGAGCTTATGCCTAGGGATAAGGTCAAATGAAGACCTAAGATCAATAAATGCTACATATAAGCTTCCCGGCCAATAGTCACGGTATTCCAGGCCAATAATAGGAAGCAAAAAACCTTATTGATAGTGAAACTTTCTGTCTGAGCCTTGCTTGAAAGATGTTATTGTCACATATCCAGGTCTGTATGTTTATGAGAAGTGCATAGGTAAAGACCTTTTGGGCACTATTGATCAGGCTAATGGGTCTGTAGTTAGAGGGCATCCTGATCCTATAGATCCGGATTACCTCTGCTCCCTTCCAAGAAGATGGGATTGGGGTGGCTGCTGCAATTCCATTGGCCAAAGCAAGAATATATATATCAACCAGTTCTCTATATCACTGAGAAAAACATCTCCAGGGATGTCATCCAGCCCAGAGGGTTTAGACCTAACAATTGAGTTGAGGCTGGACCTTATCTCAGCTAAGGTAAAAATTCAGGCAGTCTGGGAACAAGTATAATCAGGCACAGTGGATTCATTGGCACAATCAGAAATTCCAGTATACAGTAGGGAAAAATCCTGATGCCAAGTAGCGATGGCGATATTATTATTGGGTTGCTAAGGTCTTTCTGCGTCTCCCCTAGTTACTAAAAGCCAAAATCATTGCATGTCATTCCTGCGACAAGTGTCACTAATTGACAACCAACTTCTCATTCCTTTTTTGCCTTTAGTAAGGCTTCCTTATAGGACCTCCTTGTTTCCCTCAGTACAGCCATAATATTTGTTCTAATAGCAGTGGCCAGTTTGGATCCAAGATTCCTACACTCCTTATTAAACCAGGCAACCAGTGACCTGGAACTCTTTGACGCACCCTGTGTGCATCGTGGTATTCTAAAGACAGTCCGCAATCTTGGCCAGGTCATCAGAGGCCTCTAGTAGTCTGAACATCTGTCTGGTACTATCCACAAGTTTGGCATTAAATAGATCTAATTTCTCATTGTCCATAGCTACACTTGCCCATTTAAGCCACCTATTGTCATTAGTAGGGCATACCTCTCTGGTGGTAAGTATAGAATTAGAGAGGTTTGAACATTTGGACCAAGGTGTTGTCAGAGTGAGCTCATGAGGGTTAGTGTCACTGTCCGTAGTAGTCCCTACTACCATATCAATCACTCTGGGCCACAGTCTCAGATCAAGCAACAAATAGTCAATACCACTTATATTAGTGGTTCTGTTGTAGGTGTTAGCCCATAACCTGTCTGATTTGGTACGACCATATGAAGCCCTCAAGCCAAACTCAAGGGTTAATGCATTGATCCGTACAGGTCCGTACAGGACCATTTTTGATTGGGGGGTCGATCTAAAAAGGGAATGTGCCACAGCTCATCCTCTTCACTGCTTTTACACAAATCCTCCGGTCCTAAAGGTTCAAAGGTCACCGGCAGCAATTAGAGGGGACTGAGTGGCCATATCGTCGAGAAGAGCCTCCAACTCATGGAGGGTAGATTATGTACATCCAGCCTTGGTCCCTTGGGCATAGAAATTGAAAAGATCCACCCCTAAGCTGTATTCAGCCCTGATTTTGTAGTGTAGCTCCTATTTTCCCAATAGGCTCTGCACATTGGAATAGTACCTACAGCAGTAAAGGCCTAGGCCAGACGTTAACTAGGTCTACTACTGTCGATACTAGACTTAATTTTTGGGTTTGCCAGCTAAGCTCAGAGTTCGCTAGAAACTTTCTCGAATGTTCAAGGAAGGAATTAACTCCCCTGATTAGACAAGAAGGGATTTAGTTTCTGACAACCATAGAACATGACAACTTTGCTCTCCCCTAATCAAGAGTCAATCTCGAGAGTCGTGTGAGCACAAGGCAATTATTTTACTCAGTCAGTACGTGCATTCTTAGTCTCATCACCCCTGCAAATAAAAGGGGACAACATTATAGGTTTTGGTATTCGTTTTTTTAACCCTATTCAGTTAGTAGGAATACAATAAGGACTGCTTTATCTCATATCTGAAGACTCTCCCCCGAAGACTATTCTCAAGACTGATGTAGGTGTGTTCCTTTTCTTTACATAGTTTAAAGTACCTTTCTTGTTGTTGCTTTATCTTTCAACCTCTAAAACGCTTTCACTCTGTCTCTCCCTTTCTACAGAAGATGTCAAACACATCCACCAACCAGTTGAGTAAGAACCAGGTGGAAGAAGAGAAATTATGAGGTGGTTTAGTAAAACATAAAACCTTAATTAATACGTTCTCCTCCCCTGTTTGTCAAATTCTTATTTTTTCCTTTCCTTTTAGATTATCTCTGAAATCCTTGAGTATGCTGGTCAACACTTCCCTTTTGTTTTCTTCCCTTCTTCCCCCAGTCTGCCACTGGCACTTTGATGTAGTTGGGTGCAGTGAGCGACTGGTGGGATACAGGGACCTATCATTTGTCATATTGCTCCTGCAGAACTGAAAGTAACTGTGACACAAACTGGCAAATCATTACACAACCAAATCAGACATATTGGATTCCTATTTGAAAAAAAGGAAAATCACCAGCTCCAACCCATGTCCAACAATCTCCTTCAGGGGTAGGCTGTCCCATTCTCTGTCCCATTCTCTGTATTCCTTCAGAAAATGATCCCAAAGTAAATTTATGGATCTGGTCAAAGCAAGCTGGCGAGCTGGCTATCCTTTAATCCTGGACGGAGTTCGCTGAGTTCTGCTGTGGAGTACAAAAAAACCTCTGCTGTGCTAAGCGGTGCTCCGCAAGCGGTGGAGTGTGTTAGATAAATGCTGTGCACGGTGATCGTCATCGCTGGGTGTTTGTCCGCACTGTGCAATCATCGCAAATGGCACCATGTACAGCTCAAGTGAGTGCAAGCAGGCCCTGCTTCCTTTCTGCCATTCAAGTAGAATATTTCCTCGAGCCGCAGCTTTCTCAACATGAACGGATCGTTTCTCAATGCGAGCAGTCGCGAGCATACGCGACCACTGGCAATGAGAAATCCAACCAGCTGCATTGAAAAATCTCGCCAGGAGGTTGATTTTCCATGCTAGCACTCGCCTACTTGACGTTGACAATCACGAACGAGGAAAAATCTCGCCAGGATATGGATTTTCCTCGCTCTCTTGTGTTGCCTAAACTTGATTACACCAATCGCCTCTACCATGGATCATCTTTATCATTTATGAAAAAACCTATATGAATTCAGAACTCTGCTGCCAGACTGCTCTTACATGTCAAGCCATAAGCCCACAGCTCCTCTGCCGTGAGGGCGCTATATTGGTTACGGGTTACCAGACTATCTACCTTCAAGCTGCTTTGTATCACCCAAAAAGTAATACATGGAACAAGACCACTTGTTGTCAGGAATAAATTCACCAAATGCCTCCAACAAAGGAAACTCTGCTCAAGATTGACACCTCATCTGAAAACCCCAGCAAAAAAGACGAAAAATCATGGGTTGTACATCTTTCTCTGTTAAAGCGGCCATACTATGGCATTTATTACCCCCAAACATAAAAGCCATGGATAAGTATATTATCTTTAGAGGACTACGCTCAAGATTGGCACATCACCTCAAAACTCTACCATAAAAGTGCAAATGCATACAGTACCAGGAAGTGGATAGTAAGCATACAAAAATCAGCAGTTACAAGTTATCAAGAGCCAGCTTAAATAATATTCTTAGATAGTGATGTAACAACCGTAAAAGTGCAAATGCATACAGTACAAGGAAAGTGGCTAAAAAGTCTGCAAAGATCAATAGCTGCAAGTTATCAAAAACCATCTTAAATAGTATTCCGATACAATAATGTAACGACCATGAAGGTGCTGATGCGTGCAGTACAAAGAAGGTGGATAATAAGCATACAAAAATCAATGGCTACAACTTATCAAGGTCCAGCTTGGCAGTGACGTAACTGTTAAAATAGCTTGTAGGGCAAATAAAAACGGTGTCAGCATGAGCCTACGCTGCACTAATTCTGGCCAGCATTACCCGCCGTGCAGTCACAGTGCTAATAATAATGCTCTATCCAAAATAAAAATACACAACCACTTAAAATCAGAGTAAAAAGGATTCGTTAAAAAGGAATTAGAACTGCTGGATTTTCACTACGAACCTCCTAGTAATCCACATTTTGCCATGGAATTTGGCAACTGCACAGGCAACTAGAAGACTAGAGTCTGGTTTTAAGATGCGCAAGGCTTCACTGTGGCAGCGAGTATACCAAACTTGCTGCATACAGGAGCTATACCTGCAAACACAACAATGATGGACAGAATGTGGATCAATGTCACACATTCACCCCAGTCCAAAGATCTGGGCCTAAATCCATCGTTTTTCCACTCCTCACCACCCTGGGTTAGACAATGGCGATATGCAAATCAGCGCTGACCCTGTGCCCCATGGGAACAGTCCAGTCCGAACTACAAAAGCCATGTCCTTCCCAGAACGGAAACAAGCATCCGAGGACCGGCCCGGTTTCGAGGTAACACCTCTCATCAGCCCGGCTAGCTTGATTCCAGTGGTGTGGAGTGCCTGGGACTCACGTCTGAGCATCCCCAGTACACTTAGAGCGGTACCTGCAAACACAACAATGATGGACAGAAAATGGATCAATGTCACACATTCACCCCAGTCCAAAGATCTGGGCCCAAATCCATCGTTTTTCCACTCCACACCACCCTGGGTTAGACAATGGCGATATGCAAATCAGCGCTGACCCTGTGCCCCATGGGAACAGTCCAGTCCGAACTACAAAAGCCATGTCCTTCCCAGAACGGAAACAAGCATCCGAGGACCGGCCCGGTTTCGAGGTATCACCTCTCATCAGCCCGGCTAGCTTGATTCCAGTGGTGTGGAGTGCCTGGGACTCACGTCTGAGCATCCCCAGTACACTTAGAGCGGTACCTGCAAACACAACAATGATGGACAGAATGTGGATCAATGTCACACATTCACCCCAGTCCAAAGATCTGGGCCCAAATCCATCGTTTTTCCACTCCACACCACCCTGGGTTAGACAATGGCGATATGCAAATCAGCGCTGACCCTGTGCCCCATGGGAACAGTCCAGTCCGAACTACAAAAGCCATGTCCTTCCCAGAACGGAAACAAGCATCCGAGGACCGGCCCGGTTTCGAGGTAACACGTCTCATCAGCCCGGCTAGCTTGATTCCAGTGGTGTGGAGTGCCTGGGACTCACGTCTGAGCATCCCCAGTACACTTAGAGCGGTACCTGCAAACACAACAATGATGGACAGAATGTGGATCAATGTCACACATTCACCCCAGTCCAAAGATCTGGGCCCAAATCCATTGTTTTTCCACTCCACACCACCCTGGGTTAGACAATGGCGATATGCAAATCAGCGCTGACCCTGTGCCCCATGGGAACAGTCCAGTCCGAACTACAAAAGCCATGTCCTTCCCAGAACGGAAACAAGCATCCGAGGACCGGCCCGGTTTCGAGGTAACACCTCTCATCAGCCCGGCTAGCTTGATTCCAGTGGTGTGGAGTGCCTGGGACTCACGTCTGAGCATCCCCAGTACACTTAGAGCGGTACCTGCAAACACAACAATGATGGACAGAATGTGGATCAATGTCACACATTCACCCCAGTCCAAAGATCTGGGCCCAAAGGTAACACCTCTCATCAGCCCGGCTAGCTTGATTCCAGTGGTGTGGAGTGCATACAGGAGCTAGCCATATGGTTCTCAAAGAATGGTACTTGCGGCACGCAAAAATAATATGGCTGATTGTCTCAGTAGTGATGGTACAACCTTGGCAGAGCTGTGATGCAGAAAAAGGCTGGCACCGGGAGGCTGTAAAGATATTTACAGGTATGGACCCAAATCTAAATTGCAGATAGAGCTTCCTATCCTGTATGGTTGTAATAACCTCCAAATATTGTTCAAAGACACCTACCAATTTAAACTCCATAAAGTCCAGTGTAAAGTGGTCCCAAGATGGGTAGGAAAAGGAGGACTGTGCCAACCAATTCTAATATTGCTTCTTAATCAGAGCTTTACTAGGTAGCAATGTTGGATTTTAAGCATCCCATGCTCCTTCCAACCCTATGGTGGTAATCAGGGACTTCATCTTGGCCAGCCAGCCAATTTTGTTAAAGCGATCAAATGCACAAACTCAGCCCAGAACAGCAACATATGGGTTTAGCTCAGGGGTGGTGTTTAAGCACAGCCAAAAGAGTAAAGGGCATAATTAGCTTTTTCTACAATTGAGATTCTGCCCATGTCCATTTGCAGCGGGTGTAGGGGAGTGCTCTGGGGAAGTGACCATAGTGCTCCCAAAAATGTGTTCTGAGTCACAAGTAAAGCGTCCAGTTTTTCAAGACCCCAAAGTTCAGCCTCATATTTTTTTAGCCCAGAGCCTTATGATCATAGGTACAAAGTGGAGCAGCTATTGGCTTGCTCGACGCAGTCCTATGCTCTTTAATCAAGGCCCCTGTAATCCACCTATGCAGAAGGGTCCGCCTCTTAACATGATGTTTCCAAGACAAGTCCTCAGAGAGAGTGACACCCAAAAAATCAAAGGTGCTCACTCTCTCAAGAGGAATCCCATCCAAATACAGTTTTCCTTTAGAACATCTGTGTGGATTCAGCATTAGGAGTTTGGTCTTTGAGGTGTTAACCTCAAGGCCTCTCATTGCACAGAAGGTCTCAAAGTGGTTTAGGAGTAATTGCAGGCCTTTGGGGGTTTTAGAGACTAGCAGTGTGTCGTCAGCAAAGAGTAAGGTTGTCACCTTGTCCCCATCAAAGGAAGGTGCATTGGCTGGGATATCAGCAAGATGCTGAACAACTCCATTCATGAAATGTGTGGGAGCCAATACACATCCTTGGCGGACCCCCTATCCATTCTGATTGGATCGGTCAGTTGGCATTGCCTAACCCAGTGAACCCTTGCGTAGTTGTTCTTGTGTAGACAAAGACCAACACCAGGATCTCACAGGGGAGGCCCAGCCTCCTTCAGAACGCACCAGAGCTTATGCCTAGGGATAAGGTCAAATGAAGACCTAAGATCAATAAATGCTACATATAAGCTTCCCGGCCAATAGTCACGGTATTCCAGGCCAATAATAGGAAGCAAAAAACCTTATTGATAGTGAAACTTTCTGTCTGAGCCTTGCTTGAAAGATGTTATTGTCACATATCCAGGTCTGTATGTTTATGAGAAGTGCATAGGTAAAGACCTTTTGGGCACTATTGATCAGGCTAATGGGTCTGTAGTTAGAGGGCATCCTGATCCTATAGATCCGGATTACCTCTGCTCCCTTCCAAGAAGATGGGATTGGGGTGGCTGCTGCAATTCCATTGGCCAAAGCAAGAATATATATATCAACCAGTTCTCTATATCACTGAGAAAAACATCTCCAGGGATGTCATCCAGCCCAGAGGGTTTAGACCTAACAATTGAGTTGAGGCTGGACCTTATCTCAGCTAAGGTAAAAATTCAGGCAGTCTGGGAACAAGTATAATCAGGCACAGTGGATTCATTGGCACAATCAGAAATTCCAGTATACAGTAGGGAAAAATCCTGATGCCAAGTAGCGATGGCGATATTATTATTGGGTTGCTAAGGTCTTTCTGCGTCTCCCCTAGTTACTAAAAGCCAAAATCATTGCATGTCATTCCTGCGACAAGTGTCACTAATTGACAACCAACTTCTCATTCCTTTTTTGCCTTTAGTAAGGCTTCCTTATAGGACCTCCTTGTTTCCCTCAGTACAGCCATAATATTTGTTCTAATAGCAGTGGCCAGTTTGGATCCAAGATTCCTACACTCCTTATTAAACCAGGCAACCAGTGACCTGGAACTCTTTGACGCACCCTGTGTGCATCGTGGTATTCTAAAGACAGTCCGCAATCTTGGCCAGGTCATCAGAGGCCTCTAGTAGTCTGAACATCTGTCTGGTACTATCCACAAGTTTGGCATTAAATAGATCTAATTTCTCATTGTCCATAGCTACACTTGCCCATTTAAGCCACCTATTGTCATTAGTAGGGCATACCTCTCTGGTGGTAAGTATAGAATTAGAGAGGTTTGAACATTTGGACCAAGGTGTTGTCAGAGTGAGCTCATGAGGGTTAGTGTCACTGTCCGTAGTAGTCCCTACTACCATATCAATCACTCTGGGCCACAGTCTCAGATCAAGCAACAAATAGTCAATACCACTTATATTAGTGGTTCTGTTGTAGGTGTTAGCCCATAACCTGTCTGATTTGGTACGACCATATGAAGCCCTCAAGCCAAACTCAAGGGTTAATGCATTGATCCGTACAGGTCCGTACAGGACCATTTTTGATTGGGGGGTCGATCTAAAAAGGGAATGTGCCACAGCTCATCCTCTTCACTGCTTTTACACAAATCCTCCGGTCCTAAAGGTTCAAAGGTCACCGGCAGCAATTAGAGGGGACTGAGTGGCCATATCGTCGAGAAGAGCCTCCAACTCATGGAGGGTAGATTATGTACATCCAGCCTTGGTCCCTTGGGCATAGAAATTGAAAAGATCCACCCCTAAGCTGTATTCAGCCCTGATTTTGTAGTGTAGCTCCTATTTTCCCAATAGGCTCTGCGCATTGGAATATTACCTACAGCAGTAAAGGCCTAGGCCAGACGTTAACTAGGTCTACTACTGTCGATACTAGACTTAATTTTTGGGTTTGCCAGCTAAGCTCAGAGTTCGCTAGAAACTTTCTCGAATGTTCAAGGAAGGAATTAACTCCCCTGATTAGACAAGAAGGGATTTAGTTTCTGACAACCATAGAACATGACAACTTTGCTCTCCCCTAATCAAGAGTCAATCTCGAGAGTCGTGTGAGCACAAGGCAATTATTTTACTCAGTCAGTACGTGCATTCTTAGTCTCATCAGAATGTAGAGAAAAGGAAGAGACGGGCGTGTTCAATAAAAAGGTGTTATTTATTGATCAGTCTCTTTTCTCATACATGAGAAATGGATCGATATTATTGCAATACTTATAGTTAAGTAAAGTGCATACATTAAAAGCAATAGTATAAAATAATACTGTAAAAACATTGATATGGTTTCTGAGCCATATGATGTTTAAAATGATTAAAATATATTTACATACACATATACATTTGACTAAACGTACTCAACTGGTGTTTCTAAATACGCCTACCCCGTGTACCTGACCTAAGTCTAATGCGTGGGCGGGAATAGAAAGTTACAGTTTAAGTTAAGTTTGTTTTTGCCAAGTGAATAACTAAAGAATTCTCTGTGAGGGGTTATTCAGTTCTGTACCTGGAATTTTAGGATGGATGAGGAATAGTATCTCTTTCTCTGCTCTCGATATTCCAGGCTGCCTGCGAGGGCTGCCCGAAAGCGCCGGTGCTGGGTCTCTCAGCTTGAGATAGAAGCGCGTCTCTCAGCGCGTCAGGAAGGCGGGGCTGCTGCCAGCGGGGTCTGCTTCTGCTCTCGGCTTCGGCAAGTATGGCTGCTCCGTCTTGTCACCACGCGTGTGTTTGCATAGGGCAAGGTCGGCAATATTTATACCTTAAAGGTGCCGAGATTGACGTAAGGATGGACATAGATACGTCAATAAAGATGTCATACGACTTGCTCGTTAGCACATTCTTTACTAAAGTTCTCTGTGAAATCAAAACAATGGCCGCACGGATTATCCAGGTTGTCATAGGTTTGATTTGTTATGAGAACGTCGTATGCCTTATCAGGGGCTGGAGGAATGTCGCTTGTCTAATTAGATCTCAAGCTTTATGACCTAATCAGATAACACGTTCCTGTGCCGTAGTGTGACTGCGTCAGATAACGGTATCTGCATCATGGGGGTTTTCTTGCCTCATGGGCTGACTGTTAGTTAACTTGATAGTTAGTTTAACCAGAATAGGGTCAGGAATAGGGGGACTGATTCAGAACCTATAGAAATACACGACACCAACTCCACGCTAACTATGGTCATATCTACTAATCTATGCATAGTATAACATAGTACAACATACTATAGAGTATAGTGTATACCTTACCACCCCAAAATACATAAATGCATTTTGAAATTTTCAAATATACTGAAAAATTGCAGTCACATATATTGTATGCACTTAAGCTATGAATTAAATGCAAAAGTACACACGCATTTGTATGCATTATTGCTTATTGGTATATGAGAAATACACATGAAATGGCTCTTAATATGGCTATACAGAAAGGAAGTTCGAGACCATTTCATCACATAATAAAATATTTGTGAACATCCCAGCGAGCAGCTAAAGTCTATAAAGTATCTAAAAATAGAAATTTTAGTTCTCTAGGAATAGTTTCTTACTTTAAGCAGAAGATCAGTGTCCCGGGGAAAAAATATGTAGAAAAATATTTTAAGGGGCTTGCTGAAAAATATTGCTGTCCGTGAGCTGGAGTGAAATTGTTCATGTGACTTTATTTTTAAAGTTGAAGGCCGAATTCAGGGAACGCCGTGTGCGAGTTTACTCAAAAGTCTCTATTTCTGTTCTGGAGAGAACATCATATCATTCAGGCTTTCGAAAAAACTGTCAACAGCTTCATGGGAAAGTTCCACTAAGTCGGAAATAGGGGTAACCATGCATTCGTGCGCATGATTGTCTCCATTGACATTCTGATTCGCATTGCTGACAGAAGGTCGTACCTGTTTGATGCTGCTTTCATCTTGAACTTCACTACTCTTCAATCGCAGTGGTGAAGATTCCAGGAATGCCGTCATCAGGATTGGCAGCCTTTGAGGGCAGCACAAAGCGTGAACCTTGGTAGGAACCAACAGTGTATCTGCATCCACTGGCGCATCCAATTGTAGCGTCAGACAGGTGTCTAACACGCATTCTTCTCCGCATAGCAGACACCTTAGTACAGGTAAAACACACCTTTGCCACATTGGTCGAAATGATAGAAACCAAGTCATGTTCAGGTCTCTAAGCCGGGAGAGTCCCAGGATTTTTGATATCCGGTCCCGGTATCCAATGGCTAGGATCGTATCTTCCATTGTCGCGAGAGTTTGATCTGTGACATGGGTTGCCATAATGAAAAATAAGGACTAGGAATAGGATTCCGGCAATTAGTCCTAGGATCAGGGGAAGTCCGCCAAAAATCGAATGGACGAAATCTGGAAAAATACCCAGTATGGCTTTGAATGGTGTTAATGCCATCGAAAATACTGTCTTAAATACCTTTGAGACCCCAGTGGTATCAGAAATATTTAAGATTTCGCTTAGGATTTCCGCGAAATGTACGGGGGAATTAGTTGATAATAATGTATGTATCTCTGCAGTCGTCCTTGCGACTTGTAGATCATACGTTTCTTTTGATGACGTGAGCCTTGTAGGCGTCTGAAGAAGCACTGTTTTCATTCTGCTTAAAGCATCTATTCGAATAGAAGTAATTTTCAAACTGGGCCATGCCCTTGCCTCCCTGTCTGGAAAGGAGCTGGGGAATAAAGAACGTCCACAGCACTTGACCTTCGCCGTTGTAGTTACTAGATAAGGAGTCCCGGGCATAAGACTGCAACATCTGCGGTCTACAATAAGAATGTAACTCCCATTATAGAGTCTTTGAAAGAATGGTTCTATTTCAGTTGCAGGTGCGCCTTGCTGGTGACATGAAAGGTTGTATGAATTCCCTTCACAGGCTCCATGCAAACTAATTCCGTTACACAGAAGCGTGCCGCTTAGTGACATAGCACAATTGTTGCCACTAAGAAACACTTTCTGTCCTTTATTACTGACACATGCATGTGAATAGGGCAGGTTCCAAGTTGTTTTAAGGTACCCCTTTCCCAATTTCTCGTACATGCCAGCCTGTATATATTTTTGGCAGTATTGAAACCTGAAGGTTGAGATTGGAATATTTATGATTCCGTGGATTATCCATTCACTGACAGGTCGTTCTGACATTGTCATTGGTAATCTTTCTAGTTTTTCAATGCTCAAGATTGTATAATCAGCACCCTTTTGCGCCATACCGATTTGTCTATCAGTAAGGTTAAAGATTTGGAATAGTGACGTTGTGTTGATTAAACGCCAAGGCACATAGCCTGAACGCAGATTTTGTAACGTCCAGCCAAGCTGTACAATGGAACGCAATTGTGACTGACCATGTTGTAATAACAGTAAGTCTTGCGATAATATATCGATTGCTGAAGACACAATGCTGTCCAATGAAAAAATTCTGGAGGACAGAGTCATTAACCCATTGTCCACTACAGAAAGTGATTTTTCCAAATTGATACGGTCAATTTCCCGTATTCTTTCTGCTGTCTCAATTTGAGTAACCTTCCAGGCCTCATTGTATGCTGCATATACAGAGGCTGCTATGAAACGCTTTTGACGCTGTTTGCGTGGTCCCAGTATGAAATCACGCAAGTCAGCACCATCAGTAAGTAAAGTTAGGTGTTGCTTAATTTCAGGCAGTGTGGAAGTCTGTAGCCATTGAAGGCATAATTTGCCCACACTGTAGGTTGTTATTATCCCTGGGTGATGTCTTTGGGGATATCTAGGGTCTGGCCTGGTCATTTTGAAACCCTGTGTTTTATTCAGGAATCTATCTTGACAGTAATTTGTATCTGTGGGCCAGGTCAACCATTGTTTCCAATCAGGATGTGTTCTGTTTTGGTTTAATATATGGTTTACGTCTATCTCTTCATCTGTATCAGAGCTATTGCTAAACATTGTTGGCTTCGGAATAGACGGTTTAATTAAATCTTTGATTTTGGCTAAGCCAAGACAGGTGGTTTGTTGAACAGTGTCATTTAAAAATATCATTTGTTCTGGGATCATGCAGGCTCTAAACAAAGCTTCTAAACCCTGTACTTGCCATTCTTTTGTACCCCAAACACTTTTCAAATCAACATTTTTGTCCCAATAATCAAATCCAAATGTATTCATTTTTTCAAAGAATGAATCTGAATATATCAATTTTGTGTTGGTTATCATGGTTTTCATCCCTGTCTTGTTTGACAATTTAAAATAAAATGTTTCAGCATTACTTATGTTAAAACCTGAAAAATATGAATATTTGTCATATACGGTTCTAGAGCTTCCTTTTGGAGGTGTAGCACAATGTTCCCATTGATTATAACTTAAAACATTTCTAGGTTGTGCAGATTTATGTAAAAAATGGTTACCATAATGGTTATAGCAATACATACTATCATAATTTGTAGAACCTTGCAAATAATCATGTTTTGTAAATTTAGCAGACATTACTAAGTCAGACATCATGTTGTTAATACTTTCGAAGTCCCAATCATCAGCAAATGAGTTTGGTTTTGCAAAGTCACTCAAGGAGATCTTGATTTGGTGTGGATATTTCAGGATCTCGACCGGACCATAAATTTCATAGTCAGTGTTGTCCCAGGCTACCCCACCAGGTATAGGATTGGCTGTGAAGTTGGCTGAAGAAAGTTCTGAAGAAAGTTCTCTTTTCTCGACGTGTGAAGATGTGTGTGGTTTGAGGATCAAGTTGATGTTCTGACTTGCTGTGTCCATTTTAGCATATTTTCCCTCAATGAAGCGTCCCAAAGTAAATACCATGATGAGCCAAAGTATGAGGATAAATGCGCCAAAACCCACCCAAAATTCAATCCATAGAGAAACCAGATATGTTTCTTTCAGATGTTTCAAAAGTTCCTTCGCTTTGTCTTTAAAGGATTTTGATGATGGCTGTGTCTTTGATTCACTCAGGCTTTCAGAGGAATCATCGAAGTTGATGAAGTAACCGGATGCAGTTCTGTCAATTGTTCCAATTGGTTCAGGATTTCTGTTTTTTGCATTTTCACTTGGTACTTCAGTATAGATCGGTGTGTCTCTGCTAAATGTCTTTATTTGGGTTTTCAGAGGTCTGAGTTCTATTGCATTGTTGCATAGTCCTTCTTGTTCTTCTGCAGGCGTTTCGAATGTGATGAGCCTTTTTGTTAGGACCTCTGTACTGGTAGCAAACCTTGGTGTTCTGCTACTTATTGGGAGTCCACTTGGCCTACTGTTTGTTATCGGCCACATGTTGTGGTTTTACCAGGTCGATGGATACAACTCGGTTCTCCTTTTTTCCAGCAAGTGGCGGTAGTACAACTGATCTTGTCCCGTTGACAGACAAGACAGGAACTGCTTTTCTGTAAGAAGGCCCAAATTCCTTCTTTACCGCGATCTTCTCCCTGACTAGATCCCCGACTTTTGGAATCCAGACAGGTCTTGCCGGGACAGGTGGTGATTCTTCAGTGGTTGTTGGCTGTTGTTTCAACTGTATGTTGCTCAGGTCTTTTCTTGTTTTGTTTAAGTCCTGCAAAATAGCCAAACGGTCTTTGACATCAAAGGTTTTTCCTATTACCACTGAAGTCTGACTATCAAGGTCAGAGATCAACATCCTAGTTCCGAATAATAATTCGTACGGACTGAATCCCTTCAGAGAATTTTTTGGCAAGTTATTTAGACTACGTTGGACACTTATTAGATGTTTGATCCACCCAGCTCCCGAACCTAATATCCTTTCTATTATAGATTGCTTTCTGCCTTGGTTTTTTCTTTACACCATCCCGTACCCTCAGGAAGGAAGTGAGAAGATTCCCGCTGGGCTGTGCTCATTTGGCCATGTTTCCCCCCCAGGCTGGATTGCCTGAGTGAAAACAATGGTCGAACGTAGCATGCTCTTAGCGTATATGCCATTTAGACTCGCAAATCTTGTATAATAGTCCGGACGTCAGCCGAGTGCTGGTGATCTACATTATAAGTGGAAACTAGCCTGTATATGTTAATCGCAAGCCATTCTTTTTGCTGGTAATATTATCTGCCTTGATACGACGAGGTATTAAACTGCTTCTCTCCCCACTGCGATCTCTGTTGCAGTTTGGGCAGTTTTTTACAAACATGGTGTAGTGCAGGCTCATGCCTGGCCACCAGTACCGTGATTGTAATTCTTCCAGAGAATCTTTTAATTTAAGGTGTCTGAGACCCTCGCCCATGTGTGCGTCTGCGATTAACAAGTTTCTCCTGTCCATGTTTGGAATCACTCTATCCCCCACTCCAGGGATTCGAGCAAAAGGGACGGAGTTTGCATCGATTATGTATGTATAATTGAGTGGATAGTTGATCGGTAACGCTGAGCAGTCGCCTTTTGATGACGTTTTCACCGCCAGCAATGTTTCACCGTCAATGTATTTTAATGTACGCTTTTTTCGATCTACGGGAGCCGGTTTAGTGGCTGCCGCTGCGGCTGCTTCAGCCAATGAATTCCCCACAACGTGAACGCCATCACGCTGATGACTCAGTGAGTGAGTCACGTGAGTCTTTGGTAGTTCTTTTTGTAAAAGAGCTATTTGTTCCCAGAGCAGTTTCTGCTTTATTGGTGCATCTGTGTCATCTTTGTAACCGTTCTGAATCCATGTCTGCAAATCCTTGTTATATGCTTTGACGCAGTAATATGAATCTGACACTATAAGTGTCGGGAATTCGCGATCCGCATTATCTAGCGCCATTTTCAAAGCTATTATTTCAGTTTGTTGTTCTGAATTAGTTTCTACTGAGTGCGATTTTGTTAATAGAGGTCTTAGTTTACCTCCGCGCCACACTTCTTTTGTAATCTCACATGTGGGATTGTATGCATGTTCTCCCCAAACGGAGGGTTGAGCATGTCCGTCTGTATAGATTACACAGGCGTAATGTCGTAGAGGCAGAATGTCGATTGGCAGAGGATACGTCTTTTCATATTTTAGATTTTTTAATTCTTCTAGTTCTTTAGAAAATTGTCAACCAGGCTATACTTGATAATTCATATCCTACGTACAAGACTGTCAGATGGGCAATTCTGGATTTTTTAAAGTTGAATTTGTAACCCTCTGCGGCGAACCCAAGTATTATGGTGTTCACCCTTTTCAAGTGAGTCTCCAAGTCATCATCTGTTAAGTAAATGTCATCGACATAAGATAATGCTTCATCATCATATAGTTGTAGTAATTCTGTTACTCTCGCTGAGAATACCCCCGGGCTGTTCTTGTACCCCTGGGCTAACCGACAGAATTGTTTTTGAGTGCCATTTACTGAGAATGCAGTTAAATATCTGCTCTCTGGTGCTATGTTTTGACAAAAGAATCCATTGGAGATGTCCAGGGTTGTTTTGTATTTTTTGCGCACTATGTTATTCATTAGTGCAGCACTGTGTGAGTTTTGCACTGCAAAAGTTTTGCAACATGTGTTAAGGTGTCGGTAATCCAAAACTAGACGATATGAATTGTCTGGTTTGGAGACCGGAAACAAAGGATTGTTCATTTGTGAGGTGCAAGTTTCAATCACCCCCTGGTATTCTAGCTGATCTAGTATTTCATTTACTTGTTTTTTAGCTTCTTGCTTAATTGGGTACTGCCTTTGTGCAGTAGGTTGTGATTTTAACTGGATTTTGTGAGGAGGAGAATCCTCATCCCATCCTACATGATTTTTATATAAAGCAGGTGCTAAGGCCACTGCCCACTTTCTAGCAAGTGTGTATTTTTTATGAATCGGTATTTGATTCGAGAAGGCAGGCATAATTACTTCTTCGCCATGAGGGCACTCCCTGACAAACTCTGGTGGCCAGTCTTTTTCAGCTAGAAGGATGTCATAGCCTTTGGAGAGGTTATCCCAAAATAGTCCCCTTATTTTCCTAGTCTTATCTCCCTCTATACGTAATGTTATCTCGTATATCTTGTGGGGCATGCTAACTCTGGTGTCTGCAGTTTCCACTTGAAGGTATTCATTCGTGTCCACTGTCTCCAGATGATTCATAAGGACTTTGCGAGCTATGCTCACCTCTGCTGCGCTGTCTAGCATTGTCTGAGCCCACTCTCCGTTTTTCAGTTGTGTCCTCAGTATTCTCGGCATTGTTAACTACCTTGATACTGGCTACCTTCTTTTTTGGAAATTGTAATTTCTTTTTTAGCTGAGCAGGTTCCTTGTCTTTGGACTTGGCGTGCTCTTCTGATCGTCCTCTTCTTTCCGATTTCTGCGAGGAATTCTGAAAAGATTGAGAGGGACGTGTATCAATGTCTTGATATCTATCAGGTTTTTTAATATTATCCCTATTTCTAAGGTTATATCTATTCCCCGAGGGGTCACTCTGCGGTGACCTCTGTCTTTGGTTTGGAGATTTCTCTCTTCGCCTAGGAGACCTTCCTCGGTACTGGAATTTCTTTTCTTTAGGATTGGATTGTTTGTTTCCATCCCAGTTCTTTTTTGGTGAATTATTATTATTAAAAAATATTTTTTCTGGACTTGTAGTCAGTTGCGGTTTTACTGGTATTCCACCTAGACTATCTCTGCCTAGTTCTTCATAGGATTTTTCTATGATTCTTGCAATTTCAGCTGGTTGGTCTGCTATATCTGTCTCTTTTAACCTCTGGCGGATCGCCACGTTTGCTGCTTCACCTTTTATGTTGGCTAGTAATACAGCCGAGACCTGCTTGAAGTCTTTCAGTAATTTCATACCAAGAGTTAAAGCAGGTTCTGGACCGTATTCTTCTTGAATTTGTTTTAGCACATCTGGTATTACCGAAATGGATGGAACACCGTGCGTTTTTGTGTAGATGGAAGCAAAGACTGTACCCCAAGTGTCACAGTCCTCAATGTGTGGTGCGATTCCCATTGGGAGACATATAGTCAGAATCCTGTGTTTTTCTAATGGGGTGGTGTCAGGAAACACCGCCTCTATTTGGGTGATTTTCTGTGCCAACCAGAATGGTATCTGTTCCCGTATAGCTGGGACTTTACCTAGGCAGGATTGGATGTTCTGTGGTGTAATTTTATTTGTATTCCCCTGGTGAGGGGTCAGCTGTGGAAGTTTAATCGCTGGCTGGATTGTTGAAGTCCGCATTACATACTGAACTAATTGTCTATGAATTTTTAGTAGTTGTTTTAGCTGTATTAACAGCTCTGCTGCAGGCATTCTTTCGATGTCTGGATGTGGTGTGTATCCGGCTAAGACCGGCCACGTTGCTCCTGGTCTTCCTAAAGGACCGAGCCTTGTAATGTGATTGTTATGTATTAGGGCGCCATCAAATAAGAGCAAATGCTCTTGGAATTTGAGTGGTACTTCCACCTCCTCGAAAGGAGTGTATGTTTCAGGAGGTTCCTCTACTTTGTAATAGTGGAAGTACTTTGTTACAGCATTTGCTGCCGGAAAATGTATCCATGAATAGTATACCTCTGTCTGCCGATATTCGTGTGCCTCAATTACGAATATGACTGTGCCACCTCTAGGTGTCAGTCCATTTTCTATAAGTTTTAAGGTTATAGATCTCCTTTTAATGACCGGAATGAGTGTTATATTCGGGTCTGCTGCTTGCATGGTAGCATCAGCATCTGCGAGTTCAGTTGCTAATCTAACTGCCTCTCTTTCATCATCACTCTCTGCCATTTTACAGACAGGATGGTATTATGTTTGTTTGCAGATCAGGTTTCTTTATGGAACAAAGATTAGATGCACAATATTTTGGAACTGTTTATCCTTCAACGTTGACTTGACCAAGAACCATACATAGGAGTTCCCTCCTGCGAGGTTTTGGAGGATATAACCTTTCACCCACTCCAGACGTCTTTGGAGTATTTGGGAAAAAGGGGTCTGAGTGAGAAAGCACGACTGAGTTACTCTAAATGTCTTACGTTAGTTTTATCGCCCTTTCCAAACGCGTTGGGCGCCATGTAGTGTAGCTCCTATTTTCCCAATAGGCTCTGCGCATTGGAATAGTACCTACAGCAGTAAAGGCCTAGGCCAGACGTTAACTAGGTCTACTACTGTCGATACTAGACTTAATTTTTGGGTTTGCCAGCTAAGCTCAGAGTTCGCTAGAAACTTTCTCGAATGTTCAAGGAAGGAATTAACTCCCCTGATTAGACAAGAAGGGATTTAGTTTCTGACAACCATAGAACATGACAACTTTGCTCTCCCCTAATCAAGAGTCAATCTCGAGAGTCGTGTGAGCACAAGGCAATTATTTTACTCAGTCAGTACGTGCATTCTTAGTCTCATCAGAATGTAGAGAAAAGGAAGAGACGGGCGTGTTCAATAAAAAGGTGTTATTTATTGATCAGTCTCTTTTCTCATACATGAGAAATGGATCGATATTATTGCAATACTTATAGTTAAGTAAAGTGCATACATTAAAAGCAATAGTATAAAATAATACTGTAAAAACATTGATATGGTTTCTGAGCCATATGATGTTTAAAATGATTAAAATATATTTACATACACATATACATTTGACTAAACGTACTCAACTGGTGTTTCTAAATACGCCTACCCTGTGTACCTGACCTAAGTCTAATGCGTGGGCGGGAATAGAAAGTTACAGTTTAAGTTAAGTTTGTTTTTGCCAAGTGAATAACTAAAGAATTCTCTGTGAGGGGTTATTCAGTTCTGTACCTGGAATTTTAGGATGGATGAGGAATAGTATCTCTTTCTCTGCTCTCGATATTCCAGGCTGCCTGCGAGGGCTGCCCGAAAGCGCCGGTGCTGGGGCTCTCGGCTTGAGATAGCAGCGCGTCTCTCAGCGCGTCAGGAAGGCGGGGCTGCTGCCAGCGGGGTCTGCTTCTGCTCTCGGCTTCGGCAAGTATGGCTGCTCCGTCTTGTCACCACGCGTGTGTTTGCATAGGGCAAGGTCGGCAATATTTATACCTTAAAGGTGCCGAGATTGACGTAAGGATGGACATAGATACGTCAATAAAGATGTCATATGACTTGCTCGTTAGCACATTCTTTACTAAAGTTCTCTGTGAAATCAAAACAATGGCCGCACGGATTATCCAGGTTGTCATAGGTTTGATTTGTTATGAGAACGTCGTATGCCTTATCAGGGGCTGGAGGAATGTCGCTTGTCTAATTAGATCTCAAGCGTTATGACCTAATCAGATAACACGTTCCTGTGCCGTAGTGTGACTGCGTCAGATAACGGTATCTGCATCATGGGGGTTTTCTTGCCTCATGGGCTGACTGTTAGTTAACTTGATAGTTAGTTTAACCAGAATAGGGTCAGGAATAGGGGGACTGATTCAGAACCTATAGAAATACACGACAATTTGGACCGCTAGAATGTTGGGGCTATTAGTCTTGAGCTCTCGAACAGACCAATGGACCTCTATTTTTACCAAAATCAATATTTCCCCGGCTGGGAGACCTAGCTTGTTAGTGATCACTGGTCTATGTAATGTGATATACCCAGGAATAAAGGTAGGGGACGAGGACCACATTTCTTGGAGGATGCAAATATCAAATCGTTCTATGTATTGTATCCAGTGCGCAAGGGTTACCTTTGACCTCACCCCAGCCACATTCCAGGATACTATGGCTAGGTTTATGGGCTGCACTCGATCAATTGGATGAAATGATTGATTTCCATCTCCCATGAGCCCCGTTTGTGCCCCTGTCCGAGGTGCCAGGAGCAGCAACCCCTTGTTGTGACTATTGATAGCGATCGAATGCTGTTCAGTATTCCTTGGGCAGATAGTCAATGGTATTGGTTGAGTTGCGGCAATACAATGGCAGGTCTTAGATATAGGATTATTTGGTTTAGTTGAATATGGTATAATGCCTATGGGCAAAGTCTGATGTAGAAGTCAATCATTAATATTAAGGAGTGGGTCAGAACCCTGGTGGGAGACAGGATGATGAGTAGCTATATAAATATATATTTACACGTTATTTTTTATGCATAAGATGTATTTAGGTCACTGTATAGTTTTCATATGTTATTTGATTAGATGCTTATAGGGCTTAGTTTATTTTATCTTTCTACCACAAAATGTAAATATTATCGTAACAATTGTATCTTTAAGTGCTTCACTATTGAAATATTGAGGAAAACATAAAAAGAAAATATAATTACAAAAATACACAAATAAATGAGCTCATTCATGCAGCAACAGGTAAAAGTCTGAATTTCAAACTATTTATCCATACTTGCACACATGGAATTTAATGCAATACAATTTTATCTCTCTTCATTTTTCCCTATTCATGAATAACCTTTCTATATAGTTATGTATTTATATATTTATTACCTTACTCCTACATAAGAAAGAGAAAAAGAAAGAAGAAAGGAAGAAAGTAAGAAAGGAAAAAACGTACAATCCCTTCAATGCACTACTCTGTATCTCATCTTATACCGACCTCATTATATCCTCTACCTCCACTTTCTGACCTCCTTGTACTACTATATTCTCCTTAACATCCTTTCTTGACTCTTCACTCCTCTATCCCTCCTTGCCTCGCCCAAAACCTGATTCTACGACTATGATCTCCCATATAACCCTTTCTAGTCTGTTCCAACCTCTATCTCTCCTTGACTCACCCCAAACCACATTTTACTACTATGATCTGCCTAAAAACCCGTTCTAGATTCTTCCCTCCTCTATCCCTTCTTTGACTCATCCCAAACCTCTAACTAATATGATCTTCCAAATAACACTATCTAGACTCTTTCCTCCTCTACCCCTCCTTTATCCCATTCAATCAAACTAACAGACTCACATACCCACCACTCAAATTAACAATTTATATTTCCCCATACTAACCCACCACTAATTCAGAAACTTTGGGTTCCAGAGTAGTGTGCTACTCTCCAAAAAGTGCTTCAACACCTCATCATGGATAGTAAACGCTATATAAATACAATTACAATTACAATTACAATTACAATTACAATTACCATCACTTCGGTTCACCATTTCATTTTGTTAAAGGATACAAAAATGCACAATGCTTCCACAACGCTGACCAAGCACAATAAAAAACTCAAAAAACAATAAGAATGATAACAAAACTGAAAGTTCCTAGCAATCTTGCCATACGTCAGCAGTACAGAGTTTTCAGCCAAAAGCACTAAGCATGAAATAATTTGCAGTTTCATTTTTCATGCTATATGTAACGACTTACAAATTCAAATGTGTTACTCCATTTGGACGAATTTCTAAGACTGTAAACAAGATATACTTATGAACACTTATAACATGGAATTTGCTCACAGCTTTGCAAGTTATCCTGGCACAATCCCCTTTGTCCATCCTCCAACAAAAAATAAAACATATACAAAGACAATTGTTTTGGCATTTGCCCGATAAAAAGGTGCTCATAAGCTCCAACAGCCACATAGGCCAATTAACCAGCAGACATGCATGTTTCCCTTCAAAGAGAGTTTTAGTTAGTCGGCAATGGTGCAATTGATGGAGCAAGGTGGAAAAACTAAATTTTGTGTACCCCTTGTGAAATAAATGTTCCATAACATTAACATTTACTAACAGTGTGTTGTGGCGAAATAATCGACAAATAGTATAAGATGCACATACATGAACACGTGGGAACACTAATTTTTGCTTGCATGAAGCAATATAATCAACTAATTTGTATTGTTATTGTAATGTGAACTAATGCACAGCTTAAATATGAAAAAACACAAGATGAATGTGCTTATTGTACACGTTATTGTGCTGAAAAGCCGTCGGATATGTAAGTATAAATCACATTTATGTGGCTTACCTGCTAGGTAATAACTAATAGGGAAACATTAGTATGGTGGGAGGTAAACAGAAGGGCTTTAGTTCCATAATTAACATGAATTTGTGTTTGTTTCTATGATAGTTCCAAAAGTGGCCACTGAGGCCTACAAAATCTGGTTACTCTGGCTAACTGTGAGCAAGTGCTGGACTGCGCATGCGTGTCCAAAGCCTGCCAGCAAGAGTGAGCTGCCTGTATTTATTTATTTATTTATTTATTTATTTATTTATTTATTTATTTATTTGCTGGTTTTTATAGCGCTTGAATCGACTCCAGATGGAGTATCTCTGCGCTTTTTGGTGCCGGCTAAACTGAAGATGTGAAATTGGAGCAGATGCTAGATCTCATTTTTAAATAAAACAGTTTTCAGTTGCCTCCTGAATTTCAAGTGCTCAGTACACTGTCTTAGGGACAGAGGAAGTCTGTTCCATAGTGTGGGTCCTGTGATTGACAATGCTTTATTCCCATGCCTCGCTTTCTTGGCGCGGGGCACCACTAAGAGCAAATTGTTGCTTGATCTTAGCGTTCGAGATGGCATATAGGGAATAAATTTGTTTTTAAGATAAGCAGGCCCTTGTCCATGGAGACATTTGTGGATCAGGCAAGCTATCTTGAATTTTGTTCTTTGCCGGATCGAGAGCCAATGTAATTGCTCAAGGAGGGGTTTGGATGGAGTCCTTGGCGGGGCATTCAGAACCAGTCGGGCCGCAGTATTTTGAATGACCTGGAGCTTAGCCAGCACACCTTCATTTGCTGAAAGCAGCAGGCCATTACAATAATCGATCCGACTTAGCACGAGTGCCTGTACTAGCGTCCTCCTAAAAGAATCCGGCAGTAGAGGGAAGACCTTGCGCAGCAGGCTGATGGTATGGAAGCAAGAACCCGAGATAAAGTTGGAGTGCTGTTTTAGAGATAGTTCTTGGTCCAAACGGACCCCCAGATTTTTCACTATCTGCTTTGGTTCTGGGGCTGCTCCCAAGTCCTGTGGCCACCAATCTGGGGCCCATAGCATCCTGGCTTCTCCAAACAGCATGACTTCCGTCTTGCTGACGTTGCACTGAAGGCAATTGGAAGACATCCAATGTGCCACTGCCTTCATGCCTGATGAAAAGGAGTTTCTTACTTCAGCGGAGAGGGTTTTAAAAGGGAAGAGGAGCTGGGTATCATCAGCGTAGGATACTGGGATAAACCCGTACCTACGCATCACTCTAGCCAGGGGTGCCACATAAATGTTGAAGAGGGTCGGGCTAAGACACGAACCCTGGGGCACCCCTTTTGATATCTCCATCTCCGCTGAATGATATGCACCCATGGTGACAGTCTGGGTGCGCTCGGATAAAAAACTCCTTAGCTCGGATGGGAAGTTCAAGGCTGCTTTGCCCTGAAGTCAGGATGATTGCAAAAACATGGACGGTCAAGTCTTCTGAACGTGGGAATATAGTGCAACGTTGCGAGTCAAGGAAGTGACCAGGCCAAAGACTGTCCTAAACAATACCGCATTAAGATTTTGCTGATTCACCGTGAATATGATGTTGTAATGGTGAAGAGATGCTCACCCACCCAAATTGTCCAATCAGAACCCGAATTGGTGATGTTAGATACTTTTTAGGTAGATTAAGTTAGGAAATTAGTGTATAAAACCCCCTGATTTTGCTTAGAGGTAGTCGTTTTTCCCGAGTTTCCTCTCGAAGTGCTGACGGATTGCAGATCGATTCCTGGATGTAAGATACTTTAAGTTATTTCTTGTTTAACTTGCAGGACTGAAAGGATAAGATGAGGGTGTTAGTTAAGGATGTTAGGAGAGAATGAATTTGGAACTATCTATTCTTTGCTAAACTTTTAACTGATCTTCAAATAAATGACTATTTTCTGAGCTCTGAATAAAATAATTATTTTAGAGATAAAGTTTAAGATTTTACTGAATAAAGAATTAATTAAAGCCTAAATGTCAGACATATTAAAGTTTTGCTTTTAATAAAATTAGGAAAATGGAATATTAAAAGCTGGTCTTGTAATATTTCCTACGCCTGATTTTCTTTCTAGCAGATCCATTGCCACTATGGTGGTGTGTCTGAATAAAATTCATGTTTGTTAAAACCATGGTAAATTGTATAAACTATAGGTGTAAATAATAGCTAGTTAAATAGGTTAGACACTCCGCCAAATGTTACAGCATTACTCCTTTGCGTTTCACCAAAACCTTGAAACCGAGTTAAGTGAAAAGAGTAAGAGTGCAGTGTTATGGGCCCCACTGACGAATGAATGTGTGTTCTGAGGTTTCAGGGAAATGGTAAGTGTTGATTAGAAATGATTTTTGGAGTTCCGCTGTAGCAGTTATATCTTGGTAGCAGAGTAGTGGTTGCTAAGGAAATTAGCTAGGGGTTATGTATAAGGTACTATATAGAATTTTATGTACAGAATTATGACTAACATCTGTTGAGTTCGTATTACGTTATATGTAGTCCTGAAAAGGCTTTCAAGTGTTGCGTGAAGCTAGTGCCTCTGTCTGCAGGCAGAGGAAGTGTGGCAGGTAAAGTCGCACAGTGCATTGGTCTGTTTCAAAAAAGTAGTATCGTCGAATACTGCGGTGGTATTGTCGCATATCACTGTTTAGGGACATTAGGTGTGAAAGGATAAATGTATAGTGAAGACAGTTTATAAAATCTTAGCCTTCAAGCACAGGGATCATTGCGTATCCTGATTAAAACTTACTTCTGGGAGAGTAATAGGACTCAGCCCGAGCTTGATAGAAGGGTAAAGGAGTGGCGTCTACTTTACTAACGAAAGAGGAATTCTGAGGTGGGCTAGAGGTAAGCGCTGCCTACTGGTAATACAGAGTTCGTGTATATATGAATAGGGATTTCCGTATGAACGCATGTAAATGAAATTGCAATACGCGTTCTGGTGAAGCTCTGGGATTGTCTCTAAGGAGGTGAAAAAGATCTCAGTGCTTTCCTGGAGAAACAAGTTCATTATTGCCTGATAGAAGGGTAACGTATTGGGTAGTGCTACTTTATCGACGAGTCTAAAATTCTGTGGAGGTAAGCTTCGACTACTCCAGTTACAGAATACTTGTGTGATTGAAAATTTCTATCACTTAATTAGCGAACCAGGCAAATGGTATTGTTTTCTGTAAAGTTACTAACTGATTTAGTAAAATATCTTGTAAATACGGCTTCTTGAAAAATCCTGTAAAGGAGGGGTTAGTCTGCGCTGCAGAAGCCGGAGCGCTGGTGATGTCAAAAGTGTCGCGCCGGGATTGGTCCTCGTGACCAAGACAGAGTAGGTACAAAAGGGGATGATGGATGGAGCGTTTGAACAAATCAAACACTCACCCCCAGTCAACTGATCTGGGTTTAACCCATCACCATTCTTTAGTTCACTCAGCCACCCCAGTTCAGACATGGCTATATGCAAATCAGTCTGACCCTGTGCCTCGTGGGAACAGTCCAGCCCGAACTGCCAAGCCATGTCTTCCCTGGATCGGAAACAAGCATCCTGGAACCGGTTTCGGATTCATAATCCTCATCAGCCAGGCTATCTTGAATCTAGTGGCCAAGTGAACAAGGGACTCACGTCTGAGCATACCCTGCCACACTTAGGGCGAACAAAGCGATACAAAAGGGGATGATGGACGGAGCGTTTGAACAAATCAAACACTCACCCCCAGTCAACTGATCTGGGTTTAATCCATCACCATTCTTTAGTTCACTCAGCCACCCCAGTTCAGACATGGCTATATGCAAATCAGTCTGACCCTGTGCCTTGTGGGAACAGTACAGCCCGAACTGTCAAGCCATTTCTTCCCTGGACCGGAAACAAGCATCCTGGGACCGGTTTCGGATTCATAATCCTCATCAGCCAGGCTATCTTGAATCCAGTGGCCAAGTGAACAAGGGACTCACGTCTGAGCATACCCTGCCACACTTAGGGCGAACAAAGCGATACAAAAGGGGATGATGGATGGAGCGTTTGAACAAATCAAACACTCACCCCCAGTCAACTGATCTGGGTTTAATCCATCACCATTCTTTAGTTCACTCAGCCACCCCAGTTCAGACATGGCTATATGCAAATCAGTCTGACCCTGTGCCTCGTGGGAACAGTCCAGCCCGAACTGCCAAGCCATGTCTTCCCTGGACCGGAAACAAGCATCCTGGGACCGGTTTCAGATTCATAATCCTCATCAGCCAGGCTATCTTGAATCCAGTGGCCAAGTGAACAAGGGACTCACGTCTGAGCATACCCTGCCACACTTAGGGCGAACAAAGCGATACAAAAGGGGATGATGGACGGAGCGTTTGAACAAATCAAACACTCATCCCCAGTCAACTGATCTGGGTTTAATCCATCACCATTCTTTAGTTCACTCAGCCACCCCAGTTCAGACATGGCTATATGCAAATCAGTCTGACCCTGTGCCTCGTGGGAACAGTCCAGCCCGAACTGCCAAGCCATGTCTTCCCTGGACCGGAAACAATCATCCTGGGACCGGTTTCGGATTCATAATCCTCATCAGCCAGGCTATCTTGGATCCAGTGGCCAAGTGAACAAGGGACTCACGTCTGAGCATACCCTGCCACACTTAGGGCGAACAAAGCGATACAAAAGGGGATGATGGACGGAGCGTTTGAACAAATCAAACACTCACCCCCAGTCAACTGATCTGGGTTTAATCCATCACCATTCTTTAGATCACTCAGCCACCCCAGTTCAGACATGGCTATATGCAAATCAGTCTGACCCTGTGCCTCGTGGGAACAGTCCAGCCCGAACTGCCAAGCCATGTCTTCCCTGGACCGGAAACAAGCATCCTGGGACCAGTTTCGGATTCATAATCCTCATCAGCCAGGCTATCTTGAATCCAGTGGCCAAGTGAACAAGGGACTCATGTCTGAGCATAGCCTGCCACACTTAGGGCGAACAAAGCGATACAAAAGGGGATGATGGACGGAGCGTTTGAACAAATCAAACACTCACCCCCCGTCAACTGATCTGGGTTTAATCCATCACCATTCTTTAGTTCACTCAGCCACCCCAGTTCAGACATGGCTATATGCAAATCAGTCTGACCCTGTGCCTCGTGGGAACAGTCCAGCCCGAACTGCCAAGCCATGTCTTCCCTGGACCGGAAACAAGCATCCTGGGACCGGTTTCAGATTCATAATCCTCATCAGCCAGGCTATCTTGAACCCAGTGGCCAAGTGAACAAGGGACTCACGTCTGAGCATACCCTGACACACTTAGGGCGAACAAAGCGATACAAAAGGGGATGATGGACGGAGCGTTTGAACAAATCAAACACTCACCCCCAGTCAACTGATCTGGGTTTAATCCATCACCATTCTTTAGTTCACTCAGCCACCCCAGTTCAGACATGGCTATATGCAAATCAGTCTGACCCTGTGCCTCGTGGGAACAGTCCAGCCCGAACTGCCAAGCCATGTCTTCCCTGGCCCGGAAACAAGCATCCTGGGACCGGTTTCGGATTCATAATCCTCATCAGCCAGGCTATCTTGAATCCAGTTGCCAAGTGAACAAGGGACTCACGTCTGAGCATACCCTGCCACACTTAGGGCGAACAAAGCGATACAAAAGGGGATGATGGACGGAGCGTTTGAACAAATCAAACACTCACCCCCAGTCAACTGATCTGGGTTTAATCCATCACCATTCTTTAGTTCACTCAGCCACCCCAGTTCAGACATGGCTATATGCAAATCAGTCTGACCCTGTGCCTCGTGGGAACAGTCCTGCCCGAACTGCCAAGCCATGTCTTCCCTGGACCGGAAACAAGCATCCTGGGACCGGTTTCGGATTCATAATCCTCATCAGCCAGGCTATCTTGAATCCAGTGGCCAAGTGAACAAGGGACTCACGTCTGAGCATACCCTGCCACACTTAGGGCGAACAAAGTGATACAAAAGGGGATGATGGACGGAGCGTTTGAACAAATCAAACACTCACCCCCGTCAACTGATCTGGGTTTAATCCATCACCATTCTTTAGTTCACTCAGCCACCCCAGTTCAGACATGGCTATATGCAAATCAGTCTGACCCTGTGCCTCGTGGGAACAGTCCAGCCCGAACTGCCAAGCCATGTCTTCCCTGGACCGGAAACAAGCATCCTGGGACCGGTTTGGGATTCATAATCCTCATCAGCCAGGCTATCTTGAATCCAGTGGCCAAGTGAACAAGGGACTCACGTCTGAGCATACCCTGCCACACTTAGGGCGAACAAAGCGATACAAAAGGGGATGATGGACAGGGCGTTTGAACAAATCAAACACTCACCCCCAGTCAACTGATCTCGGTTTAATCCATCACCATTCTTTAGTTCACTCAGCCACCCCAGTTCAGACATGGCTATATGCAAATCAGTCTGACCCTGTGCCTCGTGGGAACAGTCCAGCCCGAACTGCCAAGCCATGTCTTCCCTGGACCGGAAACAAGCATCCTGGGACCGGTTTCGGATTCATAATCCTCATCAGCCAGGCTATCTTGAATCCAGTGGCCAAGTGAACAAGGGACTCATGTCTGAGCATAGCCTGCCACACTTAGGGCGAACAAAGCGATACAAAAGGGGATGATGGACGGAGCGTTTGAACAAATCAAACACTCACCCCCCGTCAACTGATCTGGGTTTAATCCATCACCATTCTTTAGTTCACTCAGCCACCCCAGTTCAGACATGGCTATATGCAAATCAGTCTGACCCTGTGCCTCGTGGGAACAGTCCAGCCCGAACTGCCAAGCCATGTCTTCCCTGGACCGGAAACAAGCATCCTGGGACCGGTTTCAGATTCGTAATCCTCATCAGCCAGGCTATCTTGAATCCAGTGGCCAAGTGAACAAGGGACTCACGTCTGAGCATACCCTGCCACACTTAGGGCGAACAAAGCGATACAAAAGGGGATGATGGACGGAGCGTTTGAACAAATCAAACACTCACCCCCAGTCAACTGATATGGGTTTAATCCATCACCATTCTTTAGTTCACTCAGCCACCCCAGTTCAGACATGGCTATATGCAAATCAGTATGACCCTGTGCCTCGTGGGAACAGTCCAGCCCGAACTGCCAAGCCATGTCTTCCCTGGACCCGAAACAAGCATCCTGGAACCGGTTTCGGATTCATAATCCTCATCAGCCAGGCTATCTTGAATCCAGTGGCCAAGTGAACAAGGGACTCACGTCTGAGCATACCCTGCCACACTTAGGGCGAACAAAGCGATACAAAAGGGGATGTTCCCATGAGGCACAGGGTCAGACTGATTTGCATATAACCATGTCTGAACTGGGGTGGTTGAGTGAACTAAAGAATTGTGATGGATTAAACCCAGATCAGTTGACTGGGGGTGAGTGTTTGATTTGTTCAAACGCTCCGTCCATCATCCCCTTTGGTATCGCTTTGTTCGCCCTAAGTGTGGCAGGGTATGCTCAGACGTGAGTCCCTTGTTCACTTGGCCACTGGATTCAAGATTGCCTGGCTGATGAGGATTATGAATCCGAAACCGGTCCCAGGATGCTTGTTTCCGGTCCAGGGAAGACATGGCTTGGCAGTTCGGGCTGGACTGTTCCCATGAGGCACAGGGTCAGACTGATTTGCATATAACCATGTCTGAATTGGGGTGGCCGAGTGAACTAAAGAATGGTGATGGATTAAACCCAGATCAGTTGACTGGGGGTGAGTGTTTGATTTGTTCAAACTCTCCGTCCATCATCCCCTTTTGTATCGCTTTGTTCGCCCTAAGTGTGGCAGTGTATGCTCAGACGTGAGTCCCTTGTTCACTTGGCCACTGGAATCAAGATAGCCTGGCTGATGAGGATTATGAATCCGAAACCGGTCCCAGGATGCTTGTTTCCGGTCCAGGGAAGACATGGCTTGGCAGTTCGGGCTGGATTGTTCCCATGAGGCACAGGTTCAGACTGATTTGCATATAACCATGTCTGAACTGGGGTGGCTGAGTGAACTAAAGAATGGTGATGGATTAAACCCAGATCAGTTGACTGGGGGTGAGTGTTTGATTTGTTCAAACGCTCCGTCCATCATCCCCTTTTGTATCGCTTTGTTCGCCCTAAGTGTGGCAGGGTATGCTCAGACGTGAATCCCTTGTTCACTTGGCCACTGGATTCAAGATAGCCTGGCTGATGAGGATTATGAATCCGAAACCGGTCCCAGGATGCTTGTTTCCGGTCCAGGGAAGACATGGCTTGGCAGTTCGGGCTGGACTGTTCCCATGAGGCACAGGGTCAGACTGATTTGCATATAACCATGTCTGAACTGGGGTGGCTGAGTGAACTAAAGAATGGTGATGGATTAAACCCAGATCAGTTGACTGGGGGTGAGTGTTTGATTTGTTCAAACGCTCCGTCCATCATCCCCTTCTGTATCGCTTTGTTCGCCCTAAGTGTGGCAGGGTATGCTCAGACGTGAGTCCCTTGTTCACTTGGCCACTGGATTCAAGATAGCCTGGCTGATGAGGATTATGAATCCGAAACCGGTCCCAGGATGCTTGTTTCCGGTCCAGGGAAGACAAGGCTTGGCAGTTCGGGCTGGACTGTTCCCATGAGGCACAGGGTCAGACTGATTTGCATATAACCATGTCTGAACTGGGGTGGCTGAGTGAACTAAAGAATGGTGATGGATTAAACTCAGATCAGTTGACTGGGGGTGAGTGTTTGATTTGTTCAAACGCTCCGTCCATCATCCCCTTTTGTATCGCTTTGTTCGCCCTAAGTGTGGCAGGGTATGCTCAGACGTGAGTCCCTTGTTCACTTGGCCACTGGATTCAAGATAGCCTGGCTGATGAGGATTATGAATCCGAAACCGGTCCCAGGATGCTTGTTTCCGGTCCAGGGAAGACATGGCTTGGCAGTTCGGGCTGGACTGTTCCCATGAGGCACAGGGTCGGACTGATTTGCATATAACCATGTCTGAACTGTGGTGGCTGAGTGAACTAAAGAATGGTGATGGATTAAACCCAGATCAGTTGACTGGGGGTGAGTGTTTGATTTGTTCAAACGCTCCGTCCATCATCCCCTTTTGTATCAAGACAGAGTAGGAGCTGATTGGTGCATCACGGAAAACAGCGAGAGCTATTGGTTGAGCACTACAGTGACGTATCTTGTTCTAATTGGTGTGCTAGTGCAAACCGCGCTGTGATAGGTTGGTGTTACGGAACAGCAAACAGGGAAGGGCGCAATCTTTTGAAAGACAGAGAATTACCAGAAAAATATCTTATTACTATTATGACGACGACAAGAAGAAACCTTCATGGTTTAAAAAGTTGAAAAACATGTTTGGAAAAGACAAAGAGGTAGTTACGAGAGAGGGAAAAATACTTCCTTCGCCAAAAACACCTGCTTATCATATGATGTCGAAATATGGTTACCATACGTGTGTTTGGTTGGAGAATTGGGTACGGTATACCAAGGATGACGGTGTGTTAGCTTTTCCAGAAGGAGGATCATTTGATTTGGCAATTATGAGAAATCTGAGAGACAGAATGATGATGCTTGAATTGAGACCTAGACCAACTCAGTTTGAAGCATTGGTTAAATGGGAAGATGAGATGCATGAACTAGAAAGCGAGAGGTTAAGCAAGCATATCAGACCAAGAGGTAGAGGTCAAAATTTATGGGGAGAAACACATGAGAGTAGAATGCGTAAATGGAGAAATGGTAACATGTGTGATGGCATGTATCCAGTTAGACTAGTGGAAGAATATGAAGGACGGAAATGTACAGAAAAGAAAAAGAATGTGGAGACAGGGAACCAAGGTCATGGTGAAAGTGAATCAGAGGATGCTGTATTGGAAGAAATATTAAATAGGAGACCGCCACCATATCAGCCAGGTTTTTTATGGACTACCCCGAATGCTCCAATAGCAGATGAGAGAGTTAGTGAAACTCCGAGACTACCATCACATTTCCGAGAATTCCCTGAAAGAGAAGAAACGTGATATATTCCAAGTACACCGATTGGGGAGGCTACAATTATAGGTACTCCTGTACAAATAAATGATTCACACAGAACTGGGCTAAGTACAGAAAACAAAGTAATGTACAGCCAGATATTTCTGATTATGAACGTTCTGCACATGAATTGATTCAAAATCTTATGAAGAATATGGAAGCAGTAACTGTCCCAGTGACAATAGGACCTGGAATACCAGTATTCGAAAATCAAAGAATAAAAGAGCCAAGTTTAACCATTCGATTGCGACAGAGTCTGCAGAAAGTAAAAGAGAATATTTATCCTGATTTGTCAGAAATGAGGCGGAATATAAATGTGAATCCACCTGAATTGACTTTTAATCAGAGTTCATTATGCAGATACTCGACGGGAGCAGAATCTGACTCTGCAACCCCAGAGAGAAGTGTAGATAAAATAGATCTAACTCAAACACCTGTAGGACCATCAGATAAAGAATTGAGTGATTGAATTAAAACTTTAAAATTAAAAGAGCAGGAATCAAAAGTACTGGATGTAGCAAAATTAAAAGTAGACATGGAAGAATTAATCATTAGAACTATTGGAACAGACAGACTAAAAACATACCAAGATGATGAACTTATGTTTTTGTGTAAAAGCATAACATGGAAAGCCAAATGGTGTATGATCAGTTGGAAGAATTAGCGAGTGAATATGTAATAGAATTTTCAAAAATAAAATCATTACAGAAAACATATTGAGTAGATTTTGCAGAAAGAGACATTGAGAACACGAATACTGCTGGGATGTTAGCACAAATAAAAGATTTGATTGTGTTGTTGCGAAAATGGGGAGACGTAAGTAAATGGAGGGTTGAGTGGGCAAAGAAGAAAGAAGAGAACAGTGACAAATCCATATTAGCTTTTCCAATCAGAGAAAAGGAAACAGTGACAACTGAGTTTCCCATGACAGAGATACCTGGAGGAGGATATGTGCATGTTTCTTGGAGCAGACAAGATATATTGTCATTCACAAATGATTTTCCTAGGTTGAGAGAGAAACCAGTGGAATGGTATCGACAGGTAGACAGATTTGTAAAAGTGTCAAAAGTTTTATGGATCGATTTGGATGGACTGTTTGACATAGTGGTGCCAGTAGACCTATGGACAGAATGCAAAATATCTGTAGATTGGCCAAGGGAAGAGTATCCCAGAGATAAAGTAACAGGAGCCCCATCACCAGATGTAATGCGAAACTACGAACAAGTGATAGTATGGCTGAAAAATAAAATACCTCCAAAAGAAACTGATTGGGTGAAAATAGACAGGACCACACAAGAGCCAAAAGAAACATTCATTCTAAGAAAGATTGTTGTTAGTTTTCAAACAGTATAGCGGTTATGAGGAGCTGAATGAAAAGGACATGAGTCACTTTATATATATATTTGTATATGGTTTGAGACCAGAAATTTCAGACATGATTAGACACAGCATGATAGGATGGCAGTCGAGCTCAGTAGATAAAGTACTGAGACAGGTAAAATATTGCAGTGAAGAAATTGAAGCAAAACAGAAAAAAGAGAAAGCCATGTGGGCACAAGTGAAAGTAGCAGAACAGCAAGTGGCGCAAATGGAGAGTAAAAATACAGGGAATCAAGGTAGTTGTAAAGGTAAACCTAAATTAGTAGGGAATATTGATGAATTGAAGAAGAAATTTCCATGTTTCAATTGCTGCAAGTTAGGGCATTGGAAGAAAGAATGTAAATGTCCACCTAGACTTATTGGAGAAAATACATCATTGAATCCGCAGGTGCAGTTTGAGGTAAATCAACCGCAACCGCAACAACAGCAGATAGCAAATCATCAAAGTCAGGTGCCGCAACCGCCACTGCCATACAGTGTAAACCAGCAGAAATACAGTGCAGAGACAGGATTCAGCAGAGGTGAACAGGTAAAAAGACCGCAAAGAGTGAATGCGTGTCCTCAGTATTGCATTACAAGAGGAGGATGACAGTGAGCCGGATAAAAGTTTCTGACGGTGCCTGAGAGAGGAAGAAGAGTGTGTACTTGGAGCCACTCTTGAGGTAGATCAGTCAGGTCCATTTGTGAGTGAAAAGGTGAATGATGTAGAAATAAGTTTCCTAGTGGACACTGGTGCTTCTTGTTCTACTGTTAGATCAGTGGAAGTTCAAAATCTTCCTCTCTCGGGAGAGACCATTCAAGTTGTAGGTGTAGCTAACAGACAGATAAAAACTCCCTTGACAAAACCAGTTGAAATAGAAATTGGAACTTTCAAAGATATGCATCGATTTGTGGTGTGTGATAGTAGTCCTGTGAATTTATTGGCTAGGGATATAGTGTGCAAGATGAACTGTGCCATATATTGTTCACCGGATGGCATTGAATTGCAAACTCCAGATAAAGATATTTTGTATAAATTGACAATGTTCATGATTGAGGCAGAGCAGGATAAGCTATTTCCTGTTTTTGATGAAGAAAAGATTCCTGTTGAATTGAAAGAGGCAGTGAAAGAAGGAGTACAGGATTTCACTGGAAAAGATTTAGGTTTGATGAAAGGTGTTGATCATGTGAAAGTTACAGTAAAAGAAGGTGCAAGTTACCCAAATATACCTCAGTATAAGATGACTACAGAAGTAATTGAAGGAATAACTCCAGTGATTGACAAAATGATTGAGCAGGGAATACTGAGAGAAATAGAGAGCAGTCCTTGTAATTTGCCAATTATGGGATTGAAAAAGCCTAACGGAACATTGAGAATTGTGCAGGACCTTAAAAAGGTTAATAAAATTGTTGTCCCATGTTGTCCGATTGTTCCGAATCCAGCAGTGATTCTGTACCAAATTTCTCATGATGCAGAATGGTACACTGTGATTGATTTGTGCAATGCATTCTTCACTGTTCCATTGCATCCAGAAAGCCAACCAATTTTTGCATTCTGATTCCAAAATCGTATCCTAGCATGGTATAGAATTCCGCAAGGGTATACTGAGAGTCCATTGATTTTTAATCAGCTGCTAAAGAAATCATTAGAAAACTTGAGCATGCCTGGAGAGTCTGTGTTAGTACAATACATTGATGATCTTTTGATTGCATCAAAAACAATGGATGCGTGTGTAACTGACACCGTAGCATTGCTGAATCATTTGGCAGAAGAGGACATAAAGTGTCTCCATCAAAATTACAGTTTTGTCAAAATGAAGTACAATATCTAGGTCACAAGATTGCTAAAGGAATCAGACAAGTTACAATAGAAAGAATCAAAATGATACAAGGAATGCAGCCACCTAAAACTCAAAGACAGGTAGAATGTTCTTGGGAGTGGTAGGTTATTGTAGACAGTGGGATAGTGGATTTTCATTGATTGCAAAACCATTACAGAGACTGACAAAAGTAGACATCAGAGATCCCATTGTTTTGACCAAAACAGAGATGGAAGCATTTGAACAGCTGAAAACTAAACTATGTGAAGCACCAGCTTTAGGAATGCCTGATTATGAGAAAGAATTTGAACTGTACTGCAGTGAGCGAGAAGGATGTGCATTGTCAGTATTGGTTCAGAGACATGGAAAATTGAGAAAACCAATTGCGTATTTCTCGGCTGTTTTGGACCCTGTTGCAAAAGCTTTGCCAGGTTGTCTGAAAGCAGTACCAGCAACTAGTGTAAGTCTGGAGCAAAGTGAAGGAATAGTGATGGGATTTCCTGTGAGGGTATATGTGCCTCATTCTGTGGAGATTCTCCTCACTAGAGCAAAAACACAGTATGTGACCAACAGTAGAATGACCCGTTATGAGAAAATAATTTTGGGAGCTGAGAATGTGACCATTACCAGATGTGTGAACGTTAATCCTTCGACATTGTTACCTGACACCATTGAGGCAGAAGTGAAAGGTGAGCTTGATCACAAATGTTTGGATGTTCTTGAATACTGCACAAAACCTAGGCCAGATATCAGAGATGAACCTTTACCTGAATCAGATTTTGTGATGTTTGTGGATGAATCATGCCTGAGAACAGAGAGTGGTGTTCTAAGTGCTGCACATGCCGTTTGTACTGTGGCAGAAGTGTTGGAAGCATCTTGTCTAAAAGGAATTCATTCTGCTCAAGTAGCAGAATTAATTGCTTTGATACGAGCATGTGAATTAGGAAAAGAGGTGAAAGTAACTATAGTGACTGACAGTCAATATGGTCATGGAGTTGTTCATGATTATGGACAGCTCTGGTCCCAAAGAGGTTATTTGACCTCAGCAGCAACACCTATTCGGAATGCTGAATTTGTGAAAACAGTAATAGAGGTGATCCATTTACCTGAGAAGATAGCTGTTGTGAAATGTTCAGCCCATAAAAAGAGTGAGGATACATTGCCCGTGGAAACAATTATGTGGATGCAATTGCGAAGCATTGTGCGAAAAATCAAATTTCAATCAATCGAGAAAAGCTCAAAGAACATGTTCGGAGTCCTTTATTGCTAACTACTGTAGTCAAGATTTGGCAGGAAGTGAAACAGATACAGGAGGAGGCAGAAGCAGAAGAAAAAGATATTTGGTTAAAAGCAGGCTGCAGACAAAGAGAGGAAGATGAAATCTGGGTTTACAAAGGTGAAAGACCATTAATGCCCAATAGCATGATCTCAGACATGGCCCGAATGTACCATGGTCAGGCCTACATTGGTAGAGATGCTATGATTCGTCTATTTAGACAGACTTGGTATAATCCCAAGTTCAGAATGATTGCCAAAAGCCTGTGCCAAAGATGTTTCGTATGTCAGCAATTCAATCCAAACAGAAGAACTATTGTAAGCTTGGGAACCATAGGACGGGAGGGTGGTCCATTTACATGAGTTCAGATGGATTTTGTAGAGTTGCCCTCATGTAATAGGCTTAGGTACATTCTTGTAAAAATCTGTTTGTTCTCCCGATGGGTGGAAGCTTTCCCCACGAGAAGGAACGATGGGTTGACTGTTGCTAAACAGTTTTTACGTGAGATAATACCACGTTTCGGGTTCCCGGTGACAATTGAGTAAGACCGAGGCCCTCATTTCCAAAATGAACTTATGCTCTGGATATTCGCCAGAAGCTGCATTGTGCTTACAGACCTGAGGCTTCAGGAGTAGTGGAACAGGTGAATGGAACAATTAAAAACAGAATTGCAAAAATGTGTCTGGCAACAGGACTTAACTGGCCCGATGCCTTGCTGCTTGTCTTAATGACACTAAGAAGCATACAAGTGGCCTTCCTCCCCATACAGACCGGATTCGTCGCAACACGTCCGCTGCTGCAGCGGGGCTGTCGCCAACGCCTCCCCAGGGTCTCAGGAGCAACGCAACGCTTGTTTTCCACCGCACCAGCTTCTGCTTTTTGGAACTTTGTTGCAACTAAAAGGTACTGTGAGTAAACGTGACGCAACTGTGAACTTTTCACGCATCAGTAGAGAATTCTATTGCAACGTAGAGAATTCTATCGCAACCTAAAGAATTTTAACGCAACCTTAAGAACTCTTTTGAAACCATATTCTTGAACTGTGTATGTTGGATCTTTGTCGTTTTGGTCTTGTGTAGTTTAGATTAAAATACCTTTATTTTTCTAAACTGTTGTGGAGTCAGTTTGTGGTGTTTTCACTGTGTTACTGTAAGTGTTGGTACAAATACTTTACGCATTGCCTCTGGTTAGCCTAGACTGCTTGTGCCAAGCTACCTAGAGGGTGAGCAGGGGTTATCTCAGAGGGTTATCTCCTTGCCCTGACTAGAAGCAAGGGTCCCTATTTGGACAGTGGTACCTACCTCTGCCAACTAGAGACCCCCAGATCTAACAACAATGATATGAGTTTGTGCATGTGAGCACGTGTGACATGGTGGTCATTGATATTATATTTACCGATATTCTCATTATTATGCATACAGGTGTCACATCATACATCAATTTTGCATTCACTGATATTGAATTCATTATGAGTGTTTAATTTGCATTGTACATTGACATTGGATTTACTGGTATTTACATCATTGTGCGTGTTTAATTTGCATTGTACATTGACATTGGATTTACTGGTATTTACATCATTGCGCATCCATAGATTACAGTTTACATCAATATTGCATTTATTGGTACTGCTACTGCTATGCATACATACATCAGGGTATACATTGCTATCATATTTATCAATCTCAAAACTTTCGTAATTATTGGGCTCCTTAGGTCACTCAGTGCTTCTGGGGCCATAAGGTATTTTTCCAAATGTCCTAAAGAAATATTCTGAACATTCCCCTAGCTGTATTTCCCCAATATCGAAGTTTATATATTTACTCAAAGTGCCTTACAAGGCGATTTTAGCATTGAACATTATTATTAAGAGATCACTATGCCACAAGTTTATATTTAACTTTAGACAAACTGCAACCATTGTACATTTTATATTACAGCTGGGACAGATGAAGTTAGCAAGAGAGAGGATATTGCAACTACTCCCAGCTTAAGAGTGCAGCCGTTGTAGCTTGGGTCTCCACCTGGCCATTTGCCAGTCCCCCATACCCACACCTTTTTGAGTGTCAGCCTAACTACAGCTGCAGCCTCATCTTGCCCTCCACCCCTGTCCCCCTCGCAAGAGCTAGAACAGGAAGGGCCATAGCCTTTCCAGCTCATGGGATGCCATGTACATGAAGTCTTGTGAGAACTCCTGAGACTTCGGGAAGTGCATGTGTTCTGGCAGCCATTTTAGGGCCGCGGGTATAAATACCGCACTCCAAGCATAAGGCCTAGCTTAGCCTCATTAGTGTGTGGAGATGCTTTGCCACTCCTGCAGCTGCCAAAGAGCCCTTGAAGGCAGATTAAAGCTGTCTTGTAGCTTACATGGGGAGCTTTTTGATCCAAGGTGACTTCCCCTTTTTGGCATATTGACCTGCTTCCAGCACCTTAATCCTCGGGACGTCACCTGACACAACAAAAAAAGGACATCACGTAAGAAGCATTGAATGCTCTTTGAAACCTCATTAGTCCTTTAAAAGAAACATCAGGTTAGTGCACTAATCTTGCTTGTTTATTTGACGTGTTAAAGGATGAAGAAGCTGATTTTAAGGATTCTCAGTTGGAGAACCAGCTGCAAAACCGCTTGGATTTGCAAAGGGTAAATATGGATTTGGTAGCATAGCAGGCAGGCTTGGAACAAGCATAGTAATATTATTTTTTTAATAAAGCTCAAAGGAATCTTGGACAGGGCTGGTATGTATCCTTCAGGGAAAAAAAATCAAGGGGAAGGGAATTGTAGCCTAGATACATTAGACATCAAGAGTTGAATGTTTGCATAAAGTCTAAAGTATGCATATGTTCTCATTGTAGGAAATGATTTAGTGCAATTAAGGAAATCAGTGATGTTTTTAGTAATATGTTTTTCATTACAATTTTTTAGATTTCTCCAAGAAGTGATTGGAACCAAGTTGACCAACTCAGTGGTCATTTGAAGTTTAAATCGCCCCATAGAAACCTCATTAGTCCTTTAAAAGAAACTTACAAATAGTGCACTAACCCTGTTTGATTTTTTAACACATTAAATGATGAAGAAGCTGATTTAAAGGATTCTCAGTTGGAGAACCTGTTGGAAAATCTCTAGGATTTGCAAAGTGTAACTCTGGATTTGGTAGCGTAGCAGACAGACTTTGAAGAAACCGAGTAATATTTGTGTTTTAATAGAGCTCAACATAATCTTGGACAGGGCTGGGATTTATACTCAAGGGAAAAAAATCAAGAGAAAGAGAAGCCTAGAGACATTGGTCATCAAGAGCTGAATATTGGCAGGAGGTCTAAGGTATGCATATTAAGGAAATCAGTTATGTCCACAGTAATATGTTATTCATTACTATTTTCTGGATTATTCCAAGAAGAGATTGGAAGAAAGTTGCCCAACTCAGGGCTCATTTGAAGTTTGAAGCGGCCCTTTAGAATACTCCAGGGCAAGTTCACGGTGGATGGCTACATATCCAGTATTCTCATCTCTGTCCATTTCAACCCCCTTCCCCTCTGGAATATCTGCCAGTACACAGTAGCATTCTTAAGACTAAGAGTTATTTTTGAGTGCTACGGGTAGAATCACATTGCCCCTGTTGAATCCCTGGAAATTCTGGTCAGTATCACAGGAGAAGTGTATGTGATAATGGAGGAGGAGAGGCAGGCACTAATCTGAAGGAAAAAAAGAGGAGAATAACGTTTGAACCTGTGTGTCAGCCCTTCTTCAGCTGAAGACCACATAGAGAATTACACCTTTGTTGATGCTTTTGTTGTACTTGGAAGGGTCTATACTCAGGATCAGTAGGAGGCAAAGTGAATTCAGAAACTCTGCTCCAAAGGATTCCACCAAAGAGACTTACTTTGTCATTTCAAAGTTTTATATTCATTCAGTAAATATAATTACCACTACAGGAGTACATTGGTACCAATCACAAGTAAAATAGTATGCCCATTGCACATAAATTGCCTAAAGAAACAGTATAAAAGCCAAATCGATATAGCATAATCAAATAGTAAAATCATTAGCCTGAACAACATTGTTCTCTGCACAGCAAAACCAAAGTGCGTTAAGTGAGCTGCTTGCCAATACATTTCAGTCTTCTTATTGGGTTTTGAACAATACAAATAATTCATGTATACAGAACTACACATAATAAAACATAACATTCTGTGGTTAACAGGAACAGAAAATTAAATGTTGCATGGAAATAAACACATTGTCCATTGATTTCTGTCCAGACATTTGTGCTTTCAAAATACAAAGACAAAACTCTATGATTTTCTGTGCAGGTATTCATTACATACCCTCTGAGATAGATTTCATTAATTTATTTCTTTGTACAGCATTTTTATGCATGTAGATCAGGCTGGAATGATGGTCCCCATAAAATATAACAAAATGAGAACATTTGCACTGCTATCAAAACACCAGTGTTGACTTCATCCTTGCAATGTTAAATCTATTAGCTATGGAAAGATATAAGAGGCAATCAAGCTAGGTAATTTGAGCTAATGTATGATTTTTTTTCTATTTTACAGGGAAAGAATTATAAGTGGATTTGCCATCCAATTTTAAGGACTTCTGTGTTAGCAACTACAAAATGATGTTACATACATTTCTAATTTACTAATTAGCTTTCTCACATTTAGGTGAGTTTTAAATTGCTATATTTTGAGTTTTACTCAGAAAGAATAAATATTCTCTTGACATCTTAAATCCGTGTGAAGAAAGTTCTGTACCTAACTGGCAGTCCCAGAGAATGTCATTCCCATTCATTCCTATAGGAATGATCGGGAATGCATTCCAAATTTGCGATTACCAAATTGGTAATCGCAAATTGTGAATGCAATTGCAAGGGCGCCAGGGGGCCTAATGTCCCCCTGATGCACCCCCCAAAAAGGTAAATGTGCACATGTGGCGCAGACACATGCTCCTTTGAAAAATTTACTTTTGTGCATTTTTTATGGATTTTCACATTACCATCAACTTGAAGGTGATGCTAATTTGCGAATTCTAAATGCAAAGTTGCATTTTGAAAAATGCTACATGCATCACATTTAGGGAATCGCAAATTGCGATTACCTAAATGCATTAGCAAATCAGGTAATCACAAAAATTGCGATTACCTATTTTGTGAATGCAATGCCGTTGATGCATCGGAAAAGGCATTTTACCAGTGACAAACTGGCCAATCCTGTGAATCGGCCTGTTGGCGACCGGTAAAATGCTTGATGGATGTGCTCCTAAATTCCTTGCTACCTTGCTCGAGTGTCTTGGAGGGCTGGGGGGTCATTGTCTGGTGATTGACAGCAGGGACGGGTAATGTCTAAAGGTTCGAAGTGCGCATTTCAGGTTGGATGGCTGTATTGTGATGGCCAGCCGACATGCGCACTTGTGGCCTTTTGAACCGGTGCTGTGTTAAGAAGCTGTGGGAACGCAGATGCAAGCCCCTAGCCTCCTAATAAGCACTGGGATTGCTTGCCTGAACCAATCCAGTCACTGCTCTCATGCTGTGGAATATTACAAACAACATGAGAGCAGGATCTAGATTGGTTAGTTTAGATAGCTGCAGTTTGTCTAGGGGTCCACGCTACAAAGGGTGTAAAAGTGAAAACTGAGTTCTTTGCAGGAGTTCTCTGCACAGCAGCTGCCTCAGCTTGCATGTTTCTGTACCTCAATGGCATCACTGCTGCCACAAAGATCCGCACACTGGTATCAGAATTGCAGGCACATGTGGAGCCACCTAGTTTTGCTCTATCCTTTCACGTTTTGCTAGGCCATATATATATATTTACATTACACCTTATGTACTCATGTGGTATAATTATACTAATGAGATATAGTCCACCAAAGGTATAGAAGGTGCATTTATTGTGTGTTTGAAACATATATGTGTGCATACTACTGTGTTTCCTTTTCAAGAACTATCTTGATTTCTAATATTAATCTTTTATAGGTTTAGATTGTAAGGTATTGCGCTAAAATGCATCTAATGCAGTGCATTCACCAGGGAGAGTAAGAATGAATCATAAGAGTGTTTAATGCTTTCTTTATACATTGTGACCAGTTGTCGTTTTTGCTTAAAATGACATGTATTAGTTACTGTGCAACATATAAGAGTAAAGCACAATATAGCTTGAATAATTATTAAAGATTTCATTTATTGGATTATATGTAGGTTATGGAACTAATATGTTTTTAAAAGAAAAATGTTGTTAGCATGATTGTGGGCTTTAAGCCTACAGTCAAAAACAGCTAATACTAACGTCATAGTTGCTTTTATGCATATTTCTCTTCTGCAGATGCAGAGCAATAGTGATCTTTAGTTAGTGAAAACCACATTGTATTTCAGCGATAGAGAGCCAAGAAAGAGCAGGCAAGGTCAAATGATTTTAATGAAGAACAAAGGGAGTGTTACCAGTGGGTACTATTAGACGAAGGTGGTAAGCAAGGACACTTTGGAAACTGAGGGGCATATTACCAACAAGTAGCAATAATTATCTCTAAATAGGCTTAGCGACAATTTTTTTATCGCTGCCTATCGCTGGATATGTTAGCGGAGAAAACATGCTATTAGCAACGTTTTTCTCCATTGTGCTAAAATATCCAGCGATAGCGGCGAAATGCGTGAATAACGCTGAGAATACAGCGATATTCACGCATTAGCGACGAAATGCTCTTAGCCATGTTATCCACCTCCCATTGGATAACATGGCTAAGAACTGGTCTGGGCAGGTGTTAGTATTTGGAGATATTCGCGCTTAGCGTGAATATTTCCATCGCTACGCCTGCCTTGCTAATAGGCGTTAGCGATGTTAGAGACTGCTCTCAGTCGCTAACTGGTTGGGTACGCCCACTTTGCATTTCATTAGCGATAAACATCGCTGACATGCAAAGCGGGCCCCAAACCGCTCGCTATTTCCTAAAAGCTGTCGCTAACATCAGTTAGCGACAGCTTGCTAGTAGGGCGATAGAATTATCTGTGCTTCGTGGCCGAAAACGGCCGCTAAAGCGGCGATAATTGCCTATCGCCCTGCTAGATAATATGCTCCTGAGAGTGGAATATGGGAGTTGTGTTCAAGGCACAAAGTTCTTTTCTGGGAACAGGAAAACATATTATCCTGTGTATGGGGTCATGTTTTCTCAAATATTCTTTATGCATTTTAATTAGTGAACCCACCTTGGGTTTAGTCAGATTCCCTTTAGACTTAGAGGGCTACAGGCATCTTTTGACATCTCTGATTGTGTGGCTTAATAATATACATGACTCTTTTCTTATAGAATTCTACAGAGCTTCTGATGCTGACACCTTTTTTGCTATTTTGATTCAACAGGGTTTCCCCCATCCTTAGGTTATTGTAGGGTTTAGTAGATGCTGCAAATCTTTTCCATGTATGGGGAGAAGGCTCAAAACCATTTGAAGAGTCATCAAATTCTTTGCCCTATTTTTTGTATTGCTGCTACTGAGATCCTTACATGCTCTTTGTTGTTGAGGACCAATGTTGCGAGACACTTTGGTCTTCCTTGGATCATTTTTTTCTTTCATAGTATTTTCTTAAGAGTAATTTATATTAGTCTCGCTTTGAGTTTGTAATAAGTATTTTAACATCAAGATTATTGACTCAGACGTTTATTATGTGGTCCTACTGATTACACTGCACTTTAAGATTTAAGTTGTTGTTTACCCCTTTTCCTCTCAGGGCACTAAAAAAGTTTATTGACCAAAATCGAATTGGAAGGAATGGCCTAGAGTGTCCTCACATGCAAAGAACTCGGAGTAAGCAAAATGTCCTAAAGAAACTGGTGGTGGAACAGGAAATTGTGCTCGTAATACTTTTTTATCATCACACTGAGAGCAGAGCAAAGAAAAAGCAGAATTCAGAGGAAAAAGGAGAAAGAGTAAGATTACTTTGACAAAGGGAATGCACAGACGGGGATCTTTCATTTCCCTAAAGGAGTGAAGTTTGGTATCAAGGTCTTAAACCTCTCATTATTGCTTGCTGGAAATGAGTTATTCTATGGCCCACCACTTTCGAAAAGTCATCATCCACCACAGGTAAATTGGTTGTTGTAGTTTTAGTGCTTTGAAAGTAAGGCATGCAAGTTTGAATGTAATTCTTGCCTCCAGCAGTGCAGGCTCCTCACAATCAGTGTTATGTGACTAAATTTGCTTGAGCCCATAGTCAGCTTGCAGGTGCATGCAATAGTGCTTCTATAGGAGCCAAATAGTTTTAAGATGCTATTAAGAGGGGTGTATCTCTATATTCAGACTTAGAAATGACCAAACATTGTAGGACAGTATAGAAGTCTGATTGAGTTAGATGGAGGTTAAAGCCTTACAAAGCAAACAGTGCCTCACTGGCTGTTTTCATTGTTAAATCTGTATATGTTTTCTTGGTAAGATTTGAATCTACCTGAAAACTAAGAGATTTAACTTCTTTGGAAAGTTTAGGTGAAAATCAGTCAGGTTTTAAGTCTTCAACTATGTTAGTTTCAAATTTCTGAATGTTTCCAGACATCCACTTTTAAATGTTTGTAAGGCAGATTCTAAGAATGATTATGACCAAGGAAGAACCAATTTGGAGTTTGTGGATGCTCTTGAGTGTAGGGCAGAAGCTTGGTCAGTTGTATGAGCTCTTTGTGAGAAAGCAAGCTCAACTGCCCTTGTATACGCTCAATGTGCTACACTGTGCGAGCAAAGCACTTGCCTGCATGTCTTAGGCTGCAAGCATGCAGGCCCAAAACAAAATACCAGAAATTTGTATTTATATCCACAATGCTCAACAAGTTAAATAATCCATAAGGATAGCTGGAGGGAAGAGAGGCCTTGTATAGGAGGTATTCAATATGCTTTGGTGCTCTGGAACCACCTTTCTTCAATAACTAATTAAAGGTTTTCTCTTTCTATAAAAATGTGTCTGTAATGCATAGATTAAATATGGATACTTTTCATGTGAAAAATAGAAAATAATCACATTTGAAGTATATTAAATTCTCAATGCCTGCAATGCCCTAAACCAATAATCAGCTAAGAAGTAATCCTTAACTATGAATTTGTGGATTTATGGTGATTCGTTTAAGGGTTTATTTATTTAGGGGCCTTTTACCAAGGCTAGAGATATTCTTTTTAAGTGGCTGTAGGTAGGGGATTGTGGGATGTGAGTGAGCACGGGGGGAGCACCTGCTTGCCACTATACCTGGAAATGCACAGTACCTTCAAACTAGAGGGGGGAGTAGTGAACCCATCAGTGAGGGCGCGATTGGTTGTGAGGCTTATGCTAGACTCTGGCAAAGAGCCTGGCATGGACGAATGTAGACAAATATAATGCTGGAAAAAACAACGTTCCTATACAGTGAAAGAAAAATACTGTGGGTCTGATTCACAGAGGAAAATGTACACTTCTGTGTAAGTTTGCACTTGCGGTAGTAATTTCACCACTTTTTGGCATTCACAAAATACGAGTAATTTTACTAGTAGTAAAATTACATAGTAATTTCTGCATGCCAAAAAGTAGTATTCACAACCTCCGAGTAATTTTACTAGCAGTAAAAATACACTTGCAATTAGTGAATACCAAAAATGTGTAAAGCTACTGGAGTAAGTGTATACTTATACAAAAGTGTAAGTTTACAGTGTGAATCAGGCCCTGTGTTTCTGAGCTACCCTGTAATTGGCAATCAGTTACATCTCAAGTCATGAATTTCATTGACAAGAGTAGTTGTTCAAAGATCACTAAATTAACCTTAAGGCCTAACCTACTGAATGCTGATAAAGGATGAACCCGTGGACATATTAGACTTCAATGACTGCCAACTGCATATTGGCAATAGTGCATTTGAGAGAACTCTTAAAGGGATAACAAAGCGTAGAACCACAGAGTTCAACATGTTTAATATTTCCATTGGTGCTAAATGGACATTTGACCTGTGCAACACCTTCAGCTAGTCCAAGTGCTTCAACCAACGCTGCATTGTATTGCATTTGCACTTATATAGTTTCACAGTCATCATTTTAATTCTGGGCCTAATAATAACCAGCACATGGCCAAAAAGAAGGAACTGGCCTAAGGTGTCATAAAAGGGTTCAATGGCAGGCTGGGCTTCATAATGTGATAAAATGGAATGAAAAAAATAGACATTAAGGTTTGTCAAAATGTCACGGATGCCTCTGAAGTCATCACACACTTTAGTTCATTTGCTTATAATATATATGCTGAATTTCACATTTAAGATTTATAGTAAGAAAAAAATACACAGAGCATTACTTTTGGACTATTGTTTAAAAATGTACTAATCCATATTATTTGTGTCTATATTAGTTATATAGTTGTTCTCAGGCCCCGTTGAAATCCTTCAGATGAATTACAATATATTCCGATTTAGTCAATTAATGTAACCAAGTATAGTTGCCATTTTGGAGTGAGTATCAGCCACATGCATCAAGCTGTTTTGCATTCGCAAACGGTGTGAATCGCAAAATTCGGCCGTTTGCGAATGCAAAAAGCTTTTTTGGGATGCATCATTTTTTTTTCCATTTTCGCAATTTAAGAAATCGCAATTTTTTGCGATTTCTCAAATTGCGATAGCATTTATGAAATCGCAAATTTTGCGATTTCTTAAATGCTATGCATGATTTTTTTAAATTTGCGAATTCGCAATTTGTAAGGAAAAAATTACCATGAAGTAAACCTTCATGGTAATTTGCGAAAAGTTTCAAAAGTGCAAATAAATGCATTTTTGAAACTGATATTTTACACACACACCTGCCCTTGGGACATGTGTGTGAGTAAAATGTACTTACATGACATTTCAGGGGTGCAGGGGGGGTCCTTTGGACCCCCCCTGCACCCTTGAAATTGCATTCTCATTTTGCGATTCCTTAATTGCGAATTCGCAAAATGAGAATGCCTTCCCATTGATTCCTATGGGCCTCTAGGCCCATAGGAATCAATGTAATGCAATTCCTTAATTGCGATTCGCAATTAAGGAATCGCAAATAAAGAAAATTAAGGAATCGCAAAAAGTTTTGCTATTTCTTGATGCATACGATTTTGCAATTCCTAAATTGCGATTCCTTAATTTTCGCAATTTAGGAATCGCAAAATCCTACAATGATGCATGTACCTGTTAATTATTTCGTGCGAGGGGGCGAGGATGCGGCCTTAAGGTGTATGAAGACCATTTCTGTACAGTTTACACAGCCTGATTCATCATTCTCCCGTTTTGCGAGCCCCTAATAGCGATTCATAACGAATCGCTATTAAGGACTTGCAAAACGGGATTCATGTAGAAATTGCATAAAGAAATGCGATTCCTACACATTCCTTATTTGCGATTAGCAAATTGCTAATCGCAAATAAGGAATAACTCCCCATTCATTCCTATGGGCCAAAAGGCCCATAGGAATGAATGGAGAGTATTCCTTATTTGCGATTAGCAATTTGCTAATCGCAAATAAGATAGCGATTTAAAGGGTGCCTGTAGCACCCCTTAAATGCAAATTGAAACAGGTGTTGCGTGCACACATGTCCAAAGGACATGTGTGTGTGCAACATGCAACTTAGAAAAATGCTTTTAAAAGCATTTTTCTTAGTTTTCGCTATTTACCACGAGGTTTGACCTCGCGGTAAATAGCGGGCCGAAATTGCGAATTCGCAATTTTTAAATGGATGATGAATTGCATTTAAGGAATCTCAAATAGAGATTCCTTAAATGTAATTCCTCGCAAAATAGTGAAATCGCTATTACCGATTTTTGCATTTGGGATGATGAATCCCAAATGCAAAAATAGCGCTCGCAAAGGGCCAGATTCTCAGAATCTGGCCCTTTGCGAGCCGATTTCGGCTTGATGAATCAGGCTGAAAGTCAACTCCCCCCTGTTTAAAAGAAACTTCTTTTGTGAAGCACACATGACCTATAGTTAATGAGATTATTTTCACGGAAGTAGCTGTGGTCAGAACTGAATTGCTCTGCAATCCTCTTATCCATAAGCTTGTTAAAACAAAGGACTGTTCAACCGGCACGCACAGATAAACATAATAATGACATTTTAAAAATAGCATTGCATATAACATTTCTGCCTTTTCTAAGAACTGCATGTAAATTATTCGCATCAGAAAGATGGAATTCTCAGTGCATTTTGCCACGATTTGAACTTATGAGTTCGATGTTGCTGCACACCTCAGCAGGGGTTGTTTAACTCGCTGAGCCATCCTCCCAGCATGCCGAAGATCTCATAGCAGTCGTCCTAACAGGTATTTTTGCGACAATATTTACCTTGTGGGCAGTGTGCTACTTTTTCATCCGACCGTACAGCAGGTAAAAAAAACTGCCTGACACCTTTCACGAGACAATTTTGGCTTCATTTGTCAGTGACACGGTTTGCCTTTTTTGCTGTTCTCCTTCATCCTTGGATGAACTCCAGAGCTGGTCCTTGAATAGCTGTGCGGCACTCTCAATTTATTTTGTATCTCTATTTTCAGTATGAGTAATTTCCATGCGCATCAATGATGACAGTTCTAAAGACCCCAAGCTGCTCTTATATCCCCTCAGGCAATCCCTTTGATTCTGCATCTTTTTGATCTTATTCTAAAAAGAACCCATCTAAGACACACTGATGAATGATTTAGAAACTCAAACCGCCTTCTAGGTCAATAACAAATGTTATTCATGATTTGTCATAAAAAATGACTTTATCAAATAACGTGCTAGTAAACTTTAATACGAACAAATAGTTGAATTACCCAATAAACCTTTATATAAAAGTCCCTGTTTTCTTTTTGCTTAAAGTTAGAAACATATAACAGGTATTTTTTTTACATGCACCACATATGATTTATCTCTTTTACATGTCACCTTGAAGCACCTGGAAAATAAAAAAAAGTAGGTAAAGCTCACACTTCACTTTCTGCTTCCTACTTGTTTCTAAAATTTTATATTGTGTGAACTTCTGAAATGTTCATGATCAAGTTCTTGGCGAATTCTTGCCACTAAGAACGATGACCAGGTAGGCCTTTTAATTTGAGTGACAACACTGCCGCTCAGTGTAGTATAATTTCAATGTATCAAATTATTGTTGATATCAGGGGTTGCCATCTTATGACAGCTATGAGAAATGTATTAGCTGCCAGTAGAGTACTTCCAATGTGGACTTTTTGGGAAAGCTCTTTCAAGAGTTAAATATTTAAGAAAGTGTGTTAAACCTATGTACATTAGCGTCTAGCCTTAAAACATTTATGAAACCTACATACAACACTATAATATAATATAATTATAATACAATATAATATTTCACTTTTAATACATGATAAGTGGCTATATTACTGGAATTACATTGAATTTCGAACACAAGGAGACCCAAGGGCGATCCTGTCTTCACTAGACGTGCACCTTACAATCGGTAGCCACCCCAGAAGAGAACATTTCACATGATGGATTTTTGGGATCAAAAGGTTCCCTTTGATTGTTTGTTCCGATCTCCATCACATACTTCATAGGTGTCCTTGAAGAGTCACAGTGACAGTGCAGCGACAAGCAGACCACTAAAGTAAGATAAACTATCTTTGAAGTTTTAGGGAGACATTTTCAAAATGAAAGACATTGTTCAGAGAGTTGATTGCGAAATCAGTTGCACCAAGTCGTCCTGAACCATTCTTCTTTCAACCAGTTTACAATGTCTGAATGAATTGTCACCATGATGTCATTAGATGTGTCTCTCTCAAACTTATCTTGTGGTGACATGTTTTCACTGCAGGTTCTTTTAAGTGTCCTACAGCAAGAATAATACCCTGTCTTCGCCTGCTTGATCTGAGCCAAAGATTCAAATGAGATCATCACAATCAACAAGGAAATACTTGTAAGGAATAGAGGACTACAGACTGCACAATGAGCAGTATTTATCCACTTTATTCTTTAAAATCTGTACCATTGAGACAGACAAGTGGTGCTACATTTTAATCAATATTGGCCAAATTCCCAAAGATATGCGGTAGACGTGAACTTTTATTGCACACTTTTCTGCTTTGTGAATATTTTCATTCAATGCATTTTCACCTATGCTGCATAGAAGTGTTCTTGTTAAAATGTGTTACAGTGGATGATATTCATGTGAATTACAGGTTTACACCCTTTTCCTTACCCTCCATTCTATGGTGTCTATTATCAGGTATTATCTCAAAACATTTATGAGTAGAGTCATTCGTTATATAGGAATACTCTTTTATCTACTCTTACATGCCTTTTTGAAACGGTCTGAAACACCGAACTCCCTATGTGTAAAAGTGCAAAGAGGACACAGTCCTTTCTATTTACACTGACTGTACATGGATGTTCCCTGAATATTCCAATTTCATTCGAATTTAAGACATTTTGGGGCAAGTCACAAAGGCATGTAAGACTGAGTAAAAGAATTATACTGGAGTACAGGTTAGTATACTTGAAAATGTCTTTGTGAACAGGCACCGATGTTGACAGTGCACAAGCTTAAGGCTGGGAAAAATGTGGAAGTCTTTATACATTTTAATGTTTCATTTTTAGATGCACTGAAATATTTTTTTTACATATGGTAGCGCTTTATAGACTAAACAGATCAGCGTACTTTTAGTGGACTTGTGCCAGAACAATGCACATTGGCTACCCACTCAAGCATGAAAATTGCACTTCTCAAACTTTGTACCTACCCCTAAATTTCACCACCTTTCTGAACTCCCACAGGGATGTTACATGTGTATAATGTAATTTAGTGTTCTCATAGCCATGTGCATGTGTAAAGCACTCTTACATGCATTGCAAATTTCTGATCACTTGATCTATATAGGCATGTATTCTCTAGGGCAGCAGTTCTTAACCTGCAATCCAAGGGTCCCTGGTTTGCAACGCCTACACAAGGGGATATCAACACCGTAGAAAATTAATTACTATTAACAGATTGATATAAATAAAGAATTTAAAGGATACATTGAAGATGTTAAAATATTCTGTAAATGTGAAGGAATTTGAAAATGAGGCTAAAAATTAAGGTTCTGATACACAAAGGTAAACTCACACTTTAGTGTGAGTTTACAATTGTTTGCTATTCAAAAAGGTATTTTACTAGTAGAATCTTTATGATAGCCGTATCTCCGCACATAAAAAGATAATAATTGCATGTTCTATATAAATTGCTATAGTGGAAGTACAATACATAACTTACCATTAACATAACTTGTTTCCTTCAGAGAACATGATTTGAAAAATACCATATAGGGAAAACCCTACAAATGTTAAATATTGTTTTTAGCTGCATTTATAGTTATGCAAAATGCACTTCACCGCATTGTATATACGTGCTCTGAAATGGCATTAGGGGACACATGGAACCAGTAAGAGTGATGACCGCAGGTGAGATGGTCCTTTATCCTGTACTTTGGAGGGCTGTCCTATTACAGAGGACTGTCTACATTCTGGATTTGTGAGATAGAGGAACAGGTCCATTCCTCTTGCAGGTATTAGTCGAGCTCTTGTGGTTGTGCTCCTATCCGGCGCTTAGCATGCTCTCCTCCTCTAATTATAACTGTCAGGGGGTCAGACAGACAGGGCTACTTGAAAAGTGCAGGCATTTCATCCTTATCCCCCATCCTCCGAGTCTGCTAGGTGCCTCTCATTGGTGTGCAGAGCCAAGTTCTGCAATGGCATGTTTTACAGAAGGCAGGGTAGTTTCTGATTGGGTCGCGAAAATGCTTTCCTCAAGACTGCTGTGTGGCTGGGATGTAAAATCAAGCACCAAAGGCAGGAGAGCATTGATAAATATATGTTGGTACCAGTAGGTGTGGACCACTGACTATTGTTTTTAGAGACCGGTATTTATTTTTTCACATCAGACTTTGAATTAGATCAAAAGAGAGAAAGGCAGAAAAGGAAGAAAGATGGAGGAAGAGAATAACTGAAAAACAGTGACTAAGGGATGAGAAACGGGAAATCAGGGGTGAAAAAGTGTGAGACTTGACTTGTAGGGTGCACAAAAGTGAGGCATGAGGTGTAATTAGTACCAGGCAGCCTTGGTAATTGGTAACTTGGCATTCAGCAGTGCTAGCAGTAGGCTCATAAAGAAACCTTTGGCCACCTCAACTTAAAAATTCAGCACTGCGGGAGAGGGAGTTCGAATTGGCAATGGAGAGAAAAGCGAAGCACAAATAGACTCTAGAGAAGAAAAAAGAGGATGTCAGGAAGTTGAAGGCCTAGTCAGAAAGACTTAATCAAAGAAAGAATGATCAGGAACTATAGACAGTTCACGATACCCCTTACATTAGGGGAGGAAAATCCTTACTGATTCAATGTGATTTGACATACACTTGTTGACCAGAAAGTTCCAGAAAAGACTCTGGAGGAAGGGAAGATTCTTGAGAGGTGCTGAAACAGTATTTTCCTGAATATCAGAAAGCTCTATTGAAGGCCAACATGCACTCCTGCACACAGTTTCTGACAAAATAAGATTGAATGGCTGGTCACCCTAGCTGTACATAATTTTCAAAGCTGGACTGAATGTGGAACTTGAAGACCATCCTGCCCTAAGTGTTGCCCAGGGAAAAGGACCCAGACAGTTGCTGTAGGTGCCTAGTTAATGTAGTGCTAAATATTGCTCCACAGTACTGTGTCAGACCATATCGCATTGGCATATTTAAGTTTCTCTTCAGAACTGTTCTGGGACCCTTTAGTTAATATATTTGTGTTAGGAAGGGGGATATTAGTAGTGGCAAATATGCACCTGCCACTGGCAATAAGGCCGATAACACAGACTTGGGCTCAGTATAGGTCTTAAAAAATGATTCCCATGTTCAACCCTTGGTAGCTTGGCTGCGAGCAGGCAGGTCTAACTTCAAAGACAGGTACGTAAAGCAGTAAAAAACACCAATTCAGTAAATAATTAAGACACAACTCACAATAAAACTACAACACCAATTCATAAGAATAGGAAATATTTGAATCTTTAAAATGACACCAAAACGAACAAAATACAATGTAGGGAACCGGAGATATGAATGACTTAGCACTATGTAGCACATCAAAACCTATAGCGCCTATTGGGACATCTGGTCGTGCTTGACCCTGACAAAGTCAAAGTTTCAGGCCGACCACTATGGAGCCCTGTCCAGCTCCTCCTCATGGTAGGTCTCGGTCAAAGTTTTTACCTTTTGACTTACAAACTTTGTGGGAGTTTTCTTCCCGGGGTCCCTCGAAGCTCTCAGCTAGTCTGGATTCAGTGAGGGTTCACCAGCTTGCCTTGCGATGAGCTACCGGTCAAACTAATGGAAGTCAGACTTTCTGAGATTTCCAGTAGGATGAACCAGAGATCCAGGCTGGCTTGAGGTTGAAAGTGGGTGGCTTGACTCTAGTGCTTGGTCCCGGTCACATTTTCTATGTTCAGCCTTAGAAACATTTACAGAGCTTTTTCTCCCGGGGTCCACCAATGCTCTTCACCAGGCCGGATTCGGTGAGGGTTGGCTGGCTTGGGTTTCACCCAAATCACGGTCAAACTCTGGAAGTCGGACCTCTGGATCTTTTCATCAGGACGAACCTGGAGGTCAGGTCTGCTCACGGTTGAGGGTCGCAGCTTGGCTGACCAGGTCGAGTAGGACCACCTATGGAGCTTTTTTCTAAAGTTGCTCCAAACTTCTTCAAACTTCTGGAACTTCATTCTGAAGTTCCTTTGAGGGTCCCAAAGTTCCCAAAAGTTACTCCAAGGGTCTGGAAGATCCACAATGGTCCTCAAAAGTTTGGGACTTCAATTCCCTTAATCTACTTGGACAAAACCTACTAGCCCACTGGTAGTACTCCAGGCTGGGGATTTTTGGTGGTGATGGTCCTTGTGAGCTCTGTAAACCTGTAGCTTTCAGGGAGTCCACTCTTTGTCCTTTTGAAGCAGACTTGCTCCACAGGGCTATAGTTCCAGATTGGGCAGCAGGCACAGTCAGTCAGAGTGCAGGGCCTGGTTGGTGCAAATCAAACTTACAGTAAGGACGCTTCTTTTTCTTTTAGTTTCAAGCAGCAGATCTGAGAGACACTGCCCCTATCAGAAACTTTTTAAATATTCTCTTGGGTCACACAGGAGGGCAGTCCTGTTTAATGAGGTGCAGGACAACACCCCAGAGCATGACCATTTCCTCTAAAGTTTTGCACAATGGTTTCCCAGAAAGTACTATTTCTCCAAAATTCAATATGGCTGAGGTCTCAGCAGAGAGGCAGGAGCTGGCTAAACCAACCTCCAGGATGGTTCATCTCCATATTCTTCCTCCCCCTGGCATCTGCACATTCATTCCTTAAGCCTGCCATCTGCCTGTCCCCTCCTTCTTTTGAAGGGCATTGTTTATCACCCCTCCCACTTGCTCTTGCATTCCTATGCACCAGAACCCTCTCCTCCCAGAATGGTTCTTTCACCCCAGAGGCTACTTATCACCTCAGCAAAGCTGCTTGGCTACTCCAATTAACTCTGACCAATCAGGAGTGATCACTGGAAGGCTGATGTTTTGTTTACAGACAAGACAGTCTTAAAACTTCTTGTCTGTACATTTCAGGATAAATTCAACAATAGCATATTTTTGGAGCATAAGTGACGTTACAACGTATGTGATACATCGCATGCCATTACAACACGGTCATTACAAGGACTGCGTTATTACATCACATACCATTGCAATGCAAGTCGTTACAATGACTTGCTGTAGGGGGCGCTGGATGTTGGAATAGTATAATTTACTATTCCAACTCTAGTCTGAGCAACAGTAGGGAAGGTGTTGGATTTTAAATCCAACACCTTCTGCCCCCTACGGCAAGTCGTTGTAACGACTTTCGTTGTAATGGTTTGAAATGCAACAATACGGTCGTTGTAATGACCGCGTTGTAATGGCATGCGATGTATCGCATGCGATGTAAACAATGTCTCCCATTTTGGATTTATCAATACCATTCTAGTAAGTCCTTGAATTATATTTTTCAGTTTCTCCAGGGGGGAGTATCAAACTTCTTCCCATGTTAACCTATGTGGCTGTGGATCTGCAATGGGGAAAATGCACTGGGAGATGTCTCCAACACCAGGGCTTAAAAACATCTTTTATAAGAACTCTGCTTATATCCACAGGATCCCCCCTTCTCCACACCCGGAACACCTAGGGGAGACGTTAGCGGTTCTGAATATGTACAAATTTTGCAGATCCATACTCCACAGTGCCCCTAGCACAAACGTCTATTTTGGGAAGCCCTTTACTACAATGGGGGTTGTGAAATGTGCAATTTCACTAAACCCAAGGCATATAAAAACTATTTTATAAGGGTCCACTTATAAGTACCTGACCCCCCCACACCATTGGGAAACCTAGGGGAGACCCTAGTGGTAGCTAATATACCAAAATATTGTAGTTTAATATTTTTTTTGATTGCCTCAAATACCAAAGTCGATTTTGGGCACAATTTACATGTTAAAAGCAGTCCTGCAACAGGGCTGCTTTCATACTGACCTCAGGCCTCAGCAATGCACCCATGAGAGTGCAGAAAGGGCTGCGGGCCTCTAAACGGCAATGCCCTATTATATACTAGGGACTAAAAAGTAGTTCTGATCCCCCTGCTCTAATATGTACTAGGGCCTTATAGGGGAGGTCATAAATTCATAGGGGTACCCTAACCCATAGTGTACCCTAGTAAATGTAAGTATTTTCTCTGTATTCTAAGTGTGTTTTTAGCATATCACTGGGCCTGGGCCTAGTTAGGCAGAGGCCAAGGACAGTCAGAGTCAGTTACCACCAGTACCGGTCAGCAAATAATTGAGGTTCCCAGGGCACAAGGTATGAATTTGCAACAATTTGAAAAACCAAGACTTGAATAAATCATTTGGCCCATTAAAAAATAAGATTTCATGATGAGAGAAACCGCCACGGTGAAACATCCCTGGACAATATCCGCCACAGTGTCTGTTGACTCTGAGGGTGGTATCAGGAAGGCAGTAAACGTTTTCAAGTTTGTTTACAGCTCCCTTCCAAATCCTGGTATGTACACATACAACGCTTCTCTGGAAGGTGAGCAATGAATGAGTGCCCCAGGAAGTGCATCTTTCATGAGATTTTCTATCTTTGGAAAATTGAACAAACATTGAGACACAGATTTTACAAGTGTATTTGGATGGTACATTTCTTTCCAGAAGGCAAATTATCCCCATTTACCTCCAAATTGAGTATAATTTCCTGGTCCCATTTCCCAGAATCCGTCTTCTCCTTATGAACCTGCCAAATCTGTGTCTCACCTTTGATTTGTTTATGGTGCAGGAGTGCTGTGAGAAAGAGATCCTTAAACATCTTAATCAATTTCCAAGCAAATCTTGCAGAAATTTGGGGGTATATGTACAAGGGGATAGCGCCACCAGAACATCACTTTTAGCGACGTTCTGGTGGCGCTATACCTTCTCATTATTTACAACGCGATCTTAAGGCACATTTTATGGCTTAACTCTGCTTTATAAATACAGCCCCTTTACACGCATTACTTTGCGTGAAAGGGAGATGCAATGGGTGTTGCTGAGGGCATTCTACCACAACACTTATTGCTTTTTGACACTGCCCCATATTTACAAGCATCTGTAAATCTGAGGCAGCGCCAAAAACTAATTCAATGCAATGGCAGGAGTTAGAATGGCGAAACGAGAAGAAATACTTGTTTTTGTTTTTTTGTGTGTGCTCACTTTGCCACTGGATTCAAGCAAGCCGGGCTGAAGACGGCTGTAATGCCAGAAACCGGTCCTCGGAAGCTTGTTTCCGGTCCAGGGAAGGCATGGCTTGGCAGTTCGGGCTGGACTGTTCCCATGAGGCACAGGGTCAGACTGATTTGCATATAGCCATGTCTGAACTGGGTTGGCAGAGTGGGCTAAAGAACCGTGATGGATTAAACCCAGATCTTTTGACTGGGTGTGAGTGTTTGATTGGTTCAGATGCTCCGTCCATCACCATCCCCTTTTGTACCGCTTTTGGCCTCCATAAGTGAGGCAGGGTATGCTCAGACGTGAGTCCCTTTCTCACTTTGCCACTGGATTCAAGCAAGCCGGGCTGAAGACGGCTGTAATGCCAGAAACCGGTCCTCGGAAGCTTGTTTCCGGTCCAGGGAAGGCATGGCTTGGCAGTTCGGGCTGGACTGTTCCCATGAGGCACAGGGTCAGACTGATTTGCATATAGCCATGTCTGAACTGGGTTGGCAGAGTGGGCTAAAGAACGGTGATGGATTAAACCCAGATCTTTTGACTGGGTGTGAGTGTTTGATTGGTTCAGATGCTACGTCCATCACCACCCCCTTTTGTACCGCATTCTGTAGCACACATAGAAGTAACACATTGCCATCATTGATTGTTTATGTGCAGGAAGAGAGACCTTCCTGCACATAAAACATCATTCCCAGCAAAGTAGACACCCTTGCCCTATGGTGCAAGGGTGCCTATGTTGGCACTAGGCAGGTAATTTTAGCACCAGTGGTAGGGAAAACACAGGGGTGCACCAAATTGTTGTAAATGTGCCGCAACTCTGTGCTCTGGCATTTCCTTGTAAATATGCCCCTCTGTTTCTCTCTGCTACGTTTTATTCGATAGCCTCTATGCAAAGTACTAACTTTACTACTGATAGTCTGTATTGCGGAGCAATTGTAGCTGCCAACTTTGTCTTTGATCGATAAAGATTGAATAAGTAATTTAAAATATTGCTTACTATGTGTTAATCATTTCTTGTCTGTATTTAGGAAATTATTGCGCTGATCTGCACTGGGGAACAGCAGCGATTTGCATTTATTTACAGAAAGTTGAGACTGACTAATATGTCTTTATTTCTTTTACCAAAACTTCTTTATTTCTAGTTTTCTTGCCACTGGTATTTCACTTTTTTTTCCTTTAAGACACACATTTTATGGTATTACAGAGAAAGAGAAGCTTATTTCAAAAGCGGAGTCTTCTTTTCGATTCTTGCTCAAGCAAGTGGTAAATCACGAAACTCCTTCCCATTTTCCATTTAATGATATATGATTCGGATGCTCTGTTTCATTGGGCTCAATCTGTCTCCAGTGCAGGGATGAATAGTTGTAGAAATTGCCAACCCTTCACTGATGTATAACCGTATACCAAAATGTCAGACACACTTCTCTGAAGTTCATTCTGGCAGCCGTAGTAACTTACATTTGTACTGTAAATCTTTTCAGGTCAGTTTCTATTAAATAGTATAGATGCGTTGTGTAAATCCTGCATTTATAGGCAGATGTATCCAGCTTGCATAGCTTCTCACGTTTGTCCCTGTTCAATAAGACCGTAGGCAAACTCCAGGGAATGCTACGACTGTCATAGTTTCCATGGGCCTGATTCACACCGGTAAATGTACACTTTAGCGGGAGTTTACTATTTTTTTTGTATTCCCAAACTGCACGTTTAATTTTACTAGTAGAATACTTTGCACAAAAAATGATAGGACAGGCCTATCTATTTATGTGAAGAGTCTGTTCCATGAGGGCAGAGTCACCACAGGTGTAAAATTACTATTAGTAAAATTAAACTCATACTTTGTGAATACCCCAACAAATTTAAATTACACAAAAGTGTAAGTTTAAATTTGTGATTCAAGTCCCATCTTTGGACTTAAATGTCTCCACCTACGATTGGCCACAGGGTATAGCAAACAATACAGAAGCATGGGATAGAGAAAATGTGCACACTTTCCCCAATTTCTCGCAACATGTGATCATTTTTTAATGCAAAGTAATCTCTTACTCTACACTCACACAAATTATGTGGGTGTCTGGTATGCCTTCCCACTTTAACTTCAATAATTACATCTACCTTTTTTTAATGTGTAGCTTTAGGAGTGAAGTAAGGGTGGTAAATACAATTGAGGTAGGGGATGCCCCCTACCCTTCACCAGTGACTGTGTCACCCCTGCCCTGGGTTATTCAAAAAACAACTACATCTTGAATACCGCCTGCGCTTAGATCTATGATGCCCCACAATGGCAACCAGTTTTGTGGACAAAACATGACCCCTTAACTGCCTCCCCCAACAGCTTGTCAAAGCTAGAGGGATGAGAGGGTGGGTAAAAGAAGTATCCTCAGTGGTCAGGTGCAGCATGCACTGGCAATCCCCAGGGGAAGACAGGCAGCAAGGTGCTTACCAGGCTGATCTACAGCCTTTTAAGCTATCCTGCTGCCCCTGCGAGCTGCCCGGGTAGCCCCGTTGCCCAACTCCCCCAGACAACCAATCATTGCCGCCCACGGGAAATTTACCCACGAAAGTTTGAACCGTGCGGCCACCAATGGGCCGCCGCCACCAACCTGTCCATACCGGTCCACACATGTCTCCTGGGCTCTGCAAGGGGGGGTGCGGCAACTTTGTCTACAGGTGAGGGGCCATCACAAGACCGGTGTGCTGAAAAAGGAAGACTGAGATTGCCCTCCCCAGACCAGAACAAAATTACAGATGTACCCCTCATATGAAACCACAACAGACAACCATACTAGTGTTAGAGAATGTAACCATTCTATGGCCATATTTATTAAACTTCATAAACACAACGTTAAAATCAACTGTTGTCTTCATGTTGCATAACATTTCCATACATATACAAAATGAATACAAAGACTTTTACTACTACAACTAATCTCCTGCTCACATATTCTCACACTCCATTAGGAGTCATGATTGACCACCTCTTGGTTCCTAGTGGCATCGTTTACAAGACGAACTTTCCACTCCCTCAGGATGTAGGAAGCTAGGGACAGCAAGGCAGCTGGCCCCCCAAAGAACCATGCCAGAGCAACCCAGTAAAGGAACACCCCCTGGCACCAAATTGGGGGGATGAGCTGGGGAACCCAGGCCATACCTTGATCCTCTGGCGCAGTAACCATCCCCCCACCATCCCTCGGGGCATGTCACGGGGTACTCTCTAGGGCCAGGACAATTGTGGTAGTGGATGCCCCCAGCCTTTCACCAGTGACCGTTTCACCCCTGCCCGTGGTTATTCAAAAAACAACATCTTAAATCCGCCTGCGGTTAGATCTGTGATGCCCCACATTGACCAACCATGACTCCCCCCAAAGATGACCACCTAACAATGCGTGAAATGCTGCATTGCGAAGGCAACCACATTTTCAACAAACAGCTCTTTACCCCGGGCAGACAAATGGACCCCAACCAGTGAAAAAATTCCTTTCCCCGCAGGGAACCATGTGGAATTGTCTTTAGCCATGCTGTGTTGAGCAATTGTTTTAATCTGCTGTTCAAATGCCTGACGGATTCGTCCAGGCCCTTCACAGACGGTCCGCATGTCCATACTCTCCTTGGAATTATATGTGACCAAGCTATGATTGCATTTGGGAATCTCTTAGCCAACCAGGCGATTTCCCTCAGCAGGTTCTAAAACAGTACACTTCTGTCCCTTGCAGACAAGACGGAAGTCCTCATCCTCGGACAATCTCCATCTGCCTGGGATAACTCTTGCTGGCTCCCGGCACTGGGACCCGCACCGACACCCACAGACCACGCACGCAACCTGGGCTTTATCCTGGACTCCTCCCTCACGATGACCAAACAAGTCAACGCCGTCTCATCCTCGTGCCTCAGCACCCTGAGAATGCTCCGGAAGATCTTCCGGTGGATGCCCACAGAAACCAGAAGAACAGTCACCCAGGTCCTCGTCATCAGCCAACTGGACTACGGGAACGCCCTATACGCAGGAACCACTGCCAAACTCCAGACTAGGCTCCAGCGCATACAAAACACCGCCGCACGAATCATCCTCGACATCCCTCGCCACAGCCACATAACTACCCACCTAAGAAACCTCCACTGGCTCCCCGTCAACAAAAGGATCACGTTCAGACTGCTCACCTACACACAGAAAGGGCTCCACAACATGAGCCCAAACTACCTCAACAGCCGACTCTCGTTTCTACACCCCCACCCGCCAGCTCCACTCCACCAGCCTCGCCCTCGCCATCGTGCCACGAATCCACAGAACCACCTCCGGAGGAAGATCATTCTCCTACCTGGCTGCGAAGACGTGGAACTCCCTCCCCACTCACCTACGATTGACCCAGGACCATCTCAGCTTCAGGAAACATCTCAAGACCGGGCTCTTCGAGCAGTAGCAGCACCCCCCCCAAGCGCCTTGAGACCCTCACGTGTGAGTAGCGCGCTCTATAAATGCTTTGATTGATTGATTGATTGATTGATTGCAGCCGATTTGTTGCCACTGATGTGAAGAATGATGAGTGCTGGTGGCGGTAGCCACCAGGTTCCAACCTCCTCGACGACCTTGCTTAGGTCCTCCAAACGAAGACTGCCCCTAACGGCCCAGTGAAATTGAAGACCTGCATCTGCCGCCCTCTTTACTGCTTCTGTGTTAAGCCCTGCCCCTCTTGCAGATGTTGCCGCACCTATCCTAAAGGAATGTGTGCTGAAGGTACCCTGGATGTCCTCTGCCACAAGAGATTCCAAAATACATCTCAAGCGTGCCACGCAGCTTGATTTATGCGCAGACATATCAACATCTCACAGGTTGAAAACAGCTGCTTATGAAATGCAAATTCAGATTTGTCCTATAGCTAATAACAGAGCTAAAAACAGGCTGAACACCACAGCCTACTAGCAGCAGTAGCCGCATAAAAAACACATGGGAGTGCCTCTTTGTCCCTATTCTTTCAACATAATTCACCTCGCCGTGGAAAACGCATTCAATGCACCACAAATTCCTTCAGGTTTCATAGAGACTTTCGTACAACAACATACATTTCACTTAAAACTTTTAGGCATCCTTGTTACTCGGGAAGAGAACATGGCGCTTTCATCTTATTTCCATGCAACTTAGGGAAGCTGGTTCATTTCGCGAGAACAGGGGGCATGGATTGGTGTGACCAGTTGGTGGCTTAGCCTCCTTTTTTGTTTCCAATGAGGATGTGATTGGGAAGCTACAAGTGAAATTTGCAACTGGTTAAAGTTCAAGCTGAAGTCCTCAGCACATAAAACATCGGCCATTTTAAATGGCAAAAAAATGCTGATTTACCAGCGAAATTCCATAGACAGAGACCGGAAAGGTTGTTGTGGCCCAAGGGCTTTTGATAAGTGTCCACCAGCACTGTTCCCATAGTTACCACTAGAACAGGGGCACAAGTGAGGAGGGGGTGAAGTACTGATTACTTCCTAATGCAAGCAGACTTGTTAAACAGCTCCATGTGGGAGCAGCGGATAAGATGGCTGAAGGGAAGGGGTGCCTGGCTCCACACCATAAGACAGAGTGATATAGCATACACTAAAGAAAATCAAAAAATGTAACTCATAGAACATAACCGTCAGCAGGGAAGGCAATATCTCACCAGATTAATACATATAGGCCCCTGTGGTAATTCCGTGCCCAATTTTGTGATAAACTGGTGCTGGAATTTCTAGGATGCAGATTATGCCTTATGCAAAGGGTAATGACATTAGAAATCTGTGTTTCCGCACAGACGTCTGCATAGCGTTCCCGATTCTGGACCATTTTTAAGGGCTTTTTTTCTACAGGCTTGACCTGGTAAATTCGTTCCCTGAAACACCTTGGTTAACGTTGGTTGCAGTAATCCCACATGCAAAATTAATGCATTGCATGTTATGCTGAGTTGGATGGACTTTCTGGTTTCTACTTAGACTGGTATTCAGAGGGTAGTCAGAATAACAGCCTTGAAGACCCTAGCATTTTAATTCAGATGGATCAAGCTATGCCATAACACTTCTTTTCATATGTCACCTCCCCGCTGATCCTCCTGTAAAGCGCTCTAATACCTCCGGGTCTAGCAGGCGCTATTAAAAACTTGGGAAATAAAATAAAAATAAATAACATGGGAAAACAGGGCACGTTTTCCTCTCGGCTTAAGCTTGAGAAAACTGCTGAAAAGCTCCAGGTTTTATTCGGTGCTTTCCCGCCCCAAACAAAAGTTAGGAGAAACGAGAAGATGAGAACCACAAGAAGCAAAATGAGATCAAATGCTTGAATGTATAAACATGAATTACTTTAAAAGCATTGAGCATTTGTGTGCAATGTCTGTCGACAGAAAAATAGTTACTCCATTCTGTATGACTGAAAATCCATAGAGAAATTATTTTGACCTCTACAAGCAGTCACACCGTGATAAATCTGAGGTTCTGTGATAGGATTGCACAACCTGTACTCTCCGATTATCTAAATATATACACAAATACCTTATTATGTAATACTAATGGAAGAGGCAATATGGGCAGGAAAAGTAATTAATTATCAGCCAATTACTGACAATGGATAAAAAATTCGATTTTCTTGTCTCTCTTCTCTTGCGATTAAAGAGATACTGGCTCGAAATTGTGTTAAATCAAAAAGAGGAATAGCAAAATGACCATTTTCTTATCACACATCCATTGCAGTTTCAAAGGACATGACATTATCCTGACTGTATCAGGGCAAGATACTTAAGCCATTTTGTATTTTGTTGAATTTAGTGTTCAACTCAATATTGATTCGTGACAGGCAATTTAAAATAAATATCTGAACTAACTCCCTTGTCCCTCATAGTCCCGGTCCACATCTACTTTCAAACTGATAGGAGGTTTGGGAATCATTCTCTTTGCTAAAAGCTAAAATTATTACACAGCATGTTGCAAAACTCTAGTTAAGGAAGATAGCATAACCTTTCAGTGTTCAGAATGTAGATAGCATGTTTATTAACTTAATGTTTCCATCCAATGTGTTTTATTTAACCCTTGTGCACAACTGAAAGTTTTTTGAAGCATTATCCCTTATTCCATTTGGGCAATGTGAAGGATTGGAAGAAAGTATACGGGGGGCCGCAACAGTAGAATATCTCAGATATGCACATCTACATGTACATACACCCGTACAACGTCACCACCTTTTGAAACAGATAAAAGTTTGTATCACACCATACACAGCCTGAAGTCTGATGTGGTCGGCAAGAGATGATGTCAGGCCAAAGCAGTACCTAAGGAGTGCTTGGGAGAAATGATGGGGCATATTTATATGGCCATTGCACCACTGTAATGTAACTTTTTGTGATGCTCTGTCCAGGCAAATGCAGTAACACAAGTAAGCGCAAATCGCTGCGTTGCCTTACTATGTGCTAGGGAGGCGTTCCATGGGCGTTGAGTGGATGTTCCCATGCAACACACATGGATTTTGACACTTCCCCCGATTTTCAAGACCATATAAACGATGCACCAAAACCTTATGCCTCCTGAGGAGAGGTCTTACGAGGATTCTGCGGCACGCATATAAAGAGCAATACACCTCAATGGATTGTTTCTGTTCAGGAAGGTGCACCTTCCTGCACTTACACAGTCCTGCCTACAACACAAGCACCCTTGCACCATGGTGGAAGGGTGCCTGCATTGGTGATAGGCTGACAAAATGGCGCCAGAACAGGGAGAAAGAATAGGAATGCACCATATTGGATAAATATTCTTGCAATTTCACTTTGATGTAGGGCAGCACTGCAAGGTGACTTGCTGCACTAACCTATACCAAAACCCCGTAAGTGAGGCCCTAAATGTACTCATATGCCCACAAAATTCCCCAGCCACCCTCAATGCTATGCTCACAAAATCTACACAAGCATTCAAGAGATACATGCATTTAGTGTTATTTGGAAAATGAGTAAAGCAAGCATACACTACTTCCTTTGAAATGTCATGTAGAGATTCACCCTCAGTGAAAATTGTGCAGCAAAACAAGGTACAATGGTGAATTTTCAGCACAGTTTTCATAGAACTTGGCAAAAAAATGCAGAGGTTCAGAAGGGAATTAATTATGCCAATGATTATATTGTGTCACAGGGAAGTTTTGCCCTTCCTTTGCGTGTTAGGACTCTCACCAAAAAAAGAACTTTTAACACATTGTGGAAGAACAGTTGATTTTTCAACATAATCCTCTTAAAAATGAGCTAAACAGGTACATATTCAGCAGGAGGTTATGAAAATCTTTGTGTGGAAGGTGTGCGAAATTCATGTCAGAAAGTCCAGGGAAATTAGATTTTACTGGGCCTCAATTGTGACAACCAGGGTCTTTCACTTCTGATGTTCTGAGAACAATCAAAATGAGAACCAGGTACCACAATTTACACTTGATACTTGACTCTGAAACTGGTGAGGCAGAGCAGTCGAAGGCTTTCTCGGGGTAGTGGTTTGGGTTCGAAACTCATTACTCAGTGAATTCTACTCAATAAATTGATGTCCAGTCGAAATGATCTGGCTGTTTTCGGAGCCGTCCTCTCTTTATCTCTTCGCACAGACAGCCAGTTCTCAGACTGCCCTTAGTTTCCCAGGATCCCAAGACCTGTACCTTCAGCTGCCCAACCGTTCTCAGGAACTGAGGCAGATGCAAATGCCTCTCACTGATCCACATGATACCAAAACCATCCGCGAGAGCCGCCATCGCTCGCAGACACCCTAGTCCCCTCAGGGGTGGGGGGAGGGCTGTGTCCTAATTCTGAGTCTGCTTCAATTTCCGCACTCACTCACACCATGTCAGAGGAAGCTTTGCGCATCTGGGTCACATGGCCGCCATCTTGCTTTAATGCCCAGTCAGTGCATTTAAAAAAATGTAAAAAATAATAATATATGCCAAACTAGATACTAAGCACAAAATGTCAAACATGTACAAAACTGCAGGTGAAAAACCAATAGGAACGCACTAATGGTTCTTGCAGACTGCACATGGTGTATACTAACAAAAGGTTACATGTGTCAAGTAACCCCTAATTTCAGACAGCACACAGCAATCCTCCAGCCCGCTTAACTGGTTATGCTCAAGCAGACCCTAGCAATTAAACCCACCATACACACTTTATAATCCTCTTTCAAATCATGGGCACACAGAGGCAGGTCTACTGGCTTTATCACTGGGTGTTCTACTTACATTCAACAATAGGAAAATGGGCATTTCCTTATCGATCAAGATTTCTATGAGTCACAACAAATATTAACTTCTTTTGCCTTTCACTTTTAAAACTGCATAGGTACTGGTTTTGATCCTCTTCCAATACTAACAATTGCAAAACAGCAAATATTTCAATAAAATCCATATTTCTACTATTGGACAGAGTTGTCTTGCCACCTTTAAAGACTCAGAAGCTCAATGGTTGCTCATGCCCTCTCAGGGCACACTACATGGGCACCCTACATGGTCAGATCATACGTGAGACATAGGGGGCTCCTTATTACTGTGCATGGGGGCATTTGTGGGGTGACCTGCAATGCTCCTTCAGTCACACCACACAACAATCCACATGGCTGCTGTCTTTTCCTCTCCTTGCAAGCCCTGCACTTGGCAGCTGGTGGTTTGAAGAAAGGTTGGTTGCCTCCTGCTCTCCTACACTTGTACAGGAAGACCGGGGAAAGAATGCAGAGGTGCACAATGTGCCTGGGGACCATAGTTGCTCACAGGACCACTCAGGGCAGATGTGAGATGCTGGTGGCCCCAACTCTCCATCTGGGAGCAAATACAAGACTAAAAAGACAGTGCTCCTTGTCTTCCAAGGATTCAAAAGAGTTGCTCTAGATAAGGGATTCACTGATCCCACTTGTGGTCTGATGAAGTGGTGGATGGCCCCAACTCTCAGGATACCAACTGGCAACCTCTTACACTGCACAGGAGTGGCTCTTTGTTTTTGTTATAGCTCCAGAAATGTTGAGCCATTTCAGATAGTATTTGCTTTGCATTTCTTTTGGCGGCTTTCTCCAGCTACCAAGAATACTCCTTTGGGTTCACCCGATCCACAAATTTCAGTTATTGATTTCTTGAATAGTCATGACACCCTAGCACAGCTTCTGCTTTCTCCTTGTTTGCACCAGTTTGGCTGCAGGAACATGAATCTGCCCCCTTTTACCGACTTTGGGGGCATATCATCAAAGAACAGCGTTAAATATCGCTGAGCGGGCTTAGCGCTGATTTGCTTAACGCCGGCTATCGCCGTATTTGATCGCCGAGATATCACGTTATTTACAATGCATATGTCCACAGCGATATTATATCCGGTGATAGCGGCAAAATCCGCGAATATCGCTGGAAAATTCAGCGCAACAACAGAAGCGATAAGGTATTCCTTGCAAAAAAGGGAGATGTGGATTCAACCATATAATCCACCTCTCTTCATATGTATAGCTAATCCTGCTTTTTTTACAGATGTTAGCTTTCGGCGATATCCGTGGTTAGCGTGGATTTTAGCGTCAGTATTGGTGTCCTGGGCCAGGTTGTTGATAGGGAGAAGTGCCTTTAGCCGTGATTCCCGTGTTGTGTTTGAAGGAAACGCCCACTTTGCATCTCATTAGAGATGCAAAGCGAGGCATCGGTAAAAAGGCTGCTAACTTGCGCTAATGCATGTTAGCACTGCCTTGTAAATAGGGCGAAAACATTATCTCCGCTTTTTTGTCTTTTAAAGCCAAAAAAGCGGAGATAAGGCCCTTGATAATATGCCCTGTAGTTCTCTCCTGATGGTAGGTCTTTCTGCAGTAGCACCCACAGTGCTTAAGCCAGGTCAATGTCCCTGCATGTACTACCCAAGACTTGCTAGGTGACTATCTGCCCAGCAGCTATTTAAGCATAGGCACCGCACAACGGGACCAGTGTGCAGAAGAATATGGGCAAACATTTTACTTAGGGATCCCAGAAAATCCACCCTCTTCTATCTCTGAGAAGATGGACAACTAGTACAACATGCTCTGGAGGCAGTTCACTAGAAGCCCAAGGATACAAGTTCACAATAAGTTGTCCACCCACAAGACAGGGGTTCATTAGTAAGCTGGTCCATGTTCTTTCTCCTGTTGCTCCTCTTCTTCTGCAATGTTCTTCACTTTGTAAGGGTTGAAAAATGGAAGTGCAGACTTCTGGAAGCTGGAAGTACCTACCCAGACAGAAAGTCACATTGGCCCTTCACCATTCAGCTGGAATTTCCAGGAGCAGCCCCTCAACTGTCTAAACCTTTGCAGAACAATCTGGCCTAATGGCTAGAGTGGTCGACCTCAAAGCTGGTGAACTGGGTTTGAGTCTTGGCAGGGACGCTCAGCATCCTGTGATCCTGGGCAAATCACTGTATCTCTGTGCGCATAGCTAAAAAAATGAACGTGTCTATCTGTAAGGCAACTTGCGCATCTGTAAAGCACTCTGATTCCTTTGGGATGAAATTGCGCAATGTAAACCTCCGGGCAAAGAAATGAAAGTATGAAGAAGCATTGGAAAAGATCCCTCGGTCACAGGCAAGCTCTGTCCACCCAGGTTTTTTTTTTTCTACAGCCTTCAAATTAACACCCCACTGGTGCCAGATCTTCCTTTGTCCCATGGGAACACCTTAACTGTACTTTTTGATTTTTTTTTTTTTTTTAAATTAAGGCGCAAACAATACAGAACAAAGAGTATATATGCAATGACTAGAAAAGAGATGCGAAAGTTTAACCACAATAATATACACATCAATATAAGCTACACAATATGTCACATCTAGATATAGCTACTCCTATCGGGAGTATCCTATGCTGAAATCAGGAAAGTACAGAGCGCAATAAGGACCACCATCTGATATCCTCACAACAGCTCCCTGTTAACCTCATCAATCACATTGCCCAACAGTGCAGGCATAGTTAAGACTTTCGGAGCGTGGTGGTTTTCTGCATGTTCATGTCTGGTCTAGGTGTATTCTCCTGTCTACGGTGAGGTTTGTGTTTGCCTGCAGCTTGTGCAGACAGATATGCTCGCTTGGGGGGCCCATATATCTTTCAGCCATTCGCAGCTGCATGCAGATGATGTAAGCAAAAATCAACATGTGGGCGGAGCAAGATACAGGCCCTTTGTGGGTATGTTCTGACAAAGAGAAACACTGTTGAGAGCCCCACTTGTAAGCAAAGTCAAGAGTGGGCTGAGAGGAGAGGTGAGTTTCTTGCAGGAACACACTGTCATGGAGTGGTGATCTAAGTAGGCGAGCACTCAGCGAGCTTTGCTGTGATCACTTAGTCCCCTAATGTTCCAGGACAACAAAGACAATTTCTTTTTATGTGGCACAATCCCAGTGTGTAGTTGCAGGTGCATACTGCATGTCTTCCAGGTGTAGGAGTCTAGTACTGCATCTCACAAACAGTTCATATAGACTGCACCTCAAAATATAAGAACAACCCATTATAAAACTCCCCTCCCCCACCCACACTGACATCCCCAACTGTCAGTCACACACACCTACAATAACATACCCTTAGTAGTTCTTAAGGAATGCAAGCAACCTGCTATAACAGAGACACTACAAGAAAGAAAACAAACCGAACTAGTGGTACACACCATAGGCCTTGGCAGCACCCCTGGACACAATCTTAGTACAAATATGAATTACCACATTGTTCATAGTGATCTGATTGGTCCCACCTAGGTTAAGTGAATAGTGATCATTCCGCTGTGTGGCGAACCACCAGGGCCGTGAAAAATTCAAGACTCTCCCCCCTGGTGCATCCATCATAGAAAAAAGGGTAGAGTAATGTAGAGGGAGCTGCTTTAGCTGGTAAGTCACTCAGCAGCTGTGCGGGCCTCTGCAGTCCCCAGTGAGCAACTGGGGATGCCACAGAAAGAAGGTGGTGGTCATGAGCCGGATGTTGATCTTGGATAGTTTAGAGTTGGTTTAAGCAACTTGCAACATTTAGTTGCCTCCTCTAACGAGGTGAAAAAGTAGGTGTTCCCTACCAAGTCCACTCAAAGCCGAGCAGAGTGTACCACTGCATATTTCACATTACAGTGGTGTAGTGTGTGTATGATGTTATGATGCACCTCTTGTACTGCCACCTTAAAGTCTGGGAAGAAAGAAACCTGCAAACCATATTATCGCAGTGGGCCTCTCTCTCTGGTGAGATGAAAAATGATGTTCCAGTCTCGACGGGTCAGAACTCATGCAATTATTTGTCTCAGAAGGGAGCTTGGAGGGGGTTTTGGGCCAAATGATCAATGTGCTTATTCCACCAGGAATATTACAAACAAGCTGTTCAATCTTAAGTATTTTAACAAACATGGCAATCCTCCCTGTGTTCGTGTATTCTGCTATATCAGCTATCAGGTCATTATTTCTATGCCACCCGGCTTCCAGATCCTCCTTCTTTACTTCCACAGGGGTCTGTTTCTTCGTATGTGCCAATTTGGATTTTGTTTCAGTAAGGTCATCTTCCAGGTTGGATATCCTCCTTTCTGAACCATGTATTATGGTCAAATGGTGATCTGTTCCATTAGGCTATCAGCTGAGCTGCCACAGTGTTAATCTTGGCATTAATGGATTGGAGAATGGTCTTGGGTTCATGTCCACCTGGTCTTCTGCCTCTGGGTGATTGCCATCCGCTGTTGAGTCAGTGTGACCAGATGTTTTCCTGGCATCGAAAGCCAGTTTAGCCTGTCTTACATAATTTTTCCCCATCTCGATGGATAGCAGGGAGGCAAAGGCATACATAGCTGGGAAGGAGTACCGTAATAATTGACTAATCGTGGCCCAGATGCAGAGCAGTCCATCCTATCCCCCTTATGATTCGAGTGGAAGTAGTTGTTAGCAATCCCAGATGGCAAACACAAAGGGGCAAGTGAGGGGTGCAGGGAGGGAATGGTGGAGCAAGCAAAGATCTTGCCCACAGAGCCCCAGAGGAGCCAACAGCAGCTGAAGCTCCATATCTCCTCCACTTGTAGGCAACCTTTAGGGGAGCAAGGTGACAGAGGGCCCACCAGTGAGTCATCCAGGATAGGGTGCAGGCACTACGGATCCCAGTGTTAGCACGGGGCACCCCTCAGGCTCTCAGCAGTGAAGAAAACAGCCCAAGCAGCAATTCTGGGCACCCAGTCACAGCGTGCTGGCACAGCACACAGTACTTACAGCCCATTCATCTTCAGGGACCAGCCCTCATCCGCATCACAGGTTCAGAGGGCCAAGCATGTTCCTTGCCTCCCCACAGCAGCGAGCGTCAGCAGCATGGGCTCCACAACGAGGATCAAAGCCCCACCTTAGGGCTGGATGGGTCACCCATGCAGCAGGTCAGACATCAGCTCCATCCAGACTGCATTCTGCTCGGTCGTCAGATGAGCAGGTAGGTGAGGGGCACCCTGCATGTCAGGCAGGGCAGAAGGAGGGCCTCATGCTCACCAGAGGCACCTGTCGTGGCCGGGCCTCCAAGTCCACCCGTCCCTCAGTAGGCCACGTCTAAGAGACCACACCCACACCCCCTCCAACAACACTTCCCTCCATTGTGGCACCGAACCTCAATCATCACCCCCAGTGTCAAATATGGCATACTTCATGCCAGGCTCTACCGACTGCAGTTTATATGGGTGTGGTCATCAAAGCTTCATGCCAGATGGCCATCTTGGCTGCCGGCGTGGCCACGCAACACACCTTAACAGTACTTGTCAGGGAGGTTTAGCTAATTAGCAGATTTTACCCCTTCCTCTGGCAGTACATGATTAATTTCTTGTGATGAGTTTATTCCAGTGGGAGCTTTAAACTACCAGCGGGCCAGTAGAGCATTTAACTGACCTAGTACAATAGCTCAATGCAATAACTCCATTAAGGCTGGCTCAGGGGAGAAATATGCCAATTTAAAAAGCACATAAACAGACCATTAAAGAGTAAAACAAATCTGGATATGCATTTCTGAATTTACATGAAAAGATATGCCACTTGTCTTTCTATTTCGCCCCAATTGAATTTGATGGTTACCCAAAATATAGAAACATTTCAAACATGTCAGAATTATACTTCGGCAATAAAGAAAGGAGGAGGCATTTTTTTGACCTCCCAATTGCATTGTAAGGCCTTAACAGGGCATAAGCAATTTAGTCTGGGTTCCATTTGCCACAATGCTCCTGACGCACAGATCTCAGGCTGGATCAAACAGCGAGTCTCTTTCTCAGCCTCTGCGCCTGTGCCCATAGAAGTGAACATAAGTTGTGCGCAACCTGTCAGAACTTTTTATCCCTGATGTGCACAGCAGCTGGCCTAATTTTAAGCTCAAATCCATTTTTAACAGAAGTTCACAGTAGTGGATTATCCTTTAGGGAACACATTACTCAGAAAAGCCCAAAAGCAAAAAATGGGGATTATATTTGTTCAGAAACAGCTTCCTTACACAATTTCACCTGGCTTTTCATTTTTCAAAATGTATGTAATATCTTTATTCATTTTATTTCTCCATCCAGCGCCTTTCACATAGATTCACACATATGTGTTATGTTTGACATCCACACGTGAGTAGGTCTCACGCCATGGAGGACCTTGTGCGCAGTTGCCCCTCCCTCGCCAATGAGCGAGTTTCGTGGACATCACGGTTGGGGTCATATCTACATACCCTTCCGAGTGTTCTCCAGAAGGTAGACTACTATTTGTTATATTTTCACTTTCACACAGGACTACGATACTAGTCCACATTATTGGGGATGTGATACATCGCTCTACACTTTTTTGACCGTCCCTTTGAGAGTAGATGAGGATCCCCTGGTCCTGAAGAAATGCTATTGATCCTATTGGACGATTGAGGGCATGAAACATGTCGGCCATCTCCACCTCCCACACAACACTTTGAGCTGCAGCAGGTATCATTTTCCTCTCCAGGCACAACTTTGCCAGTCGTTTATTTTTATTGGTAGCAGAGGAATCTAGTGAATAAAATTAGTTTTGGATTCCCCTAGCTATTAAATCACACTTTTTGTTTCCCACTACTACTCACTACACATACGCCCCCACACCACTCTTTAGTTTCACGGCAGCAACCACAGAACACCTCCAGCAAAGAGCCCTCTGTGGGGCCTGTTGGGCATTGCAGCGCCGGTATTGTATTGTATTGTATTGTATTTATTATTTATAACGCGCAACTGTCACCCTACGGGTATCCTGGCGCCTGTCACCCTACGGGTATCCTGGCGCCAACGAGGAGCTGCCCTATGATGAAGCGTGACACCCTTTGGTGTGTGTGAGGGCCCTTGCTCCTTATTGGAGCCATTCCACTTTTAGTTTCCATTCTATATCTGAAACACCTTCTTTCATAACCCCTCCCCCCTTTTCCTCTGCCCCTTCCAAATCCCTTTGAGGAACTTCATACTTTTGTTCATGCTATGATTAAGTATCTGCCTCGAAGGAAACCAGTTGAAGAAATCAAATGGTTTTTAAATCTGACAATCACATACAATAGACAGAAGAGATACATACATCTTCCAAGTTTGTATGACAATTCTGCTGTTCATTTAAATAGAGATCACAGAGTCAGGTGTCAGGCAACTTGCACTAAACTTATAAGATCAGGTAGCATTCGTGAATATATCAGAAAACGATTTATCAAAATTAGTGATGAAATACCTATGCATAATTCATGAAATAACAGCCATAGTATTTTAGTATGTGCCTCCTGGTGTCAAAGAACTAAATCAGTAATATGTCTGATGAACCCTGAATTAATTATTACTCAAAAAAACTTTTAAATTAATATTAGAAATAAAATATTTTTTCTATAGCATTGGCTTCTATTCGGTTCCAAGAGAAGAAACCTGCTAATTGTCCTTGTCAATCCCAAATACCTACAGGGACATCTTTGTGTAACAACACACATGCAGTAGGAGGAACCAGGGAAAAACTAGGGGAACAACAAAGAAAAGACTCACAGACAAATTCTGAACTAGTATATTTCTCTGGTGCATTTATCGCATTTAAAGGAATGTAAGAGAACTTCAGGGACAATGGATTTAACTTAGGCACACATATGTAGCAAATTTCAAGGACCACAGGGCCGGCTACATAAAGCACACATACAATGAATACCCTGTACTCACAAGAGTGAGAACCGTATAAGGAGAAATGTAATCCGGTTTACCCATATAGACCAGCTGAAATCACTCTTGTGAGCATCTAACCAAACTTGATGCTAGTCGAATGCTCCACAATGCCAAAAAGACAAGCTGAGAAGGCATAGGGTAAGTATATACCTAGAGGTCCCTTGATACAACACAAACAGCAACAGAGAAGGAATCAAAAGGGGAAAGCCCTAACTGTAAGTGAACCAGAAAGGGCAAAAACAACAAATATGGGTGAATGCAATACTCACTGTGGACTGAGCACAGCAGAGAGCCACAAAAAGCAAATTACATTTATTGATTTGATTTTTTTTATATCAACATTTTTATAAAGCACGAACATGAATCTTGCAGGTATCAGAGCACTTTACAAATGTTCAAAGACATATTGAACCAATATTGTCATAGTCGAGAACAGTACAGGATGTGACAACTCCCTTGATGAGGGCGGGATCACCTCAATGTTAAGACAGATAGATCAAAAACACCAGCATAACACGCGAGTCTAGTTGACAATTCCTGATATGCTTAGAGAGAGGAGTTCCTAGGATCTAGGGCAGAAATGTGTTCATAAATATTAGTTTAACTTCTTTTTGAAAGATGCAGTTGAGGGATTCAGTCTGATTTCGGAGGAGAGGGGGTTCTAAATTCTCCGGGCAATGCCAGAGAAAGCTCTATTGTAGGTTTTCTTTTTAAAGAATCTCTGTGATTTCAGCAGTAATGTGCTGGGGCTTATAGACGATCTGGAGCCTATGGAAAGTTCAATTTTCTGAGTGAGGTAATTTGGGGTACTGAAGTGTAGGGCTTTGTGGGTCATGCATCCAATTTTCAGCTGAATTCTCTATTTATCGGGGAGCCAATGGAGGAAATTCAAATCGGGGGTGATGTAGCTGTTTGTTTTTGATCCTGTGATGAGCCTAGCAGCAGAGGTAAGCAAGGCCCTTAAATTCCAACCTGGGAATCACTAGGGCTTGGACGACAAAACTGAAGTCATTAAGGGGAAGAAAGGGTTTTCATTTTCTTAAAATGTTCACTTGGCGGTGTACTTCTTTGGTGGTAGCACAAATTTGCTTCTGCAGGTTAAGGTTCTTGTCGAGAGTTATTCCCTGTGATCTCGCCGAATCAATAACTTGTGGCAGGTAGTTGAAGGCTGTTAGTTGCTTCATTCATTTATAATAACTGTGACTGTTTTGTGGGGCGATTAAGGAATTCAATTTTGAGAATGTTTAGTTTGAGGTGGATACATGTCAGCCATTTTTTTTGTAGAGTTAAGTTGAGGGATCTGATGTCTTCATGGGAGGACATTTTCAGGTATGATTGGGTGTCTTCAGCATACATGTGATAGGGGATGTTGGATGAACTCTGAGTTTCTGTTAGAGGCTCGATGAGCGAGTTGAAGAGAGTGGGTGAGAGGGAGGAACCCTATGGGACCCCTAATGTGACTGGAGCGGTCTTAGACAGGAACTATTTAACCTTGACTTTTTGAGGTTGAGGTCAGCAAGAAGGGTTTTAAGACTGTTAATACAGCATCATTCATTACAATCCAGTGGAGGTTGAAGTCTCCAAAGAAGATTTGGGTACAGTGTAGACCTGTGTTTGTTGCGATGATTTCCATAATTTGTTCTATGAAAGAAAGGTTATCTCCAGGCAGGTGGTAGATTGTGTGTATATTGCCACTTTAGTGCTGCACTGTGGAAACACTGCCAGAACTCCTTTTTTGTTGGAAAATATCCACTAGCTGGCAAAACGAGGGAGCCCTGGAACATGGGGCCATGTGTACTAAACCTTTTTTAGAGGTTGCAATTCAATCTGGCCATTTGTGACCACAAAAAAGCATTCTGTAATGTACAAAAGCCAAATTGGTATTCGGTTACTTGTTACCAAATCACAATTTCACTTTGCAAATCACTATTTGAAATGGGTGTGTTTAAGGTGTCCTTTCTAAATACCAATTTGCGTTGGTATGTATCAATGTTTAATGACCGAATTCCAGTCATAAAACATTAATATTTTACTGACACCCTTGAAGGAGGTGGTAACCCATTCACATGGACCACTGCATACTCTTGAAAAATAAAACTTAAAAAGTTTAATTTCTTTAAGGAAAATGGGCTTCATTTAAAAAAAAAGATTGCTTTATTTAAAAGTAATCACAGACATTGTGGTCTGCTGACAGTGTCCTAGTGGGTCATACATTGGAAACTACCTCATTAATATTCATGAGGTAGGTCAATTTGTGACTCCGCTAAGAACCACTATTTTTAAATATATTCTTTTGTTTATTAGGAATTGTGATTTTCAAATTGCAAGTCAGTAAGATTCGCAAATTGAAAAGCACTATTCCAAATATTTGTTCATCTGGCCTCTAGCATCAAAGAGTTGGTTAACTAGATGAGACTTTCAATAATATTTGCCACCGTTAATGAGCTTCTTAAGAAAACAGCCATGACTCCCAACAAGAGTGAAATACTGGTCTCACACTTGTGTCCAATGCTGCCGGTATTTTTGAGTTGAATTTGAGTTGAGTAATCTTAACACCAAAAACATGAGCACAAAGGGCAGATACAGGTTGTAGAACGCAATATCAAAAGGCTATAATTCTTCTCCTTAACTTTCTTCTTCCTAATTAATCTCTTTATTGTTGCTCCTCCCCCTCACATTAGTAAGAGGGAGCGCAAACGTCAGCGCAAACAGAGAAACAAAATTAGACTAAACCCAACAACTGACCCTCCCAAAATATTTCCACTATTTTCAAACGCTAGAAATAAAAAAGCCCCAAATACCCCTCAGACACCACCCACGACACTAAACACCAGTCAAAGCATACTTAGTGCCGACTCAGCCCTAAGTGTCTGTCAACAAACTCTGGGCTGCAGTCAGGACCATATTACTACATCGCCAAAACCAGCAGCAACTGAGTGTCAACCAATAATAGAACCACTAAGGGTCAACCCTAGTGACCCTATCCAGCCAATGAGCATAGATATGAGAAACAATTCTCAGCCTACCCACTCATCTAGTTCATCTCTCCAGGCTATTCAAATCACTGGGCATAGTTTTGTAAAAGTTATTTACAACAACAAACTAACTCAGCCAAATCTAACTTCTGGACCTAATCATGCAAAAAAACCACATATCAATAAATCAAATTTACCTCTTAATTCTGAGACATTAGGCACAGGCCCATCAACTTCTCTTCAGTCTCGATTGGGCCCAGCCTCAGGCTGCCTAACCGAAAGAATTCCCCATACCAGCGCAAGTCCCAGTAGTAAGGGTGTAAAAAGTAGCACAGAGGTTGCCAAAATACTGCTTGCCCCGGAATACATCTCTAAGGGCCGGCATGACACCCTGAATAGGTCAAATATAATAAAACTAGCGAATGGTGTACCAGGATTTGAGGCCCTTACAACTGAAGACATTGACTCCATCGAATTTCTTCCACCAAGAGGCTCACAACCATCAGAGGTAACCCTGGTGTCATTCAAAACGCCCACCTGGGCGCGAGTATTCATTGAACAAAGGGCTATCTTTCGGGAATGGGGCATTAAAATCTACCCGCACAACCCACCAGGTTATCCATCGCTACTACTAAACCACCAGGACTCCCAGCAAAAAGCTGAAAGTTCCACATCAGGAATTAAAAGTAGGCCTTACTCAATTCTAAAAAATGCCTTAGGCACAACAGAGGGGAATCCAACTCCCCTGAACAGGAATTCTAATTCGAACAACTCTCAAGACTGGGGGTTGCTTCCAGCTGCCTTGGCTTGTAATACAATGGCCTGACCAAGGGGGCCTCATCTCCAACTCTCAAATTGTAAGGCCTCTGTTCAAATGGTATCTCAAGTACTTCCATCCGCAGAACCTTTAACTCTGGAACGAACCCCCTCGTTTACTCTGTGCTCATGGAACATTAGTGGCCTCCAAAACAAAATCACCAATTCAGACACACATTCTTTCATATTCGTGCACACTGCAAGAGCACTACAAGAGACATGGGCCACTCAACCTACCCCAGTGACCGGCTTCATTCAATTTCGGAAACCAGCAGTCAGAGACTATCTCTACGGCCACCCAAAAGGGGGCCTGTCGATTTATGTATCTAACATTCTAAAAGGCCCGATTGTGCCACTAAACATCGACGAAGACTGGGTCCTGGGAGTTAAAATCAACTCATGGAGTAACCATAGCCCCCTTCTACGGCTCAACATTTATATTAACCCCAGTACCTATACTAAAAAGAAACACTTAACATGCCTTATGAAAATTGTGAGGGGTTTGGCTGTGGACCAACAGAATGCCGACTGTATAATCACAGGGGATTTCAACACCAATCTCTTCCAGGACAACACGGAAGATCATGAAGGGCTAACCCCTCTTGCAACTGCAGATGTAGAGGTGCAATCCAAACCACCAAATCAAGCCTACTGTAGCCTGGGAGAACTCTTTGTGGAAACTTCACAGTGCAGGATTTTTGATAATAAATGGAAGGTCCACCAATGAGTCACCACCAAACTGGTCTTGATCGAATGGCCGCAAGCACTCCTACTTAGACTATTCTATTTGCAATTTGGCTCTGCTGAAACATCTGGGCAACTTCTGTATCCAACCGCGAACTGAAAGCGACCATCGCCCCCAACTTTTAACCCTTAAAATAAAGCCAGAGTTCCATAAATCTACTCTAATTACATTTACTGGAATGCACTGTGATAACCTGAAACGCCTAAGATGGAGTGACGAAATAATACCCCTTGTTACGGAGGCAAGCTTGGCCCTCATCCCAGACCGCTCCGACCTGGGGTTTCTTCCAGCTGCTGCATGGTCTACTTTCTGTTTACATCTTATAACGCTATTCCCATCCAAACAGTACCCTCAGACAGGCTTCGTAACACACCAGAGCTCAATTTCACGAGAGACAAGGGCACTGAAGACACACAGAAACAGCACTTTAAGGCATATAAACTCACCCTAAAATCATTCAGGCAGGCAGTACAAAAAGAAAAGCAATTCCAAGAAGATGAATTCTGGTGCAAATTAATCTGGGAGAGCAAAAATCACAATGCAAGGAAATTCTGGGCCCTAATCAATCAGCAAATCTCGGGAAAGCCCAGCTCCGGGTCAGCAAATATCCAAGAAGCCAGTTGGTTCGCTTTTTTGACGGATCGCTTTAAGTCTCCAGAAGGAACAGTGCCAACAGACGCTTATACGCCCAGGTTGACGCCGATAAGTCCGAACAAGAGTGGGAGTAGGTCTATTGGTAGCTTTGATCCCACCACCGATGATCTTCAGACAACCCAAGAAAGGGTTACTAAAGTCCTGCTGAAAGCAAGAGCGGACAGAGCACCGGGTCCCAATGCACTACCTCAGAACTTATTTAAATCTAATATACCCCTCTGGTCGAGTTATCTAACTAATCTTTTCAATTACTCCCTCAGAACCTCAACCATACCGGACTCTTGGCCGGGAGCAATAATCCACCCAATCTATAAATCAGGTCTTCACTCATCACCAAATAACTACAGATTGATAGCCCTTTTGGACATTGAGGCTAAACATTATGCGAGCATTCTCCTGAATGAGCTGAGAGTATGGGCCGACGAGAATAATTTGATACCAATGAACCAAACAGGCTTCACCACCAAATCCGGGACCATGACCAACTTACTGACATTAGCCATCATTGTTGATAAAACTTGTCTAACATCTAGGGCTGTTTTTTGCTGCTTTGTTGACTTTAAAGCCGCCTTTGATAGGGTCCCCAGGGCAGCTCTATGGGAAAAGCTAAGCGGATGGGGAATCCCTCGGAAACTTCTGGAGGCAATTATTCAGTTATATTCAGACACATGGGTGCAGGTGAAGTTGGGGTCCGGCACACATCTCTCTCGGAAAATCATGACAACCAGGGGTGTAAAACAGGTCTGTGTGCTGGCCCCACTACTATTTAATCTGTTTATTGCTGATTTGACTACAGCTCTAGATGAAACTAATAGTCACCCTCCAAAGATTGGTGGTGTTCCCATAAGTAACCTACTTTACGCTGATGACTTAGTCCTCTTCAGTCTAACAAGGGTTGGTTTACAAAGGCTCCTGGCAAAATTACACAATTATACCGCTGCAAACCAGTTAGAGGTTAACCTAAAGAAAACCCAAGTGGTTACCTTCGGAAAAAAAAGAAAAGTCGGGGGAGGATGGTCATATAACAACATGACCATTGCAGTAGGAAGTGTATACAAATACCTAGGGGTCAATCTAGACTCAAGGGGCAACCTTGCGAAACAACGCAAGGAGATATCCGCCAAAGCTGTGACCCTCCAGGTGCCCTTTTCCAAGCTTTCAAAAAAACTGACTGGCCCAAGTTTAATCCCTTTACTAGATGTGATGAGAGCAAAAATTGGTCCGACACTGTCATATGGCAATGAGATTTTCAGGGGTAAACTGAATACGAGTTTAAACCAACACGTGACCAAAATTTATAAAAAAGTTCTTCGCTTGCCCAAAAATGCCTCCGCTGCCCATATTAGGCTAGAACTTGGCCTACTAAACTATGAAGTCTCCAGCATTGGCACATTCCTAAATCTCTGCCATAAACTCAGACAAGCAGACATAGGCTCATTGGAGTCGTTAGTGTGGCAAGATATCACCGAGAAAAATCCAGGGGGCACGTATGGTCGCCTTTTCAAGGAGTCCATTCAAGAACTCTCCGCAGGTGACCTATGGGACCTCAAACCTAGTAGGACAGTATTTAAATCCATTATTAAGAAAAGCGTTCGAATAAGTTCCCTCATCATGGATAAAAACCTTCTTGCAAAACGCAGCCATGCATGGGCCATTATGAACTCGTATGGGCGTCTAGCTACCGCAACCTATCTGGCCTGTACCTACCCCTCGCACCTAAAACTCAGTTTTATGGCCATTAGACTCGGTGACTGGCAATTTTTAAAAGACCTGCCATGCTGGCGTCGTACGTCAGACGAAACAGGGTGCAGAGGGTGTGGCAGGATGGTCAAAACTTTGGAGCACGTGGTATGTCTTTGCCCAGCACTTATGGCACAGCGTAGACGCAAACTGAAAGTGGAGTGGAATAGGTTGGGAATCCGATCCTGTAGACAGGCAATCATTGCGGCCTTATGCCCAGAAAATACAGCTTTAAATATTGGCCTTACATTGTTTGTACGCCTTGCATACCACAACTTTCTAAAAGCCCCCCTCGCGTTGGGAACAGTCTAAAAACAATTAATGTTATTAGCAACTTGATAAAAACAAAAAAAAAGTATTTTATTCACTTTTGCACTATTATGACTTGCTGCTACTGAGCTGTTGTTGCTATTTTATCTGATCTCTTTTTTTTAACATTTGTAATTATTTATTAACGGTGGGCTGTTTTAAAAGTTTAACATTGTAACTCACTGTATAACGAAAGTTATTTTTAAAGTTACCTGGACTGTTCAATAGGGACCTGCAAAATGTTATTCTGGGAACTTTATATCCACTTAAATTTGACCATTTACGCCAGCTTCTGTTTTATCATATGTATTACTGTCGGTGCTTCTTTTAAGGATGTCATTTTATATCCAAATAAAGATTATTATTATTTTTATTATTATTGTTAACATTATTGTTATTATTATAATTATAATCATTGTTTCTCATATCTTTCTTTGAAAGCTCTTGTCTTTTACTAAGCTGTGGTGTCGTTATTTAGGAGTACTCAAGCCATTGGTAAAACTGAATATAGTAAGATAATCAAATGCGCGTCAAAGCTTGTTCTACTGGCATATGTTCCAATACATAAAACAGTAAACAACCAAACAAAACCACATTTACAATTTATAGGTAAACAACAGAAGTGAAGAATAATGGTAACTTTGGGGAACCCAGAACTGAGGTCAAGTTGTTCGTTGATTTGAAAAACATTTATATCTGCAATATCTGTGCTCTCGTGGTCTTGGGAATGCCAGCTTACAGTTTAACAAATAATGATTTCGGCAATTTTCGAGTATGCCTCTCAAAGAGATAACTATTGGCCGAGTGTTGCTTGTTTGTTGTTAGGTTTCAGTTTTAGGTTTGGTACTTTCAACGTATGCGACTGGTGAATTAATTCTTTCAGAAGCAATTATTTTTTTCATACTTCCAAATCTCAAGCTACTTGTGTGTTAGCAGGAGACAGGTTTATCGACCTGGCATCTGTGTAAAATATTGCACCAGTATGTTTTACTCGCATGCTGTACATTACAGGAACACACACATCATTCTGTGGTTTAACATTACAACTTAATGCCATTTGCAGAATGCTGGCAATAAAGAATAAACAGCGTGATTAATTAATCTCACTGAAATACACCCATAAAAATTAATTTGTAGTTATTTAGACCTTATTCCTGTCTGAAGAAATTATGCGACCAAAGGGAGTTGGGAACATTTACTGTAATGAAGATGAAGCTCACGCTGTGGCACTGAACATTTCCCAGCTATTGCATGAAAAAGGTTCTGTTTTACAGTAGACAGATGTCTAGTGCAATAAGACACAGGGAATATGGAATAGGACACACTGTGATCAAACATTTCACCCCCTGTCGCTGTATCTCTATATCTAAACAAGCGCAAAGCACATTGAAGCACTACATTTACAGTCTTGGAAGTAAGACAAACAAAATAGAAGCAATAAGCACAATATAATTTGTGAAAGAAAGAGTGTTGGCACCCAAAGCTAAATTCAGAAGCCTGTGGTCACTGCTATTAAATGTCATTGCGCCCATGAAAGAAAGGAGAGAACAATGATTTAAATGAACTATAATGTGTATGTTACCGGTGTGGTAGTCTTACGGACTCGGCTGAGTATGTGAAATGCCCAACAAAACTTGGTAAGTGTTTGGATTGTGGTATCATTGGGTGTTATGCCAGGTATGCAGAAAGAAATCCAAGAAGAAGTCTACTACCAAGGTTACATGTGTGAAAGATAGTGAGGAGGAAAATTCCTCAAAGGTGAGTGATGAAGAAACAAGTGTGGGATGTATTTTGTAAGAAAGTGGTTTTAAATCTTACAGGAGAAGGATATAGTAAACCGTTGTGTTGAGTGTCATTAGGAGGAATCCGGTTACAGATTACAGCAGTCTCTGGTTCTCATTACACCAATATTGCAGACAATGTGTGGGGAAAACATTTCATTAAGAAGATTGGTGTTTTGCTGGAACCACTAGATTTCTCACATGAAAGCTACGTGGGTGAGAGGATAAATATCTTAGGCTTCAGGGAATTGGTATTTAGATTCAAAGATAGGCATACTATGTTGCCAAAGAAGGGCCTTTTGTTCTTTGATGGAAGGATCTAAAAAGCCTACACATAATACTAGATTCCAACAGTGCTGAAAAGGTTTGATGGCATGTGAGAATGACGACACTAAGAAATTGGTGTTACAATAGTTCCCCACACTATTTATGCGGAAAAGGGGAAAGCTCAAAGAATTTACACACCAAATACAACTCAAAGAGGGGGCCTCACCCAAGTTGCACAAAGCTCGTAATATACCATTTATTATCAGGGAGGAAGTCAAAACAGAATTGGAGAACTTACTAAAATGTGACATTATTGAACCAGTTGAAGCATCTGAATGGGTTTATCGGTTGGCCATAGTCTGAAAATCCAAGGGAAATGTGCATCTATGTGGGGAGTTAGGGTGGTTGAACAACAATATTTTAGTCGATCAGTTTCCTCTTCCCAGAACTGACAAAATGCTTTCACTTACAAGGTAGGCAAAGCTGTTTTCCACATTGGATTTGTCTGCAGCATATCACTAAGAAGTTGTTTTGGAACCCAAAAGCAGACATCTTACATCTTTCTGTATACCTTTTGGATGTATCCGATTCAAACTAATGCCGTTTGGATTGTCATCAGTCGTTGCAGTGTTTCAGAGACACGTTCTTCTAAGACAACATTCTTATAATGGGGGAGAATAGAAAAAGCACCATGATGTCATTCTCAGGGAAGTAGTTAGTATTCGTAGGGACAATGGATTGTCTGCTGAAGAAAGCAAATGCAAGTTTGCGGAAAATGTGGTTACATATTTAAGGCATGAAATTTGTGACAAAGGGATAAAGCCAAAATCTAAGTTGGTTGTAACAATAGTAAATGCACCTGCTCCCAAATCCAAGGAGGAACTTAGATCTTTCCTTGGTTTGACTGGGTTCTATTTAAAGTTTGTTGATAATTTTTCACAGAAGACCCATGAAATGTGACTTCTGATGAAAAAACAAGCTGTATTTCTTTGGAATTAAACATGTCAAAAACATATAAGCAATCGCAATGGAGCGCACACCGCTAGCCCCTCCTCCGGATCGCCCCTCGGGAATCTGGTACATGGAGTTCTTGAGTGGTTCACCCCAGTGGGTGCAAGTAGGTACTTGTAGAACTGATGATCTCTAGACCCGATACATGTCCCGGGTTTTTGGATATCGCCCAAGACATGGCCCGGGTTTCGGGATAACTTCCCTCATCAGTAGAGAAAATAGTTAGGGGTGGAAGAAAAGGCCGCCAAACAACCGTCAAAGGCCTCGATGCCCGAACCGGCACGCAGGTGCGTCGTCTAGGAGCCCGTCGGCTCAAAGCTCAAGGGAGCCAATTTGTATAAGCAATCGCAATGGAGCGCACACTGCTAGCCGCTCCTCCGGATCGCCCCTCGGGAATCTGGTACATGGAGTTCTTGAGTGGTTCACCCCAGTGGGTGCAAGTAGGTACTTGTAGAACTGATGATCTCTAGACCCGATACATGTCCCGGGTTTTTGGATATCGCCCGAGACATGGCTCGGGTTTCGGGATAACTTCCCTCATCAGTAGAGAAAATAGTTAGGGGTGGATGAGAAGGCCGTCAAACAACCGTCAAAGGCCTCGATGCCCTAACCGGCACGCAGGTGCGTCGTCCAGGAGTCTGTCGGCTCAAAGCTCAAGGGAGCCGATTTGTATAAGCAATCGCAATGGAGCGCACACCGCTAGCCCCTCCTCCGGATCGCCCCTCGGGAATCTGGTACATGGAGTTCTTGAGTGGTTCACCCCAGTGGGTGCAAGTAGGTACTTGTAGAACTGATGATCTCCTGACCCGATACATGTCCTGGGTTTTTGGATATCGCCCGAGACATGGCTCGGGTTTCGGGATAACTTCCCTCATCAGTAGAGAAAATAGTTAGGGGTGGAAGAGAAGGCCGCCAAACAACCGTCAAAGGCCTCGATGCCCGAACCGTCACGCAGGTGCGTCGTCCAGGAGCCCGTCGGCTCAAAGCTCAAGGGAGCCAATTTGTATAAGCAATCGCAATGGACCGCACACCGCTAGCCCCTCCTCCGGATCGCCCCTCGGGAATCTGGTACATGGAGTTCTTGAGTGGTTCACCCCAGTGGGTGCAAGTAGGTACTTGTAGAACTGATGATCTCTAGACCCGATACATGTCCCGGGTTTTTTGACATCGCCCGAGACATGGCTCGGGTTTCGGGATAACTTCCCTCATCAGTAGAGAAAATAGTTAGGGGTGGAAGAGAAGGCCGCCAAACAACCGTCAAAGGCCTCGATGCCCGAACCGGCACGCAGGTGCGTCGTCCAGGAGCCCGTCGGCTCAAAGCTCAAGGGAGCCAATTTGTATAAGCAATCACAATGGAGCGCACACCGCTAGCCCTCCTCCGGATCGCCCCTGTTGTGTGGCGGCCTTCTCTTCCACCCCTAACGATCTTTCTCTACTGATGAGGGAAGTTATCCCGAAACCCGAGACATGTCTCGGGCGATATCCTAAAACCCGGGACATGTATCGGGTCTAGAGAGTCATCAGTCCAACAAGTACCAACTTGCACCCACCTGGGTGATCCACTAAAGAACTACAAGTACCAGAGTCCCGAGGGGCGTTCCGGAGGAGGGGCTAGCGGTGTGCGCTCCATTGATGACTAAAAACAATGTGGCTCCCTTGAGCTTTGGGCCGACGGGCTCTTGGACGATGCACCTGTGTGCCTGTTCTGGCATCGAGGCCTTTGACTGTTGTGTGGCGGCCTTCTCTTCCACCCCTAACGATCTTTCTCTACTGATGAGGGAAGTTATCCCAAACCCGAGACATGTCTCGGGCGATATCCTAAAACCCGGGACATGTATCGGGTCTAGAGAGTCATCAGTCCAACAAGTACCGACTTGCACCCACCTGGGCGATCCACTAAAGAACTACAAGTACCAGAGTCCCGAGGGGCGATCCGGAGGAGGGGCTAGCGGTGTGCGCTCCATTGATGACTAAACATAATATGGCTCCCTTGAGCTTTGGGCCGACGGGCTCTTGGACGATGCACCTGCGTGCCTGTTCTGGCATCGAGGCCTTTGACTGTTGTGTGGCGGCCTTCTCTTCCACCCCTAACGATCTTTCTCTACTGATGAGGGAAGTTATCCCGAAACCCGAGACATGTCTCGGGCGATATCCTAAAACCCGGGACATGTATCCGGTCTAGAGAGTCATCAGTCCAACAAGTACCGACTTGCACCCACCTGGGTGATCCTCTAAAGAACTACAAGTACCAGAGTCCCGAGGGGCGATCCGGAGGAGGGGCTAGCGGTGTGCGCTCCATTGATGACTAAAAACAATATGGCTCCCTTGAGCTTTGGGCCGACGGGCTCTTGGACGATGCACCTGTGTGCCTGTTCTGGCATCGAGGCCTTTGACTGTTGTGTGGCGGCCTTCTCTTCCACCCCTAACGATCTTTCTCTACTGATGAGGGAAGTTATCCCGAAACCCGAGACATGTCTCGGGCGATATCCTAAAACCCAGGACATGTATCGGGTCTAGAGAGTCATTAGTCCAACAAGTACCGACTTGCACCCACCTGGGTGATCCACTAAAGAACTACAAGTACCAGAGTCCCGAGGGGCGATCCGGAGGAGGGGCTAGCGGTGTGCGCTCCATTGATGACTAATGTCAAAAACATATATTGAGATTTAAAAAAATGGCATTAGCAATGCCCCAACATTGTAGGAATTCGATCCTTCAGCTGGTACGTATGTCATTGCAGATTCTAGTGGTACTGGGTTGGGGGGAGTTTTGTCCCAGAAATCAGAACAGGGAAAAGAGGTGGTGATCACTTTGCTTCTCGATATTTACCACCTATGGAAGAAAAATATTCTGTCATAGAAAGAGAGGCTCTAGCGTGTGTTTGGGCAATTAAACACTTTTGTAAATTCATTTTGGGCAGCAAATTCACCCTTCGATCAGATCACAAGCCATTCATCAAGTTGTTAACCACTGAGGGACTTTCAAGGGCTTCTGCAAGGACTGCATGATTATCCATGAGGCATCTGGATTTTGGGTATTAAGTACAGAATATAGCTGGGGTCAAGAATGTGACTGCAGATATTCTGAACATATTATCCCTAGAGCTCAGAGAAGTGGATCAGGACCCTCTGGATTGACTACTGTGTGGTGGGGGTATTTTCGGGTACCAGCAGCTTGCAAAAAGAAGAATGGGTTATGGTGTACAATGAGGATGAAATGTCAAGAAAAGTAGAAAACAAAATTGTCAAGGTTGGTAGGAGGATCAGAAGAGTGAATGGTAAGGAGAGTTACGCATGTTTTGGGAAGTAAGAGATTAACTGAGCGCGAATGCAGAGTTTATTTGTAGAGGAGAGAAAATTATTCCACCCAAGGAAATTCCTGAAAAAGTTGTTCCTATGGGTCATGAAGGGTATCCGGGTATCACCCAAACCAAAAAGAACATAAAAGCACTATACTGGTGGCCCAGAGTGGATTTAGATATTGAAAGATTTGTTAGAGCATGTGTGGAATGTGACAATGCTGACAAATCACAATAGACATTGAATCCTCTCATGTCTTTATTAGGATGTCCTGAGGGAAGAGATTGCATTGGACAGTGTGGGACCAGTGGCATGGCATTATGGTTCATGGAAGTACATTTTAGTACTAGTTGACATGTTTCAAGATAGGTGGAGTTAGAGATTGTCAATAAAATAGATACTAGCACTGTCATTAAGGTTCTGGAAGAAGTTTTCATTACAGAAGGTTTCCCAGAATCTATTTTAACAGATAATGGGGTACAGTATAAGTCAGAGGAATTTTTTTTGTTGTGCAATCAGCAGGTAGTGAACAAAAATGTGCAGCTTTATATCATTCTAGGGAAAATGCAGTTGTTGAATGGGTAAACAGAGTAGTAAAAGGTGTTATACAACTAGCAAGAAAAGAAAATAAGAATTGGGAAAGTGACATAAAGAAGATGATGTGGTCACCATGAGATTGCAGGTGAGAATCCTTTTAGATTCTTGCGGGCAGAGTACGATATTCAAGAATAAACCCTGGATGGATGAAAAGAAGTAGAAATTTGGAGTGGGATGGTAAAAATGTAAGGGAAAGCCTCTTAACATCATAAGACAAGAATACAAATGTTTGTAATGCTAAACATAACACTTAGGATGTGCTGCTCAAAGAACGACAATGGGTCCGTGTGAAATCGAGCAGGAAAGTTATGAAAGGGCAGAGTCGGGTCAGTGAACCCAAGGAAGTTGTAAGAGTCATGAGAAACACTGTAGAGTTAGATGATGGGAGTATTCATCACGAGTCGCCTTGCTGTGACTAGGCATGGGATAAGTAAAAGTACAAAGAATGAAAATGTTGATGCAAGAGTGATTGGAGTAGGTTTGAACAAATATTGGTGTTTGGACTCATTTCCTACATTAGAACAAGAAGGCTAGGAACCTCAGGGACTGGATAGTCACAGATTCCTGGCACACAAATCTAATGGTGGACACGATGTGAGTGATCTAGGGTGTGAGGAAGATTTGAGGAAGAGTTTAATGGATGGTGAAAAAAGAACATCTGGTTTGGAAAAGAATGGGAGGGGGTGTTGGTTGAATCGTTCTGTGAACGATTCTGGAGAGTCCACTGTTATAAAATCCAGCAGGTGTGGAAGGATTACCAGAGCACCTAAAGGTCTGGATGATTTTGTGTGTGAGTGAGTGATTAGCATGCATCTGTTTTTTATATTTGGTTTGTTCATTTGAAGAAAGTGGGATGTGTAGTGTTTGCATTCATTGTATTCTTAGGAATGTAGAGTGTAGAGCTGTATTATGCAGTATTAGAATGTATATTTATAGCTTGTCATGGAATGTCATGGCATTGTGGAGACTTAACTGCAGCTGTGAACATTCTTGTATGTACAGAGCTATTCATGAATAAAATGAATTATTCTACTATGTCCTGGTGTGATGGAATACTACACCCGCCACTCCCAAAAGCCCTAAAGCTATCAAGAAACCCTTGTGAAGATTACAGGAGATGATTGAAAATGTGGATTATAGTGGTGAAAACAACAAATCTGCAGAATACGCAGGAGTTTGAAGAGCAAAATGAGTAATTGGAGAAAGATAATACACACTAAGGTCCCACTTCCGGGTAACAGACTTCAATGAGCAGTTTAAGGTGACTGAATCCTCCTGGGAAGTTTAACAAGAAAGTACAAATGGAAACGTTCCTGTACCAATATTGGGGTATTGGAACTTAGAACCTTGCAAATCCCAAAGGGGTGTCTTGGCATGCGGCCAACCCATTCAACCCTTTCCATGGTAAGTATCTCTGAAATCAGCGAATAAACACCAGCAACACCCAACAGGAGTAGCACTGGAGACACTACACACAGCAGCAGTACAGAGTATCACCAGAAGCCGAGGAGTCTCCTGCACGCACCTCCCCACAGTCGTCAAGAGGAAAGCAAAGCAAAGCAGACCCTGGCCCGAAAGCACATGAAAGCTGAAGGGAGGAGGCCCAGACGCTATCATGCTGCAGGCAGACACTTCCTCCCTCAAGCACTCACCGTACCATCTGCAGGCTCTGGCAAGCATCCTCAGACTGGCCGCACACCTCAGTGTGGCAGCAATCCTCATCACGGCTGCACCGCAGGCCAAGAGGAACCAGGAAGCCCATAAGGGCCGGCACCCGGAAGGACAGCCCCAGCCACCATGAGCTGGAAAAACACGGTCTCACCAGCTCGCTCAGGGTACTCTTTCAGAACATGGGAGTATCCTGCTTAGTTTCTGGATGTTTTGGCATACTGTATAATATAATTTGGAATTGATCTACACCACAGACACTGTGTCATGGACCATCCTGTCTAGACCCACAGATACTTTTTGTTGTTCAGATTATTTATCAACTCCATCATTTTATACACCACCATACACCACCATATATGGTCTCCTGGCAACGTCAAAGCTATAAGGCTGTCCTGATGTCACATGCTGTCCTTAACATTCAATGAATGGCATTGTAATGCAATATATCATCACAGCATCATTTTTCATGTAAATAATTGATAGAACAGCAGAATATTTATCTTCAATAAAGCAGTTGTAATTATCATTAATATATATCCTGGCAGTTATTTGGCCAAACTGTCACACTAAAAACATTTAGAGAACTTTTGTGCACTGCAACATGCTCATTTATCATTAACAAGAAAGCAAGAAAAAGTAAACGTGTTCCTACCCTCTCATACGGTACTCTGGGAAAAGGATGATCTGCACGCTCCATCTTGAAAATTGGAACACCAGCATTGATTTGGTAAGCACATAAAGTTCAATATTACAATTCCAATAAACTTGCAACAGCCATAGTTTAGCTGACAATAATTTTATTCAGATCTCTCTGACATGTAAGGCTAGTTTTCAAGAGAATGTGAAGTTTTACACATTAATAAAGCAGTGCTAAAAAATAGATATACCTATCAACTAGTGCACCTAAAGGGTTGGATTGGAAGACGGATGCAGTAAAAGAATACTGTTATTCACACATAATACTTAAATATGTTTCAGCACTCAAATGTATTGGTCATGGATGGTTATGCTATTTAGACATTGAAAGCCCAGCTACTGGATTCAGAGTCTCCTCTTCCCATTAGGTTAAGCCATCCGAGATAAGGATAGTGGTCATACATATATATTTGTCTACTTATAAAGCGCTACTTATCACACGTGAGGGTATCCAGGCATTGTCCATGGGCACTGGGAGATTAGGCGATTTGCCTAGAATCACATGATGTTGAGCTGATGCCAAGACTCAAACCCGGACCCGCGCATCGGCCGCTCTGATGCTGCACCACATTCTCTCCCCTCATGAAGCTGAATTGGTGTTCAAAGTTTGACAGCGAATTCGGCCAGGGTCACAGTCAATGTTTGGTTGAGTGAATTGCAGCGCCAGCAGTTGCGAAATAGCAGAGGATCACAGCAATTGCTTACCTCAAATCACTGCTTCTCAAATGCTGGATGGGTGGGAACCAAGTAGGTTCCTACACTTCACCAATATAATTGCCCTCCTTGGAGGAGGCGGGTGGGATAAGTGAAAGCTAGAGTGCCCTGGCTTTGCTACATGTCATTGCTATAACTCCTGCCTAATCGTTACAACCCAGTGAGCTAAGTTCCCCAACAATTTCACTGAGTTCTTCTATGTCTTTGGAGAAGGTGGTAAGAAGTGCTTAAGGGCTTTATGAACAACCATCAACCAAAAGCTTCTCAGTAGGTGGTGGCAGCAGCCAGGGGAAAGTAAGAACTTTGGTGTAATTTACTCTTTTGAATTTTTGGCAGCCTTTTATCTAAAGAAACAAAACTGCATACGCTCTCAGATACTTAAGAACCCTTAAAACACCTACATTGAAATATGAAACTGTAAATAATAGCTTTTCCTCTGGAGTCCTAGGTTGTCTAACTACCTGAGCGTATAAAGTGGACTAAATGTGTCTGTGATAACGCTGTACTGTAAGGAATATGTACTTATGAATGTCCTCTTTAATGTTCAAACATATTTTAGAATCTTATTTTTGAGACTGAAAATGAAACAAGCTCACATTGACTTGCTGCAAAGATACCGCGCGTGTGAACTAACAAGAGACGTTTTAAGGCATGGGCTCTGGCCTAGGGCCCCAACCTTTCAGGGGGCCCCCTGATAGAGCCAACTCCGCTCTGCAAAGTCTCGTTCCGGTGACGTTAAGTAATTCTTACTCTTGTTTTAAATATCCTTTTCCTTTAATTTAATGTGATGTGTGAGAATATGGTACAGACAATTTGCAGAATAATGTGTTTGTTTCATGCAACATCCATAAAAAAAGTTTCCTGGAGATCAAAACAGGACCTCACATATAAGAGATGGGAGGGAGTCACAGAGACTATTTGCAGTGCCACAGCGCTGTCGGTGACCTAGTCAAAGAGGGCATGAAAGAGCTGAAACTGTAAATTTCACAGCTGTTCTGAATAGGGGCCCCCAAAACATGTTGTGCCCAGGGCCCCCAAAATCCTTAAGATATTTCTGGAACTAACTGCAATTTAAGGTGATTAATTATTTGTTAAATACCACCTTTTTATAGGTAGTAAACAAATGAATTAATGAAGAAATTAGACAATATAAAACTATGTTCATCTGTCATCCTAGTACATCCTGAATTACTAAATTGAAGGAGAAAAAGGATTCAAGAAAAAGAAACTTTGGTGTGCAGTGCAGTTGTGAAAGGAACTCAATGAAGATAGACCCCAAAAGCCTGTCACTACCCCACCACACCACCCAACTTGATACACAAGACTGCTACTAAGTACGTTAAAATCCCCTCCGTCTAATAATTTAGAAACAATTCTTCCAGCAGGACTCCGACAGCTACAATGAGCAATGTGGTTTGAGAATAATGTGGAGTGTGTATTGGAGCACAGAATAAGATATGACACTAGCCTAAACAACTTCAGTGTGCCATAATTGCCATCATTTTCTCCTTTGAAAAAGGACCTCATATTTCAGTCTCAGCTTGTCTGTATCAGATCCCTAACCTCTCCATCCCTTGGGCAGGGATTAGGGGGGGAGGCTAAGATTCTGAGAAGATCGACATTTGAGGAGTCAGATCATTTAATATCATCCAAACTAGGCGGCCCATTAGGATAGCGGGCGGATCGCCCCCGCCAGGCTGGCGGTAGCCACCGCCAGCCTGGCGGGGACGATCTGCCCGCCATCCTTGCTCTGAAACCCCCCCGCCATATTAGGAAGGCGGGTGGGACCACGGCGGACGGTAAGACCGTCCGCCGCTTTTCCGCCCCGGTTGCAAGGCGACTGGGCGGAAAAGGTATAATATGGTGGCGGTGTCTATGAGACACCTCCATCCATATTATGATGGGCCAATGTGAATGCCTTTCCGTGGTGACAATGTCGCCACGGAAAGGCATGCGGAGAATCCCTGCGGGGGCCTGTTGAGAGCCCCCAGGGACTCCGGGGGTGTGAGGTGCACATGGGGGGTACACCCCGCTTTTCAAAGTGCAACATGACAGGCACCGCGCGGTGCTTGTCATGTTGTGCTTGAAATGCACAACGTGCATTTTTACCATTGCGGCTGGCGGCGCTTTCATCCTAATGCCACCATCGGGAAACCCGCCCTTATGGCGGGCGGTCCCTTTTTCCGATGGGATGGCGGGCGGACAAAGTCCGCCCGTCATCCTTATGAGGGCCTAGGTGTTTGACTATCAGATGTTCCTGGACACCCCCTGCTCCCAGGACACCCCCGCACCGCACGGCCACCAGCTGCAGCGTGTGCCCTCCTCCCGCTGCTGCACTCAGCCTCGCTGAGCTTGCCGCCACGACCCCGCCCCCCGCTGCCCTAGCGGGATCGCTGCCTCTGCCTGACTGTTGTCGTGTTAATCCGTTTTTCTTTTCTCCAGTGCCCTCTGTGATTTTTCGTGCTCATTGCATTTTTTCTCCAGTGTCCTCGGTTACTTCTCGCCCCCTGCACTTGTGATTTGTACTTTTTCCCCTTGTTGTTGCTCTCCCTGCGCCCCTGTGCCCCCCGCCTCGCTCCCCGCTTCCCGCCGCCGTACTCGCGTCCACGCCCCCTTTTCTTTCTGTACCCTCCCCGCCTCCCAGCTCCTCCCTCCCTCCCACTTGGCCATAAATGGCGACCGTGCGGCGCAGGTGAGTGTGACCTGCTCCCAGGACACCCCCGCACCGCACGGCCACCAGCTGCAGCGTGTGCCCTCCTCCCGCTGCTGCACTCAGCCTCGCTGAGCTTGCCGCCACGACCCCGCCCCCCGCTGCCCTAGCGGGATCGCTGCCTCTGCCTGACTGTTGTCGTGTTAATCCGTTTTTCTTTTCTCCAGTGCCCTCTGTGATTTTTCGTGCTCATTGCATTTTTTCTCCAGTGTTCTCTGTTACTTCTCGCCCCCTGCGCTTGTGATTTGTACTTTTTCCCCTTGTTGTTGTTCTCCCTGCGCCCCTGTGCCCCCCGCCCCGCTCCCCGCTTCCCGCCGCCGTACTCGCGGCCACGCCCCCTTTTCTTTCTGTACCCTCCCCGCTTCCGCCTCCCAGCTCCTCCCTCCCTCCCACTTCGCCATAAATGGCGACCGAGTGTACGCGCAGCGTGCACGCGCAGCCCGCGCGCCGATTATGTGCCGAAGGCGCGCCAAAGGTAAGATTTTCTGCGCCCGTCCGCGCCTGGACCGCGCCCAGTGCCCAGACCCCTGGCCCCCACAGACGCCAGCCCCCCCGCCGGACCTACACCACCACCGAACTCAACGCACTCAACACCGGACGGATCCCGGGATGCCACCGAGCCACACCGAGACGAACCCACGGACCCTTCAGCTGCCACTCCTGCAAGTTCACCTGCATCCGGACCTGCACCGCAGCCGCCAAGCCGAGCACCAGCAGCAACCACCTGAAGTGCATCCTGCTCAACACCCGCTCCATCCACAGACACGCCGTCGAGCTCTGGAACCTGCTCGACACCACAGCCCCAGACGTCGCCTTCCTCACGGAAACCTGGATGAATGCCTCCTCAGCGCCCGACATCGCCATCGCCATCCCGGACGGCTACAAGATCATCCGGAGGGACCGCGTCAACCAGACAGGAGGAGGCATCGCCATCATCCACAGGAACACCATCCGCGTCACGACCAACACCGACGAAACCCTAGCACCCGCCGAACACCTGCACTTCCAGATCCACATCAACCCCAAGACCACCCTCAGAGGCACCCTCATCTACAGACCCCCAGGACCACGCACACAATTCAGCGAAGACATCGCCGACTTCATCAGCCCGCACGCCCTCCTCTCCGGGGACCTCAACTTCCACCTGGAGAACAACAACGACCGCAACACCACCACCCTGCTGGACAACCTCGCCAACCTTCGTCTCAAGCAACTGGTGACCACCCCCACCCACTACGCCGGACACACACTCAACCCTGTGTTCTCATCCAGCAAGGACATCACCTTCAGCCACACCACCGGACTCCACTGGACGGACCACAGCTGCGTCCACTTCAGCTTCAGAAGGACCACGATCCACCACCACCAGCAACAGGTTGCACGCAGAAGCTGGAACAAGATCACAGCCGACCAGCTCACGACCTCCCTGAGCATGAACCCTCCCACCAGCGCAACTAACCCAAGCCAGGCGGCCACCAACCTCACGAAGTGGATCAGCAACTGCGCAGACCACCTCGCCCCTCTGAAGACCCCGCCTAGCAGACCCTGCAGCAAGAAAGCCCCATGGTTCACCGACAAACTCAAGAGCTCCAAGAAGAACTGCCGAGCACTCGAGAAAGTCTGGTGCAGAGACCCAACACCGAACAACATGACTGCCCTCAAGCTCACCACCCGAAAACACCACCAACTGATCCACGCCACCAAGAAAACTGCATTCAAGGAACGACTGGACAACAACGCACACAACAGCAAGGAACTCTTCAACATCGTTAAAGAGCTCTCCAACCCCAACGCCGGAAACAACGACATCACCCCCTCGCAAGACCTCTGCAACTCCCTCGCCTCCTACTTCTACAACAAGATCGCGGACATACACAACAGCTTCAGCACTCAACCGACGCACGCCACGACTGAACCTCCGCCCCCCACCACCGCCCTCCGCGCCTGGACCCCGATCAGCACCGAAGACACCATCCGCACGATGAACTCCATCCACTCCGGATCTCCGACCGACCCCTGCCCTCACCATGTCTTCAACAAGGCCGACGCTGTCATCGCACCCCACCTGCGGGACATCATCAACTCCTCCTTCGACACCGCTACCTTCCCGGAGAGCTGGAAGCACGCCGAATTCAGCGCTCTACTAATGAAGCCATCAGCCGACCCCACCGACCTCAAGAACTACCGCCCCATCTCGCTTCTCCCGTTTCCTGCAAAAGTCATCGAGAAGACCGTCAACAAGCAGCTGGCCGCCTTCCTCGAGACGAACGGATCCCTCGACCTCTCGCAGTCTGGCTTCCGGGCCAACCACAGCACCGAGACCACCCTGATCGCTGCCACCGATGACATGCGAGCCCTGCTCGACAACGGAGAAACAGCGGCCCTCATCCTCCTAGACCTCTCCGCGGCCTTCGACACTGTCTGCCACCGTACCCTTGTGCGGCGCCTCAGCAACGTCGGAATCCAGGAGAAGGCACTGGAATGGATCATCTCGTTCCTCGCCGGAAGGACACAGAGGGTCCGCCTCCCCCCGTTCAGATCAGAAGCCACCGAAGTCATCTGCGGCGTTCCTCAAGGCTCCTCGCTCAGCCCAACCCTCTTCAACATCTACATGAGCCCCCTCGCAGCCATCGCACGCCAACACAACCTCAACATCATCTCCTACGCCGACGACACCCAGCTGATCCTCTCCCTCACCAACGACCCCGCCACCGCCAGAGCCAACCTACACGAAGGGATGACAGACGTAGCCAAGTGGATGAGGAACAGCTGCCTGAAACTGAATTCGGACAAGACGGAAGTCCTCATCCTGGGATCTTCACCCCCTGCCTGGGACGACTCCTGGTGGCCCCCCGCCCTGGGCAGCGCACCCAAACCAACAGACCACGCACGCAACCTGGGCTTCATCCTGGACTCCTCCCTCTCCATGACCAGACAAGTCAACGCCGTCTCCTCGTCGTGCTTCAACATCCTGCGCATGCTACGTAAGATCTTCCGGTGGATCCCCACCGAGACCAGAAAGACGGTCACCCAGGCCCTCGTCACCAGTCGTCTGGACTACGGCAACTCCCTCTACGCCGGAACCACCGCCAAACTCCAGGAGAGACTCCAGCGGATTCAGAACGCCTCAGCACGACTCATCCTGGACATCCCCCGACGCAGCCACATCTCTGGACACCTGAGAGATCAGCACTGGCTCCTGGTCAACAAGAGAATCACCTTCCGTCTCCTCACCCACGCACACAAAGCCCTACACAACCAAGGCCCAGGATACCTCAACAGCCGCCTCAACTTCTACGCTCCCACACGCCAGCTACGATCGACCGGCCACGCCCTCGCCTCCGTCCCCCGCATCCGAAGAGCCACCACAGGAGGAAGGTCCTTCTCCTACCTGGCCGCCAAGACTTGGAACTCCCTCCCGACCCACCTCCGCCTGACCCAGGACCACCTTGCCTTCAGGAAGCAGCTCAAGACCTGGCTGTTCGAGCAGTAGCGGACCCCCCTCCCCTAGCGCCTTGAGACCCTCCGGGTGAGTAGTGCGCTATATAAATGCTGTGATTGATTGATTGATTGGAGAAACTATGCTACCTGCATCTATCTCAAGTGTGAAAAATGGGTCTATATTGTAATCATCTCTTCTTGGTGTTATCCCTCTGTTGAAAGGAACTCTTTAATGTATTCTAGAAGCATTAGTGGTTGTTAAGTAAAAAACTGAAAATTCAGTCTGACTTATTAAAACACATCTCTCTTGAACTGGTGAGACATTATATTAAAGGCAGAAGATGAGGATGGCACTAGAAGTGAAACCGGAGGAAATATTAAAGAATCAGAAAATTAGAAAAATATCCGAGCAGCAATTCAAAACTTAACAGGAATACCGAGAAATTAGTATAATCAGTTTACATATCGTGTTGTTCAATTTAGTGAGGAGAATATACCATAAATATTTTTCAATATCAAAATTTGAACAAAAACTTGTGGAAAACTTTTGTTTAGACTGAGGAAAAGAAAAAGATAAATGGTGACAAGAAACTGCATAACTGAGGCCGCTAGAAACACAGAAGTGTCTTATAAGAAAGGACGTTTTAAAAAGCACACCTACAGAGAGGTAGAAAGGGGGTATTTCTTCAGTTATTCCAATTGCCTATATGAATAAAAAGGCAAAATCTGAAGGCAAAATATGAAAGCATCCAAAAGAGGATATTCCCCTAAAATAATTGACTCCATCTGGCTCAAATAAGTAAATGGACTATTATTATTGACTGACTCTCCAACTAAATCTAAAATGGTCTACATTGATTTGGTGCTCTGTTGTGACAGCTATTGTAAAGAAAAAATGCAAGAAACCGTGCCATTTAAATACATATATAATGGCATTTTCAGACAAATTCCCAATCTTCCAGAAATATTCATCTGATCTAAAAGTAGCTGGCTTTGAAGCTTAATTGGCATGGAAAGATGTAACTAAAGTAACCTCTTGTTTCCTCTTTTATAATGGACATCACATCCAAGTCTAAGGAACTCTTGAAACGGTGGTTCAGATACAATTGATAAATCAGATGTGATTAAGGGTAAGTAAGGGTCATAATTTAAATGCAGTATTATAGCACTGTTAAAGTGCAGTATTTAACAGAATTTGGTGAGATATATGGGCCTATTTATAAGCCTCCTGCTCCGCCGGCGCATGTTCCTGCAGTAAGGGTCCCTAGTATTCCCCCTCTCTCTCTATGCAGTACCAGAAAGGGCGCCACAGGTGGGGCCTATATTGTTTCTAACATCATTGTCAGTGGCAGCAGTGTGTTGTCTCTAGAGGTGGGCAATGATAAAACTATTTTTCTGAAAATGTAGTTAAAATCAGAATTTTGGATCACTCCATTTTGTGGAGTCTGCTTTTTGGCCAGAGGCTGCTTTTAGACACCCTCTAGTTGAAAGGCGTATGGATTAAGGTAGGGGATGAGGTAGGGGCTGTGGCATTGATGGCATATGGATGGAGGAGTGCAGTTCATTGAACGTCTCTGGGGAAATGGCCTTGCTGAGGAGGGAGAATAAGGCTTCTTTTATTAGGGACCTTCAAGGTGTGATGAAAAGGGTGTTCAGTGTGCTGGGAGGAGGGTCTTTAGGGAGGCAGCTGGCAAGTTTCACTAGTACATTTACATCCACTTTTCGCAGTGGGAACAATTTGCTACTGCCAGGAAGGATCACTGAAGTTGCCTCTCTTTTTCAGTTTTTTTCTTAAACTTGAGCTTCACACTGTGTAATGCTAGAAACATTTTGAAAACAAATTACACATTTGCAAGTTAAGAGACTTTACAAATGTAAACAACCTTTAATTATGTTGTGAGGCTTTTTATGGCACACTAATGGTTGTCATGACCATCTCAGCATTTCTACTTGTGGTTGGGTAACCAGTATGGATGCATTTGATGTCTTAGTGTCTGCGCTTGTATGGGCTATCTATGTCAGAGTGAGGTAATACAAGGGTGTTGGCATTCACTGGTCATTTTTGTATTCTGCATTGGAATGTATAATGTTTGCCTTTGAATGTAGGCACAGTTGGAGCATTTTTGCCATATGGTGATGGTTTTACTAGTTCGTTTGCTTGTGTCTGGCAGCGCCTATCAGCACTTCTGTGTTCCTGTGATTCAGCCACTTCACATGGGCACAGTGCACTTGGATTCAGTAGTATATTTGGTAGGTGATTCACATAGCGTTTACTGGCTGGGAGTGGTACATGCATCCTGCATGAGTTGATTGAGCTTGTATTTGATGATATGTCTGATGGTGGCAGCTGCAGTCTTCATGTTTGTGTGCATGCGCTTAAGTGTATGTGTGTGTGAGAGAAAGAGAGAGAGAGCGAGAGTGAGAGAGAGAGCTCAATCAATATATTGTGTGATGGCAGGTTTCTGGAGGTGTCAATTAACATGAACATGTCAGAAATATGGCTGGCAGGTCTAGTGTTAACATGCTACTGGGACTTGGCTTAGCAACTCATGATGGGCTACTGCAATAAGTACCCAATCAAGAGTAGGGGGGAGTGGAATGATGACATGGTTTCAGGTGCTGACTCTACTCATCCTGGTTACAAGATGTAATCATGCAATGTGACATGCACTTTTACAGCATGTTGTATTTCACATGGTATTGCTATGTACAGATTTATTGGGCACAAATACCAGCTGAAATCAGCAGCGGTTGGAGCAGATAAGCGTGGTTGAGGGGTGGGGGGGTGTTGACAGACTACAGAATAGGACTCATTTCTTCTGTTGATTCCGCACCGCCCTGCCCTACCTTGCCGCGTTTACCTGCACCGACCGGCGCTGGCTGAAATGCAGCATATTTAAAACTCCCAATGGAAAAGGTTTTCTACAGTTAAATGATAGAGGAAAACCAAGGAATTGTGGAACTACCCTTCAAATCATTCTCTTGCCACAAGCAGGTGCCAAACAATGTAAAATACAAATGCAAAAATCACAGACCAACAACTTGTACTGCATGTACCCTATTAAGTCAACATCACTATTACACAAACAGATTTGGTGATATCTGCATGAAAAAAATATAATTGTGCACTACAACATTTGCTATAGGACAGTATAATCCATAGGTTAGATCCATAAACTCTATAAAAAATAGCCACATCAATTGTGATTGGCCTAACAATACCGGAGTTACAGGTCCAGTGCAATACCAAGATCTGGTGTGCTACTTCGGATCTAAATAATATATTGGGCAGCTGGTATTGATACATTTGTGGCTATACCATTGTCTAAATCTGTGACAGTCATAACGTAGGACAGAGCAAACACACACATAACTCCTTTCTATAATATTTAACTGTAGGAAAATTTTGCCTAGATCACCCCCATGTTTTGACCGAAGTTGGTGGTTAGTGGCTCTGAAAGTTCCCTGGGCTCTGCTAAACGTAGGGTCCTCCCCAGTCAGGGTACGTGTAAAGGATTACACTACACACAGAGCTTGGTATTACACATCTTTATTCCTCAGCGTGTAACCATTAACTGAACATTCTACATCATGAATTCTATCACTACAACCCCTACCCATTCACTTATGTCACTGTTCTACGGAGTCCGTCAGGAACGAAAAGGATCCCGTCATCTCTAACTCACAAGACACTACATCCAGGGCCGGACTTGTCATGCCGGGCACCGGGCAATCCCCCGGTAGGCTGGATGGGGATGGGTGCCAGTTTTGTGACAGGGGGCCAGTTCTGTTGTTGGGGATGTTTTGAAACGACCGTAAGTCAATGTCGGTCCAAATAGGCCCCAACAACAGAACACAGTGCTTACATTAAGCCCAATCAGGCCTCCTGTCTGACTGAGGCCTGGTGTGAGCACAACGAACGATTCTCATGCTGCATGACGAGTCATGCTGGTGCTCCGAGCCTCAGACGCGTGTCCGTTGATTTGAAATCCACTACAACAATACTACAACCACCTTACCTGTCACCTGACCATGGTGATGTTGTGGAGGACGCGCGCAGGCAGTGCGCAGATGTCACCGCCTCCGCGTCGTCTACGAGCCGCTTTTTTTTTAGGGTGGGGTCACTTGACCAACACCCAGATTCATGAAGGTGCCATTCTGCGAATAGCAAATTGCGAGAAATAGCGATTCGCAATTTGAAAATCGCAGAATGGCATTCATGTAGAAATGCGATTGAAAAAAGCGAATCGCAATCGGCCGCAATTGGCGATTGCGATTTTGCCACAATCGCTTAATTTTCGCAGAATCGGCATTTTTCCTTGTAGAAATTGAGATCTCGCAATTAGCGAGATCCCTATTTGCGATCTCGCTAACTGCGAGATCGCAAAAACGGGAAGTCGCATTTCGAGCCCATTGATAACATCACAACCAGGAAGTAGGCTGTTCCCACCCACAAAGAGAACACAGAGCCAGGGAGTGGAAACAGCATTCTGAAGAGCTCCACACCTTTGACTGTGCAGCACCCCAGCAGGACCCAAATCCTCAACATGCCCCAGGATGCAGCAGGGAGCAGTGGGGAAGGGAGGAAGCGAAAACTCAAGTTCTCAGAATTAGAACTTGAGCACTTGATTGAGGGGGTCACCAAGGACCATGCACGCCTCTTTGGCAAAGACTCCCGGAGGGTGCCAGAGGCAGACAAGCGCCGGATCTGGCTGCGCATCCGCGCTAAAGTAAATTCGGTCGGGGTGACCCAGCGGTCAATTGATGACCTCAAAAAGCGCTGGTACGACCTGAGAGGTCGTTCAAAGGTGCGTATTGCTGAGAGGCTTGGGGAGCGACTGGCCACCGGTGGAGGGGAACCTATTGCCACTCCAAACACTCCATTGGATGACCTCATAGAGGACACCATTGCACCAGAAGCCTGCGTGGGGTTAATCCAGCTGGACTCGTCCCGACCCAGCCAACAATCAGAAGGTAAGTGCCATGCGACTGCGACCCTGTCCCCCAACAATGCCCATGACTCCTGAGCTAGCAATATAACATCCCCAGTAATGCAGGCCATGCACACCTGAAATGCCCCATTGCATTGTGGTAGTTGTAGTGAAATCATAAATCCCCAGATAGCTCAACACATCCAGACCTGTCAAATCAAAGTAATTCCAAAAGCCAGTCAGGGAAAGCAAGCCTGCATGCATGTAGCAACATCTCATGTGCAAGAGACATAACATTAATCATTCACCCTTTACATCACAGGTGCTGTCGACCAACCCAGCACTGATAGCGTGGCCCTGCACATCGCGGAGACCCAGGAGGACACTGAGGGTGAGGGCCCGTCTAACCAACAACCCGGTCCATCACAGCCACCTGCAGTGCTACCACCACCACCCCGTGTGCACAGGGCCACCCCTGCAGCCACAGGTGTCCAGCCAACAACCCAACAGACACCCACAGCAGTGGTACAGGCCACACCACCAGCGCCTAGGAGGCAGATGAGGCGCACAGCTGGATCAAGAACACAGTCCAGCGCACTGAGGCGCCAGCAGCATCAGGCCGCAACAGGCACGGGCAGGGCACTCCTACTTACTGATCCTGGCCTGGCCATTGAACGCTGCATGCTGGCGGTGCACCGTACCCAGGCGCGTCACCTGGCAGCAATCCACACACAGCTGCAGGCAAATGGCCAAAATATCGCCCAGATGACTGCTGCTGTCAGGGAGAACAGCCAGCTGCTGGTAGCCCAGCAGGACATGACCCGCCGCCGCCACCCCCATCTACTGGCCCGCCTGTCGGCCTACACCAGGTCGACCCACATTGTTGGTAATGCAACCTCACAGCTGGCACGCAGGTCACTTGCCATGCAGGCCCAGATGGTACAGTGTTGCCAGGATGTGGCCATATCACTTGATCTGCTAACAGCAGCAGTGCTCGGCAGCCAGCCCACTGCCCATGGAGAACCAGGGGGGCCTGACGATGTGAGCGAGGTAGCATCGACAAACAGCAGCACATCATTGCCGCCTGTGCCTGTATGTCGCCGCAGCAGCAGGCCCACAGCAACAACCTGGGCCAACACCGTCCCTCAGGACCCAGAAAGACAACTTGGTGCATCTCGTCGCAACCGCCAGTGAGAACTTGGACACTGTTGGTGGGGCCATGCTGAAGACCCCTGCAAGCCCTCTACCCCTGCATGGGGAGGTATGAAGTATTACTGTCCTCATGTGACACTAAATAATCAAAAGTCGACTTTATTGTGCATTAACAATAAAGTTTTATGGTCTGACTTGAATCACACTCATGTCATTATTACATTAGTCATGTATGAGTGCAGTGTTATGTGAGGGGTATGGGTGCTCTAGAAACAGTTATTGGTGATGTGGTTGCGGCGCCTGTGTCCTTCAGCAGGATTTTCCCCGCGTGCATGATGCACATGTGGAGGTGGGCGGTTGTCCCCTTCCGACTCACTGCCAGATATCTCCACTGGTATCCTGCGCTTGGTAGCAACGTTGTGGAGGATAGCACATACTGCCACGATGCGGCAGCAGACCTCAGGCTCGTATTTCATGGCCCCACCAGTCTTGTGAAGTATGCGGAACCTGCTCTTCAACAGGCCAAATGTCCTCTCAATTACATTTCTTGTGCGTATGTGTGCTGCATTCAATCGCCGTTGCTGTGGTGTTGCAGGGTTGAGGTATGGGTTGAGGAGGTACTCACGGAGAGCGTAGCCGCTGTCACCTGCATGAAAGGAGCAAAGGGTGAGTGCCTGTTGTGCGCAGCTACATGATCACAGTGTACTATTTTGGGGCATGTGTACTTACCTAGTAGGTGTCCTTCCCCAAAGTCTCCCCTCGCCAGTCGTATGTGGATGCCGCTGTGCCTGAATATGAAGTAGTCATGTATGCTCCCCGGGTACTGTGCCACTATGTCCGTGATGTATGTTTTTGCATTGCACACCATCTGGATATTGAGGGAGTGGTAGTTTTTCCGGTTGCGGTACATGTACTCCGTTTCAGCAGGTGGGCAGATGTGGACGTGGGTACAGTCAATGCATCCTATCACATGTGGAAATTGTGCAACGTTGTAAAATTGCAGCTTGGTCTCATTCAGGTCCTGTTGGCTGGTGGGGAATGAGATATAGTGGTGTAGCCGGGTCAGCATTGCCTCCAGGAAACTCCTTAGGCAGCAGGACATGGTGGGCTGGGATATCCCCCCTGCAACAGCGACCATCCCCTGGAAGCTTCCGGAGGCCAGGAGGTACAGGCAGCACAATACCTGCACATGTGTGGGCACGGCATTGGTCCTCCTTGTTGGGTGCTGCATCAGGGGTTCTAGGTCCTGGATCAGCTTGATGATCATTGCCCCAGACAGGCGGTACTTTGCATAAATTTGCTCCCTGGTTTGGCCCAGAAGGATGACCCGCTGGCGGAATATCCGCTCCTGGATTCTGCGTCTGTTCTGTGCTGCTCGCTGTAGCCTTCGCCGCCTCACCACCATGTAGAGTCCTGGCATTGTGAGAGTCCTCAGGCTCCAGCTGCATGTCCTTAAATGTGTTTGGTCAGGCCTGCATCTGTTGGTAGTTTGTTAACCGTTTTTTGAAGAATTTTTTTTTTTCCTTAATGGTTACTACCTGGTGTGTGTTCTTCTTAATTTGCGCGTCGCAAATAGCGATTTACGGGTTTTTCGCATTTTGCGAATTATCATGAATGGCGATTGCGAATGTTTCGCGATTTTGCAAATGATTTCGCAGATTCCACGGTTTCTCGCAATTTCAGAATCGCTAATGGCCTTCTTCCAGGTATCTGCGAATTTATTTGCGAAATCGCAATTGTTATTTTGCGAATTCGCATTTTTTGAGATTTCTGTGTCATGAATACCTTTATTCCTGATTGCGATCGCAATTGCTAATTCGCAGCTATTGCGATCCAATTTGGCTTCATGAATCTAGCTGCAAGTCTCTAGGCGTTCAGAGGCAGGGAATGAGAGCGTCCGTAATTTAATTGCTTTGCCAGTGTGTACCGCCCGCAGGCAGATGAGTCATCACCTGGTCGTCACCCCTTCGAGGTCGAAACAGGCTGCAAAGTGAAGAAAGAGGGAGCGCTGTATTGCTTCCCTGCTTTGGAATGGGTTCGGGTCTCGGGCCATTATGTGCGCTTCTCTTGGGTTTAATTATAAGCTTTTAAAATGCAGTGTGGCGCATCCGGTCACTCTCCGGTATACAGACTAGTGGCCCACTAAACAGCTCAGAGTCCTCCGGGAGCCCCAGAGCACGGAACAGGACACAGGGTCAAAGGAGTCCTGAGGGAAAGAGGCGAGGGCCCCCGGCCTAGAGTGGAACACTGACCACACTTGTCCGGTTAGAGCACCTTGGCAAGAGGCCGTCAATGCTCGAATTAGTCACCTTCACGCCTAACTGGGCGAAAGGTTGTGCTGTAAACACCCACGGTGAGGGGTGGGAATAAAGGAAAAGAAACAAAGAATTAACAAAGAAATGTAAAAAAATGGCGAGTTAAGAAACAGATAAAGGCCCATAACTCTTCTAGATTTGCAAACAATGACTGCACTTATGTTTTTTTAACAGTTGCCCTATCGACAATCTGCAGTGCCATTGTGTGGGGCTGGCTCCGAACACGTCTCGAGGCAGCCAGGCTTCCTTCCACAATTTTAAGGATGAATTCCAAACAGAAACTCGTAGTCATCTTTAAGAAATATACCATTAGAAGTCAGTTAGGAACTATTAGGTTAAAAGACTGTGGTAAAAACCCAACATTGCTGTAGTGATGAAATGCGACCACTATCCGTAAGGCTGTGCTGCATCCACCGATGAACGTACAATACCAACCGATTTACATAGTTGTGTTTGTTTTTCAGGCGTAGTTTGCTCACATCCGCACTGCTAGCAACATAGACACGCTGCAGAGCAGAGAGCCCTAGGACCGGGGATCGCACTTGCATAGATGAATGTTTTTGCCCATTATGATGCGTTCTGGGAGATATGGTTCGAGACAGAAATACAAACACATAAATATATTTACAAATACTACTGAACAAGTTATTATTTGTGTTTCGCAAAATTATTTGAGATCTTATGCTATGCAGCATCATTTCTTTCCCGGAACATAATATTCACACCATTCACCATATTTCAACGTTTTAAAAGCTATGATAATTCATTTTAGTAATCACAAATTAACCATTGTGATCATAGACCATTGTTCATCCCAGCCTCAGTGACTAACCATAGTTCATTTTGATGGTGGCATTCTTTTATGGTGGTATGTTAGTCAGCTGTTAATTTCATTCATTCCTTCGTGGCCCATGTATATAGTAAAAATATTTTACACAGTAAAAACTTTCTGGACTTTTAAGATCTCTCGTTTTTATTGAATATGGAGCCCGAATCCATATTGCATTTTATTATATAAATGTACATTTCATTCTCATCCTTATTTAACCCAAAGGAAATATTTGTTTTTAGTCTGATGATACATTTGGATTATAAATTGGTGGGGTTTGCGCGTTCTATCACCACTTCTGTCAATTCTGATGATCATGTTGATCCCATAATACCTCATGGTTTCCCTTTCACATATGTGGTGTCTCGTAGTGTTTTACAATTGTGTAGCAAGTATATCTGTTTTGTAATTCTTGAATGTGTTCCAAAATTCTCTTTTTTAATGGACACATTGTTCTCCCCAAATATTTCAAGCCACACTCTCATTCTATGATGTATACCACATATAGGGATTCACAAGTAATTCTTTTTCTGATGGTTTTCATCCGGTCATTGTGATCCATAATAGTTTTTGTGCTTTTCCCAGTTTTACAGGCTTTACATATATTACATTTCAAAAATTCAATTGTTTCTTTCTCTGATATATAAATATATTCAGTTCCTTCTTTACAAAGCCTTGGGAAAGACAGGAGAGTGCACTCATGTACTGAATACAGTCCTTTTAATGCAATTCAAAGTACAATAATGTCAGCCTCCCCAACGCATTTCGGTGCATTCACCTTGCTCATGGGTATCAGTGGCAGTTCACCATAATGACCTAAACCTTCACACCTGTCTTAATAACATTTCCATGCCCTTAATTGAGCTTCCACAATCCGATTATTTGCGGTGCATTATGGTTGCGGTAGTTTAAATCAATCAAATCAAAACCACTGATCGGTCATAAAACATTGTTCCTGTGGAAATTTTGATAAGGTCCAGATATCCAATCACCAGCCCAACTAAAGGCTGGGAAGGCCCTCAAACACAGAAATCTACGATAGCACGTAGCGCCATACCACAATCATCACGGCCATAGTGCAGGCAATACTGTTTTGGAGGTGGTGGGGACTCACACTGCATTGGGCTATGCCAGAATTGTATTTACAGTGTCTTCTCACGTAGCCCGAGCCAGCAGCAGGCAGACAGGATATTTGTGTTCCCCCTTGGTGGTGCTCCCTTTTGTGGCGCTGTGCTGCTTGACTCTTGGGGGCTGTTGTAAGTAACTGGGGCGAAGGTTGGGGTCAGCAGGTCTGCTTAAAATATATTTTTCAGCACAAGCCCCAATTTGAGGCTTGAACAGGCAAGTTGATGCTGACTCAGACTAGTTCATCACCCATATTTTTTTTAATTGTCCGGAATATATCTCAGTCCGGATTTCACAGTAAAGCTCCTTTCTAAGAAAGGAGTTTGAGCTGTTAAAATGCGCACTTGTGTGTTCAGTGCGGATGGTGGTGGCGCCTGCCAGTGTCTTTTTTGAAAGGTGCCTCCTGCTAGGGCCTGCTGTTTTGCTGTGATGTGAGGAAACAGAAAGGGCCCCAATCAGTTTCGCTTGGCTAGCGAGTTGGCACTTGGCAGCCATGTGCCAAACAACACTCTCCCTGGCACACGTAAACAGACACACACAAACAGGGAGGCAGCGTGGCTTTATGGCTTGTTGACAACAAGAGGTAGCAACATGGCTGGTTTTGCGGCTAGTTGAGAGAGCAGCCCATCCAAACCCCCTCATTTCTCCCAAAACACAACTTAACAACCAGCATTGACATAGCCAATAGGTCTCGCTTTTGGAACCGTTATAACTATTTAGTCATGCAGCACAATATCCTTGGTGGAACAACATTAAGTGTTGCATGGCTAATAATAATGTAAAAAGGAGACATATCTGTGCTTACGTGTTGGTTAAACACAAATGCAAGAACACCAAACATCTCTAAAAATACACTGTGCACTTTTTTATTTCAATTACTCTATGAAACTGCAATTTTTAAATGTAACTAGCAAGTACTCTGTGTGCGTACATTTACATTAAACGATCCTACTTGGCCACCCTGTTTCTTAGCCTTAACTGTCAGATACATCTACTTTCTTGAAATGTGAGCTGTAAGACGGTTATATTGCTTTTCGTGACATCACTGCACACTTCCTATTAGTCCTCTACTATTTCTTTTAGAACTTGAGTTGCACCTTGGGCTGAATTTTGTCCCGAGGACTATGCAGTGTTGCCGATGGCAGGACACACCGTACCAATAAATATGTTGACAGCACAGACAGAAGTGCGTTTTTAGCAAATGTGCACTTTAGAAATCAGTAGATTCTCCTGCAGTGGCCACTGTGTTGTTTGGACTCAAGCTAGTAACGCCTAATAAAAGGATGAAGTTTTGAGAAATCTTTTAATGTTCTACACTGAATCTTTCACAACTTATTTAGTAGCTGGTACTCAATAACTGGTTTTGATGTGTTGGCGTGATTCCTTTATATCAAAGTTGTCCTTCTTGTGGTGGCTCAGATTCTAGCAAGAAGGACCCAGTGCCATATGAGGCCTTAAAACTGATAGAGCTCTGGGAGTGGGACCCGGTGATGCTGCTCTGTTTGTACTCAATTAACGCAGTTGTTTGTTTGCACAAAGATCTGTACTGGGCAGAGTGGGACAGAGCGGCTTGTTCCAGTTTGAGGGTATTTTATTGAGCAGTCTTCAATTAGGCCTCTTTCACCAATTACTGTATTTTTTGCAGTGTTCTGAGCAGTACACAAAGGACAAGTTGAACCCAGTGTCTTCTTATATTATGACGTTGGTGTGTTAATACAATCTAATATGTAATGAAAAATGTCTTGAAAAATGCTTTGTTTTGGCCTTTCTGTCTCCAAACTTTTCAGGGGGGTACAACCCCCCCCGAAACCCCCCTAGTAGCGGTTGCTCATTGCGCTTGCTCGCTACACACCATGTGGGGGCTGGTCTCACTTTTACTTTGTTCTCTCTGATTCACTACTCATGTCTATTTTTGGTGCTCTCTGAAAGAATGTCTATGGGTACATATGACTGGGTGGGTAACCTGGTGCTCTTTAAGGTCATCATCCACTATTTACTGTGCTTTGAAAGTTGATAGAGTTGAATATGTAATGAAAAATATGCTGCAAAATTAACCATTTTGGTATGTCTTTTTCTAAAATTTTCGTTGGGGGAGAACCCCCCCAAAACCCCCTAGTAGCGGTCGGGCTCGCACGCTACGCTCAATCGCAGCGTGTCAGATGGAGGCTGGTCTGACAAAATTTGCCAGGACTGTTTTCACATCCCAGTCGGCCCTGACTACATCTATCCCTTTGTTAAATAAAAAGTACAAATAATATATATATACATCACAACTCCTCAATAAGTGGTTTTGTTTCATAAATCAATAGCCCAGATCTTGAAAGGTGAGGCTGTAGAGATGCAGGAGAGGTGTCCATCACTGGCACGGGTGATAGAGACAGGTATTCTCGTTGGGCTCTCCGGGTTCTCAGGTGGATAAGTCTCACTTCTGGAGTTGGTGAAAGTCGAGGTAGGTGCTTCAAATGTGAAGAATCTTGCGTAATGGACATTCTAGGACAGTGAGCAGTCACCATGTGTCCTTAACTCGCCACAAACCTCAGTGGTTCAGCATCAAAAGAGCATCACATTTGGATTTCCGTTTCTGCCTGACAATAACTTGGTCTTCTATCTTGAACACAGTGCTCTGAGAACAGTGGCCTCTGTCTGCATAGGTCTTCAATTTGAGTTTGTGAGACAAATTTGTGGTGCACAGTTTATCAATATCAACAAATCTTTTAGTGGTCCACTGTAGCAGCTTGGTTCCTATGGCTCTCCCAAACATCAAGATGGCAGGGCTCTCACTCGTGTTTGAATGGGAACTTGACTTGTATGCACGAAGCATAGATTGAAGAACTGATTTGAGTTCAAGCTTTTCCAGCTCTGCGCACTGAACAGTCTTTTTGAGGGTGCTCATAAATCTCTCAACAACACCATTCGCTTGTGTCCGGAGAGATGTGCTTTCCTGATGCTTGACATTTAGATGAGTGAGAAAATCTTTAAATTCTTGACTATTGAAAGGCTGGTCATTGTCAGATTTCAAAAGCGAAAGAACACCCCATGTTGCAAAATTACTTTCTTAATCTTGCAATGACTGTCATGAGTAATTGAGGACAGATCTTTCTCAAGGGAAAAAAGGGAATATTAATCAACAATTACTATTAGATGTTTCCCATTGTCAAGGGGTCCAATAAAATCAATTGGAATCTTTTCCCATGCATGCTTTGGAAGATCAGACATGTCTAACGGTTACAGGGTTGATTTGGATGACAAACAGTTGCCAGGTGAGTAGGTCTTGCAGTGTGCAGATGTACAGGGATTCCACGCTAATAAGCATGTCACCAGGCAAAATACTCGAGAGTAGTGAGCAGAGGGGGAACATGGTGGCTGCATGTTGAGCGGCCATGGGCTCCCTGGTGGTAGGTCTACCGTAAAGATGAGCCAGTCTTTCCTTTCCTGCTGCACCATACCTGGTTGATCAGCCGGGGTCAGGACTTCCCGGCTTTGAATGGAGGTGCCTGGGGGGCTGGTTGAGCCCCAGGAGGAAACAACGCTCGTCAGTGGTCTATCCGGCACTGCTGGTTCACGCTGGGAGGAATGGTGTGGAGGCTCCAGTGTTGCAGGGCAGCCAGTGCGCGAGCGTTTGGCAAAGGCAGCACAAGTCAGGCTGCTGGCTGGAGCTCTCCTCTACCTACTTTGGCGACGCGCATAGGGAGCTCCAATCATCCCCAGTCATTGGGAGACATAAGGAAGGAACACTGGAAGGAGGGGGCAGAGAAACAGTGGGTAAGGAGCCTTCATCATATGGAGGAGGGAGCTTCAACCACCTGTAAGGTTGCCGATCAGGATTCAAGGTAAACGTTGCATACCAGGAACATTGTAGCTGGTAAGGTGTGTAATGTACCAGACTTGCCTTCTTTGGTTGCCCCTGGTATTATAATGGATACAAGAAAGGGGAAGCAATGTGTGCCTGGTAGGGGGCTCAGGTGGTATGATTTCTGCCTTTATAAATGGGAAACCTGCTAGGCTCCTGGTAAAGATCCAGGGGACAGGGGTAAAAGGTCCTCAGCCCAGCAGATTAAGATTTCCCCTTCCTTAAATCTTTCTTCAGAGTTTTACCAGACAATCAGCAAGGTGAGGGAGTGGTAAGTAATACCTCACAGAATAGTACTGGAATAAAGATCCCCATAGCAGCTCCCAATACTCGTAATCTCAACACCACGGAAATTCCTGTCTCAATATGGCCCTCTTAAGAAGAGAGGACCTTAGGTGAAGCACCACAGAGGGTGGCTCCTGTCTCCACCAGTAATAGGATGAAACCCTGACATCAAGTGAAGAGCCAGAACCATTTTAGGATCTGTTGTTGATGGATCAATTGAATGAAAAAGGTGGGGAAATGTCAAAGGAAATCGTAGAGGATTCATCGACTGGAATACTTCTGGGTCTAAACTAAGTGATAAAAAATCCGTTTATAGTCTCTGAGGCTAATCAGGAAGGCATCCAAGCCTCATGCTCTGAACTAGCACAGAATTTCGATGAAGATGCTGCCCGCACCAAAGCACTGAACGAGGAGGTAGGATCAATAGTTCAAGTTCAAGTTCAAGAATTTGTATAGCGCACTACTCACCCAGAGGGTCTCAAGGCGCTTGAGGGAGGGTGGGTGTATTACATATCGAATAGCCAGGTTTTTAGTTGCTTTCTGAAGGAGAGGTGGTTCTGTGTAAGTCGGAGGTGAGTGGGGAGAGAATTCCACATTTTGGCTGCTAAGTAGGAGAAGGATCTTCCTCCCATGGTGGATCTGTGAATGCGCGGAATTGCGGCGAGGGCTTGGTTGGCTGATCGTAGTTGGCGGGTGGGTGTGTAGAAGGACAGTCGTGTGTTGAGGCATTCGGGTCCTAGGTCGTATAGGGACTTGTGTGCGTGGGTGAGGAGACGAAACTTTATTCTCTTGTTGACGGGGAGCCAATGAAGATCCTTCAGGTGACTGGAAATGTGGGCCTGACGGGGAATGTCCAGTATGAGTCTGGCTGAGGCGTTTTGGATGCGTTGGAGTTTTTTCTGTAGTTTGGCTGTGGTTCCGGCGTAAAGGGTATTTCCATAATCCAGTCAGCTGGTGACCAGTGCGTGGGTGACTGTCTTTCTTGTTTCGGTGGGGATCCAGCGGAAGATTTTTTTGAGCATGCGTAGGATGTTGAAGCATGATGATGAGACGGCGTTGACTTGTCTGGTCATCGAGAGGGAGGAGTCAAGGATGAAGCCCAGGTTACGTGCGTGATCTGTAGGTATGGGTGCTGTACCCAGGGCCGGTGGCCACCACGAGTCGTCCCAGGCAGAGCGGGATGATCCTAGGATAAGGACTTCCGTTTTGTCCGAGTTCAGTTTTAAACGGCTGTTCTTCATCCAGTCGGCTACTTCTTTCATTCCTTCGTGTAAATTGGTTTTGGCGGAGTTTGGGTCTTTGGTGAGGGAGAGGATCAGCTGGGTGTCGTCTGCGTAGGAGATGATGTTGAGGTTATGTTGGCGCGCGATGGATGCGAGGGGACTCATGTATACGTTGAAGAGAGTGGGGCTGAGTGAGGATCCTTGTGGTACACCACAGATGACTTCGGTGGCCTCTGATTTGAATGGGGGGAGGCGGACTCTCTGGGTTCTTCCGGCGAGGAACGAGATGATCCAGTCCAAAGCTTTTCCTTGTATTCCGACGCTGTTGAGGCGTTGTATGAGGGTGCTATGACATACTGTGTCGAAGGCGGCGGAGAGGTCGAGTAGGATGAGGGCAACTGTTTCTCCGTTGTCCAGTAGCGTTCGGATGTCGTCTGTAGCTGCGATGAGGGCGGTTTCGGTGCTGTGTTTGGCTCGGAATCCAGACTGTGAGGGGTCGAGAGAGTTGTTGGATTCAAGGAAGGCGGCGAGTTGGCTAATGACGGCTTTCTCAATGACTTTGGCAGGGAATGGGAGGAGGGAGATGGGGCGGTAGTTCTTAAGTTCAGAGGGGTCTGCTGTGGGTTTCTTCAGGAGAGCGCTGAGTTCGGCGTGTTTCCAGCTTTCTGGGAAGGTAGCGGAGTTGAAGGAGCAGTTGATGACATCACGGAGATGGGGATCGATGATGGAGTCTGCTCTGTTGAAGATGTGGTGGGGACAGGGGTCGGTTGGCGAACCTGAATGGATGTAGTTCATTAGGCGGATGGTGTCTTCAGTGGTGATTGGGTTCCAGGCGGTCAGGTTGCTAGAGAGCGGTTTAGGTTCGGAGGTGGGTGGAGTGGACTGTTCTTTGGAAATGTTCTTAAAGCTGTTATTTATGACGGCGATTTTGTTGTAGAAGAAAGAGGATAATGAATCGCAGAGGTCTTGGGAGGGAGTAATGTCGTTTGAGGCTGCGGTGGGGTTGGTAAATTCTTTTACGATGTTGAAAAGTTCCTTGCTATTATGGGCGTTGTTGTCGAGTCGATTCTTGTATGCTGCTTTTTTGGTGGATCGGATCAATTGGTGGTGTTTGCGGGTGGATTCTTTGAAGGTGGTCAGGTTGTCAGTGGTTGGGTTTTTTCTCCATATTTTCTCGAGAGTACGGCATAGTTTCTTGGATTTCTTAAGTTCATCGTTGAACCAGGGGGCTTTTTTGCTACCCTGTTTGGTTTGGTGGTTTTTCAAAGGTGCTAATTCGTCAGCGCTGTGAGTGATCCATTGTTTGAGTTTGGTGGCAGCTTCGTTTGGGTCCGATGAGAGGGTGGGAGGGTTTTGGTTGAGCGATGTGAGGAGTTGATCGGTGGTGAATTTGTTCCAGTTTCTTCGGGGAATGGGTTGTGGGGGGATGTGGGTCGTGGTAGTTTTGTAGCTGAAGTGAACACAACTGTGGTCCGTCCAATGGAGAGCTGTGGTGTGATCGAAGGAGATGTGTTTGCAGGAGGTGAAGATGGGGTCGAGCGTATGTCCGGCTATATGGGTGGGGGTGTCAACGAGTTGTTTGAGTCCAAGATTGGCCAGGTTGTCCAGAAGGGTGGTGGTGTTGCTGTCGTTTTTCTTTTCTAAGTGGAAGTTGAAGTCTCCCAGTAGAATGTAGTTCTCGGAGGGGAGGGCATGTGGGCTGATGAAGTCAGTGATGTCTTCGCTGAATTGTTTACGGGTTCCTGGTGGTCTGTAGATGAGGGTGCCTCTAAGTGTGGTCCTGGGGTCGGTGTGGATCTGGAAGTGGAGGTGTTCGGCGGTTGTACGGTTATCGTCGAGGTTGGTCGTGATTCTGATGGTGTTCTTATGGACGATGGCGGTGCCTCCTCCTGTTTGGTTGGTGCGGTCTTTTCGGATGATCTTGTAAGCGTCCGGGATGGCTATGGCGATGTCGGGTGCTGATGATGCATTCATCCATGTTTCTGTAAGGAAGGCGATGTCCGGTGACGCAGTGTCGAGTAGGTCCCAGAGTTCAGTGGCGTGTTTGTGTACCGAGCGGGTGTTCAGCAGGAAGCACTTCAGGTGGTTGGGGTCGGGGCTGTGTTTTGAGGAAGAGGGTTTGGTGTGGTTCCTGGTGCAGGTGAACTTGCAGGAGTGGCAGGCGAAAGGACCGTGGGTGCGTCCTGGGGCAGCCTCGTAGCATTGTGGTGTGCGTCCGGCGTTAAGGGCTAGGCGGGTGGCGGCGTTATACGTTATGCGGGAGGAGGTCGGTTTGCGGGGGCCAGGGAGTCTGGCGCTGGGCGCGGTCCAGGCGCGGACGGGCGTAGACGGGCTTACCTTTGGTGCACCTTCGGCGCGCATGGGGCGCGATCGCTGCGCGTGGACGCTGCACGAAGGTCCATCTGTCATATATTGATAGGGGAGGGGCGAGGGAGGAGCAGCTGGGAGGCGGGTGCGTGCGTGGAGAGGGCGGGCTCCGAGGCAAAACAACAACACAAATGGCGGCACAAGTGAAACCGGAACCGGTTGGGGAATTTAAGTAAATAGCGCTGTGGGCAGGGAGGCGCTAGCGAAATGGGGCACAAATTAAATTATACAATTTGGTAATGCGAGCGCTAGTCAGGGCAAAACGGGCAAATGCTAGAGGTAGGGTGATATTGTCAGTCAATGCGAGCAGGCACAGCGAGATGTAATTAATTCAGGGCAGCAGAGCAGCGCTACGATACCCAGTCAGCAGAGTAGTCAACAGAGCAGCACAGCGTTGGTCAGGAAGCAGCGTGGCACAGCTAAAATCACAAGCACCAGGGGCCTTGGGGGAGCGACCGCTTCTGACGAAGTCAGGACGGACACAGCGCTTCAATCGGCTGAGAGAGCCTTGCCACTCAGTGGGAGGGAGGAGCAGCTGGGAGGCGGGTGCGTGCGTGGAGAGGGCGGGCTCCGAGGCAAAACAACAACACAAATGGTGGCACAAGTGAAACCGGAACCGGTTGGGGAATTTAAGTAAATAGCGCTGTGGGCAGGGAGGCGCTAGCGAAATGGGGCACAAATTAAATTATACAATTTGGTAATGCGAGCGCTAGTCAGGGCAAAACGGGAAAATGCTAGAGGTAGGGTGATAACGTCAGTCAATGCGAGCAGGCACAGCGAGATGTAATTAATTAAGGGCAGCAGAGCAGCTCTACGATACCCAGTCAGCAGATTAGTCAACAGAGCAGCACAGCGGTGGTCAGGAAGCAGCGTGGCACAGCTAAAATCACAAGCACCAGGGGCCTTGGGGGAGCGACCGCTTCTGACGAAGTCAGACAGTCAATAAAGCAAGACGTGGCAAAAAATGCCACTGGGATTACCACGCTGGGCAAACAAAATACAATTTTGAGGGAGGACATTGAGATAGTCGAAAATCATTCTCGAGGAACAACTTAAGATTTTTTAATGTCCCTGAGACAGAGGAAGGTGCAGACATGAAGACCCTCCTGCAAGATACTGTCTTAAAGGACAGGCCAGAACTCCATTGAGAGCAGGAGATTTAGAGAGCTCATGGAGACCCTTTTAGGCAAGATCCCCGATGGACTAAACCTAGGAAGATCCTGGTTAACTTTCTTTCATATGCAGTCAAGGAGGCAGTCTTGAGTGTGGCCTTAAAGGACACTCCCTACAAGGTTTTTCTCTCATAATCAGATCGGACATATGTGCATATGTAAGGCGACAAAGCAGAGTCAATGGGAGTTAGGCAAGAGGATCTTCAGAAATTTGGAGCAAAAGTACAACAAAAATTCCCCGAATTGCTCTGCATCTTTTGAACTAATCAAATGTATAACCATTTTGTTGTGGAAGATGTGGATGCACTGAAGGACTGCATCAAAAAGAAAGGAGAGGATCTCTGAATTAGGGATGGCCCCTAATATCAGTTATATGCTGTCAGGAATGACAGGCGTTGTCTATTGCGGTTAAAACCTATCTTAATGATATATCTGTATACCCCCCATCCCGGGTAGCTCATAAGGCATTTAAATGCCTGCAAGAATTGGGAGGGTTCCACAGGGTGGTGGGGGAGGTGTGGTGGAGGGGCATAGGGTGGGGAGCAGTAGGAAAAAAAAATCCTCAATATCACCAAGTAGGTTTGTGACTGCTTTAGAGTATTTGAGGAGGGACTTAATCTAGGAAAATGGCAGCTGCTGTAGGTAAAATATAGAGATTTTAACAAGGAATGTGAACGGCCTTCGGTCCTGAGCTAGGCAGAGGCTGGTCCTGAGGTATTTGGAAGAAAGTGAGGCCCATATTATTTTTACTAAACACGTGAAAGAACAGACCAGGTCTGGGAGTGGTGTGTACCCATGCAAGTGACTGCGAAACAGTTGGATGCATGTGTGAAAAAATGTCACTGAGGAACATAGGCTAGAACCATTCCCATCAGCCCACCATTTCGGTGGAGTTTTTCATCATGTGGGGGTTATCTGGTTATTCAACACCCCATCCGACCTGGTGGTGTCGGTGCGGGAATGAATGTCAGTACTCTAGCCATGGTGTTCATCGTGAAGTGGTGTTACTAAAGTGCAGTACCACAGTGATGGTGATGCACAGAAATGACTACTTAGACTCGGCCTAAATGTACAACTCAAAATCTATGTGTCAGGAATTAAAAAGACGCCAAAAATAGGAGAACTGCCTAATGGCGCTTTGCAGAACGGTCAACATGTTTCAGCCTGTGGGGATATTACCCCGGCTTTCTTCAGGACCATAGAAATGGAAAACACACTGCAACTACAAAGTGTATTGAGTGAAAAATAAAAAGAGAGAAAGTAAAAGTACTAAAAGAAGTTACATATCTGCCGGGAACTTTAGTGATTCAATGTCCACCGGAGGGAAAGAAGTATGTCTTCTTCCTATCGAGAGACAAAAGATTTCTTTCAGTAACACTAAAACACACATGCAACCGCATGCATACACAAAAGACTGCATAGATAGACACACCTGCATGAACAATTTACATTCTGCATTAGAAAAAAGGGGCATAATAGCTTAATCACACAGAGGCATTTCCTCAGAGTGATACTCACCCAGCTTTTTGTGGGTGAAGACCCCACCTCACCCGGCAACCGCTCGGGAGTATGAGGCCCCGCTCTATAGTGTAGAAAAAGGGCACAATTAGTACACAAATCTAATGTGCCCAAGCCAATAGCTCAACACGTAACCCAACAAACGTGTGATCGCTGCCATCTACCCAACCTGGGACTCGCCCAAATCTAATTTATCATAGAACACTTCAGAGAGTGCACATGTAACAATTTCTATCACATCTCTTGAATATCAAGGAATATGAGCGAGACAAAATCCTGAATGGAATCCGTGGGATTGAAGGGCACTCTATGCTCCTTCTTGTCAATTCCCCTTAAAAACTGAGCAAAATAAAACAAAAACAGAAAACCCGACAGGCAACTCACCTGTCCGTCGGTACCTCCGTATTTGAACCGAGCGGAAGGGGAGAAACTCGTAATGACGTCCTTTGCCCTTTTGTATTGGCCGGTACTGGGAACATGAGCCAACCGGGGCATTAGAGAACAGAATGCGGAAGAGGACGCGATAAAAGCCACTGCACCTTCGCGCATGTGTAATGGGTCAAAGGAGCTCTTCGCATGGAAACCCCCGCTACTTAGAGCAAGGAGCTTACCACTTCGGGTCGAGGAAGCAGCCCGAAGAGAGGGAAGTCAAACTGACTAAAGATGCGCACGCAAGCATTTCCCACATTGCTCAATCTGACATCCACTCGGCAGTCGCGCGCATGACCGAACCGGGAGCACTAATCCCTCTGTGTGTGTACAGATGACATCACTGTAAAACAGGCTGTACAGTTCGGGAATGGCTAGCAACCCTAACATCTCGACAGGGCGCTTCAGTTTGTTAACCAATGTGCCATGCAGTTAATAGTTAAGTGCAGCATTAATGTAAAGCGTGGAGGATGCGACTTATCATCCTATTCTAATCGCGTGTAGTCCATCTTAACCGTTCAATGGGATAATATATGTCATGAGACATTGATCCTATCATGCCTCCATCTACACTGTTTATACATAGGACACCCGGTATTACGGCTATCGCTATACCCAGTCTCAACCTTATGGACAAACCCATACTGTTAACCAAAAATACAAATCAAAAAGATAAGTCCATGTGTGATGGACCAAAACTACCTCAAAATCAACACGCTAATTGTCATGGAATATCTCTACATATTAGTAGAGAGTCAATTTATTGGCATCAAATCAAATGTCATAAGATGTCAAAAAAGATATAATAATAAAGAAAAGGGGTCAGAACGAGGAGGGCAGAAGGGCAGCATACACAATTGTGTTGGGTGAGCTAAGAGGGTGCAAATAAAAATGTGTTTGCATCCATCACGAAAGACCCGCAACTAAAAGTTGCTCTCAATACTAATATAACAAAAATGTGTGTGGAGGGTCTAGGGGAATATTTAACGACCTGTCTGTTCATACCCCTACTGTCAAGATACTAAACACGTGAAAGAACAGACCAGGTCTGGGAGTGGTGTGTACCCATGCAAGTGACTGCGAAACAGTTGGATGCATGTGTGAAAAAATGTCACTGAGGAACATAGGCTAGAACCATTCCCATCAGCCCACCATTTCGGTGGAGTTTTTCATCATGTGGGGGTTATCTGGTTATTCAACACCCCATCCGACCTGGTGGTGTCGGTGCGGGAATGAATGTCAGTACTCCAGCCATGGTGTTCATCGTGAAGTGGTGTTACTAAAGTGCAGTACCACAGTGATGGTGATGCACAGAAATGACTACTTAGATTCGGCCTAAATGTACAACTCAAAATCTATGTGTCAGGAATTAAAAAGACGCCAAAAATAGGAGAACTGCCTAATGGCGCTTTGCAGAACGGTCGACATGTTTCAGCCTGTGGGGATATTACCCCGGCTTTCTTCAGGACCATAGAAATGGAAAACACACTGAAACTACAAAGTGTATTGAGTGAAAAATAAAAAGAGAGAAAGTAAAAGTACTAAAAGAAGTTACATATCTGCCGGGAACTTTAGTGATTCAATGTCCACCGGAGGGAAAGAAGTATGTCTTCTTCCTATCGAGAGACAAAAGATTTCTTTCAGTAACACTAAAACACACATGCAACCGCATGCATACACAAAAGACTGCATAGATAGACACACCTGCATGAACAATTTACATTCTGCATTAGAAAAAAGGGGCATAATAGCTTAATCACACAGAGGCATTTCCTCAGAGTGATACTCACCCAGCTTTTTGTGGGTAAAGACCCCACCTCACCCGGCAACCGCTCGGGAGTATGAGGCCCCGCTCTATAGTGTAGAAAAAGGGCACAATTAGTACACAAATCTAATGTGCCCAAGCCAATAGCTCTACACACGTAACCCAACAAACGTGTGATCGCTGCCATCTACCCAACCTGGGACTCGCCCAAATCTAATTTATCATAGAACACTTCAGAGAGTGCACATGTAACAATTTCTATCACATCTCTTGAATATCAAGGAATATGAGCGAGACAAAATCCTGAATGGAATCCGTGGGATTGAAGGGCACTCTATGCTCCTTCTTGTCAATTCCCCTTAAAAACTGAGCAAAATAAAACAAAAACAGAAAACCCGACAGGCAACTCACCTGTCCGTCGGTACCTCCGTATTTGAACCGAGCGGAAGGGGAGAAACTCGTAATGACGTCCTTTGCCCTTTTGTATTGGCCGGTACTGGGAACATGAGCCAACCGGGGCATTAGAGAACAGAATGCGGAAGAGGACGCGATAAAAGCCACTGCACCTTCGCGCATGTGTAATGGGTCAAAGGAGCTCTTCGCATGGAAACCCCCGCTACTTAGAGCAAGGAGCTTACCACTTCGGGTCGAGGAAGCAGCCCGAAGAGAGGGAAGTCAAACTGACTAAAGATGCGCACGCAAGCATTTCCCACATTGCTCAATCTGACATCCACTCGGCAGTCGCGCGCATGACCGAACCGGGAGCACTAATCCCTCTGTGTGTGTACAGATGACATCACTGTAAAACAGGCTGTACAGTTCGGGAATGGCTAGCAACCCTAACATCTCGACAGGGCGCTTCAGTTTGTTAACCAATGTGCCATGCAGTTAATAGTTAAGTGCAGCATTAATGTAAAGCGTGGAGGATGCGACTTATCATCCTATTCTAATCGCGTGTAGTCCATCTTAACCGTTCAATGGGATAATATATGTCATGAGACATTGATCCTATCATGCCTCCATCTACACTGTTTATACATAGGACACCCGGTATTACGGCTATCGCTATACCCAGTCTCAACCTTATGGACAAACCCATACTGTTAACCAAAAATACAAATCAAAAAGATAAGTCCATGTGTGATGGACCAAAACTACCTCAAAATCAACACGCTAATTGTCATGGAATATCTCTACATATTAGTAGAGAGTCAATTTATTGGCATCAAATCAAATGTCATAAGATGTCAAAAAAGATATAATAATAAAGAAAAGGGGTCAGAACGAGGAGGGCAGAAGGGCAGCATACACAATTGTGTTGGGTGAGCTAAGAGGGTGCAAATAAAAATGTGTTTGCATCCATCACGAAAGACCCGCAACTAAAAGTTGCTCTCAATACTAATATAACAAAAATGTGTGTGGAGGGTCTAGGGGAATATTTAACGACCTGTCTGTTCATACCCCTACTGTCAAGATACTAAACACGTGAAAGAACAGACCAGGTCTGGGAGTGGTGTGTACCCATGCAAGTGACTGCGAAACAGTTGGATGCATGTGTGAAAAAATGTCACTGAGGAACATAGGCTAGAACCATTCCCATCAGCCCACCATTTCGGTGGAGTTTTTCATCATGTGGGGGTTATCTGGTTATTCAACACCCCATCCGACCTGGTGGTGTCGGTGAGGGGAATGAATGTCAGTACTCTAGCCATGGTGTTCATCGTGAAGTGGTGTTACTAAAGTGCAGTACCACAGTGATGGTGATGCACAGAAATGACTACTTAGATTCGGCCTAAATGTACAACTCAAAATCTATGTGTCAGGAATTAAAAAGACGCCAAAAATAGGAGAACTGCCTAATGGCGCTTTGCAGAACGGTCGACATGTTTCAGCCTGTGGGGATATTACCCCGGCTTTCTTCAGGACCATAGAAATGGAAAACACACTGAAACTACAAAGTGTATTGAGTGAAAAATAAAAAGAGAGAAAGTAAAAGTACTAAAAGAAGTTACATATCTGCCGGGAACTTTAGTGATTCATTGTCCACCGGAGGGAAAGAAGTATGTCTTCTTCCTATCGAGAGACAAAAGATTTCTTTCAGTAACACTAAAACACACATGCAACCGCATGCATACACAAAAGACTGCATAGATAGACACACCTGCATAAACAATTTACATTCTGCATTAGAAAAAAGGGGCATAATAGCTTAATCACACAGAGGCATTTCCTCAGAGTGATACTCACCCAGCTTTTTGTGGGTGAAGACCTCACCTCACCCGGCAACCGCTCGGGAGTATGAGGCCCCGCTCTATAGTGTAGAAAAAGGGCACAATTAGTACACAAATCTAATGTGCCCAAGCCAATAGCTCTACACACGTAACCCAACAAACGTATGATCGCTGCCATCTACCAAACCTGGGACTCGCCCAAATCTAATTTATCATAGAACACTTCAGAGAGTGCACATGTAACAATTTCTATCACATCTCTTGAATATCAAGGAATATGAGCGAGACAAAATCCTGAATGGAATCCGTGGGATTGAAGGGCACTCTATGCTCCTTCTTGTCAATTCCCCTTAAAAACTGAGCAAAATAAAACAAAAACAGAAAACCCGACAGGCAACTCACCTGTCCGTCGGTACCTCCGTATTTGAACCGAGCGGAAGGGGAGAAACTCGTAATGACGTCCTTTGCCCTTTTGTATTGGCCGGTACTGGGAACATGAGCCAACCGGGGCATTAGAGAACAGAATGCGGAAGAGGACGCGATAAAAGCCACTGCACCTTCGTGCATGTGTAATGGGTCAAAGGAGCTTTTAGTCTCTTCGCATGGGAACCCCCGCTACTTAGAGCAAGGAGCTTACCACTTCGGGTCGAGGAAGCAGCCAGAAGAGAGGGAAGTCAAACTGACTAAAGATGCGCACGCAAGCATTTCCCACATGGCTCAATCTGACATCCACTCGGCAGTCGCGCGCATGACCGAACCGGGAGCACTAATCCCTCTGTGTGTGTACAGATGACATCACTGTAAAACAGGCTGTACAGTTCGGGAATGGCTAGCAACCCTAACATCTCGACAGGGCGCTTCAGTTTGTTAACCAATGTGCCATGCAGTTAATAGTTAAGTGCAGCATTAATGTAAAGCGTGGAGGATGCGACTTATCATCCTATTCTAATCGCGTGTAGTCCATCTTAACCGTTCAATGGGATAATATATGTCATGAGACATTGATCCTATCATGCCTCCATCTACACTGTTTATACATAGGACACCCGGTATTACGGCTATCGCTATACCCAGTCTCAACCTTATGGACAAACCCATACTGTTAACCAAAAATACAAATCAAAAAGATAAGTCCATGTGTGATGGACCAAAACTACCTCAAAATCAACACGCTAATTGTCATGGAATATCTCTACATATTAGTAGAGAGTCAATTTATTGGCATCAAATCAAATGTCATAAGATGTCAAAAAAGATATAATAATAAAGAAAAGGGGTCAGAACGAGGAGGGCAGAAGGGCAGCATACACAATTGTGTTGGGTGAGCTAAGAGGGTGCAAATAAAAATGTGTTTGCATCCATCACGAAAGACCCGCAACTAAAAGTTGCTCTCAATACTAATATAACAAAAATGTGTGTGGAGGGTCTAGTGGAATATTTAACGACCTGTCTGTTCATACCCCTACTGTCAAGATACTAAACACGTGAAAGAACAGACCAGGTCTGGGAGTGGTGTGTACCCATGCAAGTGACTGCGAAACAGTTGGATGCATGTGTGAAAAAATGTCACTGAGGAACATAGGCTAGAACCATTCCCATCAGCCCACCATTTCGGTGGAGTTTTTCATCATGTGGGGGTTATCTGGTTATTCAACACCCCATCCGACCTGGTGGTGTCGGTGCGGGAATGAATGTCAGTACTCTAGCCATGGTGTTCATCGTGAAGTGGTGTTACTAAAGTGCAGTACCACAGTGATGGTGATGCACAGAAATGACTACTTAGACTCGGCCTAAATGTACAACTCAAAATCTATGTGTCAGGAATTAAAAAGACGCTAAAAATAGGAGAACTGCCTAATGGCGCTTTGCAGAACGGTCGACATGTTTCAGCCTGTGGGGATATTACCCCGGCTTTCTTCAGGACCAAAGAAATGGAAAACACACTGCAACTACAAAGTGTATTGAGTGAAAAATAAAAAGAGAGAAAGTAAAAGTACTAAAAGAAGTTACATATCTGCCGGGAACTTTAGTGATTCAATGTCCACCGGAGGGAAAGAAGTATGTCTTCTTCCTATCGAGAGACAAAAGATTTCTTTCAGTAACACTAAAACACACATGCAACCGCATGCATACACAAAAGACTGCATAGATAGACACACCTGCATGAACAATTTACATTCTGCATTAGAAAAAAGGGGCATAATAGCTTAATCACACAGAGGCATTTCCTCAGAGTGATACTCACCCAGCTTTTTTTGGGTGAAGACCTCACCTCACCCGGCTACCGCTCGGGAGTATGAGGCCCCGCTCTATAGTGTAGAAAAAGGGCACAATTAGTACACAAATCTAATGTGCCCAAGCCAATAGCTCTACACACGTAACCCAACAAACGTGTGATCGCTGCCATCTACCCAACCTGGGACTCGCCCAAATCTAATTTATCATAGAACACTTCAGAGAGTGCACATGTAACAATTTCTATCACATCTCTTGAATATCAAGGAATATGAGCGAGACAAAATCCTGAATGGAATCCGTGGGATTGAAGGGCACTCTATGCTCCTTCTTGTCAATTCCCCTTAAAAACTGAGCAAAATAAAACAAAAACAGAAAACCCGACAGGCAACTCACCTGTCCGTCGGTACCTCCGTATTTGAACCGAGCGGAAGGGGAGAAACTCGTAATAACGTCCTTTGCCCTTTTGTATTGGCCGGTACTGGGAACATGAGCCAACCGGGGCATTAGAGAACAGAATGCGGAAGAGGACGCGATAAAAGCCACTGCACCTTCGCGCATGTGTAATGGGTCAAAGGAGCTTTTAGTCTCTTCGCATGGAAACCCCCGCTACTTAGAGCAAGGAGCTTACCACTTCGGGTCGAGGAAGCAGCCCGAAGAGAGGGAAGTCAAACTGACTAAAGATGCGCACGCAAGCATTTCCCACATTGCTCAATCTGACATCCACTCGGCAGTCGCGCGCATGACCGAACCGGGAGCACTAATCCCTCTGTGTGTGTACAGATGACATCACTGTAAAACAGGCTGTACAGTTCGGGAATGGCTAGCAACCCTAACATCTCGACAGGGCGCTTCAGTTTGTTAACCAATGTGCCATGCAGTTAATAGTTAAGTGCAGCATTAATGTAAAGCGTGGAGGATGCGACTTATCATCCTATTCTAATCGCGTGTAGTCCATCTTAACCGTTCAATGGGATAATATATGTCATGAGACATTGATCCTATCATGCCTCCATCTACACTGTTTATACATAGGACACCCGGTATTACGGCTATCGCTATACCCAGTCTCAACCTTATGGACAAACCCATACTGTTAACCAAAAACACAAATCAAAAAGATAAGTCCATGTGTGATGGACCAAAACTACCTCAAAATCAACACGCTAATTGTCATGGAATATCTCTACATATTAGTAGAGAGTCAATTTATTGGCATCAAATCAAATGTCATAAGATGTCAAAAAAGATATAATAATAAAGAAAAGGGGTCAGAACGAGGAGGGCAGAAGGGCAGCATACACAATTGTGTTGGGTGAGCTAAGAGGGTGCAAATAAAAATGTGTTTGCATCCATCACGAAAGACCCGCAACTAAAAGTTGCTCTCAATACTAATATAACAAAAATGTGTGTGGAGGGTCTAGGGGAATATTTAACGACCTGTCTGTTCATACCCCTACTGTCAAGATACTAAACACGTGAAAGAACAGACCAGGTCTGGGAGTGGTGTGTACCCATGCAAGTGACTGCGAAACAGTTGGATGCATGTGTGAAAAAATGTCACTGAGGAACATAGTCTAGAACCATTCCCATCAGCCCACCATTTCGGTGGAGTTTTTCATCATGTGGGGGTTATCTGGTTATTCAACACCCCATCCGACCTGGTGGTGTCGGTGCAGGAATGAATGTCAGTACTCTAGCCATGGTGTTCATCGTGAAGTGGTGTTACTAAAGTGCAGTACCACAGTGATGGTGATGCACAGAAATGACTACTTAGACTCGGCCTAAATGTACAACTCAAAATCTATGTGTCAGGAATTAAAAAGACGCCAAAAATAGGAGAACTGCCTAATGGCGCTTTGCAGAACGGTCGACATGTTTCAGCCTGTGGGGATATTACCCCGGCTTTCTTCAGGACCATAGAAATGGAAAACACACTGCAACTACAAAGTGTATTGAGTGAAAAATAAAAAGAGAGAAAGTAAAAGTACTAAAAGAAGTTACATATCTGCCGGGAACTTTAGTGATTCAATGTCCACCGGAGGGAAAGAAGTATGTCTTCTTCCTATCGAGAGACAAAAGATTTCTTTCAGTAACACTAAAACACACATGCAACCGCATGCATACACAAAAGACTACATAGATAGACACACCTGCATGAACAATTTACATTCTGCATTAGAAAAAAGGGGCATAATAGCTTAATCACACAGAGGCATTTCCTCAGAGTGATACTCACCCAGCTTTTTGTGGGTGAAGACCTCACCTCACCCGGCAACCGCTCGGGAGTATGAGGCCCCGCTCTATAGTGTAGAAAAAGGGCACAATTAGTACACAAATCTAATGTGCCCAAGCCAATAGCTCTACACACGTAACCCAACAAACGTGTGATCGCTGCCATCTACCCAACCTGGGACTCGCCCAAATCTAATTTATCATAGAACACTTCAGAGAGTGCACATGTAACAATTTCTATCACATCTCTTGAATATCAAGGAATATGAGCGAGACAAAATCCTGAATGGAATCCGTGGGATTGAAGGGCACTCTATGCTCCTTCTTGTCAATTCCCCTTAAAAACTGAGCAAAATAAAACAAAAACAGAAAACCCGACAGGCAACTCACCTGTCCGTCGGTACCTCCGTATTTGAACCGAGCGGAAGGGGAGAAACTCGTAATGACGTCCTTTGGCCTTTTGTATTGGCCGGTACTGGGAACATGAGCCAACCGGGGCATTAGAGAACAGAATGCGGAAGAGGACGCGATAAAAGCCACTGCCCCTTCGCGCATGTGTAATGGGTCAAAGGAGCTTTTAGTCTCTTCGCATGGAAACCCCCGCTACTTAGAGCAAGGAGCTTACCACTTCAGGTCGAGGAAGCATCTTTAGTCAGTTTGACTTCCCTCTCTTCGGGCTGCTTCCTCGACCCGAAGTGGTAAGCTCCTTGCTCTAAGTAGCGGGGGTTTCCATGCGAAGAGACTAAAAGCTCCTTTGACCCATTACACATGCGCGAAGGTGCAGTGGCTTTTATCGCGTCCTCTTCCGCATTCTGTTCTCTAATGCCCCGGGTGGCTCATGTTCCCAGTACCGGCCAATACAAAAGGGCAAAGGACGTCATTACGAGTTCCTCCCCTTCCGCTCGGTTCAAATACGGAGGTACCGACGGACAGGTGAGTTGCCTGTCGGGTTTTCTGTTTTTGTTTTATTTTGCTCAGTTTTTAAGGGGAATTGACAAGAAGGAGCATAGAGTGCCCTTCAATCCCACGGATTCCATTCAGGATTTTGTCTCGCTCATATTCCTTGATATTCAAGAGATGTGATAGAAATTGTTACATGTGCACTCTCTGAAGTGTTCTATGATAAATTAGATTTGGGCGAGTTCCAGGTTTGGTAGATGGCAGCGATCACACGTTTGTTGGGTTACGTGTGTAGAGCTATTGGCTTGGGCACATTAGATTTGTGTACTAATTGTGCCCTTTTTCTACACTATAGAGCGGGGCCTCATACTCCCGAGCGGTTGCCGGGTGAGGTGAGGTCTTCACCCACAAAAAGCTGGGTGAGTATCACTCTGAGGAAATGCCTCTGTGTGATTAAGCTATTATGCCCCTTTTTTCTAATGCAGAATGTAAATTGTTCATGCAGGTGTGTCTATCTATGCAGTCTTTTGTGTATGCATGCGGTTGCATGTGTGTTTTAGTGTTACTGAAAGAAATCTTTTGTCTCTCGATAGGAAGAAGACATACTTCTTTCCCTCCGGTGGACATTGAATCACTAAAGTTCCCGGCAGATATGTAACTTCTTTTAGTACTTTTACTTTCTCTCTTTTTATTTTTCACTCAATACACTTTGTAGTTGCAGTGTGTTTTCCATTTCTATGGTCCTGAAGAAAGCCGGGGTAATATCCCCACAGGCTGAAACATGTCGACCGTTCTGCAAAGCGCCATTAGGCAGTTCTCCTATTTTTGGCGTCTTTTTAATTCCTGACACATAGATTTTGAGTTGTACATTTAGGCCGAGTCTAAGTAGTCATTTCTGTGCATCACCATCACTGTGGTACTGCACTTTAGTAACACCACTTCACGATGAACACCATGGCTGGAGTACTGACATTCATTCCCGCACCGACACCACCAGGTCGGATGGGGTGTTGAATAACCAGATAACCCCCACATGATGAAAAACTCCACCGAAATGGTGGGCTGATGGGAATGGTTCTAGCCTATGTTCCTCAGTGACATTTTTTCACACATGCATCCAACTGTTTCGCAGTCACTTGCATGGGTACACACCACTCCCAGACCTGGTCTGTTCTTTCACGTGTTTAGTATCTTGACAGTAGGGGTATGAACAGACAGGTCGTTAAATATTCCCCTAGACCCTCCACACACATTTTTGTTATATTACCATATTATTTTTATACAAGAGATGCACTTGGCTGCAAGTGAGATTAGGAAGCTTTTCATTAGGTATAGATGGATCAAGAGATTTGCGGTAACAGATCAAGGTCAGTGTTGAAAAGGAATGATGATTTTGACAAGAAAGGTATCCGGGGTGGAGATTATGCCTTCTAAAACATATAGAACTGGAGGTGGATTTTAGCCACAATGAGATATGCTGGTTTCAAGTTTATGTGTGCAGGAGTCTATAGTCTAAATGTTGATGACCCCCAGCATATTTTTGATCAGGAGCTGAATTAAACAGAGGCTTTGGTCCCTTTTGTTCTAGGATGAGACTTTAATACTTTATTGGATCCTATTTTAGACAGATCAACCTGGAGGGACTGTGCTCAGGCACATAGGATGAGACAGGCCCTTAGAAACATGCTTCAATATTTAGGATAGGTATGACATCATCTAAAAGGTCAGGTAAGATGGTACTCTTTTTCATATAAAAAAAATATGGCCACTTTTCCAGGTTGGATTATTTTTTTGCAGATAAGGGGTTAGCGGCACACATAAAAAAGGTGAATCACCTTCTGGTGCATATTTCGTACCAGTCAGCGATTACTATGCCATTACAATCTCTTGGAAATATGCCCAATTTAAGGTGGACCTTGAAGTGTACTATCCTTTTGTATAATGACTTGGTGCTTATATCAAAAAGAGTCACTGCTGTCTTATTTTTGTATAATATAAGCACAGCCCGCAAGGACCTGTGAGGGATGCATTTAAAGCTTTTATTTGGGGAATATTGAAAAGTCAGGTGTATTCAAAGAATAGGGAGTAGAGGGCGGAACTGGCCATACTAGACCAAGAGGTTGGGTCTCTGGAAGCTACTTTACAGAAGCCGAGCGGATTGGAGGATAAGGAAATAGTATTGAAACTGCCAGGAGATGCACAGCTAAATTACAAAATCGAATTGGATTCCAAGTGTAGGGAAAGGTGACAGGCTTGATGCATGAGGCAGTTTGAGTATAGGGAGTGAGCTGGGCCTTACTCGCATGGAATGTGAGAGTGGAGAGATCTAGGAATATGATAAAGGAGCCCAGTTGTACGTCCCCAGAGGAATGTTACAAACATACTAGAAGATATGCAGAGTCACCTGATCTCCCTTTTTCCACACTGTATATGGAAGATATCTCTCCGGAGTCTCATAAACTTAGAGAGTGGCTGGGAGATGTAGACCTTCCTGAACTTTCAGAGGAAGGAAAATAGTGTATGGAAGTGCTGATAAATCAGGAGGAAATCAGAGGGTTTTTGTCATGAAGTAAGAATGGAAAGGCGGCTGGCCCAGACGCCATCCCTTCTGACCTATATACACTCTTAAGGGAGGAAGTTGTATCGGTCTGGGAGACCCTGTTTAATTCAATCTATCAGGGGAAGGCATGGATTCCTGATTCATGGAAGGAAGCCACGATTGTCCAGATTTTAAAACCAGCAAGTGCCCTAGGAAGGCTGATTCATATCGACCAATATCTCTGCTAAATACGGACTATAAGGTATTTACAAGTATTTTGGTAGGTAGACTGGCCAAACGTGCCCCTCAGCTCATACATATAGATCAGAAGGGCTTTGTCCTGAGGAGGCATATCGACAAACTCACTCAGCAGCTGATTGGCTGTAGAGATCTTGCCACGGCTCGGTCGATGCCCCTGGCTGTAGGCATGTTAGATGCAGCCAAGGCATTTGACTGTGTTTGTTGGGCTTATTTGTGGGAGGTGTTGGCGATATTGGGCTCTAACCCCTGTTTTATTGTAATGCTACAAGGGCTTTATGAGCAGACAACAGCTTGGATGCTCCTCAGTGACTCACTTCCCAGGAGTTTTCCTGTTTCCAGGGGCACCCGGCAGGGTTTTCCCCTTTTTCCGTTATTGTTCGATATATATATCAGGCCACTTACCCAGCTCTTATGGAGAGACAGCTAGGTTATTCCTTTTACCTCGTCCCATTTTAATAATAAAATTGTGCTGTACACAGATGATTTAATAATATACCTCAGATTCTGTACATACTATTCCTAGGGTGGAAATCCTGGTGAAGGAATGTGGGGCAGTTTCGGGATACTTAGTAAATGATTTGAAGTCGGAGGTGATGTGGTACAATTTACCAGATTGGAAGGGGACAATGCAAACAGTGGTCAGATATCTCGGCATTACAATTTTAAATAAACTGGAGGCATTACCACAGTATAACTTGGGGAGGGTGACAAAGGAGGTAGATTCTTTGCTCACTAGATGGAGGAACCTTCCTCATACAATATACAGGGGAGTCAGTTTGATTAAGATAATGATACTGCCAACATTTACCTACCTTACATTCTCAAGATCCATAATAGATAAGAATCAAGGGAAAATAGTAAGTTTTAGATCAGCATCCGGAGGGGCTAGGCATGCATGGAACAAAATTAGGCATAGGCCTGAAAAGGGTGGTTTAGCTCTCCCAGACTTAAAGCTTTATTTCATAGCTTTCCAGTTTAAAAATTGTAGATAGCTCTTGAGTAAACCAGAGTCTTCAAAATGGGAAGCTGTCCCGGGAGATATGGTAAGGGAAGGATTCTTGTAAAAGTTTGGGGTGAGGAAATTCTTCAAAAAGGTCCAGCTGAAGGTTTTGAAGTCAGCATTGTCTCTCTGGCTTGGAGTCAGGAGGATATTGGTCATGGGCTATTTCTCAGATTTTGTCACCGATTTGGGATTCTCAGGGTACCCCTGAGTGTCTTAAAGATGGGTTGAGTGTTCTACTAAGGAGAGCAGAGATTTAAGTTTCGGGGGAATTGCTAACAGCACAGGGTATATTACCATGGGAAATTTTAGCATCCAAGACTCATTGCTCCCTTTCCAGGTTCAAATATCTTCAGTTGTCTTCTTGGCTTGCAGCCAAATCACAGGAGATAGGGGTGGGTGGGAATTTGCATCAGAACTGCAGGATGGTTCTACCAAGGATAAAGAGGTTGCTCTGTGGTATTGGAAGCTGAACGATGCAGAGGATGGGAAACTTAAGGTGCAATACTTTGTCTGGGAAGGAGGCATTCACAGGACTGAGCTTTAAATAGTATGTCAAAACTCCCTAAAATTACTGTATTTAGTGGTAAAACCAGTCAATTTTAAGGGTAACCACTTCTTCACTAGCAATAGATTATATTGGACCCCTCAAAAGATAGCAAAGTTTGTACAAGAGCTTAACCCCAGATATTTTAGGTGTGGTCTCTTAAGAGCTGATGGCCAACACTGCGCTTTTACATGCCCAGATATAAAGGCTTATTGGCAGGATGTCAAGGATATGGTTATCAACATTTTTTAGATGAATATACCATTAAGTCTAACCCTTGTTTTAATGGGAGTAGAAACCACTACCAGTCAACCTCAGACCAGATCACAGCAGGCTTTGTTATTTTACCTGATGCTTTTAGCTAGGAGGGAGATCTGTAAGAGATGGACAGATTCGTCACCTTCGAGAGCAGTGGATTGGCTTCCAGTTGTAAGACATAATTGCCAAATGGATACTGACTGCAGACCCGGTGGGGCCAATCAAACCAAGATCCGGGCTGATTTTCAAAGATGGAGTGATATGTGGGTTACAACAGCAATCTAATGATTGGTCCTGTGATTACACCTGGGTGCAGCCAGAAACCAGGTATCTGGTCTTGACTGGCATGGTGAGCACCAACAAAAGTATGCAGCAGACCGAGGGTTGAAAGGCATTTATAGAAGTGGCCTGATCTTGCAGGTAAGGTGATGGGAAGACTAAAAAATTAAAAATGAATTAAAATTAAACAGGCAAAATACTTGAGGAGTCCTGATTTATTCCCTAAGTGGGTCTTCTCAAACATTGATTGATATTGATACATGAAGAAGCATGGGTGGCAGGGAGTAACACAAACACAGTCATATATCAAAACCCCAGTCACTGTGTAGATTAGGTTTTTATGGTACTGAAGAAAAGCCGCTAGATCATTCACATGGCTAAATTAGACTTGAAACATGTTGACCTTCAGCTGCCTTAGATAATTACTTCCAGTAGGTAACACCACATATTCTAGCATAGGCAGTGTGACTCAATTAATAAAATATTTCTGTAGAGTACCCCCCGTCCTATTTTTATCCCACTCTTTCACATATTTACATAATACACACAATCTACTACTTTACCCATGCACCAACACTTCACCATATGGCTTAGTAAAAGATCTTCGGTAAAGAGCCCCCGTTGAGGGTGCCCATCAGGCATTGCAGCGCTGGCCCACCCTGGAGCAAAGGCCCAATGATGACGCATGACACCTATATAAGTGTGTGAGGGCATTTGTTCCTACAGAGTAATGCTCCCTGTAGACTTGGAACTTAACTGACCTCAGCAGGCAAATTCGTACTTGCTGGGAACTTCATACCCCGGTGCTCGTGGGGCACAAATAACATGCCCTTAGCTCTTTTTCAACTCTTTCACCAAGACAAGGGAACCACACTCTGTCCCATAGAGCTTGTTTAGTAGCAACAGCACCACAATGTCCCTCATGGGCCAGTTCAATAACTTGCTGTCTCAAACTCGCAGGTATGAAAATTCTCGACCCTTGTAAGATCATGCCTTCTGGGATAACTGAAAATTCTTCCTGCACATTTTTGAATTTCTGGTGTACAAGGTCATCATGAAGAGGTTGAGTAAGTTTACGCCACAATTGATGTGTAATGATGTCTTTGAGTATTAGCAAATCTCTGTTAGAGCTTGTGGCAGCAATCATTTGTTTCACTGATATGGCAGCAGGGGTACTGGACTTCACAATGAAGTTAACATAAGCGTCAGCCGCTTTAAAAGTGGTGCCATGCCATGGTATTGGTACATGTGAGAAGTAGTCAGCAGTGTTTTGATCCTTTCCTCGATTATGTACAATCATATAATCATAGTCCTGTAATAGCAACCCCCACCCCGCAGGGGTCATCTTGGCTCTTGGATTGCGAAAAATGGTGAGTAATTGTTGATGGTTGGTGACAACTGTACAGTGGTTTCCATATAGGAACACATGAAAATGCTCCAAAGCCCGCACCACAGCAAGGCTTTCCTTTTCAGGTTGTGAATAAGCCTGGGCGGGGAACTCCGCTCTGCTAGCAGAGTTTGTGGAGTTTTGGGCACTCCGTGTTACGCGGAGCTCGTGGATTTCTGAAAAAGCCAGTGCAGCGGAGTGGAGTTTTTTCCTCACTGGCTTTCGTCAACGTCAAGTTGGAAAGCGCAAGTAAGGAAAATCCACCTCCCAGTGACATTTTTCCTTGTTCGCGATTGTTCGCGTTGAGAAATGGCCCGTTCGCATTGAGAAAGCTGCTGCTCGAGTAAAAATCTACTCGAACGGCAGTAAGGATAGCAGTGCCCTCTTGCACTGTGCATGGTGCCGTTCACAATGTTTGCACAGTGCAGACAAGAATTCGGTAATGAAAATCACCATGAATTGCATTTTTCTATCGCACTCTGCCACTTGTGGAGCTCCGCGTAGCGAGGCAGAGTTTTATTTTCACTTCACTGAGTTTCGTGTAGCGCAACTTCGCAAACTACGCCCAGGGTTAGTTGTGAATAGACACATTCCATCGATGACAAACCCCGGCTAGCATAAGCCATAACGTGTTTTGGGGCAATAGGATGTCCAGTGTACTGAGTAAGGATGACACCCAACCCCATTGGGCGTGCATCAGCAACAACCTCAGTCTGCATTTATATACCAAAGTGTGCCATTTCAGTGGCATGCTCTATCGCGTGATTGATTTTCTTGAAGCTTTGTTCACATTCATGTAACCATCGAAATTGAGTATTTTGTTTCGTTAAGTCTCTCGATGGGACACTCACAGTAGCAAAGTCATTAGAAATACCTTTTACAGTAAATAGCCATACCAAGGAAGGATCGCAGCATAGTTACATCTTGTGGGAGAGAAGTGGATGACAAGTTTTGTACTTTATTTAATTCTGGAGTCATTCCCTCATCAGAAAAGATATGACTGAAGAACTTGAATTTTGTTTATGAAACTCACATTTTTTTGCATTTAAAGTGAGACCTGAATTCCTAAGTATATGACACACTTGTGTAGGAGCTTTATCATGTTCCTTTTGTGTGGCCCCAAAAACCAGAATGCCATCACTGTAATGTGTGACTGGCTGTATTATGCAACGAATGACATCCAGAAAAAGTTCTGCAGCTGATGACACTCTGAAACTTAGTCTTTTATATCTAAATACACCAACATGAGCCAAACAATATGTAATGTACCTTCAATTTTCGTTGAGTTTGAGTTGATAATATCTTTTGTTCAGAACAAGGTGAAAAAAGATTTTGCCACCATTCAGCTGTGTGATCATACTGGCAATTTTTAGACCTGTATGTACTTCTTTTACAATTGCTTTGTTAGCTTGGCGCATATCAACACAGATGAGCACAGCACCTCCACTGTCTTTTTTGGGCACTACCACTATGGACGAAACCCATAACGTAGGAGCAGTAGAGTGCTCAATATTATTATGCTTTAGGAGTGACTCAAATTCTTTTTCAACAGCTTCTTCTAAATGTACCTCCCAGGTGACAGTTGTATACCCCCCTTTTCTGAATAGTTGTATTTTGAGGCAGGGTCCACAGAGGCATTCATCCTTCAGAGGTTGATACAATGGGTGATATTGTGTTGTGCAACTATAAAATTCCTGGAGTATCGCATATTACGGATATTCAATATTTAGAGGTTCAAATATTTAAATAAAAACTAGCGGTGGTATATTAGCTGACAAGTTACTTCTGATGTCCTGATATGGTGGAGTGTGTGTGCGTGGAACAGGACATGGTGCAGGCGTGACTGCGAAGGCATGCCCGGAGCCTGCCAAGTAGTGTACCCTGGGCAGAACAATAGGTGTTTCCAGAGCTGTGCAGGTGCAGGAGGCTGCCCTGTGCCTACGCATACATCACTGGAGCCCCGGAAGGCCTGGAGGAAGCCAGCGCTGGAAAGGCCTGCTCAGCACGGATGCGGCTTGTTTTTTCTGTCCCAAGAAAGGGACAAAAGAGGCCAAAAACATAAAATTGTCAACACTATCAACGTGTACAAAAAATATTCAGCTCTCTGGGCGGCATCCGTGGACCAGACACAGAAACTAGGTCAGTAAACAAAAATAAAACAAGTGGCATCGACACACTGGCACTGCATTGGCATGGCCCTACGAGCAGAGCGCATGCTCTAACGGAACATCTGAAGGCCACTTAGCAGAGAGACACCCCGGAGACCGGGAGAGCTTCAAACCACCCACACAAGATTACTAGAACTTTCTAGATCATATAATCAGTATACACATGTTTTCTTATTTTTGTTTTCAAACAAACTGAGGGACGAACGAACTTGGAAACAGAAGACAAATAAACCCCCGGAGATGGGAGCTTGGTGGAGACACTGTTGTAGCTGCTCCACCCCAGAGCAGAGCACAGCACATGTTTCAAGTGCAGAGAAGCACACTTTAGATGGAAGCTATAACTAGAAACTGCTGCAATCGGCACCGATTCACGTGTGAAAAAATAGCTGTGGTCCTCGGTGCAATTCTGCAAGAAACTGGATGCCGTCCTGGCTGCATAAATGGAGGTGTCCTGGCAGATGCATTTATGTAAAGTAGCAAGCGCATGTCAATGCACACTATTTTAAACTAGAACGTAACAAGACTGTAGTTATGCGGCGCTGCTTGCGGAATAACTGGAAGTTACTTGTCGGCAGAAGAGTCAATATTAAGCACGCTAACAAAAAACTCTAAAAAGTTAACTAATGGCAAGCAGCGTGAAATAACTAAGTAATAGGTGGAGTTTCCCCACGCATATAGGTCACTATATGTCTCGGAGAGATAGCGCATGCACACTGCCTAGTTGAGACCTAAAAAGGAGGTTAGATTCTTTAGAGCCTCTGGGACATTTATTTTATCCCAGAAGAAAGCTGGTGTAGCTCTCAGAAATAACAAAGACAAGACCCAGTGTATGAATAGTGACATAATTGACTCCTGTAAACCAAAGTATGATGGAATTCTTAATCCACCTGATTGCTCTGACCATCTATATGAAAATTAAAGCATTGCAACATCATGCCATGATGATAACACAGCTGATTTAAATGTGCAATTGTCCACCAAACGAAGTGCATTAAAAGGAAGGAAGCATATTAAGATTACAAGCCAGAATATCTGTTTAAATGTATTCAAGGTAGTGAAACATGTGTAGCCTATGTTACATTGCACAATAATAGCGACTTTTTCCCCTATCAGGGTGTAACGATTATGGGGCATAGTTTTGTAGCAACAAAGAATAGCAGTTACCAGATCTAAAAAGGTGTTATCTTTTAGCCATGTTTCCCTTAGTGATCAGCAGATGAAATATCCTCCATTTATGTTTAATCATGGATCTGTCATTGGATAAGGGCTCAGCAAACCTATGCTATAGCGTTGCTTGCTGAGTACAAGGGGGCTCATTTAGAAGCCCGTTGCGTGACACACCGGCGGCATAACCTGCTGCGTGATATTTACAAGCACACATAAAGCCACTCTGTGTGGCTTTACTTGTGCTTGTAAATTTTGCCCTTTTTTACACAACACTTTGCTTGTTAGGGGCATGACAAGGGTGTTGCTGTGGGTGTACCCAGGTAACAGTCATGTCCACTGATGAATTTCCAGTTTTACGAGCAATTGTAACCTGGAAATGCATCAGAGTGCTATGCCACCCCAGGGGTGCCGTAGTAAGGCGCACTGAGGAGAAATGTTTTCATTTCTCCTAGTTTCTTTTCCTCTTTCAATGTGTGCTGCATTCTAAAGCATGCATTGGGAGAGGAAATCACCTCAATTGATTTTTTTTGCAGGAAGGTGCCCCTTCCTGCACAAAAACAATCTCCCCACGACGCATGGTGCAAGGGTGCCTGCACAAGGGCATGGCAGCAGTTTGTGCACCACCACAGGTAATTGCACAAAGATGCGACATATTGTAAATATGTTGCATCCCTGTGCTTCAAAACTAATGCATGTGGCACAGCAAAAAGACTTGCGGCACCACGCTGTGTTAGTTTCTGGTAAAAAGGGCCCAAGATGGCTTTGAAAATGTTACCCCAGGTTCTGATGACCGTATCCCTGTACACTCTGTCCTGATGGTTCAACCTCTGGGTCGGCTCATAGGATAATGTTAAATTATGGTTCATATTTTTAAAGGACAAAAGTTACTCCAAAAGGAGCGTCCCCATGAGAGTAAAAGAAAAAACTACCGAAACGAGAGCAAAACTAAGCTTGAGCTAGGAGCAAGAAAAAGGCCAAGCAGCAGTCTCTAGCAGTATCAAATTAGGTCAGCCTGAACAACCAAGATGCTTCCTGAAAGTTGTTTCTGAAGTCTCTTGTCTCAGGTTGAAGGGGTGGAATGTTCCACAGCTTTGAGGCTCAAAAACAAAAGGAGCATCCACCCATATGCGTTCTTTTCGGAATGGGGACCACCACCAAAGCGGTGCCCGTCTTACTAAGCCTTAAACTGGGTTGTTGGGGTTACACTAAAGGGAAGAGATACCAGGGACCTTTGCCATTAAAGCCATAGACTGTATGGCAGAGGCCCATTGCTTTAAATAATATTCTTTTGCTCAGCAGCAGCTAGTGTAGCTTGTCAAAGGCCGGGCCAGAGGGCACTCTCTGCAATTTTTATAGTCCGCCCTGTGTGGCTCCGATATTGAGTATGTCACAATAGTCCAGTCTGGACGTAACGAGAGCCTGGACTATTGTTTTCCTGGCAGCTATGGGGAGGAGCTAATAAGTTTTGCTAGGGTTTTGAGAGTGCTACTACGTTTCCCAGCCAAGCACAATATTTGGCTATCAAATGTTAGATTGGTGCAGATAATGGGTAAGATACATGGCATAAAGATAAGAGGTCATACAACTAGTACTTTATTAGGTCACCAAGCCTATAGTTGGCTGAAAACCAGTAGAATATGTGACAACCGTATGAACTTATTGCTGACAGGGACAGACAGGTTTTCCTTTGGCAAGCCTTTGGTGCACCACTGTTTGCTCCCACTGCACATGTCTGAATCCAGCCAATCTGCTTTTGTGGCTAAATAAAAAGGAAGCATGTCTACATATAAACGCCTTCCATGCTAGAGCACTAACCTTAGGTGTATCAAGATGATGTCAGCATACCTAACAACAGTAGGGATGTGAGGGGGGCGGAGGGGGGGGGGGGGAAGCATCTTGTAAAGTATCGGAAGGATACTTAGGGAACACAGTGATCGCTATTCATTCAGACAACAAACTGAGTCACAAAGTAAGTAAAGGAATCGAGGGGCTTAGGGAAAAAAAAAACTAAAGGAAGGGGATTTCCATGGACAGACAAAAATACATACAATTAGCATCAATGATATTTAGAAGCTACGCCATTAAGAAAGGCCAAAGGATAAAAAGAATGGCTAAAAATTCAGCTAAAAAGCTGACCGTAAAGCATTCAGTAGGATATTAAATAAATGTAGCCAGTGCACTAAAAGCAAAACCTGTACAAAATAAATATTGTTTAACATAAGTGACAATCGCAAACGGATCTGTAAATTGTTGGCTATTTCATTAGTCACTTTCAGATATCTTGTTTCCAATTTTTCCTGTATATTGTAGACATTTTTATTATCATATTTCATCCTTTGTGAAGAGACCAGAAAATTCAACTTGGTAATATCACTTATAGCAACGTGATATGTTTATAGTGCAGCAGTGTCTCGCGTATTTTCTGTTGCAATTGCTTTTCCCATACTTTGTTTAGTTATTGGTATTGCAAGATGTGATGTGCTTTTTAGTCTTTCCCAGGAGACTAATTTACCATTCAGTATAATTTATTTAGCTTCCATAAATACTGATTGGACAACCATCATTAATATTTAATGAACTTTAAATATTAAAAACAATTGTGAATTGCTCCAAATTGAAGAACCTGGGCCAGATTTACTTAGTGCGTATGTTGCCCTTGCTTGACTCAAGACATTGCGCTGGAATGAAAGTCCTTCAATAGGGTTTTCGAAGCCAAACAAGGGGATATTTGCACCGCCTTCTGGGACTTTGTAATGAAATGTAACGCAATGTGGTGGCTTCCATGGGTGGTGTTACATTTCATTGTAGTAGGCGTTCCATTGTTGGAGCATGAACATTCCCATGCATCCCCTTGTAGAGTTTGACATAATCCTAGATTAACTAAAGGCAGTAAACTTGAGATTGGGCCAACAACGTGCACCTACTATAGAGAAGCACAACAAGGAGAAATATCTTTATTTCTCCTGGTTACTTCCTTTTTCTATGTGTGGTGCCTGCTGCATCACACTTAGAAAGAGGAAATTGCCTCTCGGGATTGTTGCTGTGCAAAAAGGTGTTCCTTCCTGCACAAAACAATCCTGCTTGTAACCCATGCAGTGTGGTGCCCTGGATGGCGCTAGGCAACACACAGTGTTCCAACACTAGGAGAGAGCAGAAGTGTGTGAAATTTTAGTAGGTATGGCACATTTCTGCTCTCTTCCTTTTACACAGTGCACTGCTGCAAGTTGCCCTGCTGCTCTGCATAAAATATTAGGAAATCTATCCACCTGTGTTTACCAGCAGGTACCCATTTAATGAGCGGCATTTTCACCAGCAATTAATAGTCTCTCGATAATTTTCATTCATTCATTTATTCGACAAACATGGCCTTCAGAAACAAGTCAGACCACCTCGATACAACATTATGGCATTTGTATGGTGAACAAGAAAAGACATAAGGGCCTGCTCCATTTAGTTTTGGTTGGATAATGGTTAAATGACTGCTTGCTTCATAGTTTATACACATTGACTTTGGAACCAAGCAAATACCTCTTTTGAATCTAGTTTAATTTCCGCCAATGATTGATCACATTTGATATCAACATCTACAACTATGATGTGATTCCATAGACAAAAGTGAATGATCCAGTTGATCATCAAGCCACTCCCTATCTAATGATGGAATTATGAGGGGAGGGGGGCTCTTAGATACTATTAGTGATTATAATTCAACTCTGACAGTATGAGGTAGATGGCTAGACACCATCCATATTTCTCCGTGTCCGTACCAAGTTATAAGAATGTATGAAAATAAGATCTGTTCCACAATGAAACAAGCTCACCCATATGTGGACTTAAGCTAATATTTATTCCAATAATCAAGTACATTTTATTTATAAATGTTCCTACAAGCCCAGTTAGCTGTTTAGCTTTAGCATACAATAAGCCAAGTATGAAATCATTACCATTTATTTTAACACCATTAGGTAATTCGGGATTTGTATCTGATTAGATTATTTTGAATTTATTGTCCCTCGGATATTCCTTTGATTTGGTGCCGTCTCCTCAGTCTTCAGAATAATAATCTGGACCACTCCAGAAATAGTGTTTGAATACCACTTTGCTCATAATTTTTCTTTCACAATTCCTTATTTCAAATTGCCTATTCTTTGATAGCAGTGGTTACTTGGAGATAAGAATTTGTAATGATAATTCCACATATGCAATTACAATTTCAATACTAGACCGCTCCAGGTTAAACATTTGTATTTGTGTGATATCAGTGGAGTGATTCACAAAATATAGTGAGACATTTTATTCATATGTATGCTTCAATATCTGAAAAATCACCAATCAATCCTTCTGAGATGTTGAATCTCCAATCACAACTGCTTTGGGAATGGAAAATGAGTGTATAAATGTCTGCAGAGGAAGCCTCCAATCCACTCACTCGATAATTAGTTAGTAACACATTTCTGCTCATTTTGTTTCATGAGGGCCTTATTATGAGTTTGGCGGGCCAGAGTACAATGCACAGCACTTGGGAGATATGTACAAGTTATGCCTGGCAACAGGGCCTATCAAAAAAACCTATATAGATCATTGATGTATTGCTATTAATGCTAATTACATTTCTAGTGGGAAGTGTGGGTGGCATTGTCTACGTATGAAAGGACTTGATGAATGACAGAAAGGGGGAATTGCAGATGTAGTCTTTTAGCCTCAGAATCTTTTTCAAAAGTTATTTTTTGAGTAGCTTTGTGAATTTGAGATGCGTTTAAGTGCACTGCCCTGCTACATAGATGGTGAAGGCATGTTTAGTGATCTTTTATTCTGCGCCAGATGGAATTTCTACATATGCGGTTTGTGCCACATGTGCTACCAGGGCCACAAAAGACATTGAGGTAATTTCCAATGGATTGTGGTGTCTTTGATAAACTTGCCTTGTACATCAATCTATAGGATTTTAGTTTGACTCCATTTGGTAGGGAAGCCAGTGGAGTTTTTTAATTGGTCAGAATATAGTACAACTTTGATCAATCACTTGACAGCTTGTATGAGCTCCATAGGGCAGTCAGAATTAAGGCCTGCAGACTACTCCACAGACCTTTGTCCTCATTCAAGTGGAATAGGGTAAGAGCTTAGTCAGTCAAGCAAAAGCTAGAAATGACTTAATTGTATTTATAAAGCTCAGCCGAAGGATGATGCTTGTTTTTTTTTTTTTACCATCTATCTCTTAAAGGATGAATTGAAAATGATTTAGAAGCTGATTACTTTTCCATAGGGAGAATTATTAACTTTTGAGACTCTCATTGGAAAGCCATAATTGGACTTACAGCTTATATATGGCACTCTTTGTGAGCACAAACATTTTGAACTGGATTGTGTTTATGGATATTCTCAGGTACTGGATATCACAGGTGTGCAACAATTTGGGTAACAATAGGTGCTGCTGTCTACTGGCAATGAGAGACTACTTGCTTGGAGAATAGGTCTCCAGTGGGCTCCATGCATGGACCAAACATCATGGGAGCAGATGCTGGACTGTGAATCCTCTCTTCGGAATACCTTTCCAGGACAATGCGGTTTGTGTGCTAATGAGAAATTACACCTTGTTCCAGATGTGGTTTCTGAATTAGGGGGAAAATCTGTTGTGTTTGTGGTGAGGTGGATGCAAGTTTTGAGATAGAAATTGGCAGTGCCTGTGGGGCTAAAAACATTTGACCGATGAATTTGAATTCCGCTTCAGGGAAATTAGGCAGTGCTCAATAGTCAGGTCTGATAGGTATGTATCTGGGTCATTTTATGGCTGCTCGTGGTCCTGTTTTCAGGCCTGCTGGGTTGGTTTTTACTGTCGATTCACCTGATGTTAAAACAAACATTGCCTGCAGTAGAATGAATCCCTGCAATTTTCCTTTCCTTGGAAAACACTTTTGGAGCGTGTATTTACAAGTTTAAAACGGCCCCAGTTTGCAACACTGGGGCACTTTTTAGCTATATAATTAATTAATTAATTAATTTATTTATTTATGCAATTTTCTATAGCGCGAACTTTACCCGAAGGTGTCAGAGCGCTTTACATAAGCACCAGTTGAGAAACATAAGGACTTAGGATTACATGCGTTACAAAAAGGGTACACACGGAAAAAAATTGCAAATGTACAAGATGTAAAGTCACACAAGGAGGCGATACACGTTGATATACTCTAAGATGGTATAAAGGTCTACTGCATATACTAGTGATTACTCTATATACATAGGGAAGGGATAGACATGGATATACTCTAGGAGTCACATAGAAATGGAAGAGAGCATAGCGGTCTACTGCATATACTAGTGATTAGAGTTATCTCTATATACATAGGGAGGGGATACACATGGATATACTCTAAGAGTCACATAGAACTGGAAGAGAGCACAATGGTCTACTGCATATACTAGTGATTAGAGTTATCTCTATATACATAGGGAAGGGATATAACTGGATATACTCAAGGGTCACATAGGAACGGTAGATGGTACAAAGATCTACTGCAAATACTAGTGATAAGAGTTATCCCTATAAACAAAAATAAGCACACATAGTAGAGATCCTCAGGCAGAGTTCCCTTAAGTGGGGTTGTAGGGGGGACGAAGTCACAACACCAAGGTAGGTTGGGAGGGAATCAAGGGTAGGGAGAGAAGGCAATGCATAAAAGGGAGGAAACATTTGAGGAGCATCAAGGGGGAAACGGGTGGGAGGGAAAAGGGTGGGAGGGAATCAAGGGTAGGGAGAGAAGGCAATGCATAAAAGGGAGGAAACATTTGAGGAACATCAAGGGGGAAACGAGGGAAAAGGGTAAAAGACGAAGGAATGGGCAAGAAGACAAGCCGGGGACAAGAGAAAAATGGCCGAGAGCAGCAGCAAAATGGCGGGCAGGAAAAGTGAGGAGGTCCATGAGAGTCTGTGGTCCACAAATACAGTGCCTCAAGTGTTTCCCGTACCAGGGTGAGTAGTTAAGGTCATCCGACACTCCGATGCATCTTATAAGAGTGCCCATGGCCAAAATGAAAGAGCCCTGTTCAGCCTGATGCCTGCTTGTAGACAGAGACGGTTGGAATGAAACATTGTCCTGCAAGGCTTCGATATTCCCTACCACAGTCATGGTGGAGGCATGTGCTATTCCTCAGCACGCTGTGTGGTAGGCTGGCGAACGCACACCACCATGAGCAGGTCCGTGGAAATCCAGATCAGTCTTGCGTGACCCCGGGGCAGTCTGGTGATGTCGACAGCCTCAGCGCTCCAAGTGGAGGAATCCAGCAATTCTTAAGATCAGGGGCAGCTTTTGGTGTGTGAGGGCAGTGAGAGTTGGGTTCAGAAGCTCAATAGGGGGAGCCGATCGCCAGTTGCAGGTCGCCGCCAGCCGCCTTTTTAAGGTCAGGCATGCGCGGGAAGGAATATCGTTCTTAGGACTGCCTCCAGTGAAATGCCGCTAATGAAGCACCTGGGTTTTGTAAAGCTTGTGTCAGCCTCTGTGCTGCAACCTTCAACCGTACATCCTGTTTAGGATAGCAGCTGTTGGCGCTCTCGGCAAGGTTGCGACCGCCATTTTGTACGCCACCGCCTTCTCCCCCGCACTGCAGATTTTCACCGCTCCCACGGCACCAGCAACGATCGGAGCAGCCCTGCAAGTGCCCCACACTCTCTGGTTCAGGTAGGGAGCCTCGGTGTCGAGGAGAATGCTCTCCAGTGGCCAGGAGCTGTGCCGGAGCAGAGCGTGGACCGGGAGCCGAGGCAGACCCCCGCCTGTTGCTCCGCCCCTCCGCTTAGCGCACTCGCCCGCATCCCGCTCCCATCTCACTGCAGGCACCGGGTGTTCCGACGCAGTATGCAGTGCCGGGGGCCCAGAATAGAGATCGGGATCGGCAATTAGGTAGGGCAGCCACGGAGGAGCTCCGGAGCTCCTGCTCCTCCGCGGCCGGAACCGGAAGTTCTATAAAATGTATAAAATAATTCAGTTTTATTAAGTGCTAGGGCTTATTTTCTGTCCTAGCCCAATGCTGATTTTGATTATGGGAGATTCTAGTATGTCATGTCTTTTAGTTAATTGGTGATTTTGACAAGGTAATCCCTGGTGAGAGTCTGGAATGGGTGTCAGTTGGGTTGGTGCAAAGAAATGCATGTGATTTGTCTGAGTGCTTGAGAATGCATGTTGGCTCTGTTGGTGTTAGGTTTGTAAATGATGTAATGGTATGAGCCAGTATATTCCCGTACTGAGTGGGGTTTAGTGGTGAAGGGAGCTTTAGTTTTGTTATTCACAATTATTATTATATAAATCGAAACCATGCATTTGCCTAATAACTTGTGGTGCCTTATTATTGATCCCTATCGCCGCCTTCGTACAAGAGCACAAGGGTGCCATTTTTATTTAAAAAGTGCATTCCATAGAGAATACGCTAGCTTCGTACACATACGATCCATACTCACATCTTGGAAACACAGAATGAAGGTGCATTTGCTGTAGGCAGTGCAGTTTCTTCGAAAACAGCCTCAGACCTCACGTAAGTGCCTATGCCAGTTGTAGAATAGGATAATGATATGGATCCTGGAGGATAAAAATATATTTTACCATCAAGTTTAGAATTATTTGGTAGTGGTTCAATTTCTCTTCTTGAGATGCTGAAACATACACGTTCTAAGTGTTATTATCTTACCCGCAATCCTTGCTCCAAGTCCAATTTTATGACCTCCTTGTACAAATTTCAGAGGTCAATTTGATGACAAGAGCTTTCAGGAAAAGACACATACCTCAGGGGGAAGGTGATGCAATGCCAGACACAGAAAATATGCAGATAACCACAGATAAATCTTATAGAAGCGAAATGGCTTTATTCACAGACAGATTCGGAAAACATTTACTATCACGTGAAAAGTGTAAAAAGCCAGCTAATCACCCTCAGACCTCCACAAATTAGTTCTGACAAAATGGTGCAGGACCAGAATAACGAATGAAGAGGACCAGGTTAGTTAAGTACATGCTCCTGTGGATCAATAAAATACAAGCGTACATAAATACAAAAACACATGCTTATACACTTTTTATTTAGATAAATTACCTTAAAACGGAGACCCAGTTTCTATCTTAAACAAAAAATATATACAGGGGCAGTGAGATTCGGGGAGTGTGAATTTCACATTTCCTAAAAAAGCGGTGGATCACAGGGTGAATGTGTGAGGTGACAAAGTTTTGGGCAGAATTCTCCCATGAGGAGCAAGGTCAATACTGATTTGTATTAGGTAGGCCTGTGGGGCTGATTTCAAGTTTAGCACCAGGGACTCTGTTGCAACAGCAAAGGAGTACACTGTCTGCCAAACTCAAAGTGTGCCTGCCCTCTTATGAGTCAGGCAGACTGCACGTTTTATGCAAAAAGAGTAAAGTTTACTCTGTCAATGTGAAGTTTTCTTCAAAGGCCCAACTGAGTAGGTGGCACTGGAAATAAGGCATCCAACCATCCGCCCTATTTAGAGTGGATGGCCAAATTAACTTTCTATTTTGTGTACTGTCTGTCACTGCCAGGTATATCCTGGTGGTGAAAGGCAGTAAAAATGGAAAAGGACCCTGACCCGTGGTAGAAAACTGGTGTGGGGGTCATTAATTTCCTTTTTATTTTTTAAAAACCATCTCCTGTTTTGGAAGCGTATTTTATAAAAATAATAAGCTGTAGAAATGTTTGACTGCCAGTTATGTGTGATGGAGCTGAGTGTTAAACTTTTCCTACATTGACAGGAACCGCCATGGTGGCGCTTCCGGCCGATGTAGAGAGATGTCGACCAGGCTGGTGGACATCTCTAAATTTGGTTGGCGGATTAAAGGCAGTGTAGTCCTCCTGCACCCTGTCTGCCTATTCTCTGTCTGCTAAATCCTAAATTAAGGCACTCTGTCTAGAGTGGCACAGCGGGTGAAAAAGAATGGTTTGGAATGCTACCCCAAGGGATTGCCGGTGGTTAGACTATTTGCAAACATTCGTCATTTCACCTTTTGGGTGTTTGATTGCCAGTAGTATGCCTGCAAACCTGGGACTGGCCTAGCTTTTCAGGCCTACTACTGCCAATGATTGTGAATTCTAAAAAGTAGTAAATTTGCATCCATTCAAGGAGTTCTTCTATGGTGCTGAGTTGATATTTGTTTGGTAAACTGGTGACTAAGGGGCATATTTATAAAGAAGTGGCATAACATAGCAAGCAAAGTATTTGCACTGTGTTGTGTCACCTGAATAGAGCAGACCTGCACCATATTATCAAAGAAACAGTGCAGTTCTGCTCTCTCAGTGCACTGGCATAGTTTGGGCTGCATAGTTCTACTGTGGTGACCCTTGCTCCATACTGCCAGGGTGCATGTGCTATGGTCAGGATAGTTTTTGTGCAGGAAAGGTTAGTTCCCTGTACAAAAACCACCCTTGGATGCTTTTTCCTCATGATGAATGCAGCACACATTCAAAGAGGAAATAACAAGGAGAAATTAAGATATTTGTCTTGATTACACCAGCTTTAGGCAGGCGTACCGTTTTGTTGAAAACCAATGTCTGCAACTCATCATAAAAATGGGTTTGCATCTAGATCCATGGGGGGATACATTGAAATGCTCATGCACTACCCAAGGAATGCCTACCCGATGCAAAGTAATGCTGCACTGCCTTACATTTTCTTTCAAAGCCACACAAATCAACGTTTGCGTGGCTTTGAAAAATAATAAAAAGGATTGTGCAACTGGGCTGTGCCAAAAAAGTGACACAACCTTAATGCAAAATCTTGGTAAGCTTGGCCCTATCTAAATATGGGCTTACATCAAAATCCAAGGGTGGATTCACGTGTATGCCCATGCACTATCCATGGAACACCTACCTGATGCACAGTAACACAAAACTGACAATGAATTATCTTACAAAGCCACACAAATAGAAATTTGCATGGCTTTGTAAATACCAAAAAGGATTAGATGCAAAATCTTTCTGAATCTGGACCTATCTAAATATGGGTTTGCATCAAAACCCATGGGTGGATGCACAGGAATACCCATGCACTACCCATGGAATGCCTACATAAGGCATAGTGACACAAGACACCACAATGAGCTCTATATCGATTTATGTGGCTTTGTAAATACCCAAAAGGATTTTGCTTTGGGGCTGCATCAAGAAAGTAATGCAACCTCAAAGCAAAATCTTTGTGTGTCTGGGTTTAAGTATATTTACATTCCACTTAAAGTTAAAACCTTAGTGAAATCTGGATGACAAGTAAAAGCAACACAGACATAGCAGACCTGACTCAGGACCCTCAGACCAACTACCAAGTGAAGAAGATATTTATTTGGGCAGTATCACACCCCCTTCCTCCTCCCGAAGCTGCGCCTCTGGACATCGGAGTCCAATAACATACTTGGGCAGCAGTTATTAGAGGCCTGCACATTGTTTGAGTTCCCGCATGCAAATTGTGGAATTGTGAACTTGAAAAAACCATAGGCGCAGGATGTAGTATATAACGGGTGGACAATGTCTGTTTTATTCAACTTTGCTCACCGCTGAATGGGCCACAACATATCAATAGCACCTTATTCTGCAGTCAAGAGTGCGCAAACAGACTAAGTACACATGTGCCAGTCTGTTTTTCTCCAGGTTGCACATGGCACAAATCAGATAGCCAACAAATACTCCAAGTATGCAGCATTTGCACTTGGGTGGTCCATTACAAAAGACTAGTACCATTGCAATAATGTCCTATTACTTACCGGTAATCTTCATTACTCCTAGTCCAGTTGTTCTCTTACCCCCAGGTCCCTCCTGTCATCGTCCCCTTCATTTTAACATGTGAGAATACCCAAGCAACAACCGGCCGCCATCCAACAATAAACCACCAGGACACAGGACAAATCAGCAAACCCAGTGATTTATTGAAACAGGGCAAAAAAGGCAAATCAGGAACACACAGCCTGAAGACCCCCCCCCCCAACCAAAATTAACATAATCCCCTAGAACATTCTGAATGCGATATGCTGCACAAAGGTATTAGAAGACGCCCAGGTGGCTGCCCTACAGATCTCACACAGGGACACCCCACGAACCTCAGCCCAGGAGGTCACCACTCCATGAATAGAACTCTCCTGCACCCTAGCCAGAGAAGGGGAACCAGAAAGGGAGTAGGCCAACATGATGACCTAATGCAGCCAGCGACCAATGGAAGAAGAAGAAGACTGCCCCCCAAGAAATGAAACCCAGAAAGACACAAACAGGGAGTCAGACTTCCAGAAAGGATGGGTGTGATCCAATTAGACCCGCAAGGCCCGGCAAACATTCAGCAAAGCCCAAGGAAGATCAAAGCCCACTATATTTTACGAGCACAAACCAGACAGCACCAACTCCTGGAGGCGATGGAACTGTGACAGAACTTTGGGAACAAAGAAGGAAGAATCCATCCAAAGGACCACCCGATCGGTATAAAAAGACAAAAAAGGCTCATGAGCCATCAAAGCACCCAGTTCACCAAGGCACCTGACCGAAGTAATGGGCATCAAAAAGGCCACTTCCAAAGTAACAAATTTCCTATCAACCTCTGACAAAGGCTCAAAGGTAGAAGCAACCAAAGCATGTAAAACCAAAGGGAGGTCCCAAAGAGGAAAAGAAGGCCTCCTCACAGGATATTACAAGAAAAAACCCCACACCAAACGAGAAACCAAGTAGTCCACATCAGCCAAACTCCCCAATGGGAGCGAAAAGCCCGGACAGACGCCCACTGAGCACGCAAAGTGGAGACAGACAACCCCTTCTCAAACTTCTCCCAGAGAAATTGAAGGACATCAGGCAGGGGACATGCCAGAGCCTGACATCAATGCTAGAAATTACCCCAATGCCGACCATAGGACCGGAGAGTAGAAGGCTTCCTGGACTGCTAAATCACTAAAGCTAAATGCTCGGGGAGACCCCGACTCCTTCACCCCTACCTGTCAACCTTGAGACCAACAGCCGAAGCTGATTGAGGGACAATATCGGGTACTACTATAAGGGGGACGGGAAGAACAGGAACAACCAAGGACCCTGAACTGCCAACTACTGAAGAGTCAGAATTCACGACCGCCTGGGCCAAAAAGGAACCACTACCAGAACCTCCTGATCCTCCATCACCAGCCGAGACAGAAATTGTGGGATCAATGCAAGGGGTGGGAAGACATACAACAGGCAAGATGGCCAGGGTATGGTCAGGGCATCCACCCCCATGCCCCCACATAATGGGCCCAGGAACAGAAGCGAGGAAGCTGAGCATAGGGCTGGGAAGAAAAGAGGTTGAGAAGGGGAAGACCAAACCTCTCACACAACAGACAGAAGGCCATCGGAGTCAGAGACAACTCCTCGGAGGTGGGGAAAAAACAACAGAGGCATACGCCACCCCATCGTCCACCCCCGGATATGAACAGCAGACAGAGATAATAGGTGCCCCTCGACCCAACAAAAAACGGGAACACCACTTCATTCAGGGACTTGGATCATATACCCCCCATGTTGTCTGAGCAAATCACCACATTGCGATTCAACAACTGATCGCTGAACCCCATGATTGCCCTGGACACGGCCGTCAACTCGCGCCAATTCGAAGACCACCTCCCTCCAGAAGGGACCAACGACCCTGAAGGTAATATGACTCTAACATCGCCCCCCCCACCCTAAAGCACTGGCATCCGTCATCAGGACAACTGAAGGAGACGGCTGCAGAGGCAGACCCTTGGCGAGATTGTCCGACCCCATCCCCCAACGCAGGGCATGGATGACAGAGAGAGCCACTGAAACCAATAGGGTCATATTGCAAGACATGGGATCCCAATGGGTCAACAGATGTAACCAAAGAGGCTGCAAACAAAACTATACCCAAGGCACCATGAACACCGCTGCTGCCATAAGACCCAGGAGCCGTAACCAGAGGAGGACCGGGAAGAACACCGCTCCAGAAAATGACGTGCAAGGGAACCCATGGTCCCTGATCGAGAGACTGGTAGGAACACCCGATTCAGATCAGTGCAGAAATGACCCCCGATGAACGTCAAGTCCTGTGAGGGCTCCAGCAGACACTTGGGAAGGTTTAGCAGAAACCCATGATCCCTCAACACTGAACACACCAACTCCAGGTCCCGCAACAACTGATTCACAGAAGGAGCATGGATCAGCCAACTGTCAAAGTATAGGTCCATCAGGACACATCGAAGATGGAAAGAAGCCTCTAACGGCCCCACAACCTTGGTGAACACCCGTGAGCTGACCTCAAACTGCAAGGCAGAACCTGAAATTGATAATGCCGGCCCGAAGGCAAAACGTCAGGAACTTGCAGGAACTGGGGTGAACAGGGACATGATAATAGGCGTCCTGAATATCCAGGGTGCACATGAAATGACCCGGGAGAACCAGGCAAATCACTCTTTGGAGACTCTCTATTTTGAAGGGCAGATGTAACACAAATTTGTTCAGGGTCTTCAAATCCATGACAAGATTGAACCACCTGTCACCTTTGGGCACCAGGAAAATCAGGGAGTAAAACCCCTTCCCCATCTCCAGAGGAGGAACCACCTGAACAGCCCCCTTTTCAAACAGAACCTGGATCCCCCGAGACAGCCGAACCGCTTGGTCAGACAAGACGGCCAAGGAGTCAGACGGATCCCCGTGTCCGAAGGGGGCTCTGACAACTTGATGAGATAACCCAGTCTCACAATGGCCCGCACCCACACATCAGAACAGGATTGCACCCAAGCCGGGAGAAAGTACTGAAGCCGACCTCTGACCAAGAATCTGGGATCGGCCGCCAGATAGTCAGGAACAAGGCTTCGCAGGAGGAGAGTTAGCTTTCCTGTTCCTACCCCTACCAGACAAAAACCTACCATGACCCTGAGAAATCTGCCTTATGGAGGGTGGATGGAAGAAGGATTTAGGCTTAGAAGTAACAGCAGCAGTGGAGGAATGCTTAAAGGAGGATGAATGCTTCTTCTCCTTAAAAAGCCTATGTCGCTTGCCCTCCAACTCTAAACCAAACATCATAGTACCCTGAAAGGGGAAGCGAAGGGCCGAAGAATTCTGGGCAGAATCCGTCTTCCACTCTTTCAGAAACAAATTGTGCCAAGCTGCCACACAAGCCCCTCCAGATGGAAGGAAATATCAGAGAGGAATTCCTCCTGCCTCTCAACATGTTTCAGGAGCCCCGAACAGTCCCGAGTATCATCCATGGAGCTATAGAGAGCCTTGATATCTGAAATAAGAGACTGAGCAACATAAGTCACATAGATGCCTGCCCTCAGAGCCAGATCGGAACCAGAATAAACTTTCTGAAGGGAAGCAGCCACATTTTTATCCTCGGGATCCCTGATCACCTCATCCTCAGACAAAGACGTACGACCCACCAGGCTTGCCACAAAAGAATCAATAGGAATAGAGTCAGGCAATTCTTTAAAAAACATATCCTGAAGGGGGAACAGTTTTGTCATGAATCTGGGAAGCATGATACGACTATGGTCTCGACACTCTCTTTTCAGAACTTCATAGATGTAGGGATGGACCTGAACATCCACCGCTGCTGTGCTCTGAAACTGTTGCAGTAAGGAACCCCCAGAAGTACTGGGTGCATCATCACAAGGATACCCCATGTTGGACTTGGCATGCTTTAGCCAGTCTGGCAACATTTCTTTGTCAATGTACTTGTCCATATGCTCGTCCCCACCATCCAATCTCCAGTCAGAAGAATGTGAAAGGGGAGTGCGCACAGAGCTCTTGGAATGGGGACCACTTCCCATGTTCTGCAAGTTTCCCTTGATCAAACACTTAATCCTTGCATCATCCCCCTCCCTCTGCTGTTTGGAACGCGCCAGTGAAGGTGAAGAAGAAGACATAGAAGAGGAGGAGTGGTCCACATGTCTACTCTTCCTGGAGTGCTTGCCCATGTCCACAGACCCAGGAAGTCACACAACAGAAGAATCAAGGAACTCCTGGAAGTATTAGGGCCAAAACAGCAACAACAGAGAACCGCTACTAGTCACCAAACTGACCGAAGCAGAGCCCCGGAACACAGAAACAGCTCGAGACACACAAGGCTAGCCTGAGAACATCACCATTGCTATGCGGTATTCACGTGAAGGCCGGTATTTCAATCCTCAAGCAGCATCCATCTCTGCTGCTCAGACGACCGTCAACGTCATTGGAATGCCTGACTTCGGATGTATGTTGTTACAACGCATGCTTTTACCACGCATGCTGTTACAACGCAAGTTTTACAACGCAAACCTTTACAACGCATTGCTTTGGGGGGTGCTGGATAGTGAATAGTTTAATTTACTATTCTAACTCCAGTCCCTGTGGATAGTAGGGAAGGTGTTGGATAGTAAATTAAAACTATTCCCTATCCTAGAGCGCGCCCCTTTGCAATGCGTTGTAATGGTTTTCGTTGTAAAACCTGCGTTGTAAAGGCACTGCGTGGTAAAAGTTGCGTGGTAAAGGATGTTTCCCCTGACTTCCTGCCACATCCTTCGGTAGTCAGGCAATGCCTCCCCAGAAGCGCACCACCAACTGAAGGCCGCCAGGGCACAAAACATGGAAAGGAAACTGCTGTACCCCCAACATGCCCGGCAACCCAGGAAGCGCGGCACAGACCCCACAACCAGGAACTCAGTTCGAAGATGACGACCTCAGCCACGAGGAACCAGAATGACTCCCCCCAAGCCCGGCAGGTAGGGAGTCAGGAACACCAGCGATGTTCCTACCGCCCAGCAGCAGAAATTATAAGAGTGCAGGAGCTTCCCCAGGCTCCTGCTTTGTCCTAACCTGTCGGTAGACAGAAGAAAGAACAGGAGGAATGCTGGGATTCGTACATTTATGTACTCCCAGGATAAGGGTTGGGGTAGGGCCAACATTCCTTCCTTCTTTTTTCTGTTGGAAGAGATTATCTCACTTGTAATAATGAAGGGGCCGAGGACAGGAGGGACCTGGGGATAATGGATCTTTTGTTACTCTCGTATTTCTGCACCTTGTATATATAAACTTTCTTTCAATAAAAATTACTGAAATCAAAAAAATAAATGCGCTTCTACACAGTCCCTGTCACCACGATTTGAATTATATGTGTATAGTTCATGAAACAATGGCAAAATATCCCAAGCAGCCAAACGTATTTGAATAAATATTTTTAGGTGGGTGGCAAATCTCTTACTTTGTTTGCATGCCCCAAATTGAATTTATCTTTTTGGAGAAAACATATGTCTGGGATTCTAGGTCGAGATTATGTGAGCATATTATGTTACTTTCTCTTCTAGATGACATAACAGACATGAGTGAGCTATCCGTCATTTCTATTTTCAGACTTAAGCCAATATTGAATTACGGTTCTTCTCATCATAACTTGAGAAGTGTTTGGTTTCGATGTTCCTTACTAAGGAGAAAAATAGGCAGGTGCATTTTGCTGTTTTTAGTTCAGGTTAACGGTACATTGGAAATTCTAGAATGACAGCTCATTAGATTTATTTAACAGCACTTTCATTTTACACCTAGAGTGTACCCGAAAATGTTTTTGTACGCAATGTGGGCTTGTTTGTTCACTACAGCATGCGCTTCAAGTGCAATGTGTTCTCCAAACCTGCAATAGTATGATCGATGCTTGGAAAAATGCCACATACTATTTAAAATAATTTGATTTTATAACATTCTCCACATTAGCTGGAAAGTATCATACAGTTACAGGACAGACAATGCGGATATTGCGTTATTCAACTTTTAGGTGTAGTCCTCAAATGGTAATTTCTGAAAAGACTGAAATTACCATTTTTTATTAAACGTGACATGTTTTGCTTCCCTCATTTTGTTGTTACTGGAATGCCCTTTCACCAAGATGCTTGTGTTTTTTACAGTACTCCAAAAGTGTGCATGAAACAAATATACCGCAGTTTCCACTGTTCATGAAGAATACCACATCTGTGTAATTAGCGTGACATTGCACGTTTCATGCCGAGTACTGGTGGATGATTGTCACTGTGTTTACATTTCTACTGTGGGGTATACATCGAGTAAAAGTCTCACGCAAGGCAGTGCTTGGTCGATTTTGTGCAATAGCTTAGTGCTTAGCATTCTGTTCATCAATTGTTCTTTATGCATTTGTCAACCCAAGTGGGACAGGCATGCTCACACATGGGTCCCATGCTCTCCAAGCCACTGGAGTCAAGCTAGCTTTGCTGATGAAGGGTGATACCACGAAACCGGTACTAGGATGCTTGTTTCCGGTCCAGGGAGGACCTGGCCTGGCAGTTTGATCTCGACTGTTTCCATGGGGAGCAGGATCAAGACTGATGTGCCTTTGGTTGGGTTTAAACTGGAACGGTATGAGGTGCAACAAAACAATGGCTGATATCTCTGTACTGCGGTGAATATTTGACATGAATGTGACATGAATATTTTACATTGTTCAGTATTCTGTCCATCAATTTTGCATAGCGTCGGCCAGAAGCATCTTTTTAAGCAGAAGTGCAGCTGATGACATCATCAACATGCAAGTCTTGCTAAAAATGACGGTGAATAATTTTTCTGTCACCCTTGACATTTGATGGTGTTACATTGTTGTTTGTGGTTTTATGTTGCTTCTTAGAGTTTGTTCACAATCAAAATGTAGTTGGGATTTATTACATTGTCGAATAACTATGAGATCATCCACCATTAGCCATTATAGAAAATGGGGTAACGGAATCGAAGTCCTTGGACCTGGGTATCGAGTAGTACAGAAAACAATTGGTCCTGGACCTTTCTTTTCACAGAAAACACTTTCTGAAAGAATTGTCTCTTAAAAATGACTTTGTGCATGCATACAATCAACACAAGGTTCATTAAATGCAAAAAAAGAATTTGCTTTGATGTGCAACAACCTGCTTTTAAAAAGGCATATATTTTTGTTCATAAACATATTGCTGCCCTCGTTACAGATGATATTTCTCTATTGTGTTTGTAAATTATATTGAACTCACAAATTAATATACTATTGGACAGGCCTAAATGGACTGATTTCTGTTATCAGTCATATTCAGTACAATTTTAGCAATGTTTGTTTTCTGATTCCTTTTGGATTCTTTCCCTTTCCTTATATTCACTCACTTCACACTCAAGCACCTTTCTTAGGCCGTTTCCATGGGAGCAACCCTCTTCTTCTTAAGGTATAGGCATGGTAGAGTGCCTATGATATGTTGGAATAACTTTATGAACAATAAATATATGCCTTTTTAAAATCAGGTTGTTGCACATCAAAGCAAATTCTTTATTTGGATTTAATTAGCCTTGTGCTGATTGAATGCATGCACTGTCATTTTTAAGTGACAATTCTTTCCGGAAGTGTTTTTTTGTGAAAAAAAGGTCCAGGACCAATTGTATAATCCACCATTGAGCACATTCATATCTCATTACCATTACTTTTTTTTCTTTGCATGTGTGACACAATCAACCACAGTTTTTGCACAAGGCTGGTTCTTGAGTACTTCGCTTCATCTATAATGGTCACTTTTGAGACGCACAGTTTTTTTTAGAGCACCAATAAGTGTGGTACTGGGCGTCCACCTGAAATGCATCGTCTCATTATACAATTTCTATTGTTTTAGTTCACCTCTGATGAAGGGTCACAATGACCTGAAATCCATTGGGCATTTGTAAATTTTCACATGAAAAAAACGGAACCTTCAATGAATATAATTAAACTTCAAATCATTTCTTCAGGAAATTTGATATACAATGACTATGATGGAAATTGCAAGAATGGAAATGAAGAAATACAAGTCTTTGTGATTTAAAGTTTAGATGGATTAATCTTAATCTTCATCAAATTTGATCTAGCCTTTTTTTTGGCAATGTTGGCTTAGTGCGTGCTGGGACTAGTGACTAGCCGTTTGCTTAAAATTGGAGTGTTGCGAAGCATTAAAAGTTAGTTTGTATGGACCATTTATGGAGAACTTCTGGTTTAGTATAGTGGTGACTGGCCTATTCTTAACCTTCTGCTCTCTCATCAGCAAACCTCACATCACTACTGTTATACTCTGAACAGCAGATATGCAACACCCCCCAATTGACAGCCATCCAGGACTCTTCTTTTGTGTTTAACAATAGACAGCAGAGTTTCAGCAACTTCAAAGTGATGGCTACCGTGGTCGTCTCATGTTTGCAGATTCTAGAGTGAAAGCCATTGTTGTGGCACACAGCCATTTTTTTCCTGTTTGCGTTTTTGTTTTCATCCAAATGACAGCTGACAGTGGTTCAAGTATGTAATGGCCAGGGCCATGATTCTTTCTTATTCCTTTTCCTTAATAGAGCCAGGGGTGTAACACATGGACTGCAGCCCCTGTGGTGCGGGGGGCCCTAGGTCTGGACATCCTTTAGTTCGCAATGCCCTTTCTGCATGTGCATTAGTATTGAAAATAATGTGGATATGGAAGCATCTTTGCTTTCTAAGGACCTGAAAGAATAACAAGTTGCAACATTGTGGCCCTGATTCACAAACTGCATTTTGTAGTACATTTCTTTAGTAATAGTGCTTCAAAACATACTACAAAAAAATGCTATTCACAAACTGCAATTCTAAGCATTGATTCCCAAAAGAAAAAGTACACTTTCAGTAATTCACACTCTTGAGTAAGTTTACAAATTTTTGTTTTTTCACAAAATCTCAGGGTAAATTACTAACCCTGGGCGAAGCACTAAGCTACGCTCGCGTAGTTTGCGAAGTTTGCGCAACTTCGCACCACGCGAGCTGCACGTAGCACAGTGCGAACACGTGTAGCGCAGCGGTAATTTTTTGCTTGTTCGCGGTCCTCAACGTCATGTTCGCGACCGTGGGCAAGCAAAATGACATCCCAGCGAGACTCTCAACGCGGGGAGGTCAGGTTTCTCATTGCGAGTGGTCGTGCATGCTCGCGACCGCTCTCGATGAGAAACTACCAGTTCGCGTTGAGAAAGCTGCCGCTCGAGTAAAACTTTACTCGAGCGGCAGAAAGCTACAGCTCGCACTCTGCTAGATTCCGTTTTCAATGATTGCACAGTGCCGGATGCTTGTTCGCCCTGTGCAATCATTGAAAATGCATCTTGCACAGTGCGAACATGCTACTACGCAGCTCGCGTAGTGCTACGTCAAGTTCGCGTAGTGAGCACTGCACTTCACGTAGCTTCGCGAAGCGCTACTTCGCGAACTACGCCCACCCTTTACAACAATAAAAAAAATATATAGTAGTTGGTCCAGCACCATGCATGGCCAACCAATGGTGCTGCAACACCATCCCATAAAAAAAAAATCATTTAAAAGAGTTACAAATATAAATAAATATAATCTACTGTTGAAAAATATATAACTAGTACATATTTATTAATAAAATATTTAGATTTCCTATTTTTAATTTAATAATTAACATTATTTTAATCAAACCTATACATAACTTTTAATAATTATGTATGCATAATAAAAAATAATAACATTTCATTTAGGCGGGAATTTATTTTTCAATTGAAACTTCAGAAAAATAATTTTAAGAAACATGCTGACCTACTAATTCTGGAGGATTTGCGTTCTTAGACATTATGACTTTGATTTTAACCACCTCCTAGATTCCTTACTATTAAAATAGTTGCCTTGAGAAACCTTTGGAGACTTTTACTTTGTTACTGGGGATCTCCACATTACACCCACAGCAAAAGTACTCCTTATAATAATAGGGAGCCCATTTGTCACTATAATAATTTCTGATGAATGAGGCAGCACTATGATGAAGCATGACATCTAGGATGGTGTATAAGGACTTGCTTAACATTGTTATAAATGTGTTTACACTAGTTACAATGCCTACGCTAGATATTTGAGGTGTTACATATATTGTGGATAATTAGCTTAAGAAATTGGGTTATAGTTGCAAGGGGTGGATGCCCCACTGAAATAATAAACATAATGCTTGTCAGGGTGAATCACAAAAGTCGCTAAATTAACCTGTGCTTAACCCTCTGGTAGCTTAGCTCAAATGCAGTCAGGCTTAACCTAGAGGCAAATTGCAAAGTACTTTATGCAGCACACAAGCAGTAATACGGTGAAAACACAGGATAAGAAAAATTCAAACCAGTTTAGAAAAACAGAGTAACTTTTAATAAATAAAATGACACCAAAATGACAAAAATCCAATCAGTAGAATGCATATATGAGTATAGCGCCAAGAAGCACAAGGCTTTACTCATAGTTATTTGGTCGCGCTGGACCTGGGGAAAGTCACAATTTCAGGCCGACTTTAATGAGGAGTGGGTCAGATATATGGACCATGTTAGCCCCGCTGAAGATCTACCTTTTCAAGTCCAGCTCAAAGGATGCTATTCTTGAGGAGGAGACTGTCAGAGCAGGTCAAGCGTCATGGACAGTAGTTACTAAAGCGTGAAGAGTCAGTAGTCTCTGGAGCTTCGGGTTTTGGAATTTATCATGGCTGTCACCAAGAAGTGCAGGTCTTGTTTTGCCGATTGTCCCACATGGCTACAGTCAGCATGAAGAGCAGGTCCCACTTCGCTTTGGCAATCATCGCAGAAGGGGTCAATTCTCAGTGCGTAGAAGGGACTTTGTGGTCGTGACGACCTCGAAACTTTAAAATTTTTACCTTTTCCTCAGAAGGAGTTCACGCTGATGCCAGCCAAGGGTGCGGATGCTGAGGAGCATCTCTTGTGGGAACAGAACTCACTTTAGCAGAGGCCAATAGCAGGGTTCAGGCAGGTCCAGGCAGGTCCAGTTGGTGCTGGCTAGCTGGGCAGTTTCAGGAGGGTTCTGGAAGCTTGTTGTGTCCCTGTAGGTCACTCACGAGGTCAGCCAACTGACCCTTGAATTCACTCTGGGTAGCCTGGGATCAGGGCACGTAGTTCCAATTTTCCTTCTTTAGTCTTCTCAGACAGCAAGACAATCCTTATTCTGTATATTCCATAGGTCTAGGAGTGTTCTGATAAGAAATTCTGATGCCATTCTTTATGTGGGGGAATTCCCCAACCTACTCTCAAAACTGGTTATGGTCAGCTCTTCCCCATCCTCCTGGGCTTGGCTCTAAACTGTCTATGGTGACAAAGGCAAGGGCAGGCTTAGTGTTAGGTTCCTTTATGTGTGCTACAGCAAGGGTTCTTTGAAGTGTAATCAGGGCACAACTCCTCCCCAGTCATTCAGTCAGGATGATCTTCTTTGTTCCCAAGTCAGAAAGCTATTCACAAAATACCACAGGAGAGCTGTCCACAGTCATGAGACCCTGGACACGGACTGAAAGGCACATTTGGTTTAGGAAAGAAAAATGTCAACTTTCTACAAGTGACATTTTCAGAACAGTAGATTAATTCTGACTTTATCACTAAAAGCAACTTTAAATTACATCTAATTTGAGTGTAAACAGGGTATTTCCATCTGACCCCAAACTGAAATTAGAGTTCATTAATCATAATAAGGTAACCCACTGTTACTCTATGTCAGAGATAGCCTTTCAGGAGTGAAAAACAGCTACAGGAGTTGCTACCTACCAGGACATGTTACACTTGAACACACATTGCCTACTTTTTGAATACCAGGCACAGGGATCTATGAGCCATTAGAACTTTCCTTGGGGTGAGGTATATGTATCAAGAAGGAAGATTTAGGCCAGGCTAAAAGTTTATTTTGGCAGATCAAAATGACAACTTAGTACTGCACTGCAGGCTGTAGTGACAGGACTGAGACATATTTTTAAAGGCAACTTTAGTGAGTAGCACAATATTTTACAGGCCCAAGTACATGTACTGCCATATACTAGGGACTTGCAAGTAAAATGCAATGTACCAATCAAGTGTAGGCCAATTTTACAATGTTTAGGGCGAGTGCATGAGCACTTTACCACTGATTTGCAGGAAATGAGTGCACAGAGTCTTAAAAGCCAAGAAAGCTGGTTCGGAAAAGAAGGCAGAGGAAGGCAGAAATCCTTGGTGGCCATGCAGAGGGGGCCAGGACCAACAATTTCCATTAGAGCATTCATCATTTGTTTGAAATCGCTTTATAATGGATATATTGTATTTTAATTCCCTCCCTCCATTATTTTCAATGAGAATGTGTTGCAGTGCCAGTGGTTGGGCTTGTGCAGTGCTAGGCTAGACCTACTACTTTTTTTTTGTTTGTAACTTGCACTCGGATTTGATGAATAAGCAAAAACCAGTAATCTTACTCAATATGTCATTTACCTTTGTGAATCATCCCTACAATGTACATATACCTACAATGCAGAGATGAAAAACAAACACGTTTTGCAGTGCAGTCTAAGACATATTTCTAATATTTTTTAGTGAGTCCTTGTTCCAAGGCTAAACTATTTGCTTATTCCAAACATGTCGATTATCTTGTTTTCCTTATGATATGTTTGAATATCTCTTAACTGTTGCTCCTTTTCCCAGCTGTGGGGAGTACTTGGGGTCGACAACCCGCTTTGGTGGTAGATAAGGCCAGTTTATGCTCGTCTGATATAGCCTATTGACACAGTGCCTCGATGGGTTGTTTAAAGCTATATTCGTGGAACTTTTCTAACATTTGAAAATTGAACTATGGCTGTAGGAGCATTCAGAAATATGTGCATATTCAATTTTCCCTTTATAAAGAATAAATCGCACTTTCAAATTGTTTATATATAAGAATACAACCCTATTTTATGTGTCCTTTCCCGAACGTTGTGTCTTCATGCATTCCTGTTTATACTAAATTAGTAAAACACATTTGTGGTTACTGCTCCTGCGGGACGCCCAAACCCCACTGATTTGTAAATAGTGTGTGTGTGACCTTTTTTTCCTCAGAACACAATACCGCTGAATGTGAGTTGGAAGCAAATGCGATCCTCCCTCAGTGACCATTTGACTAACCACAACTGGTGTTTTATGCTTCCACTGTTGTGGATTAAAGGGCCCCCGAAGAAAACTTACAAGCTAGTGTTAGGTGTCTGACTCACCGCACTGAGAGTTACATTGCTAGATATTGTTCTTGTTTTATAGCGTCTATATATTATTCAATTAATGTTACTCTGCTGATGTTAAGACGTTTACATTTCTTGTAGGCTGACCTTATCATACTTTTTTCTTCTCAATGTTATTTTTCTACATAATCTTGGTTTGGTGAAATGTAAAGTTTTTTTTTATAAGTTTATATTACACATGCAACTGCCTTTTTATGTGCTATTGCAAGAGTCTAGTTTGTGTATTCCCCAATGAGTTTTGTATCCATGTTGTGGTTTTTCCTTATATTGTGATATTGAGAATATATTTGAATAACAAATATTTTGAGCTGAAAAACATCTGGGAAGTTAAATCAGGACCAACACATCTGACCCCACAAAATTGAAAAATGAAATGGTAAATAAATCTTTCTGCAACATGGGTGGGCCAAACCAGTCTTTGATAGAAGTGAATCATAATGCTGATTTTATCTCCATATACGAAAGTCGGGTAAAATAGAATGCATATCATAAAAAAAATAGTTTTTTCTCTTCTATCGAAATAAGAACTTCTGGGGTGTATGTTTAGTATTTTTTTTCTAATTATAACCTGTTCATTTCCAACCAACAAATGTGAGATAAAGAAGGTAGTGTTTATCAGGCATCAAAGGCTTAATGACAATTTAACTCAGTGTCGAACATATATGCAATTTTTAATGTAAATAAAAAAGTGAAACGCAATTTCTGCATCTTTTGTGCGAATTTAACTTCACTGGTAATGCTGATTTTCTGATGGGGTTTCTTCAGATCGCTGTCTAGTTCTGCCCTAATATGTGGGCAATTGGGTAGAGTCTTACAGGTAACACTCAATGTCACTGTCCCACTGAGCTTTACACAGCTCCAGAGCCTAATAATGACAGAGAAAAACCTGAGCATGGTGGCGGCAGGCCGATGTGGGACATGGCTTCAGCTCGGATGTGAAATGCCGCACCTCAGTTGAGCTTCGTGCATTTGCCATTTCTTCCGTGGTTTTGAGTCTCCCACTGCGCCCACTATGGCTTTGCCTGACTCTTAGAAACTTGGGGTGAGTTTCGGGGGGTTCCCTCAGATTGAAGAGACTGAGGATTCCTGGGTGGCCTGCCTCTAAGTTGCAGAGCCCCCTCACTCATGAGTGCTCTCTGTCTTTTATTCAAATTATAATCCGACTGGGGCACAGAGGGCCTGATCATATAGACAAAGTTGCCTGATGAACACTAGAATATGTGAAGATAGTGAGCAGAACAAATATGTGGGTAGATCAGCCCCACTAAACGTGCAGTCTGGGTATTGTAGGGGAACCACTACTCATCTGTACAGCAGAATCCTGTGCATTAATGCTTGAAAGCCAGGAGGAGACACAGCAGCATAGTAATTTGCATTATTGCATGTCCTGCATTGCCAATCATGCTATTAGTGTGCATACAAGGACTACCAGGCACTGGTTGGTTGAAGGATGGGGATCAGCGGGTCTGGGAAAGAGAGGGACCTGGGTAGGACCTGAAGCAAAACCCAGATCAGAGCCAATACAGAATCCAGGATAAGTGAACTATGAAACAAGTGCTGCAGTTGGGCTTGCATGTGTATGTGTGTGTATGTGAGTGTCTATGTGTATGTGGTGTGTTTGTGAGAACGAGAGAGAAAGTGTGGCTGTTGTTTGTCATGTCCTGCTGTGTGAGAGTGCTCCAGCAGTGCAGACCTGACATCATACAGCCATTTCAGAATTCAGGTGCCTCCCTGCTTAAGAGGACTATCTCTGGAATCAATGGAGTAATTTGTGGTATATTTTGGGATTCCATGGCATTGTGGCGCTCAACACTGGTATAATGCTGACCCTGGAATATGGTGATATTTACTAGCATATTGCAAGTATCCACAGTACGAAGGTGCCCACCTCTGCTTTGAAGGCCTTCCTTGCATGATGGGGGTAAGTCTAGTATCATAAAACAGGAGTAGGAACCCGTCAACCGTGTTGGGATTGGGGTAAAGAAGTTTATAAGAACATACAGTGTCCCAACTGGTATAATTCAAAGGTAATTAGTAAGGATATGAATATAACGTTATCCAGAGGGAAACAAGGAGACTCTATTTGATTGTAGCATGTGCTCATGGCATCATTTATATAAACAATTTATTTAAGGGAAAAAAACAATTAGCCGTTGTTGCAGCACTGTGATATACAAATAAATACAACAATGGAAAACAACCCAAATTGTACTTGGTGTGCGTGAGTGAAAAGCACGGAAGCGACGCAGGTGACAATGTGATCAGCGTGGACGGCGCATAGTGACTGGTGCATAGATATATACAGTGAGTAAAAACAATGTGGTTCCAGGTAGTTTTGAAAATTCGTTTTAGATTTGATGTATTATGCGTGAACCACTTTGTATGGGGTGCCCATGATCGTGCTGAATAGTCGACGGCATTTCGATACACATTAATCGGGATCTTCATCAGGACTGGGTAGGGTCAGATGCAGTGCTGGTTCAGGTGAAGCAGATGATGCACACAGGGTTCGGATTGTCAGAGTAATTCAAACAGGTAGTCAGCATAGATCGGAGTCAGCGTATGAATCAAGTGCAGTAGAAAATTGAATTCCAACCGATCGGCGTGGCGGGTCATCGAGGGCTAGAGCAATCAAAGCGCCTCGTGTTTAGCCCGGCAGGGCAATTGACAATCGCCGATCCAGCAGTGATCGGCGGTTCGGGAGACTGAATCTCTAGGTACTGGGAGCCGTGTGAGGCTCGCGCAGGGCTGGCATTGCTAGGGACGTCAATGCCCTGCCGGGCCAAACACGAGGCGCTTTGATTGCTCTAGCCCTCCATGACCCGCCACGCCGATCGGTTGGAATTCAATTTTCTACCGCACTTGATTCATACGCTGGCTCCGATCTATGCTGACTACCTGTTTGAAATATTCTGACGATCCGGACCCTGTTTGCATCATCTGCTTCACCTGAACCAGCACTGCATCCGACCCTACCCAGTCCACATGAAGATCCCGATTAATGTGGATCGAAACACCGTTGACTATTCAGTACGATCATAGGCGCCCCATACAAAGTGGTTCACGCATAATACATCAAATCTAAAACGAATTTTCAAAACTACCTGGAACCACATTGTTTTTACTCACTGTATTTATCTATGCACCATTCACTATGCGCCGTCCACGCTGATCACATTGTCACCTGCGTCGCTTCCGTGTTTTTCACTCACACACTTGAGCACCAAGTACAATTTGGGTTGTTTTCAATTGTTGTATTTATTTGTATATCGCAGTGCTGCAACAACTGCTAACTGTTTTTTTCCCTTAACTAAATTGTGTATATAAATGATGCCATGAGCACACACTACAATCAAATAGAGTCTCCTTGTTTCCCTCTGGATAATGTTGTATTCATATCCTTACTAATTGCCTTTGAATTATACCAGTTGGGACACTGTATGTTCTTATAAAAGGCTGTAAGTCTAGGCATATAGTGGTTACCACACACATACACATGCTACCCATACACAAACACACATGCATGTACTGGTTTCATTGTAACTGCCTGTGATGATGACCCTGTACTGTCCGTCATGATGTATGTACTGTATGTGGGAGAACAATACCTGCTATTGCCTTTGGGGTTTGGATGCTAATACAACACTGTGCTGTAGAGGTGAGGCCTGAGATTTCAAGTTCCAACACCATAATAAACACAAACTGTGTGTGTGATGGACTGCTCAGTCCATCACAGATTCACAGTTTGATTGTGTTTGTCATTCTAAGGACCTGAAGCTGGGAAGTGCCACCTTTAAGAGCTCCAAGAGCTCTGCATTGCCACCTCCAAGAGGCCAAATAACTAGGGACACTGCACAACTTCCCATCCCTCAAAAATTCTTCGAGATCTGGAGGATATCTTATCAAGTCTTCAAAATCCTATTCTATCCTTTTAACCATCTTCCAAATAATAGATCTCTATCTTCAGACCTGATGATTTTTCCAACATTCAACAAGAAAATTACTTTTAACCGAATAATAGACATTCACAATCACTTGCTCCTCCCCTGTCTTCATATCTTAACCCTATTCTCTTCCCAGCATTGTCTTCCTCTCACTGTTTTCTAGCATTATGTTCTTCCTTCCCTTTATCTGACAATCCCCATACTATTTGTATAGTACCTTTGTAGAGCAGAAAGTATTTTACTATTCCATACTAGATGGTTTATTTTCTTATACTGCTGTATACAGAACTTAAACGCTGGACCCCTGGAATTCACTTCCCATTTAAATAAGAACAGATAACAATTGATGGATAGCATGCAGAACAAAGTCATACAGTAACCCCAGTAGAGAGATCTGGGCCTAAATCCATTGTTTTTTGCTCCCCATGCAATTCCAGTTTGCACCCAGCCATATGCAAATCAGTCTTGACCCTGTGCCCAGTGGGAACAGTCCAGCCTGAACTGCCACGCCAGGTCCTCCCTGGACTGAAAACAAGCATCCTAGGACCGGTTTTGGGCTTTCACCCCTTATCAGCCAGGATATCAGCCAGGATAGCTTGACTCCAGTGGCATGGAGAGCACGGGACCCACTGCATACCCGTCCCACTTGGGGTGACAAATGCAAAAATGTACAAAGATCTGGGCCTAAATCCTTCGTTTTTTTGCTCCCTATGCCATTCCAGTTTAATCCCAGCCATATGCAAATCAATCTTGACCCTGTGCCCAAAGAGAACAGTCAAGCCCAACCTGCCAGGCCAGGTCCTCCCTGGACTAGATGCAAGCATCCTAGGTCCGGTTTTGAGGTTTCACCCCTCCTTCCTTTTCCTTTTCTGGAAGGAATGGGATTTTTCAAATTTGTGGCGCCCATCTGTCCAAAATGGAAGGTTCCCCACCTGACCTATTTTGCCAGAGTTGCTTTACAACACTACATCATGATGTGATGTAATTGGTTGGCTAAGCTATGCAGCAGAGTTATTTTCTGAATATCCATCTAACAACAGACATGTGGGCCAGTTGTCAAGCAATTAATTACATTGTGTGACTGCACACTGGATCTCTTTTGGGTAGGTTAGGCAACAGCTGTCTGTAGGCTTTGGCACCGAACAAACCTTTAAGGGCATTCGATGGCATGCAACAGCAGTGATGTTCACCATGGAGGAATCCCTTACAGCTGTAAACATCCTGGAAGAGTTTAACATCAAGGTGTAAATAGCTTTGAGTTAGAGGTCTCAGAACTGTATTTGTTGACATAGACAATCGCATTAATGTAGTCAAGTCCATGGCAGATGGTGGATATATCGGGGTTCTGTGTTTGGCACATTGCATCAACCAAATTGTGCAGGACTTTTTCAAAAAAGAAGTCATAGTCAGCAACATACTGACCACTTGCTGAAGAATCTCCACTGATTTCAGTAATACTGCTAAAATACAAAAGCAGTTGAGGAATATTTAGCTTGCTAATAGAGTACCGGTTAAAGCCCTCACACAGGAGGTGACCTGCTACATGCTGCAATGTCTGATTGAGCAGTATAGACCAATCACCAACTATGTCCTTCACAGAGGAGGGGATGCAACTAGGAAAAGCATGACAATGGAGGTGGACAAATGGTGTCCAGTGAAGTGCCTCACACAAATGCTACTTCCTTTTGATATTTTCACACAGGAAGTCAGCAAAAGGACAGTACGATCAGCCAATCAATCCCGTTTTTGCATCTGCTACAGGACCAATTGATTAAGGTGTCACAAAGGTGCACTGGTGTGAATGAAGAAGCATATGGGTTGGTTCAGAGCTTAATACTTAGCTTGGCTGTTCATACAAGGCTGCAAAGCGAGATCATTTCCTCATAAAACACATATATGCCACAATACTTGATCCACGGTACAAAAAGTACAAAAATATTCTGGCCACTATCATTGCTATTTCAAAAGGGGATGTTTTACTTTACAAGACGACTTGGGTTGTTGATAAACAAAAAACCTGAAAGAAGAATGTCTGAAAGTTAGAGGCTCAGGTAGAAGTTCTGGGATGCAGACTTCAACTTCCAGAGATCGCAGGGCTGTTGTTTCACAGCCAACACCAGCTACAGAAGAATCTAGCCAATTATCTGCCAATGATTGGTTTCAAGAGACAGGGCATAAGTCAAGTGCAGAGGCAAAGGCAACAAGAGGTCGAGCAAGTGGCAGCACACATTACCATTCATTACCATTCAGGGGATGGATGACTTAAAAGAGGTCTACATGGGGGGTGTGGCTTAGCGGGCGATCATGGCGGACGTGGCTTGCTAGAGCTCCCGCCGGCCCGACACTTATCCTGGCATTATCCTGGTCCCTGAACCCGAAGAGTGTTCCACGACGGAGGTGACCTGAACGGACGTCGCTGGGAGCCGTCCGGTGCCCGAGATAACGCGCGGAGACCATCTGGCGCGAGGAGGCGAGTGGGTGCAGCGAGCGGCCTGGTGCCCGTCGGACAGGCCGGGGCCTCAATTTTGGCGTACCCGGGCCGGAAGGCCGGACCCGGGGCGAACGGCGCCGCTCCCGGACGGTGCTCCAGGGCTGCCCATTGCCGGCGGACCATCGAGGAGTGCCCTATCTCTCCCCACATTATCAGCGGTGGGGGCCCGTGCCTCTGTGGGAGCTTTGTTGGAGCTGCGGCCTTCCTGACCTCGGCGGAGCCGGGGCCTCAAGTTTGGCGGCCCCCGCCCATCGTTGTCCCTTTGATCCTGGGACCCTCCGCGGTTGGCGCCTACAGTGCCCTACATCCCTGGGCGCATTCTGCTGCCGGCGGGCACGGCATTCTTCACTGCAGCCGACCGCTGTGCCCGGCCGTCGATGCGCGCTGCACCCTCCGCCCTCGCGGACCGAGGCGAGTCAGACGGGGGCGGCCCGCGCCCGTGACGAGCCGGAGATTCCGGTGAGGCCGGTGCGGACCGGGCGCCGGCCCGCTGTGGGAGCCACCCACCTGTGCAGGAGCAGGTGCAGGACGCTGTGCCCTGGGGGGGCTGCTGCCGGCCCTGGACGACCTACATACATTGGGGCTCGCTGGTTGCTCTGGCACGGAGTGGAGGAGACGGACACCTTGGGTGAGGCGCTCTGGGTGGCGCTTACATACGCTGGGATCTAGCGGGGCTGCACTGCCTGAGTACCTCCCTGTGACCGACGGCTCGGCGACGGCGAGATCCTGAGTGGACTGGTGTACATCGGCCACCCCGGCTGGGGCCTGAGTGGGGGACCTTCAAGCGGTGCGACCCCCTGCAGGTGCGTGCTACTGATAGATCGCTTTTGCCGCCGCCATGACCAGGGGCACGGCCGCCACAAAGACTGGGCCAATCGACAAATTTACCGGCCCTGGTGGAGGTGCTGGAGCGGCTGGTGGGGGCCAGAGTGCTGGACCGGACAACGCGGCGCTGCTGACGGCCATTACCCAGTCCCGTGATATGTTGGACGCGAAGATTGGAGCGGTGGGAGCCGATGTGATGCTTCTGCGCCAGGACCTCCGCAACGCAGTCGCCCGCATTGCGGAAACGGAGACCAGAGTCACGGCAGTGGAGGGTGATGTTGGCGTCCTTCAGAAGAAGATTGCCGACATGGAACAGACTCAACGAGGCTTGGCGCTGCGGGTGGAAGATGCCGAGGGGCGGGCGCGACGGAACAACCTGCGCTTTGTTGGCTTTCCGGAGGACTGTGAGAAAGGGCCTATGGATGTCTTCCTGTCGCGGTGGCTGGAGAGCTGGCTGCCCCCGGACGCCCTGTCGCGCTGCTTTGTAGTGGAGCGCGCACATCGCACCTTGACGCAGAAACCGCCGGCTGGGGAGCGACCTCGCCCGATCATCGCAAGGCTCCTTAACTTTCACGACAGGGATGTTATTCTCCGGGAAGCACGGCTTAAGGACATGCTGCTCTATGACAATCATAAGATTATGATATTCCCAGATTATACCAAACTAGTTCACCAGCAGAGGCACTCCTTTCTGGCAGCAAAGGCCAAGCTGCGTGGTCTCAAGATCCAGTACTCGCTGCTCTACCCGGCTCGCCTTCGGGTGATCTTCAACTCGAAGACTCTTTTCTTTGATACACCAGAGGCCGTCTTCAATTGGACAGATGAAACTGTCAGGCTTCGCCCGCACGTCCAGCCGGGGTTGCACTCCGGGTCGCCACGTGGCTCCTCGCAGGACCGGAGCGACCCGCCTGCCAAGGGGAAACGCCATCGCAAATCCCGCTCCCGACGGAGGTCCCTGTCCCGGGATCCCTTGCTGGGGGACACACAACCTGACACAGATTAGCCTGGCGAGGACTCCGGATTGTCGCCGGCCGGGGCTGCCTACTGGTAGCCTCCCATCGATGTCCATACCCCGTGGCTGCTGAGCTCTGGCCGATGGAGCAGCCATTGACTGGTGCAGTATTGACTCCTTTCCTGGCGGGGGTGTGGACCCTTGCGGTCTGACACCCCTTGGTTCGTGGTGCCTTACTACTGATGTTACTATATTCTTGGAGTGGGTTCGGGGCGCACTTTATGGGCTGCCTCCTCCGGATGGGGTTGGGGGGTGGTTCTGGGAGTGTGCCTGGTTGGTTTTAAGGGGGGTCTAGTTGGGATCCATTGGTATGACTGGCTTTAGACGCTGTGTTTTGGGTCTGAAGTACCGTGTACCGCGACAGATGCTTCATTGTTTATTGAGGTATTGGGGTGGGGGAGGGGGGTTCTGGGATGTTTGGTTGCTGGTGGGTTGGGTTGGGATTAGTGGGGTAGCGGGGATTGGGATTGTGTTCTGTGGGATGCACGTGTTTTGTATGCTGTCGGCGGCTGGAGGGCTGGGAGTCTGGGTTGGGTTGCGGGGATTGTGGGCACGGACCCATTGTGACAATGGCTGACGCTCTACGACCTGTGCCATCTGCTGCTCTCATGCGTGTCTTGAGCTGGAATGTCCGGGGGCTCCTGGACAAGATCAAACGGGGGGCTGTGCTTCGCTGGGCAAAAAGGGACCTGGCTGATGTGCTCCTCCTCCAGGAGACACACATGCTGGGTACTAAAGCTCTGAGCCTGCAGAGGTTTGGCTTCCACCAGGTGTTTCATGCTGGGTTTGCTAGGGGCTCGAGGGGGGTGGCCATCCTGGTTCACAAACGATTAGCCTATACCCATGAGCGTCAATGGCTCGATCCGCAGGGCCGGTTTGTGTTTGTGCAGGGGAAGATTGGTGCGGAGCCCGTAATTTTTGGTAGTGTGTATGCCCCCCCCCCGCTGCAGTGGGCCCTTGCGGAGCGACTGTTTACCCTTTGGGCCGAACTCCCCCGCTATTTGGCGGTAATTGGTGGCGACTGGAACGATGTGATGGATGTGGCTCTGGACAGGCAGAGGAGGCAGGGGGTCGCGGCTGCGGCCTCTCCTACGAAGCTGAGTGCAATGATTGATGGCCTTGGATGGGTGGATGTGTGGAGACATCTTCATGCAGAGAGACGAGAATACACCTATGTGTCTGCTGTGCATGGCTCCCTTTCACGCTTAGACTGTGTATTTGTACCGGGGGCCTTCCTTGACAGAGTGAAGGGGGCGGCGATCCGGCCTCGCGGGCTGTCCGACCACTCCCCTGTGGCGGTTCAGATTGACCTTTGTAAGGCGCGCCAACCATTCAGGTGGCGGATGTCTACGTGGCACCTGCAGCAACCGGGCTATTCCCGACATCTGCGCAGTGCGATCGCCCACTATTGGCGGGACAATCTAACGGAAGGGGTTGATGCGGTGACAGTATGGGAGGCCATGAAACCCGCCCTGAGGGCTGTCGATATTGCCTGGTGCGCTTCTGCTCGCCGGACCCGACACGAAAGTATTGCTACTGCGGCGGAGCGTGTGGAAGGGCGGGAGGCACGACACAGGGAGGCGGCCGATGATGTGACGCTGCGGCTGCTTTTACAAGCACAACAGTCTTACTCCTCGGTCTTGTTGGATGAGGCCCGACAAGCGTGGCTGGCTACTCGTAGTAGGGTGTACCAATGGGGCGACAAGTCCTGCACCATGCTCCACCGATTGTGTCAGCAGACTTTTCAGCCGGTCACCCTACCGGGGCTGGTCGACGGCGCGGGGGTAGCGATGACGGACCCCTCGATCCTTGCAGCGAGCTTCGCGCGCTACTACGAGCATCAGTATGCCCCTCGTGAGAGCCTCTCCCCCGATGGCATTGAGGCTTACCTCGCGGCGGTCCGCCCACAAGCGGTACCTGATGAGGTCCGCGATGCCCTGGATCTCCCCCTGACAGCTGAGGAATTGGGTGACGCGCTGGGTCAACTCAAAGCGGGTAAAGCACCTGGGCCTAGTGGGTTCCCCAGTGAATTTTACCGGCAGTTCCACCTGCAACTTGGGCCGCATTACAGGCGGGCACTGGAACTGGCTCGGGAGCGGGGTAGCCTCCCCCCGGACTGGCGTCACGCCGAGATCGTGGTATTTCAAAAGCCGGGCAGACCCCCCGAGCGCCACGAGTCCTACCGCCCCATCTCCCTTATTAATTTTGAAGCCAAACTCCTGGCCAAGGCGCTTGCGAATCGCCTGCTTCCCCACATTTCGGCCCTTGTTCACCCGGACCAGGCGGGATTCATGCCGCACCGGGCGACGCGACACAACATCCGGCGGGTGCGGGCGGCGATTGACGCAATCGGGAAAACTGGGGACCAGGCGGCGCTGTTATTGGCTGACATAGATAGTGCCTTTGACTCGGTCAGCTGGACCTACCTCCTCGCCCTCCTGCCACTACTGAACCTGGGTCCGGTTTTCGTCTCCTATGTGAAACTGCTCTATACCGATATCACCGCTTCTGTGCGCGTCTCTGGGGCGATTTCCGCGCGATTTCCCGTGGCCAGGGGCACTCGTCAGGGGTGCCCCCTCTCCCCGTACCTCTTCGCGCTGGCCATGGAACCTATGGCTGCCCGAGTGCGCCAGGACGCGCTCTATCGGGGCTTCGTGTGGGGGACGGGCCACTCGGACCGCATCGCCCTATATGCGGACGACGTGCTCTTCTTCATGACCGATTTACAACGTACAGGGCCTCGTGTTCTTGACATAATGCGGGAGTTCGGTCAGGCGTCGGGGCTCTTTCTTAACCCTCGCAAGTCAACCCTGTGGATTCTGGGGGGAGCTTTGGTGAGTTGCCAGTGGGCTGCGTCCCTTCAGGTGGCGGTCGATGGCATGAGGTACCTGGGCGTTTACCTCTCGGCCTCGCCTGCCGTGGCATGGGATCGTAACATCCAGCCGGTGTGGGACAGGGTCCAGGTTGACGTTAAGACCTGGACGCGTATGCCCCTTAATATCTATGGCCGGTCGGCTATCTTCAAAATGGTGGCCCTGCCTCGGCTCCTCTACCAACTGCAAAATCACCCGTATAAAAAAGGCCCGCAGTGGTTCCGTGGTGTCAACTCGGTGCTGGGCAGATTTCTGTGGGCCGGGGGTGCTTCTAGGGTGGCACTGCGTACCTGCTTTCTCTCTGCCTACTGTGGCGGCTTGGCGTCCGCGGACCTGCTATCGTATTACCAGGCCTCCCACCTTCTAGTGCTCAACGAGTGGTGGTATGGGGATCGTAGCGATCCGGCCTATGCACTGGAACACTCCTTGATGGGAGGTGCCACACTCCACACTCTGCTGTACTCGGCCAGGCGGAGGGGGGCTTTGCCAAGGGTCACCCAGGTGGTCTTCGCGATCTGGCGGCAGGCTCTGCGCCGTATGGGGTGGTGGGGCAGGCTGACGGCCGAGACGCCGCTGTGGCATAACGGTCTACTACCAGCGCTGGCCTCCTTGTCCGGGTTCGGCGGCTGGGATGCGATCGGGATCTCGTCCCTTGGTAATGTTCTCAATGGAACCACACTTAAATCCTTCCAGGACCTTAGCTCCGAGTATAATTTGTCCAGGTCCCAATTCTTTCGCTATCTTCAGTTCCGCCATGCCCTTGGCCCCAGCCTGGTGGGGTTGGAACAGCTCCCCGACTTTAGTCCTATTGAGGCTAAACTGTTTATGGGCGACCTGGGCGACAAGAAAGTCTCTCAGATATACCGCTCCCTGGTCGTGAACTGCTCCCCCTCCCTCTCGACTTTGAAGGCCTCCTGGGAGAATGATGTTGGCCCCTTGGATGATGACGATTGGCGGGAGGCCCTCGAATCCCCTCGTGGCGCAGCTATAGCCGTCCGTCTTAGGTTCATTCAATTTAAATACCTCCATAGGGCCTATTATACTAGGGAGCGGCTGTGGCGTGCGGGCCTCATAGCTGCCCCTGAATGTCTGAGGTGTGGTACTGAGAGGGGGACGCTCTTCCATACCGTATGGTCCTGTGAGAGGCTGACCCGATTCTGGGCGGGTGTGTGGGACTGCCTGTCGGAAGTACTGGGGTGGGACGTTCCCCGTACCCCTAGGCTGGGTCTCCTTCATATTCTGGAAAATGTTGGGGGTAACATTTACAAACGCCACCTACTGCTGTTGGGACTAGTGGTAGCTAAGCGTGATCTGGCCCAAGCATGGAAGAGCGAACGTGCCCCCCCCCTAAGTGCGTGGAAGGCTGGATTAGACTATCTGATGGGTTTAGAATTACCCGTATTTGAGGCCAGGGGGTGCCCCCGGAAACACTATAAGATCTGGAAGCGGTGGGCAGACTACAGGGGTCTGGACCTCGATCCCCCAGCTGATATTGATGATGTACTGGCCCTCGATGTGGACCCCGGGCCCTAGGCTGTTAGCCGACTCTGACTTCGATTTCCGTCTCCTGTTGCTGACTTGCGATCACGTGCACTGGGTTAGGGTGGGATAAGGGGTGGGTAGTGGGAAGGGGTGTTGGGGGATACTGTTGGGGATGGGTGGGTCGGGGGGGATTTGGGGCGTGCCCCTTTTGTTTCTACAAAACTCTGAGTTCACTACCATGCTTTTATCTGTACGTGTTGTTGACGGTCTCCTCCTGACTGTGGAGGGCTGTCCTGAATCTTGATTGAACTCTTAATAAACACGGTTTTGAAAAAAAAAAAGAGGTCTACATGTATCAAAACCAATTGGCCTATTGGTACGGGAAGATGCGACAATGGCTAGAGCTCAGCAGCCTGGCTTTTCCAGTGGCCTGTGTGTCTTCTGATTGGGTTTTCAGTGCAGCTGGTACAGTTGTCACAGTCAGATGGACCAGTCCATTGCCTCAAAATGTTTGTTTTTATATGTATTTTTTTTTGGGGAGTTTTACAAAGTGCAGATTTGACCTGAAGCAATTGTGTGAGGTACATTTGGGGTTAGTATACAGATATCATGGCAGTATGGAGGAGAGATATATGAAAAGACAATAGGATAGGTTCCAGATACAATTTTGAGGTAGATACACCGCACTCACACACACACACACACACACACACATATATATTTCTCCAAACGCCCTTGCGCTCAAGAAAGTACCTACAATGCTCTCGCCCTTCGGGTATTGTTAGCCTTGCTGCAGCACGCTGACTCTCTGTCAAAACTTTGCAATCATGCTCGACGCATTTCAAGGCATTCGCCTCTTAATCATGAGCTTCACACAAAGGCACAGAAGGCTCACCTGTTTCTTCACTTCATTTTATTAGTTGAATGAGACAACCCTCATTCCCTTTCCATAAGGCACAATGTTCTCCTGCAAAATGAAGCATGCAATCTCAAGATGTTCCTACCTACTAAATGACCTGACACAGCTTTTTATTCTACACAGGGGCACGGCGCCTACTAAAAGAGCGACACTAATACTTAACTGTGGAACTGCAATTACCATCATGCCTTGTGGTGTTTACTGCAAGCCACGCCCACTCAGGGCTGTCATTATTAACCCCTTCAGTGCGCCGTGAATTCCGCAGTAGTGCAGGAGGGCTAGGGGGTGAGCACAGCACTTCGGTGCTCATGACGGCTCCACGCCATCATGAGTCACGAGCGGCATGTGCTCATGACGGCATGGTTCCGTCATGACCACGGCCGCTCGTTAATTTGCCCATGCAGGCGGGAAATTAGTGCCGCGTAGGAAGAGCGGCAGCGGCATGATGGCTCCCCCGTCATGAGCACACGCTGTCATGAGCACACGCCGCCTGTGGCTCATGACGGCGTGGAGCCATCATGAGCATGCAAGGGGTTAAGAGGCGTATGCCTTGAAACGCGTTGTTCATGATTGCAAAGTTTGGACAGAGAGACAGCGTGCTGCAGCAAGGCTAACTATACCCAAAGGACGAGAGCATTGTCGAGTGCATTCTTGAGTGCAGGGCATTTGGAAAAAAACTAACATATGTATATATATATATATATATATATATATATATATATGAATGAGCAAATGTGCAAGCGCTTTAGTGAGGGCACACCGCAGCACCTTAACCCTCCGGTTTCACGTGGCTCCCTGGCGGTGTTTAGAGGCTCCCTCTTATTTCAAAAAGAATGTCCGACGCGTTTCGGGGCCAAAACCCGCCCCTTCTTCATGGACTTTGAAAGGAGAACATCACACTCAGCTTGCACTCTTCAAATTTATTCGTTTGAAAAGGGCGTCAACCGCCCTAAGTGGGTGGAGTTTCAGACACCAAGACTTCTGGTAAGTATAGTCTTTACATGTTGGGTAGTTCGTTCAAATCTTAAGTAGATTGACGTCTCCTCTCAGATTTCAATGTCTTTAAAATCCTTTAGTAGGAGTCGAGGGTAGCTTCAAACATCGCTTTGTTCGTGAAGATGCTGTGCTGACAGGCGATGAAATTCGACATTGCTTCAGGCTCCGAAAGCATGGATACATGTTCCGCTTCTGGAGCGGAGCTCCTCACTCCGACCATGGCAAGCCGGTGACAAAATGAATGAGCAAATGCGCAAGCGCTTTAGTGAGGGCACACCGCAGCACCTTAACCCTCCGGTTTCACGTGGCTCCCTGGCGGTGTTTAGAGGCTCCCTCTTATTTCAAAAAGAATGTCCGACGCGTTTCGGGGCCAAAACCCGCCCCTTCTTCATGGACTTTGAAAGGAGAAGACATTGAAATCTGAGAGGAGACGTCAATCTACTTAAGATTTGAACGAACTACCCAACATGTAAAGACTATACTTACCAGAAGTCTTGGTGTCTGAAACTCCACCCACTTAGGGCGGTTGACGCCCTTTTCAAACGAATAAATTTGAAGAGTGCAAGCTGAGTGTGATGTTCTCCTTTCAAAGTCCATGAAGAAGGGGCGGGTTTTGGCCCCGAAACGCGTCGGACATTCTTTTTGAAATAAGAGGGAGCCTCTAAACACCGCCAGGGAGCCACGTGAAACCGGAGGGTTAAGGTGCTGCGGTGTGCCCTCACTAAAGCGCTTGCGCATTTGCTCATTCATTTTGTCACCGGCTTGCCATGGTCGGAGTGAGGAGCTCCGCTCCAGAAGCGGAACATGTATCCATGCTTTCGGAGCCTGAAGCAATGTCGAATTTCATCGCCTGTCAGCACAGCATCTTCACGAACAAAGCGATGTTTGAAGCTACCCTCGACTCCTACTAAAGGATTTTAAAGACATTGAAATCTGAGAGGAGACGTCAATCTACTTAAGATTTGAACGAACTACCCAACATGTAAAGACTATACTTACCAGAAGTCTTGGTGTCTGAAACTCCACCCACTTAGGGCGGTTGACGCCCTTTTCAAACGAATAAATTTGAAGAGTGCAAGCTGAGTGTGATGTTCTCCTTTCAAAGTCCATGAAGAAGGGGCGGGTTTTGGCCCCGAAACGCGTCGGACATTCTTTTTGAAATAAGAGGGAGCCTCTAAACACCGCCAGGGAGCCACGTGAAACCGGAGGGTTAAGGTGCTGCGGTGTGCCCTCACTAAAGCGCTTGCGCATTTGCTCATTCATATATATATATATATATATATATATATATATTCACTGAAAAAACCATAGGTTATAGACCATATATAGTTAGGAATTAGCATTTAAAAAACCTTGAAAATTCACTGAAAAAACCATAGGTTATAGACCATATATAGTTAGGAATTAGCATTTAAAAAACCTTATTTTACTCACACAAAACCATTGAAATTCCATATATAGTTAGTTGTACTAACTATATATCGCTCACCCGCAATCCACTGCTGATCATGTCACATATTACATCATTCATGACATGGTCAGTGACATCACTGATGACATCACTGATGACATCTCAAATGACATCACTGATGACATCACTGATGACATCTCATTTGACATTACTGATCACATCACTGATGACATCATTCATGTGATAATACAATGAACCTCTTCAGACTCTAATATAACCTTAGATACACTCAGTGTAAACATACACTCACAGACTGTCACTCATCCATGGAGTTACTCAGACACCTAGTCAGTCATGCAAAGAATCAATCACACCTCCATTTTCTCAACTATACAGTTATACACACCTTACTTATTCAAACATATACTAAAACATATTTACTCTCTTATACAATCCTGGATACAAGTTCACAATGATGCATACAGCCACTCACACATTCACTGGCTCCTATGCACAGTTATTTATATATGTCAACTCTCACATGTACTGTATTTTACATATGTACTTACTTTGACATGTAGCACTGAGATATCCATTCACTCACCAATACACTCATGCACACAGTCAACCGCCCATACAGCTGTTTCCACATGCACTTTTGAACCCATACATCTAGTGAATCAACTGCTCACACATATATGCACAGAGTCATACACCTCCCAGCCACCCACACACACACTCAGTCTCCCATACAAATGCTTGGGCAACCAATCAATAACCCATATAGTTACTCATATAGCTACTGATCAACACATGCAGCAGTTTACAAAACAAGAGACATAATGATGCACAAATTAAGACAGTTTAGTCACTAACCCATGCATTCAGTGAGACACATTTAATCACTCACTCATACAGTCAGTCACGCACCTACTAAATCCTTCATCCAGACACTTCTACATCTACTCATTCTTCAATATGTAAAACATATTTAAACTTTACAGAAACACACAGTCACTGGATGATGTCATCAGTGATGTCATCAGTGATGTCATTTGAGAAGTCATCAGTGATGTCATCAGTGATGTCATTTGAGATGTCATCAGTGATGTCATCAGTGATGTCACTGACCATGTCATGAATGATGTAATATGTGACATGATCAGCAGTGGATTGCGGGTGCGCGATATATAGTTAGTACAACTAACTATATATGGAATTTCAATGGTTTTGTGTGAGTAAAATAAGGTTTTTTAAATGCTAATTCCTAACTATATATGGTCTATAACCTATGGTTTTTTCAGTGAATTTTCAAGGTTTTTTAAATGCTAATTCCTAACTATATATGGTCTATAACCTATGGTTTTTTCAGTGAATTTCATTGGTTTTTTAAAAGCTAATATCTATAGCTGTAAAATGTATTCTTCTTTAAATCCAAAAATATATTTTATATGTTTATTAATAATTTTTTTTTAAAATATTTTTTTTGTTTCGCTCCCGGTTCACGAACCGGGAAGCTTTCCGTTAGCTCAATTTGATGCCGCGACCCGGTCCGCGAACTGGTAAACGTTCCGTTAGCGCAACTGCCGCGTTAGAAATCAACATCGTGACGCGTCGTGGAAGCGCGACGTATCACGTTGTCGCGTAATGCGTCTTATGACGCGCCGCGTTAGCGCACCCGGAAGTGCTCCGGTACGCGAACTGAGACGCGAAGCGCAGCTCCCCGGAAGCGATCCGCGGCGCGTCGCGAAAGCGCGATGTATCGCGTTGCCGCGTAATGCATCTTATGACGCGCCGCGTTAGCGCGCCCGGAAGTGCTCCGGAGCGCGAACCGAGGCGCGAAGCGCAGCGAACCGGAAGCGATCCGGGGCGCGTTCCGCAGCGCGTAACATAAGCGTGAGAGGTCATGTGACTTGTTAATAAAACTTTTCATTGGTTCATTTAACTTTTGGTTTCATAATCATGTAAGGCTAGGTCAGGTGACCTAAAAATAACACTTTTCATTGGTTTAGAACTATTGTTTTTCCCAAATGATGAAAACCCCTCCTTCTTTCCTCACTCTGACTTTCATCATTGTGAGAGGAAGACCTTTATTCATAGTAGAGCAATGGCTTCAGTAGTTGCTTCAGCTGGTGCACCCCCACCACCACCTCCACCTCCTCATGGGAAGAGAGGACCACCTCCCCAGGTCATCACCAACACAGAGGTGGAAGAGGAAGAACTAGAGGAAGAGGAGAGAGAAGGACCACAGTTCATGGAAGAGGTGCCCCGGGTTTCCCATAGGAAAGCCAGTTTCATTTGGCAGTTTTTTTTCAATCCCTCCAGGGCAGAAAAAAGTAAATGCGAGGTATGTCACCTGCCTCATTTGCAAAGAGAAATTATCAAGAGGGACTGATAAAAAGTATAGCTATGGGAACTATACCATGCATCGGCACATGAACAGGTGGCATCCATTGAATTACAGCCGGGCGGAGATACGGGACATGGAAGAAAACCCAACAGCAACTCCTGTGGCCAGGTCAACATCGTTAATATCATTGACAGCAGCAGAGGCACGGGAAACCGTGCTAAACATCCAGGAGAATTTTGGGCACATGAAATATACTTGTCTGCACTGCGGTGCATTGATATCATGTGGTAACATGAGCATTAATTCAATCAACCTAGCTTATAACAATCACAATTGCCCTAACCGCCCCAGACAGTATTTTTTTTTTTGCTCCTGTTGAGCCCTTTTCAATGCCTGTTTTTTGTTGTTTCCCCCCCCAAAAAAACCAAAAAAATATAAAATTGTTCAAAAAATACAAAAAAAACAAAAGATAAAAAAAAAAATATATATATAAAACAACAAAAACATTAAAAAAAAAGTTATTTTCAGAACTACCTCCCCTTTCAAAAAAAATTGCTAGAATGTTTAGCACTCTGGCAAGCTCTATTTCTTTTAGTTCGCTTCCCAGTTCGCTTCCCGGTTCGCGAACCGGGAGCTAACCCAAAAAAATTTAAAAAAGAAGAGTAAGTATAAGGACAGTAAACAGAGAGTGATGTTAAAAGAAAGACAGCTATAGGGAGTAAACCAGAGATACTGTTTAATAGATCTATTTACCGAAGAAAAGACGGAAGAGGGTATAATTGTGAAAAACAAAATAGATAAGGAAGTGAAAGAAAAAAAAGAGAGTAGAACAATAACAAAGAAGACTTTCTTGGAGAATGTGAGTGAATGTTCAAAATAAGATTAAAACATGGGGAATAACGGAGAGAAAAAATAGAAAACAGAAAAGAAGAAGTAACAGAAAAAGATTAATTGAAACAGCAAAGAAATGTAAATAACATAGAGCCATATCATCAACATAGGCAATAAAAGTTTTGCAGCTTTTATCGGCAGAAATATGTCACCAAAGCCGCTTTTGCAGCAGAAAACTGCCGCTAAAACCACTTTTGCACCAGTTTTCTGCCAATAAAAACAGCAATAATTTTATTGGCTGTGTTCATAATATGCCCCTTAGTGTGCTTCAACTACACAGAGAAAGCATTATGAACAAGTAGTGAAAGAGTGATCAGTCAAAGACACTAAGAGTAATAGAGACGGAGTGAGTGAACAAGAGTGAGGAACTATGAGAAGAGAGGGACTGAGAAAAAGAGTGGAAGGAGTTGAGTAAGTAGGTAATAGAGAAAGGAATGAGGAAAGTAGCAAAGGCAGGAAACTGAGGGTTAAAGAAATGAAGCTGTGGAACTAATAGTAGGTGAATGTGATAGAAATGTAACGAAAAGAATACAAAACATTTACCTTATAATTGTCGTTAAATTACTCACTTTTTGTTTTTATACTTTCAATCTGTGAAAGAGAGAACAAACATTTGAAAAATATTAAAACATGTATTTAAAAATTACAAAAGACAAGGGAAAAGATTGAAGGACAAACAGTTTTTCAACAACTTTGACACTGACAGAAGCTTCTGCTTCTTCAGGACCCCTACACAGTCCTAAAGATATACATTTTAAACTAACAGTATCTTGATGCAGATGAAGTGAGGCCTATCTTAAAACATGGTGCATCTTTTGCACTGCTGTTGTCTCAGAAAAGTGTCGCAAGACACTAACATTTTAAATGATTGCTTCAGGATGCCAATAAGATGTGTCCTATCCAGAGGTTTGTTTGAGGTGAGACCTACTCAGGGTTCCAAATGAAATTTCGAGTTGTTTGAAGAGAACAGAGGACATAATACATGTGAAGGCCTACCAATGAAGTAAGTCATGTCCACTTCACTCTTGAACAAAGGCCAGACCTCTTCTGTGTCCGTGGACAGACCTAAACTTCATCTGCACAATGTCATTCATAAACTTAGGAAACGCAGGTGATGTAATTGAAAAATGTGGAGTTTCTTTTCCTCATTTCACAATCACATCACCTGTGTTGCCTTTGCTTAGGTATCTCATAGTGCAAATGTAGTCCAGCATATTAAACAGTACCTAGAAGTGCAGCACTGCATGCAACAACTTTGACACTTATAAAAGCTTTTGCTTCTGCATGCCCCCTACACAATGCTAATTATATACATTTTAAACTGATGGTATCTTGCTGGAGTTGAACTGAAACCTATCTTGCAACATGGTGCATCTTTTACACAAAAGTGACCCACAATGGAGCAAAAGAGGCGCACGGCCACCATAAATCTGACCCTAACATTTTAAATGATTGATTCAAGATGCCAATAAGGTGTAACCTATCCACAGATTTGTTTCAGGTAAGTCCTACTCAGGGTTGCAGATGGAATTTAGGTTTGTTGAAGAATACAGAGAAGATAATACATGTGGAGGCCTACCAACGAAGTGAGTAATGTCCACTGCACTCTTGAAGAAATGTCAGACCTCCTCTGTCTCCAGGAACAGGCCTAAACCTCATCTACACAATGTGGTGTGTAATGTTAGGAAACACAGGTAATATAATTGAAAAACATGCAAATTTTTTTGCTCTTTCCACAATCATATGACCTGTGTTTCCTTTGCTTAGGTATCTCATTGTGGAAATGTAGTCTATCATATGAAAGACTACGTAGAATATGAGCACTGTATGCAAGAACTTTGACACTTACAGAAGCCTCTCCTTCTCCATGCCTCCTACACAGTTCTAAATGTACTTCATAAATGGAAACAGTACAGAATTAATTATACATGTTAATGGTTTATTTTTGCTGTTCTCAGAATGTATCAAATTTCACTAAAAACAGTGACTTGAAGGTATTCATCATATAACAGCGGGGAAAAAAACACAATCAAAATGATTGTGTTTAAAAAACCCATACAACATAACAAATCAGAATTCAGAACTCCTTAAAGTTAACTTACTTTCCATGTCGGCGAAGGATGTCCTATGAACAGCTTACACTCTGTTGTGCTGTTATTACTTTCAGCCCTCCACTTTCTGAAAGAAAACCTCCATCGTTTTGAAAAACATGTTACATACAATAAATGACTTCTCGCTCTCTACCACACGTTTCCACAAGGCCAAATCGTGTCAGAGCCATTTATAACTCTTGGAATTCTTGTAAGCCAATCCCGTCATGTTGTATTTCCGCAATTTTTAAAAAAAAATTAAAACAGAATCATTGCAGAATGACCAGCCATTTCTAGACTTTAAATAAGCTGTGTAATGTCCTGATGTTATTGAAGGACCGTCATGATATATAATTGCTGCAGTTACAAAAGTCCTTCCTGATATTGACAACTGTGAAGCCACAACATTTTTAATTAAAGTTGTCAATTTTGTTCCATCAGGCCTACATCGTTGGAACATTAAAATGACATACTGGCCATATGTTCGTATAAATAATGTGGACATCATTTCAGATTTACATTGGCTACACTCCATGTTGTGATCAGCTGCTTTTACTAGCTTATTAAAGGAGACTGATTTACTGTCTGGCAAAGTTAAATATATAAATCTTTCTGAGTCTACACTAGTAGTACTTGATACCCTACAGTTCTCGCAGTCATGCTGCCATTGATAAGAAAGCCCAAACAGCTGATCTACATCTACACCTTCAGCATGCAATACATCAAGCATAGGGGTTAAGAGGCGTATGCCTTGAAACGCGTTGTTCATGATTGCAAAGTTTGGACAGAGAGACAGCGTGCTGCAGCAAGGCTAACTATACCCAAAGGACGAGAGCATTGTCGAGTGCATTCTTGAGTGCAGGGCATTTGGAAAAAAACTAACATATGTATATATATATATATATATATATATATATATATATATATATATATTCACTGAAAAAACCATAGGTTATAGACCATATATAGTTAGGAATTAGCATTTAAAAAACCTTGAAAATTCACTGAAAAAACCATAGGTTATAGACCATATATAGTTAGGAATTAGCATTTAAAAAACCTTATTTTACTCACACAAAACCATTGAAATTCCATATATAGTTAGTTGTACTAACTATATATCGCTCACCCGCAATCCACTGCTGATCATGTCACATATTACATCATTCATGACATGGTCAGTGACATCACTGATGACATCACTGATGACATCTCAAATGACATCACTGATGACATCACTGATGACATCTCATTTGACATTACTGATCACATCACTGATGACATCATTCATGTGATAATACAATGAACCTCTTCAGACTCTAATATAACCTTAGATACACTCAGTGTAAACATACACTCACAGACTGTCACTCATCCATGGAGTTACTCAGACACCTAGTCAGTCATGCAAAGAATCAATCACACCTCCATTTTCTCAACTATACAGTTATACACACCTTACTTATTCAAACATATACTAAAACATATTTACTCTCTTATACAATCCTGGATACAAGTTCACAATGATGCATACAGCCACTCACACATTCACTGGCTCCTATGCACAGTTATTTATATATGTCAACTCTCACATGTACTGTATTTTACATATGTACTTACTTTGACATGTAGCACTGAGATATCCATTCACTCACCAATACACTCATGCACACAGTCAACCGCCCATACAGCTGTTTCCACATGCACTTTTGAACCCATACATCTAGTGAATCAACTGCTCACACATATATGCACAGAGTCATACACCTCCCAGCCACCCACACACACACTCAGTCTCCCATACAAATGCTTGGGCAACCAATCAATAACCCATATAGTTACTCATATAGCTACTGATCAACACATGCAGCAGTTTACAAAACAAGAGACATAATGATGCACAAATTAAGACAGTTTAGTCACTAACCCATGCATTCAGTGAGACACATTTAATCACTCACTCATACAGTCAGTCACGCACCTACTAAATCCTTCATCCAGACACTTCTACATCTACTCATTCTTCAATATGTAAAACATATTTAAACTTTACAGAAACACACAGTCACTGGATGATGTCATCAGTGATGTCATCAGTGATGTCATTTGAGAAGTCATCAGTGATGTCATCAGTGATGTCATTTGAGATGTCATCAGTGATGTCATCAGTGATGTCACTGACCATGTCATGAATGATGTAATATGTGACATGATCAGCAGTGGATTGCGGGTGCGCGATATATAGTTAGTACAACTAACTATATATGGAATTTCAATGGTTTTGTGTGAGTAAAATAAGGTTTTTTAAATGCTAATTCCTAACTATATATGGTCTATAACCTATGGTTTTTTCAGTGAATTTTCAAGGTTTTTTAAATGCTAATTCCTAACTATATATGGTCTATAACCTATGGTTTTTTCAGTGAATTTCATTGGTTTTTTAAAAGCTAATATCTATAGCTGTAAAATGTATTCTTCTTTAAATCCAAAAATATATTTTATATGTTTATTAATAATTTTTTTTAAAAATATTTTTTTTGTTTCGCTCCCGGTTCACGAACCGGGAAGCTTTCCGTTAGCTCAATTTGATGCCGCGACCCGGTCCGCGAACCGGTAAACGTTCCGTTAGCGCAACTGCCGCGTTAGAAATCAACATCGTGACGCGTCGTGGAAGCGCGACGTATCACGTTGTCGCGTAATGCGTCTTATGACGCGCCGCGTTAGCGCACCCGGAAGTGCTCCGGTACGCGAACTGAGACGCGAAGCGCAGCTCCCCGGAAGCGATCCGCGGCGCGTCGCGAAAGCGCGACGTATCGCGTTGCCGCGTAATGCATCTTATGACGCGCCGCGTTAGCGCGCCCGGAAGTGCTCCGGAGCGCGAACCGAGGCGCGAAGCGCAGCGAACCGGAAGCGATCCGGGGCGCGTTCTGCAGCGCGTAACATAAGCGTGAGAGGTCATGTGACTTGTTAATAAAACTTTTCATTGGTTCATTTAACTTTTGGCTTCATAATCATGTAAGGCTAGGTCAGGTGACCTAAAAATAACACTTTTCATTGGTTTAGAACTATTGTTTTTCCCAAATGATGAAAACCCCTCCTTCTTTCCTCACTCTGACTTTCATCATTGTGAGAGGAAGACCTTTATTCATAGTAGAGCAATGGCTTCAGTAGTTGCTTCAGCTGGTGCACCCCCACCACCACCTCCACCTCCTCATGGGAAGAGAGGACCACCTCCCCAGGTCATCACCAACACAGAGGTGGAAGAGGAAGAACTAGAGGAAGAGGAGAGAGAAGGACCACAGTTCTTGGAAGAGGTGCCCCGGGTTTCCCATAGGAAAGCCAGTTTCATTTGGCAGTTTTTTTTCAATCCCTCCAGGGCAGAAAAAAGTAAATGCGAGGTATGTCACCTGCCTCATTTGCAAAGAGAAATTATCAAGAGGGACTGATAAAAAGTATAGCTATGGGAACTATACCATGCATCGGCACATGAACAGGTGGCATCCATTGAATTACAGCCGGGCGGAGATACGGGACATGGAAGAAAACCCAACAGCAACTCCTGTGGCCAGGTCAACATCGTTAATATCATTGACAGCAGCAGAGGCACGGGAAACCGTGCTAAACATCCAGGAGAATTTTGGGCATATGAAATATACTTGTCTGCACTGCGGTGCATTGATATCATGTGGTAACATGAGCATTAATTCAATCAACCTAGCTTATAACAATCACAATTGTCCTAACCGCCCCAGACAGTAATTTTTTTTTTGCTCCTGTTGAGCCCTTTTCAATGCCTGTTTTTTGTTGTTTCCCCCCCCAAAAAAACCCAAAAAAATATAAAATTGTTCAAAAAATACAAAAAAAAAAAAAAAAAAAAATATATATATATATAAAACAACAAAAACATTAAAAAAAAGTTCTTTTCAGAACTACCTCCCCTTTCAAAAAAAATTGCTAGAATGTTTAGCACTCTGGCAAGCTCTATTTCTTTTAGTTCGCTTCCCAGTTCGCTTCCCGGTTCGCGAACCGGGAGCTAACCCAAAAAATTTTAAAAAAGAAGAGTAAGTATAAGGAAAGTAAACAGAGAGTGATGTTAAAAGAAAGACAGCTATAGGGAGTAAACCAGAGATACTGTTTAATAGATCTATTTACCGAAGAAAAGACGGAAGAGGGTATAATTGTGAAAAACAAAATAGATAAGGAAGTGAAAGAAAAAAAAGAGAGTAGAACAATAACAAAGAAGACTTTCTTGGAGAATGTGAGTGAATGTTCAAAATAAGATTAAAACATGGGGAATAACGGAGAGAAAAAATAGAAAACAGAAAAGAAGAAGTAACAGAAAAAGATTAATTGAAACAGCAAAGAAATGTAAATAACATAGAGCCTTATCATCAACATAGGCAATAAAAGTTTTGCAGCTTTTATCGGCAGAAATATGTCACCAAAGCCGCTTTTGCAGCAGAAAACTGCCGCTAAAACCACTTTTGCACCAGTTTTCTGCCAATAAAAACAGCAATAATTTTATTGGCTGCGTTCATAATATGCCCCTTAGTGTGCTTCAACTACACAGAGAAAGCATTATGAACAAGTAGTGAAAGAGTGATCAGTCAAAGACACTAAGAGTAATAGAGACGGAGTGAGTGAACAAGAGTGAGGAACTATGAGAAGAGAGGGACTGAGAAAAAGAGTGGAAGGAGTTGAGTAAGTAGGTAATAGAGAAAGGAATGAGGAAAGTAGCAAAGGCAGGAAACTGAGGGTTAAAGAAATGAAGCTGTGGAACTAATAGTAGGTGAATGTGATAGAAATGTAACGAAAAGAATACAAAACATTTACCTTATAATTGTCGTTAAATTACTCACTTTTTGTTTTTATACTTTCAATCTGTGAAAGAGAGAACAAACATTTGAAAAATATTAAAACATGTATTTAAAAATTACAAAAGACAAGGGAAAAGATTGAAGGACAAACAGTTTTTCAACAACTTTGACACTGACAGAAGCTTCTGCTTCTTCAGGACCCCTACACAGTCCTAAAGATATACATTTTAAACTAACAGTATCTTGATGCAGATGAAGTGAGGCCTATCTTAAAACATGGTGCATCTTTTGCACTGCTGTTGTCTCAGAAAAGTGTCGCAAGACACTAACATTTTAAATGATTGCTTCAGGATGCCAATAAGATGTGTCCTATCCAGAGGTTTGTTTGAGGTGAGACCTACTCAGGGTTCCAAATGAAATTTCGAGTTGTTTGAAGAGAACAGAGGACATAATACATGTGAAGGCCTACCAATGAAGTAAGTCATGTCCACTTCACTCTTGAACAAAGGCCAGACCTCTTCTGTGTCCGTGGACAGACCTAAACTTCATCTGCACAATGTCATTCATAAACTTAGGAAACGCAGGTGATGTAATTGAAAAATGTGGAGTTTCTTTTCCTCATTTCACAATCACATCACCTGTGTTGCCTTTGCTTAGGTATCTCATAGTGCAAATGTAGTCCAGCATATTAAACAGTACCTAGAAGTGCAGCACTGCATGCAACAACTTTGACACTTATAAAAGCTTTTGCTTCTGCATGCCCCCTACACAATGCTAATTATATACATTTTAAACTGATGGTATCTTGCTGGAGTTGAACTGAAACCTATCTTGCAACATGGTGCATCTTTTACACAAAAGTGACCCACAATGGAGCAAAAGAGGCGCACGGCCACCATAAATCTGACCCTAACATTTTAAATGATTGATTCAAGATGCCAATAAGGTGTAACCTATCCACAGATTTGTTTCAGGTAAGTCCTACTCAGGGTTGCAGATGGAATTTAGGTTTGTTGAAGAATACAGAGAAGATAATACATGTGGAGGCCTACCAACGAAGTGAGTAATGTCCACTGCACTCTTGAAGAAATGTCAGACCTCCTCTGTCTCCAGGAACAGGCCTAAACCTCATCTACACAATGTGGTGTGTAATGTTAGGAAACACAGGTAATATAATTGAAAAACATGCACATTTTTTTGCTCATTCCACAATCATATGACCTGTGTTTCCTTTGCTTAGGTATCTCATTGTGGAAATGTAGTCTATCATATGAAAGACTACGTAGAATATGAGCACTGTATGCAAGAACTTTGACACTTACAGAAGCCTCTCCTTCTCCATGCCTCCTACACAGTTCTAAATGTACTTCATAAATGGAAACAGTACAGAATTAATTATACATGTTAATGGTTTATTTTTGCTGTTCTCAGAATGTATCAAATTTCACTAAAAACAGTGACTTGAAGGTATTCATCATATAACAGCGGGGAAAAAAAACACAATCAAAATGATTGTGTTTAAAAAACCCATACAACATAACAAATCAGAATTCAGAACTCCTTAAAGTTAACTTACTTTCCATGTCGGCGAAGGATGTCCTATGAACAGCTTACACTCTGTTGTGCTGTTATTACTTTCAGCCCTCCACTTTCTGAAAGAAAACCTCCATCGTTTTGAAAAACATGTTACATACAATAAATGACTTCTCGCTCTCTACCACACGTTTCCACAAGGCCAAATCGTGTCAGAGCCATTTATAACTCTTGGAATTCTTGTAAGCCAATCCCGTCATGTTGTATTTCCGCAATTTTTTTTTGAAAATTAAAACAGAATCATTGCAGAATGACCAGCCATTTCTAGACTTTAAATAAGCTGTGTAATGTCCTGATGTTATTGAAGGACCGTCATGATATATAATTGCTGCAGTTACAAAAGTCCTTCCTGATATTGACAACTGTGAAGCCACAACATTTTTAATTAAAGTTGTCAATTTTGTTCCATCAGGCCTACATCGTTGGAACATTAAAATGACATACTGGCCATATGTTCGTATAAATATTGTGGACATCATTTCAGATTTACATTGGCTACACTCCATGTTGTGATCAGCTGCTTTTACTAGCTTATTAAAGGAGACTGATTTACTGTCTGGCAAAGTTAAATATATAAATCTTTCTGAGTCTACACTAGTAGTACTTGATACCCTACAGTTCTCGCAGTCATGCTGCCATTGATAAGAAAGCCCAAACAGCTGATCTACATCTACACCTTCAGCATGCAATACATCAAGCATATACATTAAAAACTCCTGACAATCTTGCTGAATATTTTGAGAGAATTGTGTTTGGCCTGAACATCTGTCTAACAGATTTCGAATTTCAGACACACTTTCTATGTTTGTTCTATCAGTGCTACATTTTTCTAAGACAGAATTTAACAAACTGCAAAATCTTTGATCAGAATTGACCACAATCTCTTCTTTTACATTTTCTAGAGAAAACAAAACATTAACCACTACATTAGCATAGCGGTTGACACCAGAACTGTTTTCAAATTGAAAACCAACAACATCTTCAACAGAATCCTTTTTGTTTCTGCTTATAATTTCAGGTTCATCGACTTTTCGTCTTTTTGCTACAACCTCCCCAGTATTGGTCACATTTCTTCGTTTCCGGCCTACCACACGTTTCTGAAACAAAGGATATTGAGGCAAATGTGGCGCATACTCTCTTCTTAACCTATTGTATTCCTTAACACAATCTAGATCCGCACAAATGCTTGTGACATCACACTCAATCAAGTACAATCCCGATAAAGTTCTAACTCGTGACAATGCCACATATGCCATACCCTCCTTGAACACAGAACTGCCAATATTCACCAATGCACTGTCTACACTTAAACCTTGCGATTTATGGATTGTCACCGCATATGCCAAGCAAACAGGAAACTGCTTACGGCGAACATATAAGTCTTTTACAAGCAAAAATCTAGCAGACCAACGACCAATTAGCTGTACTTCCTCAATGCCATCAAATTTAATTTTTAAAAATTCAATTCCATCTCTATTTCTGTATTTTACAAAATCAACAACATTACCCATTGATCCATTTACCAGACCTCTTTCAACATGTAAATTCCTTCTTAAAATTATACGGCAGTTCAAGCACACATTCAGAGTCTTTTCAAAACCTGCAGTTTTAGATATACTCTTCTCTAATGAATCCAATTTTGTTTTCAGATTCTCAGACAAAATAATTGTTGATCCCATATGCTCTACTCTGTCAATAGCTTCCAGTTTCACAATCTCTTGCTTTTCTAAATGCAACATTTTGTTGTTGAATTTGGCACATTCTGCAAGAGTTGGCATCAAACATATTCCAGATTTCTTCTCAGTAATTTTCTGAAAAATATTCTCAGGCACAACATCTTGTTCTGCATATAAATTTGACAGTAATCGTGCATGTAAAGCTTCTTTCCCATGCTCGGTCACTTTTCCAATTCTAACATCTTGTAGAATAGTCTTGTAAACTTCATCCTTCGCCTGACGCATATTTTCATGCAGTTCAGCATAATTGAAGTTTAACCATATATTGACGTTGCCAATGCTGCCTAGGCACTTCCTGGTATCTTCATGCGTGAGCATTTTTAACACAGGTTGCCCTTTCACTGGTGTCAGCTGCAGAAGATCTCCGAAAACAATGATGTGTTTGCCACCAAATAACACATCATACTCTGTTTTGAGAACTTCTTGCATTCTCAAATGCACAAAGGCAAGCATGACATTGGAAACCATGCTTACTTCGTCAATGATAAGAAGTTTCATTTTCCTCAAGATTCTTGAAACTTCAAAACAAGCATCTCCAGATAGCTTGTGATATTGTAATTTGTTGTCATGCTCCACTGGCAGCATCAGTAAACGATGCAAAGTAATCCCTTTAATGTTATGTGCTGCCAGTCCAGTTGGAGCGGTGACAACACAAGACAGCGATGACTCTGTCCTTTCCTGCAAATAACATGAAATTGCTTTAATAAGGAAACTTTTTCCAGTTCCCGCTTCTCCACTCACGTACAGTCGGACAGGCTTCAACGACATACATGAGCACTCTTTCTTGTCATGACTTAATCCATGATCAATTTGCATGGTAACTTCGTCATATATTTTCCTCTGCTCAACGTTGAGTTGTCTTTCCAACTCTTCTAAGTTAACCGCATCCTCCTGAGCATGTGCCATGGCTCTTTCCACTTCATTCATAGCAGTGGCAGCTTCATTTTCGATAACAGGTCCTCCTAGTGGATCCTGACTCAATGAAGCAGAACTCTGACTGTCCTGAGAACTGTCTCTGGCAATCTCGGCTGCAATCATTGCTTCCTGCTCAATTTCCGCATTCAACATTTCTACATATTTGGGAAAAGCAGGACATTCTATGGTCTCCTTGGCGGCATTGAAAGAGTCTTCGTAACAGAGAAAATCTCCAAGCAGTTCCTCTTCTGCACGCCAAGGCTTGAAAAGTTGCAAAAGTGCTAAATAGAAAAACTCCTTTTTTTCAGGAGATTCGCCACTCAATTTTCGATGGTTTACCAAGTGGCATTTTCTTTGCTTGACCAGACATCCCTCACTTCCTATTACAGCATACACTCCTTTCTCAGTATCTTCTTTGATGTTCCTCTTGAATATGTAATTTTGAAGAACCTCATACAGACAAACCTTCTCGAGGTGAATGCTTCGATTTGGATAATATGTATCCAACATGTTGGTCTTCAAAATGTCGGTACTGTTTGGCTCCTTTTCCGCCAAATACTCAATTTCCCGCACAGGTTTGAGAACTCGATTACGCGTTGCAGCAAGACCAAGACTCGCCCAAACAATACTCCTGGACTTGGCATAGAGACTTGCTGAAGACAACCGGTCAGAACATTCGTACGCTCCGATTTCTCGATGCGACAACATCTTCAGACTGAAACTGTACAACTTCTTGCTGAGGCTCTTTTCATGGGAAATGTCCTCCCACATATCCTTCAATTCTGTCTTCTCTTTTTTGGTGATGTAAGATGTCACATACCGAGCCACAGCCATACAGTTATCAGCCACAAACTGTATATCCATGTTAGCATTCCACATGGACAAAATCACCGGGTTGTAGTCGTTGATGTACTTGGACTCTTCGTTCCTCTTCAAATTGTATGTGTTTTTAGGTGATTTCTTCATCACATTATGTCGCAGCGAAGACATCAAACTGTTTACTCTTCCTTTAGAAATCACCGGTCGTGGAAAGCCGAAACGACATTTGGTGTAGAACTTGTCCTTGTTTCGGAATTTACGACGACAGTACTTTCCACATCGACGGCTTTGGAAACGCAGAACTTTTTCTCTTAGGCTTTTCTTCTCCTTTGCGTTTGGAACAGCACACGTAGAATACTGTTGTATAAAACTCATCACTGAGTCTTCTGGATCCGTTCCAAATTTAGGTGCATCCTTGATCCACAGCAACATATGTATATGAGGAGCACCTCTTGCTTGGTACTCCTTTCTCCAGAAGAAATCCAACACCTCTCCAAGAGGTGGATTCTTCTTATTCATGATGAAAGACATCATAGCTTCAAATCTATGATTGAAGTACCTACATACATTGACTGGATCCAAAGAGCACAGTTCTCCGGGTGTCTTGAATTCGATGTTTTCTACGTTAGCATTTGCCTCTCGTAGAAATTCAAGTAAGTCTTCCCAGCCATACTCGGCACAGCTCAGAGTGAGGAACCATGTGGGAGTTCCTAAGTTCCTCAGCATACATTTTAAATCACCATGACGACGGTACCAGTACTCATTAGTACCACGCTGACACGCCATGAGATTAATCAGGTGAGAATCCAAAATACTGTCTTGGACATTGACTTTATCCATAAAGTCACTTGCCGAGATGTTTTGCATGTGTATACCACTTTTCAAGATGTGGTTCACTGCATATGACAGTCCAGACAGATCGCTTTCAAACAGGAGATGAAACAAATAAGGAATGCATTGTCGAAACCTAGCATCTCCTGCATACAATCGCAAAGTCCGGTATTCAGAAGCAGGAATTTGATGAGGTCGCTCATCATATCTTCCTCCCTGACCTGTTGGAAAAAGCTGTGGGAAACACCGAGTTTCCAAACTTTCCTCCCAAACACTAATGGGACTCCCTTTGGCTTGTTTCATTTGAAACAACTCAATAGCATTCCCCATGACTTCCTTGGAATGCAAAGGATGAACACTATAATGTTCATATATTTCTTCACTAGTAGAGGGTTCTACTTTCTCAATTTGACCAGCACACAAATCGCTATCTTCTTCCTCACTTACTTCCTCTTCTGCAACATATACATTCTTATAGTATTTATTATTTTTTTTCAAATACAATGTTGCCTTTTTAACTTTCCTAACATCCACTAAATCTTGCCATATTTTCTTATTCTTTGTCGGAACCCCATTAACTAAGATAACCAGAGGTTCCTCTTCCACTTTTTCTACTCCAATTGTGTTAATGTTTTTCTTCAAATCTAGAGGCAAATAAACAACTCTTCCCTTTAATCCTCTCTGTAAATCTGATGGAGGCAATTTCCCTGTCTTTGGCTCCATTCTTACAATAGCCTGAAAGGGATGGATACTTTGAATCAAAATAGATTCATAAGTATTTAAATCCTTCAATTCAGAAGGAATCTCAACCAATTCCAGATTATTATGAACTGCTCTAGCAGGCATCTGGTTTTGATTTAATTTGCAACAACAATAAGTACACACACGTTGATCCAATCCCAAATCAAAACAATTTTCTGCCATCAAGTATGTTGTGAAATCCTTCCATTCACTATTATTTTCCCTTTCACTTTTTGCATATAAATCCACTAACTTAGTCTGATTCTTATAATAAGTGCGTCGACAACACACACAAGTGAAATTTGGCCTCTCACTTGATTTGACCTGAAACGTCGCAATTTCCCTCTGGAAATTATCTGTACTGGAAACCTGTACACTATCTTCCACATTACCCGCTTCTTCTTGGTCAATTTCAACATTCTCCTCTTTACTTCCAAAGTAACAAAACTCAATTTCTTCACATATATTCTTCACATCTATTTCAGAACCATGCAAAAGAGCAGCGCATAATTGTTTAAGCATAATTGCTGGACTCTTAGCATAATACAACATTCTAACTAATTTCCTCACTTTATTATGATGCACTGCTAGCATCCTGAAATGATGAAAAACACTCTGGCATACTCTCCTGGAAAGACAAGCCAGTGAATGACCATGCAAACCTGTCACTTCTCTCACTCTGCAAGGATCTAATTCTTGCAACAACCTCATTTTCTGCTTCAAACTTTTCTTATTAAATGACCGTACAAAATCACAAAGCAAATTGATGGAATCCTGTCGCACACTGCAAATACTACTACACTTCCAGGTGTACACAGGACCCTTAGCACGTCTTCCTAAAACCTCATTACCTAACACCTTTTCTGCCTCTGTTGTCACAAGTTTTTCTTTTTCAACTGGACAACCATCTTTCACTTCATAAGCACGACCACTGGTGTCAACTGCATGCACCAAATCATTATCCTGGAAATAACTCTCCTCATTAAAAAATGCCTCACAGCTTGAACTATGCATCCATTTTCCAGAAAAAACTTCACAAAAATTACTACGATTAACTATTCTCTTCCATCTACTATTTCTTTTGAAATCATAAATTGCCTTGTTTAGCTTCCTAATTCTATTGATTATCAAAATAAATAACTTACGTTTAATTTCAAATGCCTGATCAATAAGTTTCACAACTTCTTTTTTTCTCTTATAAAAAACCACTTTCTGTTGACCTTTCTTAATATTTTTTAACAAATTGCCAATTATCCTGTTGAGGAACATTCGTTTACGAATGTCCCTAAACTGTTGTTTCCTTCTAATATCATGCACAGAGTTATCTCTTGCTCTAGCAGTAACATTTTTCATTGGCCTTTCCTTTCCGTTTGAATTGCTTCTCTTTTTCTGGACTGAAACATTTTCTGTAGTAATATTTTTTTTACTACAAATATTTCTTATGAATGTTTTTGTACTCTTACCCGGTGCTTTCTTGGTGACTTGACAAATCTTTTTATTAGAGGACTGCTGCTTTTTTTCATTCACCTGCTGTCTTTGACGTTTTGCAGCCTTTCTCAGTCTTTCTTTCGTTGGCATGGTGAAATCTTGAAATGATCTGCAGTTGAATCTGTGGTAAAATATATTAAAAAATGTTATTAACCACTATTACCCAACAGTAAATCAATAACAGTAATCAAAAACTTAAAACACTACTTGACATTTTTACATAGAAGATTTTTTAGTGCTTGGCAAATTTAGAATACAGAAATAGCAGAAAAGAAATGGAATTTATATTCATGTTACCTGTGCTATTTTATATGTGAATCTGATCTAATTTTATGAGCATATTTTAATATTTTATTGAAGACACTACACATAACCTGTTTTTGAAGGTGTCTTTATTTTTAAATTAAACGGTTTAAATTTTTACTTTTTATTTATTATACATTTTTAAAATAAATGTTTATAGTTCCATAGGCTCAAGCACGTCAGCTTCCCATCCTATGTCATATAATTCGGACAAATCTGCATCCTCATCACGTTCTTCTTCATCCTCAGGATTTAAATCATCCAAGGGATCAACATCGACTGATGTTTCAATTACGAGTTCAATGATGAGGTCAAAATCAACTGATTGCTGATTGTCGCTCATGTTGATGTTGTCTTTATCTTTAAAGAAAGATAACAACAATGAGATGTTGCAGAGTAAGAGACAAATCTCAGAGATTATAATAGTAAAATTGTTTAACAAGAGTAACATTTTGCAGCTATTATATAGCCATGTCCAGCGATGCTGAGCAGGTGAAGCCTATGTCTAATTTTTCAGTGAACAGGACTCATCTCTTCTTAACCTTGGATAAGCCTCACCGACTCTGTGTCCCCTGCACATACTTAAATGTAAAGGGGCAGATTTATGTTAAATGGCACATCCCCAGGCATGCACCAGTTAACGTGCACCGCTGCTCTGCCACCCATGGTGTGCCGCATTTACAATCAGATAGGAGAAAGCTACGTCAAAACCCTGCGCCTGCTTGAAGCAGGCATAGGTCTTGACGCAACATTGTGGAGATGGGGCACCCCTGAGCCTTGCTGGAGCTGCATCACACTTGCGATACAACTCCAGCAATGCGCCACCTTTACGGCACAGATGCGTCACGCATCTGTGCCATTTTTGCCCCATGCTGCGCCGCATTGTAAATGCTCAAAAGAAACAGGGGTAGCTGGGCCCAGCGGGAAGGAGGGTAGGCAGGGCCTCACAAATATGAAATACAAACATTTGCCTATGCCTCCGGGCTAATTAGAGCACTCACAGATTCATGTGCGAGTAAACAATAGTTTATTAGTTTACCCAAACAACACTTTATGTTTTTCAATCAGTAATCAGTTCGAAAAAAGATATTCAAAAAAGCAGAACAAACACTGCTATCAACTTCATTTCTTAGCCATACACACTTTAGGAGAAAAAATTATTGTGCATATATACAGTGAAACAACAAATAAATGACGTTTTAACATAAAATGACAAAAAACATATACCGTGAATACATTTCACCACGAAAACAGTTGAATAACATTGGTCATTTAACCATACATGCTAAAAAAACTTTTACAAAAACAAGAGGGAGACAAGAATGATATTACAAACAAATTATACTCCCAGGTCCTGAATCTAATGTTTTCAAATCAATGTCAGGAACATTGCTAATTTTAGCATCAATAAACAATGGCCAACTGGCCAGTGAATCAAGGGAAAAGAATGCCGACGCGTTTCGAATCCAGTTTAATGGATTGCTGGATTCTCGTCAGGGCCGTGTAATTCTATTCCGTGGGAGCTGTTTAAAAAGACAGACAACAAAATGTTTGTCAAAAAGTGAGTCCTCTAGCCACTCTTCACTAGACTCGTTTGGGAACAGAATAGAGCGTACCTTGTGATATTCTGCCCACAGTCGCTCCAGTTTACATGAAAAATGCCATCTATGCCGGTCAGTTTGCGCTGCAACAGAGTGAAATCTAGTCAAATACAGGGCGACACTTTTGTCTTTTTTGACAAGGATGTTCGCCGAATGTTAATTACCTGCAATAATCTTGGACGTGTGACAGGTTGTGCCAGTATCTTTACGTATTTGGAGTTGTGCTCATGTCAATTCTGTAAAATCTGTAAAAACAGGTGGAATAGGGGCGTTTTATTTGCACTGCTAGCTAGGTGACACACCCGTGGTCCCAGCCCGTGAGCAGAAACTTACTTGAGCGCTAATCCGCGGTTGTTCAAAAACGGGTGTTCTGTTTCTTAAGAAGCGGTCGTCCGTCTCAATCTAGTTTTGCCAATCTGGGGAAGTGAGGGGAAAGGGTGTTAGCGCCCTTCAGCGCGTGGTCCTGTCTCGTGTTAAACAGTGCCAAGGACCGATCAAATCAGAATAGCGGGTCTCAAGCTTACCGCAATTATTTAGGAGTCTCCACTTGGCGTCCACACACCAACCGACAACCTCCAAGTCGTGGATGTCAGTAGCAATGCCAGTTAGTGCATTTCCTGGTCATGTGGCCGTAAAGCGACCAATCAGAAATCAGGGACAATTCTGGTGCACTCTGGGACATGTAGTTCCAAACAGCGGTTGTTTAGTGCACTTTGTGTTACACCGACATTGTCAAGAGCTGATTAACATGCCGACAGGGACCTGTAATTTAAAGGGGACAAACCATTGTATTATGCCCTATTAATTTCACTAAGGCTGTTCAGACCCTTATTCACACTGTCAAACTTGAGGATTAGGTAAGCCTCCTTACGCAGCAACATTGCGTCAACGTCTGGAAGTTAAAACCAATTTGCGGGCACCACAAATGTGGTAACTGTGTGTCATGTTCCACTACACTAGAAGGTGACATATTCATAAATAATGACATCAGATGGAAGCATGAGTGCTTCACTAACTGCAAGACTCGCAATGTAGTCTATGCGGTGGTTTGCCCATGCAACAGAGTGTATATAGGCAAAACGAACCAGGCCATCAATGCCAGAATTACCCAGCATCGATCTCGTATAAAGAGAAAAGTCCTGACCGCCCCTATGGTGGAACACTTTATTAGTCAGTCCCATTCAGAGAACGACATCAGGTGGACTGTTTTGGTCCAGATCGATTCCAAAAATGTTCAAGACGTTGACGCAATGTTGCTGCGTAAGGAGGCTTACCTAATCCTCAAGTTTGACAGTGTGAATAAGGGTCTGAACAGCCTTAGTGAAATTAATAGGGCATAATACAATGGTTTGTCCCCTTTAAATTACAGGTCCCTGTCGGCATGTTAATCAGCTCTTTACAATGTCGGTGTAACACAAAGTGCACTAAACAACCGCTGTTTGGAACTACATGTCCCAGAGTGCACCAGAATTGTCCCTGATTTCTGATTGGTCGCTTTACGGCCACATGACCAGGAAATGCACTAACTGGCATTGCTACTGACATCCACGACTTGGAGGTTGTCAGTTGGTGTGTGGACGCCAAGTGGAGACTCCTAAATAATTGCGGTAAGCTTGAGACCCGCTATTCTGATTTGATCGGTCCTTGGCACTGTTTAACACGAGACAGGACCACGCGCTGAAGGGCGCTAACACCCTTTCCCCTCACTTCCCCAGATTGGCAAAACTAGATTGAGACGGACGACCGCTTCTTAAGAAACAGAACACCCGTTTTTGAACAACCGCGGATTAGCGCTCAAGTAAGTTTCTGCTCACGGGCTGGGACCACGGGTGTGTCACCTAGCTAGCAGTGCAAATAAAACGCCCCTATTCCACCTGTTTTTACAGATTTTACAGAATTGACATGAGCACAACTCCAAATACGTAAAGATACTGGCACAACCTGTCACACGTCCAAGATTATTGCAGGTAATTAACATTCGGCGAACATCCTTGTCAAAAAAGACAAAAGTGTCGCCCTGTATTTGACTAGATTTCACTCTGTTGCAGCGCAAACTGACCGGCATAGATGGCATTTTTCATGTAAACTGGAGCGACTGTGGGCAGAATATCACAAGGTACGCTCTATTCTGTTCCCAAACGAGTCTAGTGAAGAGTGGCTAGAGGACTCACTTTTTGACAAACATTTTGTTGTCTGTCTTTTTAAACAGCTCCCACGGAATAGAATTACACGGCCCTGACGAGAATTCAGCAATCCATTAAACTGGATTCGAAACGCGTCGGCATTCTTTTCCCTTGATTCACTGGCCAGTTGGCCATTGTTTATTGATGCTAAAATTAGCAATGTTCCTGACATTGATTTGAAAACATTAGATTCAGGACCTGGGAGTATAATTTGTTTGTAATATCATTCTTGTCTCCCTCTTGTTTTTGTAAAAGTTTTTTTAGCATGTATGGTTAAATGACCAATGTTATTCAACTGTTTTCGTGGTGAAATGTATTCACGGTATATGTTTTTTGTCATTTTATGTTAAAACGTCATTTATTTGTTGTTTCACTGTATATATGCACAATAATTTTTTCTCCTAAAGTGTGTATGGCTAAGAAATGAAGTTGATAGCAGTGTTTGTTCTGCTTTTTTGAATATCTTTTTTCGAACTGATTACTGATTGAAAAACATAAAGTGTTGTTTGGGTAAACTAATAAACTATTGTTTACTCGCACATGAATCTGTGAGTGCTCTAATTAGCCCGGAGGCATAGGCAAATGTTTGTATTTCGCATTGTAAATGCAGCACACCATGGGTGGCGGAACAGCAGCGCAGGATGACTGGCACATCCCTGGTGATGTGCCAGCCATCATAAATCTATCCCTAAGCTTCTTATCTTGTTAGAGATGAAGCGCCATATGTATCATCAAACTATTTTGCATTTCCTAAATAGCGAATTTTAAGGGATAAATAGCGATTCTTTACCATTCCTAATTTGCGATGAGCAAATTGCTAATTGCAAATTACCCATTCATTTCCATGGGCCAGGAGGCCCATAGGAATGAAGTTGCAATTTGCGATTAGCAATTAGCTCATCGCAAATTAGGAATTTTTCCAAAGGTGCAGGGGTGTCTCAAGAACACCCTGCTGCACCCCCTGAAAAAGAAATTTGGGGGCATATGGCGCACATACATGCCCTAAGGGCATGTATGTGCGTCATATGTCACCTTTTGTTTTTTGGAAAAAAAGCTTTTTGAAAAGAATTCGCAAATTACCACCAACTAGAAGTTGGTGGTAATTTGCAAATCCTTAATGGCATTTTTTGCATATTTTTTGTTTGATACATTGCATTTAAGGAATCGCAAAATTTGCAAATCCTTCAGTTAAATCGCAAAATAAGGAATAGCAAATTTTGCTATTCCTTATTTTGCATCAAACTTGTTTGATACATACCATTTGTCTAATTAGCATTCTCAAAGGCTGAAATTCACAGAATTTTGGCCTTTGCGAATGCTAATTAGCTTGATACATATGGCCCCAAGTGAGGCCTGTCTTGCAACATGGTGCATCTTTTGCATCACTGCTGCATCGTTTTCATGTGGCACGGTTTTTTTACACCATGACACATCTGCCTAAATGCATCAATTTGTAATTTTGTCGCATCATAGCAAATCTTTTGCACCGCCGCTGCATCAGAAAAGTGACGCACAGTGGCGCAAAAGAGGCATACACCTATCATAAATCTGTCCCTAGCATTTTAAATGATTAATTCAGGATGACGATAAGGTGTGGCCTATCCAGAGGTTTGTTTAAGGTGAGGCCTACTCAGGATTGCAGATCAAAGTTACACTTGATGAACAATACAGAGGAGATAATACATGTAAAGGCCTACCAATGAAGTAAGTTATGTCCACTTCATTGTGCCAGTCATCATAAATCTATCCCTATGCTTCTTATCTTGTTAGAGATGAACTGCCATATGTATCATCAAACTATTTTGCATTTCCTAAATAGCGAATTTTAAGGAATAAATAGCGATTCTTTACCATTCCTAATTTGCAATGAGCAAATTGCTAATTGCAAATTACTCATTCATTTCCATGGGCCAGGAGGCCCATAGGAATGAAGGTGCAATTTGCGATTAGCAATTAGCTCATCGCAAATTAGGAATTTTTCCAAGGGTGCATGGGTGTCTCAAGAACACCCTGCTGCACCCCCTGAAAAAGAAATTTGGGGGCATATGGCGCACATACATGCCCTAAGGGCATGTATGGGCGTCATATGTCACCTTTTGTTTTTTGGAAAAAAAGCTTTTTGAAAAGAATTCGCAAATTACCACCAACTAGAAGTTGGTGGTAATTTGCAAATCCTTAATGGCATTTTTTGCATATTTTTTGTTTGATACATTGCATTTAAGGAATCGCAAAATTTGCAAATCCTTCAGTGCAATCGCAAAATAAAGAATAGCAAATTTTGCTATTCCTTATTTTGCATCAAACTTGTTTGATACATACCATTTGTCTAATTAGCATTCGCAAAGGCCGAAATTCACAGAACTTCGGCCTTTGCAAATGCTAATTAGCTTCATACATATGGCCCCAAGTGAGGCCTGTCTTGCAACATGGTGCATCTTTTGCATCACTGCTGCATCGGTTTCATGTGGCACGGTGTTTTTTACACCATGACACATCTGCCTAAATGCATCAATTTGTAATTTTGTCGCCTCATAGCAAATCTTTTGCACCGCCGCTGCATCACAAAAGTGACGCACAGTGGCGCAAAAGAGGCATACACCTATCATAAATCTGTCCCTAGCATTTTAAATGATTAATTCAGGATGACGATAAGGTGTGCCCTATCCAGAGGTTTGTTTAAGGTGAGGCCTACTCAGGATTGCAGATGAAAATTACGCTTGATGAAGAATACAGAGGAGATAATACATGTAAAGCTCTACCAATGAAGTAAGTGATGTCCACTTCATTGCGCCAGTCATCATAAATGTATCCCTAAGCTTCTTATCTTGTTAGAGATGAACCGCCATATGTATCATCAAACTATTTTGCATTTCCAAAATAGCGAATTTTAAGGAATAAATAGCGATTCTTTACCATTCCTAATTTGCGATGAGCAAATTGCTAATTGCAAATTACCCATTCATTTCCATGGGCCAGGAGGCCCATAGGAATGAAGGTGCAATTTGCGATTAGCAATTAGCTCATCGCAAATTAGGAATTTTTCCAAAGGTGCAGGGGTGTCTCAAGAACACCCTGCTGCACCCCTGAAAAAGAAATTTGGGGGCATATGGCACACATAAATTTTAACAACATTCCTTTACCTCAAAAACGATTTTCAAGTCATAATTTGAAAACACTGCCCACGGGGAAATGACTTAAAATGTCCTTAAGACACATGAAAGTGTTTTTTTAAAGCCTTTGCAAGTTTTTGGGTCACTTTTAACATGGCTATGTAACTCAAACAGTCAAAATCTAAATTTACCATGCACAGGTGGGACCATATTTACAAGGAATGTGCCCCACGGGGAAAGGTCTTTTAATGTAATATGGGAAAAATGACATCAGAGACACTGAAATGCCTTATAAAGAAGCATACACCATTATATCCTTATCATAAATTTACAAACCATTCCTTTTCCCCAAAAACGATTTTCAAATCATAATTTGAAAACACTGCACATGGGGAAATGACTTAAAATGTCCTTAAGACACATGAAAGCGTTTTTTGATTGCCTTTCCAGCATGGTTGGGTCACTTTTAACATGGCTATGTAACACAAACATTCAAAATCTAAATTTGCCATGCACAGGTGGGAGCATATTTACAAGGAATGTGCCCCACGGGGAAAGGTCTTTTAATGTAATATGGGAAAAATGACATCAGAGACACTGAAATGCCTTATAAAGAAGCATACACCATTATGTCCTTGTCATAAATTTAAAAACCATTCCTTTTCCCCAAAAACGATTTTCAAATCATAATTTCAAAACACTGCACATGGAGAAATGACTTAAAATGTCCTTAAGACACATGAAAGCGTTTTTTGATTGCCTTTCCAGCATGGTTGTGTCACTTTTAACATGGCTATGTAACGCAAACATTCAAAATCTAAATTTGCCATGCACAGGTGGGAGCATATTTACAAGCAATTTGCTCCACAGAGAAAGGTCTTACATTAAAATGGGAAAAATAACATCAGAGACACTCAATTGCCTTATAAAGAAGCATACACCATTATGTCCTTGTCATAAATATTATAACCATTCATTTTCCTCAAAAACGATTTTCAAGTCATAATTTGAAAAGACTCCACAGCTCCTATGCACAATAACACCCTGTCAGTACTAATACTTCACATTTTCTCCAATTACATTTTCTCAAAGAAACAAAATCTATTTGTAAAACACTTGAGACAAAGCAACATTTGAAAAACACAACTTTCTTCATAATTTTCTCCTTAAAGCACACTATTCTCTATCTAAATTAAAGAAATCTTTTCTCACCTTAGCAAATACTTTGAGTTTCAAAACAGTCTCAGAAACACACCAATTTGTCTTCAGCAGAGCAAAAGGTATGCACTCCAGAGTCTGCAGCTATCAAAAGCACAGAAATGCTGTAATTCTTCACACATATCTCTCATGTCACCCAATCAAAACTCTTCCCTCACTTTTTTTCAAATCAAAACCCTTCCCCCCTCTGCCCTTTCTGCCTTTTTTGTATAGCAACCACCTCCTTGAAGGCCTCTGGTGTTTGCAAGTTCACACAACAATGTTGCAATTGAACTCTGAACTCTCAGTGCACCTCATATCCAGTGCATTCTTTCATTTAATGATTTTTTCTTGACCACTCAAAATACATCTTTCAAAGAACTCATCCATGCACCCTAACTTTCTGTTTTCAGCAATCAAAATCCACCAATCACTGTTACTGCTTCATTAACACAGAAACTCCACAGTTTTTTTCATTTTAAACTCTTATTTTTTCAACTGCCATTTCATTGCCACACTTCATCTGACTGCAGGAGAACCTTCTCTCACCATGTTTTCTGTCTGGATTGTTGGACATAGTTACATCTATTGGGCTCAGAGGTATGCTGAGAACAGGAATTTACCTAACCTCAATTTACAAGATGTGGAAATTAAGTGGTTTGGCCACAGAGGATTAAAATGTCACCAATTGATACCATTGGTGAAAACCTTTATGCATTTGCCAAAACCTGACCTGTTAATTGTGCACTGTGGAGGTAATGATTTGGGCACTTTGACTGGGGTAGGTCTGGAAATGCTTTTAAAGGACACCTTTGAGCAATTAATGGCACTTTTTCCTCAGACTGCCTTGGTATATTCAAATATATGCCAAAGACAGAAATGGAGGTGGTCAAACCAATTTTGTCCACAAATTGAGAAGTCGAGGAAGCATGTAAACAAATCTGTTTCAGCTTACATGAGAGACCATGGAATGGGCTCCCTGTACAACAATAACTTGCGTTACTACATGCAAGATATCTACAGAGGAGATGGAGTTCACTTCTCAGATGAGGGCAACAGAATTTTCATTCTGAATTTAAGACTGTGCATTGGTACCTACTTATAAGTACCTAAATGTACCATAAACCCAAAAGCTCTTCTCAGAGCTACCCTACATCTGATCACTCACAATTATTATTTTACTCTAACATTTTTCACTAATTTTCAACAAAGTACGCTCCCTGGGGCGCTACCCGGTACGCGAACCGGGAGCTAACCTCGCTAAAAAATTTTGTACATTTTTTTGTAAAAATTTTTTTTCGCACATATGGGCCTCCTCAGCCACCCTCAGAAAACCTAGGGGGTCAAGATAAGTCTACCGTGCCCCCTTCTACCCATTCTGAACATTATTTGCCCTCCATCTTGTATCTTAAGTCGACCGAAACACAAAATGGTGGACTCCCGTAACGCTTAAGGTTCGCGAACCGGGGCGCTCGCCAGTTCGCGTACCGGGTCGCTCCCTGGGAAGCGCACCATCAAAAAAGGTGGGAAAGTAGTTTACAGAAAAGCGACTGGAGACAATTTCACCAAATATAGATTAGCTCATACTACATACCAATGCCTACCATTTTCACAAATTTGATTGAAATTCCATTTAACCATTTAGCCTGTAGACCTCTCTAAATACCCTGAGGTAAATTACTTCACAAAACACATCTGAAGTGTTGGAATTGACAACCAATTAAAATGTTACTTTCATTTTCTACTTTTTTTACCTGACATTTGATTGGCTATGTACCTGAATATATATAAAGGAAGAGAGAGAAACACAGCCATTTTGACTACTACTTCCAGAACTACATTGCAAGATCATTTTCACTCACAACTTAAACTTGTTTTTAGAAGGTGAGATATTATTTTATAAATTTGAAAACATTTTCAGATAGTTATATACTATCCCTCTGTAAGAGTTAGACATTGAGAAAGGCTTCTTTATTATAATTATGGATTGATTTAGGTTTCTGTGGTATAATTATGAATTTACTTAGGCTTCTTCACAGGCACTTTTTAATAGTACTACTTCACGCCTGAAACCATACAGTGCCCATAGATTACTTCTCTGTTATAAACTCACAAGTACCTGTCTGAACTTAAACCCAACAGTGCCCTATCTCTACTGATATATTTATTTTTTATGCAAATTACAGCAATAAAATGGAAGGTGAGCAGAATGTTTCCTTCGAAATTGTTCTGGAGAACAACACAGAAAAAGATATTGAGGACAATGATGACTCAGATTTCATGGATGAATCACGGGACCATGAATTAGTTCAATGTGTAGAATCTGTGGATCATTTACTTCATTATGATGACGGTCAAATGTGGGAACTTATGTTCACTCAACAAGAGGACATATCGGACAGTCAAATGCTAGACGTTCTATTAAATTTTGAAAAACAATCCGAAAAATAAAATTGTATGTAATATTAAAAAATTGTTTGAGTCTTTAATCATTTTTATATGTAATTCATAAACTAGTTAAATGTTAGAAATGTTATTACATTTTCAAACACAATCACAATAATAAATAATTGCTTAAAAAATTAAAAAATAATCAACAAAACCAACAATCAATTAACATACAGTATTTGAAAAGTCTATCATTCTTTTTTCCTTATAGTACGCTGCCCAGAATGCTTCCCGGTTCGCGAACCGGGCGCTACCCACGCAAAAAAACAAAAAATATATATTTTTTTTTTTGCCCCGCGGGGCCCTTTTAAAGCCTCCACATTAAACCTAGGGGGTCAGGGAGGATCTACTATGCCCCCTTATGGTCATTTCCCCCTTTGTTTTGGCCTCCTCTTATCTCTCAATCCTACCGAGAGACAAGATGGCGGCCGCTCCGGACTGTTTAGAATGTTGACAGACACCGGAGAGCCAATCAGCTTCGCTACGCGAAGTTCCGTTACGCGTAAAGTCCGCGAACCGGAGCGCTGCCCGGTCCGCTGTTACAGATATATATCTTTTTTTGAACGTTAATTTCTCAAAATCCACTGAAGCACATATATTGAGACCTAGCAAAGGCACATCGGGCTACCAGTCCCTACAATTTTGCCAAGTTTCGTGGAAATCCATTCAGCCGTTCGGGCTAAAAGTGAGGCCAACCGCCCTATGGAAAACTCAATGTTAAAAACACGTTTTGGGACCCCCCTTTTTTCTCGGCCCCCCCTTGACGAACCCCCCCCAAATTTCCAGGGGCTGCTCAGAAACAAAATGTTCCATTTTCCAGAAAATTTCAGCCAATTCCGTCCACAAACACCAAAGTTATTAGACATAGAATTTTCAAAAATCCCATAGGGAAAAAATCCTAACTATATATACCTACTGGCGACCGCCAGTAGGTAATATATATATATATATAGATATATATATATATATATATATCTATATATATATATATATATCTATATATATATATACATATCAACAGAACTCCTCCAAGGACAGGAAGAAGAGGCCACAAGCGGGGAGACATAGGAGGTACATTTAATGCCAAACCAAATTCAAGGCGGATGCATTTCGGCATGATGTTTAGCCTCGTCAGCGCCAGATGGTTGCAGCAGGTCACGGGCAAATGTTCACCGGTATAAATACCGCTTCTCCTCCTGCTGGGTGAAAGTAGGCTCCGCCCCCCAGACAGCACTAGATCTTAATGGCTGAAAGTTAATTGGATAGTATAGGACGCCCAGTGCGTCAATACTACAAGTCCCAGAATGCTGTGGGCTGAACTGGCACAATCACGGGGGTGAGAAAAGTTTTAACGGGCCAAAATCACCTTGGAATACACATGGCAGGCACCCCCTCATCTCCCCAGACCGCACCAACCATAAGGTCCCGGCATTTGAGTATGCAGGGGCAGGTCCGGAAATCCAGCGAGCCCGGCGTGGGGTAGAATCACTCCAACACTGCTTCGTCGTTAGCCGAGTCCAAAGGTGGACCCCAGCCCTCCCAATAGCTTGGGTGTAGAAACTGCCACAAGAGCAGAGATACCAGCGTGACTGGGGCCAGCTTGTGGTGCGTGGGCCTCTGGCCGCGCGATACTGGTTGTCACGCTAAAAATGTCAACAGAACTCCTCCAAGGACAGGAAGAAGAGGCCACAAGCGGGGAGACATAGGAGGTACATTTAATGCCAAACCAAATTCAAGGCGGATGCATTTCGGCATGATGTTTAGCCTCGTCAGCTCCAGATGGTTGCAGCAGGTCACGGGCAAATGTTCACCGGTTTAAATACCGCTTCTCCTCCTGCTGGGTGAAAGTAGGCTCCGCCCCCAAGACAGCACTAGATCTTAATGGCTGAAAGTTAATTGGATAGTATAGGACACCCAGTGCGTCAATACTACAAGTCCCAGAATGCTGTGGGCTGAAAAGGCACAATCACGGGGGTGAGAAAAGTTTTAACGGGCCAAATTCACCTTGGAATACACATGGCAGGCACCCCCTCATCTCCCCAGACCGCACCAACCATAAGGTCCCGGCATTTGAGTATGCAGGGGCAGGTCCGGAAATCCAGCGAGCCCGGCGTGGGGTAGAATCACTCCAACACTGCTTCGTCGTTAGCCGAGTCCAAAGGTGGGCCCCAGCCCTCCCAATAGCTTGGGTGTAGAAACTGCCACAAGAGCAGAGATACCAGCGTGACTGGGGCCAGCTTGTGGTGCGGGGGCCTCTGGCCGCGCGATACTGGTTGTCACGCTAAAAATGTCAACAGAACTCCTCCAAGGACAGGAAGAAGAGGCCACAAGCGGGGAGACATAGGAGGTACATTTAATGCCAAACCAAATTCAAGGCGGATGCATTTCGGCATGATGTTTAGCCTCGTCAGCGGCAGATGGTTGCAGCAGGTCACGGGCAAATGTTCACCGGTATAAATACCGCTTCTCCTCCTGCTGGGTGAAAGTAGGCTCCGCCCCCCAGACAGCACTAGATCTTAATGGCTGAAAGTTAATTGTATAGTATAGGACGCCCAGTGCGTCAATACTACAAGTCCCAGAATGCTGTGGACTGAACTGGCACAATCACGGGGGTGAGAAAAGTTTTAACGGGCCAAATTCACCTTGGAATACACATGGCAGGCACCCCCTCATCTCCCCAGACCGCACCAACATGACAATGCACTAATGACTACCAAACTGTATTCAAACAGGTAGTATTTTTTCCAGTTCCATTTTTTACATGTGATGCACTTGCACTTTAAATTGGGCAGAAAGAATAGCCTCGTCATGTGACCAAGGCGGCAGGGACGGCCGAAACGCGTCATGGCTAAGCTGTTGGGGAAAAAATAAACAGATTGCATGGAAGAAGTGGTCCTTGCCTCGTTGTTTCGCGTTATCAGGTGGAGTGCCGCGAGGTATTGCGGATAATTACCGGCATTTGACTGCTGCCGGTTTTGGACCCCCTCCTCTACAAGAAGGCTTTACGGCAAGCAGTTTATTGTGCCTCCGGTCCCTGTGACTCTCTGCCGACTGGTGGAGCTTTTGCGGGAACCCCGGGGGTGCCTGTCGTATCCCATTGAAGGGAAGGAGTGAAGCCCTCCAATCGCCGACCTTCTCAGCAAAGCATCCGGGAAAGGAAGCAGCGATCAGCAGTTTGTGGATGGAAGTGCGAGCAAGAAGGAGCCCGAGACGCCAACTTTGAGTTTGAGTCAAAGCAGGTGGAGGGACCGAGAAGGCTCGCACTGAAAAATCTGCAACGCGGTAAGAGCGCTATGAGCACCCGTTTGTGGTAGATTGGAGAAGGGAGGCGCATATAATTAGTCGAGTGACAAGTATTGAGGCAGTAAATCACCGCCGAAAACGGATATAATCCTCAGACATTTGTATGCAACGTAAGCACAGGAAAGTAAAACCCCATACATAACAGCAATATCAGGCGATGCTAGAAGAGCCCGGGAGCTCGCTGCACAGGAGATGTTCTCTGATGAACTAGAGAACGAAAATAGTGTAACTAAAGGAGTTGGAGGGGAGCCAAGTACGGTGGAACCCAGCAACATCAGAACAGCCTTCAAGGAGTTGGCGAAACTCAAAAGAAATGAGCAGTCCAAGTGGTGGGAGGCACGTTCCTTGAAGAGATATTTGGATGTTGGCAGAGTCCCTAGGGGGTTACGCATAATGCTGGCCCCCAACTATGAGTCACCAAACCCCCTTATGATGGTAGCGTGGGGGAGTGCAATCTTGAGAACTCACGCCGTCTGATGCAGATTCTGGTCCAGTATGCGGAGATAGACGGGGATGAGTTGCAGAGCAAAATAGATGCACTAGAGGGGTCTATCAAAAGCAAAACAGGAGGAAAAGAGACCCCAGAAACAACAAAATGAAGGGATGAAATGGTGACAAGGCTGGCGAAGGAAGAAGAAAAAATCAAGATAAGAAAAATTCATAAGTTTAAAGAGACAGAGATGACTATGCCAATGGGCAAATATTTACATTTGCAAGACGCTATGATAATTTAAGAGCGGCCACAGCAAACAAAAGAGGCACAACAAATACAAAGACAGCCCAGCTAACGGATGATGAATCAGTGGTATACAGTTCTGCTGTAGAAAGTGGCTCAGACAAAGAGGGTCCTAGAAATAAAACTAATGTTACTCTAACCTTGGGGGAAGAATTGGAAATTTTAAAAGACAGCAGACGGGATACCCTAAGGTCGCGAATCAAAGGCAAACCGGCGCAACAAAATCCCAGCGCAGGAGGAGGAGACGCAAAGCCGCAAAACAAAGAAGGTCAAAGCCAGCGTGGCAGGGGTCGGGGTCGGGGAACCACCCGGAAACCACAACAATGAATACCTCTGGAGTATTAAGAGTAGTGGATAGTACTCAGGTGGCGAATACAATAAACACAACTCAATCTAAGTCTATAATCAACCTGAGTACAATAACACTTACCAAAGCGGAAGAACAACTCCTCAGCTTAGGCCTAAGCTTTTGCCCAGAATCAAACTTCAGCTATACAAGAACACGAGCCGATGTATATCAATACATACGCAAGCTGAAATTGAAGAAACAATTCTTTAATAAACCCTCAAACAAAACCACTGAACTGCCAAAATCAAGAACGGGCAATGAGGAATTAACGGTGCGGTACATTGACCTATTTCATGACTTAATGCAACTAGGAAACGATGGAAATATGGGGCCACAGGAAAGAGTCGCATTGAGTGGCCAAACAAAACCAATAACCGCATTTAAGCCTACGTCAAAGTATATTCCTCTGGCAGCCCGGGATGGTTTAGATGCTTTTAGCGAAGCGGTGGTCTTGCAAATAAAACAACTAGCCCAAGAAAACAATAAGAAGGAGAAAAAATATACGTGCCAAGAAAGAAAATTAAATCAGTTGGTGAACAGACTACAGGAGGCAGAATTGGTAATTCGTAATTCGGACAAGGGCGGGAATATCGTCCTATGGCCAAATAAAGATTATCTTCAAGAAGCATATAGCCAGCTAGATGACATTCAATGTTACAGAAGAAGCAATCCATCAAAATACAGGACAATGCAGGAAACCTTGTGCAAGAAATTGGTAGCTTGGAAGGGGTTAGGGATGTTAAGTGGGGACGAGTTTAAATACATCAAAAATGATTACCCCCTAACACCCTATATATATTTTATACCAAAGGTACATAAACATCTTACCAAACCTCCAGGAAGGCCTATTATTGCAGCATGTGGAGGACCCCTGGAGAATCTATCAAGATATATAGACTATTTTTTGCAAGGCCATATGAAATCATTGAATTCATATGTCCAAGATACTAGTGATTTCCTGCATAAAATTGAAAAGATCAAATGGGAATCGGACTTTCTTCTTGTTACACTGGATGTTAGTTCCTTATACACTTGCATTAAACACATGGACGGCCTACGGGCATGTGAGTATTTTTTAAGTTGCAGGCCAATGGAACTAACACATCACACAAAAATGCTTCTAGAAATGCTTTCTTTTTGCCTTGAAAACAACTTTTTTATGTTTAATGGACAAATGTTCCAACAAGTCCAGGGTGTAGCCATGGGGGCCAGTTTCTCCCCAAGTTATGCTTGCCTCTTTATGGGGTGGTGGGAGGAACTGGTCCTCAGGCGAGAGTATACACACTATTGTACATCCAATATAATAACATGGCTTCGTTTTATTGATGACCTTTTTTTTATAGTGTGGCATGGAACAGAGGAAAGTGTTTTAAAATTTGTACAGGAAATCAATGCAAATGATCTTAATTTGAATTTTACCTCATGTATTAGCAGGGAATCGGTGAAATTTTTAGATGTGCAGGTTTTTTTAATTGATAATGTTCTTAGTACTACCCTTTTTAGAAAACCAACGGCGGGCAATACCCTTTTACACGCAACAAGTGCCCATCCACAACACCTGATAAAATCAATCCCATACGGTGAGATGCTTCGCATCCGCCGTATATGTAGTAATGATGAGGATATGAAGGTAAAACAGATGGAGAGTTTGTCCAGATTTGTGGATAGAGGCTATGGTACTAGACTAATAGAAACCGCCATCAGAAAGTCACAAATGAAAGCTAGAAAAGATCTCCTAGAATACATGCCACAAGGGAGTCATAGTGAGAATGTAGATTCTAATCCAGTTCGTTTGATACTTACATACTCCAAACAAGAAAAGGAACTAAGCAGTATAGTCAGACGCAACTGGCATTTTGTACAGGATGACCCAATTATTGGAGAATTAATGCCCGCCAATCCGTCAATAACCTTTCGGAAAGGAATGAGTTTGGGCACAATTCTTACCAAGAAAAGTCCGGAATGCCTGAGCAAAGAACCCTGGAAACCCATCAGCAAGGGGTTCTACAAATGCTTTAGTTGCAAGGCATGTCAGTATGGTGTAAATACTAAGAAATACACTACAGTTATCCCGAATACAACCAGGGAAATTAAACAACACCTGACTTGCAAATCAGAATATTGTGTATACATCCTTGAATGTGAATGCCGGTTAAAATATGTGGGCAGCTCTAAGTTGCCGGTTCATAAAAGAATCTTGCAGCATATACGCGCGATAATCAACAAAGATCAAAGTTACCCAGTTGCAAGACATTTTGAGGCATATCATAATAGTAAGCCTCAATGCCTAAAATATTATGCAATTGAGTCTATTGCGGTAACAAAACGAGGTGGGAATAGAGAGGCCTACATGCGAAAAACTGAAACCAACTACATTCTTGAATTTGATTCCAAATGGCCAGGGGGTTTGAATACCACGGAAGACCTTCACACATACCTATAGAAGATAGAATAGGTTTAGGTGGATGTGAGGTCCCGAATAGGAATATGGGGTGGAATACAACCTACATGACAATCAACAAATAGTATGGTATAAATAGGATGAATTGTAATATCAACTTTGTATGTTTTGCACAAATTTTGTACTGAGTATATTTAATTCTTTTAAACTAATTATGGTTTTAATGAATACGTACTTGTGTAGGATACTCAACATAATGATTTCACTATTAATTCTAGTTGTTCTTTTAGATATCAGGGTAGTTTTATCTAGATGTCTATTTAATGATTGGTTTTAATTATGTCACCGAATTCTCTATTTTTTTACCAATATAATGATTGTATGTATTTTTGTGTTTTTAAAATGCTCCAAATTTAGGAGATTATGGTGATAATTGGTTAGTTTTAAGATTTTGGCTAACTTATTTGATCAAATGAAGTACTGTACTAGTTTTGAACGAACACTGTTTCCAAATGAATATCAAAAACTTATGAATTTCTCCCTTCCCCTCTGTAACATATTTATGATTATACTATGAAACACTAAGGAACCGTTATATGATTATGACATTTTGATTAATAAGGTTTAAGAGTTTCCTGAATGAATTTTGCAAGCACGAGTCACTTTATTGAGATGTAGCACTTTAGCAAGAGGACACCTTTAGAAGTATTACAGGAGGGGCTCCTCCTAAGTAATCTAGACAATTACACATTCAAATGTAATAATTGATTTTAATTTGGTGTTAGATATAACTTGTTAACAGTGGTTAGTGACATGAGCTATACTTGTAAAAATTCAACTCCTGCTTTTCAAAGTCTTTGGAAATATGGTTTTATGATTTTGATTTGTGCACAAGTGGTGAGCACTCATTTCAAAACATACATGTTAATTTGTTACTGGTTGTGTGGATGATGTATTTTCTTATATAAGCATTCATGCTATTAGTTTTTTAATAAGTTCTCAGTCATCAATGGTTGTTAAAGAAATTAGCAAACTATAACAGAATATTTGTGTCTCTCCAAATATGCGTATTCATACGGGGAGTATTGAGACAATGTACTAATGACTACCAAACTGTATTCAAACAGGTAGTATTTTTCCAGTTCCATTTTTTACATGTGATGCACTTGCACTTTAAATTGGGCAGAAAGAATAGCCTTGTCATGTGACCAAGGCTGCAGGGACGGCCGAAACGCGTCATGGCTAAGCTGTTGGGGAAAAAATAAACAGATTGCACGGAAGAAGTAGTCCTTGCCTCGTTTTTTCGCGTTATCAGGTGGAGTGCCGCGAGGTATTGCGTATATATATATATATATATATATATATATATATATATATATACGGTATATTCTCCTTCCTGGAAAAGAGAAAGCAGAGACCCAGGGGAAACGTTTGGAAGCTTTATTGCAGGTTAAGGCGGATGCATTTCTGGCTGTTGTTGTGCCGTCTTCAGCGCCTGAAGCTTCCACAGGATAATGACACTCAGCTGTGGATTCCGCCTCTTTTAAGACCCGGAGTAGCGAGTCTGCACCTCCCCCAATTGCGTTGGTAACAGCACACCTGTGCAGCATCCCGCGTAGTGGGAAAAACTACATGTCCCAGAGTCCCTAGTTGGTGGGCTGATGAGATTGGTGCGGTGGGGGTGGAAAAAACCGTGGGTTCCCTTGTGCGTGAGTGCGGATGAAAGCAGAGTGTGTCCGTGAAACAAAACGAAAATGTGATGTTTTGTTAGGCAGCTTGCATGTCCACAATGAAGCCTCCTCAGCTCCCCTATGACGCCTCAGCCTCCAGATGCGGAAATCCATTAGACAGGGGCGACGAGGGCAGTGCCTGCAGCCCTGAGCGAGGCTGGAATAACCCCGCAACTGCCGTTTTTCTTTCTGCATCCAGGGGCGGGTGACGGACCATCCAAATATCTTTGGTGCAACGAGAAGCTGAGAACAGCAATGCCTGTGATATATAATTTCCAATCCTGGATCATTACATACGAAGTCAGGTGCTGACACCAATGGGATCAAGATCAAAGAAAAGTTGTCTTTATTCCATACGATTAGCTCTACGCGTTTCGGCGGCAGAACCGCCTTGTTCACAACATTTTGACACTAAGTGGAAAGTGATATATATACAATGGTGATTGGCTTGGTCGTGGCTTGAGTGGGTTGCCATGGAAACTTCCCCTGCATAACAGTCATGGAAGAGGTATGCTTCAGTACATATAATGAGTCATGTTCATGCAGTCTTTTTTCTAAAAATATTTGCTTACTGAAATGCTATCGACATTTATATCACATTTGAAATTTGTGCTGTGAATATAAATAAATAAAATTTTGCATTTGGAAACCTTATGTTTTGGCATATTTAGTAGCTAATCTCATTGGTAACAAGGGAAGTAAAAACAATCTGGCATTTAATTATTACATGTATTGATATTGAGTCTGGTACCGTGTGTGCAATATATATGTATATATATATATTTTTTTTTCATACAAAATGCACCGCACTCAAGAACTTCTGTTATTGCATTTATTGGCACAGATCCACAAGTCTATCACACTGACGCGTTTCGGCCTGGCCGGCCTTTCTCACGGTAGGTGGCACTACTTTTTTCTCTGTATTTAAGGCAAACACATATCATTACATTCTCCCATTTCATTCTGGGAGTTGTAGTTTTAAAAAAAATCATAACATACAGAACACCTATTGTGACAGATTTTTGTTATTCAGTTAGTATTACCAAGGTTGGTTGTACATTGCTGAGATGCCACTATTTGTATATTTATATAATATATGTTATGCAGATCTTATACTGTGGCTGCCCTTTATGGATATTGACAGCAAGAGGTGTTTTATGCCTGTATAGTACATAAGGTTCCTAGTTATCCAGTATATATGCTACACATGCATGCGTATTTAGGTATTTTAACATTTGATTGGGGGTCTAGTACCCAATTGTTTACAACCTTCTCATGCACCTGAATTTAACAAGAAGTTTCCATTGTTATTTGGGCACAACACTGTGTTATCTGAGCCGTGTAGAGAAATAAAAAAATAAATAAAAGATATACATTGAGTAATGTATATAAATAGTTCTTATTATCTCTACATTAATGTTTATAAATGAACATGAAGTTCTTCGTCCAAATTGATCCCTCTCGGGTGTTTTGTCCTCATCCGTATGATATATTTTGATTCCAGTTGTCTCAGTCTCTTTTTGCGGTCTCCCATTTTTTCATTAGGTTCAACTGTATCAATGGCAAAGAAATTCATTTTCCGCCAATCTCCTCCTTGACAGTTTAGAATGTGTTTCGCTGTGGCATATGATAGATCCTTATTTTTAACTGCTCTTATGTGTTCCAGGATGCGCTTCTTCAGCATACAAATTGTGCTGCCTATATACATCATATCGCAGTTGCATTGTATCACATATACCACAAACTGTGTGGTACAGGTTATCTTTGAGTTTATTTCAATCAATCTTCCTTCGGGATCCCTTATGCATTATTTGTTTATGCCGATCTTGCATGCCTTACAGCTGTTACATTTATTGAATCCCTTTTTTTGTCTCTCCAGCCAGTTCAGTGTTGTTTGTTTTTTTGGTTGAAAGTGGCTCTTCACTAGCGCGTCTCTAATTGATGGTACTTTCCTAAAAGTAATTTTCTATTCTGTGCCGACTATGTTTTTTAAGTCAACAGAGGCCAATATTTTTGCACGCTTTGTTTAATTTTGTGGGCTTCTTTGCTGTATGACAGTATTAATCTCGGTGCCTGTGGATTTGAGCTTTGCTCCGATGGATTCATAGCACCTGATTTTTAACTAAGATTTCCTGTCGAGTTCTGCTGTCAATTTTTTCAATACTTGTTTTCAAGCCTCTTTCTCTGTATCCTCTGTATCCTCTTTTCTTCAATCTTTCCGCGCTTTTGAGAATTTCTTTTGTTGCTTCTTCGGTTTTCGAACAGTTTCTTTTATATATATATATATATATATATATATTACCTACTGGCGGTCGCCAGTGGTTAGTTATAGTTAGGACCTACTTTCCATAGGAAATCCTCAACATTCTATGCTCGGCTCCGCTCCTTCCCTGAAAGTTTGGGGGTGATTCATCAAGTGGGTGCCGAGAAAAAATGGGGGTCCCAAAACGTGTTTTACCCATGCAATTTTCTATAGGGACATTTAGCCAGGGCTACAGCCCGAACGGCTGAACGGAATTACACCAAATTTGGCAGAGAGGTAAAGTTTGGTTCACAGATTGTGCTTTCAGTTAAATGGTGTAAATCCGTTCAGTAGTTCCTGAGAAAATCAAAAGTGAAATCATAGTGGTATCTATAGACGAAGTACTGCTCGCGTACGGAGATCCGTTCAATTACGAGCACGAGCTGCATGCTGATTGGATGTCAACTGTCTGTCAACACTCCAAACCAGGAAGTGTTGGCAGCCATCTTGTGCCTCGGTAGAACCAAGTCACAAAAAAACAGTAAAAGAAAGTTGAAAAATAAGGAAAAGGGGCACGGTAGAAACATCCTGACCCTCTAGACCTGCGCTCAGGGGGTCCCACATGGATCTTTAGGCCCAACATATTAATTTTTTTTAAATAGGAAGTCGCGGGGTACGTGTATTGTACGCGTACACAGTGGAAAAGGAGAAAAAAACTAGAAGTCCGTTTTATTCTTAATTACCCCCCGGGTGGGGGGGCAAATTCTGGGGCATTTTTTTCCCATAATGGGGGGCTTGTAAGGCCCCCCGAGACCCAGGGAAAGCCATCCCCTGGGGTTTTATTTTGAAGTATGTCGGGGGTTCACGCCCCCCATGCAGCTCCAGGGACCGGCTCCCCCTCGGGGCTTTTTTTAAAATATTTCTTTTAAATAATGTTTTCAGCACCCCCTCCCTCTCCGCCCATACACGTCCCGGGGACAGCCACCTTCCGGGGGCAGTAATATTTAAAATGACCTTCCAGCCCCGTGGACCTGCACTCCCTGGGGCTTTTTAATGTTGGGAGGGGGTTGTGCGGCCCCCCCTTCTGGAGCCCTTGATGGCCCTGGGGACCACCCACCTCCCAGGGCCGACTCTTGGAGTGTCTCGGGGTGCCTATATTTCTAGAAAGTATGTAAAATTTTCTGTTTTTTTTGTTCACCAGTTGTACTTTCTACGCATGCGCAGCCTCGTTTCCAAGCCCACGTCTCTTTCTTTTTCTTCAGGTTCGCCAAGCAAACCTCTCCTCGTTTCAGGTATTACATTTGCCGCTTTCTTTTCCTGGGCCGTGTGTGTCATCCGCTGCTTTACTTTTGTAATATATTAATAATTACATTCTATCTATATTTATTTGAAACGTATTGCCGAGGCGCCAAACGTTGATACTCCGCCCACTGCCATTTTAGTAGTTTTCCTCTGTTATTTTTATTGTACCTGTTACTTTCATTTTACCCTGCGCCTATCTTCTCTGTGATTGATGAGATTTCCTGCCACAGACACCACGGTGTTTGTCCTTGGCCTCCGATGTTATCAGACTTGGTCACACGTATACCTAAAAACTAATTTGAAGGACGTAAGCCACAGCCATTACAACGCGTGTCCGTCACCACAAAGCCATTATCATGCTTATGGCTTTATCATGCGTGGTAAATGTATACTAGTTGTAAAAGCATGCATGGTAACGGCATGCGTGGTAAAGCCATATGCGTGCTAATGAATTCGTGGTGACGATCACGCATGCTTATGACCGCGTTGTAATGGCTGTTTTTCCCCAGGACACTGCAGGAACCGAGTCTGAGTGTGGCGGACTCCAGGGTATCAGGCGGTGGGCCACGCATCCTCCCTCACACTATATAGAAATCTCCGGGGGGGTGGTCGTTTTCGTGTTTTGAGGGGCGTCATTGAGGCCCACATAGTTAATTTTCTAGGGGGGTAGGTTTGCACACAAAATGTCGCAAGAGGTTTGTAAATGTGGTACACATTGTTTTACTTTGATTTCCTTTGTATGTTGTAGTCCATTCAGAGAAAATATAAGTTATTGTACAGCTAGTACTTTTCAACCCTACAGTCAAACATCTTACTATAGTATTTCAAATTATAAATATTTTTGTTGTGGACCTCCGCCCCCCAAATAAAACAAGTATATAGTTTTTTTTGTTAACTTTTATTAAAACAACAATAACGGTAAATGTAACTTAAAGATAATTTAATAAACAACTAGAAAAATAACTTTAATAAAACAGTATTATAAACAAATTGTGATGTGGACTCCAAAAGACGTTGGGTAGGTAATCTGCAAAACAAAAAAGAAAAAAAAGAGTTTAAAGTTATGTAGATGTGACTAAATAAGGTGTAGCATTACAAGTGAAGGTAACACTATGATTTTAAGTGTGCAGTGTGTCTAGTACATTTCACTTCTGTTATAGTCCCGCGTTCAAGTGGTGTCTATACGGACGTGACTACTGCGTTACTGACACAAAAGTGGCACAACGGGATTGTAAATACACCGACTTATTTCTAATGCATTGCAATGGAGGCATTGTATATCTAGGCCGCTGTGCTTACCTTATATATTTAGTGCGGTCAAACAATGAGGCCACCGGAGTTCACAACTTCAATACACCTCTGCTTCTACACGCCAAAGTAGACAGCAGTTTCTATAACTTTAAAAGAGAAAGAGAAATGATGTCACAGAGAGTGAGAGAGAGAAAGAGAGAGAAATCAACATTAAAACTGTCTCGCAGAGTCTGGAGTTAAGATTTTTCCTCGGAAAGTCAGACGCAGTTTTACAAGCTTAACTTCAAGGAAAAAGAAGAGTGGAGCTGCAGGGGCTGTATCGGGGGACATCAAAGCCTCATTAACAAGCAAAATGTCTTTAAAAGACCTGTTTAGTACTCTGGTGCGACTGTGTGTGGGCCCAGGAAGCTATCTCATCATAGCTGAAGCCCCGTTAGCCCAATGTGTGTTTTGCGTGCCTGCTGCATACTACACATTCTCTCCTTTCACAGATAACTTGTCGTTCTTTCGGAAAGAAGTTTCTTTGCTCACCTTGTACCACTGCCGCTGTCCTTGTTACATAATCCATCGCAAAGCTCTACATCTAAAAGATATTAAAAGAAAGATGTTATAATTGGTAATTGTTACCATATTAATTTGGAGTTAGACAACATTTATACACGTTCCTTTTCACATTTCTACAAACTGTTTGTATTGGTAATATTCAAGACATTTCAGCGATTATAAAAACGTTCCAGCTATTGGGAAAAAAATGTATACTTGTAAATTAATACACTATATAGGAGTGCGTTCGTCTAAAATACAAAGTTGCATTTTTGTATCTAGTCTGCAGCAACCCTGACTCCCTCCGATGCGTACTCAAGCCTCACTGCTCACCTTTTTGTGGATAAGACACCTTCTGCATGATGTAGTCCCGATCTCCAACAAAGAAGTCTCATATGTGGTGCCGAGTCTAGATATCTGTATGGCTAACGACATACTCCTGCTCGCATCATCATCATCGCAGGTTTTTCATCCGCTCAGTGCTTCGGGCACCACTAACTCAGTGACCAAAGAGGCCACGCATGTAGTAGTGGGCCCCCTTGTTCGGTACTTTGGGAACAACTTTAAAATGGCGTATAACACGTGCGTTCTGTCTTTTTTATACATAGGGTCACGTGTGTAGTGACGGATGCGCTGAATGGGTGTGCTGTGGGTGTATATCCATGAGGGAGTGTGGTTCATCACATGCAGAAAGTGGCAGGCACCGCGCGGTGCCTGCCACTTTGTGCATGTAAATGCAATGCATGCGTTTTTAACATTGCGGCGAGGTGCAGCTTGAAGCCGCACCCACCGCAATGTTAAAAATGGAGGATGTGACCGCCAGGGTGGCGGTCACATCCTAATTGCACAGGAGGGAACGCCACAGCACATGCGGCCGTTCCCTCCTACTCAGGGCTTGCGTCCGTCCGCGATCATAATGGGCCCCTAAGTTTGGTATGGGAGGGCGGGAGCCGCAAGACTTTTCATAGCAAACAGGAGTATCCCGGGGATTAGGCACCCCGAGACACTGCAGGAACCAGCTCTGGGCATGGAGGTCTCCAGGACTCTCGAAGGCACCAGGCGGAGGTCCACCGAGCCCATGTCACACAATACAGAAATCTCCAGGGGGGCGGGGGGGCGTGGACGCGCAAGTGGCGCAAGGGGGTTGTAAATGTGGTACAGTGTTTTGTTTTACTTTGCTTTCCTGATCCAGGGTAAATATAACGGGTTTTGTACAGCCAGTACCTTTCTGCCTGTTACCATAGTAACAGTTCATGAAACACTTGCGTGAGCACAGAGGTTAGAAGTTCACCACAATATGTTGCTAATTGAAATAGTTACTGTGCTGGAGATTCATATTTTTTTCATAGGAACCGTTAGTCGTACAAGAAGTCAGTGGAAAAGTTTTGTTAGGGATTCCTTCCTGTTCGTGGAGTATTAGGGTAACGTGCTCCAAGCGTGACTTTACGAAGCTCAATGTTCATTGGCTGTGAAGTATTAAACGTAGAAGGTTTGGCAGTAATTCCTTGCTCGTCTGTGGAACAACATGGACATTTTATTGGCTAAAGTGTTCCGAGCACAAGTTTGCTCCTTATTGGGTGGGAACGGTACACTGTTGTCGGTGATATTGTGATGCATTTTCCAAAAGAGTATGGGGAAAGAAAGTAGTAGAGGGCAGGTTAGGAACACTATTAACTCTGTACAGTGCCCATAAGGTGGTGGAGAGGGATTATGAGGGAAAAATATTTTTTTATATGTTTAAAGGGCCATTTATATAATTGTCGTGTGGTGTATAAATCATGGCGGAAAAGTTTGCTGGTGACATAGTTCTTAGGAGTACTATTTACTTATAATGTGGTGTTTACTTTCCTGATGGGGAGGTGTGGTTGCGCAGCAAAAAATTCAGTCTAGGTTTGAAACAGTTTTTATTAAGCAAATACAAATAAACTTTCTTCAGAAACTATTGCTGTATATATGAAAGGGGTCACAATTAAAACTGGAATTTCATAAAATATCAGTTAAGCATGGCTATATACATCTTTTTTGTGCTACAATTTGTAAAATGTTACCCCACATTCTTGATGATGTAAGAGGGCATCAGTTACTTTTAGATATAGTAGAATAGGAGTGCTACAACAAACACTCCCGCACTATATTATCTCAGATCAAGATAACAAGTAAAAAACAGTTAAATACAATTATTTCATATTTCTAAGAAATGCATGCATTATTATTTTTCAAATTTGTATTCTGTACAATTCAAGAACGTGCTGACGTAGTGTTTAGAGGTTGCAGAATGTTCCGCTAATAAATCACATATTCACTAAAGAATATATAGGATGGTACTCTTATAATATAAAGTACAGGTCCTATATATTCTTTAGGGAGAAGGTGAATAGGAACCAAAAAACAAGAATAGAAATGAGAAAATAACATTCAGAAATGTAGGGTTTTTTAAATATTTAAAGTAACAAAGTATGCATGATAGCTATATTTTTGTGTTCTGCTGTATCGTAGAATTTCTGATCAAGTACTTTTTAATATTTAAAAGTTATATTATAGATGGCGCTGAAAAATCTCCCATTCCTCTTCTCTAGCAATAGGACAATCTATTATAATATTATGATCGGTACCATTGTTACAGGAAGAAGAAAAGGAAAATAAAGTTATGTATTTAACAGAACATCCATATTGAAATACTTTTGAGCAGTAATTATTTACTGAACTTCTTTTCTGCGAGAGGTGAAAAAGTTTGATCTTCGTGGTGACGGGTCATAAACTCCTCTGAGATCATGACGGTGAGAATAATATTATGTATATATTCTCACAGCACATGATCACAAGGGGAAAATAGATTGAAAAGCGCAAGCCGGTAACGTTGCTTACTTATCGTTACTCTTTGTGACGACGGATCGTGAACTCCACTAAGATCACCAAGACTGTTAGTGTTATAATATACATATTAGGAGTATGTGATCTCTAGGGGAAAACACATAAACAACTGGAAGATGGTGACGTTGATTGTAAATGTTTAGGGTTTGCGTCGACGGGTCACCAACACCTCTCAAGCGAAGTACACTGTCAATATTATAATATAAAAATATATATAAGTTGAAAGGAGCCAGAAAAGGAGCAATGTTTGTTATAATCTATCTGTTTCTGAAAACAAGCTGCTGACGTTACAGAGAAAAAGCGAAAAACATCGATCGTAACACGTATAAGGTATTATTCCCTACATACGTTGGAGAGTTTAAAAAGTGTTACTCGTGAAACTGTGTTTTTCGCATCACAATTAAAAACATCTAAATAGAAGACATAAAAAAAATATCGTTATCATTAGAAGAAAAAAAAAGTATTAATATTTGAAAGGAGCCAGAAAAGGAGCAATGTTTGTTATAATCTATCTGTTTCTGAAAACAAGCTGCTGACATTACAGAGAAAAAGCGAAAAACATGCAATAACATTTTTTTCTAGATATAAATGTTTAAATATTAACAAATAGCCGCAAATTATAACTAAGTACTGTGCCTATGCCATATTGAAACAACTTACAACTCCGGAATATGTTTGTTGATACAAAAAGAGAATCCGATGCTAGAAAACGGAACCTGCAACATAGATTGGCGACTCTGAAATAACTCGAGAAAATGAAACTAATTGCACAGTAGGTGTGGTATACATAGTTTTTGGTTGTTTAGTAGTCTACGGAAGGAAGCTTTGGGTCCGCCTATTTAGATGTCACGTTTTGCAGTTTATACGTGCTCACGTTTTAACTGTTTTTCTTCTGCACGTGTTCGGAAAAGTTACAAACTGTGAAGCTGTAAAGGTTTCGATTTCGATCGTAACGCATATAAGGTATTATTCTCTACATACGTTGGAGAGTTTAAAAAGTGTTACTCGTAAAACTGTGTTTTTCGCATCATGATTAAAAACATCTAAATAGAAGACATAAAAAAAATATCGTTATCATTAGAAGAAAAAAAAAGTATTAATATTTGTTATTATTATACTTTTTGATTTAAAAAATGCTACCATTTGTAAATCGTAAACCTATCCTCGGAAAGGTGTGCTGCCGCTTGGGGCGTTGGGAAGATTAATAAATAATAAATGCCCTTTTCTATGCACCTATAAACTTGGCTTTTAAACTTTCAATTGCCCAGTCTGTATCTTTACACTTCCACCAAACACTCTGTCACTGCTGTTTTAGTTTTGTAGTGACTCATTCATCGGTATGTAGTAATCCATTCACTACATTAAAACACTAATGGCATATATACAATAACTGGCATATCCCCAGGAATATGGCAGTTATTGTGCACCGTGATACCACCACAATGGTTGCGCCATATTTACAATGCGGTGCACCATGGGATAAAAACGGCACATGGGTTTGTGTACGCTTACAGTGCTCTTACGATGCGAGTGCGTAAGACATCCCGACGCGATTTGCATAATTGCTTTTAAAAGTAATATACGCTTATTAAAAGTTTAAAAAACTATTTTCATAATTATCTAGATAATGTCTTCTCTTAGTATATACATTAAATACTTAAATAATTAAAAAATGTCGCGCCTTTCGAGTACGGGGTGCCGTACATGATGTCACACGGAAGCGTTGATTTTGATTTGATTTTGATTTGATTTGAAAAGAATTTGTTGAGCGCGGCTAACACCATTAGGTTTCTTGGCGCTGTGCTGGGGCGTGGTGAGAATAAATAAAGAGGAAACAGAATCTAAGAATACGAAATAGTAAAAAGGAAGGTTTTAAGAAGTGATCTAAAGGCAGAATATGAAGGTGCCAGTCTAAGGGAGAGAGGAAGGGAGTTCCAAAAGGATGGGGCCAAAAGAGAAAACCTCAGGCCCCCATGTTTTTTCCTCTTGAACCTAGGGACGGATAACAGGGCCATTTGGGATGAACGTAAGGTACGGGACGGAGTGTAAGAGTGAAGAAGAGAGGAAATAAAAGAGGGACCTAAACCAGAGAGAGACTTATAAATGGTGCAGCCTAACTTGAATTGGCAGCGGGCGGAAACCGGCAGCCAATGAAGACTCTTTAAGAGTGGACGGACGTGCTGATCTCTGGGCTGGTGAAAAATCAGGCGAGCAGCCTGATTTTGTATCAGCTGGAGTCTTCTCTGTTGGTACTCAGGAATACCGACGTATAGCGCGTTGGCATAGTCGAGTCGACTGATCACTAACGCCAGGAGTGCTAACGTGAGCGCTTCGGTGGTAAGAAGGCGAGATATTTTCCGGAGTTTCCTGAGTTGGAAGTGGCTGGCGGACACCACTGCACTGATCTGGGGAGTCATTGAAAGATCATTGCTGATAATGACACCCAGACTTTTGGCAGAGTGGACTGGAGAGGGAGGGCTTCCAAGACTGGCAGGCCAGATGGAAGGTTGCCATGGGTTGGAAGCTCCCCCGACAAGAATTAGTTCAGTCTTGTCGGGGTTGAGCTTCAGGTGATTTAAGCTCATCCAGTCACTGATGAAGCAGAGTGTATTTTGAAAAATAGAGATGGAATCCTCAGAAGAATCAATATTAAAAATCAATTGGATATCGTCCGCGTAGTTGAACACGATAACGTTCAACCCGCGGAGAGCACGGAGTAACGGGGCCAAATACAAATTAAAAAGAAGAGGGGATAATGAAGAGCCCTGAGGAACACCACAGGACAGCTCAACCTGAGTGGCAGAGAACTGAGACAGCCTGACAGCTTGTTGTCGTCCCGTCAAAAAGTACTGAACCCAGTCAAGGGCGGTCCCTCGGATGCCGGCCTCCTCGACACGGTCGACCAGGATCCCATGGTCGACCGTGTCGAAGGCGGCCGATAAATCCAGAAGGACCAGGGCTTGTCGGATGTTAACATCAGCCCTTCTGCGCAATTCATCCATCACGGAGAGAATGACAGCCTCCGTTGAATGCGCAGGTCTAAACCCTGCCTGCCTAGAATCCAAGACACACGAGTCCTCGATGAAGGAACTGAGTGTGTGGGTCACGTGCGATTCCAGAACTTTGCTGAGGAAGGGGAGAAGGGATATAGGGCGGTAGTTGCTCAGAATGGAGGGGTCTGCTGAAGGTTTTTTTAAAATGGCAACCACCTCGGCTTGTTTGAAAGAGCAGGGGACAGCCCCAGTGACCAAAGAGCTATTTATGAGGGCCAGGGGGGGCTCAGGACAGGAGATGAAAGCTGCTCGAAGAACCGAGGGGGGACAGCAATCACGAGGAGAGCCAGAAGAAATTTTGTGCAGAAGCGAAAGAAAAGTAGCCATCGGAATGGGGGGAATAGCAGTAAGAGTGTGAGAATTGGAGTATTTAGAGGGCTCAGAGGTTAGGGAGTGAGCAGGTAAGGTTTGGGCAGCAATACTAGATTTAATTTTGGCTATTTTTTCAATAAAAAAAGCATTCAAGGAATCGCACAGGATTTGGGAGGGAAGTGGCCCTAATGTAAGTCTGGCTGGGTTAGATAGTTCTTCCACAATGGCAAATATGTCCTTCGACTTATTTGTAGAATCCATAATTTTAGTGGAAAAATAAGTGGATTTAGCAAGAGCTATAGCGATTTTATACTTTTTCAGTGAAGAGGAGAATACCTCCTTATTCTCAGGGGAGTAACCTCGACGCCAACGTCGTTCTGCTTGGCGGAGGCCTAATTTAAGGGCTCTCAGGTCCTCGGTGAACCACCTTTGAGCATCGTGGCCGCGTCTGGCTCTGACTAATTTTAGCGGAGCTACTGCATCAGCGGCGGAGGTGAGCCAGCGAGTGAGGTTTAGTGACTGGGTGTCAATAGAGGCAGGTGGGTCGAGGGTAGAAGGAGCAGAGGAGCTAAGAATAGAATGAAAAGTATTTGGGTCTGACCTATTCCAATTGCGGGCCAGGAAGTTCGTCTCTTGAGGCTTAACGGTGGGGCAGGGAATCCCTAGCGTAAATGTGATTAAAAAATGATCTGACCACAAGCATGGCAGGATGAGGGGAGCTGAAATGTCCAAGCCAGATGACCACACCTGATCTAGGATGTGCCCTTTTGAATGCGTAGGCGAATAGATATGCTGAATGCAATTCAGACCTGACATGAGGTCCGTAAAGGCTAATGAACTGGGAGATTCGTGGGGGTCCAAAGGCCAATAATTAAAATCGCCTAAGACCAATATGTTAGAATTGTTAATGGAGAGCTGGGCGATGAGGTCCCCAAACTGAGCAGGAAAGTTGGGCATGGATGAGGGAGGACGGTAGGTCAGAGCACATATAAGAGAGGATCCTGGCAGTTCCAATCGGATTACCAGGCAGTCTACTGAGGGGATGCTGGTAGTGGGCACTATGGAGAAGCGAATCGGGTGCTTAAAAAGAGCGGCAACTCCCCCTCCGACTTTGCCGGAGGCACGATTTACTTGTAGTATATGATAACCGGGGGGGGGTGGCAGCCAAGATATCGGGGGCAGAATCGTCAGTTAACCAGGTCTCGGTCAACAATAGGATGTCGGGTTGTTCTGACTCCAGAAGATGGAAAATGTCGAGTTGGTGACTGACCAGAGACCGGGTATTAAGATAAAAAACTGAGAGGGAATGATGGGGAGGTTTTGTCAATAAGTGGGGACCAGGTCTGGGGTCCGAAATCAGGGGCCTTGGGATGGTGTATGGCCGTGTTATTTCGGGAAAAGAGCTGCGGGTGGTAAGCAGGCCTAAAGAAACCAACCTGGGAACAGACTCAGGTGGAGGAAGCGCAGGATTGTGACATGCAACGAGTGATGCGCGGGTGTACGTGAGTAGAGGGACAGAGTGACACGCCCCTAGCCCCGGCCGGCCGCGGACGGGCGCAGACGGGCTTAACTCAGGCGCAAATCCGGCGCGCCTACGACGCGCCCGCTGCGCTCGTCCGCTGCGCTGACACATGGGGGGCCGTTAAAATAGGAGGATGGCGAGGGGGTGTGGCGAGGCTCTAGCTCGAGCCAACCCATTACAAGATGGCGGCCGCTGGGAAGCCCGTTAGGCGGGGCGACCACAGCCGGCGGCCAGGCACCAGGCGGGAGGCGGTGTTATCAGGAGAAGAGCAACCCCGCTTGTATTCAGCGGAGAAAGGTAGGAAGTTAAAAATAATAGAGGTCGCTGCTAGCGATCAGCAGGACCAGAGTGATTTAAAATACCTGCTCGTAGTCAGCAGAGATATCCAAAAATAACAAAGGCAGCGCACCAGCAGTTGCGTGACAGCCCCCTGCCACAGGGCTGTTTTAGCAATCACAGGGAGCGAGGGGAGGGGACCTAAAATAGGAGGATGGCGAGGGGGTGTGGCGAGGCTCTAGCTCGAGCCAACCCGTTACAAGATGGCGGCCGCTGGGAAGCCCGTTAGGCGGGGCGACCACAGCCGGCGGCCAGGCACCAGGCGGGAGGTGGTGTTATCAGGAGAAGAGCAACCCCGCTTGTATTCAGCGGAGAAAGGTAGGAAGTTAAAAATAATAGAGGTCGCTGCTAGCGATCAGCAGGACCAGAGTGATTTAAAATACCTGCTCGTAGTCAGCAGAGATATCCAAAAATAACAAAGGCAGCGCACCAGCAGTTGCGTGACAGCCCCCTGCCACAGGGCTGTTTTAGCAATCACAGGGAGCGAGGGGAGGGGACCTAAAATAGAATAAATCAATAAAACGTTGATGCGACGCGTAACTTCAAAGCGTATTCGTACCAAATGCGCGGGTACACACAGAGTGCGATTTGCCATACAGTATGGTGCAATCACCATACGCATACGCGTACGGTACGATTATCCCCCAAAAAACAATGAAAAAGGAATTAAATAGAATTTAATTTTAATATATTAAAAAAAATATATATATATTTTTCAATTTACTTTTGTTATTATTTTACATTAAGGATATGAAATATAACTTAAAAAATTAAATAAATATAAATATTTATAAGAAAAATGTAGAAAATTAGCATAAAAAGGAAGAAATACAAAAATTAATGCATTTAAAAATTATCATTTACAAAACTTTGAAATTCACTGAAAAAACCATAGGTTTCACACATGTTATAGTTAGCTGGATATTTCACTTATACAAAACCGTTGAAATTCCCCCGTTATAGGTAGTTTAGCTAACTATAACTCGCGCGCCCGCAATGCATTGCTGATGACGTCACATATTACATCACTCATGACATGGCCAGTGACATCACTGATGACATCACTGATGACATCTCAAATGACATCACTGATGCCGTCATCCTTGTGAAAGAGTGACAGACCTCCTCTCACCCTAATATTACCTTTGATACACACATTCAAAAATAGAAACTAACATTTTCAAAAAAATGGAGATACCAATACCAGTTACAACAACGTATTCAGTAATTCCAATATCTACATACTCATCCACTCATTCACCAACAGTTCTATATAGTCACTCATACATGTACTCACTCATCATATGTACTCATACATCTATACATCCTGTTGCACACCGATACTCATCCATAGAGTTATTCACACACATACTCACAGATGCAAATAAACAATCAAACATCCATTTACTTGAATAGAGCTATACACACACACCACTACACTAACTTCTACAGAAATGTACACATACTTATTCTCTTAAACAATCACTTATAGAAACACATACTTATTTATACAGGAACTCTTTTAAACTCTCACTCTCACATGTACTCACTTATATACATCAATACTCACATATACTAGTTTAAAACATATGTAGTTACTCATAAAGATACTATTGAGACAGTCATTCACTCACTAACACACCCATACACACACTCATCCACCCATGCAGTCCTGCACAAATGCTTTCTTCAAAACACATACAAACAGTGAGTCACTCATTCATGCATTTATGCGCTAAGTAATATCCCCCACCGAACCATACAGACATTCATACTGATACTCAAAAAACCAACTAATAATCCATATACACACTCATGTAGCTACTCACCAACCCATGCAGCCACCTATACACAAGGTGAGACACTGATACAGATATTTAAGTATTTAAAAATTACTCTCTCATACATGTATTCACTAAGATACACTTAATAAGTCAGTTACACAATCAATTTTACAAAACAAAACATCCATTTAGACACTTATTTACCCATTTATTCTTCCATCGACCTTTAGATATACATATATAAAAAATATTTATTTTTCAGAAAGACACACATTCACTGGATGATGTCATCAGTGATGTCATTTGAGATGTCATCAGTGATGTCATGAGTGTTTTCACTAACCATGTCATGAGTGATGTAATATGTGATGTCATCAGCAGTGCATTGCGGGCGTGCAAGTTATAGTTAGCTGAACTAACTATAACGGGGGAATTTCAATGATTTTGTATGAGTGAAATGTACAGCTAACTTTAACATGTGTAAACCTATGGTTTTTTCAGTGAATATATATATATATTGTGAGGCAGGACTATTGGAGCAAATCGACTGATTCCACTCAGTGATGGGCGCTGATGACGGCGCGAACATCGCCGAAATGCATTTGCCGCCACTGACATTTCTGTGCACCTGAAAAATAAAAACATTACCAAAGGATTCCCCCTCAGGCCTTTGCTTTCTCGTTGGAGGGAGATGTGGATTATATATATATATATATATATATATATATATATATATATATATATATATATATATATATATATATATATATATACTTCCAAAACATGGTCTCTCTTTCCGGCCTCTGGGCACTCTTCGGTGGTGCGAAAGGAAAATAGCAGAGCCTCGCAGATAATGTTTCCCCAACACTCCTTTTCCAAGCAGTAATTTCCTCGCACTTGCAGCATAAATGACGCTTGCTCCAAACTCGCTTTTCACTCCTGCTTTATTTTCAGCATTTTCAGCTTACCCCAGGGGCAGCTGGTATGCTGAAAATGCTGAAAATAAAGCAGGAGTGAAAAGCGAGTTTGGAGCAAGCGTCATTTATGCTGCAAGTGTGAGGAAATTACTGCTTGGAAAAGGAGTGTTTGGGAAATATATATATATATATATATATATACATATATATATATATATATATCTATATCACAGAAAAAAATCATAGGTTTCAGGGATGTTATAGTTACTGGACATTTCACGTGTACAAAACCATAGAAATCCCTCCGTTATAGTTAGTTCACATAGTTTAGTTACTAATCCATGTATTAAGTGAGCCCCCTCCCAAAAAAAACAAATTTAAAAAATGGCCGGACCCGGGTGATGGGTCCCAGGGGCCAAAAGTGGCCACAGGAGGGGGGCAAAGCAGACCACCTACAAATTAAAAACTATAATTAAAAAAAAGGCCCATGCCCCGGGGATGGGGTCCTCGGGGCAGAGTATGGCCTTGGGAGGGGGGCCAGGCGGCCCCTTTCCTGTTTTTTTTTAAATTAAAAATTGGGGGCAGGCCCTGGGGGATGGGGTCCCCAGGGCCAAAAAAAAAAGAAAAAGAAAGGGGGCTGCCCAGCCCCCCTTCTTAAAAGTAAATATTTTTTAAAACGGGATCGGGAGGAGGCCAGGCCCCCTCCCTTTACCTCTCTGCAAACACGCCCCAGGCGCGTTTGCAGAGGGGAACTAATTCCCCTTGCATACCGGGGGTCCCTGGAGGCCAACTAGCCCACCAGGAGCCTCCAGTATGGGCCAGGGGGCTGCGTTGCAGAAAGGTATACAAAGGGGCGTGGCCTCAGAACACCTCTCTGCAACGCAGCCTTCTGGCGCATACTGGAGGTTCCTGGTGGGTTAGATGGCCCCCAGGGACCAACATTGACTGGTTTAACTTGGAAATTTGTCTAAGTGTGGAGTTTTGGAACTTAAAAAAATTCCTCTAAAATCAGCCGAACTACGGATTCCGATTTACTCACCTCTTATCAGGAGAGACCTCAGCGCTGCATCTTTCAACCCACTATTGTTACTGAAAAGTAATTCTAACCATACTTACAGTAACTTGAATTTCCTTCCATACGCTAACATTGACAGGTTTCACTTGGAAATTCTTCTAAGCGTGGAGTTTTGGAACTTTACAAAATTCCTCTAAAATCAGTCGAACTACGAATTACGATTTAATCACCTGTTATCAGAAGAGACCTCAGTGCTGCATCTTTCAGCTCACTACTGTTCCTGAAAAGTAATTTTAACCGTACTTACCAGTAACTTGAATTTTCTTCCATAGGATATCATTGCCTGCTATATAAAATATATATTAATTAAAAAAATATAAAATAAAATAACAAAATATTACAATTTCAATATTTTTAAAAACATTTGTTTTCAATTTATATTAAAAATTTGTAATGTAATCTAAAAAATAAAATATCTAAAAATAAATACTTTAAAACAATGTAGTAAAGCAGTATAAAAAATAACAATTATTACATTTAAAAATGATCATTTACAAAACCTTTGAAATTCACTGAAAAAACCATAGTTTTCAGCCACGTTATAGTTAGGAATTAGCATTTAAAAAACCTTAGAAATTCACAAAAAATACCATAGGTTTCAGCCACGTTATAGTTAGGAATTAGCATTTAAATAAACCTTAGAAATTCACTGGAAAAAACATAGGTTTCACACATGTTCTAGTGAGCTGGACATTTCACTCATACAAAACCATTGAAATTCTCCCATTATGGTTAGTTTAGCTAACTATAACTCGTGCGCCCGCAATGCACTTCTGATCAACTTCTGGGCAAACCACCTAAGTCTGAGGATGAACTCTACTTCCCTGACTACTGAATAGAACTGGGCCACCAAAGAGATTTCTAAATCCGAACTGCTTTGACAAAAAAAAGATAAAGCTAGGGTAACATTGTATTATTTTATTTGTGTCTAACTGACTACTTCAGCTCTACCGTTTTAGACAGTGTTAGGTCGGATTGGTGTTTGACCAGTGTGCAGTGAAAAAGCCTCCGCCATTCACTTCAAGGACATTGGAGAGACAATAGATGAGATAAACAAGGACCCCCTGGGTAGTGGTAAGGTACAGACTCCTAGGGCAGGGTAACAAAATATGTGAGTAAAATATCCTAGGCCATCCATTAAATAGTGGATGGCCTAGGATATTTTACTCACATACATTGGAGAGACAATGCCTGCCTACATCCTGTGCCTATCTATCCTTTCTTTAATCCCCTGGCAGGACTGCACCACAATATCTGATTTACAATACTGGCCAATGTGTGCTTCGTGAATCAAAGAGTATCAGCAATGTACCACCATGCTTAAATTGGAACATGTAAATGCACCAATAACATAAATTAGTGAGTGTGTTGAGTTGATGTGTGTGGTGACAGACAGCGAGAGTGGGTGTTTAATTATAATTATTAAGCTTGATTGTGTCTATGATAATTTATAATGTGGGGGGCCTAATTGGTGATAATGTTTTTCCTGAACGTGATTTTTTCCTTCCCCTTGATTCTTAGTGAGGTTTGTTTTCCGGGTCCACATTGCTTTGTTTTCTGGTTCACACTCCTCAAAGACCCGGGCAGTCAGTTTAAGTAACAAACACATACCTAGTCTCCATAAAAAAATTACTCAATGTTTCTCTTGTTGTTCACCATTCACAGCATTGCCCTACACTACAGGTCAATCTTTCTTATTTGAGTACAGACTATGGAGTTGGACATATTCATTGCTCGGAGTCAGGAGGACAATGGAAGGACTCAGGGCGTGAGTCGTGACTGCTTCAACAACTGCCAGAAGAAAAAAGCTATCAACTTCACAGAAACTAACATGGTGATGACTCTAAGAGGCCTACGGCTGGTGAGAGGTCCATTGATTATGTCAGTCATATCACATTATGCATGAACTACGATAAATGTAATGAAGATGATCATGGCAGTTGCGAGTTTGTTCAGCCCAATACATGCAGCCACTTATCTGTGATTGTTGGCTATTGCAATTGCTCTCACTTAATTTATTGCACATCAGTCATAAAATGAATTCTTGCAAAGGACTATGCTCTTGCTCTGCGTCTGGAACTTCTTGGTACACTCCTTATTAAGCTTACCTTCTGTCCTTTTGACAACGGCCCCTCGCGGCGGGATGCCTGGCTTTCACCTTGCGGATACCCTGCCGGGGTTATCTCACAGGGGAATACCAGGACGGGTTCCCTAAGCAAGCGCTTAGAAACCGCTCGGTGATTTGCGCTATATAAATTCCTGTACATTTACATTCCTGTACATTTACATTCTATAATATCATTTCTGTTTTACAAAATTCACAGGTCTTCTCTCCTCCTGCACAAAAAGCATAAGCACCATAACACTCATGCTTACCTTACCGGACCACTTCAGCCAGGTACCCAAGACTGACAGACAGTCTAAGAAGAATGCAGATGCAACACCCAATTTGACAATACAGTATGATATTTCATTTAATGATACTTTTTTGGAACTGTCTGTGTTGTTCGCTTCACTCCGACTTAATTTCTGTTTACTATTTTGCAAACCTAGGTGAAAGAACATCTAGATATATATTATTAAAATATAACTTGGGTATTTCTGGGGCTGATGCGCTGTTTGCAAACTATGCAATGCATTTAAGTTAACTGTGTCAAAGTCATTCATTCGTTTCCTCCCACATCAGATTGATGATGGCTGGCTGCTCATCGCCCAGATGAATATTGTCTTTTTGTAGTATTTGTCTTTGGCACACCTTTCCCCAAATCCCCTTTCCAATCCATTCATCAAACCCCTAACGCAGTTCCCCGGGCTGTGTGATTTATTGAGGTGTGAATATTTAATTTGTACCATTAATTGATCACGCACTTGGTGGGGCGGATGGGATGAAAGCAACACCAACTCAGTGCAGGATCTTCAGTTCTATTACTCAAGCAATAACCAAAACTGGCTCCATTTACCCACCCAAGCATAAAAATTGACCGATATTTTAGATCTAGAAGATCATTTGTCAACATCACCATTCAGGCATTGTGTTGCGTAAATGCTTAACTTTGTCCACTCCAGACTTAGGGGTCCATTAGGATGTCGGGCGGTGGCACCACCTCGGTGGTGGCGGGGCGGAAAAACAACTCTTTCCGCCCGCGAGCAGCGGTACTCACGTCCGCCACATTAGGATAGCATAACATACGTCATTTCCGGTCCGCCGCGGAGCGACGCGCACCGCCATCAAAGTGCGCCCGCCACCGCGGCGGCGGCAGCCAATCGAGACTCACCGCCGTGTCGAATGACGTCTGCCCCGCTCGACAAATTAGGATGGCCCAAACAAGCAGGTGCACCGCAGCGGAGACACCGCCCAGCCTGAGCTGGCGGAAAGTCGACAGCGGAGCGCGATCGCCGGAACCCGGTCATGAACGCCATGGACCCAGCCCTCCATAGGCATCCAGTGATGTACCTGCTGCAACACTATCGTCAGATGGGCCGCCGCTGACGAAGCCGCAGGTACGCAACTACCCAAATGCAACACACAACACACAGGCCGACACAGGGTCCAATCACCATACAGAGACCCTGCTGGGGGTCACAACACATCCACAAGGGCACCCACACATGACCCACCTGACAACAAAGCACCCCTCAGCATCCGGGACACGCATCGACCGCCAACTAGCAGCAACGTCCCAGTCCCGGTCACGTCACTGCCGCGGTCAACACATGCGCACTATGCAGAAGGCAGGGCCACTCCAAGGCATGGACAGGGCACAAACACCATAGGGACACACCACCCCCAACCACACATCAACACACCCCAACAAGTCACAGGCCAGGTGCCCATCCTGTGCACCCCCATGCACACCAACAAGCATTGCAACAACAAGCACAATACACACTCTCTACACCACACAACACACAACCAGGGAGACAGACACTACAGGAGTGGCTGACAAGGTACACACAACACCAGTGCCACACACACTGAAGGCTCACAATCCCTCCCATCACATACACACACAAACAAACACACACCCTGGGTGTAGCCACAAACACAACACACACACAGGGATGCCTCAACAGATGCCTGCACAAGAACAACACACAAATACTACAGGAACACATACTGAACTCCAACAGAAACAGACATACCCTGTCAGTCAAACTGGGGAAAAGCAACGGGAGCACAGACACAACAGGAGTACACAACATCATCACTCAGGAACAAAACACACACACCATAACACAAATCACACAAGAAGTGCATCTGGACAAACACACACTGCCACATCAAACCGACCACAGATGCACATGAAACCATAATCAACAAACACCACAAGGCATCAGGGGATGCACATCAGGCAATGCCAAGGCCATATACACACAGCACTGCATGCTCAACAAGCAGTGTGTGCATAACAAGCACAACAGCCACACACACACATGATTGACACAACCTCATCACACACACCACAATTCAGCACTGCACAAATACAACAGCACACCCAAGAACTGAAGCAATACCACAGCCAACACCCACACATCCAACACAACAACTACACATGCACCACTTTGGCATACAAGAGCCCAGCCACCTCCACCAGAGCACTGGCCAGCACACACAGCTGAAGTGCACATGACCACCACAGAATGACCAATAGCACAAGGACAGCGCACATAAACCATTGGGGCAATGTCCAGAGTGGAATAACACTTATGTCCCAAGAACTGCACCACAAAGCACAAGCCCACACATGAAGTGAAACCAAGGGGACAGCTCACATCAAAGTGAAACAGCCTGCATATCAGTAGCAGACATGTAAGGGGTGTGCTACACACAAATAGAGGGAGGGAACACCCACAATGGCCAAGCACATTTGCACACATAGTGGATGGCCTAAAACCAAACACACCATTCCATACAGGACTCGAAAAAGCACCATGTGTCTGCAATGCATGACAAACACAAACACAATGCCAATGTGAAGCAGCAGGGCCACACAGTCTACACAAAAATACCTAAGACACATTGAGGATCAATTAAACACAACACTGATGTGCAACTCACACACTTTGCACACTTCAAACTTACAAACACAACAAGGAGGAGTCACACACAACACCATGGACACACCAACACACAGCACAGTGCACTACAAACAGCTCACACAAGTGCATGCAATCCTCTACACGGGGCAAGACAAAACAAACAACAGGAATACAACTCCTGGGTGACACATGTGTTTCACTCACAATACAGGGGCACACATACATCCACTACAAACTGACACCCTTCACACTGCACACCTCTGCTACACCCAAGACCACGCATCTCATGTAGGCCATGGTACCAGGACCAAGGGCCAACACACGATGACCATACACATACAAGGCTGGGCACACAGAAAGGAATCCACACACATACTTCATGATATATCCCAGCCAGCTTATGAACATTTGCACAGCATCACACCCTGTGCTGGCAATGTCTCCCAACCTGACATGAGAACAGTGTAGGCAACAATAGCAAATCACCAACAAGATAACTGCATAGCAGGTAAAATAGCCATCACAGATTGCACTATTTGCAGGGTCAGAATGGACTGAAGACCCAGTCACCCCTGTCTAAAAATCTGATGCCTGCAAAGAGTCTTGCAATGTTGAAGTGATACATAGAGCATGGTGCACAGGCAATCAAATGCAAACAGAAACAGAACTTTAATCAGCAAGGACACTGACAAAACAAACAACAGAAGTAACTGTATGTATTCACATATTGCACAGATCTAGCGGTACAACAATAGTAGACAACAGCAAGGCACAAAATGATGTACAAATGCCAGATATCATGCACAGGTGAAACACAAACAGGAAGGCCAGTGTCAATAGCACAGGGGAGAGTACAGCACAGCAGAGCAACAGGGCCAGTGTTCATAGCACAGGTGAGAGTACAGCACAGCAGAGCAACAGGGCCAGTGTCCATAGCACAGGGTAGAGTACAGCACAGCAGAGCAACAGGGCCAGTGTCCATAGCACAGGTGAGAGTACAGCACAGCAGAGCAACAGGGCCAGTGTGCATAGCACAGGGTATAGTAAAGCACAGCAGAGTAACAGGGCGAGTGTCCATGGCACAGGGGAGAGGCCAACACAGCAGAGCAACAGGGCCAGTGTCCATGGCCGGGTGCACAGCAAGAAGACGATAGGCTGCACAGGGGAGAGTACAGCACAGCAGAGCAACTGGGCCAGTGTCCATAACACAGGGGAGAGTACAGCACAGCAGAGCAACAGGGCCAGCAGCACACCCATGTTCGAAACAATGTTGAGGACTAGCACACCTGTATGAGGCACAGGCGTATGGGGGTGATGTCAACTGACTCCTGGCTGTCATGCGGACTTGTACCTGGCTGTGTGTCGGGGACAGCAGGCCCACTTGACTGTGGTGACAGAGGCCCAGGTGCTGTGGGGCTAACAGTGGCTTGGCAAGCTGGAGGGCTGTGTGGACCAGGTGGCATAGTGGCACGTGGAGGTGGAGTCATGCAGACCTCTGACACAGTGTGGGTGGGAGAGGTTGGAGGGGTTCCCTTCCACTTTTTGGGAATATGAAATGGCTTCCCTGTCTTGGGGTTGCTGGGAAGTGGTGATGACACAACAGGCACACACCCCAACTGTCCCACATCAGGGGCAGACACTGGCACAAACTCTGGAGATGTTCTGGATCCCGCAGAACGCTTGGTCTGGCTACGTCTCTGGACCACCTTCCTCTCTTTGCCAGGTGTACCCCTTACCGTGCCCTCCTTTGCCTTCTTGCCAGGGGTGGTCTCTACCGTGCCCTTCTTTGCCTTCTTGCCAGGGGTGGTCTCTACAGTGCCCTCCTTTGCCTTCTTGCCGGGGGTGGTCTCTACAGTGCCCTCCTTTGCCTTCTTGCAGGGTTGGTCTCTACAGTGCCCTCCTCCACCTGCATCAATGGACGTGGAATTGGGGTAGATGTTTTGGGTGGATGTGTCCCTGTGCTCTTCCTAGGTGTACCCCTGACATGCAACACCTCCTCAGTGGGCACAGACACTGCATGGGTAGGTTTGTGTGATGTTTTAGTGACAGAAGAGTCTTTTGCTGGTGATGCCTCTGCGGCATGGGAGCCTGATATCTGCCTGATTGCTCTTCTGGTCTTGCTCTTCCCTGAATGGCTCTTGTCTGTGCCTTCTGGGGTGGCCATGCTCTTCAGTGGGGATGTTGTCTGTGGGCGGGAGTGTTTGGCTTGTGTCTGTTGTGTGCTTCTTGTGCTGTACCTTTTCGTTGACGCAGGCGAACCGTGCACACTGTCATCTGATGTGGCCACTGACTGGGGGGTGGACAAAGGCACCTGAGCTGCAATGGTAGCATGTGCCTGTTGAAGGGCTGACGTGACTGTGGATGACAACCCCTGGACTGTACGGTGTAGCCCACCCACGTCAGAGTGTATGCTCTCCATGTATGCAACCACCTGGCCTAATTTCTTGTCATGGTCACTGAAGGCATTGAGCAGGACGGTCTGGCCCACACAAAGCTGGTGCAGGAGCTCAACACACTCTGCACTGAGGGCAGCAGAGGGGACAGGTGCAGGTGCAGCGGTGCCAGGTGTGAATGTGACTCGTCCCCTCTTAGTGACACGGATACGGGCAGCACCAGAGGAAGTGGATGGGAGGCTGGGCACTGCCCGCTGGGTAGTAGATGATGATGCAGACTCCCCATCCCCTGTGCCTGCCAACATGGATGCATCCCCGCTGGCATCAGATGATGTGGTACTCTGTGTCCTCCGTGGTCTCTTGCGAATCTGCATGAGAGAGAGATACAGGGTTGTGTAAGTGTCATCATCTGGTCACACGAATTACAATCAATGCAGTACAGGAGAGGCCCAAATGTACATGGTAACCACAACACCCTGCAATCACTGTGCAGCAACACACAACATAGACCACAACAGTGCCTGTAACGCAGAAAAAATGGCATGATTGAGCCATGTTGATGCCACGCAGCACTACACCCTGCCCGTAGATGGAGTGCCCCCCATCCCCCAACTTGCCCTGCCCTAGGGACATGATGTGGGTACAACACCTATTACCAATGACAGACCTTCAGGGAACAGGAGGGGACAACACACACACCTATTAGGTCATTTCAGTCCACAATGCCAAGTAGGCCATAGCAAGCACCATGTGGCAACCTGGGGCACATTGTTGTCAGATGTGTGGGCCTCAACGATCATGGTGCCTGCAAAATAGGCATACATGAAGTCACACTCAGAAAGTTGACACTGCAGTTCACCCCATTATGGATTCCCCACACTATCCCAATGAAGAATGACCATGTGGAACCTAACCCATCTGGCAAGGCGAAAGTACAGCAGGGAGTTTCAGCACAGGAAGGCCAGGGTGGGCCAATGCCTGATACAACCACACATCACAGCAGCCACTCACATTACACAGCACATCAGAGCATCGCACGCACATCACATGGGTCACCAATGCCTCAGGCCCTGTACACATGCATCCACTCCCAGCAAAAATCACCCTCCCCAGATACACACCACCCCTGCCTTGCTGCCGATGCTCCCTCAGCTGTACATCCAGGTCTGGATGAGTCACTGCCAAGATGCGTCCCATCAGTGGAGTCATGCTGAGCCGTGCCAAACGCCCTGTGCGTGGTAGCAAACCCAAGGTCATCTCTGCCACTTGCTTTGCCAGCCGGCCGATGTCGTCCCACCTCTTGTGACAGTGGGTGCGTCGTCTGTTGGAAACCCCCAAGGCTCGCACCTTTTCTGCAATGGCCCTCCACAGGGCCTTACGCTGGTGTACCTTGAGCTGCAGGTATGAGAGAAAAGAAGGGTAAATATCCAGTTACACAATGTCAGATACCAACATCTATCAGTACGGTAGCAAGACACAGACTCAGGACTACTTGTAACCTCCCTCCCTCCAAAACTGGGGGACCCCTCACAAGGCCACTCTGCATGGCCAAAACATATGTGTTTGCATGCACATGTTGGGGCGTATAGGCTCCATGATATTCTCACAAATGCATGATGCCTCAACACAATATGCATCAACAGAAGTGTGTAAGTCTGAAGTAATCCAGGGCACAGATGGGGCATATCTACTATTCAGTGTGAAGGAACTGGAGCAAGGAGCATGTAAGTCTGGTGATGTATAATCGTTTGGGTGGGCAGGCACTGAACCTACTCTCTGGGTCACACTGACTCAGACTACAGGTGCACAATGAAATATTCACACATGCAAATACTGTCCTGGCACCTACATGGCTATCAACCGTTGGCTCTGTATGTCTTACAATGTAACACACACCACTCACACATACAAGTCCAGGCATGGAAAAGAGTGACATTGGGACACACACACTCCCTTGCCCTGGCGACAGCTTGACTGTCAGTGTTTCACACAACCCCACACCCTCAGGCATATACTGCAGCTGCACAACTACACGTCTGACACCCCCCTGCTCTACAGCTAACTTCATGGTGACTTACCACTACATTGGGACCACCAAACAGCCTTGGGTACTGTCCCAGCACCTCGTCCACAAGGACATCCAGCTCCTCACTTGTGAATGGACTGGCACGGATCTTCTCTGTCCTTGCCATCCCTGTGGACATGGAACACCTGTGGTAGAAGTGAGTGGTGAGGGGTCCCAGGCAGCAGGCTCTTCAGGCAGCAGCAGGAGAGGGTCCCAGGCAGGAGCAGGTGTGGGTCCCAGGCAGCAGCAGGAGAGGGTCCCAGGCAGCAGCAGTAGAGGGTCCCAGGCAGCAGGCTCTTCAGGCAGCAGCAGGAGAGGGTCCCAGGCAGCAGGCTCTGTGAGCAGTGGAAATGTGAGGCTCACTCCCACAGATGTATATCCCCCTGGGGTCATCTGGAAGCTGCAAAGCAGCAACAATTGGTTGTCCAGGTCTGCCTCTTTCAAAAGTATCCAATGACCGGCTCCGCGGTGGCGGAGCACACCTTCCGCGATTTTAAAATCTGCATCATGCCACCGCGCTCATCGCTCCCATTGGCTATAGGCAATGCTCCATGGTGGTGATGCACCGCGGGTGCCCGGGGTGCGCTACCGCGATGGTGCATCATTCAAAAGAATCCAATGACCGCCTCCGTGGTGGCGGAGCATGCCCACCGCCATCTACACATGTCCATATGCCAATGGCTACCGCACTTGTGAAGGGGGTGGTGCTGGTGTCACCCCGCTTGGGCCAGGCGGTAGGTACCGCGATTCATGCGACGGAGCATGCTCACCGCCATCTACGCATGTCCATATGCCAATGGCTACCGCACTTGTGAAGGGGGTGGTGCTGGTGTCACACCGCCGGGGCCAGGCGGTAGGTCGCCACGATTCATGCGGCAAAGCATGCCCACCGCTATCTACACATGTCCATATGCCAATGGCTACCGCACTTGTGAATGGGGTGGTGCTGGTGTCACACCGCCGGGGCCAGGCGGTAGGTACCACCATTTTCGTATCCTTAAATGGCTATGGCAATCGTGAACACTGTATCAGTACCAAGCAACAACATGGTGAAGGGCACATCATTGTACACACAATGCCATTCTTCCATGCCATCCACAGGTGGACGCATGTTCTGTGTGACACACTTTGGTCTGTGGTCCCTGCCATGATAGTTATGCATTTGATGGTTGATGATGCTTGACACTCTTGAGCTGGTGTTAATGATTTTGAAGAAATCAATGTGTTGTGGGCCAGTGCTGACCTTGACAAGGCTTGTGCGACTGTATGGTATCGTACCAGACTGGTGCGTTCACAACAGCTCATGCATACAACTGAAAGTTTTCCTGCTACTGTGATCATTGTGTCGATGGATGTGTGCGACTTTACATGATGCATTGAGATGTGATAGGTACAGCAGATGGGTATGATACAGTCATGGTAATTTCTAACAAATTGGCGGATGTTGCAGCACCTTGCCTGCACATGTGAATTGTGTGGTTCAGTATCTGTGCATTCACATTCACAGATGTGTTTGTAGCACTTGTGTATTGTCAGTGGAGAGGTGTGCCCTCTGTGTGTAGCAAAAGGCCACCCATGTAACCTGTTGTGCCATGCATCTCTCAGGTAGTCTTTGTTTTTCCATGACATTGATGGTATGTGCTGTTGCCATCTTATGATGGTTGTTACTGACATTTTCTAACTTACATCTCAACTAGGAGGAGGCCAAATCTCCTATGTCACCTGACAGTGCTGGAGGACTTGGAGAATGTTGCAATAATACGGAAATTTCACCTGGACAGACCAACACTGAAGATCCTGTGTGATCTTTTGGAGCCCCACCTGCAGCCTCGCCGTCACTATCCAACTGCATTCACACCCACATACAAGGTGATGGCAGCACTCCACTTTTTTGCAACAGGTTTTTTCCAGGACACCGTGGCTAGCGCTGGAGGGATGTCGCAGCCCATGTTCAGCCAGGTGCTGAGGGATGTTCTTGCAGCCATGATGCTATATAGGAATCGCTACATTCATTTCCCTAGGGGAGCAGAATTGGCCGTTGTGAAGGGTGACTTCTATCCCCTTGGGCGCATCCCACATGTTGTTGGTGCCATCGATTGCACCCATGTAGGTCTGGTGCCACCACAGGCAACAGAGCACATTTATAGAAACCGTAAACATTATCATTCTATCAATGTGCAGGTGGTTTGCCTTGCGGACATGACCATTTCCCATGTGTGTGCAAAATATCCTGGCTCTGCACATGATTCGTACATCATGAGGAACAGCATGGTGCTATGGATGATGGAAAATCTGCATCCCGAGCGTGCTTGGATTGTGGGTGAGTATGCCTACTGATATGGCGTGCTGTGTGTTACCTGCTGCACTCTGGCTGTGCAACATTGCAATGGGTGTTTGTCATTCACAGGTGACTCTGCATATCCCAGTAGGCCATGGCTGTTGAGCCCGCTAAGGAATTCCAGGACCCCGGCTGACATCCGGTACAATGAGGCCCATGGCATGACCCGACGTGTAATCAAACGGACTTTTGGGGTGCTGAAGTCAAGATTCCGCTGCCTTGACAGGACAGGAGGTGCACTGGTATACTCGCCTGGGAAGGTGTGCAAGATCGTTGTGGCATGCTGTATGCTGCACAACCTGGCCATCCACAAGGGGATCCCCCTGCTCCTGGACGATGGTGAGGAACCAAGACCATCACCTGCTCAAGGACCTGAGTCCAGTGATGAGGACAGTGGAGAAGAGGAAGGAGTAGATCTGCGCCAGCAGCTCATCGACCGCTACTTCACTTGAAGGTGGGTGACGAGGTATGACGTGTACATTGTCTGGTGTGGTTGCTGTTGTTGTGCAGGACTATGCGCGGATGTATCAGACAGGCACACGTTCAGTCACCTGTGTGTGATAAATGTGACATTGACGTTCCATATGGGGACTTTTGGTGGACCCTATTTGTTCACACCTGCAGCCCATTGTCTTTTATGCCAGTAGTGAATTGTGTATGTTTTGTGTAGTGTTATGTCTGTGATGCCACAATGACACCAGTGACTCTTGTTCTGTTGTGTCTCCCTAGGTGCTACAGACGAATCCTGCCCTACATACTGTACATCATTTGGACACATCTTGGACATCTTCCAAACTGTAAATATTGCACTAAAAACGATACTGCACAAAATCTGGTGCGTCAGGTATTTTATTTGAAAAGTGGACATGTGATTTGTGCAGGAATATTTACATAAAGGTGGGGAATGAGCAGTGAGTTGACAGTCATGGTCGATGAGATGCAAGAGTAGACACCACATGGATGTGGTGACCCAGTCCAACAGACAAGTGCCATTGCCAAGGAAATGTGGGGAAAGACAGTCCAAACAGTCAATGCAGTAGGGAAGAGGGTTGCCATCACGGCTGGCTCCGTGACTGGCGTGTGGCAGGTGCTTTGCCTCCTGAGACTCCCAGGCTCTTCTTTGGACGCCCCCTAGATCTTTTTGGTGGTGGGGGGCCTGCTGAATGTCCAGCGGCATCAGAGGACTGTCCCCTCTCTGTTGGCGCAGGGGAGGATGGTGCACTGTCATCCTGCGACACAACAGGAGGGGGCGCAGGTGTTGGTTGGGACACAGGCCTGTCCCTCTGCAACGCCACTTGCTGGCCCATGAGGTCCACCATTTGTCCAAGGCGGTTGTTGATGGACCTCATCAGCAGGATGAGCTCCCTTAATAGTTTATCAGACCGGCCACTTTGTCCCTGGACCTCTTGGTATGCCTCCACAACTCTGGTGAAGTGATCCAGGGATGGTGTCCACTTTTCCCGAGGTCTGGTGGTGACCCTGGCCCTCCCACCTGCCCTGCTGTCACGGACCTGTTGCCTCACCACTGTGGGTCCACGCACACTCTCCCTGCCCTCCACAGTTGTTGCTGTGGGCTGGTCATCCCCTGGGACAGGGAGGGTGCTGCAGGTGGTACTGGTGGTACTGGTTGTACTGGTGGTACTAGTGGTACTGGTGGTGGTGTGATGGCTGCGGTGGAGGCAGAGGCCGTGACAGCAGGGGTCTGCTGCACTGTTGTTGCAGCAGACGTGCTGGTGGGAAGGATGGGGGCCTGGGACCTCTGGCACACCAGATGGGCCGGCCTGGAGCTCATCGTCCAAACTGTCCTGGGAGTCCACATCTGAGAGTCCATGTGCCGGGGGTGGAGACTGGCTCTGCTTGTCGTTGGTGTGGTCCTCAGCAGTGAGTTCTTCATCACCTGTGGAGTAGATGGGGAATGGTCAGTGTTGGGCAGCGTGCAAGTATTGTATCATCTGCGTATCACTGACTGTCTGTACACTACACAATTAATAAGTCTCCAGTAGTACAATTCATGGCAACACTGTGTGTAATTTCATGGTGCAGAGGAACATCATTTACTCATACATGTCAGGTGTCAATGCATTGCATGCAATTGTTGCTGTGTTTAGGGATGCAGGTCTCCCACACACACATCATCAAGAGTTAAGATGGCTACCTACCTGTTAGGTGAGGGTGAACAGTGCAATGGCTGACACATGCTCCTGGGTGGGGGAGACCTCTATCCTGCTGAGCTGTGCTCCAGGGGGCATGCTGGGAGTGGTAGTGCAGGCCTCCCTCCAACAGACAGACATCATAAGCAAGATGGCTACCTACCTGTTAGGTGAGGGTGAACAGTGCAATGGCTGACACATGCTCCTGGGTGGGGGAGGCCTATATCCTGCTGAGCAGTGGGCCAGGGGGGCATGCTGGGAGTGGTAGTGCAGGCCTCCCTCCAATAGACAGACATCACAAGTAAGATGGCTACCTACCTGTTAGGTGAGGGTGAATAGTGTAATGGCTGACCCATGCTCCTGGGTGGGGGAGGCCTCTATCCTGCTGAGCTGTGGGCCAGGGGGCATGCTGGGAGTAGTGATACAGGCCTCCCACCCCCAAACAGTGCTCCAATACAAGATGGCTACATACCTGTTCGGTGAGGGTGAACAGTGCAATGGCTGACACATGCTACTGGGTGGGGGAGGCCTCTATCCTGCTGAGCTGTGGGCCAGGTGGCATGCTGGGAGTGGTAGTGCAGGCCTCCCTTCAATAGACAGACATCAAAAGCAAGATGGCTACCTACCTGTTAGGTGAGGTGAACAGTGCAATGGCTGACACATGCTCCTTGGTGGGGGAGGCCTCTCTCCTGCTGAGCTGTGGGCCAGGGGGCTTGCTGGGGGTAGTGGCACAGGCCTTCCACCCCCAAATAGTGCTCCAATACAAGATGGCTACCTACCTGTTAGGTGAGTGTGAACAGTGCAATGGCTGACACATGCTCCTGGGTGGGGGAGGCCTCTGTCCTGCTGAGCTGTGGCCCAGGGGGCATGCTGGGAGTAGTGAAACAGGCCTCCCACCCCTAAACAGTGCTCCAATACAAGATGCTACCTACCTGTTAGGTGAGGGTGAACAGTGCAATGGCTGACACATGCTCCTGGGTGGGGAAGGCCTCTGTCCTGCTGAGCTGTGGGCCAGGGGGCGTGCTGGAAGTAGTGGTACAGGCCTCCCACCCCCAAACAGTGCTCCAATACAATATGGCTACCTACCTGTTAGGTGAGGGTGAACTGTGTAATGGCTGACACATGCTCCTGGGTGGGGGAGGCCTCTGTCCTGCTGAGCTGTGGGCCAGGGGGCATGCTGGGAGTGGTGATACAGGCCTCCCACCCCCAAACAGGCCTCCTAAGTAAGATGTCTAGCTACCTGTTGGGTGAGGGTGGACAGTGTAATGGTGTTTGGGTTGTGCAAGGAAGTACTTCTCTGTATGTTGTTTGGCATTTGTTTGTACTTACCATGGTGTGAATGTTTTCGGTGGGATGGGAGGGCCACTGCCAGTCACGTTCGCCAGCGTCCAGTTCTTGCTCCTCCTCTCCTTGACAACCCTCTTGAGGGCATGCCACCGCTTCATGATCTCCTTCTTGGATCTTGGGGTGGTCCCTACTGCATTTACCCTTTGGACTATCCTTTCCCACATTTGTGTCCTCGTGGCTAATGGTGTCTGTTGGACCAGGCTACCAAACAGTTGTGGCTCTACTCTCACTATCTCATTGACCATGACTGCCAACTCACTCTTTGTGAATTTGGGCATTTTCTGTGATGTCATGGTGCGTGGTGGGTGAAGTGTTTGTGGGTGCAGGTGTGTGGGTGGCTGTTGTGGTGTTGATGTGTGAGGTGTTTTGTGTGCTGGGGGATTGTTGGTGCTGGTGTAATGGTGGTAGTGATGGTGGTGGTGGATGTGTGTGTGTGCTGTCTTCTTATGCCTCTCCTGTCAGATGTGGTGTATGGCCTTCTCTTCTGGAGTGTTGCAAAGGATTGTGGTCAGTGAAGGGGGTGGCTTTATACTCATCTGTGTGGGTGTGTCCAAGTGGAATTTGGGTGTCAGGTGTGTTGTGGGAGTTGTCCTGTGCTTTTTTATTTTTATTTGCATTTATTTCCTTTATTTGTATGTGTGTTATGTATTTAAGGGGCATGGCTAATTTTATTTGTGCAATGTTTGTCATCACTGTGGTGTTTTGGTATCGTCCGCCATGTTTTTCATGTCCCGTACGCTGCGGTGGCTATGCTGCAGCTCTTCCGCTATTTCTCCCATTCACTCCTGTGTGCGACCGCGGCGGTCGGTAACAGCGGTTCCGACCTCGACACCCTCGGGGATATCCTAATTTCCCGTGCGTTGTGTCCGCTTACCTTGCGGCGGGTTGGTGCTTTTCCGCTGCTTTTTGCGACCGCCGCGGTCGGTTTTTCGCCTTCACTGCCCGCGTCGGATGGTTTTGCTTGGGCCGCTACCGCCGCGGTCGGTCTTTGTTGGCGGTTAATCCTAATTTGGCCGCCGGTTTATCCACGGCCCCGGCGGGCGGTTGTTTCCCGCCTCCATGGCGGTCGGGGTGGTTTTCCGCCCGCTATCCTAATGAGGCCCTTAGAGTCCATTTAGAGTCCACTTCATGATTTGAGTATTGGTAAATTTAGTTTTAATCAAAATACTAGCTCACCATTGCCCTGCATAATTTATTATTGCTCGTTTTACTATCAAACAATCTTTTTTGTTCAGGAATCTGGTCTCGATTATTTGTAAAGCTATGATATAATAATATATAACCCACTAATTCAGTTTTATTTCAATTTAGTTGCCTGCAATGAATATTCCTTCCGATTAATCCTACAGTTGGAGTTCACCTAGGTGGGCGTTGGACCTCATTTCTGATTCCTTCACTATTAGTGCGCCAGGCTGCTACTACTACCACCGCCACCATGGCACCTTGGAAAAACCTGCAGCACTTGCTTCGTCTATTTGCTAAGAGACTATGGAGCATTGTTCTACTAAGTTGTAGGCAATGGCTGTCCCCTACCCCCAAGCGGCAATATAGTTGCAGATTGCAGAGACTAGGAGGAAAGAAGTATGACAAGGGTACAGTATAACTAATTGTTATACACTATCAGCAACTTTTAAAAACAGGCTGCCCAAAAATGAGGCATAAATAATGTAAAAATAAATATTTATTATCCTGTTATGTTATGTTATGTTAGAATCTTTTATAAAGCGCGCCGCAGCTGCCTCAGCGAAAAGGCGTCCCGGCGCTAACATCAGTGAAATGGAAAGAAACGGGATTAGGCCGTGGGAAAGAGAAAGCTCTTGGCAGCCTCACGGAAAGACATCAAGCTCTCCAGACAACACATCTGCATCAGCAAGGAATTCAACAATTTCGTCGCCAAACAGCGAAAAGATCGTCCGCCAGCTCGGAGAATATTCACTTGAGGGACCATGACTAGATGTTGCCCAGCTGAAAGTAGTTGGCGCATAGCTACATAGAGTATCAGTAGATTGGACAGAATCTCAGGGGAGGAAGATTTTAGGATTTTAAAAGTCAAGCACAAGGTTTTAAATTAAGTCTTTTTCATCAAAGGCAGCCAATGAAGACGACGAATCGCCCCAGTCGCAGAGCAAGTTCTGGGAAGCCTCAGCAGGACGTGTGCTGCTGCGTTCTGAATACGTTGCAAACGGCTCGTTTCTGCCTTATTAAATCCTAACAGGAGCGAGTTTACATAATCCAATCGCAACAAAATGGTCACCTGTACAATCGTCTGGGTAGATGGATTGAAGAACCCCAACAGCAGTCTTAATCCTCGAAGTAGGCCGAAGCAGGTACCTGCTAGGTACTTGGTATGCTCCTGAAAGCTAAGAGTGACATCCATCCAAACCCCAAGATTTTTTACTGCCAGCTTGGGAGTGGGCGCGCAGCCAAGGGTCTTGGGCCGCCAATGCTCGCTCCATAATCCCTGATCCCTCCCCACCAACAACACCTCGGACTTATTGGCGTAGAGCTGAAGGCAGTTGGCGGTCATCCACTCCATGACCACTCGCAGCTGACCCACCCTGCTCCCCAAATAAAAATTCCCTTCCCAAACCATTGTTCGACCAAATGTCCATTGTCCAACAAAGAAAGTTTACTCCAAACTGCCCCCGTCCCAACATCCACATTGCCACCCTCTCCATGCACAGCATGTCCCACTCATCAAAATAAATGCTACATAAGGGGCAGAATGGGAACTACAGACGGCGGACCAGGAGCTTTCTAAGGTTCCCCTACAATTGGGCCTGCATGGTTTCAATCGGCGCCAGCCTCAACAGGACGTTGTGTTGGAATGTACGGTCTGGGTGGGGGCAGCCATGATGGAATGGCGGCGGGCGGTTGCCAGTGGACAGCCGGTGTTGTTGAGAGGCTGGAGGCACTGGCAGCTGCCTCGTCCTCCTGGGCAACCAGCCACTGGCACTCTCCTGTATGGCCTCCAGCTTCTGCTACCACAGCCGGGCTGCTACAGCTTGCTGAGTTGGATGACCAGCAGGAGTAGCTAGAAAGAAATAAGACAAATTGTAAACAATGATCTGTGCTATTTTGTAGTGGGTGGCACAGTATCAGTACATTGATGGTCCCCTAGGGCCATTTGATTTGATATGATTTCAGTCACAGCCATTACACACACATGCTTCACCTAAAACTAAAGGCAAATGGCAAATGCACTAACTGTCTCAAAGGAATTAAGGTAGAATAAACATAGCACAAAACACCAGTTTAAAAAAGCAGTTATTTTTTTTACTTTTGAAGACTTTCCTAGTAAAAACTAAGCAGACACTTTGTGTGGAAAAATTAAAATAAATTACCTATCATCAATGAGAAAGGCATTATGCGCTATGGAGTAAAAGTATTCTCTCTCTTCTTGTGCTAAATTAATTAATGGAGGCATGCCAGGTCAGCTGGTGCCCTAGTTGTACTCATTAGTCGTACTTTGCTACTCTCTGCAATCTGCAGTCTACAGCTGGGGCTGTTCACAAGCCAATGCCCTTGCAGAGAGTATATCAATATTTGTCAATAAGTGTTAGACCTGGCATCTTTGGTGTGGTTTTCCCTATCTTTTTGCCTCTACCTCCTGTATTTTTGATGCTGTGCTGGATTTTGTTTTTGCTGGTTTAGATGCTTTGGACACTCTGCCACTGCTGATCAGTGCCAGAGTGTAAGTGCTCCCTATGTAAATTGTTATTCTGATTGGATATACATGTTTGGCATATTTGTATCACCATGAAGTCCCTAGTAAAGTGCACTGGGTGTGCCAGGGCTGGTGATGACAAATACTACTAGTGGGCCTGCAGCACTGATTGTGCCACCCACAGGAGTAGCCCTAAAATGATGTCTCAGGCCTGACACTGCAGTGCCTGTGTGCAGTTTAGAACTGCCATGTCCTCCTGGTCAGTGTCCCCACTGACCAGGCCTAACCCTTCCCTTTTTGTGCGCATCAGTCACCCCTATGGAAGGCCCAGGGTACCCCCTGGGCAGGGTGCAGTGTATGTAAAAGGTAGAGCATGTACTAGTGCAGGTGACATGCTCTGGTAGTGAATGGCAGACATTTTCGTTTTTCTCTATTGTAAGGCTATCTTTCTCCAAAGATTAACATGGGGGATGCTGGCTACAGTGGTTAGCAACATTTCTTCCCATAGGAACAAGATAGGACATAAGTATCTAGTATCCCTGAACTCAGAATTTAATAACACATCTTTTAGGAAAGGTTGTTTTTAAATCCTGTGTTTGAGAACAGCACTTTTAGAAAGTTGCTGTTCTCTTGTCTGTCCCTTCTGTGTGCCTGGGCCTGTTTGTGTATTGACTGTCTGGTTTGAGAGTGACAGGGGCTGGGGATTCCCAAGGAGGCTGGCTGAGTCAGCCCTAGGCTGAATGACTGCATTTGCAACTGGAGTGGTGGGAGGACTTAGCACCTGGGCCTGAATAGGGCTGTGCCTGCCTTTCACAACCCTGCCACTCACTCTGAAAGGAAAGAAGAAGCCAGCAAAACAAAGTACTCAGGAAACACCCAGAACTTGTGCAGACCGGGCTCAGGGCCCACATGCACAGAGAGAACAAATACTTTAGGGGTATAAGTACAGGACCCCTGACAACAGAAAATTAGATCATCCTGGAATCAAGAAGGAACCTCTGCCACGGAGAAAGCTGAAACTGAAGAAGGAAATCTGTCCTGCTGTTGCTCTGCTGGACTGACATGCTGTTGCTTTGCTGCCAAGGAGAGGGGAAGGACTTTGCTGTTGAGCTGTGTCCCCTGTCTTGAAGGAATCTCCAAGGGCCTGAGTAGAGCTGGCTCCCTGTTCTGAAGTCCCAGGAACAAAAGGACTTCACCCCCAGCTTCCCTGAACTTTGCTGAGAGAGTTCTGTCCTTCCTAGAGTGCTTGATCCAGTTGTGGGGCCTCTGGAAGATGTACCTGTGCTGGGAAGCTTGAAACTAAGCTTGAGAGACTTTTGCAATTGGAAAGTGTCGCACCGATCGCTTGCGGAGCGCATCCCCGACAGTGCGAGAAATTTCCTGCCGGTACGAAGGCCGAGATCGTCGCAGCGCCTGACGCCGCTGCCAGAGCCATCGCATCCTTTGTTTGCGGGACGCACCAGACCAGTGCGGGAAAGTCGAACATCGCTGCGAGTGTCGTCGCAGAGCCTGTCGTCGCTGGGTGAGATCGCCGCACCGCTTGCTTGTGGACCGCATCACGTCGCTGCGAGCATCATCACAGAAACATCGCATCGAGGAGCTGCGAGAGAGAGGATCACCGCTGGACTGCGCATCGTCGCCCCGGAGATCGTCGCAGCCCCTACGAGATCATCGCATCGTGCCTTTGCGAGAACAGACTTCCTACGGAACCTACGCACCGGAATCCATACAAGTGGCCTTCCTCCCCATACAGACCAGATTCGTCGCAACACGCCCGCTGCTGCAGCGGGGCTGTCGCAAACGCCTCCCCGGGGTCTCAGGAGCAACGCATCGCTTGTTTTCCACTGCACCAGCTTCTGCTTTTGGAACTTTGTTGCAACTAAAAGGTACTGTGAGTAAACGTGCCGAAACTGTGAACTTTTTACGCATCTGTAGAGAATTCTATCGCAATGTAGAGAATTCTATCGCAACCTAAAGAATTTTAACGCAACCTTAAGAACTCTTTTGAAACCATATTCTTGAACTGTGTATGTTGGATTTTTTTCGTTTTGGTCTTGTGTAGTTTAGATTAACATACCTTTATTTTTCTAAACTGTTGTGGAGTCAGTTTGTGGTGTTTTCACTGTGTTACTGTGAGTGTTGGTACAAATACTTTACGCATTGCCTCTGGTTAGCCTAGACTGCTCGTGCCAAGCTACCTAGAGGGTGAGCAGGGGTTATCTCAGAGGGTTATCTCCTTGCCCTGATTAAAAGCAAGGGTCCCTATTTGGACAATGGTACCTACCTCTGTCAACTAGAGACCCCTAGTTCTAACAATAAGCAAGCAATGTGACTTATCACTGCCTGTCCCTACCACAGGTAGGAACCCCGTTCGACCGGCGCTGCTGCGTCTGTTTTGCCGGCACTCTCACTGCCGGCCCGATGGTCTGTGCAGCTAGAAAAAACATTACACATTTTAGATGCCAGATACAACTCTCCCTATTATTTTCTTTTTTTTTAGCAAAGTACAACCACAGAAAGTCCTATACAACACATCACTACAGTTCGGTTATAGTATCTACTATCAATATCACGCTGGGCATTTTGTTGGCTGACAATGTTTGAAAAGCTAGGTAGTTAAGCAAACCAAAAACTTTTTGTAAGGTAGGGGCAGAGCTATGATGAATCTGAGTCATTGAAGCGCAATGAAGGGGTACAATAATTGGTCAATGAAGGACATATGGTCTTGGTTGGCATATACAAGGGGGTCTTCCTAATGCTCGTTCATCAACCGCCAATATACTATGATAATAATACATACACAATCTTGGGGTCCACCATAACCATGGCCACTCTCGTGTTTACTGTTTAAGCATCAGCAAGAAAAAGAAAGCCTTCTCACCAAACATGCATGGAATAGCTTACTTGGGCATGCAATCTTCACAGTAGAGTACCTGACCTAAAATATTTTCTCTGAGTCTTACAGTACCACCAGTCCACAAGCTACATAAGGGAATAGGGAAAGTTTACTGAAAGCAGAGAAAAAAATCTACAGATCGACTAGTACAGACAGTTTGAAGTCAAGTACAGAAATTTGATATATATATATATATATAAAATTAGCATATAGGATAATGCAGGGATAAGAGGAATTTAGGAAACAGAACGAAGAGGAGAATTAGGAGACAGTTACAGTAAACAGGAAAAATAATTGTAAAAGTCGAGCGGTCAAAGTTAGGGAAATAATATTAACAACAGGAGGAATTACGGGGTCCAGCAGAGCCATTTGCAGCAGCACCTGTGGAGGCACCTCCAGCTCCTTCACCTAAATTAGGGGTTCCATACCCAGCCCTCTTCTTGCCCATGGAAGCTGATATAAGAAATAAAGAAAATAAAATAAAGAAAGATTAATGATACAGTTAATAATCCCCCCAAAAAATATTTTGACAGGGAAGGGCAAACGCAGTCACATTGAACTTTTCTAAATCAGATCTCCTATAGTACTAGTATCGTGGACCTATTCCTAATTTCCAGAACCTAACCCCATTGCAAATTTCTTAAACTGCATTTTGGAACTACTAACAAATAGCAACAAATGATCTTTGCTTCTCCTCTCATTCTCAATCTCTCTGTCTCAAGTTCAACCCCCTTTGATGAGCTAAATCAGTCTGTATATTTTTCAATACCTGCATGCATACATACTATACATCACAGTGATATTTCTTGAGGTTGGGACTGTACGAGCTCCAAAAAAGAAAGGCACAGAGAAGTGAGAGAATGAGCTAACTCACTGATAACTGTTATCTTAGTGACAGGACAGAGGAGTCTCTGCATGACTTCTTAAATATTGAGCCCAAGCCAGTGCCAACGATTAGGATTAGGTAGCACTGCCTAGCACCTATCTAGACGATGAACACATAATATTTGTATCATAAACTTAACTTACCTGAATGTGAATAGCATGCTTGCTATTTGGGAAAAATGTATTAGCAGAGTTAGAGAACAATGAATACATAATTATTACTCACCAAGACAGCCAACCTCCACACCCAGCAGGTCGTGCTTGTCCTGTTTCCTATATAGGATATTGGCTCACCACTGCGTAAGCTGTTGTTGGGTGTGCTGGACCCCAGAGCTGTAGCGAACTGTCTGTTACATCCTCTCCCAGCCCTGCTGATGCTCCTGGAGGCCATACCCACTGCCAGGCCTTCCGCCTCCTGCCAGGGTGGAGGAAGGGGTTGGCACTGCACCTAAAAAACTAGCACAGCCATCTCCACCTAGGAAAAACTGGTGCAGGGCTGCACATCTTCGCAGCACCGCCGACCACAAGGTAGGCAGGTGGTGGTACAGGTGGTTCAGGAGGGCCTGGCACTGCCGCTCCCCTGCACTGCCATAGTGCTGGGTGGGGCGAAGAGAAGAAATAGGAAAAGAGAGAAAGAAAGGCAAAAAGTAAGAAAGTAAAGTCAAAAAAGTACGAAAGTCATGCATAAACACAGAACAATTTTGGAAAAAACATAAAATACACAAACACAAAGACACACAGTAAGATTATAAATAAAACTGAGGGATAGATAAGTTTGAGAGGGGTAGGTATAAAGAGATTAAGTAGGGATTCAAAAGTATGACCCAGCATCATAAACAGAGCAAAAACAAGATGGCAGTACCAATGTGAACTGCGTGGTGCTGCTTGTGTGTGATTTCCGGTGAGAGAATGCACTTTGCGTTGCGTATGACATAAAACATAAAGCAAACGGGCGCTGCGAGCAGGTCCACCATTTTGTGGAACTCCGCATAGTGATGCAGACTTTTTTGACACGCATAGCGTGACTATGAGAGCTCCACCCAAGCCTAGATAAGGGCTGCAGGGAGACCACTCTCAAATCTGGTTATTTCAAAATACTTAGTTTGTCCTCTTTTAGATTGATGGTGGCCCAATTGAGCCCATTCTTGCTCTGCTGCGGATTTAGTCAACCAAACTACGACTCTGTCCATTTATTGTATATGTAATAAGTGTACTAGTTACTGGGAACGTATTTGGGATAAGATGAGAGTGGAATGGGGTGTGAAGGCCCTTTATGAGCTCGAGCTGTGCTCCTTTATTATACTAGTGGTATCCTTGATATTTCACACAAGCACTAGCAATGGTTCTCAAAGGCTATGGCAGATGGAAAGATTCTGGAAGGCAGTTAGGTTTTTGTCATGTAAGTCATGATCACAGGATACATTTAGAAGGGTTTCATATATACAAATTAATTACAGGACACATTGGCAATTACATTTTTGGGAGTAAGTGCAGATCTACGCTGCGTTTTGGTTAGGTTTGTGCTACAGATCTATCACATGCATTCATACCGGAAGTATGGTGCAAATTTCTTAGATTAGCCTTGCGGAGATGGGACCTTCTGCACAAGAGGGTCAGTGTCTGGGATTTTTGGGGCATATGAAGTCATTAGATTGCAGCTGGAGATTGGTGTTCTTGGGTCCTGAAGATTACCCTTAATTGTTTTTCAGTTGATGTCGTTTGTGCTAATTATCCACCAAATGTATCTGGCTCTTTGGAATATCCCTGGTTTTCTATTTATGGCAGTATTTATATGGGATGAGGTCTCAGTGCCCATGTGGCCATCTTTGATCTTCTCTCTTCTGCCTCTCAAAATACAATAAAGAATTATGTAGAAAATATACATCCGCACACAGCTATGCCGATGTGCTCCACAAACAACCTATAACCAATGGCAGCAATAGATGGAGTGAATGTTCTTTACTGTGCAAACAATTCCACAATTCCTCTAAGTTTCTCTCTGTTCTCCAGTTCAAGTTATTATTTAGAGTTCAGTGTGCCACTCACCCATTCATCCGTTCATGTACCACTTCCCTCACCCTTTCATCAATACACTATCCCACCCCTTCACCAACCCATATAACCTCCACATTCAGTGACTCTTTCATCCATACAATCTCAAATAAGCACACTTAATCTAACTCAGCAATTAGTAAGCATTTTCACTCATAAAAAACAGAACTACTGGTTTTGCAAATGACTGTTAGGTATGACTAAATATCGCTTAGTTGTCTGCCGGAGGTCAAGTTCACAACACAAACTAACAGCCGCGGCCGGTAGTGGGAGTACAGGCCTGGCGGTGACGTGGGGAGGGGGAGGGGCAGGGTGGGGGGTAGTAATGTATGGATTACGGACTTTAAAAGGTAAGTAACCATAAAAATAAATAAAATGAATTTCGTTGCACACACTGCATCACCAAATGCGATGCAGTGTGTGCAACGAAATTCGGCTGCAAACTAAACCTTCATAAAGAGGGTTTTTGGTCACCCCCCTTCATCAATTGATTGCTGTCATCCCCATTCAGCCATAGCTTGATTGAAGTGCCAGTCACATTTGGATCAGCCCGTTGCAATATTGTGTGCAGTTATACATTTTGCATTGATTTCCACTCATGAGTCATGAGTGTCAGAAACGTGTCCTCTCAGTTGTAGCTCGCAGTCAGGTACCACCACTCCAGAGAGAGCACAGCTAACCCACAGATTCAGCATCTTAGAACCAACCTCCAGAGATCCAAGCAGTATCTTGGTCTTCCATATCTCTGAACTCAGCTCAAGCACTGCCGCCATGTTTCCTTCAAACTGCGGATCCAAGCAGCTCCCCATAACCCGCCCACGCACTTGACTGCATCAGGCCAGCCGCCATCTCCATGTTCTCTCCCATCTTCAGCCTGTAAACCTGCACATCACTCCCAGAGAAAGAGCAACCTACCTCCAGTCTTGGGGGTCCCTGGCACACTCTCCAGTGGTCCTGGCAGAATCTCTGCCTGTCTCTTCTCTGCCCTCATCCGAGCACTGCCATCTAGGGTCCTCAGAGCAATATTGATATATACTGCTACAGAAGATAGAATCCACTCTCATACTATGGTTCTCAGCACTGGAGTACTGCTCCATCTACACAAACTGATCAGCCAACACCACCGCCCCTCCCCCCAGCCCCGATTTTTCTGCCAGGCTGAATATTGCACAGCAAGTAGAGAAATTGTTCAAGACATCAAGTTAACAGTGTGCAGCCTCTACTAAGAACATTGAGCTGGCATGTTTCTACTTCGTCAGATAAGTTCAGAGTTAGAGATTTCATTGTGCACTCAGACATTCACTGCTGTATAAAAGCCTTAATGGTACATGCAAGCATTATTGTTACGAGTGCATCAAGAGCAAACTATTTCTGATACACCCAAGTAACGTTAATGTGAGTTTACCTGGCTAGAGTACATTTTATTGCTGTCATATGTTTAAACATATGAGGAACCAGAAAGAACATTTTTTATTTTCCTATTGTTAGGAAAAAGGTTCTGAGTTAATAGAGCATGTAGTATCTGCTAATGGTACTATGGCTATCAGCTGATTTTAGAGTGACATTTTGTAACAATCTAAGGTACTGAATGGTTTCTTATGACTTTGGAGGGACATCTAGTAATAACTGCACCCTTTTTGCAACTTCAGTGGGAGCTCCAGAAACAACTCGTGGTACCTTATCCTTTCTTCTGACTCCGCTGCTCACTCGAGGAGACCCCTTGTGAAGACCTGAGGTACTGCACCCTTTCTTCTCACCTCAGAGCGACATGTAGGCACTGCACACCTACGCAGCAGGTAGCACACGAAGATAGGATCAGATACAGAAATCACAGATGTGGAAGGTCAAGGAAGGGGGCATTCATCAACATATCCATTACATATGAAATGTATTTAATGTAATATTGGAAAATGTGGAATTTTTGTTGATATGGTTGCACATTGGATGTGCATTATTGAGATTGCAAATATGGCTTTGTACTGGGGATTAGGTTGCTGTGGCAAAAATCTCAAAATGTAGAACTGATTACTGAGCGGTTGTGCAAATCTGATCATGGACTACAGTCAATGAGTGATGTGGCTGTGTCCAGGCAAAAAAAGGCTTCCACATGATGGTGCAAATCTGGCTAAACACTCAGGATTTCTGATACAAATCTAAACAAACGTTCATGATGAATGAGTGAACATGCATTAAGGATTACTGAGTGGTGTGGCAAATTCGAACATGCATACTGGTGGTAATCCTTGGCAAATGGTGGGCATTCTTGGCATGGTGTTGTTCATTCGTTTCTAAAGCTTGCACTGGTGAAATTCTTAACATATTCTAGGCACTCTTGGAACAAAGGTGCCCACCTTTTGTGTAACGCTTGCATTGGCATAGTATTGGTAATTATTTATATGTGAGTGTCTTTCTTGGAAAATGGTTGCCTCGTTAGTCACTGGTGCAAGATTGGCAATTACATTTACAATGCTGCTGTCTGGAGACTCGGCCTGTAAGAACGAGGTAACTTTTCTGAATCTATCCATGGTCTCACTCTTTAGTCTAGTTTACACGGTAAACAACGTTTACAACGAAACTTTTACCACGCACTACCATTACAACGCAGGCATTACAACGCAAACCATTACAACGCATTGCGCTGGGGGGCGCTCTAGGATAGGGAATACGTTTAATTTTCTATCCAACACCTTCCCTAGTGTCCACGGGGACTGGAGTTGGAATAGAAAATTATACTTACCACTATCCAGCACCTCTAAGCGCTATGCGTTGTAAAGGTTTGCGATGTAAAAACCGCGTTGTAAAGGTATGCGTGGTAAACGTATGCGTTGTAATGTCATACATCCCCCACCCTATCTTTATCCGTGCAATGTCACCTACCTATGCATTCATGCAAACTCTCACTCCTCCATTGGTCATTATCACAATGTCTCACACTTTCTCTTCCAAACAGCCGCACACACGAACTCGCCAATCAGTGAAGAATTACTGTCACTTATAAAATAAGGACGCCTATTGGCTTTGCCCATCCTTATGTTTGGGAAGCTTTAGTGGGAAAAGCAATCTTTTCATGTTGGCCGTCAGGATTGCCCATCTTTGCATAGTTGTCAGAAACTATTCAATTACAGTGTAGGTGCTTGTAAGGCAAAGCCCTGCAGGGACTCACAGAAGAATATCTTCTCGCTTTGCTGTATTTTTATATATATATTTTAGGAACTAAAGACTCTCAATGTATTAACTTTGAAACCATAATGCAGCATTTTCAGGTCTGCTTTTGACATGAGCGGCAGCTCGTAGATGAAATTAACATTTCAATACGTCACTTCATGAATCTCATGAGCATTTGACGCGTACCATAAACGAAGCGTCTTGCTGCTTAAGCAGAATTCTTTGTTTGAAGTGGGGCAGCTGGCTGAAACCTGACCGTGCCCGAGATGCACTTCTGCCAGTGGGCAGCATGCACCGACTGGTAGAATTATGCGGGCGGGAGGGCTGCCGCTGATTTTTGGTATGCAGCAGGCTGTTACTTCATGTCAGTCAACAGTGCAGGGATTGTCAGAGATCACTCTTGAGATATACAATCCTGGAGTGACGCAGTCGTCAAAGACGACTTTTCCCGAATATACGCACTTTACGTGCCTTACAGCCTTTTCTCCATGCTGGGCACGGTCGTGTCGCATTTTCTTTTATCTTCCTCCAGACCGGAGAGAGGCGTCCTGTGGGTTTTATAATCCTGACCTTTTCTGCCGAGCTGTTGGCTGGTCCTACTCACTGCATATGCGATTTAGGGTGTTAGAGTTAACCTATGGCGTATTTGGATGTCTTCCTGTCTGGCATTTGTCAGTTCACTCACGCCCTGTGGTGTATTCAGTCTGACATGGCGGTGACATGGAACTATGTGAATTCCTCATAACACCCCGTCATTATACTCTGGAAAAGCAAGAGCAGGATTAAAAGCGAAAACGTGGAGGAAAGCCCCTTAGACTCTGAACAACTGCGTATATAGCCACTCACTTGACTTTTAGCAATGCAATTCACTAATGTTTAGTAATATTATATTTTTGCACTAATGATGCTTGTAAGGAACAGGCCATACGTGTACTCCAATCATAGAGTCGTTAAATGAAATCTGTTTCAAAACACAAACTGTCAATCACTCGGCCTGTCTAATCACAGGAGGGGAAGCACAGACAGGCGTCTTCCTGTAACTGAGAGAGAAACAGTTCTGCGAATTGTGGTGGGAAACAAATTGACTGCTTCAACTCAGCAAGGAACATGTCTGTCCATGTGGGAAAAAGCTCTACCGTTTCCACGTTTCAAGCAGAACACAGCATGTCTGTGCGTAAGGATAGTGGGTTTTTCTTGTTTCCTGCAAGTGAGCTATGTACAGCTACCAGTGGTGCAGCAGGTGCAGTAGAACGATGGAGCAGAGGCCTAAAGGGCATTTTGACCTTCTGACTAGTGCTGTATTATACTGGCTGACTAAAGGTGGAGCCCTTTTTATTGCATGCACTGGGGGCCATGGCCCTCCTGCTACGCCACTGGGACCTACCTCTGGAGCAATGCTGGCTCCGTAAAGTGGTGTTAGCGCTTTTCTAAGTGGCAAATTTGAGATTCCCAAAGCACTTTTGACCATTAGCAGTATTAATCTTCTAAGGATTTTGGTGCTACATGTGTGAACATGGTCAACAAATCAGTACATTCAATAATATGTGCAGCATATTAGACTCCACAAAATAGACAGATAATATTTTAGATTAAACCCAGGAAGGTTAAATATAGCAAATGGTTTACAAACGGCCAAAACTCAGGTTCGCTGCAACTCATAATCAGAATGTGTATGTTTTGATTAAAATACAAATCAATTAAATCAAATCTTACAAAGCACAGGAAGAACTGCTTACCAGCGGCAGCTCCTCCGTTGGGGCAGAGGATCGTCGCCCCACTGCTGAGTGCCAGCAGATGCAAATATGAAAAATAAAACAACAATAAAACAATTGTATTCTCATTTTATTTTTCACTGAGCAGAGTCTTAGGGCCGGGCAGTGCCATCCTGATGGACAGCAGCAGAGAGGAGGAGTGGTGGGCACTGAAAGTGTGCATGTCAGTTTGGCCCTCTGTCTTAGCAGGGCCAAACTGACATGCGCAGTTAAATTTCTCTAACATGAGCTCTGTTGCGTGGAGAACAGGCACAGGCTCCCTGTCCCTGATTGAGCTGCAAACCAGCTTGCTTACACCAATCCCTGCACTTCTTTCATACTGGTTAATAGTATTACCAGCATGAGAGCAGTGTCTGGATTTATTTATTTATTTATTTATTGGTTTATATAGCGCTTGAATCCACTCCAACTGGAGTATCTCTGCGCTTTTGGAACCGGTAAGACAGCGGGCGTGGTATGGAGATGGAATTTAGATTTCATTTTTAAACAAGATGGTTTTTAAAATTTTCCGGAATGTAATGTGTTCCTTACATCGTCTTAAATACAGAGGGAGTTTATTCCACAGCTTGGGACCAAGATTGGCGTGTGGAATCTGGGAGCCTGTGCAGTATGCCTCAGCCAAGGTGCAGAGGAGCAGAAGAGCACCAAGGCGGCAGCTGGCAGTGGCAGATACGTACTCTTTTATTTATTTTTTGGTATCAGAGGCATCTGACACAATGTACAATAAAGATGAATAATTGTATGGCTTAAAGACAGGTTTTCATGACAGGAGTTCCGTTAGGATAGGGAGTGTGGGGTGGCCAGAGCAAGAACACGTATGCTTCAGCTCAGGGAGCTAACATCAAGCCACCTGGGGCAGATTTACTTCATTAGTCAGTGATGCTAGAAAAAAAGGGGTCCAAAGGCCTGCTTTGGCAGAATCATTTGCGTTTGGATGCTTCTTTTGTTTTCACCAGAATCGTTTGTTTCTTCATATTAAAACCTAGTGAAAGAGGAAACCAATTGTCTGGTCCCATCTAGTAAATTGCCTCTTTATTAATAAAGACAGAAGCTTGCTTTAATTTCAAAATCTATAAATCACTATAACTGATGCCGGGAGTAGGATTTTGGAAAGGTACCTGGGGCATAATCCCCCCTCGCCTCTCTACCTGCTGTGATGGCCCTGACCACAGCAAGGTAGCGTTCACGCAAATGCTGGTCCAGCATCACCTGATAACAATTTTCTGTATCCCACTCCAAAAGATATCCTAGCACCATAACGGTAGCTTTCTTGATACTATGTACAGAACTATCGCTTATACCATGATACCAAGTTCCATAGACAATAATATTCCAATCTCCCTCCTTTCTTTTTTTTTTAATCTCTTTTTATTGAAACAAAGGAAGACGTATACAAAAAAAGGAAACCAACTCTCAGTTGAGTGCATACAATCCCAACGCATGAGTCAAAGTGGCAAGATGCAGAAACAAATAAACAACATTTAGTGCTAGGATCTAGGGGATTCCTCTGCTCCTAGGTCGAATCTCGGCGCAGGTGGTACGCAGAGCTCTCCTCGGTGGCTATTCCACGCTCCCCATATCTTCCCCCACTTCTTCGGGCAACCCCTGGCCACATACACTGCTCTCTCCCTAAACATACACCAGTCGAGGTCTTCTGCCCATTTGTTGATTCAGGGCGGCTGGCTGGCACCCCAGAGCTGAGCTATATTTCGTTTAGCCACCATGTACGCCAGCGTCACCCACTGTTTCTGGTACACATTTAAATCGGTAGGTTCCCACACATTCACAAACATCGCCGGGGATCCGGTCGCATCTCCGCACCTAACACTTCCCCAAGCTCATCGTGAACCTTCGTCCAGTATGCCTGTATCACTTCACAGTGCCAGAGGATATGCATCAAGGTGCCAATTTCTCCACACTCTCTCCTACAATCTCCGCTCTCGGCTCGTCCCATTCGTACCAAACGGTGCCCAGTTATGTAGGATCTATGCAATATCCTCAGCTGCACCAGTCGGAGCCGCATCAGAATAGCGACTACCTTTGGGGATGCAATCACCTCCGTCCAATCCTCATCATCAAGTTCCAACCCATCCGCGCTCCACTGAGTTCTAATCTGCTCCAACTGGTTTTCCAAGTTGTTGACTAATTTCCTGCATATCAAAGAGATTGTTTCTCGGGAATATGTTCATCCAGTACACGGTCCTCAAGAGGAGATGCCTCTGGGAACTCCGTGCGCTTAGGGACATGAGTGGTGAGGGCATGCCTCACCTGTAGATATCGGTAGTATTAGTTTTCATGCAAACTATACTGTTTTACTAGGGACTCAAATGTGTGTACAGAGTCTTTCCCCCACACATCCTTTATCTGGGTAATTCCGATAAGATCCCACCTGTCGAATCCCTTAGTTTTCCACAGACTACCCAGCTTCTCAGAATTTAGCAAGGGAGTGGCCAAAGTCAATCTGCCTTCCCACCCAAGACATTTACTGGCCGCGTGCCACACCTGTGGCGCATGTGCGGTTGGGCCAGTCAATGGAAACCTCCCAGGCCTATAGTACAGAGCTCTATCTATCATCCTGCCAGGGGCTTGACCCCGGTCCATGGCATAGCCTGGATCTCCGGGGGGGGGGGGGGGTAGACAATATGGTTCACAACAGCCAGCTGTGAGGCCCAATAATACGTCTGCAGGTCCGGAATTCCGATCCCGCCATCATACCACGGGAGAGTCAGTTTATTGAAAGCAATATAGGCCCTACCATCCCACAGGAGCTGCCTCTGAAAAGTTTCTATCTCCCTAAAGTATGTGGTCGGCACTGGGTCCATCGAGTTCTGCAAGGCATATAGAAACTGGGGCAAAGCCATCATCTTGAAGAGAGCGGCTCTTCCGAGCAAGGAGAGTGGAAGATCCTTGCAGCGCTTCACATCTTTCTTACATCTGTGCAATGGGGAAGCTAAATTATTATCATATCGCAACTGTGGATCAAGCGTGATAAATATACCTAAATATTTAAATCCTACCATCTCGATGCGAATAGGGCACGACTCCGGAATCGCCGGCGGGTCGCCCACCAAGACAAAGAGCACTGATTTTGCCCAGTTGATGGCCAATCCGGAGTATCTACCAAAAATGACAAGCACATCCAGGAAGTTGCGTAAGGATTGCTTGGGGTTGGTGAGATAAAGCAGCACATCGTCTGCATATAACGAGATCTTGTCTTCCCAGTCCGGTGTCCATCGCAAGCCTCGTATCGATCCATCCCATCCGACCCAGGCCACCAAGGGCTCCATTGCGAGTGCAAAGAGTAATGGGGACAGTGGGCATCCCTGTCTGGTGCCCCTCTCCAGGGAAAAATCACTAGACTTACAATTATTGATGACCACTCTAGCTAGGGGGTTTGCATACAGCAGGCACACCCAACCGATAAACTCACTTCCAAAACCCAACTTCGCCAATACTGCAAACAGATATCGCCACTCCACTCTATCAAAGGCCATTGTGGCATCTAGGGACACCAACACAGTCGGCTCATGGATCTTCGGGGAGCCCCCAAGGACTCCGTGCAGTCTGCGCAAATTTAGTGCCGTGTTCCGACGCGGCATAAAACCGGATTGATCCGGGTGAATCAGGGTCGTGATCACCTTGACCAGTCTAGTAGCCAGGAGTTTCGCCAATATTTTGGGCTCTGTGTTCAGAAGCGATATGGGCGTATAGGAGAAGTATTGGGTCTTAGGCTTGCTGGCTTTATGTATGACCACTATGTTGGCCACTCGTTGATCATATGGGAGCTCACCCTTCTCTCTGCTTTCCACGAACATGGCTCGGATATGGGGGGCGAGCTTATCAGCATTCAACTTCTGGAACTCAATAGGTATCCCATTGGGGCCCGTCGCTTTACCGGTCTTTATCTGCCTGCTCGCTTGGGCAACTTCATCGTCTGACAAAGTGAAATCAAGATAGCTCCTGTCCTCCTCCGACAGACGTGGCATAACAAAATCCCTGATCATTTCGCTATTCTCAACGTCCGTGAATTCACTACCGGCCGTATAAACCCTCCGGTAGTACTCAGAGAACTCGTCCGCCACAGCTTGCGGATCCGTGATCTTCCGACCCTTCCAATTCAGGTACCAGCCTAGACGCTCGCTCCCCGTGCTCAAGCCGTGCAATCAATTTACCAGCTTTGTCGCCGTGTTCATACATACGGCTCTGGACGGCATTGTGTTAGGCCACCGCTCTATTTCTAACAGGATCTTTATATTCTTCCTGCTGGAGTCTCACCAGATGGAGCTCCGCTGGCGTACGCGACCCAGCCACCTTCTCCTCCAGAAGTATAACTTCTGTCTCCTTCTGAGCGACTTCGGCATGACCTTTTTTCTTCTTACCTGACACTAAGGACAATACCTCACCTCTCACTACCGTTTTGTACGCTTCCCAGAGGGACTGCGCCAAATCTATAGACCCCCTATTTTCCAAAAAGTAACGGTCTGACATCCGGAGGATCTCCTTTTTAATGGCTGGGTCTTTTAACTGCCAGGCGCCAATAGGAGCTATCTTACCCACTGCCGGCAGATCAAGGGCGAGGCGTAGCCACATTGGAGAATGATCAGAGATTCCCCTTCCAAGATATTTCACTTCGTGGACCATGGATGCCATCGCTGCCGCAGCAGTATATTGTCCAGTCTAGATAGGCTACCGTGAGCCGCCCAAATATGGGTATAGTGTGTCAATGTCGGGTGACGTATTTGCCAACTGTCCACCAGCCCCAGTGTGTCCAGGAAATCCGAATGCCATCTCTGAGTGTGTCTGGGCGCCAGAGGTGGGCTGCGGTCCACCTCCCCATACAATACGGCGTTAAAATCACCACCTAAGACTAGACCACCAAGGGGCAACGTAAGGAAGATGGAACTCAAATCACAGATGGTCTCGGTCTGGAGGCCAGGTGGCACGTAAATAGACAGAAGAGTGACCGTCCGGCTCCCAACCTGCCCCGAGACACCTGCGTATCTACCCCTTTGGTCAATCCACGTAGCCTGCACAGACAATGGAAAGGAATTCTTAACCAGGATCCCGACCCCCTAGAGCCAGTGGTGAATCCAGCATGCACAACAATTTATACCCTCCCCTGTGGAGGGCCATACACCTATTACCGACTAAGTGTGTCTCCTGCAGTAGTATCACATCTGGGGAATGTTGTCTGATAAGTTGGCTAACCATTCCTCTCCAGTGGCGGATCCTTCATGGGGGCGTTTGGGCGCCGCCCCACTGCTTCCTCGCCGTGCGAGAAGGCAGAAACAAATAGTAGAATAACTACCATTTGTTTATGCCTTCTTGCACGCAGAGAAAGCAGAAGTCAAGTTCCTGTTTGGGAGAGTTGGAGGGGTTACTCGAGGGCAGGGGGAGTGGCTTTCCCACTGTTGTTAATACTGTCTGTTTGGGCGCCTGAGAGGCTGCCAAACAGACTGTATTAACAACAGTAGGCAAGCCGCTCCCCCCGCCCTCGAGTAACACCTCCCACTCTCCCTGTTCTCTGTATGCTGCAGCATACAGAGAAAATGACGTAGTTGGGGCAGCCGGCCGTCCCAATCACAGCGTCGTGCTGTGGTGGAGGGTAGAGGGGAGGGAGGCTGCCTGCAGCCTTGCTGCATGACGACGAGTCGAGCACCATGGGATTGGAATTCAAACAGGAGGACGGCGCCGCGGGAGTCGGGACTTGAAGGCGGGAAGGTAAGTTAAGTTTGACGCAGTCTTTGACAAAATATTGCACTATCACTCGGCCCTTCTTAAAATGCCTCGTGCTCCTCAGAACGGCATCTCTGTGTCGCACCCAGTTCAATGCAGTCATGATATAAACCATTCTCACTTACAGAGACTCAGTTGGAGTTACTAGAACAAGAGATGGTGCTGGACGATATCCATGCGGACAGTTTGCAGGAAGTCCGAATTAAATATGCTAACTCCTTGAGCACCTACGGGTTATCGACTATGCTGCATAAGCACACAAAAATGCATGCTGAGGGAGACCAAGCAAATTAGCTCCTGACGACGTGCAGGTCAGACCGCCACCAGCGTTTGTTCTATCGGTGTTCACACTTACGCATACTTGTTGCACCACTCAATTAGATATTGATGAAGCCTTCTGTGAGTATCACCCTGAGTTATAAACTGCTCGCCCCCTCCAGACCCTGACATCATGGACTCCTTTCTTAACAATATACAACTGCCTCTTTTATCTGCTGTGGATCGGTAGCTCCTCTGACACCAGGCAAACTTTGCCATGCTATTGACAAGCTCGCTCGTAATAAGATACCCGAATCGATAGGACACATTGATTTTTACCAAAACATTTGCTTCCCGGCTGATTCCACAATTGGAATGGCTCTATAACGCATCCTTAGAAGCGGGCTCACTGCCACCCACCACACTGCAGGTTTTTGTAACAATAATGTTCTCATGTTTCAGTTCTGTTCCTATTGTGAAGCGCTCCGACACCCTCGGGTAAAGTCTGCACTATATAAAAACGCATAAATAAGGTTTGTGTGCTTTTTCATAGCGAGGGAATGTTGAGCCAACCCTCTTCTCACACACTTTGCTGAAACTCCGGTAGGCCAGCATGGCAGCCAGTGAGAGCAGGCATCAGTGAGGGTTTGATTTATTTTGTGTCAGTCTGTAACAGTGAGTTTTTGTTTCATTCCCTGCTTGACATTTGTGCGTCATTGGCTGGCTACGTTTGTAAGTTCTAGTGCTATTGTTTGTGTCAGTCAGTTTGTGTGGGCGAATGCTTGTGTCCTCCAGAATGTGTAAGAAGTGCGTGTCAGGAAGTGTTTTTCAACGAGTGTGTCAGTGTTTGCCAAGTGTGTGTTTCAGAAAGTGTTTGTTTTGGTACCTCAGTGAATGAGTATGTTCTTATATGCACCAGGTAGTGCATGTGTCAGCCGTGCTGCGTGAACGTCGTTCAGTGTTTGGTCAGTCAGCGCTTTTGTTACTTAGTTTGTGTGTGAGACTGTGTCTCAGGCAGTAAGAGCGTATGTGCCAACGCTTGTTTGTGTCACTGAGTACGTTATTGACTGTGTTCGTTTATGTATGTGTGCGCGAGATGTAACACTCACGCCGTCACTTTTACGCCCTACCACTTTTAAATGTCACCAGCCGCCACTGTCCCTCTCTTGATCTTGTCACCCAAGCCATTCACATTCCAACTCAGCACCCTCATCCCTGATCCTCGGCTATTCTGTGTCGCCGAACCCATGCAAAGAGCGAGTCGCTACATTCTTATTACCTGAGACAAAAAATTACGAAAAAGGAAACCGCAATCACACAACAACAAATCAAAAACTCTACATACTCCCGTCCCCGCTCCCCCACCCTGCACCCCTGCTCTTGGCTTCCGCCTACCCCCAACTTGCAGTGTGCCTGTTTCTCCATATTCTAACTAACTAACTATCTAAAAGTAGAAATGAGGAGGAAGACAGCCCATGGACCCCCCCTCACCCCCGTATCACCTACTTCTGTGCCTAAGGCGGGTCTCGACTCTCAAAAGACAATATAATATCCCCATTTGCAGTCCCTGTGGCGGCACCATTTACTCCTGCTCCGGCGCATCCCTCCTCTCCTCACTTTTGGGTCCCTCAGACCCTGGCTGGGAATGCATCTCCAACCAATCCGAGGCGACATCCGGACTGTCGAAGAACCAGGATTTCCCATTGACTTCAATCCTCAGTTGGGCCAGAAACAGCATGGCATATTTCAGACCTCTGTCTCTGAGTTTTTTCTTGACCCCCAGGTGTGAGAAGTTGGCCTGATGTATGATGTCTCCAATTCTGGGGGCACCTTATATCAGTCCAAACAATCCCTTATGGTGATGGTTGTAAGTCATCCTTAAAGACAAGCTATCCTAGAGGTAGCATGGACTAAGCAGCCTAAAGGCTTAAGTCAAGAGGACATGTGAAGCCAGCTGTTTTACCATATGCAATCCTGTAATATCAAATGAAAGGACACCACACAAGTTATATATTATAAAAATATATGTATTTATTCTCAGACTAATCCCCAATACTCTTTATGAGTAAAGAAGCACAAGCGTTTAAACAAAAGCACAATATAACATATGAAAGTTATACAGTTATGGATGAGGCCGGTGGCCACTCAAACCATATATCAAAAAAGTGGTATAAGTATCACTAATCGATCAGTGGTAAGGCCTAGGGCCTTGGGATCGCTCGGACTACACTGGACTAACAGCAGTTAGGACGGGAGTAGCCCACGGGATTCGGGTGCAGCGCTAAAAGCACACGCATGCACCAATGCAAAGTCAATGGTGCGTAAAAGTTATCGAGTTACAGTTTTAAGAGTCTTCCGACTGGACTAGAAGGACAAAACTTTGGACTTAAACACTAGAGGTGTAAACGGCTAGAGGAGCACTGGCGTTCAAGAGTTACCTCACCCACAGGAAGCGGGTGCACAGGTGCAAAGATGTGTCGGGTTTCGTCACGAAGATCTATGGTGCCTGGAGATGAAGATGCTGCAGACGTCGAGAAGAGAAGTGTCCGGTGTGATCCAAGGGTGGATCAAAGATGTAGAGTACCTGAAAGCAGAGGGGACAGAGTCTGGGTCACTAGCCAGGCGATGTTGGGCGCAATCAGGTGCTTGTCGTGAAGCTTGTCTCCGCTGCCACGTGGACTCTGGGGCACCGAGGATGTCCTGGAGTGAATCACGAGCTGTCCCACAAAGGCTCTCGCTGTCGGCAGTGTCGGCTTCCGGATAGGAGTCAACAGGCCTTGGCAAATGCAACCCACGCAGGATTCAAAGATCGCTTCTTACTCGGATCAGCAAGGTCAGAGCGGGTGCTCCTTTTCAGGGGAGCGAGGGCCAGTCTGGAGCAACCAGACTAGCAGAGCAAATTCAAAGGTTCGTCGGTACTGGGGCCACTAGCCAACGGGCAAGCGACCGGACCAACGCGTCGAGCAGGAAAATGCAAAAGGGCCCCACGCAGCACTCAATGAGGGTGGAGAGGTGAGCTTCGGTGCAAAAGCTGCTCGGGCTGGAGCTTCTCAAACTCCAATGCACAGCTTCGAGGGAGCTTTGGATGCTGCAAGGTCAGCGCTTCGTAGTTTTTTCAAGATGGCCGGTCCCACGCTTCAGTTCGCCTCCATGGGTCTCAGCTTTGCAGGGACTGTGGATCGGGCTGTTGGAAGGCAGGCACGCTGGGTCTTGTCGACCTCTGTCGCTCGAGTTCCGGCGGGAACAAACATCGAGGTGCTGGATGGTGCCTGTTTGCACAGGGTGGTCACTCCTTGACCACAAGGGAGATTCTTCAGTCTTCCACGTCGAGTGGGATGTCGAAGGGTCCAGAGTTTCATTTCATAAGTTTCAGTCAGGATAATCTGATGTGCACTAGCACAGCTCCTACCTTTATTCCAAATCAAGGGGCTGGATTACCTGCTAGGTCCCTCCTATGGGTGGGTCCCAGGAAGGGGGTGGTTATTCCAATTTCCCCTTGTCCAGTTTCGTGCTAGAGCTGGGACTGGAGTGCCCCAGAACCGGTTTGACTGGATTTTGCATGGGACACCTTGTGTGCCCCAGGCAGTGTCTAGTTTCTTTCAACCCTCCCTGCTCCAATCCACTATCTCCTGTGTGGGGTGGTGTAGCACCTCCCTGTGACAGGATACCCTTTGTCCAGGCCTCCCCTGCTAAGTTTCGGTCAGCAGTAGGAGGTCAGACTTGTGTCGGGGCAGCAGCATCCATTTTGTGATGCTAAGGCTCTGGTTAGGATTAACCGCGTTTTAAGTAAAAGTAACATGTCTTCTCCCTCTAGAAGGGTGGAATGCTACCCCCGTCGCCAGAACTGGCGAGGGGGTAGTATTCCAAAGTGTATGACACCAAACACGACATGTTTTGACAAAGCCAAACCAAAGTTAGCATTAACCGCGAGGATTATAATGCACCTATGAGTATATGGTATGGCAGTATCACTGGAACAGCAGTAAGGAAATGGTTCCGAACACTGCAGACAGGCTCAGCTCATGCTAGAGCACCATCTCACATAAAACCAAGCACTCTGCCTCCAGGATTGTAAAGGCCTGCCATAGGAGTGACTTATAGGTGCATAGGTGTCCAGATATAGGTTTAGACATAGGTATACTATATCTAAGCAAGGGGTGATTACACAACCTTGCCCCTGCTGAGTGATCAGCCAGTTGTGTCAATTTGGATGGCCAGCCAGGGGTGGCAAAATATATGCTGCAGCCCCTGGTAGGCCTTGGATGCACCATTGCCCTGGGCACCTATAGTGCACTGTACAGGGGCTGATAAGGTGATCCAACCCAATTTAGTTATGCACCTAGGGTACATGGAGTCCATTTTAAAGAGAGAGCAGATAGCCTGGGGCCCTGAATAGCAGGGTCCCAGGCCAACTAAGTCGAAAACCAGCTAAACACAAGGCAAAAAATCTGGGGTAACCATAGTCAGGTATCCACCTTCCTACACCAGGAATCCCTGGCGCTGCCTCTGTACCGCCTGCGTGAAACCTGGGAAAAAGGAAAGACTGGTGTTTTCAAATCTCAGAGGACCTCCCGACCTGGAGGTCTGCAGGATAGCGTCTCGGTCCCTGAAATTAAGTACTTTCGCGATCATAGAGCGGGGAGGGGCTCCGGGCCTCGGCCTCCCACCCGGGATTCTATGCGCCGGTTCAATAGTGAAGAAATGACTGAGTCCCTTAGGTTTAAGGTGCTTGAGAACTAGGTCTTCCACGAAGAGATCCGTGGCCTGGCCCTCCGCCTTCTCCGGAACCCCGATGATTCGGACGTTACATCTCCGGGCCCTCTCCTCGTAGTCGTCCAGCTTCCTACTCGTGAAGTCACTAGTCCGCTTGAGTTCCCGCACCTCCTGCTGCAGTGATGCTACATCGTCCGTCAAGCTGGCCGTTTTAATGTCCAGAGATTTGACCTTTTCACTGGTTTTGGTGTGATCTGCACGGATAAGGTTAACCTCTATAGCCATTGTATCCAGTTTATGATCAAGTGTCTCCATTTTCTGTCCCAAAGACGTTTGCACTCCATCTATAGCAGCCATCACATCCAGTAATGTGGGTTTCGTATGAGGGTCGACCAAATCCCTTCCCAGGTCTTGTGTTTTCTTCAAATCAGGCGGGGAGCCTCTCAGCAACGTATACCTGTCCAAATTGTTAGCTTGCACATAACGGGACCCTTTATTGGACCGTACCAGCGACTTCTCACTTTCAGGTTTAGTCGCCATTTTGACCTTCTCCAGGGCCTCCAACAGGAGCTCGCGGAACCGACTCCACCGCCTGAAACCAAAATGTTGCCAGATTTCTCCCCCGATAGGGTGTATTGCTCGGCACCGGGACGCCAGGCGGCGGGTTTCAAAACCCAAGAAAATTGCCCCAAGACCGCGGGTCACTCCACAACTGGGTCGATAGTCCAGATCGCTCGGCCTTCTCCACCCCCCATGGCCAGCGGTCCTCTCGCCCCCCCATAGTTTTCGAGGTGTCAGGCGATCTCACTCTGGGACCAAGAGGCTCTTGCGAAGACGAAAGTTTGTCCTCGGGAGTCGACTGTTCCGCGGCAGGACGGCCGCCTTAAAAGCTCCCCAACACTCCCTTCACAGAAGGCTCTGTTCTTTGTGGGCCACTCTGGCCCCTGATCACGCCACTTTCCAAATACCTGTCTGGGGAGATTTGTGTCTCCGAGACGATATGCTCGCTCCCCAGGACTCAAAAACTGCCTGCCTCCAGCCCGGTCGGCAACCAGCACATCTTCAGTCACGCTCACGGCGACTCACCGCCAACACTCCACAAGCGGGCACCGCAGGGTGAAGGGGCAGGGCAGCTGCCGCGGGTTACGCACCTCACTCTCAGGGCCCTCCCCGGGTCTTCCCGGCCGGATGGTCACTGCTGGTTGTGACGTGGCTGTCGTTTTATATGCAACCGGCCGCTCCGCTCACTAGCCCCCGGCTTCTCCGTCTCAGAGGCCTCAGTCCCCCCCGACTTCTCACTCCGGTCCCTGACCTCGCAGTGGGACAGGAGTTTCTGCAACGGGCCCCACAGGGACTCAAAAACGTCCTGCCCCCAGCCCGGCCTGTTATCTGCACCTCTTCAGCCACGCTCACGGCGACTCACCGCCAACACTCCACAGACGGGCACCGCCGGGCAAACCGGCAGGGCATCTGCCCCGGGTCCAGCTTTTCAACCTCAGGGCCCTCCCAGGGTATTCCGGGCCGGCCGGTCACCTCCGATTGTGACGCGGCTATTATTATATTCACAACCGGCTGCTCTGCTCACAACAGCCCCCGGCTTCTCCGGTCTCAGAGGCCTCAGCCCTCTCGGCTTATCACTCCGGCCCGACCTTGCAGTGGGACCAGAGTTGCTGTAATGGGCCCCACCGGGACTCAAAACCTTCCTGCCCCCAGTCTGGTTGGTCACTGGTACCTCCGCAGCCACGCTCACGGCGACTCACCGCCAACACTCCATAGGCGAGCACCGCCGGGTGAATGGGCAGGGCATCTGCCGCGGGCACAGCTCCTCAGTTTCGGGGCCCTCCCCGGGTGATCTGGGCCGGCCGGTCACTTCCGGTCTTAATCGCGGCTGTTGTTGCATTCACAACCTCCCGGCTCCTCACTTCGGAGCCCCGACCTCGCAGCAGGACCGGAGTTGCTGCAACTGGCTGTAGCATTGTGCTACAAAGAAAACACAGACTCAGATTCTTAGTCTACTGGAGCTTTATTGCATGCTTCTGTTGCCTTCCCTGTCCCTACTCTAACTGCCTCTTTCCTGTGTCCGCTCCTCCTCTTCCTCTGCCCCCCTAGCTCCGCCCACTCCCAACTACTAGTGTGCTGACTTCACAACATCTCCCCCCTTTGTAACAAAACAAACAAAACATACTGACTTCTCAGTCCATCTCTACGATCAGTCTCTTGGGTGGACGTATGTCGCAATGAGGTCGTGGCGACCTGACTCTCGGACTATTAGTACTCAGTGTCTCAATGATCGGAGCAGTGCTCTCACGATGTAATGGGCCCCACCGGGACTCAAAACCTTCCTGCCCCCAGTCTGGTTGGTCACTGGTACCCCCGCAGCCACGCTCACGGCGACTCACCGCCAACACTCCATAGGCGAGCACCGCCGGGCGAATGGGCAGGGCATCTGCCGCGGGCACAGCTCCTCAGTTTCGGGGCCCTCCCCGGGTGATCTGGGCCGGCCGGTCACTTCCGGTCTTAATCGCGGCTGTTGTTGCATTCACAACCTCCCGGCTCCTCACTTCGGAGCCCCGACCTCGCAGCAGGACCGGAGTTGCTGCAACTGGCTGTAGCATTGTGCTACAAAGAAAACACAGACTCAGATTCTTAGTCTACTGGAGCTTTATTGCATGCTTCTGTTGCCTTCCCTGTCCCTACTCTAACTGCCTCTTTCCTGTGTCCGCTCCTCCTCTTCCTCTGCCCCCCTAGCTCCGCCCACTCCCAACTACTAGTGTGCTGACTTCACAACATCTCCCCCCTTTGTAACAAAACAAACAAAACATTCTGACTTCTCAGTCCATCTCTACGATCAGTCTCTTGGGTGGACGTATGTGGCAATGAGGTCGTGGCAACCTGACTCTCGGACTATTAGTACTCAGTGTCTCAATGATCGGAGCAGTGCTCTCACGATCATCTGAATGCAGTTCATCCGAACTGGGAGTGTCCATTTCACTCATCAGGATTCTGGAGGTGTCCCGTGACAGTTCCTTAAAGTGTGAGATGTTTCTCGTGACTCGCTGCTGCTCGGACTCCGCCGTCAACATGGTTCCTTTCCTCTTCGTGATCACCACTGGTTCGTCCTTGAATAGACAAGCTCTGCTGCTGAAGTCTGGACAGATGGAGCCTTCAGTGTCTGAGGTGCCTATGGAGAGCTCAGTTCGATATCGGCAGTCTGTCGTCCTTTGTGACTCGTGCTCACGTGACGCTCGGCCTTTTTTCCAAGGGGATGTAATTCTAGTTCCCTGGCGAGTGTCTGCATGTATTTTTACTTCCTTTTGCTTTGTCAGGTCAAGAACAACACTGTCTTCCTGTTTCGAGTCTGGGATGCCAGCCGGTGGGGTATGAACGGTGGAGGTCATCTTGGTATGACTTGGAGATTGATTTGCTGTCTCGGGTTGTCTCTCCCACGCCTGCTCGCGCCTAGAACAGGCAAGCCCTGGAACCGGCTGAATATTTGCGTGTCTTGTTCTCATCCGATGATGACTTGGCTCTCCTGACATGTCTGGCTTCCTTTGCAGATCGACTGGTTGGTCCGTTTTTATTTGGGTGCTAATGGCCACGATGTCTGATTCCATTTTATAGGACCAGGACCATGACCAGGACCTTCGAGTCAACCTTGCTGCCCCTACCCAGGGTGACGGTGTAGTATTTGTGTCGCGATGCACCTGTGCTCGATGTGACAGGTTGTCTGGTGGAGTGATCGAGTGTGCATTGACATTGGTGTGAGACATGTCGCTCTTGACGGGAAGAGTGTCCCTTGGTTCGCTGATGTGTTCAGGTGCTTGGCGCCATGGCCGTTGTCGGGACCACGACTCTGTCAACTCAAAGGATCGGACCGAAATGCTATCTGAATCAGAGGGGTGCTCCGTCAGTTCCCTCTGTGAGTGTTCCTTTGGGAATGTCTTACCAGGTGGCCTTCGGAACCGGGTAGTCCGTGACGAGCTGCTTTCCACCTCGGAATTGTCTTTGAAAAGCTTCTCCGTGTGTCTTTGTTGGAACATCTTCAATGTCGTCTCATTTGGGAGATTGTTTGAAGATTCTGTGCTTGTTCCTTGTGCTTGATCCCAAGCTTTTGCCTCTTCGTCCTTCTCGCCTGATGTTACCCATCTACGCTCTGTTTCTTCGTTGTCGCGGGGCCCATGGATGCTTTGGGGCCCATGAATGCATGGATCTTTTCTTGCTTGTTGTTGTTGTGAGGGACCAGTCCGTCTTGTGTGATCTGGTTCTCCTTCCCAATTGTTTGGTGCTCTAGTATCTCTGATCTGTTGGTGGTGTGTTCTCCTGCCAGCTGTTTCCTCTGACTCATCTTCACTCCTTGGCGATTGATGTTCCGGCGTCGATTTCCTGTGTTGACCACTGCAGCCCCTTCTTCTATGGTTTGTCTTTCTCCCCCACTGGTTGTGCAGAATGCCATTTTGTCCAGGAGTGCAATCTGTCCCACTGGACGCTCCCTCTTTATCAGAGTAGCGTGTGTTATGCTTTGACTGACTTCGTGAGGGACTCCTGGGGGATGAATAATTCCGGGTAGTTGTTCTTTGGATGGTTGACTCTGAGTAATCTTTGGTTTTTTCTGAGTGGTCGGACGCTGAGTAATCTGACTCTGAGTATTCCTTGTCACTTTCCTTGTCACCGTGTCTCCCCGCTGTCTTTTCTGTCTTTTCGCTGGTCTGCCTTCTCTCTCTCTCCTTTTGTGTTCGTTGGATTTCTGGGTTCTCTCTTCCCAGGTATCTCGAAGTTTTGTACTCAGATGCACATCCCTCAATTTGTCTCTTGTTTGGACTTGCATTCCAATTTCGGCTTTCTTGATAATTTCCTTTAGCGACCAATGCCCTCTCAGTATTTTGTGCCTTGTTTCGGGGTTTTCACAGCCTTCAATTATTCGGAGCCGAACAGCATCCTCATTTGTAAACGTGTTGAAATGGCAGCCTTGTACCAGACTTTGCAACCGAGTGATGAAATGCGGCAATGGTTCGCCTGGTTCCTGCCGTGCTGTGTTGAAGACCATGCGATTATGATCCACCTCTGCCTGTGCATTGAGATGGGCACAGAGCTCCTCTTGGAGTCTATCATAGATGTCCGCTTCTTCTTTGGAAAATGTTCTAATTGGGCATCGGCCCCCGGGACCCACCAGATGGAGGAGTAGCACCAGACATTTTCTTTCTCTTTGCTCACCGTTGGCTTTCAAGAAATTGTCCAATGCTTCCAGCCACCAGTGCCGTTTGAGGCCCTGGATCCAATCGTCAATCCGCTCCGCTGGGGGCGATACTTCAAGGTGTGGATTGAAACATTGAGCTACGTCTCCTCCCGCCATGAGAGAAGAAGGTTCTGATCTGTCGTAGACGCGGGGCATTGTGCTGTACACTTTTCTTCGGGTTTCAGTTGCTTCTGCTTGTGTTTTAGCTTGAGCTTGATTGTTAGTTCTTCCTTCAGTGCACTCGTGTTTGGTCAACATTGCACCCTTGAATTTATCCATGGTTAGTGACAATGTTGGGTTTCACTTGCTTGTTGTGTGTGTTCATCGGCTACTCCACACTTGCATTGGCTTGTGCTCGTTCCGTTGTAATTATTTATGCGTTGTCTTTGTTTATGTTTGCTTGTAGCTTCTGTTATTTTATGGACACGCGTTGCTTCATTACATTTGCCACTGCGCATTCGCTTGCGTTTCTCACTGTTCGCGTTTCCACCCGTGCTGACCTTTGTTTTGTCAACACTTGTTTGTTAAGTCACTCTTGTGGTTGTTCTTGCTTGTTAGTTGATTCACTCTCATGTTAGCATGTGCTTATTCTGTTTGGTCGCCAAGACTTGTTCATTGTTGTCCACGCGCCGTTATCCACGCTTATTTATTTGCCTTACCAACGCTTACTTCTTTGCATTTACCAGTGCTTGTTTACTTGTCTTCGTCAGTGTTTGGTTGGCCTTCGCCAACATACCAATGTTTGTTTATTTGCTCCTATCAATACTCGTTGGTTCTTCGCCAGTGCTTGGTTGGCCTTCGCCAACACTTGTTCAGCCTTCGCCACTGCTTGTTTGGTCTTCGCCAGCGCTTGTTTGGTCTTTGCCAATGCTTGTTTGGTTTTCGCCAATGCTTGTTTGGCCTTCACCAATGCCTGTTTTCTTCCTTTACCACGATTTGTCCAATGCTTGTTGATCTGCATGTATCAGTGCTTGCGTCTCTTTGCATGGATCAATGCTTGTTTCTTTGCATGTACCAATGCTTGTTTACTCTTCGCCAATACTTGTCTTTGCATGTACCAATGCTTATTTACTTTTCGCCAATACTTGTTTCCGTTTGTCCAATGCTTGTTGATTTGCATGTGTCAATGCTTGTTCACTTTTGCCAATGCTTGTTCACTTTCTTGCTGTTGCCTGACTTCAAGATGGCCGCCTATTGACCACACAGGGTATGTCCTTAAAGCCTGCCTGACTCAAAGATGGCCGCCGTAGCTGTCTGCAGGCACTACTTTCTTTCACTGCATTCGGCCCTTTTTCTTCACCCAGGACTCACCGGCAGTCGTCTTCAGGAGCAGCACCCTCCAGATCTAGCTCCCTCTGGTCACCACTGCAGTCAGGTGAGGTTGGGGTGGGCTCCCGCCTCACTTTGCAGGGTCCTTCGGCGGTGGCGTGCCAAAACCCACGCATTCGGAGTGAGGTTTTTCCGACGCCGGGCTCCAGATTTACCACGCTCAGCAGCGCTTGACAGTGGACCTTCGCAGGGGCAGTCCACACCAGGAGGCACTCTCTTTCGGCCACAGCAGGCCACAGCAGTCCTCAGGTGAGCTTGGGGTGGGCTCCCAGCTCACTGTTACAGTTCCCGCTCTCACTTACGCCGACAGCATGCCAAACCTCACGCATCGGGCGTGAGGTTTTCCGATGCCGGGATTCTTTGAGCTCCGTTCTGAGCTCAGCTTACGTTGCGTTCGTTGGCGCCTGCCAGCGGATCCTCCAAGGGCACTTCCTTGTACCTTGGGTACCTCTTCTTCACTGTGGGGTGCGGAGCAGAGTCGGGGTGGGCTCCCGACCTCTGTTTCACTTGGGACACGCAGAATTACACGCATCAAGCGTGGGTCCCGTTTTTGGCGCGATGAAGCGTTTCTTTCCTGCCGACGCTCTGGCGCTCGTTTTTCAGTCCCTTCAGACCTCTGGCAATCCCCTGGCTCTGGGGAGAGGGTCACTCACTGCTGGCCTTTCTCCTTTAGACGGCAGCACGGCTCCACACAGCAGCGTTCTTCTTCCTCAGACACTGCACAGGACAGGGTGCTCTTGATAGGGTTCTGGGGCACTGGACATGCCTATCCCACTCTCGTCGCCAGTTGTAGCATCGTGCTACAAAGAAAACACAGACTCAGATTCTTAGTCTACTGGAGCTTTATTGCATGCTTCTGTTGCCTTCCCTGTCCCTACTCTAACTGCCTCTTTCCTGTGTCCGCTCCTCCTCTTCCTCTGCCCCCCTAGCTCCGCCCACTCCCAACTACTAGTGTGCTGACTTCACAACACTGGCCCCACAGGACGTCCGCCAACTGCTCGTGGGACAGCGCCTCAGGATAAAGCCAGGATATGGGGACGAGGGTACGATCGGGGCGGAGCTGTTGTCCTACGCTGCCATCTTGGGCACGCGCTAGTCTCCTCCTTCCCTCCCTCCATTCTAGAATGGGGGAGATAAGCTAGTCCAAAGATTTGAAGTACCATTCATTATCTCGCACGTTCTTTGTTATTTGAATGGAATTTCCCATTGCATAGATATGAAGTGCCTTCTATCCACCCCGAGACAGGCTACCAGGAGAGGAATCGTTCCCTTATCCTAGCCGTTTGGTTGCTTATCTGAGGTTTCCCTGTGTCAGTTCTTGTTCTTCATTGTGGTTTTCAGCACACTACATATTACAGCTAAACGAAAATGTTGACTGCTGCACCGTTCACCCTGGCTCACCTTCTTGGGTGGTGACACGTCATCTTTCCCCCTGATTCACAATGCTACTACCACACTTCCCTTGCGCTCCTCATCCTTTCTGCCTCGAAACCATACTTTGCTGCAGTTAGGGAAAAATAGCATATTATCTTTAGTGCATATTTTATACTCAAAACTCCACCTGCCTGCCGAGCTGCATCTGCAATTATGAAGGAGCCAGTACTCACAGCATTTTGTTGAAGGGGCCCCCCCCGAAGGGTTTGAGCCTCCATGCATGACAGAGCCTGCAGAGACCTGCATTACACCCCCGCCTAAAATACATAGTGGCCACAGGGGGCTTTGCCATGTGTGACACCTTAGAAAAGTCCCCGGCTTTATACTCAAAAGCACTTGCCAGGTCAGACTTGTTGGAAGGCTCACACTTAGAACGGAATTCAATGAAAGTGTGTGTGTGTGAGCTTTTCCAAGGGCCAATGAGAGTTAAAGTGAGCGTGAATACGAGTTCAGGTGTGTATTAATGAGTGAAAGTGACTACTAGGGAGTGAATGAAAGAGTGTGAGTATGTTAGAAGGAGTGAGTGATTGGAAACTGAGAGGGAGTGGAAATGAGGCAGGGGTCTAGCTATCAATAGCGCAGCAGGTACAATTGCATCAGAGCCCAGAGTCTATGAGTGGAAAAAGGGTGAGTGTGTGTAAGTATGTTTTGAGAATGAGAACCAGTGAGTATTAGTATGTTTGTGCGTAAGTAACAGTAAGTAACAATGAGTATAAATTATGCAAATTTTAGAAAAATGGGATGAACTCCTGGCAGGTATTATGGCTCACCACTTTCAAAGATCACCAGCCATCACTGATAGGGTTCCTCAAAGGGGAAGACAAGGAAAAGTCAAATCTCTCTCTGAGAAAGAACTATACATTTCCTACTTTGTTTTGTTCTAATTCTATTATGAAATGAACTAAACTCAACTGTTCTAAGATAAACACAAACTTTCACATTATACACACCTACACTAAGTGTTCATAAGTTTCTCCAACCAGGTTAAAGCAAGATGATACAATTACATACTCAACTGGTTCTCAAGGTTTTTACACGAACAAGCTTCTCTCTCCATCCTTTATACTTACACTATCTGTAATAAGATAACATACATGCACTAGTCTGCTCTCTGCGGGTGTCTCTACAATGCACCATGAAAACACTCCTTTACTGGGGAAAGAAAGAAAAAGAACATCACATTTGACAATTAGTACTACAGTTTGCTTAGGAATAAGATGTTCATGTGTTACAGAACAAAGATGGAAACCAATGCATGACAGGCATACATTAGCTATAGTCAACCTAAAAGTGAATAAATATAAGTTTTCTCTATAAATAGCATTAGCATGCCTTCACATGAATGCCATGTCAATACAAGCATATGTTAACTCCTTCACTGCGGGGGTAATTCCCACACGGTGCAGGGGGGGTGGCGGGAGGGGGGGGTGAGTGCGGCGCCGCGGTGCTCGCAACAAAACCAGGTCGTCATGAGTAACGGTGGAGCTGTGCTCATGACGGCCTGGTCTCATCACGACCCCACCCACTGATTAATTTGCCTGCACAGGCGGGGAATTAACCGTGTGTGGGCGGAGCGGCACCATTATGACGAGACCAGCTCGTCATGAGCACAGCTCCTCGTGACTCATGACGAGCTGGCCTCGTCACAAGCTCCGAAGGAGTTAATATATTAAAACGTTACCAAATAAGTTCCTCTGGTGATTCTGGGAATCCTGTGAATACCGGCAATCTCTTTTTCACTAAAATATTTCCCCCATTATGCAGAATTTGTTGATTTTCTCAGCTTACATCTGGACTCCTACAACTCTTTGAGTTCACAGAACAACTTGTCTTGGATGTCATCCATATCAAGTTCTTCTCTTTTCCTCTTTCTTCCTCTCATTCAGCCGCGGCCCGTGGAGGGAGTTGCGGTGGGGCAGACAGGCGGGGCGAGGGAGGGGCAGGGTGGGGGGTGATAAACACTGGAATATGGATGATTGCAGGTAAGTAAACAATTAAATGAATAAAACGAATTTCATTCCGTGCCCTGCACCGCAAAATGCGATGCAGGGCGCGCTACAAAATTCGTTTTATTCATTTAATATATTGAACGCCGTAGAGAGGTCCAACAGCAATAGAGTGACGTTCTTACCTTTGTTTACAGCCATTTTAATGGTGTCAGAAACCAATTGCATTCAATGTAACAGCTTGTAGGTCTCAAGATAATAGGAAAGTTGGACATTGACCAGTTTTTCAAGGATCTTAGAAATGGTAGACAGAAGAGAAATTGGCCTGTAATCTGACATGACAGCTTTGTCCGCCGCCATTTTTTTAGGAGTGGTATCAATTTGGCAGTCTTCCAGTAACTAGAGACAATGACTTGACAAAGGGAACTATTCAACAGAGGGTTCAAAATGGGACTAATAACCTCAGCATGCGCCAGTAGAATCTGAGAAAGACACAGGTTATCTGGGGAGCCACATTAAGAGCTTTCATAGAGTCTCCCAAAGAGATGCTAGCAAACTTTGTCAGAGAACAACAGTGAGCAAAAGGAGCAATAAAAAGTTGAACCTCCAATCCTCTTTCCTCGCTGCTGTCAATAGTTTCCAAAACCTGGCGATCAGTTGAGCCAGCAGCATCATCATGGTCAATGGTTCTGGCAACATTTAGGGACTCAAAAATATTTAGAATCTTCTGCTCAAGAGAGCTGAGAGCAAAGTTTGAGGAGGCTGGCACTGGTTGAGAAAGGGCCATAGGACTAACAAACTTTTTGTGATTTTAAAAATCTCTTTATATTTCTTATTGGAACTGGCAATTCCCTAAGCAAAGTAGTTGCTTGACCATTTTTTATGTCTTGATGGTAAGAAGTCCCTTTTATAGTGCTCTTGATCCTGAGGCTATACAGCTTACGCCGCCCTCTTTCAATTGTTTTTGCATTCTGACGCATAAGTCTAAGCTTCTCATTAAAACAGGGTGAAAAGGGGTGTCTCAGGGCCCCAGACCAAGACTTAATGGGATCCACTTGATCTACCATATTCCCCAATCAGGCATTAATTGCCAACGCATCTGCTGCCACACTGCCTGATAGTATCCAGAGGCACTATCTTTGAGAGTATGAATGAATTCAGCCATACTTGCCTTGGCCCAGTTGCGATGAGGCAGAGAGGGGATAAACCCTCTATCACTGAGACCACAGAAAATGAATGGTAGAATAATCCAACCAGGAATGGCTTATGTCCTCTACAACCTTACTGCAGCCATTTGAAAAACAATCAATCAATCAATCAATACATTTATAGAGCGCGCTGCTCACCCGTGAGGGTCTCAAGGCGCTGAAAGGGGGGGGGGTCGTTTACTGCTCGAATAGCCAGGTCTTGAGGTGCTTCCTGAAGGGGAGATGGTCCTGGGTCAGTCGAAGGTGTGCGGGGAGGGAGTTTCATGTCTTGGCGGCCAGGTAGGAGAACGATCTTCCTCCGGTTGTGGTTTTGTGGATCCGTGGGGCGATGGCGAGGGCGAGGCCGGTGGAGCGGAGCTGGAGGGTGGGAGTGTAGAATGTGAGGCGGCTGTTGAGGTATTCGGGGCCCATGTCGTGGAGCACTTTGTGTGCATGGGTGAGGAGCCTGGACGTGATCCTCTTGCTGACGGGGAGCCAGTGCAGGTTTCTCAGGTGGGGAGTTATGTGGCTGTGGCGAGGGATGTTGAGGATGAGTCGTGCAAAGGCGTTCTGTATTCGCTGCAGTCATTTCTGGAGTTTGGTTGTGGTTCCTGCGTACAGGGTGTTCCTATAGTCCAGTCGGCTGGTGATGAGGGCCTGGGTGACGGTCTTTCTGGTTTCGGTGGGGATCCACCGGAAGATCTTTCGTAGCATGCGCAGGGTGTTGAAACATGAAGAGGAGATGGCGTTGACTTGTTTGGTCATCATGAGGGAGGAGTCCAGGATGAATCCCAGGTTGCATGCATGGTCTGTGGGTGTAGGTGTGGTGCCCAGTGCTGTGGGCCACCTGGAGTTGTTTGATAAGTAGCAGTGACACCCACTGGTGTAACTGTCACCTTGGGCACTGGTGTATTGCTGACCAAAACATTCAGCTATTCTCAAAATAATATAGTTTCTCGTGGTTGATAATGAATATTCAATTTTATTTCAATGAATTGATGAGTTTTATCTTATTTAGATAGGTGCTAATCAGATTTCATCCCAGAAAAATAATATATGTCCAATGCATTTCGGTGGAAAACCACCTTCATCAGGGATCCATCTACAAATAACAAACATAACATTATGAGCATACTATTTTTCATGATTCTTGATGTTACATAAACATTTCTTATACTCGATACTAGCGTTTCTTACATTGACTCGGTGTGTTGTTATACCTCTTCGCTATTTATCCCGTTATGTGACCAAACATAAAAGTGCTCCCACATTTCAAGATCAAACAGTCGATATTCGCAGAGTTACAATTCATTCCGGTGATCTCTACTCTACATTACCCACTTGTTGTTCTACACAATATCTAACATATCGCTCACACACTAATAACGCGCTAAATACTCTTGTGGGCTATGCGCCCCATCAATCAAAAATATGTAATGTTATGCGGGCCGTTCCACTAATAGTTTGCCGGCTTCTAAACAACCTTTAAACGGGATATCGTTAATGAATTCCCGGTCATTCTATCGGCTTGTTTTAAGTATTTACCTGCTGGTTCTTCGCTCGCGTCTCTGCATTAACGGCTCTAAGTTTACATCGCCGACATTTCTGGGTAGTTAATATGATGGGTGCCTCCTACGCATGCGTGTGACGTAAAAGCGTTACGTGCTCTTCATGTTGCAGAATTTGTTGATTTTCTCAGCTTACATCTGGACTCCTACAACTCTTTGAGTTCACAGAACAACTTGTCTTGGATGTCATCCATATCAAGTTCTTCTCTTTTCCTCTTTCTTCCTCTCATTCAGCCGCGGCCCGTGGAGGGAGTTGCGGTGGGGCAGACAGGCGGGGCGAGGGAGGGGCAGGGTGGGGGGTGATAAACACTGGAATATGGATGATTGCAGGTAAGTAAACAATTAAATGAATAAAACGAATTTCATTCCGTGCCCTGCACCGCAAAATGCGATGCAGGGCGCGCTACAAAATTCGTTTTATTCATTTAATATATTGAACGCCGTAGAGAGGTCCAACAGCAATAGAGTGACGTTCTTACCTTTGTTTACAGCCATTTTAATGGTGTCAGAAACCAATTGCATTCAATGTAACAGCTTGTAGGTCTCAAGATAATAGGAAAGTTGGACATTGACCAGTTTTTCAAGGATCTTAGAAATGGTAGACAGAAGAGAAATTGGCCTGTAATCTGACATGACAGCTTTGTCCGCCGCCATTTTTTTAGGAGTGGTATCAATTTGGCAGTCTTCCAGTAACTAGAGACAATGACTTGACAAAGGGAACTATTCAACAGAGGGTTCAAAATGGGACTAATAACCTCAGCATGCGCCAGTAGAATCTGAGAAAGACACAGGTTATCTGGGGAGCCACATTAAGAGCTTTCATAGAGTCTCCCAAAGAGATGCTAGCAAACTTTGTCAGAGAACAACAGTGAGCAAAAGGAGCAATAAAAAGTTGAACCTCCAATCCTCTTTCCTCGCTGCTGTCAATAGTTTCCAAAACCTGGCGATCAGTTGAGCCAGCAGCATCATCATGGTCAATGGTTCTGGCAACATTTAGGGACTCAAAAATATTTAGAATCTTCTGCTCAAGAGAGCTGAGAGCAAAGTTTGAGGAGGCTGGCACTGGTTGAGAAAGGGCCATAGGACTAACAAACTTTTTGTGATTTTAAAAATCTCTTTATATTTCTTATTGGAACTGGCAATTCCCTAAGCAAAGTAGTTGCTTGACCATTTTTTATGTCTTGATGGTAAGAAGTCCCTTTTATAGTGCTCTTGATCCTGAGGCTATACAGCTTACGCCGCCCTCTTTCAATTGTTTTTGCATTCTGACGCGTAAGTCTAAGCTTCTCATTAAAACAGGGTGAAAAGGGGTGTCTCAGGGCCCCAGACCAAGACTTAATGGGATCCACTTGATCTACCATATTCCCCAATCAGGCATTAATTGCCAACGCATCTGCTGCCACACTGCCTGATAGTATCCAGAGGCACTATCTTTGAGAGTATGAATGAATTCAGCCATACTTGCCTTGGCCCAGTTGCGATGAGGCAGAGAGGGGATAAACCCTCTATCACTGAGACCACAGAAAATGAATGGTAGAATAATCCAACCAGGAATGGCTTATGTCCTCTACAACCTTACTGCAGCCATTTGAAAAACAATCAATCAATCAATCAATACATTTATAGAGCGCGCTGCTCACCCGTGAGGGTCTCAAGGCGCTGAAAGGGGGGGGGGTCGTTTACTGCTCGAATAGCCAGGTCTTGAGGTGCTTCCTGAAGGGGAGATGGTCCTGGGTCAGTCGAAGGTGTGCGGGGAGGGAGTTTCATGTCTTGGCGGCCAGGTAGGAGAACGATCTTCCTCCGGTTGTGGTTTTGTGGATCCGTGGGGCGATGGCGAGGGCGAGGCCGGTGGAGCGGAGCTGGAGGGTGGGAGTGTAGAATGTGAGGCGGCTGTTGAGGTATTCGGGGCCCATGTCGTGGAGCACTTTGTGTGCATGGGTGAGGAGCCTGGACGTGATCCTCTTGCTGACGGGGAGCCAGTGCAGGTTTCTCAGGTGGGGAGTTATGTGGCTGTGGCGAGGGATGTTGAGGATGAGTCGTGCAAAGGCGTTCTGTATTCGCTGCAGTCATTTCTGGAGTTTGGTTGTGGTTCCTGCGTACAGGGTGTTCCTATAGTCCAGTCGGCTGGTGATGAGGGCCTGGGTGACGGTCTTTCTGGTTTCGGTGGGGATCCACCGGAAGATCTTTCGTAGCATGCGCAGGGTGTTGAAACATGAAGAGGAGATGGCGTTGACTTGTTTGGTCATCATGAGGGAGGAGTCCAGGATGAATCCCAGGTTGCATGCATGGTCTGTGGGTGTAGGTGTGGTGCCCAGTGCTGTGGGCCACCTGGAGTTGTTTGATAAGTAGCAGTGACACCCACTGGTGTAACTGTCACCTTGGGCACTGGTGTATTGCTGACCAAAACATTCAGCTATTCTCAAAATAATATAGTTTCTCGTGGTTGATAATGAATATTCAATTTTATTTCAATGAATTGATGAGTTTTATCTTATTTACATAGGTGCTAATCAGATTTCATCCCAGAAAAATAATATATGTCCAATGCATTTCGGTGGAAAACCACCTTCATCAGGGATCCATCTACAAATAACAAACATAACATTATGAGCATACTATTTTTCATGATTCTTGATGTTACATAAACATTTCTTATACTCGATACTAACGTTTCTTACATTGACTCGGTGTGTTGTTATACCTCTTCGCTATTTATCCCGTTATGTGACCAAACATAAAAGTGCTCCCACATTTCAAGATCAAACAGTCGATATTCGCAGAGTTACAATTCATTCCGGTGATCTCTACTCTACATTACCCACTTGTTGTTCTACACAATATCTAACATATCGCTCACACACTAATAACGCGCTAAATACTCTTGTGGGCTATGCGCCCCATCAATCAAAAATATGTAATGTTATGCGGGCCGTTCCACTAATAGTTTGCCGGCTTCTAAACAACCTTTAAACGGGATATCGTTAATGAATTCCCGGTCATTCTATCGGCTTGTTTTAAGTATTTACCTGCTGGTTCTTCGCTCGCGTCTCTGCATTAACGGCTCTAAGTTTACATCGCCGACATTTCTGGGTAGTTAATATGATGGGTGCCTCCTACGCATGCGTGTGACGTAAAAGCGTTACGTGCTCTTCATGTTGCTTAAAGGGGTATGTACCGCTGCGAAACTTTATTGACTATCAAAGAACCAAACGAATGAACATGACGAATAAAGATTTTGGAACATTAAAATCAATAGCCAGTAATACGAATATAGTCTGCCAAAAAGCGGATAAAGGGGGAGCCTTGGTAATTTTGAATAGAACGTACTACCAGGAGGTGGTTGAGGAACATTTGATGGACGAAAACACGTATATGGAAATGAATTGCGATCCTACAGAAGGTATAAAAAGGACATTACAAGTCATCCTAAGCCAGGCTCTTGAGAATGGAACAATTAACGAACGCACTAAAAAATTCTTAACACAGGAAGACCCCAAAAGCCCAGTACTATACATGGTTCCTAAAGTCCATAAGGATCCGATAAAACCACCATGTCGTCCAATTGTGTCCACCAAAAATAGCCTGCATGAACCTATTGGGAAGTTCCTTGACAAACACTTGCAACCTCTGATACTAAACACCCAATCCTACATAAAGGACACCACCGATTTTTTGAAGAAACTGAAAGCAATGAAACGCGAAGGAGAATGTATCATGGCAACAGTAGACGTTAAAGCCTTATATACGTCTATCCCGCATCAACAAGGCTTAGAAGCAGTTGAAAGAGCATTAGTACAAAGTGAGTACCCTTTGGATCTACAAGTGTTTTTAATGGAACTAATGCAATTCACTTTGATGCACAGTTACTTTCAGTACGAAACAAGATGGTTCATACAGAAGAGTGGAACTTCAATGGGCAACTGTGCCGCACCGGCATACGCTAATCTCTATATGGCAGCATTTGAGGAGGAACATGTGTACAAAGATCTCACTTGGATGGAACACATAAAACTATATGTACGTTTCATTGATGACATTTTCGTTGTCTGGAAGGACAGCCACCAAAGTTTACAACATCAACTAATTAAACTGGACGCTAAAGATGACAGAATAAAGTTCACTTGGAACATCAGTGCTAAAACAATTCAATATCTTGATGTAGAGCTCACACAAATGGAAGGCAAGTTCACTACGAACCTCTATCGTAAGGCAACGGATAGGAACAATTTACTGAGATTCGATAGCCATCATCCTCCAGCATTAAAACGACATTTACCATATTCCCAATTTCTTAGGGTGAAAAGAGTGGTCTCAGAGGAAGAGCAAGTAAAACAGCAATTGAACATAATGAATCAAAGATTTTTGGATAGAGGCTATCCAGAGACAGTAACGCAACAAGCCACGCACAGAACTACATTAAAGACCCGAGAAGACCTTTTGACTAGCAACACACGCAGTGAACAACCGCGGATAACATGTGTGAGTAAATATTCCACTGTAAGTCAACAGTATAAAGCTATCATTAAGAGACATTGGCCTATGATGAGAATTGAGCCAGACTTTAAAGGAATATTCTGCAATGAACGCATGTTCGCATATACCAGAGCAAAAAATGTATCAGACTTTTTGAAAACTCCATCTGAACCGAGTGAAATCACCAATTATCGAGGAACAGTTCCGTGTTTAAATGGCAACAATTGCAATAACATAATGAAGGGCAACGTCATCACACACCCAATGAAGGGGCATAACATCTATCTTAAAGTTAACGGAACTTGCGACTCAGCCAACATAGTATATATGTTAAAGTGCCCTTGTGGGCGGATATATGTGGGTCACACAGAAAGAAAATTCAAAGTAAGGTTGAATGAGCATAAGAGCAATATACGAACAGGATCATTAAAATCTACAGGGGCGATTCATTTTCAGGAAGAAAAACATCACATAAGCCAACTGAAAGCGTGTATTTTGGAACAGGTCAATAGAAGAGAAGGATTGTCCAACAAGAATAGTTTACTGAAGAGGGAAAATCATTGGCTTTTCCATCTGAACAGTTTGAAACCCAACGGGTTAAATGAAAGGACTGAATTTCAATGTTATTTATAAGGTCCATTAATATTGAAGCGTTTGTCATTTATGTTTTCTAACTGCAATATTAATTTCTAACACCGTTTAAGGTGTCCTGACCCATGGTTAGTTCATGCAGCGACTTTGGTTATATACACTCCCGCTAGAGCGATGCAGTAAGAGATAGCCCAATGTCACAGTTTGATATATTGGTTTTCCATATTTACATCTTGTTAACATCATGATAGTCAATAAAGTTTCGCAGCGGTACATACCCCTTTAAGCAACATGAAGAGCACGTAACGCTTTTACGTCACACGCATGCGTAGGAGACACCCATCATATTAACTACCCGGAAATGTCAGCGATGTAAACTTAGAGCCGTTAATGCAGAGACGCGAGCGAAGAACCAGCAGGTAAATACTTAAAACAAGCCGATAGAATGACTGGGAATTCATTAACGATATCCCGTTTAAAGGTTGTTTAGAAGCCGCCAAACTATTAGTGGAACGGCCCGCATAACATTACATATTTTTGATTGATGCGGCGCATAGCCCACAAGAGTATTTAGCGCGTTATTAGTGTGTGAGCGATATGTTAGATATTGTGTAGAACAACAAGTGGGTAATGTAGAGTAGAGATCACCGGAATGAATTGTAACTCTGCGAATATCGACTGTTTGATCTTGAAATGTGGGAGCACTTTTATGTTTGGTCACATAACGGGATAAATAGCGAAGAGGTATAACAACACACCGAGTCAATGTAAGAAACGTTAGTATCGAGTATAAGAAACGTTTATGTAACATCAAGAATCATGAAAAATAGTATGCTCATAATGTTATGTTTATTATTTGTAGATGGATCCCTGATGAAGGTGGTTTTCCACCGAAATGCATTGGACATACATTATTTTCCTGGGATGAAATCTGATTAGCACCTATGTGAATAAGATAAAATTCATCAATTCATTGAAATAAAATTGAATATTCATTATCAACCACGAGAAACTATATTATTTTGAGAATAGCTGAATGTTTTGGTCAGCAACACCAGTGCCCAAGGTGACAGTTACACCAATGGGTGTCACTGCTACCTCTCAATCATTGAATACGCTTCAGGCGGGAAGCGATACCTAGGAGCACGGTAAAGATTCAACAGTTTGGATTTAAAAGAGGCTGTGCACCACCAGTACCCCACTTGGAGTGGTCCCAGGCAGATGGGGATTGTCCGAGGAGGAGGACCTCCGTTTTGTCTGAGTTCAGTTTCAGACAGCTGAGCATCATCCATTCCGCGACGTCCTTCATTCTTTCATGGAGGTTGGTTTTGGCGGTGGCTGGGTCTTTGTTGAGGGAGAGTATCAGCTGGGTGTCGTCAGCGTAGGAGATGATGTTGAGGTTGTGTTCGCGTGCGATGGCGGCGTGGGGGCTCATGTAGATATTAAGGAGGGTTGGGCTGAGCGAGGAGCCTTGGGGTACACCACATATGATCTTGGTGCCTGTGGAGCGGAAGGGGGGGAGGCGGACTCTCTGGGTTCTGTTGGAGAGGAACGAGGTGATCCAGTCCAGGGCTTTTCCATGGATTCCTGTGTTGTGTAGGCGGGTTATTAGGGTGCGGTGGCAGACGGTGTCGAAGACGGCCGAGAGGTCTAGGAGGATGAGAGCGGTTGTTTCCCCGTTGTCCATCTGGGTTCTGATGTCGTCGGTGGCTGCGATGAGGGTGGTCTCGGTGTTGTGGTTGGGTCGAAATCCGGATTGGGATGAGTCGAGTGCGTTGTTTGCTTGGAGGAATGCAGTCAGTTGTTTGTTGACGGTCTTCTTGATGACTCTAGCCAGGAAGGGAAGGAGAGAGATGGGGCGGAAGTTCTTGAGGTCTTTTGGGTCGGCTGTTGGTTTCTTTAGAAGGGCGTTGATCTCTGCGTGCTTCCAGCTTTCTGGGAAGGTGGCTGACGCAAAGGAGTTGTTAATGATGTTCCGAAGGTGGGGTGCAATGATGGCGTCGGCTTTGTTGAAGATGTGGTGAGGGCATGGGTCCAAGGGAGAGCAAGAGTGGATGAAGTTCATGACGTGGGTGGTGTCTTCAGTGCTGACGGGGGTCCAGGCGCTGAGGGTGGTGGGAGTGATTGTTGGCTCGGTGGCTGGAGGCGGGGTCTGGGTGCTGAAGCTGTCGTGTATGTCTGCGATCTTGCGGTAGAAGAATGTGGTGAGGGAGTTGCAGAGGTCTTGCGACGGTGCGATGTCGTTGTTGCTGGCGCTGGGGTTGGAGAGCTCCTTAACGATGTTGAAGAGTTCTTTGCTGTTGTTGATGTTGTTGTTCAGCCACTCTTTGAACAATGTCCTTTTGGTGGTGCGGATCAGCTGGTGGTGTTCGCGGGTGGCGTGCTTGAGGGCTGTCATATTTTCTGTCGTCCGTTCATGGTTCCAGGCTTTTTCGAGGGTTCGGCAGGATTTCTTTGAGTTTTTGAGGGCGTTGGTGAACCATGTGGTTTTCCTGTTGCTGGTCTTGCCTGGGGGTTCTTAAGAGGAGCGAGGTCATCGGCGCAGTTGGTGATCCACTGTGCGAGGTTCTGGGCTGCGTTGTTGGTGTCTAGGGTGTCGGCTGGTGGGTTCTGGCTCAGCGATGTGGTTAGCTGGTCTGTGGTGACTTTGCTCCAGCATCTGCGGGGGATCTGTTGCGTGTGGTGTTGGGAAGTGGTCTTCTTGAAGGTGAAATGGATGCAGCTGTGGTCGGTCCAGTGTAGTCCGGTGGAGTGGCTGAAGGAGACGTGGTTGCTGGCGGAGAAGATGGGGTCGAGCGTGTGGCCAGCGTAGTGGGTGGGGGTGTTCACCAATTGCTTGAGTCCGAGGTTGGCGAGGTTGGCGAGCAGGGTGGTGGTGTTGTTGTCGTTCTTGTTCTCCAAGTGGAAGTTCAGGTCCCCTAGGAGGATGTATTCGGGTGAGGCTAGGGCGTGTGGGCTGGTGAAGTTGGCGATGGTTTCGCTGAATTGTGTGCGTGGGCCCGGGGGTCTGTAGGTGAGGGTTCCTCTGAGTGTGGTTTTGGGGTTGGTGTGGATCTGGAAGTGTAGGTGCTCAGCGGAGGAGAGTGTGTCTTTGGCGTTGGTCGTGATGTTGATGGTGTTCCTGTAGATGATGGCGATTGCTCCCCCGGTTCGGTTGGTGCGGTCCTTCCGGGTGATTTTGTAGCCGTCCGGGATGGCTATGGCGATGTCGGGGGCTGAGAAGGCGTTCATCCAGGTTTCCGTGAGGAAGGCGACGTCTGGTGTTGTTGTGTCGAGGAGGTCCCAGAGTTCGATGGCGTGCTTGTGGATGGAGCGGGTGTTGAGGAGGATGCACTTGAGGTGGCTGTTGTTGGTGTTGGGTCCGGTGGGTAGGGTGCAGGTATGGAGGCAGGTGAATTTGCAGGCTAGGTAGGTGAAGGGTCCGTGGGTGCGCTTAGGGGTGGCTCGGTGGCAGGTGGGTGGTCGTCCGGTGTTGAGTGCATTGAGGGTGGCAGAGTCGTAGCTCAGTCGGGTTCTCTGGCTCCGGCGAGGACCAGGGGTTCTGGCACTGGGCACGGTCCAGGCACGGAGAGGCGCAGACTGGCTTGCCCTTGGCGCGCACAGAGGTTAAAAAGTGCGGCGGAAATACAAAGGGAATGGAGACAGGCAACAAGTGAAGGGGGCACACTCCAAAACGGGGGAGAAGGGGCGCAGATAGCAAAACAAGGGAAGGGGCACAAGGGAACAAGGTCCAACAGCAGACAAACAAAGAAAAAGGAACAGGTTACCAGTGAGAGACCAAGGAGGACTCACTCAACACGAGGCAGGCAGCAGGAGCAAGGCGACAGCGGGGGCAGCGTCACAGCGTCGCAGGAGAACCGTGTGGCGGCTTAGGGGGGCGACCTACCTGCGGGCAGGGTCAACCTTCCTATGACTTATTGGCTGTGGGGAAAAAGGCAAAAAGCCCAATGAATCAGCTCCCCAGAGCTAGGAGATCACAAAACGATTGAGCTTCAGAAAGTGTTTTGTAACAGTGGCAATTCTCCCACCTTTCTTACCCACCCTACCATGATGAACAATTGAGTAACCGGCAGGAACTGCCAAAGCAATATCTGCCGTAGAACTGTCGTTCATCCAGGTTTCGGTGAGGAAGAGATTGTCAAAGTGTTACCTTGTAAAAGCTAAAAAATGTGCAGTGCATTTCTGTGGAGGGACCCAACAGTTACTAGTACTCTGTCAATCCTCAGAATGTTGGAAGGATGATACCTAGCCTGGAAGGACTTTGAATTCAGAGGGGGAGTTAATGTATTGGTAACTGGCTGAGAAATATTAAAGTCTTGAGTTTTCGTGAGTTTTGGTGTGGGCAGGTACCTGGGAGTCTTGAGCGCCCAAAAATTTAAATGGACAAAGATGGTAAGACAGGGGCAGTGCAGAGATGGCTAAGTCAAACTCATGGGAGCACGCTGGCCCGTGATTTAGGGCCTAATGCATATTATCCGATGGGAGTTTATTTGAGCAGCATGTCTGGTGCTGTGCGAGGGCCGAGCACGGATGGGTGGGGACGGGCTTGCCTTAGGCACACCTTTGGGGCATCAGCGGCACACCGGCTGTGCACGTCCGGTGCACTTACACGTTCCAGCCTCCCATATAACCCTGCCCGCCATGCGTCATATTAGTTATAAACTTGTTAATCTGATTACTTGCATCAGACACATAAGTACAGCATTGCTGAATGTTAAGCTTTCTTTCACTAATAAGATAAATAAAGTAAGTACATTTTGTTATACCATTGCTTGTTTAGCCACACGCTCTGTATTTACTGTGGTTAAAGAATAAGCCATGTTAGTAGTCAAACGACCTTCTAAAGTAGACCGTTAAATCATTTAAAACTACACTTACAGAAGGTTTCATAGCTCCACATATATCCCCTACTATTGGAGAAACACTATGTTGAGCATTTTTCAAGAGCATTTACACTACTAGCATCTATGACATCTACATGATATATTTTAGGAAACTATACATCTAAATAACAAGACCCTACCCAATTCAGTGGAAGCTAAAACTAGGCATTCTAGCCACGTAATAAACTCCTCTACTATTAAGTTCTTCTCCTAGCAGAACTTGAGCATCCATAGCTCAGAACTCTTGTACACAATACTCCGACCCTCCATCTCTTGTCTCAGAATCTGATATTTCCCTCTTTCCATGCATAGATATCCCTTCTTCTGTAAATCAAGGCTAAATTTCAGATGTATTTCTAAATACCTGAGTTCTTCTTTTTACTAACCACTTCTTTCTTCTTTCCTTACTCCTTCTTCAGCTTTCAATTTTCGCTCATTCAATTCCTCTATAAAATCTGTCCCAGCTCTATTCAAATTACATGAAATCTTAAAGTTAATAGTGTTAGTAGTGTTACTTTGCGTGATAGGTCTCACATAATAGTACATTTTCTCTCCAGACTTCGCCCACGTTTGGATTTAAAGACTTAAATATAGCCACATCATCCAAAGGCATATCAAAATTTGAAAAGTAATACGCAAAGAGATCTGATCTTGGCGATAAAACAAATTCATAATTATACTGCAAGGTGAGAGGCAAATAGTGGTAAGTAACACTAGCTGCCATAGAGGCAGGAAGATATATGAGAATATAACAATTCTGCATTCCCATTACCTTGGAGTATTCAGTTAACAATCTAAAATAAACATTGTCTGACAGAAAGAGGCATCTTTGTATTACATTTTCATGTTAAGCGTATGTTTCTCATCTAAATAGGTCTGCTTAGATCTAATCTCACTTGAAGCATGCTCTTCAGAGTTAAGTCTCACTAATAAACATTCATTAAATATTTTCTATTCCTGTCTGAAGACTCAGAAGAGCTTTATAAACCCTTTTGTGACCCCAACTGTCCAAAGTTGTGAACCATACCAAAACTATATTAAAAGTAGCTGTAAATTGTGACACTCAATTTATTAGAAAGGCAGCATCTAGTCAATGCTATCAGTTCATCCACATGCACTGCTGTTACATTGCACAAATAGGCGGCTTCTACAACATCATCTATGGTGCGAACAGCATGTGATGCTCTCAACAGTCCTCATCAGCCCCTTAACCCCTTCCAGGCTGATGACGAGCTCAGCTCGTCATGAGCGTAACCTGCCGTGCGCTCATGACGAGCTGAGCTCACCATGTAACGCGGTAATTTTAAAATTGACTCGTACAGCCGGAAAAGCCGCCGCATCGATGCGGTTAAACAGGAGTCATTCACAAGCAAGGTAATATCGGACTCTTCCAAGGGAATAACTCAAATGTCTGGTCTTGGCTTGGTTCACACCTCAGTAACATCAAAGCAATTATGGTCAACATCATAATTGTCTGAATCACTTTCTGGGAGCGGCAAAGGAGTAGCTGGATTTACCACATTGCACCTCTTAAGAGAAATATTTCAGGAGTCAAAATCACATGTTCACATTGCTCTTTGTCATGTGCTGATTTTGAATGCTGGTCAGTAAGATCTCAACTGTTTGTGGGACCATCACAATAAGTGAGTAGCTCATTACTATTCCCTCACACTGTGGAAATCTAACCCCCACAGTGGCTATGTATTTAAGGCTCCCAGGAAGTGCTGCAGCCACTGGATCAACTGTAGCAGAGAAATAAGTCATTAGCTGCTTTGCTTCAACATGGGTCTGTGTAAACGGAGACAATGCACACCTTTCTCTCTTGTGACAATAGATGACACAATCTTTGTCGTAATTTGACAATCCTAGGGCTGGTGCACTACAAAATTCCTTTATGAGCTCTAGGAAGGAACTCATGCATTCATTGTCCCAGGGTTGTGGATCTGCCGCACCACTGTGTGTAAATCTCACTTGCAGCTTACCCACTGGTGAAAAGTTGTTTGTCACTTACAACAATAACCCATAATTTCCAGAAATATTCTGACTTCTCTGTGTCGGGAGGGGGCATTCTTGAGATTGTAGAAATACATTCTAGGGACCATGTCCTAGCTCCTTTTTTAATGTGGTGTCCTAAGTATAGAACTGAAGTTTTGTAGGGGACACCTTGTGACATCCATTCTGAACCAATTTAGTTTGTGCCAACATACATTTCTCCTTTATCATCTTTTGCTTTTCATTCAGATTGCCACTGCAATATTTGGTATACCTAATGATCTTGTGCAATGACAATAATTGTCAACAAATCACATTTTGATGTGTTTGAAAACTATTTGAGAACTATTTTCTGGGGCTAAACCAACTACAAACTGACAAATGAACCCCTTTCCAGATTTCCAACCACACTGTGCTGTTTGAAAACTTGCAACAACCTCACATAATATGGGTGCTCTGACTCTTTGGGCTCTCCTGATTTTGATTGTTATTCTAAAACTAAAGCTGTAATGGTGACAGTTGTACTGGGTACATTCATAGGTAGACCTCAAGTGACAGGATATAAATCTACTTCTGGGGCACCTGCTCAGCATGTGCACTTATACCCTCCACATAGTTTGTCACCACCTGTGTCGGAGATTGCACTACATGCTAAGAGGCAACATTGTATGGAGGTGGTCGGGAATTCAGCAAATCATCCAAGCACTCATCATTAGTATCAATGTCCATCTCAGTTTCTCTCTTGTCATCTCAAACTCCTTCACATGAATTTTCCGCCTCTGTCCCTTCTCTTACAACTGCAGGATAAACACCCACACCCTCAAGCAAGCTTTCTTGCCACCCCTGTTGACTTGTGTACCAATTTGACTCTGTCCAACTACAGATTTTGTTTCTCATTTGAGTTTTCGGCATGTTACCCTGCATTCAATGCTTCAAATTGTACAGGCCAGGGGGTTCCCCTCTTTCTGATGGAAACCTGGCTTAATGAAACTTCAGCTCCCAATATTTTGGGTGCTATTCTGGAGGGCTAGGGAATTCTGAGACAGGACCACCTCCTAAAAAGAGATGGTGGGATAGCCATTGTGTACAAGCAGGTGATGAATTGCTCTATCGAGGAAGCTAATATTGAGAATTGCAATGCTATTTCCTTCGTATTAACACTAGCAGGAAACTTTGCCCTCACAGGATTTATAATTTATCATTCTCCAGGGCTCACTCACAATTAATTGCAAGCTTGGCAGAAAGGATTATACAACCGGCCTTATGCCATACCAACCTTCTGGTCTTAGGTGATCTTAATATGCACTTTGGGACTAACCTGAACTCAGAAGCTGTAACACTATGAAATGAATTGCAGACAGTAAACTTTACCCAAAGAATACACAATCCGATGCATCAATTAGGTCATACTTTAGGCCCAATCTTTTCCAACTTCCCTAAACTAAAAGTCATGGACCACGTTGGTTAATGGGCTCGTTTGACTCTGTTTCCTGGCAGCGTGGCCTGGTTCTGTTCGTAAGCTTTTAGACTGTTTGCGTTCTCTGCATTACTGTGGCAGTGGTCTCTGGAGTACAGAGCCCTGCGCCTTTGAGGCGGTGGCCTTGGAGGCACTTCTCTGTTTAATCTGCCAGCGCTTAAGATGGGCGGTATTTATAGGGCATTTTTCATGTTGACTAGGCATGGGTCCCCCATAATTTGGTCCCTACCATGGCTGCGTACGGAGAAACAAAGTAACAATTCTACCTACAAGGTTTTACATTTCTGTGTAGTGTGAGTCCAAGGGTGGGGGAGGGGAGGGGGTGGTGGTTGGGGCTTGTTTCGTTTGGTTGTATTAAACTTTATTGGAGAAGTGATGTATAATTACAGTACTATCGGTTTCAATGCTTGCTTCATATGTGATGTGTTGCCCCCGCGGGCGATGTATAACAATGTAATGTTTGGCTAGCTTCGATGCAGAGTTACGGCCAATTTTAGCATACTCTAGTAGGGGTGGTGCACTGTATGATTATGTACTGTAATGCTTTCATTCAATAAAATATGTATTTTTAAAAAAAAAGTCATGGACCACTAGTGGTCCCCTTGTCCGACCACTATTTAGTATCCCATGTCGACGGTGATACCCCAATAACACTATGGATTGGATGCTCAAGAGAAGGAAATGGAATTAATTGAATTCTAAAACCTTCAATGATGCCCTTTGCTTCAATTTACACCAACTAGATAACAACGTGAATATTGCAAACCTCCAGATCGAAACGTTGATAATGTCAGCAGTGGAGGAAGCCGTATCTTTGTCATCAAGGAATAAAAACCCTGAAGCTAAGCAGTCTTCTCCCTGGTTTACAGAGCAACTTCAGCTAGCAAAAAAAACCCTGTAAACGCCTAGAGTGCATATGGAGGAGAGATTTCAATCTGGATAGCAAAAATATTTATAAAGAAGAACTAAAACAAATCACGCACTGATTAGAAAAACCAGATGCAACTTTTACACTAATTAAATCGAATCATGTAACAACTCCTCGGAAGAACTTTTCATGATTTTTAAATCTTTGTCTTCCCTAGATAAGATTGAGCACTACTTTGCATCCAAAGTAGCTAACATTTATGAGTCCTTTCCTCAGGAAGCTAGAACCCCCCTGAGTTTTGACGCTTTACCAACTAACTCAGTCAGACCCTCAGTCTTAACGAATTCACAGTCCCTAACTCAGATAGCCTGAATAAGCTGGCTTACAGTATCAAATCAGGATCTCCTTCAGGTCCTGCTCCACCAAAGGCTCTAATGCAAGGACTTAATGTAATTATCTTGTCTATCAAACAACTACTTGCCCTCTCCTTTCGCACTGGAGAGGTTCTGTTGAACGGGAAACAAGCTACTGTTATACCTTTACAAAAAAGCCCTCAAGTGATCATATGGCTCTAGATAATCTACGTCCCATCTCTCTACCTCCGACTATTGCCAAGCTAGTAGAGAAGGTGGTAAATAACGAACTCGGACTATATCACCAAGAAAGATCTCTATCATGCAACCCAATCAGGCTTCAGGTTATCTCTTGTCAGCCGCTGAAACTATAAGGAAATGAACGGATGCAGGTCATATGGCCGCACTGATCCTTTTGGAATTAAATGCGGCCTTTGACACCGTCTCCCTTAGTCTCCTGTCCCAAAGACTTAGTTGTTGCGGGATTGAAGGCACTGCGCTCTGCTGGCTATGTCCTATCTCCAAGATCGCAGTTTCCAGGTTTTGCAGAAGCCTTTACTCTCGAAAGTATGCCTCTAGCGCAAGGTGCCCCTCAGGGCTCTATTTTAAGCCCAACCATGTTTAACCTGTACATTGGCCCACTTGCAGAAATTGTGGAACGACACAAGTTGACTATTGTGTCATATGCAGATGACACACAACTTATAGTCACACTATCGCAGAACCCCTCTCGCTTTTCCCTATGCTTAGAAGAATTAGCCATCTGGATGGCCAATCATTACCTCAAGCTAAATGGCAATAAGACAGAGGTGCTGATTATAGGGAAGGCACCCTCCATATGGTTCTCAGCATGATGGCCAACCACCCTGGGTCAGGTCTCCACACCAAAAAAACCAAAAAATCTTGGAATCTGGTTTGATTCTGATCTTTTTTCGATCAGCAAATTAGAATAGTTGTGGGCAAGTATTTTGCATTCTTAAAATGCTAAGAAAATCGATTGACCCCCTGCCTCTATCAACCAGAAAGGCTATTGTGCATGCACTGGTCACGTCGCAAATGGACTACGGGAATGTCCTTCATCTGGGAACCAATAAAGGAAGCTGGATGAGACTCCAGCAGGTTCAGAATGCCACAGCTCATCTGGTATTAGGTCTTCCTAGAAGATTGTCAGCCTCGAAAGCACTGACTACCTTACACTGGCTTCCAGTGGACAAAAGAATTACCTTTAACCCCTTCAGCGCGGCGCACATTTTCGCGCTGTGCTGAAGGTTCTAATGAGCCTATGGGCTCATGACGGAACGGTTCCGTCATGAGCACATCTCAACCGACGCTCATGACGGAACCGTTCCGTCTTGGCCTTACTTTCACCTACAGTCCGGATTGGATACAAGTACTTTACTCATTGCCTTTGGGATAAGCCTGCCAGCCCTTGCCAAGCTACTGAGGTGGTGAGCAGGTGTTATCTAAAGAGTGTATCCCCCTTACCCTCACTAGAAGCAAAGGTCCCTAGTTGGACAAAGTTACCTACCTCTGCCAACTAGAGACCCTCATTTCTAACATTGGTGGGCAGCGGAGAGGATTTGAACCTGTATTTGTACTTGACCCACAATGATTGGTGTACATCACTAGTTTAGTGCAGACCACTATGCCATCACATACTGTGTTTTAATTTTGGTTCTATTTTTGAGTGACCCTTAAAGTATCCATGCATCATGTCTCAGAAGGTAAACCAGCAAGTGATGTTGCAGAACTGGAGTTTGATATTGAAATGTTAAGTAGTCACAAAGTAGGTCAACTCAAGCAGTTCTGCAGGAACTTTGGATGTTCCGTGAAGAGCAGCTCTAGGAAGAAGAAGTTACAGAAGGCCTTAAGGGCCTGGTGAGAAGCCAAACAGGCTGGGGCGACTGGTGTTGCAGCGGTGGATGAAGATGCACAAGGGGATGGTTTCAGGTCACAGGATCTTCCTGTGTCAAGAACAGCCTCCAGGGCTGGCAGCAACCATTCTGCTGGAAGTCTTTCCCAAGAGAAGCGGGAGGAGAACCAAAGGGTCAGAGAACATGAGCTGGAGGTCATGAGGCTACAATCCAAGGCAGAGGAGAGCAGGAGAGCTTGTGCCTTGGAAGAAAAGAAGTTGATCTTGGCATATGAGCAGAGAATGAGAGAGCTCGATGAGGAGTTTGCGAGGCTTGAGACCTGAGTGTATCAACCAAGCAAAAAGAGATGAGTGCAGCTCAAGAAGTGAGCTTGGCTGGGTTGGAGGTGGAGTCCAGCTCAGATGGTGGCAGCAAAAATGTAGTGTCTAGTGCTGATAGAGAAGTACACACACCCAGAGATGTGGTGCCTGACTTGAAGGAGGGTGTTGACATACACCAAGGGGTGCAGGGTTCAGGGTTATGAGGTAGCTCAAGTGGTGTGCAGTGTCCCTGAGTGGGATTGGGGAACTGACACTGGGGATCATATTTCTGGTGGTGGGAGGGACACTCTACTGACTCTAGATGAGAGGTGCAGAGAAAGGGCTTCCCCCATGGTAGAAGCCTTGGTGTGTGAGTGTAGAGACACCAATATTTTAGTAAAGATGGTTTATAAATTATGTGTTTGAAAATGCCACTTTTTAGAAAGTGGCTATTTTCTTGTTCAACCTTCCTGTGTGTCTCTCTGCTTGTTTGTGGATTGACTGTCTAGCTTTGGAGTGACAGGGGCTGGGGCGGTGCGTTGGCTGCAGGAGTCTGGATGAGTCAGCACTAGGCTGTGTAGGCCTGATCTGCATTTGGAGTGGTGGGAGGAGTAGCACCCGTACCTGAATAGGGCTGTGACTGCCTTCCACAATGCTGGGTCCGCGCCCCTGTGGTGTGTTTGGGACCAAGGCCCACACTAACACTGGCAGAGTGCGCCCCGAACTGAAACCAAACTAGTTGAAAAAAATTGCTACTCAATCCAACTAGCTACAACCACAGAGATGGTGGTCCGCAGGAGTCAACATACCACTATGTCTGTGATTAATTTTCAATAAAACAAACATTTTTTTTAAATACAGACTGGTTTCCTTAAAAAAAATGGGAATGTGTGTTAGAAATGGGGGTCTCTAGCTGGCAGAGGTAGGTACCTTTGTCCAATTAGGGACCCAGGGTAAGGGGGATACACTCCTAAAATAACCCCTGCTCACCCCTTGGTAGTTTGGCACAAGCAGGCAGGCTTATCTCAGAGGTAGTGTGTAAAGCATTTGTGAATACATACAGTAATACAGCGAAAACACTACAAATGGGCACCACACCAGTTTAGAAAAATAAGTAACCTTTATCTAAACCAAACCATGATTAAACAGCAAAAATCCACAATATAGTATTTAAAAATTACTTTCAAATTGTAGAAAACAGTTCTGTTCCAAGAAATTGTGAGATGCAACACTATTACACAAAGTACCTTGAATGCGCCAAAAAATGCAAGCATAAATGGTCGCAGGGAAGGTGATGTGTTGGTTCCTTACACTCAGGGAAGGTAATGTGTCGGCTACTTGCTCCGATGGAGGTGATGTGTTGGTTCCTTACTGCTGCACAGGGGAGGTGATGCGTCAGTTCCTTACCATAGAGGAGGTGATGCGTCAGTTTCCTACTGCATGGGAGGTGATGCATTGGTTTCTTACTGCGTCCCCCAATGATGCAACAGACTTGGTGCTTCGATGCGTTGTGTGACGATCTGGTGCCATGCGTTGGTTCTTCTTGAACTGGGCCTGCAACAGATTCAGTGCGGGGATCTCGGACGTCGGAGATCGGTGCACATGATTCGTCACACGGCAGATACTTTAGCCGTGAGCAGGCGCTGTGTCGATTCTTCGGCGGCGACGATGCATCATAAATCTCTCGCACCGCTGCGATCCGTCAGAACCAGGCGATGCTTCGATTTACACAGTTTCTGCAGTTTCCAATCCCAAAACAACCTCCAGAGGCCCAGAACACTGGCAGGCACCTCTCAGCAGGTCAGAACTCCCAGCAAAGGAATTCAGTGGGGACTGGGGGGGAAGTCTTTGTGTCCCTGAGACTTCAAAACAGGAGACAAGCTCAATTCAAGCCCTTGGAGATCTTCATCAAGCAGGGGACGCAGCAAACAGCAAGGTCCTTCTCCTTTCCGTGGCAGCAAGTAGCCACTGCAGGCCAACCCCAGACAGCAAACAGCACAGGGGCAGTATCCCCCCTCAGTTTCTCCAGCTCTTCCCCTTGGGAAAGGTTCCTCTTGATTTCCCAGTAATGATCTAAAAGTCTGGTGTCTGGGCCCCTCTTTTTATACAGTAAATCACTTTGTTCCCTGTAGGCAGAGAATGCCAGTGCCCAGCCAAAACCAACTCTATCCTCACTGGTGCAGCTTCCTGGCAGGTGATGGAGACAGCATTGTGGACGGCAGACAAGACCCATTCAGGTGAAAGGAAATCTCCTCCCCTACTCTAAATGCAGCCCATGTCTATTCAGCCCAGCCCTGACTCACCCAGACTCTCTGGAGCTACTGTACCTCCCCAGCCCTGGTCACACTAAAGTCAGACAGTCAATACACATTCTGGCAGAAGCACACTGGATGCCGAAGCAAGAAAAAACCTACTAAAATCACCCTCACTAAAAGATGAATCTTAACATTCTGAGTTCAGTGTTATCAAACTTTATTTTCCTATCATGTTCCCAGGGGTAGTTATATTTATACATGTTATAAGCAAACTCCCCATTCTATCCTATGGGAACAGATAGCCTTGTAATAGTGGAATAAGAAATGTGCAGTATTTCACTATGAGGACATGCTACACACATCAGGGCATGTCCTACCTTTCACATACACTGCACCTTGCCCACTGAGGTACCTTGGGCCTACCTTAGGGGTGACTAACATGTAAGAACAGGAAAGGTTAGGGCCTGGTAAGTGGGTGCACTTGCCAGGTCGACATGGCAGTACTAGACTGCACACAGCTACTGCAATGGCAGGCCTGAATTACATTTACAGGCTGCTTATGCGGGTGACACAATCAGTGCTGCAGGCCCACTAGCAGCATTTGACTTACAGGCCCTGGCACACATAGGGCACTGTACTGGGGATTGACTAATAAGTTAAATATGCCAATCATGGAATCACCAATCCCTAACAACAATTGACTAAGGGAGCACTTTCACGTTGGCACTGAACAGCAGTGGCAAACTGCCCAAAGCATGTAGACCAGCAAAAACGAAGTCCAACACACAGCATAAACACAGGCGGCAAAGGCAAAAAATGCAAGGGAAACCCATGCCAATGGTTCAGGTTTAACACTGTGTTTATAAAAATTTTTTTTTTTTAAAGTTTGTTATAGTATTGGTAGTGGTCTATTGGACAAGAGGTGAGCGCGCCAACAAATTAAGAGGGAGAGCCAAGACAGAGCTGAGACAATGGTTAATAATCAAGCAAACATCATTTTAGAATAAGATAACATCAGATTCATTCATTTTATTTATTTATTTATTATAGAGTTTTATATAGCGCGAACAAGACCCTTAGGTATTAGAGCGCTTTACATTACATGAGGTAGGGATACAATTTATATAGCATAACGATTCATAATGATAAGAGGTAGGTAATTATACAGCCTTAAGGAGATAAGCATATATATATTTACAGTGACATGAGGTAGAAGTTAGGATGCAGCTTGGTATCACTGTGTACTGACAGTCCTGGTTCATGAATAGTATCATACAGAAGTTACCTCCATTAAAGCTGGTGACTTTCTCTTTACTTACAATGATATTCTGTCTGGGACATCTATGTCACGGTGCTAGTGATGAATTGTCTTACCTATGTAAGGAACTTACTCATCAGGAAGATCTTCGTTCCCTCTTAAATGTTGCTGTGTTTGGAATTTTCCTAATGTTTGGAGGGAGTGAGTTCCAGATTCTGGGGGTGCTCCTGAGAAAGCTCTGTCATAAGTTTTCTTCTTCCTGAAAATGGGTAGTTTCAACAACGGCTCCTTGGCACTCCTGGCTGGTCTGCTTCCTCCTGATAATTCAATTTTCTGGGCGAGGTATCTTGGTGTATTGTAGTGGAGCGCTTTGTGGGTGATACTTGCTATTTTTTGCTGAATTCTGGCTTCATAGGGTAGCCAGTTTAATGCTTTCAGGTGAGGAGAGATATGATTGAATTTCCTCGATCCGTTGATGAGTCTTGCAGCTGCATTGAGGCATGCTTTTGGTGGTGCTGTGGAGATTTTTGGTAGACCTGCTAAGGTAGTGCATCCATATTCAATCCTCGAGATAACTAAGGATTGGACTGCCAGTTTGAGATCCGCCTTAGAGATGAATGGTTTAACTTTTCTAATGTAGTTCAAATGAAAACGGGCACTTTTTGCCATTGATTTAATGTGGGCTTTCATGTCTAGGTTCTCATCCAATGTAATTCCTAGTGATTTCGCTGAGTTAACTAGAGCAGGGGTGCAATTTAGCGCTGTGACCAGTTTGGTCCATTCCTTCACTTCAGTATGGTTCTTTGGGGGTGAAATTAGTAGGAACTCTGTTTTATGTGCATTTAGCATCAGATGATTGTTCGTTAACCACTGTAATGACATTTTGAAGGCCTCATTCATTAACTTGATGTCTTCCAGAGACGCGATCTTGATATATATTTGTAAGTCATCTGCGTCCATGTGATAGGATATTTTTGAGTTTTCGGAGAATTTCTGTAAGAGGTTCGACATACAGGTTGAACAGTAATGGAGATAATGTAGATCCTTGAGGGACTCCAATTGACTTAGGGCATGATGGTGAAAGTGATTGGTCGACCATCAATCTTTGTGTTCTATTCTGAAGGAAGGATTCAAACCAGTTCGGCACATTTCCAGACATTCCCATCCTGTCATGGAGCCTGGTCAGTAATGTTTCATGATTTACCTTGTCAAATGCAGATGACAGGTCCAGGAGGATTAGTAGGCATGTTCGATTTTGGTCTAGGGCCTGTGGTGCGTCATCGACCATAAGAAGGATTGGTGTTTCCGTGCTGTGTCCTGTTCTGAATCCCGACTGGCAGTCATCCACTAGGGTGAAATTGGTGATGTGTTGGCTCAGTTGACCTTGGATGCATTTCTCAATTAGTTTGGCAAAAAATGGAATATTGGTCACTGGGCGAAAATTATTAGGATCTGCCGGGTCCGCTGTAGGTTTTTTGATGATTTATTTATTATTTATTTATTATTTATTTAAAGATTTGTAGAGCGCCTGGTGACCCGGAGGCATCCCCGCGCTATAAGACCAGTAAGGTTGGCTGAGAGGGGAGAGGGGGGAGAAAACCATTTTATTTAGGGAAGAGCAGCGTTTTAAGCTGCTTGCGAAAGCGTAGGTAGCAGGGTTCCAATCGCAGACTGCGGGGGAGCAAGTTCCATCGGGAGGCCGCTTTTACTGAGAAACGGCGACCTCCGTTACGTGCCCTCCTAACCTTGGGGACATTTGCCAGACGCTCATTGTCCGAGCGCAGGGATCACGGGGCTTTGTAGGGGGTAACCATGTCCCCTAGGATAGAAGGGCCTTGTCCATTGAGGAGCTTGTGGGCAATGCACATAACCTTGAACTCGATCCTCTCTCGCACTGGCAACCAGTGGAGTGCCTTAAGGGCCGATCTGGCGGAGGATCTGGAAGGAAGGCCCATCAGCATCCGAGCAGCTGCATTTTGGGTTCGTTGCAGCTTGCCCAGGGTGGCTTCAGGGGCTCCTAAATAGACAGCATTGCTGTAATCCAGTCGTGCAAGAACCAGTCCTTGCACCAGCAGTTTCCTGGAAAGAGGGGGGAGCAAAGGGAGGATCTTGCGGACTGACCGCATAAGTCCAAAGCAGGTTCCAGCTGTTTTGGTAGCCTGGGTTCTCATGGAAAGGTCCGGTTCAAGCCAAACTCCCAGGCTCTTGATTTCTTTTCTGGGGGTGGGTGGTGGAATTGTTGCCCATTTCTTGCCCATCAGCATAACTTCTGTTTTGGACCCATTACGTTTGAGTGAGGATCCGCACATCCAGAGGTGGATTTTCTGGAGGCAATGTAGAAGATTATCTGGGTATTGGTCTAGGTGTGAGAGCGAGACGACCAGTTGCGTGTCGTCCGCGTAGCTCACAATCTTGATGTTAAAGGGGGCAACTACATCCTCCAAAGGGGCCATGTAGGCATTAAACAAGGTGGGGCTCAGTGAGGAACCCTGGGGGACCCCACTTGTCAAAGGAAGAGAGTCAGAACGGGAGCTGCCATCCCAGACCTGAAATGAGCGGCCCGACAGGAATGACTCTAACCAGGCCAGTGCTGTGCCCCCGATTCCTGCTCCGGCCAGCCGGTGGAGCAGGACACGGTGGTTCACCGTCTCGAAGGCTGCACTAAGGTCCAGGAGGATCACTGCCACTGACCCCCCCGAATCCAAAATGCACCTTGCCTCCTCGATGACGGCGAGGAGGGCGGTGTCCGTGCCTTGGCCAGGGCGAAACCCCGTTTGGGATCGTCGCAGCAGATTGTTCGATTCCAAGAATTGGGACAACTGAACGTTGACCAGTTTTTCGGCAATTTTGCTAATGCCTGGAAGGAGCGAGATCGGTCTATAATTGGCCAGTTCGGCGGGGTCCAGTTGGGGCTTTTTTAGCAGGGCTTTGACTACCGCTCCCTTCCAGCTAGGAGGGACGATGCCTTGGGACAAAGAGGCATTGATCAGCTCCAGAACTGGGGGAACAATCGCAGGGGTGACAGTTTTAAGAAACCTCATGGGTACGGGGTCAAGGGGTGAGCCGCTTTTCATTTTGACCAAGTCTTTTCGACTTCGTCCGCAGTAACCGCCCTAAAGGCATTAAGCCGCGGACAGGTGTCGGGCGCCACCGTGTCCCAGCAAGTTGGCTGACTAGGCTGCGGAAGTGAGTCAAGGATGTGAGAGATTTTGGAGTCAAAGAATTTTGCTAATTCTCCACTCCTGTCTGGAGTGGACCTGGTCAGTGATGGGGGTTCAGGAACCTTTAGCAGTTCTTTAACAATGAGATAGGATTCTCTTGCGGAATTAGTGTCATTTTTTATCCTATCGTCATAGTATGAGGCTTTAGAAATTTTCAGAGCAGCTTTATATGTTCTCACAGTCCTCCGGTATGCGTCTTTGTTGGAGTGAAGCCAATCCTTCCTCCACATTCGCTCAGCTTTTTTACATTCCTTGCGGGGGGCTCTAAGTTCCAGGTTAAACCAGGGAGCTGAGCCTATCTTTCCGCTCTTATCTTCGCGGGTTTTTATAGGAATGATGGAGTCCAGTGAGTCGGAAATCCACTTCCTGAAGTTACTATCTGCTATAATAGGGTCCCCGGAGGGGGTGGGGGTCGTTGATTCTAGGGCATTGGCCCAGTCCTTGATAGAGAGTCTGGACCATGCCCTGTCCCGGGTGTACGTAGTGGGCTTGGGGGGCTTCCTAAATTCTCCTGTCAGAAAAAGGGGCACCAGAAAGTGGTCTGTCCAGGAGAGGGGGAAAGAGGGTCTAGCCTGGAGGGTATGGACATTTGTAAAAACTGGGTCTAGCAGGTGGCCCTTAATATGGGTGGCTCCGGAATTTACTAGTTGGAGACCATAGGCAGCTAGGTCTGATACCAGGTCAGCAGCCCCTGTGTCTAGGGGATCATCAAAATGGATATTGAGGTCCCCTAGCACAGTGAAGTTAGGTGTAGAGTGGGCAAGAGTTGATATGGAATCTAGTAGGGAGCTGGCAAAGGGGCCGAAATGGCCGGGGGGGCGGTACACCCGAATACCTGTCAGTGAGGTTGTCGGGGTTAAATGGATGGTGAAGTGGCAGCTCTCTGAGTCCTTGATGTGGGCATCGCTAATTCTGCATGAGAGGTGGTCTCTATGCAAGATGGCCAGTCCGCCTCCTCTGCCACAGGGGCGTGCTTGGGACTGGATAAGGAAGCCCGGAGCCAGAGCCAAGACCACATCCGAGTCAGAGTGCGGTGTGAGCCACGTTTCTGTAAGAAATAGAATGTCCAGCTCATGATCCACGAGCAGATGGTTAATAATAGGGCGTGCATGGGGAGCGACCTACAGTTCAGTCCAGCTAATTTAAGGCCAGAGGATGTCAGTGGCGCTTGAGTCAGTTGTAATTTGACCGGGCTGCAGATGGCACAGTTTGTGAAATTTCCGCCTGAGTCGTGAACATAGTTACAATGTATGTTTTTTGTAGGTCTGAGACTAAGTAAGGCACGTCGCGAGTATCTCACCCTCTCAGTGTGCCCGACCGGCATGGGGTCTGGCCCTGAGCCCGGTCGTGCGCGGACGGGCGCAGACGGGCTTGCCTTAGGCGCGCCTTCGGCGCACAATCGACGCGCCCGCTGCGCTCGTCCGCTGCGCGTCCGGAACATACACGTAATTTATGCTACTTCCGGTGTGGAGCGGGGGGCGTGGCCTCTAGGGGGCGTGGCCTCCGGTTTCAGCGCGCGGCGCTGGCGCCAAACAAAGATCTGGGGCGGTCTTACTGCAGCAATAGCTCGGCTGCTGTGGACCAGAGGGATTCCAGAGATCGTAAGTGTGTTTTTAAAAAATACAAAGATTTAAATGGTGACACAAATATTAAAATCTAGCACACAGCCTCCCTCCCGGCTTTCCGCCTCAGGAGCACACCAAACAACAGTTACCTGGCGCCTTCAATCGGCGTCTTAAGTACAGTGTGTGGAGCGGGGGGCGTGGCCTCTAGGGGGCGTGGCCTCCGGTTTCAGCGCGCGGCGCTGGCGCCAAACAAAGATCTGGGGCGGTCTTACTGCAGCAATAGCTCGGCTGCTGTGGACCAGAGGGATTCCAGAGATCGTAAGTGTGTTTTTAAAAAATACAAAGATTTAAATGGTGACACAAATATTAAAATCTAGCACACAGCCTCGCTCCCGGCTTTCCGCCTCAGGAGCACACCAAACAACAGTTCCATGATGATGGAGACGACTTGACCTGTTTTTAGGCAATCTGGAAGGATCCCTTGGGATAGAGAGGCATTTATTATTTTCATCCAAATTGGAATCACAATATGGCTGATTTCTTTTAGGCATTTTGACGAGAGTGGGTCGTTGTAGTGGTTGATAGGTTTGATATTGGAGAGCGTTTTGGCGATGGTATTCTGGTCATATAATATGAAGGTATCCCATTGTGCCTTGTTTTTTGCCCTATTATAGACCATTTTTGAAGTAGTATCGATCATTGACGGTGGTTGGTTGGGAAGGCTGTCAGCTACACTTCTGAGCTCTCTTTCAAGCGTGTCGGCCTGATTGGTGAAGAATGTTGAGAATTCTTCACAGCTTAGTTGCGTAGTCTCTTGGGCAGATTTGGCCAGCTTATTGGATTGTTGCTTTCGATTTCAAATAGTTTCCGTGGTCTGTTTTTGGCGTTATCCAATTCTGATCTAATAAAATCCTTTTTGGAGTTGAGGATCTTTTGTTGTATTAGTTTCTGATTTTTCTGAGGGATTTCAGTTCGGGGGATGATGGGTGTTGTCTCCATTTTCTTTCAGCAAGTCTCAGTTTCCACCATTTCTTCATTCAGTGTCCCATTAAACCATGGATTTTTAACCTTCTCTGTGACTCTTTTCAGTTTTAGTGGCATGGTGGCGTTGACAATATTCGCTACTGATGTAGTGTAGTGATATGTTAGATCATTCACATTCTGTAGGTTGTTAGGTGGATTTAGGTCCTTCTCACATCTTTCTACTAGTAGATCAATATTTGAATTTTTAGTGTTCTGAGTAAATTTTTTGAGTTCGATAGGTTGGGTGGTCTTGTTCTTTTGCAATGTGGCTATCAGGAAGGTTATGGCATGGTGATCTGACCAGATGCACGGAGCAATTGAGAGGATTGAAGTATCATTGTTTCTTGATATTATCCTGTCTAACGTAGCTCCTTTCAAGTGTGCTGGCTGTGTGCATGCTTGGGTGAGGTTTAGCTCCGCTAAAAAGTCTTTGAGAGCGTTGACCTGTTTGTCATTGCAGTCGTCCCAGTGTAAATTAAAATCACCTAGGAATATGTTATTGTTATCGGCGTCAGTGTTAGAGTTAGCCGTTATGATCTCCATTAACTGGTCTATGAACGTAGCGTTATCTCCTGGTGGGTGGTAAAGCGTATGAAGGTTGCACCTTTGGTTGTCTGCCGATCTTATATTGAGACCTAGATATTCACAGGATTCTAGTGGGTCGGATTGTATTTGGTTGACCTCTACATCCGATCAGTGAATGCAGGCTATACCACAACCTTTCTTTTTTAGTCTATCTAGTCTCACAATGTTATACTGAGGGGGTACTAGGAGATCCATGATTGGAGACGAGGACTCCGAAAGCCATGTTTCTGTAAGGATTGTCATGTCAATTTCCTTGCTGATGATGAGGTCAGCTATGTCTGATGCATGTTTTGTTGCGGCCTGACAGTTGAGCAATAGGCATATCAGAGGTTTCCCTGAGCTACTTGGGTTCGGTTTTTGTGAGTCGGTGGTTAGCTGGACATGTTGTAAGTTGTTAAGGTTGGGTTTCCTTTCATTCTGTCTGGATGTTCTATTAGGGTCGATCGGTACTGTTCTAATTTCCTCCCCTCTACTGTGGTCTGTAGGCTCATATGCTCAGATTAAGGCAAGGGTTTCCTCTTACGACAAGTAATTACGAATCCTATCTGGTCGATTGTGCCTACTTGATAATGGCATGGCTGTCTGATTGCTCTTTCTCTGAGAGTTGTGCACTAGTTCTTGGATATGCACGACTTTGGAGTGAGTGCTTACCGTGATTTCAAGTAACTTTTCCATCGCTTGCAGAGTGCTTGGTGTGTCTTTTGCCATGTTGCCAATTTGTGTTTGGAGCTCTTTGAATTCTCTCTGAGTTTGGAATGACCTATTAGGAATGATTACTCTCTTTTTTCGGGGTTCCCGTTTTGCTTTTCTGTGTTTATGATTTGTTCTCCTTGCCGAGATCCTTTTCTTTTTGTCATCAGTTCGGTTGTCTGCTCCACTTCTATTTGCGATGCGGGATGTGTTATCTATGCTTTGTGATCTTAGTACCATGTTTGGGGGGTCTGCATTTCGTTTGGTTCTAGATGTCACTTGTACTGTACTAGAGTGGGGTAAGGAATGGTTGATATCTTCCAACTTAGTTATTTCCAGGTTATCATTGAGTGGCCTACACATGTGAGATGTTCCTTCATTGGGGAGAGGCGTTGACTCTTCCCTCTGAGACTGTTCCTGGTCGTTATTCGCATGTCGTGTAGACATCTCTGTTCTTTCTGTATCATTCCCAGACAATGTGCTTCCTGTTCCAATTGTGTCTCCTAGTTGTGTAGATTGTTCCTGAGGGTCTCTAGTTTGTATGAAGTCTGCGGTGGTAGTGTTGTTGGTGTCTGGAGTGTCTTCTTGTGGGTTCCCGTGTAGTTGGGATCTTGAGTTCTCTACTGATTCATTTATCTAATTCGTTGTTGGCTGCTTGTATAAGCACTATTCCGTTTTTGTAAATAGGTATGCATAGGTCCGCTCTGCATCTTGGTGACGATGTGATCATAAGTTTTGTGCCATGTGGGATGTTGTTTATAGTTTTTGTGTTGAGCATTTTTGCAATGACATTGCGCCATTTAGCAGTTCTTCTGGTGAAGAATATCAAGTCATTCATTATAATGCCTTTGTCTGTGCTAAAGTAGGGGTCAGAGATCAGCGTGTCCGGGTTTATCCTCATAAGATTGTGCTTGAATTTTTTGCCTGCATTTTTGGCCAATTTGATTGGATATTTTATGACATGAGCATTCATGCCTACTGGCTCTAAGTAGCTTTCGTCCATGTTTGCTACTCGGCGTAGAAAATTATTTGATGTGCCCACTCTTATATGTCACTATCTGTCTCCGGTTACTAACAAGTTAATGTAGTCCTTGTGGTGTCTCTTCTCTACTTGATTGCCAATAGTTGACAACTGTTACTTCGTCTTCTCTGCTTAGTTGCCACTTGTCGGGTTTGATGCTTAATATGCTCTCTTGCTCCCCTGTCTGCATGTGTTTTATGTTATTGACTTTGTTCTCTTCTTGTACCTAGTGTGGACAAAGTTTGCGAGTTCTCCCTGTCTTGAGAGGATTTGATTAAGTCTGTACACTATGGTTTAAGATGTATTACCAGCTTAAAGTTCAGCATTCTTTCCCATTTCTTTCCTTGATAAAAGTCATTTCAAGATGGCCGCCTTCGTAGTTGTTAAGCTCATCTGAGACCTGGATGCCCTCATCTATTTCTATTAATTGTCCTCTTTCACTTGTCTTTTTATTTTTTATTTTATCTTTTTATTGGGAGACATGGCATGTAAAACAGTCATACAAAACTGAAAATAACCTTAAATTCCATACATGTCATATATCCACATTTTAGAAGATTATTAACCCTACCCCCTCACCCCCCCGCAGAGGCTCCGAACAGGGAAACCGGGGAAGTTACAAAAATAAAGGAAAACAGGATTGTACATGTATGCCAATAAATACATAAAATATATGCCTGGGAGAACAGAGAAAAAAAAATAGGATTCTCTTTGCTCAGAATTTAACCAATTTCTTAAAGGTTTCCACATCCGTTCGCCATCTCTGATGGCCCTGAGTCCTCTCCTCTTATATACAGATGTTTCCCATTTAGAAATATTCAACAATTTACTGAACCATATGTGAATCGTTGGTGGTACAGGATCTAGCCACACTGTCGCTAAGCACAATCTCCACGCAGTCATTGCAACAAATAAGAGTTTGCGCTCCGGTTCTAACATATTTTGCTCAGACACACCTAACATTATTAGCTGAGATGACATTTCAACTGTAAAGCAAAGAATTTGGCTTAAACGCTGTTCAATTTTATGCAGCAGTTGACTCAAAGAAGGGCAGGAGGCAAAAATATGTATACTATCTGCAGCTAATTCACCACAACTAGAGCAATTAATCCCCACAGTCCCTCCCCATTTATAAATTCGAGACGGTGTTATATACAAATTAAACCAGGTTTTATAGCATTGGACCTGAAAATTGGCAGAGATAAATACAGATTGACTAAAAAAAAGTGAATCTTCACAGGCCCCTTGACTGGCTTGAACATCTGTCTGCCAATAGGTAAAATGCTTAATCAAATCATCAGGTCTCTTAGCATTCAAAAGTTTATAGATGGAAGATATAGTTGATTGATTCCCATTGGTAGCTTCTACTAATGGGATACAATCCCAAGAGACAGTCCTTTTAGAAAAAAAATCTCTGACCTGTAAATATTTAAAGAACTGTCTGTTCGCTAGTCCATATTTATGTTTTTTCACTTCAAAGGACAAAAGCCGCTCATCCGCCATTATATCCCTAACAGCGGTAACCCCCTGCACTAGCCATTCATTAAAATAAGCATCCTTAAAGATTCCAGGAAAAAGAGGGTTCATAGAAAACGGTGTATATACATGAAATCTCCCAATATCAAATATTTTTCGAACCGACGTCCAAACTTTAAATGCTGCTAGGAGAGTTTTAAACCTAACCCTTTTAAAATAAGCAAAATCAATATGTCTAAATAAAACCCCCCATGCCTCCTCCCCCAAAATTAAATTATAAATCGAGCTATCTGAGCAGTCAGCAGAGCCAATATCCAACATCGATGCTATATGTCTGAGTGTTATAGACCAATAGTACATCTGAAAATTTGGTACTGACCAGCCCCCCCTTTCTCTGGGCAAAGTCATATATTTCAAAGCCCGTCTGGGACGTTTACCAGCCCAGAGAAACCATGAAATAATCCGATCTAATTTTTTTAACCAAATGGGGTCGATCAGTATAGGAATAGCTCTAAGGCAATATAGAATCTTTGGTAAGAAAGTTATTTTCACCACATTACATCTGCCCATCAAAGTTAAAGGCAAGGTATTAATCCGACGCGCATCTAGATCTAATTGTTTAACCAGCGGTTTGAGATTAATCTCAACAATCTGCTCAATTTCCGCACTAATCTCTATCCCCAGGTATTTAGCTTTATTGATGATTCGGGGGTCTATCAAATTAACATTGTCATTACATATAATTTGAGTATTAGTTTCATTAAGAAGATAACCCGATATTGAGCCGAATTGAGATGTTAGGATGCCAATTTGTTGTAAAGCGAACTGGGGAGAGTCAGTCAAAATAGCGAGATCGTCAGCATATCCCAAAATTTTGGTAGCTCCACCTTTAGTCAACAACGGATGGATTAAAACATTGTCGCAGATCTTCCGAATTAATGGATCTATATAAATCGCGAACAATAAGGGGGAGCAAGGATATCCCTGTCTGGTTCCTCTTCGTATATTAATTGTCGTTGATGAATTTCCCATCACAGAGACCTGAGCAGTAGGCTGAACATACATACTTTTAATAGCCCTAATATATTTGTCTCCAATGCCGTAATGCTGTAATCTAGCCCTTAAAAAAGGCCAGGAGACCCTATCAAAAGCTTTTTACGCATCTAGTAGCATTACATCCATAGGGTCTCCTGTAACCTTGGTATAATCGAACAACGTGATAGTGCGACGTATATGTTCAATGGTTTCACGGCCAGGGACAAAACCATGCTGTAGCGGGGAAACTAACTTTTTGACTACCCCAGCTAATCGATTAGCTAACTCTTTGGAATACATTTTATTGTCACTATTAATCAAGGTGATAGGGCGATAGGAGCCAGTATCTGTAGGGACCTTCACCTTTTTAAAAAAAGTGACTATCCTTGCATTCCGCCAAGAAACCGGGGGAGCATTCCCATTTTGTACATCAATAAATAGCTTGAGCAATACCGGAATTAGCTGGGAACAAAAAGTCTTATAGAACTTTCCGGGTAAAAAATCTGGACCAACAGCCTTACCAGTTGGGATTGAATCTATAGCTATCCCAAGTCCGCATTAATCTCAGTATCTAACATATTCAGCTCATCCTCTGATAAAGCCGGTACTGCCATACCCTCCAAATATCTCTGAATTCCCGCCCGAGTCTCCTCGTTATCCTCAATATCCTCATCATATAATGTCTAATAAAATTTTTGAAAAGCCAAAACAATTGCACCTTCGTCCGTAACCAACCCAGCATCCGGATCCATAATGCTATTTATGCATGTAGCGGTTATCTTTTCTCTAGTTCTGGCAGCTAGTATTTGCCCAGCTCTTTCATTACCCTCATATACTTTATAGCGCCAAGCAAGATATTTGCTTGCAGCTTTAGCCTGAGAGACTTCAATAATGGCCGATTTGACAATTATGATCTGCATTTGTGCCAAATCCCCATTCCCTCCGCTTGATAAATCCCTTGCAAGCATTTTCTCGGCCTCTTTTAGACTCAAATAAAGCTGCTCTAACTGCATTTTCTCCCTTTTCTGGCTCTCCCAGCCATATTGGGTGGTCTCCCCCCTTATCCCCGTCTTAAGTGCATCCCACATGTTCTGGATATTAGTGCTGCCTATATTTTCATTGAGAAATCTAACAATCCATGATGCCATGGCTTCCACATAACGGCTATCTTTTAACAAGCCTCGATTGAATGTCCAAGCATCCGGTTTCCTGGGCCTGGGCTGAATATTTACCTCCAGTACTAATGGATTGTGATCAGACATTACTCTCGGATATTTAAAAATTAGAGACCCTGTACCAAACTTAAAGAAATAAAAAAATAATCTAGTCTTGAATGGATTTTATGGGGGGCTGAAAAATAGGTAAACCCAGGTTCCTGCCTCCTAAACAAAGCCCATGCATCAGCCAAACCATGAAGTTCCTGGAGTTGCCTCAAAGATCTATAAACTTTAGGTTTACGACCACCATACCCGACATCTGGACGGTTGGTGAGCTCACACCCAATATTGATGTTAAAATCTCCACATAATATGCACAGGGAGGGCCAACCAACCAATTCAAGATTAAGCCGGTTATAGAGCTTGGGGTCATCAAGCACTGGGCCATATACAGAGCAGAGTGTAAAAGCTCTGTTTTGAAATTCCACGTGTATAATGACCCAACCTCCGAACTCATCCACCAAAGAACGGGTTATGTTCACAGCCCCCCTACGGACAAGGATAGCAACCCCTTTGGTTGTAGCCTCCAGTTTTGTCCAAACAGCCAATTGGAACCCTTCAAACTCAAGAAGTTTATGGCGACTTGCCTCGATATGCGTCTCCTGTAAGCAGATTATATCTGCCTTCAAGAAGCGGACATCCTCTCTAAATCTACGTCGCTTAACAGGGTCATTAAGTCCACAAATGTTTATGGATGCTATCCTGATATTAACCATCCCCAAAGAAGTCTTCCAGCAATGTTACTCCAGAAACAGAAAATAAGCAAGAAGAAAAAAAGCGAAACCCACTCAATCCTGTCCCCAATAAAGCTTACATTCATAACCTCCTGTCCCCCCCTGCACCGGACACCTCCCCACCTAAAACCCACCCCCCTTACCCCCTCAGCCTCAACAAACAGGCACGAAAGGTCCTCAGACCCTTGTGATGCCTCCCGCGTATCCAGTGCCACCTGTCACTCCCTGGATTCCTCTATACCAAAAAAGAAGGAAATAAAAGAGAAAAAAGGCAAATTCGGCCCAAAAAAGACTCAGAAATCCCCCCCCCCCAAAAAAAAGCCCAAACATCCTATACATAATACCCCATTATACCCCAGCAAGAGAAAGGAGCAGCACATACATAATACATTCTGAGCCACCAATTTTGTGAAAAGTCGTGCATATATGGACAAACTATATGTCAAAACAAGTGAATCAAACCACTTTTTCAATTAACCACCCGTAAGTTCCTTTGAATAGTTCTCCGCTTGAATTTCCGAAACAAAAACCCTGGTCTTCCCTTGATGGATAACCTTCAATTTTGCAGGGTTCATCAGGTAGACCTCACACCCTTTTTTTTTAAACGGGGTAATCAGCATTTGCAGCCGCCACCTCCTCTCTACCGTAGCGTGGCAGAAATCAGGGCGTACAAAAAAGGTATGTCCATCCGCCAATTTTTTTGAATCTGGTCTCGTCTTTTCAAAAATAGCTTGGCGCAACAAAAAGTTACCCAAAAAAATTTATATTGCACGATGTTTAGTGAAGGCCCAGCGTTCTTTTTTAAAAATAACGTAAATCTGTGGACTCTTTGTATCTCGGTCTCCCAGGACCAGTGGGTAAGCTCCGGGAAAGCTGTTTTAAACAATTTTAAGACTAACCCCCTTATATCTTCCCCTTCAACTTTCTCTTCGATCCCCAGAAGACGCAAATTGTTTCTCCGGAGCCGATTTTCAGAGTCTTCCAGTTTCCATAATACATCTGTATATCTTTCATCATTAGCGGACGTCTTGGCTTCTACAGTCTCGAGCCCTGCTTCCAAACCAACAATTCATTCTTCCAGAGCAGTGGTCCTGGCGATCACCTCTGCACAGGCTTTTGTGTTTTTGCGGATAGCCCCTTGGATCTTCATTGTTGCCAACTGTGCTCTTTTATGCTCTTGGCGTGCTTCAGATTGTATTGATTTGAGCATCGCATAGATCTGAGCATTTGAGGGAGATTGGATAGGCTCATTTCCCGGTTCTGTAGATTGCTGCCCTGAATCACGATGTCCTCCAGTGCCCGCTAAGCTTGTTGTAGCCACAGAGTAATCCCTCTGTAGATTGTTGCTGGCTTCCGTGCAGTTACTCCCACGTCGCCTTTGACTGTCAGAGGGGGCTCTCTTAACTTTGCGATGGCGAGGAATAGCCCTTCTTAGCGTGTCTGCAGTAGTAGGTGCGCTCCCACTATCTTCCCCTGAGATGTCCTCCAAATTCTCAGAATCGGTGGAGCCCTCAATCTCTGATTTCTCCGCCAGAGAGAAGAAACTATCCCCATCATGCGTATCTGGGATACTGCCTGTGCCAATCTCCGTATCCGACCGGCCTCCAGCTGGAGTTTGAAAAAAAGAGGCAGTCTCTAAATTAATAGCCGGTAGTTGAGTAAAATCCCCAGAGACACCAGTGTTGTCTGCCACAGTAACATCAGGGGGAGCAGGGGTCTCGAGCGGCTCCACACCTTTAATAAGCATTTCCTTCACGATGAGCTTAGTGGAGTCGCTACCCTCTTCGCTGCCCTCTTCCTGCAAGGGCACAACATTAAGGGCGGCAGGAGAGCCTGTAGTATGTAAGGGTAGATTTGCCATTGCCTTGGTACTTGTGGGCTTAGAGGAAAACATCCCAGGAACTACGGGTAATTTGCCACGGGGATTGCCAGGTTGTAGTGCCTGGGTGGAGGATGCCCCCCTCATTTCTAGCCCCTGCCCCTTGTGATACTGCCAGTATTTTCTCAGTATCTTTCCCTTTAAGCAGAGCCCCTCTCTTGGCACTCACCGCTGCTCCCTTTCCCACCCACGGGCTTGTCCACTGTCTTATCTGGAATACTAGACTTCTCCTCAGTCAAAGTCGGCTTTTTGGTCCCTGTCGTCGCAGCCGACCCCAGGGCTGCTCCGGGCAATTTGATTACAGGCGCCGGCAGGATTCCATTTTTACGAGGCGGCATAGTCCTGCTCAGAGCTCCGAGCGATTCGGCGTCCCGCAGCAGATCCTGCTTCCAGTCGGGCTTCACAGCAGACCACGATCGCCAGGTCCACAGGTGAGCGCGGCTGCGGAGCTCCGAAACCGTTAATCTAAGGGCCCGCAGCCAGGGTCTCTGTTGCTCCGAATCAACCAGCATATGGCCCATAAGTCAGTTTCAATATTTCCAGCGTATAGAAGTTTAAAGCGTCCACAAAACCTCGCTTTTCTCAATCTTTTACCGTTTCCTCCTTAAGTATCAGCGCATTACTTTCCAGGGAGTGACGCCTGCACTCTGCACGCGACCCCCATCTTGTCCTCTTTCACTTGTCATTAATAAGGAGCCCTCCGGCCTGGGGTCCAAAGTTGAGAGTGAAGAGGAGACTGAAGTGTTTGCTCACTGCCTGCCTTTTCTTCTTGTGACACACTATATTTTGATCAAGACGTCAGCAGCGGCCGCCATTTTAAGGTCAGGCAGGCCAGGCCCTCACTCCCCAGTCCCCCTCTCTGCTCTGATCGATTTTGCCCAAACCCTACCTTCAGCGCTCCTGGAATAATCCCTCCCAGCCACAGGGGGCCGAGGTGGGCCAGCGTGGGAGTGTAGCGAGTGTTACGATACAACTCATTAGGAAACAACAGACCCAGGGGGCTCTGCGTTGCCGCCTCGTCCAAGCAGCAGAGATCTCTGGCAGCTCACACGGCGGTCTGCTGACAAGCAGTCTAGTCTCTGGCTTTCAGGTTCCACTCACCCGTGTTTCCGCATCTCCCCGATGCAAGGATCGACTCAGTCAATGTGGGTCGGAGAAAAGCTCACATACACGCAGAGTCCGTCACCGCGTCGTCTCGCCCTCAGCTCATGGGCTCCGAGCCTCCGCTCTCCACCCCTCCTCCGATGCCCCTGGAGTAGTTAAGATCATGGTGGCGACAAGGCGCAGAACACTGGGAGCCCGACACCGATATCCTGTGGGAGGCGCGTGCATAGGATCCGAACCTCACCTCTGTCCCGTGTCCTCAACCTCGATGTGAAGATCCACCCGATTTCCGTCGTGCAATGCCGTGAGATGTCCCTTGTCCTTCGCTGCCCCAGATGGGGGCGAGCCAGCGATGTAGCCAGAGAATCTGTATTCCTCTGGCCCGAAGTCCTCAGCTGTCCCTTGATGGGACACGTTCAGCGCCTGTAAAAGTCCCGAGTCTCGCGGGCTGGGTGCTGGCGATGAGAAGTCGCGCCGATCGGGAATCAATCCTCTCTGGGTAAGCTCACTTATACTTCAATTTGTTCCTGGTTGTTCTGGCAGTCAGGTGGTTGGTATCTGGTGGGCGGATGGCGGGGTTTTTCTAGGGATTTAACCGCCTTGGTAATCCCCGAACCCAGGAGCTCTTGGATAGAGCTCCTACTTGGCTGCCATTTTGTTGTTCATCAGATTATATCTCTGAATTGAGAAGTATTTTTTAAAAGTAAGAGTTTTTTAAACATGCACTGATAAACATTCCTATCCAGGCCCTGATGACTATGCTATTAGTGAATATGTTTAACTGGGGTATTAGTTGAGGGATTTGAGCACCTATCAAACATAATAACCACAGTGCTTGTCAAGGTGAACCAATAAAGTTACTAAAATCACTAAATTAATCTGACCTCAACTGTCTGGTAGCTATAGCATGGAGCAGGCAGTAATTAGGTAGCACTCAAACAATAATAAAGTCATAAAACAAAACACAGCACAAAACGATTGAAAAAAATAGGGAATATTTTAATAAATAAAACGACAGTAGAAGGACAAAAAAACAATAAATAGAACTAGAGTTATGAACTTTTCAAGTTTAAGGTTGGAAATAGCACCAAAGCGTGATAAGCGACAACAGTGGTCATCTGGCTGCGCTTGACTGGGGTAAGAGGAGGGTTTAAGGCTAACTGTGAGAGAGTACGGGTTGGATACAGGGACCAGGTTTGTCCTGGTGGAAAGTTTTACATTCTGCCTTAATCTCTGGAATGGAATTCAGAAATCTTCAGTGGGCAAGACAGCAGGCTGGGGCTTAAGAGGGCTCCCCAACGAGGTCTTGGTGCAGCTGTTGACATTTGGTGGGAAAGCTCAGAGCAGGAGACATTTTTATTTCCAGTCCAAAAAAGGTACACTGCCGCTGGATACTTTTAGCACCATAGCCCAGTTGAGATGTCTACCTTTGTACTTAGTCACTTTTTTGGAGCTCGGAATGTAGGAGAATGTAGTGGGGTAACCTGAGTGTTTGGGCCAGCAGCGATACAGATACATTGGATCATTTTGAGAGGATCATCACGGACCCACACCAGTTCGCAGAGCAACAAGGTGCAAAAAAAGTTTCTGAGTCCCAGGTCTCAGAATTTGTTAGGAGTAAGCTGTGACACCAGTCGAGGGTCCAGGACCTTGGTGATAGCACTTGGAGTTCAAGACTCACTCCAGCAGAGGCCAGCAGTAGTATCCAGGGAATGCCCAGTTAGAACTGGTCAACTGGAAATGTAGGAAAAGGTACTCTTGAAACTTGCTATGCCCTTGTAACCCAAGCAGGAGGTCAGCTTTATGACCCTTGATGTTCACTTCTTTGTTCTCAGTACAAGAGGGAGAGCAGGTTCAGTCTTCAAGGTCTCTCCTTAGGTCACAGATCCCAGTTCCAGTTATAGATATTTTTGCTCTTCCACAGGTCCAGAGGTGATCTGAGGAGGGTACTGTGAGTGTCATATTTATGCCTAGTGCCAGCCTTTGGGTGGTGTGAAACTCCTGGTCACTTACCAACCATTGGGGGTAAAAGTTCCCTGTGGTGACCTAACCCACTTTTACAGCACTTTATGAGTGTTTTACGGTAATTAATCCCACAGTATCCCCCTCTGCCAAAACGCAACATGGCAGAATCTTTCTTACCCTGTGCAGAGCCCTCATGAGCAACTTAGAGATGTGGCCAGGCAAATGAGCATCCCTTCCTCTGTGGTTGCTCAAAATTGGTTCTGGCGGCACCTCCTCTCTCACCAGGCCTGTTGTCTGACTGGATAGGTGTTTAAAGGAAGGGGCAGGATAAGGTGTTAGCAACATTTTCCTGAACCAGTGTAGGCTCCTTTAAAGTTACTTAAGTTCTTGGGCACAACCCCCTTGATCAGCCTGCTAGAGAGACAGAACATATCCTCACAGTGAAGACCTTTGTCTCAGCTCTGGGAGAATGTTCAAATCTCTTCAAGGGAGCTATTTAGTTCCAGTGTGACAGTTGATAGCTCATTCAAATGTGCTTCTAGAGGCTTTAGACAGGCAACATTTAACTTTTCTTAAAGCACCTGTTCTAAAATATTTATTACAAATCCAATAAATTGAGCTTGTAGTAATTGTTTAAAACATTTCCAGTTTGAGCTCTGTAGCTGTCTCTTAAGCAGAGATAGCCTATATTACACTTAATATTGTATCCCAATGCTTTCCTATAGAACAGCTATCCCTGCTACAGTGAAAATAGCTCTGAGGGTCTTTTCACTGTAAGGACATGTCTAACATTAAAACATTACATATCCCATTTTTAAATACCATGCTTCCTGCCTTATAGGAATGTAAGGCCAATTTAGGGATGACTCAATAATATATAAAACTAGGGGTTAGGTCTGTCAAAATAAGTTTTCTTGACAACTGGAATATGCAGTTGAAACCTGCATAACCAAGTTGCGTATGGCAGGCCTGCAGTCGCCTTTACACTGCTATGATAATGGATGGGACGCAGAGTGCTACAGTCCACTTGTGACATTTACATGATAGGTCCTGCTTGCACTGTGGCACCATGTACTAGAGACCTATAAGCAAGTTAAATATGATAATCAAGGCTATGCCACTTTTATCATGTTGAAATTGTGAGCAAAGACACTTTACCATTGGTTAATAGGGGTAAAGTGCACACAGTTCTATAACCAGCTAACACACACAAGGCAAAAATTCAAGGTGGTACCACACAAAAGATGGTAATTTCCAACAGTAAACTAAGAGGCAAGGCATTTGTCATGTGCATCATATTTGTGGCCTAAATTCTTATTATAGATGGAGCAACATTATCAGCTATTGAATCAAACACAAAAGATGTTGATATGCAGCGCACATCCTTACTTCACATATTTGAATGTAATATGTGGTGAACAAAAAGAAGGAACGTTTTAATAAAGTATTCGCCTAGGATGGATCACACAATTTTGGTCCATCAGGAATGACAGGATTCAAATAAGATTTTCCATTTTCTCAGTGTGCAATTTAGCCGCTACATGGCAACTGAAAAGGGGGGGCCCTCGGCCCCCCCGCACGCATGGCGGCGCGGCGACCGTCGCCCCCCCTTTCTCCTGTGTTGCCACTCGGCGGTGGGGGCGTGCCCTGGGGGGCGTGGCCCACCGCCGATTGGCCGGCGGCCTCCCTGACCCGGATCCTAGGAAGTGGGTCCGGGTCAGGGGGGGCGGGCTATAGGAGGGGCCGCCTGGCCCCTCGGGAATAAAGAGGTGGGGAGCGCCCAGGAGACCCCCTTGTCCCTGGACGCTCCCTCGCTGAAACGGTGTGCCCCGCGCTCGGGGCTTCTTTGTTTAGTAATTTCTTTCCTTTCTTTTTCAGGTGGAAGCGGATTTGGAGATTATCACCGAGGGCGCGAGGCGACGTGAGGCGACAGTCTGTTGTTTTATTTTCTTTCAGAAGCAAGGGCCAGCCGCGTGTGATCTTCGGCCCAGCCGCGTGGAACCAGCCGCCAAGGAGAGCAGCGTGTAAGGGATGCGGGCCAGCAGACTGAGGCGCCGGTAGCGGAGGCGTTTGCGTGAGGATTCCCAGGCCGGGTTGTAGTCTCTAAAGCGGCGCGCACGGTGACCGCACAAGGTATTTGTGGCGCGGGGGGCAGAGACAAGCAGCGGGCCGGCTGCAAGAAATCGAGGGGTGCTCCGTAGCGCCAAAAGAGCGCGGAAAAGTGATTGAACAAGGGTGAGGTTTAATGTAAGTGCGGGACAAGAAGGAACTGTTTTTTCGCCCGCATCTACAACAATAAGGCGAGATACGCGTGTGTTAGGAGCCCAGCGAGAGCGGGCGGTAATTTAGCAAGGTCTTACTCGCAAAGGGACACAGGGCACGTTAACGCGTACATCTGTGAAGGGAAGAGAAGCAGGGTCGACCAGGGCAGCACCTGGATGGGAGACCCTTCGTGTAAAGTACACATAGGCTAGGAATAGCGAGTTGGTTATTTCCTACGTCGTTTTTTGGCAATGTATATCTGTTCAGCATTATTTTGAGGGATAAAGTTGAGTGCTTATTATATGATAAATGTTCTTGGCATAAGTGGGTGTTATTGCGCAATTTATTGACAATTCAGGGTTGGTGTAAACTGAGACAGTTTCAGTAATTTAATTATTCAAGAACAGTGAATTGGCTTTTATACTGCTTTTATGCCTGTTGTTCATTAAATAACAAAGGGGGACAAGGGTTGGTAAGAATTTAATTCATTAGGTATTTTAGGCGCCCCCCCCCCTTTTTTCGCTGGTCTAAAGAGAGAGTGTTGTGTTATTATCTACACCAGGTGTTAATACTTTTATCCATTTCAGGCACCTAACGACGTTATTCCGCGCAGATTCACTCATTTGACCTGACATTATTGGTGCAATTCAATCGCAGGGAAGAAGTACGGACAGTCATCGTGCGACGTGCTTTGGGGCGTGATTGCAGTTCGATACCACCGGGACTACGCAGGATTGACTGGTCGGTAAGAGGGGTACGGGGGGCTAGCATTCATTGCTCCAGGTGGCCGCCGGGTGGGTCTACATTAGGTTTACTCACCCCCTTACATAAGCGGACAAGCCGCTAGTGTTGCGGTCGCCGTTGCATGGTGCTGAAAGCCCCCTGGTGACCCTCCACCAAAAAGGTACACATAGTTGACCGGTTGTGATATTAAGAGAGTAGGCTGCGGTTGTTTGGGGCGGTATCATGCCAGGTCCGCGGGGTGGAAAAAGGGGGTCCAACATGGAGGCGATGATGCGGGCCATGATGCGTGAGATAAGTGAAATTAAGCAGCAGGTAGGGAAAGTAGATGAGTTAGAAGCACGGTTGAATGAGAGGCATGGGGATGCCCCGGGCCCATCGGGTAGGCCTATCCGCAAGAGGGTGGCACCAGTGCCAAGGGGGGATTTTATCACCCCACCTAGGAAGTCTAAGTCCAAGAGACCCAGGGATGCTACCCCCACTCCAGTGCCAGTAGAGCCGGTACCTCCCGTGCCGCCGGCGGTCGTTCCACCCCCGCATATACCTATGCCTACACCCCTTGCCCCCGTGGTGCCGGTGCCTGTAGGTCAACCAGTAGACGCTGGGCCTTCTCCCCCACCGGTGCCCACAATCCCGGGTACAGGCGTGCCACACCCGGCACCCGCCCTGCCAGCTGCGCCAGTACCACAGGGCATAACCCCAGTGGTACCTGTTGTCCCAGGGGGTAATTTAGAGTCAATGCCCCCTGAATTGTTATCCCAGATAACGGCCTTGATGCCATGGCTCCAAAAAGGGGGAGCTTTCCCGAATTCTGCAGACCATGCAGCAGAGGCGGCGAAGTTTGTGGAAAAAATCCGATCGGCAGCGGTCGCCGACAGTGTTGCATTGCCGATATCTTCTCCCCTTGCAGGTCCAAGTGTTCCCCAGCTGGACGGAGTTAAAGGGCAGCCGCCCCCGGTGCCCGCACTTGGTAAGGAAGTGGCATTGCCGCTCTTGGGGGACGGTGTTCTACCTTCCAGGGGCGAGAATTTGGCTCAGCATGTGTCATTAGCTGTGAAAGAGATGATTTGGGCGGACAAATACGTTTATATTTATTCTTTGTTGTTAGATAATAGGGAAATGGAGCAAGTAAAAACACTGAAAGAGTGGATGCTCCCAAGCGAATGGAGGGTGCAGTGTGCTAGATTTAGGGTTGAGGAAACTCTTAACAACTGGATGAAAGCATGGGCTGTATTCACTGCTATTAAAGCTGAGCGACCTCCAGATTTGCAGGCAGCATTGGCATGCTACTCGAGCAGGATTGTGGGGTGGAGTGAACAGTATTCTGGGGAGGCATGGAAAGGGTATGATGTCAATTTCAGGAAGGCATTGGAATTTAATAGAACATTGGCATGGGACACGGTAGATTCCATGGCTTGGCACAAACAGTTCTCAGACACTGCGCCTCCCCCCCAGTTCGGTTCGGTCAAGGTGTTCTCTAGACCTCAACAGCCCTTTCGGCCCCACCAAACGAGTGAGGTACCTGGGAAGTTTAGGGCCAGTGGGCCAGAGAAAAAAGGGGTGTGCTGGGATTTTAATAGGCGCACCTGCACAAGGGCCGCGTGTAAGTTTAGACATGCATGTTCCTCCTGTGGGCACCCCTCTCATCCAGAAACTGCCTGTAGGTCCAAGCAGGGAAACACAGGTCAGAGGGGTAGGGGAAAGCCACTATAAGACAAACAGGTTAGGCCCCCCCACTCCAGTGGATGTGGCGGCAATGATTCCATGGTTGAACAGATACCCAGACCACACATCGGCCACCCTACTCCAAGAAGGTTTTTCTAAAGGCTTTAGGATCCCGGCCGCGGGATACACAGGCAGCACGCACTGTAGAAACCAATTGTCAGTCAAGCACAATCCGGCTGTGGTGGCCGCCAAAATTGACAAGGAGCTATCGTTAGGCAGGATAGCTGGCCCTTTTTCTGAAGTGCCAGTACCCAATTTTGTGTGTTCCCCATTAGGAGTTGTCCCAAAAAAAGAGAAGGGGCAATTCAGATTGATACATAACCTGTCAGCACCTAGGGGGACGTCACTGAATGATGCCATTGACGAGGGTATCTGTAGTGTTAAATACGCCTCTTTTGATCAGGCTGTTAACTTATTACAGGCCACAGGACCCGGGGCGCTGATGGCGAAATCAGACATAGAATCAGCCTTTCGCCTCCTCCCGGTCCACCCAGCCGATCAGCATCTCTTAGGCTTCACCTTTGGGGATATGTTCTACATGGACAAATGCATGCCCATGGGTTGTTCGATATCTTGCGCTTACTTCGAGATGTTTAGCTCTTTTCTTGAATGGGCCATGAGACAAGTGACGGGCCATCAGCGGGTCATGCATTATTTAGATGATTTCCTCTTCCTGGGTACAGCGGGATCTCAGGAGTGTGCACTGGCATTGCAGGAATTTTGCGTGCTCATGCGGGCTTTTGGAGTCCCGCTTGCGCCCGGGAAGACGGTTGGCCCGACCACCTGCTTAGAATTCCTTGGCATTGAGATTGACTCAATGGAGGGATGTTTTAGATTACCTAGGGACAAGGTGGACAAATTCAAGACAGCGCTACAGTTATGCCTCCGGAAGGAGAAGGTCACTTTGCAGCAATTACAGGAGGTGGTAGGGCAATTGAACTTTGCACTGAGGATCATCCCCATGGCTCGCCCATTCTCTCGCTCTATTGCGCAGGCAATGAAGGGGCTGAGGGAGAAGCACCACCGCACTCGGCTGTCGGTTGAAATTCGCCAGGATATGCTTATATGGATGGCATTCCTGGAGGATTTTAACGGCAGGGTAGTCTGGCCCGGCCCGCTGACAACATCAGCAGAGTTGGGCCTGTGGACGGATGCTGCCGGGAGTGTGGGCTTCGGCCCCATTCTAGGGAACAGGTGGGTCGCTCAACAGTGGCCGGGAGTATGGAGGACATGGGGTCTGACCAGCAACATTGGCTTCCTGGAACTCTTCCCAATATGGGTGGCACTGATGGTCTGGCCCGAACACCTATGTAATCAATCAGTGGTGTTTTGGTCAGACAACATGACGGTGGTGGAATGTATCAACCAGCAGGGGGCACGGTGTCCTTTCATACTTCGTCTGATCAAAGAAATTGTGTTGCAGTGCCTTAAATTGAATGTCAACTTTAAGGCCAAACATGTCCCAGGTGTTCTGAACAATGCAGCTGACTCCATCTCTCGCTTCAAAATGCAGGTTTTCAGGGAGCATCTTCCTACAGCAGACCCCTCGCCAGCGCACTTCCCAGCAGTACTTTGGCAGATTGGTGCCCCAGATTACAGGACCTCGTGGTCGCTAGCCTAGCCCCCAGGACCAAGACGGCTTACGAAGGGGCGTTTTTGTCTTATCGTTCTTTTTTGGGACAACAATGGGAAGTACTTTGGGCACAGGAGGATGCCTTTGCAGCCTATTTAGAATGGATGCATAAGGAAGGGCGCTCGGTGGCAGCGGCAAACAGACATAGGGCAGCGGTGTCATTCTTCGCTCAGGCTAGGGGCTTCCGGGATCCCACTAATACCTTTATGATACGTAAGGCTTTGAGGGGATGGCGCCGTATACAGGGCCATCATAAGGATAAGAGAAAGCCCATAGGATTAGCCCGGCTGACAGCTTTACTGGCCACGCTGGACACTGTTTGTAGCTCGGAGTGGGAGGTGTTTCTTTTTAGGGCAGCATTCTCTTTGGCATTCTATGGGGCGCTGAGAATTAGCGAACTTGTGGCAGGTTCTAAGTCAGACCTACTGGGCGGCTTGCAAAGGGCTAGTGTGACGATAAGGGAGGACACCATGTGGGTGACTATTCCGAAGTCAAAGACCGACCAGGAGTCTAGGGGCCACACCATAGTTCTCCAACGGGCCCCCGCCAACCCTTGCTGCCCAGTGAGGCACATGAAATTATTGCACGGACTGCTGGTGGGCTCAGCGGGCAGGGCATTGCTCTGTCACGCCGACGGGAGCCCCTTGACCAGATATCAATTCAGGAAGGTATTGGAGATGGGTGTTAGGAAAGCAGGTCTTGACCCTAAAGAGTTTGGCTCTCATTCCTTTAGGATTGGGGCAGCAACTGAGGCGGTGGCGGGGGGCCTCCCAGTGGAGAGAGTGAAGACAATTGGGAGATGGTCCTCTGAATGCTACAAACGTTATGTACGGATTGACATGCTATGATTACATGTCGCTCACGCTTGGTTTGTTTCCGCTCTCTTACAGTTTCTCAGACCTGTTACGCAGGGGAGGAATTTGTCGTCGGGCACCGGCAACATACATCAGCACGAAGCGGCAGCCAGGAAACGATGAAGAACAGTGTTTGGATTGTGGGTCACTCATATGTAAAACGAGCAGAATGTGTCTTTATGTCAGGTGACAGGAGGAAAAGGGCGGCACAACTAGGGTTGGACATCACGTTCTTTGGCAGAGGGGGGTTGTGTCTGCACGAGTTTAGGGGATTCTTCCAGGGGCTTTTAGCACGCCGGCAATCTCCACCGTCAGTGGTGATACTTCACCTTGGGGAGAATGATTTGGCAACACTGGGTAGGCGCATTCTGATTGAGGAGATTATCTCAACGGCGGGTTGGATGGCCAGGACCTGCCCCGGTTGCACACTAGTATGGTCACAACTCATACCTCGACTACAGTGGCGGGGGGGACATTCGGTCAGGGCGTTGAATCACTCGGTAAAGAGGATCAACACACGGTTGGATAGGTTGTTTCGAGCCCCCTTGTTGCAGTCAATACCTCATGGGTGCATCTGGGGCGACAAGTATTACTTAAAGGACGGAGTTCATTTAACAGAGGAGGGTAATGTCTTGTGGTCTGACAATATCTGGGCCTGGCTAGAGGGTTTTGAAACTAGGAGGGTTTCCTTAGGTAGGGGCTAGAGGGGGGAGGCCAGATCGTCGGTTAACAATGCTGGCCTGTGGCGGTAAGGTCATTATCGGTGAGCACATATTTGAGGTCTGAGGGGGCGGGCATCATCCTATGGAGGTTCCCGCCCAGGGGGAGGGGCCTGCGGGCCACTCCCAGAACTCCAGGGGCAAGGTAATAGGCAAAGGAGCGCGGGTAGGAGTAGTTCACGCTTTCCTTAGGCTGGTAGCCACCCTGCGCGCGTGGACTCATGACGCCACCGGCGCAGAGTAAGGGCCCTCCTTTAGTGGGTAAATGGAGTTCAGGGCGTAGACCGGGCAATTCCCGGGGTAACACTGCGCATGCGCACATCTATAGGGGAGGCGCAGCTTGTAGGACCTGACACCGGTAGTGACCCTGCCATATGGCCAGAAATGTACAAAAATCAAGAGGAGGATGTTTAGTCTAAGTTAGGAAACAACATGTATTAGAGTTTTGTTAAGGTCAGGCTCTCAAACTTGTTGATAAGAATTGTGTATCTAAATGTCCTGCTGATTTTTGTATAAATTGTTGATTATGCAATTAAAACCTTTTTTAATTTCATACTTTAATAAATACGGCCGGGCGACTAGCGCCCGCCTTCCAAAAAGTAAAGACGTCTCGTGTCCACGTTCCTGGGTATTGGGTGCCGGATTGGGGGGGAGGCGGCAGCTAGTCGCTGACCATGTGAAAAGGGGGGGCCCTCGGCCCCCCCGCACGCATGGGGGCGCGGCGACCGTCGCCCCCCCTTTCTCCTGTGTTGCCACTCGGCGGTGGGGGCGTGCCCTGGGGGGCGCGGCCCACCGCCGATTGGCCGGCAGCCTCCCTGACCCGGATCCTAGGAAGTGGGTCCGGGTCAGGGAGGGGCGGGCTATAGGAGGGGCCGCCTGGCCCCTCGGGAATAAAGAGGTGGGGAGCGCCCAGGAGACCCCCTTGTCCCTGGACGCTCCCTCGCTGAAACGGTGTGCCCCGCGCTCGGGGCTTCTTTGTTTCCCACCCACCATCCCTTGGAACAAAAAGTCTTGTAGCAGTTATTATGTCTGGCTGAATGGTAAGTTTTGGAGGTACGCTCCACAGGTCTCACAGGGTAGTAGAGATGGAAATGTTGGTATATTTTGTGATGCTTTTGTTTAGGAATTTTTTCCCCTTTTAGCAAACGTTGTGTGAAGTGTATTATATGTGATGCCAAGTCTCTTTAGGCCTTTTTTCCCTTTGTAGCTATACGTTGATACTGTGATTTATTAGCCAGTGTAGCTGTCCTTTAGAATTTTTTCCCATAGGTCGTCGTATTTATTAGGTTTGGGGCATGCGGTAAGGTCATTATCGGTGAGCACATATTTGAGGTCTGAGGGGGCGGGCATCATCCTATGGAGGTTCCCGCCCAGGGGGAGGGGCCTGCGGGCCACTCCCAGAACTCCAGGGGCAAGGTAATAGGCAAAGGAGCGCGGGTAGGAGTAGTTCACGCTTTCCTTAGGCTGGTAGCCACCCCGCGCGCGTGGACTCATGACGCCACCGGCGCAGAGTAAGGGCCCTCCTTTAGTGGGTAAATGGAGTTCAGGGCGTAGACCGGGCAATTACCGGGGTAACACTGCGCATGCGCACATCTATAGGGGAGGCGCAGCTTGTAGGACCTGACACCGGTAGTGACCCTGCCATATGGCCAGAAATGTACAAAAATCAAGAGGAGGATGTTTAGTCTAAGTTAGGAAACAACATGTATTAGAGTTTTGTTAAGGTCAGGCTCTCAAACTTGTTGATAAGAATTGTGTATCTAAATGTCCTGCTGATTTTTGTATAAATTGTTGATTATGCAATTAAAACCTTTTTTAATTTCATACTTTAATAAATACGGCCGGGCGACTAGCGCCCGCCTTCCAAAAAGTAAAGACGTCTCGTGTCCACGTTCCTGGGTATTGGGTGCCGGATTGGGGGGAAGGCGGCAGCTAGTCGCTGACCATGCTCTTTCTACGATCAAAGATTAATGTTTTGTCCCTAATTCCCGGAGGTTGAGATTAAAGCGTAGGTGACAGGCAAAATCCATATTTTATTTTTGGGAGTTTCACATAGCGTTAGCCTTGCTTAATGACAGAAGAGCACTTCACAACAGATACACACTTTGTTCCACCTTTTTTTTCGGCACAGGGAGATTTGCCGTGATTGACAGGATGCTGAGCAGCAGCCAGGGTTCAATCCCGGTTCCCCATGTTGTAAGCAGCTATGGCCACTAGGCCATATCATCTTTCGCAAAAACTTGGCTTCTTTTGTGCTTAAGGTTCCAAGAGGACCTCAAGCGGAGCCGGATCAAGACTTCTGGATCAAGCCTGGCTCGAGCTTTCATGTGCTCGCCCACGTCTACCCTGAACCACTGCATAATTTTCACAAACTTTTTTCTTTACACGTTCACAAAAGGGAAGTGGTCGCAAAGGGACGCTTCTTTTCTGAAATTATGTTACCTCCTCCTTTGCAGTGTCTGTAATTTTTTTTAATGTTTTGTGAGCGGATTTTCAAGTCACAAGTAATTAATGCATAGGTTACCGATACGATTGTTGGAAGGGACACCTACAACACGCCCCTACTAGATACAGAGTTTGTACCCATTCGGAATCCCATTTTAATAGTTGGAAAAGGGGTTCTGACTCTAAAATTGGATTGATAGAAAATAAAAATCATTTAAACACTGGCAAATGAGAAATTGAAGCATTTGGTCGCAATTTTTCATCATCATATAGGAAAACAGTGAGTTGATGAGAAGTCAGGGGTGAAAAAGAAGGTGCAAATGTGAGATTAAGAGGCAAGAGGCTGTATAACATTACGTGAGCTCTGCAGGTGATATGTTAAAACATAATACTTAAACACAAATGGTGGCAGACTTTTTAAAGTGGTTAGTTGAGACTATTTCTGGATATTCGGACTTTCCGGATCACATAAATGGGGTTAGGAAGATGTGCCATGGTAGATGTGCCAAGGTGCCATGGTAGAAAATGCTGGTAATCTCAAGGAGTCAGGTTATGGAATATGGATTGATGGCTACAGTCTTCTTTTGCGGTGAGTAAATAAAGTTTGTGTATATTGTTACTTGTTGACTACTAAAAATATTATTGGGATACGTATATGGCACCAATCATCAGGGGTGGTTTTGTCAAGAGACCACACCTCGGATAAGAGAGAAACTGAGAAAACATGATACAGAGAAACTGCACAAGCCTGATAGGATGTGTAGCACACAAGAGGGAGCACAAAGAATGACAGACGGGGGCTGTGCAGAACACATGAAAGAAAACTGAAAGATTACACAAAGCAACGAGTAAAGGAAACCGGCTGAATAGCGAATATAAGTGAGTGAGATAGCATAGGTATATGAGAAAAACAGCATAGTGCTTACAAATCTTTTTTCCAATTTTAAAAAGAAGTGCACTTTTAGCGCCTAAAAAGAAATATTTTACTGAACACACACTGAGTCACGTTATAAAAACTACATCTCTTTCCCTATAACCTAAAGTGTCTTTTTTTTCGAAGGAGTTATGATAAAGAATTGATCATCTGAATAATAAATGGCTAGGGCTTAGCTGTAAGCCATTGTCAAAACAAAACCTACAGACAACTAGGCGGAAATTCTCTTGCATTATGTCCCACAGTCCTTCCTGTCTGCAGAAACAGGTTTCTCTTCTAAGGTTTCCCGGTCATTAGAAGTGTAAGTAATGTCTAGCAAGATTTTCTCCTTTGTGGTTGGGATAAATGTATTGGCTGGAACTGGAGATGGCATTGAGATATTTCACAATTTACTAATTTTATTATACATTTGTATGTTTTGCTCTGCTTCGTTGTCTGTGAATCAGCAGCGGCCGGCATAGGTAAACGCGGTGGGAGGGGGGAAGTCGACAGACGATGGTATAGGTATAGTTAAATAAATAAATAATATCTATTTCGTCATCCGTCGACTTCCGTCCCCACCACGCCCTGCCCCATCCCACCACCCTTACCTGTGCCAGCCGCTGCTGTTGTGAATCATAAATATAGTGTAAAAAAAATTGGGGAACAACCTCTTTCTCGATTCAAATATTGGGCTAGGTTTTCAGAAGAATAAAACTTTCTTGCTTTTCCATATCCAAGAATGAAAAATGTGCATAGTTTCGAGCAGCAGTTTTAGTTTCAAAATTCCATTTTCCTTAAATATGCTTCACATCTTAACATAAATCCTGGTTTTAACAATGCAGTCACCAAGGCTAGGATGTATTCCTTTAGATTCAGTTATCATGGCCTCAAATATAATGTAGCCAGCCACAACAGTGAAGAAGCTACGATTAACACATATTACCATTAAGTCTTGCAAAGACATCAAGTAACATGTCTGAGGTAACACATTTTTACTGTGCAGGCCCACTTCCAAACTTTCCCCTACCTCTATTCTCTGGCTTATCCCAAACCTGTTTTCCTACCACAAACCCCCAAACAAAGCTTTCCAAACTCTTACCTCCTCTACCCATTCTTGAGCCTTTTAACCAACTAACAGCCTCTGATTCATCCTAACTCTCTTTTACTACTATAAAATAAACATTTCTACAATCTTACCTCCTCTATCCATCCTTTATTCTTAATCCAACTAACAGACTAACATGTCTAGAACTTCCACAGTTTCCAATACCAATTTATAGCTCATCCTACTAATCCACCACTAGAATGCTACTCTCTGAAAAGTGCTTCAACACCTCGCCAGGGGTAGTAAGTGCTATATAAATACAACTACAATTACAAATCAACTTAACAACACAAAATGTAACAGGGCTCAACACTGCAAAACAGTCAAAACAGAATTCATACACAATGTCACATTGCAGCAATACATTACAAAAACACAGAGCACAAAAAAACACAACAAAATGCACACAATAAATATACACAAATATTCTTGCCACATATTACCATCGCCAGAATCTTGCCTTATAATACGGTGGTAAAAGCTGCTTGCACCAAGCATTGCCTTAACATAGCACCAAGAGCTGGAAAAAGCACCAGTGAAAAAGGATTTGTGATCCGGCCCCTACTGAAATGTGGTGGAACACATTTAGCAGAATATAACAAAACCGAATGGTGCACTCCTTTACATAACCACAGCAGACACTTGGAATGCCAGCAGCCGCCTCGCTCAGGAAGAGAGGGTCTCTTTGCTCAAGTGAAACCTGCTTGTCAGCTCGTCAAGGGCAGACAGCCCCGTAGCTCGTTCCCTGAAAGCATGCTGGGCATTTTATTTTCAGAAGTACCATAGAGTTTGTTGGATTAGGGAAAAATACAGCCTGTCAGTTTCAAAGAGACGGAGTAGTTGAAAGTGTTTTTCTTTGAGGTTGGCTCGGTTTATTTACAGTAGCAGTAGGCGACCGCTCGGGGGATCCGATTCCACGCCCCATACATGGAACGGTTACACCCAGGCTGGTAGAGGGCACGGAATAATTGTGTCCTCAGCACACTTAAGGCTGTACAGGCTTGTTATTACAGAAGTTATAGCCTTTCTTGGCTGGCTCAAATAACGGGCACAGTGAATCATCCAGCCGACGAGACAGTATTAGAGCCTTGGAGTGGTGGAATTGAATGGGAGAAGAAAATGTCATGTTCCCTTCTAACTAGCTTTCTATTAACCTCTATTAACTGCGGGCCAACAGCTAGCATTGTGTGCTGCACTCCTGGATCTGACATCACTGAACCGTACTGAGGCTTGACAAGACACTGCATCAACAAAAGGGATGCTCAACCTATAACAAGAATAGGTGCAGCATGAGCGTATAGTACAGCTTGTCGAACAAACAAGTTTACGCAAAAATAAAAAACCTTCACTCCTTTTCAAGGCATGTGGGATGAAATTCAGCAACGATAAGAGCAGCCAATGCAGAAAAAAATGTTTTGCGGAATTTTAAACTACCTTGAAAAGGCATTCTCCATATGCATGTTTAGTTATTAAAAATCAATCGTAATTCAAATAGTTCCCAAAAATGCCCTTTCTGTGCTGCAGACGGATTTGTACCTCAAACTACAACCTTTCACTTTTATCATATTGATGTGAAATTCTACAAATTCGAAGAAAGTTGATCTAGTTGAGGCTAAACCATTCCACAATTGTAGGCCTCTGTTCATTTCATCGGTGGTACTACCAGGCCTTCTGTCTAAACGCTGAGACTGAAGTGTTGATAACGTCAACATTAACATTCAGGACTAGAGCTGGAGTTTACATGGGAACCGTGCTGTGTGTTTTGTGAAACGGAAAGTATGTGCTTACGTCACTTCAAAACACTTCTGTGTGAGTCATGCACAATTATTGGCTCAAATTTACAATTTATTCACACACTGCGTCATTCACATTTGCTGTGCTGCGCTGTGCAAGGAGAAAATACTAAGCAGGCCCATATCTGCAAAGATTGCTCTGCTGCTTCTACCCTCATCTATGCTGGGCCACAAATAAGCTATCTTGCACAACGGTCCATGTTACATAGGTGGGTGTGTGTGTGTCTAGCATAGCATTAATAATGGAGACATAACCTTCCACTGCAAATTTATGAGTAGATAAAGTCAGAAGGTTCATCTTCATTGAATGTGTGCTATGCGTTTCAGAAAAAAATCAATGCATTGTGCTTTTTTTGTCTCCACCTGCTCCAAGTAGGTGTTCGATTTTATGCAAAGCCCTTCTTATTTTTAGGAGATTGGGGTTTGCATCCAAACCTGTGGGTGTTTGTGTTGATGCTCCAGTAATGCTCCCTTGACAAAAAGCAACCAAAGCAGCGCAAATCTATTTTTTAAAGGTGGAAGGTTCACTTTTCCAGTGCAATGCACTTTTTGGCTGATTCATAAATAGCATGCCTTGCTTTGCATTGCTTTTTGGCTGAATTATAAATAGCATGCCTTGGTTTGCATTGCATTTACTGGTACAAAGCTTTAGTAAATGCCAGCCACAGAATGAGCACCACATATACGGCCACTAAACACTTAAAAAAATTGATACCTATGAACGAGTGGGCCGGATAACTCAGAGCCCATGCAAATCCATGTTTGTGCAGGGATCAGAATTATAAATTGTGCACATTTTACCATCAATGTTAATTATTGGGTGCGGTAAAGTCTGCACCACACACTTTTTATCAGAAAGTCAAACCATATCACATTTAGTAGGACAAGTAAATTATGGTGTGGAAAGCACTAAACTTCACATGCTATGCCCCATTGGAAAGGACAAATCTTGCAATTGGAGATAATTATCTACTCGAACCTCAGGGTATCATACTTCACTGAGTTCAAAAATGATGTCACCATCCTTCATGGAATGGATAATCATGGCCTGACGACAAAAAATTGACGCTTGACACATAGAGGTGATGCATGGAAAAATTGCCACTCTCCAAGTAACATCGCCAGTTGGAAAACTTCATCTTTTTGATTTCTTTTAAATATTTAGGGGCATATTTCTGAAATTATCACACAGAACAGCTAGTTATCTTTCTCCACTGCGTGATAGGGATAGAACAAGAATGCACCGTACTTAACAACATACAATGCTCAATGCTGCAAGGGTGCCTGCGTCGTAAGCAGGATTGTTTTTGTGAATGAAGGGACACCTTCATGCACAAAAGCAACCCTGAGAGGGAGTTTCCTCTTCATATGTGTGCTGCAAAATGAAGCACACATAGAAAGATGAAGTTATGAGGAAAAATAAAAGCATTTCTCCTCATTGTGCCTCAACTGGTGAGGCATAGAATTTTGACGCAGTCACAGGTTTAACAGTGTTGGCAAATCTGGAAATGCGGCAACATTCTTTGAACGTCTCCCTGAGCGATAAGCGCTGCATTGCTTTACTCTGGATTTTCACGCCACTCAAGGCCACACAAGATGGCTTTGAGACCCTTGATAAATCTGATTCAGGTTTTGCTTCACGCTTGTGCCTCTTGCATGGCATTAGGGTGATGCAAAACTTTCATAAATACGTATTTTCTGGCAGATAAGACGACTTTTTAACCCTTGAAAATCTTTTCAAAAGTTGGGGGTCGTCTTATACGCCGCTGTCATTTAATAAGCAAGCGAATATAGCCCAAACCCTATATTTTGAAAGGAAAACTAGGGGGTCGTCTTATACGCCCATTCGTCTTATACGCCAGAAAATACGGTATGCCCCTTAGTGAGTTTTTTGCATCAAAGAAGTTCTCAGTTTCTTTTCTTCTAAATACCCTGCAACTGCAATTATGTAGGATGAAGAATGAAATATTTGGGAGTAAAGTAACACAACTATTATGAATATTTTAAGGAATCCCTCCATCATCCTGTATATTATTCTCACGTTTAAAGAATTCTATTTCTATTCAAGTCTTCAAATTATCATTGCAATTTGCACACTTGGGTGGCCATAAGAGTTAAAACGTGAGCAATAAATGCTTATTTGGCATCATGTGACAGAACTTTCTCAGTGTTTTTTATGTGTCTAATGGCTGTGTACATATAGTGCCCAAGGGGTTAAATGAAAGCATGTGCTTACTTTTCCATATCAGAGTCACTTTGTTATTACAGAAAGGCCTCAGGAGCATCTGTGGCCCCTTCTGTAATGTGGATAGTTCCGGACCAAAATGTTTTCTGTCATATGATCCCAATGAGCATTCCCTTGCTTGAGGTGTGATCCCATGCAAATGAGGCCAAACCTTTGCACATCCTACTGCACCATATTATAGAGCAGATGCAGGGTCACACTTGCCGTTAGGGGGAACTCTACACACCACATATAATGTGGTTCAACATATAAGGTGGCACACAGTCAGTGTGTCCTCAAGAACTCCCCTTTGGTAGGATGATAGGAATTCCAGATACACCTAGGAATCACTCTGCAGGTAGGTGCAGTCACATACTGTATCCACCTGTAGAGTATCCCTGCCTCCTCTTCAAAATGAGGCTGCACCCACCAACTGCATGAAAGGCAGACGAACAGTGTCTCTGTTCAGCACAGGCAAATCATGCCTGCAATCGCTCTTGAACTGTATCCAATACATTTATTGGTCAATCAGGTACAGTGTCATGGTCTGTGTCGGTCTTGCCCATGAAAACCATTGGTGCAAAACCTGTACAGTGCTCCTGATGTGTACTTCTGCTTCACATGTGCATCCATGCTGATGCCACACTGACAGATTACAAAGGCACGATCTTCTAGGCCATAAATGATCCAGAGAAAGACCTGCTTGATTTGCAGATTTCTCATTTTCAAATGGTTGTTATTAGAAATGGGCGTCTCTAGTTAGCAGAGGTAGGTACCTTTGTCCAAGTAGGGACCCTTCTTCCTAGTAAGGGTAAGGGAGATACACTTCTACAATAACACCTGCTCACTCCCTTGGTAGCTTGGTACGAGCAGCCAGGCTTATCTGAGAGTCAGTGTGTAAAGCATTTGTGCATGCACACAGTAACACAGTGAAAACACTACAAATGGACACCACAGCAGTTTAGAAAAATAAGCAAAACTTTATCTAAACCAACAAGACCAAAAATGACAAAATACAACGTACAATAATTGTAAAAATAGTTACTGTGCAAAATAACCTTTAAATTGCAGGAATAACATGAAAACACAGTTCCTCTGACTCTGTATCTCCTTTTAGGGCTACAGCGATACTGAACACAACAGAGTCTAACAATTCCAGCGAACCTCGTTGGTACGGGTTAGCTAAAGTGTTGACAGACTTGGAGACAATACCTTTCTTATTGCGGCAAACCTACTGATGCGAGTCAGTCATGGCAACCATTATGGTTGCAATGTGAGATGGAAGCATTGCAGCTTGCGGTGTCCTCACAGCTCGGTGCAGGCAGCGGCTCGTTGACAGAGTCGGTGAGACCCTTGCGTTGCAGGGTGATACGAAGCTCAATGCGGTGCTAGCAGGTCACGGTGCGGTGACGGAGCCGGATGATGTTCGAGTCGGGTAGCGACAGATTCGGTGACATTATGCAGTGTTTAGCAAAGTGATGCGGAGTGCGGTTCCCACAGGACGCGGTGCAAGCAGCGGCTAGTTGACGAAGTCGGTGAGACCATGGTTGCGCCTCGAAGTGAGGCGGTGCTCTCTGCGGTGCCTTCACTACACAGAGTCTGCAACAGACTCAGTGACGGAGTCGGCTACTCTTTTCTTCTGTGGAGACTGGAACCACTGGAAGCAGAGACGGAGCCCAGACAGACTGTGAGATCTTTGCTGTTCCTGAGAACATGGGGCAAGCTCCAATTCAAGCCCTTGGAGATACTTTCTCAAGCAGGATGCTCACACAGTTTCTCTCCTTGGCAGACACAGCCACTGCAGGCCAACCCCAGACAGCACACAGCAAAGGGGCAGTACTTCTCCTCCAGTTTCTCTAGCTCTTCTCCTTGGCAGTGGTCCTTCTTCAAGTCTCAAAAGTGATCTAAAAGTCTGGGGTCTGGATCCCTATACAGTACATCTCTTTGTCCTCTTGTGCAGAGAAGCTCTTTGCCCAGCCCAAACCAGTTCTGTCCTGTCTGGTGCAGCTTCCTGGCAGGAGGTGGAGACAGCATTATATAAGGTAGACAGAGCCTATTCAGGAGCAGGGGAAATCTCCTCCCACCACTCTAAATGCAGACCAGGCTGATTCAGGTGCTAGTGAGAACTTCCCCTTACTCTGAATGCAGCCCAGGTATATTCAGCCCAGCTTTGATTTTAATCAGGAACGGCAAGACAGACATCTCTCCCCCCCCCCTTGGTGGCTGTCTGAGAGAATGCACACCCCCAGCCCCGGTCACTCCAAAGCCAGACAGTCAATAGACAAACCAGCAGGGGCACACAGGATGGCTAAGCAAAGAAAATACCCACTTTCTAAAAGTGGTATTTTTGAACCCAGAACGTAAAAATCATCCTCACTAAAAGATGCAATGCATCTTTATAGTCTGAGTTCAGGCATACTAAACTTTATTTTCCCATCTTGTTCCCATGGGCAGTTATGCGTATAAGATGTTATAAGCAAACTCCCCATTCTATCCTATGGGGACAGATAGCCTTACAATGGTAAAAAACAAATTCAGCAGTATTTCACTATCAGGACATGCCACACACATTAGGGCATGCCCTACCTTTCACATACACTGCACCCTGCCCACATGGGTACTGTGGGCCTAACTTTGGGGTGACTCACAGGTAAGAAAAGGAAAGGTTGGGCCTGGCAAGTGGGTGCACTTGCTAAGACGACATGGCAGTACTAAGCTGTGCACAACACTGCAGTGGCAGGTCTGAGTTACATTTACAGGCTGCTCGTGTGGGTGGCACAATCAGTGCTGCTGGTCCACTAGCAGCATTTGATTTACAGGCCCTGGGCACACACAGTCCACTGTACTATGGATTGACTAGTAAATCAAATAAGCCAATTATGGAAACACCAATCCATAACAACAATTTACAGGGAGAGCATATGCACTTTAGCACTGGTAAAGTGTCCAGAGTCATAAAAGCACTGTTAGACCTGACATCATTGGCGTGAGTCTCCCTTCCATTTTTGACGGATTGCCTCCTCTGTTTTGATATGTTTTTGCTGGATTTATGCTTTGGACACTGTGCCACTGCTAATCAGTGCCACAGTGCAAGTGCTCCCTATGCTAAATTGATATACTGATTGGATTCCATGATTGGGTTATTTGATTTATCTGTCAGCCCCTAGTACAGTTCACCATGTGTGCCCATGGCTTGTAAATCAAATGCTGCTGGTCGGCTTGCAGTGCTGGTTGTGCCACCCACAGAAGCAGCTTGTAAAGTGTGTCTCAGGCCTGCCATTGCAAGACCTGTGTGCAGTCTAGCACTGCCAAGTCGACTTGGCCAAGTGCACCCACTTGCCAGTCCCTAAACCTTCCCTTTGCTTCATATTAGACACTCCTACGGTAGGCCCAAGGGCAGGGTGCATTGCAAGTATAAGGTGGGACATGCTCTGATGTGTGTAGCATGTTCTAATAGTGAATTACAGCCATTTTCGTGTTTCACTATTGAAGGCCACCTGTTCTCATAGGTTAGAATGGGCAGTTAGAATATTACATTCTTATAATCCTAACTGACTCAGGGAACATGGTAGAAATTCAAATTTAGTATGCCTGAACTCAGAATAATAAAGTACATCTTACAGTAAAGTTTTTTTAATATTCTGTGTTTGCAAATACCACTTTTAGAAAGTAGGTATTTGCTTGCCCAACCATTTGAGCCTGCCTCTGCTGGGTTGTGTAGTCCATGACTGGGTTTGTGTGTGACAGGGCTGGGGGATTCCAGAAGACAGACTGGGGCAACCCGGTGGTGAATAGAGAGATCTGCATCTAGATGGGAGGGAGGAGTTGCACCATGCACCTGAATAGGGCTTGGCCTTCCCTCTACAATGCTGGCTCCACCCCCAGTGGCTTGTCTGATATCTCTGCCCTGCACTGTGAAAGGAGAGGAGGAATCCTGTCAACAGAGTGCTCCAGAGCTGTATCTTCCCTGCATTGTGCTGGCTCCATCTCCTGTGGGGTGGCTGATGCCTCTGCCCTGCACAGTGAAAGGAAGAAGAGAGTCATGTAAACAAAGTGCTCAGGAACTGGTTTGGACTTGGCACAGGCCTCTCTGCCTTCAGAGAATAAAGGATTTTGGGCTATAAATATTGGGACCCTGATCCCAAGAAATTAGATCACTTCTGGAACAAGAAACCTTTCTGCCAAGAAGAAGAACCAAGGAAGCTGCAGGAGTTTGGACTGCCCCTCTATCAGTGTGATGTTTGCTGGGTTGGCCTGCAGTGGTTGCTTCATTGCCAAGGGAAAGGAGAAGGAACTTTGTAAGGACTTTCATCTACAGAATATTTTCCAAGGGCTTGAACTGTGCTTGCCTCCTGCTAAAGTCTCAGGGACAAAAGACTTCACCTCCAGCTCCCTCCTGAATTTCGATTCCGATTCGGGAAAAAGTGCTCCGAATTGCGGTTCGGAGCGTTTTTCCCCGTACGAGTCGTACCCGTAGGCGTCCCCGTACGAATCAGCAAGTACGATCACAATCTAAAGCGTCACTCCGTACAGCTCGTAAAAAACACCGTACGAATCGAAAGTCCATACGAATTGCAGTCGGCTGACGCTCGACACAACGTCCGAATGTAAAAAGAGTGCGTCTCCCGAACCAGGAAGTACGATCCGTGTAGAACACACTCCGTACGGCTCTTTTTCTACGAGAGCTCAAAACTACCGTAAAACCACACTCCGGCACGAACCGCACCCCGGTATGCGACAAGCAGGACATGAACGCCATCGTCCGTCTCATCCCTATCCTGTACGGCCACCACCTCGTACTTAGAAACCGACGACGGCGCAGAAGGTGAGTACACCGAAGTCCAACATACCTGTACGTGTTGCCACACGCGCACATCTCCATTGCACGACTGTAATCTCTGGGTACGTTGGTCCACACACTCACGCACTTCACCAGTGTAATACGGAGACGTGCCGCACCTACGTCATCAAAGTACGTCACCGCACTTCACCAGTGTAATACGTGCTGCATGTACGCCATCCAGCTGGGGTACGGTACGTCAACGACCTCGGGGTACGGTACGTCACCGCACAACACCAGTGCAATACGGAGACGTGCCGCACCTACGTCATCGAAGTACGTCACCGCACTTCACCAGTGTGATACGTGCTGCATGTACGCCATCCAGCTGGGGTACGGTACGTCAACGACCTCGGGGTACGGTACGTCACCGCACAACACCAGTGCAATACAGAGACGTGCCGCACCTACGTCATCGAAGTACGTCATCGCACTTCACCAGTGTAATACGTGCTGCATGTACGCCATCCAGCTGGGGTACGGTACGTCAACGACCTCGGGGTACGGTACGTCACCGCACAACACCAGTGCAATACAGAGACGTGCCGCACCTACGTCATCGAAGTACGTCACCGCACTTCACCAGTGTAATACGTGCAGCATGTACGCCATCCAGCTGGGGTACGGTACGTCAACGACCTCGGGGTACGGTACATCACCGCACAACACCAGTGCAATACGGAGACGTGCCGCACCTATGTCATCGAAGTACGTCACCGCACTTCACCAGTGTAATACGTGCAGCATGTACGCCATCCAGCTGGGGTACGGTACGTCAACGACCTCGGGGTACGGTACGTCACCGCACAACACCAGTGCAATACGGAGACGTGCCGCACCTACGTCATCAAAGTACGTCATCGCACTTCACCAGTGTAATACGTGCAGCATGTACGCCATCCAGCTGGGGTACGGTATGCCAACGACCTCAGGGTATGGTACGGCACCGCACAACACCAGTGCAATAGACGTGTGGGACATACGTCTGCTATGTCATTGTAAGTGTAAGTATCAGAGTGTGTGTGTGGACAACACCCCCACCAGTGCCCACCAGTGCCCAGCATCAGAGTGTGTGTGTGGACAACACCCCCACCAGTGCCCACCAGTGCCCTGCATCAGAGTGTGTGTATGGCTGAGACCCCCACCACTGCCACCACTGTCCACCAGTGCCCAGCATCAGAGTGTGTGTGTGGCTAAGACCCCCACCAGTGCCCACCAGTGCCCAGCATCAGAGTGTGTGTGGCTGAGACCCCCACCAGTGCCCACCATTGCCCAGCATCAGAGTGTGTGTGTGGCTGAGACCCCCACCAGTGCCCACCACTGCCCACCAGTGCCCAGCATCAGAGTGTGTGTGTGGCTGAGACCGCCACCACTGCCCACCACTGCCCACCAGTGCCCAGCATCAGAGTGTGTGTGTGGCTAAGACCCCCACCAGTGCCCAGCATCAGAGTGTGTGTGTGGCTGAGACCCCCACCACTGCCCACCACTGCCCACCAGTGCCCAGCATCAGAGTGTGTGTGTGGCTGAGACCCCCACCAGTGCCCACCAGTGCCCACCATCAGAGTGTGTGTGGCTGAGACCCCCACCAGTGCCCAGCATCAGAGTGTGTGTGTGGCTGAGACCCCCACCAGTGTCCACCAGTGCCCAGCATCAGAGTGTGTGTGTGGACAACACCCCCACCAGTGCCCACCAGTGCCCAGCATCAGAGTGTGTGTGTGGACAACACCCCCACCAGTGCCCACCAGTGCCCAGCATCAGAGTGTGTGTGTGGCTAAGACCCCCACCACTGACCACCACTGCCCACCAGTGCCCAGCATCAGAGTGGGTGTGTGGCTGAGACCCCCACCAGTGCCCACCAGTGCCCAGCATCAGAGTGTGTGTGTGGCTGAGACCCCCACCAGTGCCCAGCATCAGAGTGTGTGTGTGGCTGAGACCCCCACCAGTGCCCACCAGTGCCCAGCATCAGAGTGTGTGTGTGGCTGAGACCCCCACCAGTGCCCAGCATCAGAGTGTGTGTGTGGCTGAGACCCCCACCAGTGCCCAGCATCAGAGTGTGTGTGTGGACAACACCCCCACCAGTGCCCACCAGTGCCCAGCATCAGAGTGTGTGTGTGGACAACACCCCCACCAGTGCCCACCAGTGCCCAGCATCAGAGTGTGTGTGTGGCCAAGACCCCCACCACTGCCCACCACTGCCCACCAGTGCCCATCATCAGAGAGTGTGTGTGGCTGAGACCCCCACCAGTGCCCACCAGTGCCCAGCATCAGAGTGTGTGTGTGGCTGAGACCCCCACCAGTGCCCAGCATCAGAGTGTGTGTGTGGCTGAGACCCCCACCAGTGCCCACCAGTGCCCAGCTTCAGAGTGTGTGTGTGGACCACACCCCCACCAGTGCCCACCAGTGCCCAGCATCAGAGTGTGTTTGTGGACAACACCCCCACCAGTGCCCACCAGTGCCCAGCATCAGAGTGTGTGTGTGGACAACACCCCCACCAGTGCCCACCAGTGCCCAGCATCAGAGTGTGTGTGTGGCTGAGACCCCCACCACTGCCCACCACTGCCCACCAGTGCCCAGCATCAGAGTGCGTGTGCGGCTGAGACCCCCACCACTGCCCACCAGTGCCCAGCATCAGAGTGTGTGTGTGGCTGAGACCCCCACCAGTGCCCAGCATCGGAGTGTGTGTGTGTCTGAGACCCCCACCAGTGCCCACCAGTGCCCAGCATCAGAGTGTGTGTGTGGACAACACCCCCACCAGTGCCCACCAGTGCCCACCAGTGCCCAGCATCAGAGTGTGTGTGTGGACAACACCCCCACCAGTGCCCACCAGTGCCCAGCATCAGAGTGTGTGTGTGGACAACACCCCCACCAGTGCCCAGCATCAGAGTGTGTGTGTGGACAACACCCCCACCAGTGCCCACCAGTGCCCACCAGTGCCCACCAGTGCCCAGCATCAGAGTGTCTGTGTGGACAACACCCCCACCAGTGCCACCAGTGCCCAGCATCAGAGTGTGTGTGTGGACAACACCCCCACCAGTGGCCACCAGTGCCCAGCATCAGAGTGTGTGTGTGGCTAAGACCCCCACCACTGCCCACCACTGCCCACCACTGCCCACCACTGCCCAGCATCAGAGTGTGTGTGTGGCTAAGACCCCCACCAGTGCCCACCAGTGCCCAGCATCAGAGTGTGTGTGGCTGAGACCCCCACCAGTGCCCAGTATCAGAGTGGGTGTGTGGCTGAGACCCCCACCAGTGCCCACCAGTGCCCAGCATCAGAGTGTGTGGGTGGACAACACCCCCACCAGTTCCCACCAGTGACCAGCATCAGAGTGTGTGTGTGGCTGAGACCCCCACCAGTGCCCACCAGTGCCCAGCATCAGAGTGTGTGTGTGGCTGAGACCCCCACCAGTGCCCAGCATCAGAGTGTGTGTGTGGCTGAGACCCCCACCAGTGCCCACCAGTGCCCAGCATCAGAGTGTGTGTGTGGACAACACCCCCACCAGTGCCTACCAGTGCCCAGCATCAGAGTGTGTGTGTGGACAACACTCCCACCACTGCCCACCAGTTCCCACCAGTGCCCAGCATCAGAGTGTGTGTGTGGCTGAGACCCCCACCAGTGCCCACCACTGCCCACCAGTGTCCAGCATCAGAGTGTGTGTGTGGCTGAGACCCCCACCACTACCCACCACTGCCCACCAGTGCTCAGCATCAGAGTGTGTGTGTGGCTAAGACCCCCACCAGTGCCCACCAGTGCCCAGCATCAGAGTGTGTGTGTGGCTGAGACCCCCACCACTGCCCACCAGTGCCCAGCATCAGAGTGTGTGTGTGGCTGAGACCCCCACCAGTGCCCACCAGTGCCCAGCATCAGAGGGTGTGTGTGGCTGAGACCCCCACCAGTGCCCAGCATCAGAGTGTGTGTGTGGCTGAGACCCCCACCAGTGCCCACCAGTGCCCAGCATCAGAGTGTGTGTGTGGACAACACCCCCACCAGTGCCCACCAGTGCCCAGCATCAGAGTGTGTGTGTGGACAACAACCCCACCAGTGCCCACCAGTGCCCAGCATCAGAGTGTGTGTGTGGCTAAGACCCCCACCACTGCCCACCACTGCCCACCAGTGCCCAGCATCAGAGTGTGTGTGTGTGACTGAGACCCCCACCTGTGCCCACCAGTGCCCAGCATCAGAGTGTGTGTGTGGACAACACCCCCACCAGTGCCCACCAGTGCCCACCAGTGCCCAGCATCAGAGTGTGTGTGTGGACAACACCCCCAGCAGTGCCCAGCATCAGAGTGTGTGTGTGGACAACACCCCCACCAGTGCCCAGCATCAGAGTGTGTGTGTGGCTGAGACCCCCACCACTGCCCACCACTGCCCACCAGTGCCCAGCATCAGAGTGCGTGTGTGGCTGAGACCCCCCCCACTGCCCACCAGTGCCGAGCATCAGAGTGTGTGTGTGGCTGAGACCCCCACCAGTGCCCAGCATCAGAGTGTGTGTGTGGCTGAGACCCCCACCACTGCCCACCAGTGCCCAGCATCAGAGTGTGTGTGTATAACACCCCCCACTGCCCAACAGTGGCCAGCCATTACAACAAAAACCTACCATTCTTAACCACAGTACCACCAGTAGATTGACACATGTCAACATACCTATATTTTAACATCACACCACCTCCCAGGCACACAGCAGTCACAGACATTTTCACACAAACTAAAGTTCAGAAAAGGAAAATAATAGCTTTATTCAGCTGGTTCAAAATAGAAAAGCAAATAAGAGTCCTCGCTCATTAAAGGCCAATGGCCAGTCCAAAGATGTCTCTGCAACAGTCTGTGCCTCCATGGGTGTGCTCACACCCAAACTTGCCTGCACATGGCGTTTAATCCGCTGTGGAAACTACGGGGGCACCATCTGTGGAATCCTCCGGCACCGCATGGACAGGAGAGGGAAGGACAGGTGGAGTGGGTGCAGGTGTAGTGGATTCATCCACACTGGTTGGGGCATCGCAAAAAGTAGCTTCAAAAACCTGGCGGCACACCTCAGCCAGTGCCGAAAAACTACCACCTGAACCCGGGGACACATTGGGGGTGGAGGTACAGGGCTGTGAGTCAGTTCTACTGGGTGTGTGGATGCGTGTGTGAGGTGTCTCCCCTCTCCCTGGGGGTGTGCCTACTTCCCCTTGAGAATGGGTGCGTGGAGCTTTGAGCTTCTTTTGCTGTGTGTGTGCGCTGGGTGTGTCTGACCTGTGGCGTGTGCGTGTTTGCTGTGTAGGTATGTGAGAGGCAGAGGTGGATGGGTCTGAAGGATGGGGGGGACAGATGCTGCTGGGTGTCCAGAGCTGCCGTCAGTGTTGACTCCATGGCAGCCACACTCCGACGTAGATCAGACATGGCCGATGACATGCCCTCCATGAACGACACCACCTGTGTAAGCAGTTGTGTATGTCCATGGAGGACAGTCAGCATGGATGTCTGACCTACTGCAATCTGCCGGAGTAGGTCCACAGTCTCAGCACTGAGGGCAGCAGGGGACACAGGGGCAGGGGCTGCGGTGCCGGGAACAAAGGAGACACGGGGTCTAACACGGACCCTAGGGACACTAACGACTGGGAGGGTGGAGATGGTACTGGAGGAGGGGAGGGCAGCCAAAGAAGAAGATGTGACCATTGCTGCATATTCCCCCTCCTCCTGAGAGTCTGACTCAGAGTTGTCGGCATGGTAAGATGTGTCAGTCACATGTCGAGCGGCCTGCAGACTCTCCTCACCCCCCATGCCACTGCCTCCCTCTGACTCCTCATAGCAGGTGGCACTGTTGCTGGGTCCCTCTGCCTGGTCCGCGCCTGTGTCTCCTCCAGATTCAGATGCTGCTGCTGTGGGCAAGGAGAACAACAAAAACATATCAGTCACCTGTACACATCAGACATATAAGCTACAATACATTTTGCCTCATTTCTAAACATGGCATGCATCATGAGTCACATGACACAGAACTCTGCACAATGCAAAGTCTAGTTGTGGCCAATTGTGAGAGACACAACGCTCAATGTATAGTAGGATACAAGCAACAGGCAAGGAAAACACTAGTATGAGAGACACAATGATGATCCACTGCCTGACAACAGGTTAGCTGATTATGCATCCCAGCTCATTTTCCCACCCTGCCACCCAAACCCAGACCTGGACATGTTTGAATTGCTTACACCTTGTGCCACATGGGAAAAGTCCTGCCTGAACTGAAATGTGATGCCATCCTGGGACATGAATCAAGTGTAACATCACCTCACACTGGCATCACAGCTGTTGACACCCAAAGCCACATTGTGTGGCAGACCATCATTATTAGTTAGAAACAACATTCTAAGTATTTGGCAAATATGCAAACACGCACTGCCCAGTGTGAGTATACATAAGCCCAAAATATTGCACATGTACATTGTGCACCTGTATCCAACACATGACAATTCGAAAGAGTACCATGGACCAAGGCCACTGAGGCAGACTCGTGCATAAAACACATGTTGAGACTCAAGATCAGTGCCAAAATATGAAGAATGGCAGACACAGTGAACATGTGGTGCTACATGTAATGTACCAACAGGTGTCACAGACCCACCTCCAACATGATGATGTGCAAAGTAAGAAGCATACTGAGACATTGCACCATAGGAGTACATGTGAAAAACAAACATCAGCCAAAGCGCCGGGCAAATGTGTATTACGGCAAAAATTTTAAAGAAGCAGCTGCAGAAACTGGGACATTCTAATGCCAATGCATGGAGTGCCTGTCTGACCACACCACTCAAACTATGGGAGTGTTACCATGCCTTGGAGCACTGCAGGGAGCATGTGACACACATGACAACAAACAGACATGTACCTACCCCCTACTTGCTGCTGTCCCTCCTGCAACTGCCTATGGAGGTCTGGGAACACCACTTCCAGGACCCGGAGCATGTGGGGGGTGAGGTGGCAGGTGCCGCCATGCCGGCGTGGAGCTTCCAGATGCAGCTGGACTCTGGCGATGCGGCGGGTCCAGCACCGGATGTCCTGCCACCTCTTCTTGATGTTCCTGAGCCTCCTGCAAGGCCCCCCCTCACTCCTGACAGCCCTGGCGATGTCCAGCCAGATTTTACCCTTCTCATAGGTAGATACCTGTCACAAATGTAAAGTAAAAGAGCATCAGTACACCTGGTCCATGTTCAAAAGACACACATATGTGCACAAAATACTTGATGACAACAGGGCATCATAGGCTCCACACATTTGCATCATTGTCCAGGAGTATGTGGCCTGTGAGCAAACACTGCTGCAGTACATGCCATTGAAACGCTACAGATGACATGATGTGCACTAAACAATCTTAGAGCATGGCACTCACAGAGCAATGTATGCTACATCTGGGTGCACTGTAGCCCGTGACACGCTGTCACACACCCCGCTACAAGAAATAACCCTCTTGACACAACACTGTACACCCTGGCATTCACTCCCAACAACATTGCATCTAAACACCATACATACACAGTGGCCATTATGTCACACACACAACAGGTGCACACTCCAAGGTATTGCACACATCACTCACCTGGACCCCTTGTCTCCCATACAGCTTGCTGTAGTTTGGCAGGAGGGCATCCAGCAGGTACTTGTTCTCAGCATCAGTGAATGCAGGTGCCCTCTCCATGCTCAGCAAATCAGGGTCCAGAGGATTCAGAGACAGCAGCTGTGGTTCCCACACCAATGTTGTGCAGGCAAGTGCCCTCCCACAGCCACATGCTGCCTTATATCTGTGCTGCAGAGGGTCTGTGAGTCCAAGGAGTAGTGTGTGATAGGCCACCATAGTTAGCATCCTATGTTCCATCCAATCACATCACACATAAGGCCATGACACACATATGCATGGTTTGAAAACTGAGCCTGAGCTGAACAACAACATTTGCAACATTGTATACTTTTGGCCAACTGAATTTCCTAGAACACCTGTAGGAGGCTCAAAAAACTCTGTATCCATGACAACCTGGTTGCATTTTGATCAGTACACTGTTCTCCTAGATGTTGGCTATGTATTTATTCAAATACCCACACAAGTACGGTGACATTGCCGCTGCGTATGCAACCCATCCAATGGTGTTACGAGGCGTACACACGCACGTACCATTGGGGTACGCTTGGCTCGCGTATGGCTGAAATGCAATAGGGTAACGAGGCGTACACATGCACGTACCATTGGGGTACGCTTGGCTCGCGTATGGCTGAAATGCAAAAGGGTAACGAGGCGTACACACGCACGTACCATTGGGGTACGCTTGGCTCGCCTATGGCTGAAATGCAATAGGGAAACGAGGCCTACACACGCACGTACCATTGGGGTACGCTTGGCTCGCGTATGGCTGAAATGCAAGAGGGTAACAAGGCGTACACACGCACGTACCATTGGGGTACGCTTGGCTCGCGTAGGGCTGAAATGCAATAGGGAAACGAGGCGTACACACGCACGTACCATTGGGGAACGCTTGGCTCGCGTATGGCTGAAATGCAATAGGGAAACGAGGCGTACACATGCACGTACCATTGGGGTACTCTTGGCTTGCGTATGGCTGAAATGCAATAGGGAAACGAGGCGTACACACACACGTACCATTGGGGTACGCTTGGCTCTCGTATGGCTGAAATGCAATAGGGAAACGAGGCCTACACACGCACGTACCATTGGGGTACGCTTGGCTCGCGTATGGCTGAAATGCAATAGGGAAACGAGGCGTACACACGCACGTACCTTTGGGGTACGCTTGGCTCGCGTATGGCTGAAATGCAATAATGTAACGAGGCGTACACACGCACGTACCATTGGGGTACGCTTTGTTCACGTATGGCTGAAATGCAATAGGGAAACGAGGCCTACACACGCATGTACCATTGGGGTACGCTTGGCTCGCGTATAGCTGAAATGCAATAGGGTAACGAGGCGTACACACGCACGTACCATTGGGGTACGCTTGGCTCGCGTAGGGCTGAAATGCAATAGGGTAACGAGGCGTACACACGCACGTACCATTGGGGTACGCTTGGCTCGCGTATGGCTGAAATGCAATAGGGAAACGAGGCGTACACACGCACGTACCATTGGGGTACGCTTGGCTCGCGTATGGCTGAAATGCAATAGGGTAACGAGGCCTACACACGCACGTACCATTGGGGTACGCTTGGCTCGCGTATGGCTGAAATGCAATAGGGAAACGAGGCATACACACGCACGTACCATTGAGATACAGTCCGTCAGACATGCTCAAGTGTACGATTGTGTAGGCTGCGTCCCTGTCCTACCCCATGTCACCATTGGGAGAGTGACTCCAGGAAATCACATAGCAGGGATGTAGTCTACACTCATGTCTAGGATGTGGATGCATACATCAGCATGGCATCCATACATCAGCATGCCCAAGGTGTGGCAGACATAGAAGAAGCACAGGGACTGTGACCTTGTGACTCAGTTGATGTGTGAAGAGCTGGCGAGACATGTCATCAACCATATTTCACATGTGCATCACATGCATTCAACACTTCACACCGGAGTAAAGTCTGCAACATATTGTGATGCACATCAACACTGGAATGCCACACCATTCAGTAGAGGGAACTGGCACATGATGACAGCAACATGCCCACTGTCACAGAGGTGTAATAGCCGCACAGCATGACCCTGTGTGACCACGTCATGTGTGTGCCATGTGCGACATTGTGCATGATGTTAGCATATGAAATTTACAGGTCAGTATCATATTACTCACCTTTGAATATCCCCAAGTGTCATCCTGGATATGGCAATTACCGCTCAGCACTACACTTGTGTGTCGGTAGGCATGGCCTGCAGCTCAGCATGTGTTGTTGGCGTTGTGTGTGCCGTGATGACGTTGTCTGAGTAATCAGACGTCACCTCTGCGTGCACACGTCAGAAACTTTTTTTCACAACACAAGCGCTGGTCCCGTATGAGTGTAAGCTTAGTCATTTTTCAAGAAAAATCATAGTACGTTCACTTCTGACCATTTCACTTGGATTGTCTGACTCCGGACGGTGCCAATATGGATGTCGGTTTCAAAGCCTGTTAGGAATGCCAAGGACTCATGTTGGTGACTGACCCTCACCGTTGGTGTCTCCACTGTTTTCACGTCAAGCACAACAACAAGAGCTGCTCCGACTGCCGGGAACACACCTATGAATCCAGGTGTGATTGGACCCACAAGCCGCTCAGACTCCAGCAGTTGGCCCTGCACCACTATAGATCATGGTCTGGACGTAGGACGAGTGCCTGGGCGTGGGTGTTGAGACATCAGAGCCCCTGAATTACACATCAGTCCTCCAGGGCTGAGTCGTCACGTATCCCAAATGAGTCAAAGATATGTCATCGCACTTCCAAATCCCCACAATGCACGTGCAATGCTGCATGTGATCCGGGTGACACCGGCCATGCGGCTCTGTCATATTAGCCGCAGTGGTAGCCTGCACCACGACCTCCGGGCCCTGGCCTGCATGTGAAGCAGGAGGAGTCAGTGCACTTCCTCATGTCCATGATGTCCCTCAACCCAACAACGGCCTACGCGTCGGCTCCTGGCCCAGCGGACCCGTCTGGGGGCACGAGCGCGTCTGGTGAATTGCCCCTGACGCATTCACTCGCTTTGTCCCTGACGCAGGCGGCGCATACGTCCCGAAACCGCTGGGACAGACAGGATGTGAATGGTCACCCTGGTCCTCGCTGGTTCACCTAACAACCTCACTGGCAACAGTCCCCCAGGTGTCAGCCTTGGTGCCGTTCTTGGGTGGTGCTGTCCCCAATACCACACACTGTACGGCTCCAGCGTGGAGACTGTGTGGCTGAACACCGCTATTAATGTTGCATGGGGAGTAAAACTTCAATGAGCCTGCCACAGCTCATTACAATGGGTGTTAATGGGTATTGGTAGGGTCATGAAGACCCAGTGGCACGTGAGTGTCAGTTCCAAGACGACAGGACAGGTGGACTGGGGGATGCGAGTGGTCTGGACACCTAGCCTGACACTGGTGATGTCTCTACTCCAAACGTGTTTCTGGATGAGCGGGCAATGTACAGTGTAGTGTTTACGTGGGTGGCCGGAGCCTTGCCCCTTCCTCTCCCCGTAGCCGCCGTGAGGACCAACCTCCTCACTGAGGTCCTTCAACTCCACTCACACTCTGCTGTGCCTCTGCAGGCCTATCTTCAGGAATGTACTGTATCTATATTGGCCAGCATGTACAGGCACGCTGCATGTTTGGCTGTAGATAGGCACGTTGTCAGACACCCACACCCCTCCCCGGACTGACCATGTTCCCTGTCCGCCCTCCCCACCCCAGAGAGCATGGGCATCCAGGCCCCCAAATCACAGACCACATTCCCGTTAGCTCCGCTGTAGAGGGCATCCAAGAGGTATGAGCACTACGGAAACATGTCTTCATCCTCCCTGAGTCTGGGAGTGGGCTCTTCCTACATCACATGCCTCTTTGTCTGGTACCCACACTCTCTGTGGGACATGGTTGTGACTGCTGGCAGAGTGTGCGTTGTAGGTATGGGCAATACTTGGCCACGCCCTTGTAGGATGCCAATCACCCACACTGTCTTTTTTCCGGTGTGGCCTGGATAGCCCCGACTCACTGGGCAGATCGATGGCATCCAGGGAGGCAAATTTGTCAAAAGCTTGTCATGTATTCAAAGTCGGGAATATGCGACTAACTACTGTTCCTTACTGATATCTTGTTACAAAACGTAAGTAACTAGTCCATACAGTTCAGTACATGTGCTGTAGGAGCATCTATGTTGTGTCCTTGGCGTGATGACCTGGTTTCTAATGTACACACACCATGTCCCGTGTGTTAATTACCCACTCATATGTGTGATAGGAGCACAGACCATTTGTCACAAATCTAAGATTTATGATGTATGATGATGGTCATGTAATAGTTAGGGAATGTAAACACCGCAACATTACTAAGGCAGAACTGTGCAAATGATGGCACATGTGGTGTGTGTGTGTGTATTGCTGTCAGCTGTCTGGATGTGCAGACAAGCTGCTACTGACATTCACATGACGTGTGTCACTGACATGATACACTGTCAATGCTCAGTAAGACCTTTCCATCAGATCATTTGTATGCATGTCATATCCATTCCACACACCACAGGTCTTTTACTTCTCACGGAGGAGTGGCTGGGAGCTGGCACATGTTACATCAGTGTGTATCCCACGCCACACTCAAAATTGTCAAGATAATTTGAAGCAGTGTTGCTTGTGCCATGTACATTGTTATTGTCATAGTCAGACAGTTGAAGACATATTTGATAAATTGTGTATTGCAGGGCACACCCTCTGGAAAGGCCGTTGCCTGACTTGGAAGCCATGAGGGAGCGGAATTGCATCCGTCGATATCGATTCAACAGACAGATGACCAAGGACCTGACGGACAGGCTGGAGGCTCACCTACAACCATGCCACAGGTATCCAACTGCGCTGACACCCAAGGTAAAGGTGATGGCAGCCCTCCATTTCTTTGCCACAGGTACGTTCCAATTCACCATAGCTGATGTGGGAGGGATGTCTCAGACAATGTTTAGCTGGGTATTGGGTGATGTATTGGCAGCTATGTTGCTGCACCTGGATGAATTCATTACAATCCCTACTCCAGAAGAGTTGACAGATGTCAAGGGGGAATTCTATGCCCGGGGCCGCATGCCACATGTAATTGGTGCAATTGATGGTACACATGTTACTCTAGTGCCACCACAGGCTCAGGAGCAAGCGTATCGCAACAGGAAACACTACCACTCGATAAATGCCCTGGTGGTGTGTCTTGCCAACATGATTATCTCACATGTTTGTGCACGTTTTCCAGGATCGTTGCATGATGCTTTCATCATGAGGCGTAGCAGGGTACCACAGATGATGCTGCAGCTGCACAACCACCGGGCATGTCTTGTTGGTGAGTATACCCTGTCAGCTATGTATGTCAGTATGTCACAACTTCATGATCTGCATCATATTACACACTCATTTCCATGATGTCAATTTGCAGGAGACGCTGGATATCCAAACATGCCGTGGTTAATGACTCCACTACGCAACCCCAGGACAGCTGCAGACCAGCGGTACAACAATGCTCATGGGAAGACCAGGCGGGTGATCGAGCGAACTTTTGGACTCCTGAAGAGCCGGTTCAGGTGCCTGGACAAGACAGGCGGAGCCCTCCAATACAGCCCACGCAAGGTGTGTGACATCTTCACCGTGTGCTGCATGCTACACAACATGGCAGTGGAGAAGGCCGTACCACTCTACCTTGATCCTGATGAGCTGGAACATCCGCCCGTTGAGGATGAAGGCCTTGCCCAGGATGCCACGACGAGGAGGGTGAAGATTATATCCGGAATCACCTCATCCGCAACTTCTTTTCATGATGGTGAGTCATAGCAGCTGTAATCTGAAACATCTACAATAGAGTTGCATGGGTAGCATGCTGTGTATGCAACAGACTGTATGCAAGCTCATTTGGATGTTTGTTGTGCAGTGTCACACAGGTGCAGATGTAATACAACACACATACGTGCTATGTGTGCATTTTGAATGTACAGGTGTACTACAACATCTGGATAATAAACAGGACATTGTCAAAATGACATGAAACAGAACTTGACCCCTTGTGTGCCACTCTCACCCACAGCTCGCCCTGCCTGTTGTCCATTGGGGTCATCGTGGTCATCCTGCTATTGCTCATCATGATTGCAACGTCTGCCAAATCAACGGAGCATGCATGGACATGTGGAGAAGTCAATTTTGGTAAGGACTCATATGAGGCTGTTTAGCGTTGGTATGTTTTGAAACGTGTGGTACATGTTCATGTGCATGTAGGGAGACCATGGATACATGCAACTACAAAATGTTACTTATTACATGTATGCCCACTCCCATGACAGGATAGTCACCCCATCTGACTGTCATCTGTTGTAGTTAGAGACTCTGGTGAAATCAGCTATGTGTGTAGACATTGACACTGCTACATTGCATATACCATGGCTTTACATTGTGTCAGAGGTCACAACCACGGACTCTGTGGGGGATTGCAGCCTCACTGTGTGCATTGGAATGTGACTGGATCCTCTCCTTCAGCTTGTGGGCCAGTTCCGTTTGATTACCATCAAAACATGTGGTGTAGGTGTGGCACAGTCTATGTTCCACATGTTGAGATAACTGTCCTGTCATTCTGTTTACATGGATGCATTGCCCCTTGTTGCAGTATATCATGTCACTGTCATGTCGTTACCGCAGTGCAGCTCGAAAATACAGCTACACCAGCCTTCACAGTGAGTAGCAGTTCTGTTTTGATTCACATGATGCCATGAATGTTTAGCATGAGAAATGACAATGTTTGGGTGATGCATATGTGATTTATTGTGTAGCACCAGTGGAGTGCGGTCATTCCCATGAATCTCTAGTCCCATGCAGCATTACTGGGCAATGCTAGGGTCTCATTATGTGGCTTGGATCAACATCACTTGCACTTTATATCTTTTAAACCTGCATATCATGTTTAGCATAGTAATGCTAACTTGACAGATCAAAAGACTGGCTACTGAGTGCCTTCATTGCATATAGATCATTTGCTTTGTCATCATATGTGATACTTACAGCTGTTGTGGGTCAAGTCAAGTTGGGGTACATGGCCCTTATGGGTACCCATAATCACATGCAGACATTACAGTTAGCGTAAGTAGCATTGCCATATGTTTCCTTTTGTTTGTAAGGTCAACCTCATCTGAGCCAGTGAATGATTTGTAACAACATAGATCTCATTGCATGGTAGCTTACTTGAGAGCGTTACACATGACTTGAATGGATGACAGACTGTCCTAGGTTTTATGTGTCTGTGTCATAGCATCGGATCTCATGTGATACCATGATTACTCATCTAAAATTGTATACAGTCAGTAAACTTCACAGGTGTGACTGGTACAGTGTAGTTAATGATGTTTTTGAAGTATCAGTGACATGAGAATGTACTCCTAATGGTTATTTACCTCTGTTTCAGGTCTCCCTCCCAGCAGTTCCCATCCTCTCCTTCCCTCGTCTGGTCACCCTTTTGTGTCTGTCGTTTGTACTCAGACCAAGGGGCTATTTGGAGGTGGAACCCTTTGAGCATCACACCACTCTGATGAAGAAAGGTACGGCCAGTCCTTGACAGGCTTGTAGCCAATAGTACTGCTGCATTACAGGTGACATCATTAATAGTGTTATTTGGAGTTCTTGCCAATGCTCATGTATGTTTGATAATGCTCTATGGGCTCACAATGTAAATAATCATGTTGTGCATGACGTCTGACTTCTACAGATTATTGTGCCGCCTTGATGTCAACGCACATGTCCTTCTAATGTGCATGTATACTATTTAGCATGAAGTTAGCTTATGCTTGTTATGTGTTTACCTGTAAAGTGACCACACGCATGGTGTGGGGGAGGATAGAATACTATGTTGTGTGTGAGGTAGATGGCTTTGTAGTTGCTGTTTGGCTTTGAACACACTAGCTGTAGTCTACACCTGCTGACGCTGTGTGTCTTGTGCCCCACTTGTCCGTAAGGGCCCTGATCCAGTGGCTGTGATCTTTGGTGATTACTGTGCCATTTTATTTGCTGTGACCCTCAGTGAGGCAGACACTCCTGCCTTCACATACACATGTCACTTTGTGGCTTGCAAATGCCCTTGTGGTATGTGCTTTTTTTGCAAGTTGTCACACCCCTCCTGCCAGCATGTCTTCACTCATTGCTGCTGCTGCATATACAGCCACCATGCAGCGCACGTTATCCAGGGACACAGAGACCTACAGGATGACCCTCCTTCCATCCATTTATAGACCATGCTCCTGCCACCCTACACACAGACAACCCCAGACATTCACCCTCCTGCTATCACAATGCTTCTAACTCAGCCATTGCAGCTGCTATGCCTGTGTGTGCAACACATACTGGCACGACTATGGCAGATTCACATGACATTGGGTCTCTGTACCACCAGGTCATGTGCCGTGTACAGCACACACACACCTTCCATAGGCACAATATTGTACAGTGTTACCTTGTCAACGCCACAGCAGCAAAAACATAGCTGTCACTGTCAGTCAAGTAGCCACAGGGGACACAAACCATGACCACGTCTCTTGGGTGTGGTGTGATTTCCCCGTTCTGGTGTAGGTATTTGTCAGATGTGGGTAGTTGTTCTGTATGCGTTGCTCCCATTACAGTAGTATAGTACTTGTAGCTACATAGGGGTAGGTCACCTATTCAGGTGTGCTTGTGTAGAGTGCTACAGCCCATTGCCCACAGTCTGTCCTGCCAACCTTGTCCTGTGCGCCATTCATCACATCCACAGTACTGCATCATGCAGAAGATAGTTCACATACCTGAGGACACAGTTGTAGGTACTCCCTACGTGGGCAACTACTTTTGTCACACTGATCTGTACACCTCAAAGTGACTCTCCTGGGCCTGCCTGTGATAGCAGTTTTGGGCTCCAAACCCCCCTCCAGCATTTACTATCCCACACAGGTGTGTCTTTCCATCCATGTATCTAGTTGTTAGGATTTTTTCCCCAATGTGTGTCCACACTCAGATTCTGATCCAAGTGTGTGGTTGGCTGCTGTTTGTTGGATACCCTTGCATTTTATACATTTGCACACACATATCAATTTATGCTGTGGTTCAAAAATGTAAATGTAAATGTATTGCGATTTATATAGCGCACGTATCACCCAAAGGCATCAAGGCGCTTGCCTTGGGAACCCGTCCTGGTATTCCCCTGTGAGATAACCCCAGCAGGGTATCCACAAGGTGAAAGCCAGGCATCCCGCCATGAGGGGATGTAGTGGAGATTAAGCAAGCTATTGCCCAGAGTCGCAGAGTGTGAACCCGTGAGTCGAGTAGGCACCGGAACGAGAATTATCGAGTCTGTGGAATTTTTGAGCCCAAGACCCGGCGAGGCGGGGAATTGAACCCTGGTCCAGGACCGATCTCAGCTTCCGGGTCTGCCGCCTCTAACCCCTGAGCCACACTTCTCCACTCCAAAGATAACTCACCACATGCATATGAGGATTAGTATATTTATTGGGAGATCTTGTGCAGGAAACGTGAATAGGTGCTGTACAGAAAGGGGTGGAATCCAAAGTTCACTGCCGGAGATGAGATGCCTTACAGTTTCAGTCAACAGAGTCCAGGCCACAGTGCTGGGCATCATTGGGCAGACTGTGACTAGCATGTCCATGTGGGAGAGTCTCATAGGGGATGCTGTTGCACCCAGGGGCAATGTGCCAGGTCCAGTGTCCTGAGAGAGGTGCATGGCCCACTGCCCCTCAACGTCTTAGCCGTGGACGACCCACCTTCCTTGGGGGACCCTCAGGTGCAGGCATGGACGATGCATGGGATGCTACATCAGAGAGTACCTCCTCCTCCCTCCCTGTGGCTGGTGTCACACTTTGCCGTGATGTTGCTGGCCTTGTGACACAGGGAGGGTGCTGCATGTTGGCAGCTATCTGACGTAGCGATTGCTCATTTCCCGATGCACCGCCAAGAGCTGAGCCAGACTTGCCTCCACCCGTCCATAATGTAGGTCTTGCCTGGCTATTTGCTCTGCCTGCTGTTCTTTCACCTGGTTGAGGGCCTCCGCAAGCTGGCCTATCTCCCTGGTGTCCCGCCGGTATGCCTCCAGGATGTTAGCGAGTTCAGGCATACCGGGTGCTGCAGCTGACTGGCCAGAATCTCGCCTCCACCTTCCGCCACTCCCACCACCCTGACCCACATGAACACGGCCTGCGCTTGTGGGCACATCCAATCGACGGGCCCCCCGAGTGCTGCCAGGGTGGAGGTCGTCAGCAACCTCAGGGGCGCCTGACAAAGGGTGTCCCTCATTTTCAGACTGGCTCTCTTGTGGATCATGGACAGGGCTGTGACCTGTCTGCTGGGATGTGGTGGGAATGGGTCCGGAGGTTGGCTGAGATGTAGCTGGTACAGTTGCTGCAGGCGTTTGGGATCCAGAGGAGCCAGGTTGGTTGGGGTCATCCACAGTGCGTTGAGTGGCATCGCTGTCGGTGGGGTCTGGGTCCTGCTGAGCCTGGGACTGGGATCCTTCTCCCCCCTGGTTGGGGGGGGGCGGGCACACGTTCCCCTGTGTGTGGGAGAGACAGACACTGTTAAGGCACTATCAAGTGACATCTTGTTTAGTTATCCATTATGAGCATCACAGTTCCACAAGCTTTACATTGCTAACATTGTTCTGTTGTGTATGTAGTGGTAGTAAATTGACATGTACTCTGGGGTATTTTCATTCTTCCATTCTGTTGACAATGACTGACACTGCCATTGCTGTGTCTTGTATTGGCGGCACAACACATGTAAGGCATTGGTCATGTTCACGCAACATCCAGGATACGGTGTAAATCCTTATGTCTGCGTCAAGCATGCACAGAGTTTAGATACAGCATGTTGATGTAAGAGACAGAGCATCATTAATTTGCATGACATCTACTACTTTGGATGTCTTTTGCTGTACCGTGATAGCCAAACAATGCCAACACCCCTGGACCTGTACACACACCTATAGATCATGGATTTTGAACTTGGCACTTCTGTAACACGCATTACCTTGTCAATACCCATGTCCATGTTGGTACTTCAGTGCATCCACAACGTTCATGAGATGGGGCACGTGCATTGTTTGAGCGGCACAATGGACTTGAGCATCTGCTATGTGCATGTATGAGTAGTATGAGTTTTCATATGAGTGAGTGTTTTGTTATGGTACATGACAATTGGGACAGTGTTGCACTCCAAAGCCTGTCCCCAGGGGATGAGTTTCTGTAAGGCGGGTGTAGGATAGGCCATGGTAGTAGTTTGTGTGTGATTTGCAAGCGTCCATCGTTCATGATTTGGCTGCCCCCTGATGTTGCATGCTGGCATAATTGTGGTTTTGTGTTCATGCACAGGGTGTGTGACCTTGTCCTGGTGTTTGTGTTTGCTGTGATCACAGGAGGGACTTGTGCTGCCTACACCTGTGGCCATTGTGTAATACAGAGGTTTCCGATATGTGTGTCCTGACACAGTACATTGTTGGCTGGAAATGGTGTGTGTGTTGCAGGCACTTAGTGGATGACTGCTGGTAATTAGGAGACATCCCTAAACATTCTGCTCTATGGTGTTTGTAAGGTGTGGTGAGGTGACAGTGGGAGGGAGGGCGACAGAGGGGGAGGGCGACAGAGGGAGAGGGTGACAGAGGGAGAGGGTGACAGAGGGAGAGTGTGACAGAGGGAGAGGGCGACAGAGGGAGAGGGCGACAGAGGGAGAGGGCGACAGAGGGGGAGGGCGACAGAGGGAGAGGGTGACAGAGGGAGAGGGCGACAGAGGGGGAGGGTGACGGAGGGGGAGGGCGACAGAGGGAGAGGGTGACAGAGGGAGAGGGCGACAGAGGGAGAGGGTGACAGAGGGAGAGGGCGACAGAGGGAGAGGGCGACAGAGGGAGAGGGCGACAGAGGGGGAGGGCGACAGAGGGAGAGGGTGACAGAGGGAGAGGGCGACAGAGGGGGAGGGTGACAGAGGGAGAGGGTGACAGAGGGAGAGGGCGACAGAGGGAGAGGGCGACAGAGGGAGAGGGCGACAGAGGGAGAGGGTGACAGAGGGAGAGGGAGAGGGCGACAGAGGGAGAGGGGACAGAGGGAGAGGGCGACATAGGGGGAGGGTGACAGAGGGAGAGGACGACAGAGGGAGAGGGCGACAGAGGGGGAGGGCGACAGAGGGAGAGGGTGACAGAGGGAGAGGGCGACAGAGGGAGAGGGTGACAGAGGGAGAGTGTGACAGAGGGAGAGGGCGACAGAGGGAGAGGGCGACAGAGGGAGAGGGTGACAGAGGGAGAGGGCGACAGAGGGAGAGGGCGACAGAGGGAGAGGGAGAGGGCGACAGAGGGAGAGGGCGACAGAGGGGGAGGGCGACAGAGGGGGAGGGTGACAGAGGGTAATTAGGAGACATCCCTAAACATTCTGCTCTATGGTGTTTGTAAGGTGTGGTGAGGTGACAGTGGGATGGAGGGCGACAGAGGGGGAGGGCGACAGAGGGAGAGGGTGACAGAGGGAGAGGGTGACAGAGGGAGAGTGTGACAGAGGGAGAGGGCGACAGAGGGAGAGGGCGACAGAGGGAGAGGGCGACAGAGGGGGAGGGCGACAGAGGGAGAGGGTGACAGAGGGAGAGGGCGACAGAGGGGGAGGGTGACAGAGGGAGAGGGTGACAGAGGGAGAGGGCGACAGAGGGAGAGGGCGACAGAGGGAGAGGGCGACAGAGGGAGAGGGTGACAGAGGGAGAGGGAGAGGGCGACAGAGGGAGAGGGCGACAGAGGGAGAGGGCGACAGAGGGGGAGGGTGACAGAGGGAGAGGACGACAGAGGGAGAGGGCGACAGAGGGGGAGGGCGACAGAGGGAGAGGGTGACAGAGGGAGAGGGCGACAGAGGGAGAGGGTGACAGAGGGAGAGGGCGACAGAGGGAGGGAGGGCGACAGAGGGAGAGGGCGACAGAGGGGGAGGGTGACAGAGGGGGAGGGCGACAGAGGGAGAGGGTGACAGAGGGAGAGGGCGACAGAGGGAGAGGGTGACAGAGGGAGAGGGCGACAGAGGGAGAGGGTGACAGAGGGGGAGGGCAACAGAGGGAGGGAGGGCGACAGAGGGAGAGGGCGACAGAGGGAGAGTGCGACAGAGGGAGGGGGAGACAGGGTTGGAGGCAGGTTGTTTGTGCTTGCTCACTTGCTACACTGCCTTACTGTGTCACTAAATATTGTATCTCTGGAAGGTGTGTCCACAACATGATATTGTTTACGTGCTGTGCTCTACTTTCTTGTGTGATATTTCCCTATCCCTGTACATTGGGCATGGTGCCTGGGAGAGGCCCTGGGGTATATAGGATGAGAGCAGCCTCCTACCCTCCACCTTCCACCCTTTGTGGGTCCCACTTGCAACAAACCACTTTTAGTTGTGCCGTGCTAAGACTCATGACCACCCACCCCATGCTGCTGGGCACTGTTGTAAGTCCACCCATGTAACATGTATTTTTTGTACACTCACCAGACTCAACGGCTCCTTCTATTCCATGTACTCCCACCGGTGGCAGCAGGGCCATGACTTTCTCCTCCCAGGGCTGGTATACAGAAGGTCTGCGGGGACCACCACCTCCAGTGTGGTGTGCAGAGGCGTAGTCCTGGTCCATTTTCTTCTTGACCATCCTCCGCAGATCATACCACCTGGCCTGGCATTCCCCCCTGGTGCGCCGGATGGGTGCAACAGCATTGACCCGGTCTACGATCCTCTCCCACAGGCATGTTTTTTCTACCATGATGGTCTGTCTGACCAATGCGCCAAACAGCTGTGGCTCGACTCTGATGACTTCATCTGTAAGTATCTACATCTCCGGGTTAGTGAACTTTGGATTCTTGGATGTGGTCATGGTGTGGGGTGTATGTGATTGAGGAGGTGATGGTGTGTATGGATGAGGGTGTGTGGTTGTGATTGTGAAGGGGGTGGTGTGGGTGTAGATATGATAGGGTGTATGTGTGAAGGTATGTGGCAGCAATAGTTGGTGTGCTCTCTGTTTCTTTGCAAGAATGGGTATGTTGTAAAGGATGATGGGTTGTATGTGTGGACCCTTTTATTGGTCAAATAGTGGGTGTGGCTTAATTTGAAATGGTTGTGTGTGTGTTATATGGGGTGGGTGTTAGTGTTGACCTCTGTTTGGCTGTGACCAGGACATTGATTCTGTATGGTGTGTACACAGGAGACATGTTCAGTGTTGTTGTGCCACTTGTTTGCAAAGTCCTTGTTTGGGTGTTGGCGTTATGTGTGCGTGTCGTACTTGTGCGTGCGATTGACTGGTACGGGCTGTTGGCGGGTGGGGGTGTTCGCGTAGGCTTGTTGGGGGGTGTGCGTGTCATACTTGGGCGTGCGATTGACTGGTACGGGCCGTTGGCGGGTGGGGGTGTTCGCGTAGGCTTGTTGGGGGGGTGTGCGTGTCATACTTGGGCATGCGATTGACTGGTACGGGCCGTTGGCAGGTGGGGGTGTTCGCGTAGGGGGTGTGTGTGTCGTACTTGTGCGTGCGATTGACTGGTACGGGGCGTTGGCGGGTGGGGTGTTCGCGTAGGCTTGTTGGGGGGATGTGCGTGTCGTACTTGGGCGTGCGATTGACTGGTACGGGCCGTTGGCGGGTGGGGGTGTTCGTGTAGGCTTGTTGGGGGGTGTGCGTGTCGTACTTGTGCGTGCAATTGACTGGTACGGGCCGTTGGGGGTGTTCACGTAGGCTTGTTGGGGGGGTGTGCGTGTCGTACTTGTGCGTGCGATTGACTGGTAAGGGCCATTGGCGGGTGGGGGTGTTCGCGTAGGGGGGTGTGCGTGTCGTACTTGTGCGTGCGATGGACTGGTACGGGCCATTGGCAGGTGGGGGTGTTCGCGTAGGCTTGTTGGGGGGGTGTGCGTGTCGTACTTGGGCATGCGATTGACTGGTACGGGCCGTTGGCGGGTGGGGGTGTTCGTGTAGGCTTGTTGGGGGGTGTGCGTGTCGTACTTGTGCGTGCGATTGACTGGTACGGGCCGTTGGCGGGTGGGGGTGTTCACGTAGGGGGGTGTGCGTGTCGTACTTGTGCGTGCGATTGACTGGTATGGGCCGTTGGCGGGTGGGGTGTTCGCGTAGGGGGGTGTGCGTGTCGTACTTGTGGGTGCGATTGACTGGTACGGGCCGTTGGCGGGTGGTGGTGTTCGCGTAGGGGTGGGTGCGTGTCATACTTGTGCGTGCGATTGACTGGTACGGGCCGTTGGCAGGTGGGGGTGTTCGCGTAGGCTTGTTGGGGGGTGTGCGTGTCGTACTTGGGCGTGCGATTGACTGGTACGGGCCGTTGGCAGGTGGGGGTGTTCGCGTAGGCTTGTTGGGGGGTGCGTGTCGTACTTGTACGTGCGATTGAATGGTACGGGCCATTGGCGGGAGGGGGTGTTCGCGTAGGCTTGTTGGGGGGTGTGCGTGTCGTACTTGTGCGTGCGATTGACTGGTACGGGCCATTGGCGGGTGGGGGTGTTCACGTAGGGGGGTGTGCGTGTCGTACTTGTGCGTGCAATTGACTGGTACGGGCCGTTGGCGGGTGGGGGTGTTCGTGTAGGCTTGTTGGGGGGCTGTGCGTGTCGTACTTGGGCGTGCGATTGACTGGTACGGGCCGTTGGCGGGTGGGGGTGTTCGCGTAGGCTTGTTGGGGGGTGTGCGTGTCATACTTGTGCGTGCGATTGACTGGTACGGGCCGTTGGCGGGTGGGGGTGTTCGCGTAGGGGGGTGTGCGTGTCGTACTTGTGCGTGCGATTGACTGGTACGGGCCGTTGGCGGGTGGGGGTATTCGCGTAGGGGGTGTGCGTGTCGTACTTGTGCGTGCGATTGACTGGTACGGGCCGTTGGCGGGTGGGGGTGTTCAGGTAGGCTTGTTGGGGGGTGTGCGTGTCGTACTTGTGCGTGAGCGAGGGGTACGCGTGTGGTATGTGTTGACGCTGCTAGATGCGAGCCGCATATTGCCGTACGAATCATTATTCAAGTGCGATAACTTTGTTCCGTACGATTCGCTGTCAGGCTTCTCGTACAGGATCGTACTTGAGTGTTTGTACGGGCTGGTTACGAATCATACGGTAGGATTCCCGATGCATGTTCGTACGGATCATCGACTGTGATTCGGACGGTTCGGTGATATTCGTACGGAAATCGACGGGAACTGATCGGAGTTCGCAGGTCGGACGTAAAGTTCCCATTCGTACGGATTCGGATACGGATGCGAGTCGTACGGCGGAATATTTTACCGGATCGGAATCGAGGCCAGAGTGTAGGTCATTTCCTCTACAGACAGTAGTCACCTTTTGACTTGTGTAGCTCATCTATGATTCAATGAAGCTAATTGCTTGTACTAAATCCAATATATGCAAATGTTGAATCCTTTCAAATTTACACACAAATGCTAAATGCTGGAATCACGCGGACTACATTTTAAGCACCTACTCATGTCATACATCCATATACAATCTGACTGATTGATCCTCAGATTCCCTTACCGACCTAGTCTCATGTACCCCTATTCCACTCTATTAAAATACTATTAAAATCTTTAAAAGATGATTTGCTGGCATTCACAAGGAAGCAAGAAAGGTCGAAGGGCTTATGAAAGGAAAGACAGTAAACTATTGAGAGAAGAGAAAGACGAAATAAATAAATCAGCTAAAGCCATATCACGCTACATTAATATTCCTAAAAGCAGTGCTATCCATAATGCATTTCGAGGTGGTGGTCGTCCGGACACATTTCTTTTGGCTATGTGTCTGTTTAATTTAATGTGTCTTTCTCTCCTACTTTTCTTATTATATTACCCTATACAGTCAATTGTATACCAAAATTATTTAAGCTTGTATTATATTTATTTTGTCAATATTCTTCCTATTGTAAGTATATTTCTAACTAATGGTTTTTCTTGAAACAATGTTATTGAGGATACAAAGGGGTCCATTAGGATGTCGGGCGGTGGCACCACCGCGGTGGTGGCGGGGCGGAAAAACAGCTTTTTCCGCCCGCGAGCAGCGGAACTCACGTCCGCCACATTAGGATAGGTAAACACAGGTCATTTCCCGTCCGCCGCGGGGCGCCGCGCTCCGCCATCAAGGTGCGCCTGCCACTGCGGCGGCGGGAGCCAATCGAGACCCTCCGCCTCACCCGATGACGTCCGCCCCACTCGACAAATAGGATGGCCCAAACAAGCAGACGCACCGCAGCGGAGACACCGCACAGCTGAAGCAGGCGGAAAGTCGACAGCGGAGCACGAACGCCGAAACCCGACATGAACCCCATGGACCCAGCCCTCCACATGCATCCGGTCATGTACCTGCTGCAACACTATCGCCAGATGGGCCGCCGCAGACGCCGCCGCAGGTACGCCACCACACATATGCTCCACACAACACACATGCCGAAACAGGGCCCAAGCACAACACTGGCATCCTGCTGGGGGGCACAATACATCCACATGTGCACCCACACATCACCCACCTCACAACAAGACACCCCACGGCATCCGGAACACACAACGTCCGCCAACCTGCAGCAACGTCACGGTCACGGGCACGTCACCGCCGCGGTCAACACATGCGCACTATGCAGAAGGCAGGGCCACACCAAGGCATGGGCACGGCACAAACATCACAGGGACACCCCAAACAACACTGCACCCCACCCGAGCTAGTCACAGGCCAGGTGCTTATCCCGTGCACACCCATGCACACCAACAAGCACTGAAACAACACGCACACTACACACACACTGCAACACACAACCAGGGACACAGGTACTGCAGGATTGGCTGACAAGGAACACACAACACCAGTGCACTCCCCACAGCCCACACAATTGCATACAATCATCCACACAGGGCAAGACAAAAGAAACAACAGGCATACAACTCCTGGCTGACACATGTGTGTCTCACACCATACAGGGGCACACATACATACACTACAAACTAACACCCTTCACACCGCACACCTCTGCTACACCCAACATCACACATGCCATGTAAGCCATGCCACCAAGACTAAGGGTCAACACAAGATGACCATACACATACACGCCTGGGCACACAGAAAGGAAAACACACACATACCTCATGACATCACAGACAGCTACAAAACCACTGAACAGCTGCACACCCTGTGCTGCCAGTGTCCCCCAAGGTGACCTGTGAACAGTGTATGCAGCACAAGCAAATCACCAACAAGAAAACTGCATGGCCTGTAAAATAGCCATCACAGAGTACAACATCAGCAGGGCCAGAATGGACTGAAGACCCTGTCATCCCTGTCTAAAAATCAGATGGCCACAAAGAGCCTTGCAATGGTGACCTCTAAAATAGATCATGGTACTCAGTCAAGCAAATGCAAACAAGAAAAGGACTTTAATCAGCAAGGAGACTGAGAAAACACACCAGAAGTAACTGTATTTATTCGCATCTTGCACAGATGTAGCAATACAACATTAGCAGACAACAGCAAGCCACAAAATCATGTACAAATGGTAGAGACTATGCACAGATCAAACACAAACATGAACTGCAGAGTCCATGGCAGGGGAGAGTACAGCACATCAGAGCAACAGGCCCAGAGTCCTTGGCAGGGCAGAGGTGAGTACAGCACATCAGAGCAACAGGCCCAGAGTACTTGGCAGGGCAGGGGTGAGTACAGCACATCAGAGCAACAGGCCCAGTGTCTTTGGCAGGGGTGAGTACAGCACATCAGAGCAACAGGCCCAGAGTCCTTGGCAGGGTTGAGTACAGCACATCAGAGCAACAAGCCCAGAGTCCTTGGCAGGGCAGGGGTGAGTACAGCACATCAGAGCAACAGGCCCAGAGTCTTTGGCAGGGGTGAGTACAGCACATCAGAGCAACAGGCCCAGAGTCCTTGGCAGGGCAGGGGTGAGTACAGCACATCAGAGCAACAGGCCCAGAGTATTTGGCAGGGGTGAGTACAGCACATCAGAGCAACAGGCCCAGAGTCCTTGGCAGGGGTGAGTACAGCACATCAGAGCAACATGCCCAGAGTCCTTGGCAGGGCAGGGGTGAGTACAGCACATCAGAGCAACAGGCCCAGAGTCTTTGGCAGGGGTGAGTACAGCACATCAGAGCAACAGGCCCAGAGTCCTTGGCAGGGCAGGGGTGAGTACAGCACATCAGAGCAACAGGCCCAGAGTCCTTGGCAGGGGTGAGTACAGCACATCAGAGCAACAGGCCCAGAGTCCTTGGCAGGGCAGGGGTGAGTACAGCACATCAGAGCAACAGGCCCAGAGTCTTTGGCAGGGGTGAGTACAGCACATCAGAGCAACAGGCCCAGAGTCTTTGGCAGGGAAGGGGTGAGTACAGCACATCAGAGCAACAGGCCCAGAGTCCTTGGCAGGGTTGAGTACAGCACATCAGAGCAACAGGCCCAGAGTCCTTGGCAGGGCAGGGGTGAGTACAGCACATCAGAGCAACAGGCCCAGAGTCTTTAGCAGGGGTGAGTACAGCACATCAGAGCAACAGGGCCAGCAACACACACAGATCGCAAACAATGGTCTTGACTAGCACACCTCTGTGTGGCACAGGCGTATGAGGGTGTTGACAACTCACTCCTGGCTGTCATGTGGAGTGGGACCTGGCTGTGTGTCAGGGACTGCAGGTCCACTTGACTGGTGTGACAGAGGGACATGTGATGTGGTAATAACAGAGGGCCTGCAAGGTGGAGGGCTGTGCGGACCAGGTGGCACCGTGGCACGTGGAGGTGGAGTCATGCTCACCCTTGACACAGTGTGGGTAGGAGAGGTTGGAGGGGTGCCCTTCCACTTTTTCAGAATATGAAATTGCTTCCCTGTCATGGGGTTGATGGGAAGTGGCATTGACACCGATGGCACACACCCCAACTGTCCCACATCAGGGGCAGACACTGGCACTCCCTCTGGAGAAGTGCTTGATCCTGCTGAACGCTTGGGCTGGCTACGCCTCCAGACCACCTTACCCTCTCAGGAAGGTGTACCCCCTACAGTGACCACCTTCCCACTTCCCCCAGGGGTGGTGTCTACAGTGCCCTCCTGTCCCTTCTTGCCAGGGCTGCTCACAACACTGACCTCCTCTACCTGAGTCACTGGCCTGGACACAACACTGCCCTCCCTTGCCTTAATCACTGGGCTGCTCACAAGAGGGGTCTCCTCTGCCACAATGACTGGGCTGGTCACAACAGGGGTCTCCTCTGCCACAATGACTGGGCTGGTCACAACAGGGCTATCCTCCACCTGCCTCGATGTACTTTGTTCTGGGGTTGATGTGGTGGGTGGTTGTGTCCCTGTGCTCTCCCCAGGTGTAGCCATGACATCCCACACATCCTCTGTGGGCATAGCTGAGTAAATTTCTGGTGATGCCTCTGCAGCATGTGAGTATGATGTCTGCCACAATGATCTTCTGGCCATGCTCTTCTGTGACTTCACCTTGTCTGTGCATATTGGGGGGGCCCTGCTCTTCTTTGGGGATGGAGTCTGTGGACGGGATTGTTTGCTTTGGGTCTGACCTGTGCTCCTAGTGTTGTATCGTTTTGTTGATTGAGGTCCCAAGTGGTCACTGTCATCTGATGTGGACGTCACAGGCACCTGAGCTGCAATGGGAGCATGTGCCTGTTGGAGGGCTGACGTGACTGTTGCTGACAATGACTGGAGTGTACGATGTAGCCCACCCACGTCAGAGTGTATGCCCTCCATGAATGCCAGAACCTGGCCTAATTTGTTATCGTGGGCACTGAAGGCATTGAGCAGGGCGGTCTGTCCCACGCAAAGTTGGCGCAGGAGCTCTACGCACTCTGCACTGAGGGCAGCAGGGGAGACAGGTGCAGGGGCAGCGGTGACATGTGTGATACCGCCAGCCCCAGAGGAAGTGGATGGGAGGCTGGGCAGTGGCCGCTGGTTGTCAGATGCTGCAGCAGACTCCCCATCCCCTGTGGCTGCTAACAGGGACGCATCCCCCCTGCCATCAGATGAAGTGGTACTCTGTGTCTCAGCCACAGATTCCTCATGCATACTCCTGTCACCCTCAGTAGCGCTTGTGTGGTCAGTGTCACTTGGCTCAGTGTCACTTTGCTCAGCTGCCGCTGTCGTGCTGGTCTCGCCACCACTTTCAGGATCATGTTCCGCCGTGGTGTCTTGCGAATCTGCATTAGTGAGAGAAACAGGGTTGTGTAAGTGTCATCATCTGGTCACACGATATCAGATCAATGCAGCACATGAGAGGCCTAGAGCTACATGGTAACCACCACACCCTCCAATCACTGTGCAGCTACACACTATATAGACCACAAAAGTGCCTGTCATGCGGACAAACAGCCAGGAGATGAGCAATGTCGATGCCACACAGCACTACACCCGGCCCATGGATGGTGTTCCCCCAGCCCACATTGACCTGCCCCATGGACATGACGTAGCCACAACACACCACTTACAGCCCAAAAGGGAATCAGAGGGGACCACACACACCTGTATTGACTACACATGCCACATTGCCAAATAGGCCATTACAATCACCATGTGCCAATCAGGGTTCACATTGTTGTCAAATGTGTGGGCCTCTAACATCATGGTGCATGCAAAGTAGACAGACATGGTGTCACACTCATTAAGTGGACACAGCAGTACGGCAGAAAATCGACTCCACCCACCATCACAAAGAAGAGTGACCATGTGGACACCAAAAATCTGTCAAGGACTGAAAACTGCAGGCAGGAGCAGCACAGTAAGGCCATGGTGGCCCAATGCCTCATACAGAAACACATCACAGTTGCCACTCACATCACATATCACAGCATGTCAGCACACGCACATCACATGTGTCACCGCTGCCACAGGCACTCTACACATGCATCCACTCCCAGACAAAATCTCCCTCCCCGGATACTCACCATCTCTGTCTTGCTGCTGATGCCCCTTCAGACGTGCATCCAGGTCTGGATTGGTCACTGCCAGTGTGCGTCCCATCAGCGGAGTCATGGTGCGCCGGGCCTTACGCCCTGTGCGTGGTACCATCCCCAAGGTCATCTCTGCCACTTGCTTAGCCAGCCGGCTGATGTCGTCCCACCTCTTGTGACAGTGTGTGTGTCGTCTGTTTGATACCCCCAGGGCTCGCACCTTTGCTGCTCTGGCCCTCCAGACAGCCTTACGTTGGTGTACCTTGAGCTGCAGGTATGAGAGTGAAGAAGGCCAAATGTACAATTACACAATGTCATATGTCAGCATCTATCAGTACAGCAGACATACACTGTCTCGGGACTTACAGTAACCTCCCTCCCTCCAGAACTGGGGGTACCCTCACAAGGCCACTCTTCATGGCATGAACATTAGTGAATGCATGCACACATTGAGGTTCCTAGTCTCCATGATAATCACACTAAAGCATGATGCTTCAACACAAATGCATCGACAGCACTGTGTAATTCAGAAATTGTACAGGGCACTGATGGGGCATATCCACTAATCAGTGTGAAGCAACTGTAGCATGTAAATTGGCTGATGGTTAATGTTTGGCTGTGCAGCCACTGAACCTACTCTGTGGGTCACACTGACTAAGACTACAGGGGCACCCTGAAATGTCATCACAAGCGTACACTGTCCTGCCATCTACAAGGCTAACAACTGTTGGTTATGTCTGTCCGAAAAAGTAGCACAACCCACTCACACATACAAGTACAGGCCTAGGACAGAGTCACAATGCAACACACACACTCCCACGACCTGGAAAAAGCTTGTCTGGCAGTGTTTGTCAGCAGCCCACATCCAAAAGCACATACTGCAGCATCATGACTACACGTCTGACACCACCCTGCCCTACTGCTCCCTTCATGGTGACTTACCACGACATTGGGGCCACCAAACAGGCGTGGGTACTGTGCCAGCACCTCGTTCACAAGGACATCCTGCTCCTCACTCGTGAATGGACTGGCACGGATCTTATCTGTTCTCGACATCCCTGTGGATATGGCAGACCTTGGCGGAAGTGAGTTGTGAGGGGTCCCAGGCAGCAGGCTCTTGAAGCAGCAGGACAGGGTCCCAGGCAGCAGGCTCTTGAAGCAGCAGGACAGGGTCCCAGGCAGCAGGCTCTTGAAGCAGCAGGACAGAGTCCCAGGCAGCAGGCTCTGTGAGCAGTGGGAATGTGAGGCTCACTCCCACAGATTTATAGCCCCCTGGGGTCGTTAGGAAGCTTAAAAGCTGCTACAATTGGTTGTCCGGGTCATGCCACCGCGATCATCCATGCCATTGGCTGTTTGCAATGCTACACGGCGGTGACACACCGCGGGTGCCCGGCGGTAGGTACCGCGACTCATGCGGCGGAGGATACCCACCGCCATATACACAAGTCCATGTGCCAATGGCTACCTTGGCTGGGTAGATGGTGGTGCTGGGGTCACACCGCGGGTGCCCGGCGGTAGGTACCGCGACTCATGCGGCGGAGCATACCCACCGCCATGTACACAAGTCCATGTGCCAATGGCTACCTTGGCTGGGTAGATGGTGGTGATGGGGTCACACCGCCGGGGCCCGGCGGTAGGTACCGCGACTCATGCGGCGGAGCATACCCACCGCCATGTACACAAGTCCATGTGCCAATGGCTACCTTGGCTGGGTAGATGGTGGTGATGGGGTCACACCGCCGGGGCCCGGCGGTAGGTACCGCGACTCATGCGGCGGAGCATACCCACCGCCATGTACACAAGTCCATGTGCCAATGGCTACCTTGGCTGGGTAGATGGTGGTGCTGGGGTCACACCGCGGGTGCCCGGCGGTAGGTACCGCGACTCATGTGGCGGAGCATACCCACCGCCATGTACACAAGTCCATGTGCCAATGGCTACCTTGGCTGGGTAGATGGTGGTGCTGGGGTCACACCGCCGGGCCCGGCGGTGGTACCGCGACTCATGCGGGGAGCATACCCACCACCATGTACACAAGTCCATGTGCCAATGGCTACCTTGGCTGGGTAGATGGTGGTGCTGGGGTCACACCGCGGGTGCCCGGCGGTAGGTACCGCGACTCATGCGGCGGAGCATACCCACCGCCATGTACACAAGTCCATGTGCCAATGGCTACCTTGGCTGGGCAGATGGTGGTGCTGGGGTCACACCGCCGGGGCCCGGCGGTAGGTACCGCGACTCATGCGGCGGAGCATACCCACCGCCATGTACACAAGTCCATGTGCCAATGGCTACCTTGGCTGGGTAGATGGTGGTGCTGGGGTCACACCGCGGGTGCTCGGCGGTAGGTACCGCGACTCATGCGGCGGAGCATACCCACCGCCATGTACACAAGTCCCTTTGCCAATGGATACCTTGGCTGGGTAGATGGTGGTGCTGGGGTCACACCGAGGGGCCCGGCGGTAGGTACCGCGACTCATGCGGCGGAGCATACCCACCGCCATGTACACAAGTCCATGTGCCAATGGCTACCTTGGCTGGGTAGATGGTGGTGCTGGGGTCACACCGCCGGGGCCCGGCGGCAGGTACCGCGACTCATGCGGCGGAGCATACCCACCGCCATGTACACAAGTCCATGTGACAATGGCTACCTTGGCTAGGTAGATGGTGGTGCTGGGGTTCACACCACGGGTGCCCGGCGGTAGGTACCGCGACTCATGCGGCGGAGCATACCCACCGCCATGTACACAAGTCCATGTGCCAATGGCTACCTTGGCTGGGTAGATGGTGGTGCTGGGGTCACACCGCCGGGGCCCGGCGGTAGGTACTGCCATTTTAGTACACATTGCTGTGTATGTCAATCCTGCACACTGTATCAGCACCCTGCAGCTACATGTTGTAGGGCACATCATTGCACACACGATGCCACACAGCCATGTCATCCACAGGAGGACGCACGTTCATTGTGAGCCACTTTTGCCTGTGTTTCTGCTATTTTAAGTAAGGGTTTTGATGGCTGATGATGATTGACAGACGTCAGGTGCTCTACATTGATGTCGTGACGTTTAATGTGTTGGTGGTCAGTGCAGACCTTGACCTGGCTGGTGTCACTGCATTGTATCGTTCCTGACTTGTGCATTCACAACTGTTCATGCACACAACCGGAAGTGTCCCTGCTACTGTGATCATTGTGTTAATGAATGGTTGCAGAATGTACCTGATGCATTGAGGTGTGGCAGGTACAGCAGATGGGTATGACAGACATGTTAAGTCACATTACATTGGCGGGTCTTGTTGCACCATGTCTGCACATGTCCAATGTTCAACCATTATATCCGCATTCACATTCCCCGATGTGTTACTGTCACTTGGGTATTGTCACTGGAGAGGCCTGCCCTCTGTGTGTAGCTATTGGCCACAGTACAACAAAAAAATACTCCAAAGGCTCCCTACTAAAGGACTAGAAAAGTTCAATGTAGGTTGCGGTTATCGGAAGATACCTATGTATGAGGAGGGATTGAACACTATTCAACTAGGGATGTGTTTGATATGCTAACCATATCCATATGTATGGAAGGGGGGGCAACACTAGTTGTTTTTAGTTACCCTCACACACCCTAGTGGTGTCATGCTTCATCATTGGGTCACCCCGACTCCTACAGGTCGGGGTGGGCTCAACCACAGTGTTGGGAAGCTCTTATAGTAATGAAGGCAGAAAAAGGGGTATAAATAAAATACCTCAATCAGACCCCTGGTATCCCTTTATTCATGGGTCTGGTCGGGTTATTAAAAATAGAATAAAAGAAGGGTTTATTAGGATTTTTATGGTCCTATGACCCTAGTGAAGTGCCGACATGTTTCAGTCCTTATGAGGCCATAAAGGTCCCGGACTTTCTTCAGGGCCAGGTTCAGAGATCCCCCTATGTGTGGGGATGCTAAAGAGGGGGAATTCCCTACTCTATTGATGTAGCGAGGGAAGAGTAGCTTCTCCTCATGTGCGTGTAGTTCTGTTATTAAGAAATGCCAGGCTCCATCTGTAGAGAAATGTAGCATATACAATTTAAAAAAAAACTTATTTTTAAAAAAGAACAACAAACAGACATTATCTGTATACTCGTGTATAATCCCTGTGCAAATTGCATGCTCAGTGAACATACTCGATTGGTGGGGACCAAGAATGGTCTCATTCTATGACACTTCTATTTAGTGTATAGTAGCATTCTCATTATGTGACACCCAATGCTTAGTGTCAAAAACATCACACTCCATTAGATTCCAACGGTGTGATACTGTGAAGTGAAGCATTACACAAGTGGACGAGGTCTCGATTGCAGTCAACAAGTCACACAAAACAAACATAACACAAAACAAACATGTATGTTCTACATTCATGTATTACACGCTGAGGACATATATATTCACACCCTTCATGCACCGATTGATAATTCATTTGTCCAATTACCCAAATTATGTTGGGCGCAGGCACCTCAGTGGGCGGGACGTTAGGGCATACTCTCCTAATTACAGTGTGGTAGAGAGTTAGGTATCGCTTTGGGATGTGAATGGGTCTGGCATCAGAGAAACGCTGCAGCGGGACTAAGTCTAACTCGTAGACCCGGCAGCAACCAAAGGACAGTGTCCACTTACTTGTTTAGAGGATGCACCCTACCAACTCACAAACGGACCCGCTCCCCGGCTTGTAGCTTCTGTTCGAGCCGTTCGAGGTTTTCTAGAAATATATTCAGATAAGGGGCGTGAGTACACTATAAGTAGAGAAGTCTGCATTAATCTTTGTTTGAAAATAGATCTATTGGGTCATGCCCGACTCTACTGCGGTACTTCAGGCAGTTTTTATCGATCTTCCTTCCCAATACTACAATTCCCATGAGCCCACACTCATTTCCGCGTATGATGTCACGTGTTTGGCGCCGCGCACGGAAATAAACAATGCATCCGCCCGCATCGGCTCGAACAGAAGCTACAAGCCGGGGAGCGGGTCCGTCTGTGAGTTGGTAGGGTGCATCCTCTAAACAAGTAAGTGGACACTGTCCTTTGGTTGCTGCCGGGTCTACGAGTTAGACTTAGTCCCGCTGCAGCGTTTCTCTGATGCCAGACCCATTCACATCCCAAAGCGATACCTAACTCTCTACCACACTGTAATTAGGAGAGTATGCCCTAACGTCCCGCCCACTGAGGTGCCTGCGCCCAACATAATTTGGGTAAGTGGACAAATGAATTATCAATCGGTGCATGAAGGGTGTGAATATATGTCCTCAGTGTGTAATACATGAATGTAGAACATACATGTTTGTTTTGTGTTATGTTTGTTTTGTGTGACTTGTTGACTGCAATCGAGACCTCGTCCACTTGTGTAATGCTTCACTTCACATTATCACACCGTTGGAATCTAATGGAGTGTGATGTTTTTGACACTAAGCATTGGGTGTCACATAAGGAGAATGCTACTATACACTAAATAGAAGTGTCATAGAATGAGACCATTCTTGGTCCCCACCAATCGAGTATGTTCACTGAGCATGCCATGCACAGGGATTATACATGAGTCTACAGATAATGTCTGTTTGTTGTTCTTTTTTAAAAATAAGTTTTTAAAAAAATTGTATATGCTACATTTCTCTACAGATGGAGCCTGGCATTTCTTAATAACAGAACTACACGCACACGAGGAGAAGCTACTCTTCCCTCGCTCAATAGAGTAGGGAATTCCCCCTCTTTAGCATCCCCACACATAGGGGGATCTCTGAACCTTGCCCTGAAGAAAGTCCGGGACCTTTATGGCCTCATATGGACTGAAACATGTCGGCACTTCACTAGGGTCATAGGACCATAAAAATCCTAATAAACCCTTCTTTTATTCTATTTTTAATAACCCGGCCAGACCCATGAATAAAGGGATACCAGGGGTCTGATTGAGGTATTTTATTTATACCCCTTTTTCTGCCATTATTATAAGAGTTTCCCAACACTGTGGTTGAGCCCACCCCGACCTGTAGGAGTCGGGGTGACCCAATCATGAAGCATGACACCACTAGGGTGTGTGAGGGTAACTAAAAACAACTAGTGTTGCCCCCCCTTCCATACATATGGATATGGTTAGCATATCAAACACATCCCTAGTTGAATAGTGTTCAATCCCTCCTCATACATAGGTATCTTCCGATAACCGCAACCTACATTGAACTTTTCTAGTCCTTTAGTAGGGAGCCTTTGGAGTAATTTTTTGTTGTACCGTAATCGTTGGGAGGACGTACTCCATATACCCTCTCAAAACCCCCCGGGACCACTGGATTTAAACTACAGAGGTCCCTTGTTTTTGTAATAGCTATTGGCCAGCCATGTAACCAGATGTGCCATGCATCTCTCTGGCCCTTGTTCTTTTCCCATTACATCATTGATGCTTTGTGCTATGGCCATCTCATGATGCTTGTCACTGACCTATTCATTTTACTCCTCAACTAGGAGGAGGCCAAATCTCCTACGTCAGTTGACTGTGCTTGAGGACATAGAGAATGAGGCAATCATCAGGAAATTCAGGCTGGACAGACCAACATTGAAGATCGTGTGTGACCTATTGGAGCCCCACCTGCAGCCTCGCTGTCACTATCCTACGGCATTCACACCCACCTACAAGGTGATGGCAGCACTACACCTCTTTGCGACTGGTTCCTTCCAAGAGACCGTGGCTAACGCTGGGGGGATGTCGCAGCCCATGTTCAGCATGGTGCTGAGGGATGTACTTGAGGCCATGATGATATATCGCAATCGCTACATACATTTCCCCAGGGGACGTGAATTGGCTGCCGTTAAGGGGGACTTCTATCCACTTGGGCGCATCCCACATGTAGTCGGTGCCATAGATTGCACCCATGTAGCTCTGGTGGCACCACAGGCGACGGAGCACATTTATCGGAACCGCAAACACTACCACTCCATGAATGTGCAGGTGGTGTGCCTTGCGGACATGACAATATCACATGTGTGTGCAAAGTATCCCGGTTCGGCCCATGATTCATACATTATGAGGAACAGCATGGTGCCACGGGTGATGGAGAATCTGCATCCCGAACGTGCCTGGATTGTGGGTGAGTATCACTACTGCTATCACGTGCTGTGTGTCACTGGCTTTACTGTGGCCGTACAACATTGCAATGGGTGTTTATCATTCACAGGTGACTCTGCATATCCCAGTAGGCCATGGCTGTTGAGCCCCCTCCGGAATCCCCAGACACCAGCAGACATCCGCTACAATGAGGCCCATGGCAGGACACGACGGGTCATCGAACGGACTTTCGGCCTGCTGAAGTCAAGGTTCCGGTGCCTTGACATGCCGGAGGCGCACTCGCATACTCGCCTGGGAAGGTGTGCAAGATCGTTGTGGCATGCTGTATGCTGCACAACCTGGCCATCCACAAGGGTGTCCCCCTGCTCCTGGACGATGGTGAGGAACCAAGGCCACAACCTGCTCAGGGACCAGAATCGAGTGATGAGGACAGTGGAGAGGAGGAAGGAGTTGACCTACGCCAGCAGCTAATCCAACGCTACTTCACTTGAAGGTGTGTGACAAGTTACAACGTGTACATACTCTGGTGTGGTTGCTTTTGTTGTGAATGGATATGCGCAGATGTTCCCGATAGCCACATGTTCTGTCACCTATGTATGGTATTGGTGGAATTGACGTTACGTACGGAGATGTATGCTGGACCGTATTTGTGCGTATCTGCTAGACAATGTGTAGTATGCCTGTGATATTTAGGATATTTTTGGAGCAGTGATCTGTGTGTGTTGCCACGATGAGAGCAGTGACTGTAGTTCTGTTGTGTCTCCCTAGGTGCTACAGAGTGTTCCTGCCCTGCATACTGTACATCATGTTTACACATCATGGACATTATCAACAATGTTAATACTGCACTAAAGAATTCACTACACAAAATCTGGAGTGTCAGGTATTTTATTTTAAGTGTGGGCAGGTGAATAGTGCTGGAATATTTACAGGAAGGTGGGGAATGAGCAGTGAGTTGACAGTCATGGTCGCAGAGATGCAAGAGTAGACACCACATGGATGTGGTGACCCAGTCCAACAGACAGGTGCCATTGCCAAGGCAATGTGGGGAAAGACAGTCCAAACAGTGAATGCAGTTGGGGAGAGGGTTGTCTTCACGGCTGGCTCCGTGACTGGCGTGTGGCAGGTGCTTTGCCTCCAGAGACTCCCAGGCTCTTCTTTGGACGCCCCCTAGATCTTTTTGCCGGTGGGGGGCCTGCTGAATGGCCAGCGGCATCAGAGGACTTGCCCCTCTCTGTTGGCGTAGGGGAGGATGGTGGACTGTCATCCTGCTGCACAACAGGAGGGGACGGAGGTGGTGGTTGGGACACAGGCCTGTCCCTCTACAACGCCACTTGCTGGCCCATGAGGTCCACCATCTGTCCCAGGCGGTTATCGATGGACCTCATCAGCAGGATGAGCTCCCTTAATAGTTCATCCGACCGGCCACTTTGTCCCTGGACCTCTTGGTACGCCTCCACAACTCTGGTGAAGTGGTCCAGGGATGGTGTCCACTCCTCCCGGGGTCTGGTGTTTACCCTGGCCCTCCCACCTGCTCTGCTGCCACGGACCTCTTCCCTCGCCACTGGTGCGCCACGCACTGCCTCCCTGCCCTCCACAGGTGTTGCTGTGGGCTGGTCATCCCTAGGGACAGGGAGGGTGCTGCAGGTGGTACTGGTGGTGTTGGTGGCAGTGGCGGCGGTGGTGGTTGCGGTGGAGGCAGAGGCTGTGACAGCAGGGGTCTGCTGCGTTGTTGTGGCAGCAGAGGTGGTGTTGGCGAGAATGGGGGCCTGGGACCTCTGGGTCTGTGGCACACCAGAAGGGCCGGGTTGGAGCTCATCGTCCAAACTGTCCTGGGAGTCCGCATCTGTGAGTCCATGTGCCGGAGGTGGAGACTGGCTCTGCTGGTCATTGGTGTGGTCCCCAGCAGTGAGTTCTTCATCACCTGTGGAGTAGATGGGGAGTTGTCAGTGTGTCCGTCATCTGCGTATCATCATCTGTCTGTACACTTGTTATATATGCTGTTATCAGTTGGACAATTCATGGCAACACCGTGTTACATTTCATAGTGCAGAGTGACATCATGGAGTCATACAGGTTGAATGTCAATGCATTGCGTCCAATAGTTATTTGATTTCTACACACAAACACACACACTTGATGAAGAATTACGGTTGTTACATACCTGTAAGGTGAGTGTGCAGGGTGCAATGGCTGAGACTTGCTCCTGGGTGTGGGAGGCCTCCATGCTGCTGGGCTGTGGGCCAGGGGGAATGTTGGTTGTAGTTAGTGCAGGCCTCCCTCCCTGCCTCCCATCACATACCCTCCCAGTGAAGATGGCTACCAACCTGTAGGTCTGTTTGTGAAACAGTGCAATGGCTGACACTTGCTCCTGGGTGTGGGAGGCCTCCATGCGCCTGGGCTGTGGGCCACGGGGAATGTTCGTTGTAGTTAGTGCAGGCCTCCCTCCCTGCCTCCCATCACACACCCTCCCAGTGAAGATGGCTACCAACCTGTAGGTCTGTTTGTGAAACAGTGCAATGGCTGACACTTGCTCCTGGGTGTGGGAGGCCTCCATGCTGCTGGGCTGTGGGCCAGGGGAAGTGTTGGTTGTAGTTAGTGCAGCCCTCCCTCCCTGCCTCCCATCACACACCCTCCCAGTGAAGATGGCTACCAACCTGTAGGTCTGTTTGTTAAACAGTGCAATGTAATACACTTGCTCCTGGGTGTGAGAGGCCTCCCTGCTGCTGGGCTGTGGGCCAGGGGGCATGCTGGGAGTAGTGGTACAGGCCTCCCACCCACAAACACCCTCCAAGTGAAGATGGCAACCTACCTGTAAGTTTGTTTGTTAAACAGTGCAATGGCTGACACTTGCTCCTGGGTGGGGGAGGCCTCCATGCTGCTGGGCTGTGGGCCAGGGGAAATTTGGGTGCAGTGAGACAGGCCTCCCTCCCTGCCTCCCATCACACACCCTCCCAGTGAAGATGGCTACCAACCTGTAGGTCTGTTTGTGAAACAGTGCAATGGCTGACACTTGCTCCTGGGTGTGGGAGGCCTCCATGCGCCTGGGCTGTGGGCCAGGGGGCATGCTGGGAGTAGTGGTACAGGCCTCCCACCCACAAACACCCTCCAAGTAAAGATGGCTACCTACATGTAAGTTTGTTTGTTAAACAGTGCAATGGCTGACACTTGCTCCTGGGTGTGGGAGGCCTCCATGCTGCTGGGGTGTGGGCCAGGGGCTATGGTGTGAGTTGTTGTACTGACCTTCCTCCCCCATACAGGCCTCCTCAGCAGACTGGCTGGCTACGTGTTGGGTAGGGATGGACAGTGTATTGGTGGTTGGGTATTGCAAGGAGGTAAATCTCAATGTGGTGTTAAACATTTGTCTGTACTTACCAGCCTCCGCTCCCCCGGCTACTCCTGTGAGACTCTCAGGTAGCAGGCTGGCAAGCACCTTCTCCTCCCATGGTGTGAATGTCTTCTGTGGGATGGGAGGGCCACTGCCAGTCACGTTTGCCAGAGTCCAGTTCTTGCTCCTCTTCTCCTTGACAGCCACCTTGAGATCATGCCACCGCTTCATGATCTCCTTCTTGGATCTTGGGGTGGCCCCAACTGCATTCACCCTTTGGACTATCCTTTCCCACATTTGTGTCCTGGTAGCTAATGGTGTCTGTTGGACTAGGTTACCAAATAGTTGTGGCTCTACTCTCACAATCTCATTGACCATGACTGTCAACTCACTCTCTGTGAATTTTGGTATTTTTTGTGATGTCATGGTGTGTGGGGGTTGAGGTGTTTGTGGGTGCAGGGGTGTGTGGGTGCAGGGGTGTGGTGATGATGTGTGTTGTGTGCTGGGGGTTTGTTTGTGATGGTGGTGTTGATGGTGGTGGTGGGTGGGTGTGGTGTGCTATTTTGCCTCTCCTCTCAGATGTGGTATATGGCCTTCTGTTCTGGAAAGATGCAAAGGACTGTAGTGAGTGGAGGGGGTGGCTTTGTACTCAGCTGTGTGGGTGTGTCCAATTGGATTGTGGTTGTCAGGTGTGTTGTGGGTGTGGTTCTGTAGTTTTGTATATTTGTTAGAGTAATTTATGTATCTGTGTGTGTTTGTTGTATATTTTGGGGGCAGGGCTACTTTGTTTATGCAGTATTTGGCATCACTGCGGTGCTTTCACATCGGCCGCCATGTATTTCATGTTTGTCCGCTGCGGTGGCTTTGCTGCTGCTTGTCCGCCATTTCTCCCATTCACTCCTGGCTGCGACCGCGGCGGTCGGTGTCGGCGGTTCCGCCCGCGACAACCTCGGGGATATCGTAATTTCCCGTGCGGTGTCTCCGCTTTCCCTGTGGACGGTTTTCTCTTTTCCGCTGCTTTTCCGACCGCCGCGATCGGAGTTTTGGCATCACCGCACATGTCGGGCGGTTTCATTTTCACCGCTACCGCCGCGGTCGGTCTGTAGTGGCGGTCTATCCTAATTTGACCGCCGGTTCATCCGCCTCCATGGCGGACGGTTGTTTTCCGCCTCCATGGCGGACGGGGTGGTTTTCCGACCCGCTATCCTAATGGGCCCCAAAGTGTTTGATTTTAAGTAACAACTTCATTAATTATTTGCAGAAAATGTATTTCTCACTCCTTTTATTCTGTTACTTCATCAACTGGATATGATGTGTTTCTTGCTTTTGTTTTAAAAAACATATGTAGAAAATATATTATCTAACTCAAAAAATTATCTTTTGAAGCCCTGACCGTGATTTTGTACTTGGAGTTAATAGCCTAAGGCAATGGGCATTTTGCCAATTTTTATTATTGTCCACTTAAAGTGTTCACAGGTATGTGTCGAAATTTCATATACGATAATGAATATTGGCATATAGATTGCTAGATATCGACTTTCACAATATTGTGAAGGTAAGCATATATACACAAGTGCAGATTTACTATGCTAGCTCCACATCGACTTTGCTTGCCGGTATAATACAAGTTAGTCAAAATTGTTGCAGGTCGATATATATAAATCGATACTGTGATTCCTTACCTGCCTGCTTTATATTTTCTTGATTCCCTTAACTTCTCTTCAATATAATACCAGTTGAATTCAGGTAAACCCAGTGGTAATGCCACTGTTAAAAAGGTTGTTTGGACATCAGCAATATTCGGCCTATTCCTAACATACTGCTTCAAAAGATGGGTCTGAGATGAATCCTCTGCTTCGTGGAAGTGCACTGCATCCTAGTTGGACTACTGGCTCTCGTTCACAGGAGCGGGAGCACTTGCAGGGCTTTGTAGATAATGTTATGTTAGAGTCAAACAAAGGTGGTGTCAGTACATGGTAGTATTATACATTTTTGCCACCTTTGACACAGTTTATGACATCATTCTGCTAATCTGTCTTGCAGAAGCAGACACCAGATGCTTTGTACCTACCTGCCTGGTGTTAGTTGTTTCGCGCTTTTCAGTTTTATTCAGTGGCTTCATAGATTTGCTAGCTGCAGACTCTTTCTCTGGCCTGTGGGTCAGCCCTGCCTCCGCTGATTAACATTTTCTGCTTGGTCCTGGTTAGAACATCCACTGTCATTAATTGAAAACATTTAGGGCCAGATTATGAGTTTGGCAGTGCGGGAGCAGGACCGCCATGCAGCCGCTTCGCTCCTGCACTGCCAAACGTGTATGCACAGTGCCCCGCAGATGATTACTTTTTTAGTTACTGGTCAGCGATTCTTTGGCATTCCTATGGTGGTGCCTATGAAATAGGTATGCAATGGGAATGTTAAAGGCAGTACCTGCATGGCATGGTCTTGTGTAGTCCATGCCGTGCAGGTACTGGGGTGCATGCACACAGGGGGGCACAAAATGTGCCCCCTACATGCACTGCATGGTCCAGAGGCAACAGGGGGCATGTTGGGCACCCCTTTGTTTGCTCTCCATCATGTTTTTCATGGAGAAGGAACCACCATGAAAACCGTGGCAGAGAGGATACTCATAATATGTTTGGCAAGACCGCAACGGTCTCGCCAAGCATATTGCAGCCTCAAGACCGCTGCTCCCCTGCCAGGGATCTCTGATTGCGGTGCAATGGCGGTCTGACCTCCCAACTTGTAATCGGGCGGTCGGACCGCCAGTGCGTTGGTGGCTGAACCATCACTGCTGCGCCACCATGAATCTGGAGGTCTGGGGAATGCCAGACTCATAATCAGGCCCTTAGATTTATGTGGATGAGAAGTACATCACACTGGAGCCACATGTCATTTTGTAAATTGAGAAATATATGACTGATAATCATTGTAATTTCAACATCAACAACCCCAAGGTGATAGGTATCGACTTAAAGATCTGGGTCTGGCTTCTTGATTTCGGCCCCATTCTTCGGCCTCTAGAGTGGTGCATGACAATGTTTTTCATATCATCTTCCATATTATGGTAGTACTTTATCACTACATTTTAAGACAGGTTATTAAATCATTGTCTTCCCTCTGTATATGTGCTTGTTGCCTCTAGGTTAGATTTTGTTAATGGGGTAAACGGATCACTGACATAATATCGAGGGACATAATATCGACTATCAAAAATATCGGCGACAAAATATCGACAGACAGAATATCGACTTTGTATCTACAAACAGGTAAGTACAAAAATATCGAGTAAAAAATATCGTTTACAAAAATATAGTTTATGAAAATATCGACTTTATTAAAAACAATGTTAAATTAAATTAATATTAAACATTATTTACTAAAATATATTTAAAAATACTTAAATTACCTTATAATAATTAAATAATTAATTAAAATTATAAAAACAAAAATTTACAATCATATTTGTTAAAACATATATATATAGTAACATAATATAATTAAATAATATCCAATATTATTACCGTAGGATAGCGGAAGTGTAAAAATTACTATTCCCACTCCAGAGAGTGCAACAGTAGGGAAAGCGTTGGATAGTGTAGGGGTAAAATTTACTATTCCCACTCCAGAGAGTGCAACAGAAGAGAAAGCGTTGGATAGCGTAGGGGTACAAATTACTATTCCCACTCTAGAGAGTGCAACAGTAGGGAAAGTGTTGGATAGCGTAGAGGTAAAAATTACTATTCCCACTCCAAAGAGTGCAACAGTAGGGAAAGCGTTGGATAGCGTAGGGGTAAAAATTAATATTCCCACTCCAGTGAGTGCAACAGTAGGGAAAGCGTTGGATAGCGTAGGGGTAAAAATTACTATTCCCACTCCAGTGGGTGCAACAGTACGGAAAGCATTGGATAGCGTAGGGATAAAAATTACTATTCCCTCTCCGATGAGTGCAACAGTAGGGAAAGCGTTGGATAGCGTAGGGGTAAAAATTACTATTCCCACTCCAAAGAGTGCAACAGTAGGGAAAGCGTTGGATAGCATAGGGGTTAAAATTATTATTCCCACTCCAAAGAGTGCAACAGTAGGGAAAGCATTGGATAGCGTAGGGGTTAAAATTACTATTCCCACTCCAAAGAGTGCAACAGTAGGGAAAGCGTTGGATAGCGTAGGGGTAAAAATAACTATTCCCACTTCAGTGGATGCAACAGTAGGGAAAGCATTGGATAGCGTAGGGGTAAAAATTACTATTCCCACTCCAGTGAGTGCAATAGTAGGGAAAGCGTTGGATAGCGTAGGGGTAAAAATTACTATTCCCACTCCAGTGGGTGCAACAGTAGGGAAAGCGTTGGATAGCGTTGGGGTAAAAATTACTATTCCCACTCCAAAGAGTGCAACAGTAGGGAAAGCGTTGGATAGCGTAGAGGTAAAAATTACTATTCCCACTCCAGTGGGTGCAACAGTAGGGAAAGCGTTGGATAGCATAGGGGTAAAAATTACTATTCCCACTCCAGTCAGTGCAACAGTAGGGAAAGCGTTGGATAGCGTAGAGGTAACAATTACTATTCCCACTCCAAAGAGTGCAACAGTAGGGAAAGCATTGGATAGCGTAGGAGTTTAAATTACTATTCCCACTCCAAAGAGTGCAACAGTAGGGAAAACGTTGGATAGCGTAGGGGTAAAAATTACTATTCCCACTCCAGAGAGTGCAACAGTAGGGAAAGTAAATACTTCTTATATTATTTAAAAACAGTATAAATTAATATCTATAAAAAATTAATTAAAAGTAATTACCAATTTAATGTAATATAATAATTAATCAATTAAAATACAAATTACAAATAATTTTTACTATAAGTTACCTATTCAAAATAATTACAAATTAACAATTATTAATTAACAATTCAAAATAATTAACAATTAATTAAAATTAAAAACAATTAAATAAATTGAATTATTTAATTAATTATGAATAAATTACTTCCCACCCTATTCCCCTATAAACTCACAACCCGCTACAAAACATAAATTAGTAAAATTAACATAATTAGCAATTAAACAATTAAACAAAATTAATTGCCAATTAAAATGTAATTAATTCCCATAAAAAACTTAACAATTAATTCTAAAAAAATACCAATAAATATTTTTACATATTTAATTAATTATAAATAAATTACTTCACACCCAATTCCCCTATAAACCCACAACCCGCTACAGAAAATAAATTAGTAAAATTTAAATAATTAGCAATTAATCAATTATTTAAAATTAATTGCCAATTAAAATTTAATTAATTACCAAATATAAATTAATTAACAATTAATTAAAAATGAATACCAATATATAAATTTACATATTTAATTAATTATAATTAATTTACTTCCCACCCTATTTCCCTATAAACCCACAACCCGCTACAGAATTAAATTACGCAAAAATAAAAAAAACGAAATTCATTAATTTAAATTAATTATAACATAAATACACACTTTTCACACATATAATAACATAACAAACACTATAAAAAATTCGATATTATTAAAAATTCGATAATTTTAATAACCTATATTATATACTTCGATATTTTAACTTTCTATATTTTTAACATTCGATATTACATTACTTACCTTCAAAACGATATTTTTGATGTCTATATTCTGTCCATTCGATATTTTGTCCAGCCTATATTTTGTACGGTATGCAGTCTAAATATCGAGTTTTTATTTTCGAATGGACATAATATCGACTCCAGAATATGGAGATGGCAGTAATATCGAGGTAAGTAATATCGATGTATTTATTATCAATTTATATGTCTGTTAAAAAATATCGATAGTAAAAATATCGAGTAAGTAATATCGATAGTAAAAAATATCGTTTGTTCTTGTTATTAAAAAATATCGAAAGTCAAAATATAGATTGTAAGAATATCGAAAGTCATGTTATCGACTGTCATGATATCGACTGTCATAATATCGACTGTCATAATATCGATTTTAATAATATGGAATATTTAAATGTACACTGTGTTTAATGTTTTATTAGTAATTTTGTTGTTAAAATAAATATGTATTTTAGGTATTTATTTATTTAGAAATAATAATAAAAAATATTAAATATTTATAAAATATATATAAAATATTATAATAATTTCTAGGAGCGGGTAGTGGGTTTTTAGGGGAATAGGGTGGGAAGTGTTTTAAAATATATGTTAAAAAATTAGAAAATATAATATAAAATCTAAAAATACATGAAAAATATGTAACATATTTTCTAGAAGCGGGTAGTGGGTTTTTAGGGGAATAGGGTTGGAAGTAATTTAAAATATATATTAAAAAAGTGTACTATATTTAAAAAAAAAAAATATTGTTTTACTATTTTTAAATTAAAAAAAAATAATAATAAATTATTAAATGTATCAAAATTTTAATGAGTGAGTTGTGTGTTTAAATGGGAATAGTGTTTGAAGTGTATAAAATATAATTTTTAAAAAATAATATATTTTTAAAATAATAATAAAAAAAAAATAATAATTTGGATTAAAAATGATCTTTATTTTCAATAATAGTGTTTGAACTGTATAAAATATAATGTATAACAAAATATTTATATTACATTTTTTATAAATATAAATTAAATTAGACATTAAATTATTTTATAATTATCAAAAAATATCTTTATATTCAATGAATGTATTAAAAATTTTTTAAAAATAAATGTATAATTTAATTGTAAATTTTTATATTTTAATTGGAGTAAATTTAAATTAATTTTATAATAACATATATATTTATGTAATTTTAGGATATAAAAATATTTGTTTGATAACTAATATAATTTTATTATTTAAATTTTATATTAGTCAAATATATAAATTCAAATTTCTAAATTTGAAATTTGAAAATAAAAATTGTAAAAAAAATACCAATTTAAATTATAATTTAATAATAAATATCAAAAAATCAAAAATTATATACAAAAATTTAAATATTAGAAAAACTAAATTTTAAAATAGTTGTAATGGTGTATTTAAGTAAGTGTTTAAATGTATGTTATTTAATATTTAAACAAGATTTATACATTTAAATATGGCATCATTAGATTAATGTTGTTTTTGGTGATAATATTGATTAGTGTGTGATTGTTTGTTACACAATTTTCTTTTCAATAGAGAAAATTTTAGCTAAATTTATAAATAATATTGTTAAAAATATTAAAATGTGAAATAAAATGCATCTATTGTTATTAGTATGATAGTTTAAGATTTATAGTTTAAAGATATAATTTTTTTATGATTTAAATAATCTTTATTAATTAAATATTTTATTTTATATTTATACTTATTTTCTAAATTTCTGTTCTTTATATAGGATTTGTAATCTACATTTTTATGAGATGTATGTGATTTTTTATGTAAATTGTTAAGTATTAAATACAAGTTTAGATGTAGTTATTATTAATTACTATATTTTGGTCTTAAATTGAAACGTTTATTACCATAAGATATTTATATATAGTGCATTGTGAATTAATTATCTAATGGTTTCTATGTACAGCGTTTATTTTGAGTTTCTATTTTGCAATTAAGAAATAGTTTTTTATATGGGTTTAATGTCCAAAACTATGACTGAGTTTACACTTGGGGGTCGATTCCGATCCGGGAAAAAGTGCTCCGAATAGCGGTTCGGAGCGTTTTTCCCCGTACGAGTCATACCCGTAGGCGTCCCCGTACGAATCAGCAAGTACGATCACAATCTAAAGCGTCACTCCGTACGGCTCGTAAATAACGCCGTACGAATCGAAAGTCCATACGAATTGCATTCGGCTGACGCTCGACGCAACGTCCGAACGTAAAAAGAGCGCGTCTCCCGAACCAGGAAGTACGATCCGTGTAGAACATACTCCATACAGCTCTTTGTCTACGAGAGCTCTAAACTACCGTAAAACCACACTCCGGCACGAACCGCACCCCGGTACGCGACAAGCAGGACATGAACGCCATCGTCCGTCTCATCCCTATCATGTACGGCCACCACCTCGTACTTAGAAACCGACGACGGCGCAGAAGGTGAGTACAACGAAATCCAACATACCTGTACGTGTTGCCACACGCGCACATCTCCATTGCACGACTGTCATCTCTGGGTACGTTGGTCCACACACTCCCGCACTTCACCAGTGTAATACGTGCAGCATGTACGCCATCCAGCTGGGGTACGGTACATCAACGACCTCGGGGTACGGTACGTCACCGCACAACACCAGTGCAATACGGAGGCGTGCCGCACCTACGTCATCGAAGTACGTCACCGCACTTCACCAGTGTAATACCTGCAGCATGTACGCCATCCAGCTGGGGTACGGAACGTCAACGACCTCGGGGTACGGTACGTCACCGCACAACACCAGTGCAATACGGAGGTGTGCCGCACCTACGTCATCGAAGTACGTCACCGCACCTCACCAGTGTAATACGTGCAGCATGTACGCCATCCAGATGGGGTACGGTACATCAACGACCTCGGAGTACGGTACGTCACCGCACAACACCAGTGCAATACGGAGGCGTGCCGCACCTACGTCATCGAAGTACGTCACCACACTTCACCAGTGTAATACGTGCAGCATGTACGCCATCCAGCTGGGGTACGGTACATCAACGACCTCGGGGTACGGTACGTCACCGCACAACACCAGTGCAATACGGAGGCGTGCCGCACCTACGTCATCGAAGTACGTCACCGCACTTCACCAGTGTAATACGTGCAGCATGTACGCCATCCAGCTGGGGTACGGTACGTCAACGACCTCGGGGTACGGTACGTCACCGCACAACACCAGTGCAATACGGAGGCGTGCCGCACCTACGTCATCGAAGTACGTCACCGCACCTCACCAGTGTAATACGTGCAGCATGTACGCCATCCAGCTGGGGTACGGTACGTCAACGACCTCGGGGTACGGTACGGCACCGCACAACACCAGTGCCCAGCATCAGAGTGTGTGTGTGGCTAAGACCCCCACCAGTGCCCACCAGTGCCCAGCATCAGAGTGTGTGTGTGGCTAAGACCCCCACCAGTGCCCACCAGTGCCCAGCATCAGAGTGTGTGTGTGGCTAAGACCCCCACCAGTGCCCACCAGTGCCCAGCATCAGAGTGTGTGTGTGGCTGAGACCCCCACCATTGCCCACCAGTGCCCAGCATCAGAGTGTGTGTGTGGCTGAGACCCCCACCACTGCCCACCAGTGCCCAGCATCAGAGTGTGTGTGTGGCTAAGACCCCCACCAGTGTCCAGCATCAGAGTGTGTGTGTGGCTAAGACCCCCACCACTGCCCACCAGTGCCCAGCATCAGAGTGTGTGTGTGGCTGAGACCCCCACCACTGCCCACCAGTGCCCAGAATCAGAGTGTGTGTGTGGCTAAGACCCCCACCAGTGCCCACCAGTGCCCAGCATCAGCGTGTGTGTGTGGCTAAGACCCCCACCAGTGCCCAGCATCAGAGTGTGTGTGTGGGTAAGACCCCCACCAGTGCCCACCAGTGCCCAGCATCAGAGTGTGTGTGTGGCTAAGACCCCCACCAGTGCCCACCATCAGAGTGTGTGTGTGTCTAAGACCCCCACCATTGCCCACCAGTGCCCACCAGTGCCCAGCATCAGAGTGTGTGTGTGGCTGAGACCCCCACCAGTGCCCACCAGTGCCCAGCATCAGAGTGTGTGTGTGGCTAAGACCCCTACCAGTGCCCACCAGTGCCCAGCATCAGAGTGTGTGTGTGGCTAGGACCCCCACCAGTGCCCACCAGTGCCCAGCATCAGAGTGTGTGTGTGGCTAAGACCCCCACCAGTGCCCACCAGTGCCCAGCATCAGAGTGTGTGTGTGGCTAAGACCCCCACCAGTGCCCACCAGTGCCCACCAGTGCCCAGCATCAGAGTGTGTGTGTGTGGCTAAGACCCCCACCACTGCCCACCAGTGCCCAGCATCAGAGTGTGTGTGTGGCTAAGACCCCCACCACTGCCCACCAGTGCCCAGCATCAGAGTGTGTGTGTAGCTGAGACGCCCACCACTGCCCACCAGTGCCCACCAGTGCCCAGCATCAGAGTGTGTGTATATAACACCCCCCCGCCCACTGCCCAACAGTGGCCAGCCATTACAACAAAAACCTACCATTCTTAACCACATTACCACCAGGAGATTGACACATGTCAACATAACTATATTTTAACATCATACCACCTCCCAGGCACACAGCAGTCACAGACATTTTCACACAAACTAAGGTTCAGAAAAGGAAAATAATAGCTTTATTCAGCTGGTTCCAAATATAAAAGCAAATAAGAGTCCTCGCGCATTAAAGGCCAATGGCCAGTCCAAAGATGTCTCTGCAACAGTCTGTGCCTCCATGGGTGTGCACACACCCAAACTTGCCTGCACATGGCGTTTAATCCGCTGTGGGAACGATGGGGGCACCATCTGTGGAATCGTCCGGCACCGCATGGACAGGAGAGGGAAGGACAGGTGGAGTGGGTGCAGGTGTAGTGGATTCATCCACACTGGTTGGGGCATCGCCAAAAGTAGATTCAAAAACCTGGCTGCACACCGCAGCCAGTGCAGAAAAACTACCACCTGAACCCGGGGACACATTGGGGGTGGAGGTACAGGGCTGTGAGTCAGTTCTACTGGGTGTGTGGATGCGTGTGTGAGGTGTCTCCCCTCTCCCTGGGTGTGTGCCTACTTCCCCTTGAGAATGGGTGCGTGGAGCTTCGAGCTTCGTATGCTGTGTGTGTGAGCTGGGTGTGTCTGACCTGTGGCATGTGCGAGTATGCTGTGTAGGTATGTGAAAGGCAGAGGTGGATGGGTCTGAAGGATGGGGGGGACAGATGCTGCTGGGTGTACAGAGCTGCCGTCAGTGTTGACTCCATGGCAGCCACACTCCGACTTAGATCAGACATGGCCGATGACATGCCCTCCATGAACGACACCACCTGTGTAAGCAGTTGTGTATGTCCATGGAGGACAGTCAGCATGGATGTCTGACCTACTGCAATCTGCCGGAGTAGGTCCACAGTCTCAGCACTGAGGGCAGCAGGGGACACAGGGGCAGGGGCTGCGGTGCCGGGAACAAAGGAGACACGGGGTCTAGCACGGACCCTAGGGACACTAACGACTGGGAGGGTGGAGATGGTACTGGAGGAGGGGAGGGCAGCCAAAGAAGAAGATGTGACCATTGCTGCATATTCCCCCTCCTCCTGAGAGTCTGACTCGGAGTTGTCGGCATGGTAAGATGTGTCGGTCACATGTCGTCCGGCCTGCAGACTCTCCTCACCCTCCGTGCCACTGCCTCCCTCTGACTCCTCATAGCATGTGGCACTGTCACTGGGTCCCTCTGCCTGGTCCGCGCCTGTGTCTCCTTCTGATTCAGATGCTGCTGCTGTGGGCAAGGAGAACAACAAAAACATATCAGTCACCTGTACACATCAGACATATAAGCTACAATACATTTTGCCTTATTTCTAAACATGGCATGCATTATGAGTCACATGACACAGAACTCTGCACAATGCAAAGTCTAGTTGTGGCCAATTGTGAGAGAGACAACGCTCAATGTATAGTAGGATACAAGCAACAGGCAAGGAAAACACTAGTATGTGAGACACAATGATGATCCACTGCCTGACAACAGGATAGCTGATTATGCATCCCAGCTCATTTTCCCACCTTGCCATCCAAACCCAGACCTGGACATGTTTGAATTGCTTACACCTTGTGCCACATGGGAAAAGTCCTGCCTGAACGGAAATCTGATGCCATCCTGGGACATGAATCAAGTGTTACATCACCTCACACTGGCATCACAGCTGTTGACACCCAAAGCCACATTGTGTGGCTGACCATCATGATTAGTTAGAAACAACAATCTAAGTATTTGGCGAAAATGCACACACGCACTGCCCAGTGTGACTATGCACGAAAGAGTACCATGGACAAAGGCCACTGAGGCTGACTCGTGCAGAAAACAAATGTTGACACTCAGGATACGTGCCAAAGTATTAGCCGGGCTGATGAGAGGTGTTACCTCGAAACCGGGCCGGTCCTCGGATGCTTGTTTCCGTTCTGGGAAGGACATGGCTTTTGTAGTTCGGACTGGACTGTTCCCATGGGGCAACAGGGTCAGCGCTGATTTGCATATCGCCATTGTCTAACCCAGGGTGGTGTGGAGTGGAAAAACGATGGATTTGGGCCCAGATCTTTTGACTGGGGTGAATGTGTGACATTGATCCACATTCTGTCCATCATTGTTGTGTTTGCAGTTACCGCTCTAAGTGTACTGGGGATGCTCAGACGTGAGTCCCAGACACTCCACACCACTGGAATCAAGCTAGCCGGGCTGATGAGAGGTGTTACCTCGAAATCGGGCCGGTCCTCGGATGCTTGTTTCCGTTCTGGGAAGGACATGGCTTTTGTAGTTCGGACTGGACTGTTCCCATGGGGCAACAGGGTCAGCGCTGATTTGCATATCGCCATTGTCTAACCCAGGGTGGTGTGGAGTGGAAAAACGATGGATTTGGGCCCAGATCTTTTGACTGGGGTGAATGTGTGACATTGATCCGCATTCTGTCCATCATTGTTGTGTTTGCAGTTACCGCTCTAAGTGTACTGGGGATGCTCAGACGTGAGTCCCAGACACTCCACACCACTGGAATCAAGCTAGCCGGGCTGATGAGAGGTGTTACCTCGAAACCGGGCCGGTCCTCGGATGCTTGTTTCCGTTCTGGGAAGGACATGGCTTTTGTAGTTCGGACTGGACTGTTCCCATGGGGCAACAGGGTCAGCGCTGATTTGCATATCGCCATTGTCTAACCCAGGGTGGTGTGGAGTGGAAAAACGATGGATTTGGGCCCAGATCTTTTGACTGGGGTGAATGTGTGACATTGATCCACATTCTGTCCATCATTGTTGTGTTTGCAGTTACCGCTCTAAGTGTACTGGGGATGCTCAGACGTGAGTCCCAGACACTCCACACCACTGGAATCAAGCTAGCCGGGCTGATGAGAGGTGTTACCTCGAAACCGGGCCGGTCCTCGGATGCTTGTTTCCGTTCTGGGAAGGACATGGCTTTTGTAGTTCGGACTGGACTGTTCCCATGGGGCAACAGGGTCAGCGCTGATTTGCATATCGCCATTGTCTAACCCAGGGTGGTGTGGAGTGGAAAAACGATGGATTTGGGCCCAGATCTTTTGACTGGGGTGAATGTGTGACATTGATCCACATTCTGTCCATCATTGTTGTGTTTGCAGTTACCGCTCAAAGTATTAAGAATGGCAGACACAGTGCACATGTGGTGCTACATGTATTGTACCAACAGGTGTCACAGACCCACCTCCAACATGATGATGTGCAAAGGAAGATGCATACGGAGACATTGCACCATAGGAGTACATGTGAAAAACAAACATCAGCCAAAGCGCAGGGCAAATGTGGAGTACGGCTAAAAGTTTAAAGAAAGGGACTGGGAAGGTTTGGGTCCTATCACCATCCGGCCTGGACCACTCTCAATTAAATAAACAAACGAAATGGCCGGACAGCTTGTGTTGGGATATTAATACAATGCCTAGTACCATAAATTACCAGGTTTAGATTGAAAAAGCTAATGGTCTGTTTACTCGGAGTTGGGTGCCGAAATTCAATGCTCTCGAATCGCCACAGAGAACGCACGAGTTCAGGCGGCAGCCGCCGCTCGTTCAAGCGTCTATGGAGGGACTCATGCCCGTTCTATGAAGCTTTTTCGATCTAAACACTGTAGAACTTACGTGTGCCGGCACCCCTCCCAGTGATTGTCTTGGGCGCATCATTGAGGGAAGTGATTCAACCCCCCAGCCAATAAGTGACAACGACCCCCCAATCCATGTCCTGATGAGAACCCATTAAACAAACTCGGGTTCGAAACGCGTCGACGTTCTTCCCTGCAAGATACCAATGTTCGAAGGCGCAATAGGAATATAATCTATGCATGTGTAAATCGCGAATTGGCCTCCATGTAATTCCTATTGTTGTAGCACTAGATGTAGAAATGCACTTGGTATTTTCTTGCAGACGCTAAACAAGTAGGCCAGTGTTTCATACTGTTAGACCACTTGTTTTGTTTCATATCTAGGATTGGTGCCTCATACACTATTCAATTGTAGGCATATCACAGTTGTCCATGAAATGTTTTTTGTTTTGGATTTCATTGATTGAAAATTCCATTTATTTGTATTATTGTGTTTATTTATGGAATGTATTGTCAGTTTAATTTGTTGAATGTTTTGTTGTGTCTTTTGACGCTTTAAAAAACTGTTTTCTAAAAACTTTTTATAAAATAAAAAAGTAATTTCAGACACACGTCTGCTCAACCTGGTAATTTATGGTACTAGGCATTGTATTAATATCCCAACACAAGCTGTCCGGCCATTTCGTTTGTTTATTTAAAAGTTTAAAGAAGCAGCTACAGAAACTGGGACATTCTAATGCCAATGCATGGAGTGCCTGTCTGACCACACCACTCAAACTATGGGAGTGTTACCATGCCTTGGAGCACTGCAGGGAGCATGTGACACACATGACAACAAACAGACATGTACCTACCCCCTACTTGCTGCTGTCCCTCCTGCAACTGCTTATGGAGGTCTGGGACCACCACTTCCAGGACCCGGAGCATGTGGGGGGTGAGGTGGCGGGTGCCGCCATGCCGGCGTGGAGCTTCCAGATACAGCTGGACTCTGGCGATGCGGCGGGTCCAGCACCGGATGTCCTGCCACCTCTTCTTGATGTTTCTGAGCCTCCTGCGAGGCCCCCCCTCAATCCTGACAGCCCTGGCGATGTCCAGCCAGATTTCACCCTTCTCATAGGTAGATACCTGTCACAAATGTAAAGTAAAAGAGCATCAGTACACCTGGTCCAAGTCCAAAAGACACACATATGTGCACAAAATACTTGATGACAACAGGGCATCGTAGCCTCCACACATTTGCATCATTGTCCAGGAGTATGTGGCCTGTGAGCAAACACTGCTGCAGTACATGCCATTGAAAGGCTACAGATGACATGACGTTGCCGTTGCGTATGCAACCCATCCAATGGTGTTACGAGGCGTACACACGCACGTACCATTGGGGTACGCTTGGCTCACGTATGGCTGAAATGCAATAGGGAAACGAGGCGTACACACGCACGTACCATTGGGGTACGCTTGGCTCACGTATGGCTGAAATGCAATAGGGAAACGAGGCGTACACACGCACGTACCATTGGGGTACGCTTGGCTCGCGTATGGCTGAAATGCAATAGGGAAACGAGGCGTACACACGCACGTACCATTGGGGTACGCTTGGCTCGCGTATGGCTGAAATGTAATAGGGAAACGAGGCCTACACGCGCACGTACCATTGGGGTACGATTGGCTCGCGTATGGCTGAAATGCAATAGGGAAACGAGGCGTACACACGCACGTACCATTGGGGTACGCTTGGCTCGCGTATGGCTGAAATGCAATAGGGAAACGAGGCGTACACACGCACGTACCATTGGGGTACGCTTGGCTCGCGTATGGCTGAAATGCAATAGGGAAACGAGGCCTACACACGCACGTACCATTGGGGTACGCTTGGCTCGCGTATGGCTGAAATGCAATAGGGAAACGAGGCCTACACACGCACGTACCATTGGGGTACGCTTGGCTCGCGTATGGCTGAAATGCAATAGGGAAACGAGGCCTACACACGCACGTACCATTGGGGTACGCTTGGCTCGCGTATGGCTGAAATGCAATAGGGAAACGAGGCGTACACACGCACGTACCATTGGGGTACACTTGGCTCGCGTATGGCTGAAATGCAATAGGGAAACGAGGCCTACACACGCACGTACCATTGGGATACAGTGCGTCAGACATGCTCAAGTGTACGATTGTGTAGGCTGCGTCCCTGTCCTACCCCATGTCACCATTGGGAGAGTGAGTCCAGGAAATCACATAGCAGGGATGTAGTCTACACTCATGTCTAGGATGTGGATGCATACATCAGCATGGCATCCATACATCAGCATGCCCAAGGTGTGGCAGACATAGAAGAAGCACAGGGACTGTGACTTTGTGACTCAGTTGATGTGTGAAGAGCTGGCGAGACATGTCATCAACCATATTTCACATGTGCATCACATGCATTCAACACTTCAAACCGGAGTAAAGTCTGCAACATATTGTGATGCACATCAACACTGGAATGCCACACCATTCAGTACAGGGAACTGGCACATGATGACAGCAACATGCCCACTGTCACAGAGGTCTAATAGCCGCTCAGCATGACCCTGTGTGACCACGTCATGTGTGTGCCATGTGCGACATTGTGCATGATGTTAGCATATGACATTTACAGGTCAGTATCATATTACTCACCTTTGAATATCCCCAAGAGTCATCCTGGATATGGCAATTACCGCTCAGCACTACACTTGTGTGTCGGTAGGCATGGCCTGCGGCCCAGCATGTGTTGTTGGCGTTGTGTGTGCCGTGATGATGTTGTCTGAGTACTCAGACGTCACCTCTGCGTGCACACGTCAGGAACTTTATTTCACAACACAAGCGCTGGTCCTGTATGAGTGTAAGCTTAGTCATTTTTCAAGCAAAATCATAGTACGTTCACTTCAGACCATTTCACTTGGATTGTCTGACTCCGGACGGTGCCAGTATGGATGTCCGTTTCTAAGCCTGTTAGGAATGCCAACGACTCATGTTGGTGACTGACCCTCACCGTTGGTGTCTCCACTGTTTTCACGTCAAGCACAACAACAAGAGCTGCTCCAACTGCTGGGAACACACCTATGAATCCAGGTGTGATTGGACCCACAAGCCGCTTAGACTCCAGCAGTTGGCCCTGCACCACTATAGCTCATGGTCTGGACGTAGGACGAGTGCCTGGGCGTGGGTGTTGAGACATCAGAGCCCCTGAATTACACATCAGTCCTCCAGGGCTGAGTCGTCACGTATCCCAAATGAGTCAAAGATATGTCATCGCACTTCCAAATCCCCACAATGCACGTGCAATGCTGCATGTGATCCGGGTGACACCGGCCATGCGGCTCTGTCAGATTAGCTGCCATCGTAGCCTGCACCACGACCTCCGGCCCTGCCCTGCATGTGAAGCAGGAGGAGTCAGTGCACTTCCTCATGTCCGTGATGTCCCTCAACCCAACAACGGCCTCCGCGTCGGCTCCTGGCCCAGCGGACCCGTCTGGGGGCACGAGCGCGTCTGGTGAATTGCCCCAGACGCCATCACTCGCTTTGTCCCTGACGCAGGCGGCGCATACATCCCGGAACCGCTGGGACAGACAGGATGTGAAAGGTCACCCTGGTCCTCGCTGGTTCACCTCACAACCTCACTGGCAACAGTCCCCCAGGTGTCAGCCTTGGTGCCGTTCTTGGGTGGTGCTTTCCCCAATACCACACACTGTACGGCTCCAGCGTGGAGAATGTGCGGCTGAACACCGCTATTAATGCTGCATGTGGAGTAAAACTTCAATGAGCCTGCCACAGCTCATTACAATGGGTGTTGATGGGTATTTGTAGGGTCATGAAGACCCAGTGGCACGTGAGTGTCAGTCCCAAGACGACAGGACAGGTGGACTGGGGGATGCGAGTGGTCTGGACACCTAGCCTGACACTGGTGATGTCTCTACTCCAAACGTGTTTGTGGATGAGTGGGCAACGTACTGTGTAGTGTTTACGTGGGTGGCCGGAGCCTTGCCCCTTCATCTCCCCGTTGCCGCCGTGAGGACCAACCTCCTCACTTAGGTCCTACAACTCCACTCACGCTCCGCTGTGCCTCTGCAGGCCTATCTTCAGGAATGTACTGTACCTATATTGGCCAGCATGTACAGGCATGCTGCATGTTTGGCTGTAGATAGGCACGTTGTCAGACGCCCACTCCCTCCCCGGACTGACCATGTTCCCTGTCCTCCCACCCCACCCCACAGAGCATGGGCATCCAGCCCCCCAAATCACAGACCACATTCCCGTTAGCTCCGCTGTAGAGGGCATCCAAGAGGTATGAGCACTACGGAAACATGTCTTCATCCTCCCTGAGTCTGGGAGTGGGCTCTTCCAACATCACATGCCTCTTTGTCTGGTACCCACACTCTCTGTGGGACATGGTTGTGTAACTGCTGGCAGAGTGTGCTTTGTAGGTACGGGCAATACTTGGCCACGCCCTTGTAGGATGCCAATCACCCACACTGTCTTTTTTCCGATGTGGCCTGGATAGCCTCGACTCACTGGGCAGATTGATGGCATCCAGGGAGGCATATTTGTCAAAAGCTTGTCATGTATTCAAAGTCGGGATTATGCGAATAACTACTGTTCCTTACTGATATCTTGTTACAAAACGTAAGTAACTCGTCCATACAGTTCAGTACATGTGCTGTAGGAGCATCTATGTTGTGTCCTTGGCGTGATGACCTGGATTGTAATGTACACACACCATGCCCCGTGTGTTAATTACCCACTCATATGTGTGATGGCAGCACATACCATTTGTCACAAATCTAAGATTTATGATGTATGATGATGGTCATGTAATAGTTAGGGAATGTAAACACCGCAACATTACTAAGTCAGAACTGTGCAAATGATGGCACATGTGGTGTGTGTGTGTGTGTATTGCTGTCAGTTGTCTGGATGTGCAGACAAGCTGCTACTCACATTCACATGACGTGTGTCACTGACATGATACATTGTCATGCCCACTAAGACCTTTCCATCAGATCATTGGTATGCATGTCATATCCATTCCACACACCACAGGTCTTTTACTTTTCACGGAGGAGTGGCTGGGAGCTGGCACATGTTACATTAGTGTGTATCCCACGCCACACTCCAAATTGTCTAGATTATTTGAAGCAGTGTTGCTTGTGCCATGTACATTGTTATTGTCTTAGTCAGACCGTTGAAGACATTTTCTATAAATTGTGTATTGCAGGGCACCCCCTCTGGAAAGGCCGTTGCCTGACTTGGAAGCCATGAGGGAGCGCAATTGCATCCGTCGTTATCGCTTCAACCGGCAGATGATCAAGGACCTGACGGACAGGCTGGAGGCTCACCTATAACCACGCCACAGGTATCCAACTGCGCTGACACCCAAGGTAAAGGTGATGGCAGCCCTCCATTTCTTTGCCACAGGTACGTTCCAATTCACCATAGCTGATGTGGGAGGGATGTCTCAGACTATGTTTAGCCGGGTATTGGGTGATGTATTGGCAGCTATGTTGCTGCACCTGGATGAATTCATTACATTCCCTACTCCAGAAGAGTTGACAGATGTCAAGGGGGAATTCTATGCCCTGGGCCGCAGGCCACATGTAATTGGTGCAATTGATGGTACACATGTTACTCTAGTGCCACCACAGGCTCAGGAGCAAGCGTATCGCAACAGGAAACACTACCACTCGATAAATGCCCTGGTGGTGTGTCTTGCCAACATGATTATCTCACATGTTTGTGCACGTTTTCCAGGATCGTGCCACGATGCTTTCATCATGAGGCGTAGCAGGGTACCACAGATGATGCTGCAGCTGCACAACCACCGGGCATGTCTTGTTGGTGAGTATACCCTGTCAGCTATGTATGTCAGTGTGTCACAACTTCATGATCTGCATCATATTACACACTCATTTCCATGATGTCAATTTGCAGGAGACGCTGGATATCCAAACATGCCGTGGTTAATGACTCCACTACGCAACCCCAGGACAGCTGCAGACCAGCGGTACAACAATGCTCATGGGAAGACCAGGCGGGTGATCGAGCGAACTTTTGGACTCCTGAAGAGCCGGTTCAGGTGCCTGGACAAGACAGGCGGAGCCCTCCAATACAGCCCACGCAAGGTGTGTGACATCTTCACCGTGTGCTGCATGCTACACAACATGGCAGTGGAGAAGGCCGTGCCACTCTACCTTGATCCTGATGAGCTGGAACATCCGCCCGTTGAGGATGAAGGCCTTGCCCAGGATGCCACGACGAGGAGGGTGAAGATGATATCCGGAATCACCTCATCCGCAACTTCTTTTCATGATGGTGAGTCATAGCAGCTGTAATCTGAAACATCTACAATAGAGTTGCATGGGTAGCATGCTGTGTATGCAACAGACTGTATGCAAGCTCATTTGGATGTTTGTTGTGCAGTGTCACACAGGTGCAGATGTAATACAACACACATACGTGCTATGTGTGCATTTTGAATGTACAGGTGTACTACAACATCTGGATAATAAACAGGACATTGTCAAAATGACATGAAACAGAACTTGACCCCTTGTGTGCCACTCTCACCCACAGCTCGCCCTGCCTGTTGTCCATTGGGGTCATCGTGGTCATCCTGCTATTGCTCATCATGATTGCAACGTCTGCCAAATCAACGGAGCATGCATGGACATGTGGAGAAGTCAATTTTGGTAAGGACTCATATGAGGCTGTTTAGCGTTGGTATGTTTTGAAACGTGTGGTACATGTTCATGTGCATGTAGGGAGACCATGGATACATGCAACTACAAAATGTTACTTATTACATGTATGCCCACTCCCATGACAGGATAGTCACCCCATCTGACTGTCATCTGTTGTAGTTAGAGACTCTGGTGAAATCAGCTATGTGTGTAGACATTGACACTGCTACATTGCATATACCATGGCTTTACATTGTGTCAGAGGTCACAACCACGGACTCTGTGGGGGATTGCAGCCTCACTGTGTGCATTGGAATGTGACTGGATCCTCTCCTTCAGCTTGTGGGCCAGTTCCGTTTGATTACCATCAAAACATGTGGTGTAGGTGTGGCACAGTCTATGTTCCACATGTTCAGATAACTGTCCTTCCTGTCATTCTGTTTACATGGATGCATTGCCCCTTGTTGCAGTATATCATGTCACTGTCATGTCGTTACCGCAGTGCAGCTCGAAAATACAGCTACACCAGCCTTCACAGTGAGTAGCAGTTCTGTTTTGATTCACATGATGCCATTAATGTTTAGCATGGGAAATGACAATGTTTGGGTGATGCATATGTGATTTACTGTGTAGCACCAGTGGAGTGCGGTCATTCCCATGAATCTCTAGTCCCGTGCAGCATTACTGGGCAATGCTAGGGTCTCATTATGTGGCTTGGATCAACATCACTTGCACTTTAAATCTTTTAAACCTGCATATCATGTTTAGCATAGTAATGCACACTTGACAGATCAAAAGACTGGCTACTGAGTGCCTTCATTGCATGTAGATCATTAGCTTCGTCATCATATGTGATACTTACAGCTGTTGTGGGTCAAGTCAAGTTGGGGTACATGGCCCTTATGGGTACCCATAATCACATGCAGACATTACAGTTAGCGTAAGTAGCATTGCCATATGTTTCCATGAGTTTGTAAGGTCAACCTCATCTGAGCCAGTGAATGATTTGTAACAACATAGATCTCATTGCATGGTAGCTCACTTGAGAGCGTAACACATGACTCGAATGGATGACAGACTGTCCTAGGTTTTATGTGTCTGTGTCATAGCATTGGATCTCATGTGATACCATGATTACTCATTTAAAATTGTCTACAGTCAGTAAACTTCACAGGTGTAACTGGTACAGTGTAGCTAATGATGTTTTTGTAGTGTCAGTGACATGAGAATGTACTCCTAATGGTTATTTACCTCTGTTTCAGGTCTCCCTCCCAGCAGTTCCCATCCTCTCCTTCCCTCGCCTGATCACCCTTTTGTGTCTGTCGTTTGTACTCAGACCAAGGGGCTATTTGGAGGTGGAACCCTTTGAGCATCACACCACTCTGATGAAGTAAGGTACGGCCAGTCCTTGACAGGCTTGTAGCCAATAGTACTGCTGCATTACAGGTGACATCATTAATAGTGTTATTTGGAGTTCTTGCCAATGCTCATGTATGTTTGATAATGCTCTATGGGCTCCCAATGTAAATAATCATGTTGTGCATGACGTCTGACTTCTACAGATAAATGTGCCGCCTTGATGTCAACGCACATGTCCTTCTAATGTGCATGTATACTATTTAGCATGAAGTTAGCTTATGCTTGTTATGTGTTTACCTGTAAAGTGACCACACGCATGGTGTGGGGGAGGCTAGAATACTGTGTTGTGTGTGAGGTAGATGGCTTTGTAGTTGCTGTTTGGCTTTGAACACACTAGCTGTAGTGTACACCTGCTGACGCTGTGTGTCTTGTGCCCCACTTGTCCGTAAGGGCCCTGATCCAGTGGCTGTGATCTTTGGTGATTACTGTGCCATTTTATTTGCTGTGACCCTGAGTGAGGCTGACACTCCTGCCTTCACATACACATGTCACTTTGTGGCTTGCAAATGCCCTTGTGGTATGTGCTTGTTTTGCAAGTTGTCACACCCCTCCTGCCAGCATGTCTTCACTCATTGCTGCTGCTGCATATACAGCCACCATGCCGCACACATTATCCAGGGACACAGAGACCTACAGGATGACCCTCCTTCCATTCATTTATAGAGCATGCTCCTGCCACCCTACACACAGACTACCCCAGACATTCACCCTCCTGCTATCACAATGCTTCTAACTCAGCCATTGCAGCTGCTATGCCTGTGTGTGCAACACATACTGGCACGACTATGGCAGATTCACATTACATTGGGTCTATGTACCACCAGGTCATGTGCCGTGTACAGCACACACACACCTTCCATAGGCACAATATTGTACAGTGTTACCTTGTCAACGCCACAGCAGCAAAAACATAGCTGTCACTGTTAGTCAAGTAGCCACAGGGGAGACAAACCATGACCACGTCTCTTGGGTGTGGTGTGATTTCCCCATTCTGGTGTAGGTATTTGTCAGATGTGGGTAGTTGTTCTGTATGCGTTGCTCCCATTACAGTAGTATAGTACTTGTAGCTACATAGGGGTAGGTCACCTATTCAGGTGTGCTTGTGTAGAGTGCTACAGCCCATTGCCCACAGTCTGTCCTGCCAACCTTGTCCTGTGCGCCATTCATCACATCCACAGTACTGCATCATGCAGACGATAGTTCACATACCTGAGGACACAGTTGTAGGTACTCCCTACATGGCCAACTACTTTTGTCACACTGATCTGTACACCTCAAAGTGACTCTCCTGGGCCTGCCTGTGATAGCAGTTTTGGGCTCCAAACCCCCCTCCAGCATTTACTATCCCACACAGGTGTGTCTTTCCATCCATGTATCTAGTTGTTAGGATTTTCCCCCCAATGTGTGTCCACACTCAGATTCTGATCCAAGTGTGTGGTTGGCTGCTGTTTGTCGGATACCCTTGCATTTCATACATTTGCACACACATATCAATTTATGCTGTGGTTCAAAGATAACTCACCACATGCGTATGAGGATTAGTATATTTATTGGGAGATCTTGTGCAGGGAACGTGAATAAGTGCTGTACAGAAAGGGGTGGAATCCAAAGTTCACTGCTGGAGATGAGATGCCTTACAGTTTCAGTCAACAGAGTCCAGGCCACAGTGCTTGGCATCATTGGGCAGACTGTGACTAGCATGTCCATGTGGGAGAGTCTCATAGGGGATGCTGTTGCACCCAGGGGCAATATGCCAGGTCCAGTGTCCTGGGAGATGTGCATGGCCCACTGCCCCTCAACGTCTTAGCCGTGGACGACCCACCTTCCTTGGGGGACCCTCAGGTGCAGGCCTGGACGATGCATGGGATGCTACGTCAGAGAGTACCTCCTCCTCCTCCTCCTCCTCCCTCCCTGCGACTGGTGTCACACTTTGCCGTGATGTTGCTGGTCTTGTGACACAGGGAGGGTGCTGCATGTTGGCAGCTATCTGACGTAGCGATTGGCTCATTTCCCGATGCACCGTCAAGAGCTGAGCCAGACTTGCCTCCACCCATCCATAATGTAGGTCTTGCCTGGCTATTTGCTCTGCCTGCTGTTCTTTCACCTGGTTGAGGGCCTCCGCAAGCTGGCCTATCTCCCTGGTGTCCCGCCGGTATGCCTCCAGGATGTTAGCGAGTTCAGGAATACCGGGTGCTGCAGCTGACTGGCCAGAATCTCGCCTCCGCCTTCCGCCACTCCCACCACCCTGACCCACACGAACACGGCCTGCGCTTGTGGGCACATCCAATCGACGGGCCCCCCGAGTGCTGCCAGGGTGGAGGTCGTCTGCAACCTCAAGGGCGCCCGACAAAGGGTGTCCCTCATTTTCAGACTGGCTCTCTTGTCGATCATGGGCAGGGCTGTGAACTGTCTGCTGTGATGTGGTGGGAATGGGTCCGGTGGTTGGCTGAGATGTAGCTGGTACAGTTGCTGCAGGCGTTTGGGATACAGAGGAGCCAGGTTGGTTGGGGTCATCCACAGTGCGTTGAGTGGCGTCGCTGTCGGTGGGGTCTGGGTCCTGCTGAGCCTGGGACTGGGATCCTTCTCCCCCCTGGTTGGGTGGGGGGGGGCACACGTTCCCCTGTGTGTGGGAGAGACAGACACTGTTAAGGCACTATCAAGTGACATCTTGTTTAGTTATCCATTATGAGCATCACAGTTCCACAAGCTTTACATTGTTGACATTGTTCTGTTGTGTATGTAGTGGTAGTAATTTGACATGTACTCTGGGGTATTTTCATTATTCCATTCTCTTGACAATGACTGACACAGCCATTGCTGTGTCTTGTATTGGCGGCACAACACATGTAAGGCATTGGTCATGTTCAGGCAACATCCAGGATACTGTGTAAATCCTTATGTCTGCGTCAAGCATGCACAGAGTTTAGATACAGCATGTTGATGTTAGAGACAGAGCATCATTAATTTGCATGATATCTACTACTTTGGATGTCTTTTGCTGTACCGTGATGGCCAAACAATGCCAACACCCCTGGACCTGTACACACACTTATAGATCATGGATTTAGAACTTGGCACTTCTGTAAGACGCATTACCTTGTCAATACCCATGTCCATGTTGGTACTTCAGTGCATCCACAACGTTCATGAGATGGGGCACGTGCATTGTTTGAGCGCCACAATGAACTTGAGCATCTGCAATGTGCATGTATGAGTAGTATGCGTTTTCATATGAGTGAGTGTTTTGTTGTGGTACATGACAATTGGGACAGTGTTGCACTCCAAAGCCTGTCTCCAGGGGATGAGTTTCTGTAAGGCGGGTGTAGGATAGGCCATGGTAGTAGTTTGTGTGTGATTTGCAAGCGTCCATCGTTCATGATTTGGCTGCCCCCTGATGTTGCATGCTGGCATATTGGTGGTTTTGTCTTCATGCACAGGGTGTGTGACCTTGTCCTGGTGTTTGTGTTTGCTGTGATCACAGGAGGGACTTGTGCTGCCTACACCTGTGGCCATTGTGTAATACAGAGGTTTCCGATATGTGTGTCCTGACACAGTACAGTGTTGGCTGGAAATGGTGTGTGTGTTGCAGGCACTTAGTGGATGACTGCTGGTAATTAGGAGACATCCCTACACATTCTGCTCTATGGTGTTTGTAAGGCCTGTGCAGTGCTTGGGTGCAACTGTGTGTGTGCCCAGGGAGATGCGGTGAGGTGTCAGTGGGAGGGAGGGCGACAGAGGGAGGGTGACAGAGGGAGAGGGCGACAGTGGGAGAGGGCGACAGAGGGAGAGGGCAACAGTGGGAGAGGGCGACAGTGGGAGAGGGCGACAGAGGGAGAGGGCGACAGTGGGAGAGTGTGACAGTGGGAGGGAGGGCGACAGTGGGAGAGTGTGACAGTGGGAGGGAGGGCGACAGTGGGAGAGTGTGACAGTGGGAGGGAGGGCGACAGTGGGAGAGTGTGACAGAGGGAGAGGGCGACAGTGGGAGAGGGCGACAGAGGGAGAGGGCGACAGAGGGAGAGGGCGACAGTAGGAGAGTGTGACAGTGGGAGGGAGGGCGACAGTGGGAGAGTGTGACAGTGGGAGGGAGGGCGACAGTGGGAGAGTGTGACAGTGGGAGGGAGGGCGACAGTGGGAGAGTGTGACAGAGGGAGAGGGCGACAGTGGGAGAGGGCGACCGAGGGAGAGGGCGACAGTGGGAGAGTGTGACAGTGGGAGGGAGGGCGACAGAGGGAGAGGGAGACAGAGGGAGAGGGCGACAGTGGGAGAGGGCGACAGTGGGAGGGAGGGCGACAGTGGGAGAGTGTGACAGTGGGAGGGAGGGCGACAGTGGGAGAGTGTGACAGAGGGAGAGGGTGACAGTGGGAGAGGGCGACAGAGGGAGAGGGCGACAGTGGGAGAGTGTGACAGTGGGAGGGAGGGCGAGAGAGGGAGACAGAGGGAGAGGGCGACAGTGGGAGAGGGCGACAGTGGGAGAGGGCGACAGAGGGAGAGGGCGACAGAGGGAGAGGGCGACAGAGGGAGAGGGCGACAGAGGGAGAGGGCGACAGAGGGAGAGGGCGACAGTGGGAGAGTGTGACAGAGGGAGGGAGGGTGACAGTGGGAGAGTGTGACAGTGGGAGGGAGGGCGACAGAGGGAGAGGGCGACAGAGGGAGAGGGCGACAGAGGGAGAGGGTGACAGTGGGAGGGGGAGACAGGGTTGGAGGCAGGTTGTTTGTGCTTGTTCACTTGCTACACTGCCTTACTGTGTCACAAAATATTGTATCTCTGGAAGGTGTGTCCACAACATGATATTGTTTACAAGCTGTGGTCTACTTTCTTGTGTGATATTTCCCTATCCCTGTACATTGGGCATGGTGCCTGGGTGAGGCCCTGGGGCATATGGGATGAGAGCAGCCTCCTACCCTCCACCTTCCACCCTTTGTGGGTCCCACTTGCAACAAACCACTTTTAGTTGTGTCCTGCTAGGACTCATGGCCACCCACCCCATGCTGCTGGGCACTGTTGTAAGTCCACCCATGTAACATGTATTTTTTGTACACTCACCAGACTCAACGGCTCCTAATATTCCATGTACTCCCGCCGGTGGCAGCAGGGCCATGACTTTCTCCTCCCAGGGCTGGTATACAGGAGGTCTGCGGGGACCACCACCTCCAGTGTGGTGTGCAGAGGCGTAGTCCTGGTCCATTTTCTTCTTGACCATCCTCCGCAGATCATACCACCTGGCCTGGCATTCCCCCTTGGTGCGCCGGATGGGTGCAACAGCATTGACCCGGTCTATGATCCTCTCCCACAGGCGTGTTTTTTCTGCCATGCTGGTCTGTCTGACCAATGCGCCAAACAGCTGTGGCTCGACTCTGATGACTTCATCTGTAAGTATCTCCATCTCCGGGTTAGTGAACTTTGGATTCTTGGGTGTGGTCATGGTGTGGGGTGTATGTGATTGAGGGGGTGATGGTGTGTATGGATGAGGGTGTGTGGTTGTGATTGTGAAGGGGTGGTGTGGGTGTAGATGTGATAGGGTGTCTGTGTGAAGGTATGTGGCTGCAATAGTTGGTGTGCTCTCTGTTTCTTTGCAAGAATGGGTATGTTGCAAAGGATGATGGGTTGTATGTGTGGAGCCTTTTATTGGTCAAATAGTGGGTGTGGCTTAATTTGAATTGGTTGTGTGTGTGTTATATGGGGTGGGTGTTAGTGTTGACCTCTGTTTGGCTGTGACCAGGACATTGATTCTCTATGGTCTGTACACAGGAGAAATGTTCAGTGTTGTTGTGCCACTTGTTTGCAAAGTCCTTGTGCTGGTTTGGGTGTTGGCGTTATGTGTGCGTGTCGTACTTGGGCGTGCGATTAACTGGTACGGGCCGTTGGCGGGTGGGGGTGTTCGCGTAGGCTTGTTGGGGGGGTGTGCGTGTCGTACTTGTGCGTGCGATTGACTGGTACGACCCGTTGGCGGGTGGGGGTGTTCGCGTGGGCTTGTTGGGGGGTGTGCGTGTCATACTTGTGCGTGCGATTGACTGGTACGGGCCGTTGGCGGGTGGGGGTGTTCGCGTGGAGGTGTGTGCGTGTCGTACTTGTGCGTGCAATTGACTGGTACGGGCCGTTGGCGGGTGGGGGTGTTCGCGTAGGCTTGTTGAGGGTGTGTGCGTGTCGTACTTGTGCGTGCGATTGACTGGTACGAGCCGTTGGCGGGTGGGGGTGTTCGCGTGGGCTTGTTGGGGGGTGTGCGTGTCGTACTTGTGCGTGAGCGAGGGGTACGCGTGTGGTATGTGTTGACTCTGCTAGATGCGAGCCGCATATTTCCGTACGAATCATTATTCAAGTGCGATAACTTTGTTCCGTACGATTCGCTGTCAGGCTTCTCGTACAGGATCGTACTTGTGTGTTTGTACGGGCTTGTTACGAATCGTACGGTAGGATTCCCGATGCATGTTCGTACGGATCATCGACTGTGATTCGGACGGTGCGGTGATAATCGGACGGAAATAGACGGGAACGGATCGGAATTCGCAGGTCGGACGTAAAGTTCCCATTCGTACGGATTCGGATACGGATGCGAGTCGTACGGCAGAATATTTTACCGGATCGGAATCGAGGCCATATTGTAACATACATAGTTAAAGCAAAAAAATTTTAACATGTACTTTTCATTTATTAACAATTATTTTAATCACATAGACATTGAATAAATTGTTAGAATAAACATGTTGAAAAATATTGTTCTATTTGTTGTACATTCATTTTTACAATTTGTAAATTACAGGAAAATCATAGATAAATATTTATACATTTTTTATTACAGTAACATTTTTGTGGGTAGTAATAGTTTGTTTTAGAAATTAATATGATGAATATAGAAAATATTAATAATATTAATTTTTACAAAGATAAACACACAAATACATTTTTATATACATACATAAGTAAGGAAATAATATTAGCATATTTATAAACAGATTATTTGGGACAAGGTTATACAATCAAATTTGTTTAACATATAAATATTTTTCAAAATGTATATATAAATACAAATATATTTTTTAAAGTAACTTAGATAACAGTTCAATAATTATTTGAAAGTAAAGAAGATTTAAGAAATAATTTTCTAATTTTTTTAACATTAATTACATATAATATAATACTGAGTATATATTTTTAAAGTGTTGGAATATAGAAATTAAATAGCTTTTTGGGATATACAGGGACTACTTTTTAACCGCGTAATGTTATTTAGGCTTATTTGGTGCTTCAACAGATCGCGGTTGGAGTTAATGAAGTTATTGTAAGTGTATGTGTGGCGTGTTTAGGTTTATTTAGATGATGTTATCGAGAGAAGATTGTGTTTTGGGTGTTAGGTAGAGTGTACGATATTTGCTTTTTACCGCGTTTTACTTGAAAGTGTGTGAGGTTAGCTAATATATTTAAATGTTTCAAAATCAATATGTTTGCTGTATAAATATGTGTTTTTATGTATGTATGGGTGTATTTGTGTGGGTGGGTATGTATTTTATCTTTTTCAGGTTATCGTCGCGTTTTACTGTTTTGGAGGAGGTCCTTTTTTTTTCTCAGAGTTGTGTGACGAGTATTATATACTCTTATTTTTACACACATACTTTGGTTTTCGGGTTTTCGAGGAGCGTTTCTTTTTTTAAATTACTATTTTCGGGTTTTAATGGTACATCTTGTGGATTACATTGGAGAGGAGTCGCTATGGAATTGCTTGTATTTTTACTTTTTTCTTTGGACTTCCTTGGATTGTATGGGTTTTTGCAATGCTTTCGTATGGATTGCTTGAAATTGGATCACGTTTGAAGGTGCAACAGAAATGTAAGTATTTACAACACATTTTGTGGGTGGGGAAACTGTTTTACTTTTTGCTTTAGTTACGTTGTATGTAACATTTTGTAAATAAATTATCAAAATACATTTAATATATGTTATTATATGTATTTGATAGTTTAATTGCAAATTGTTACATATAAAAATGAAGGAATTGTGAAGAAAATAAATGCTTAATGTAACATGTATAGTTACGTAATGTTTTATAGAATAGTTTTTGCTATCATTGATAGATATTATAGTCCTTTGCTAGTTGGATAGAGGGTAACTTGGCTTTGGAGTGTGTTATACATTTTTTTTGTTTCTTTGGTGAGTTTAGGTCCAATCAGGGTTACTGATTGCTCCATTCGGAGCTCCTGGTAACTCTGTTCTTTTTGTAAGGATTGTATTAATTTGTGAAGGGTAGGCGTTCCTCTGCCTGTAGTTGATTGGAAGGCATTGTGCCATCCTTCAACTGCATTGTTCGTTTTTGCTTCCTTATTGAGTGTGCTAAGGTAGACATTCCACCAAGCTATTTGGTATTTGGGTTGTCTTCTATGGCCTGATCTGTGTAGCCTTCCTACCCATGTGTCTTCGAAGTAGTGAAGCATAGGGCTTAGTCTTTCTTCGTTTCTTTTATAGTAGGGGCTGTCTATTAACAAGTTATAGTGTTCAGTTACATCAGTCAACGGAACATAAGCTAGGGCAATGCGTTTTTTTAATTGATAAGCAAATGTGCTATCTGTGGCGTATTGGACACTCAAGGTAGATTTTTGTAGATGTCGCCATATACATTGGTTAAAATGGTAATAGCAACCTTGTATTGCTGTGTGTGGGTATGTTTTAAGGATGCTATTTATCATTGCTTTCTCAAAGTCAATGATTATTTTTTGTGGAAAATAGTCGTTAGTATGTTGTTTGACTTCAGTTAGTATTTCTTGATAGGTTGCTTGTTGTTTGTTTGGTAGGAGGGCATATAGGAATGGAAATGACCGTGGATAGTGTATAATTGATAAAAAGGTTTTGGACATACAGAAAAAGTACCATCCATCATCCAAGTTTGGCATTGGGTAAGTTTAGTCATGTTGTTTGCTGTGGCAAACAGTATAATTCTTTTATCTTTAGATTTGTTGTCATATAGTATAAATTGATCTTTACTGTGAGTTACAGAGAGTTCAGGGGGAATTTGCACTTCTTGAAAAGTTGTAGGTGTGGGAGCAGTTGTGCATGTTACTCTTTTTTGTCTAGCTACAGTTCTTTTAAGGGATTCAATAGATGGTAGTTGGCTAGAAGCATGTTGGGGAAGTACATTTAAATGATGTTTCAAAATAGCAGTTGTTGGTTGATCAGTACTAGTACTAGCTTCTTTCAGGGAATCAAGCATTTGTCTAACCTCTATTTCTGTTACATTAGGTGGGTGATTATGTTGCTTAGTATAAGTAACAGTGGTTTCCTGAGTTATAGCTCTACCATAACATTTGTTGGCATAATATTTTGTACACTTCCAAAAAACTTTCAAATCTTTTTGTTTGTCTTGAGTGTAGACATATCCCATGTAACAAAGAAGCATTTTCCCTTTTTGAGAATAAATGAATTTAGCTCCTTCAGTCATGCTTGTATTTTAGTGCTAGGAGGTAAATACAAGAAAATATCAATAAATTGTTTAAAGAATGAAAGTTGTATTATAATCACACAGTTTAACACATTTCTGATTTACCTGTATATGTTTTTCTGATTTCAAGCTGTTCTTTTCAGATGTTGATGTTTTTCAAACTGTTATTTTCTGTGTATATCTTTTTGTACCTGTAGAAATAGACAAAATGTGAGCTAATATTTTACAAGTATTTATGATTTTTTGGTAGTGGGTTTTTAGCTCGTTTCTATTTAATTACCTATCTATTAAACTTCCAAGTTACATTTAAATTATATACTTACTTATTTATATTTTAAGTTTGATGTCCAGGTGTTGTGTAGGTCTTCTGTATATTCTTTTTGTCTGTAGGATAAAGAGTAGAAATAAAAGATATGTTTTAGGTATTTGGCTTTTAAATACAGGTGTGAGGTCTGAGAGTTTCATTTTCTATGGATATTGAGGTAGTAGTACTTACTTTAGATAGGTGTAGCTTTCTTTATGTTGAAGTCAATTAGTTTTCTTTCAGAAATCCTGCAGAGTTTCGCCATCCTTTAGTTTGGAGATTTAGTCTGCATTTTTAGTTTGTTTAAATCTTGTTCATATAGCATTAGTGTAATAGTTTCTGAAATAGGATTGGTTGTTCAAATTGATAGTCTAATCTTATTGTGGATTTGAATTTTTTTACATGTTATGCTAATTGTTTTCCTTATATGGGTGACGCCAATTAACGTTTTTTTATGTGTAAGGCCTTATTTTGTATAGGTAATGTTATATTTATGCTTTTAAAGTAGAGGAATATATATAATTTGAAGTAAGAAATGTTTAGTTGTTAGCAACGTTGTTTATATATTATAAAATGTATATTTTATGTTATTTTGTGTTTTAAATGTTTGTAAAAAATATAGTATGTTTTATTAATTTTTAGAAACACTTTGTGATTAATTGTGATGAATATGACAACATTTTAAAATAATAAAGTGATTTATTTAAGTATGTTGTAAATTCGATATTTTAAAAAAACGATATATTTGCATTCTATATTTTTGTAATCGATATTTTGCCTGTTTTTCATGTAAAGATGTGATATTCGATGTTTTAAACATCGATAATGTTGTTAGTCGATATTGTTGTAGTCGTGGTTATTTTTATCGATAATGTGGGTTCGATATTTTGGTGTTTTGTTGTTTAAGTATAGGCAATCGATAATTTTGTGGTCGATAATTTGGCATCGATATTTTGTCCAGTCGATATTCGGTCTGTCGAGGTTATGTCAGTGATCCATTTTGTACTCGATATTATGTCCATTCGATATTTTGTAGTCTATATTATGTCTGTTTACCGGGGTAAACATATATATATAGAGATTCCAAACAGTGCAATCAACAGTAGCCACATAATGCTTGATTAGCCATATCACTCTTCATCATCTGTGGCCATTCACCCTCTCCTTGTGATGCTGACGGATAAAAATGGACAAAATAATCTTCGCCAGATGTTTTGTTATTCACCCCTTGCTTGATCAAAGGCCGCTAGTCCTAAATTAAAATAGTTCAGTAGTATACACCCAATCACAATTTTGTTCTTTGGAGGACCTTCTGCTATAGGTTCACAAACACAATACTCTGTGGGAGGAAGCATTTGTTTCCTCTGACGATGTATGTAGAAAGTCATTTCTCATTCTCAGAGATAAACGTCCCCTCTCACAGTTTAGGAAAGCTGTAAATACATGTTTAGCCTCTAAACTGGAACTTGAAAATTGAGTATTGTCCTGCAGCTCTAATTGTTCTCATAATAATCAAGGTTTTGTTGTGAGAATGTTATGCCTGTCAAGCATTACATTAACAACTGGAAGATACATTAAGAATTCTACTAAAGGCACAGAAATAACTCTGAAACTGAGAGCAGTAGATAATCAGTTAATCGCTGTGTTGCTCAGAGCAATATTTGAATAATCTCATCATAGGCTAGGCTGTGATATGGGTGAAGAGAAACTGTTCATGCCTACAAACCCATCATCAAAATGTGGCCCCTATTAACAGAGGTCATGAAAATAAATGGTAAAAAAGCGAGTTTACTACATTCACTTGTGTTTAAGCATTTCGGAAGTGTTACTATCAACATTACTACCAACAAATTAGTACATTTGGGGGCCTACGCAAAACAAATTCCAGTGGTATACCATCCTGGAAATGCCCAAAGGTACTCCTATACTATTCTGTGACAGTACTTCTCTAGTACAGGAAAGGAAGTATTGTTCCGATATTTTCAAGGGATGCGGGAGAAGGTGTTTCTCCTCAGGGAAAAATATTATCTTTAAAGGAAAAAAAAATTCAAATTTGCACACAGATAACTCATGCCACATTTTGCAGATGATGGAATTTCAACATGAGTACATTTGAACACAGAGGCACTTTTGAAAATCTATAATTGATGAATATTTACAGGACAGAGCTTGAGCTTCTTAATGGAGCCCATAGACATCAGAAATGTTCTCTAAATATATGAGTAGACCTAAGGGATTACAGTATAATTTTTTTGAAGCAACTTTTAGTAACTTGAGCCCCAATACCTTTGAGTGCTAATGTCATATGAAATGTATATTTTAAACTTTGCTACTGGCCATGTTAGTCTGAAATGTTGAGGGACTTGTATTCTTAGAAATCCAATATGTAAATAAGGGGATACAATTTGACTCCAGTTTGTCAATACAATTCACTACAGGGGCGTAACATCGGCCCCCGAATCCCTTGCAGTGCGACAGCCCCGATCTGCAGGGGGCCCCCTCAGCAAGGTACTTAGGCCTGAGCGCTCCAGAGTAAATCTGGAGCAGGGGCCCCTCATGTACATTGCAGGGGGGGACCTTAAACTTTTGTTATGCCACTGATTCACTGTCTCCTTAAAAAACATGTACTTAAAAACATCAATAACCTCTTATAATATTATATCTTTGTTCATAGGCTCAAATTCAAGGTGTATTATTGCTTTCCATTTTAAATCCAATCGAATGCATTATTCTTGTGACCTCTAACACCTTTTTAGGTCTCGCCTACGCAGCACGCATGCGCTGTCAGGCAAAAAGACCTTTTGGGATCGCCATGGCTTTTCAGCCAAGCACTTGCACGGGTTCCATTGCCTTCAATGGCAACGCATGCACGTCAGGAGATTCACTTGGGGGAGCGTGCCACCATTTGGCAGCAATTATGCTCCCGCATGTTAATCGCGCAGGCCACCCCCCTTCCCACTGCTGCCGCGCGAGCGCTTGTTGTAAGCTGGGCAGCGCTGCAGACCCCCCAGGCAGAAGACGTCAGCCCGACCCCTGTCAGCTGCAGCCCGGTCTTCCTATCCGCGCTCCGCACCTCCCCTAGAGAAGCTGGGAGCATTGGCCAGCACCGTTACCGGCACTCCCACTCTCCCAAATGCAGGAACTGGAAGCAGTGCCTTGGAGGAAGGCCACCTGTGCCTGTAGCCCTCCTGTAGCCCCTGGCGGCCGGGAGGCCTGTCCGTGACAGAGCCGGTGCTGAGCGGAGCATATCGAGGGAGGCAGACCAGAGCGTAGGGGCAGCCCCAGTGCCCCACAGCCAGTCAGCATGGCGGTAAGCAAGCCACAAGTTAAACGTGAAATAAAAACGAGAACTAAATCGCTGACTTGGATTACTTTAACGCGTGTTACACTCAATGTTCAGAAAGTGACCAGTGACTTTTCAAAGGATACTAGTGAGAAACAAAAGTGACTTCATACTTGTGCAAAAATATCAGCAGATGAGATGGGTGGAGACTGAGAGGAAACAATGTGTTTTCGACTCAGGGGCCTGTCCGCTTGTGACGTATGAGCACTCTGGCTTCTGTGCATTCATAGCAGTTAAAGCATAAAAAAGTCTAGCCTTGGTGTCGATAAGCAGAGCCTTTGTCTTAGCTCCTCAGACCCCTTAAACTTGCAGCGCAGTACCAAAGATTCCACAAAGGATGCTTCAAGGGGGATCATGTATCAGGATCACGTTGCCGCGCCTACCTAATTTGTTGTACTACAAGTCCCATCATCCCGGTGTGTGTTCCTGGAGTATAAATAAGGGCGGGACCAGGAGACCTTGTGCGTGATTTTGGTTAATTTCCTATTTCCTGAGGTTCCTGCGTTGGTGGAGGTCTCCTTGCTATGTATCAGGCATCTCGGAGATTCCTTGGTTACGTGCTGATTCAGCTTGGGTTCCCGAGCGCTGTGTTTGCCTAGTGCCTTTCCTCTTGCCCCTTGCTTCCGGGTCGATACTCTTCATCTCTATGGTTGTTTGGAAGCTGGCTGAGAGCTAGCTGCTTACGGAGTGTGCGGAGGATTCCAGACGTCCGAAGCATGAGTAAAACACTTTCTGACTTGTGTGGAACTTTGGTTAATACCGTCGTGGGTCTTGCTAATGCCACAACGGGTTTTCATTTTTTGTTTGCATCATGAGCGGAGCGCTGTGGCATTGCTACGCGCTACCGTTACGAAGTCCCACAATAGCTGGGGGGAGTTGGAAGTTTCATTGCAAGTGCCAAAGCGGAAAGTAGTGGGTGGCTCTACACTTTTCCGTATTTGGAGACTGGTGTTAAAGTTCGTTTGTTTTCGAATGCTAAAGGAAATTTGTACTGAACTATTACAACGGAAGATAGTAGTAGGAGGCTACATCTTACCGTTTGTTACCTGATACTTTGTTATCTTCAGATCGGGTGATGGAACCCTTTTCTGATGACTTTGGATATGTGTAATTTTGGAAGAGATAAGGAGAAGGGTTTCTCTTTATTCTGGGAACCGTTTCAAAGGAGCATCATTTCAGTATGAGCATTAATACTAGGGGGTGCGTTTTCCCACTGATATGTTCCTAAATAAGTATTTCACAAATATGTATGGGTCTGAGGAATAACTTGTCTTTTCTATCATTAGGAGGGAGCAGGAACGTGTTCAGTTATATATATATATATATATATATATATATATATATATATTATATATATATATATATATATATATATATATATATATATATATATATATATATCTACATACAGCAGCAGGAGGGCACTTTTGGAGGTCCTGAGCCAGGTGTATAGAGAGACATTAGCGAGAATGAAATGAGAGTAGTATTTCCTACGTGTAATATAACCTTGGTGTGTTTTCTTTTTCAGCTATCCCTTCCCTGCTGTTCCCTTCAGTCCCTCCCTGTTTTCTTTATTTCCCTCGCCCGATCACTCGAACACCCTGTGTATTTATATATCAGGGTGTTGGTGAGGTCAGGAGGTGGAGCCTATATTGCTGCGATTGGACCCTGCGGAGTGCACCCTGACAGGATCATGCACCTAAGAATTCCACTCTGCCTGGTTCAGTTGTAGCAAAATATGGCAACCATGGAGGACGTGTTACACGCACTAGTCTTAGTACAGCAGGAATTGGCATCCTCCAAGGCAGAGACAGCTGCTCTGAAGGATAGAGTAGAACAGCTCTCAAAGAATCCCTTCAATGCTTCAGCTGGGACTTCACAAATTCAAGCCACAGTCTCACCCCCCATTCCTTTGGCAAACCCTGAACGTTATGCAGGTGACCCCCGTAAGATTCAGGTGTTTCTTACGCAGGTGTTACGACACTTCTCATGCAAACCTGCTTCATTCCCGACTAACCATTCTCGTGTTGCCTTTGCCATATCCTATCTGGTGGGGGATGCCGCGAATTGGGCAGTGCCTTTGGTGAAAAACAATGACGCCATATTGTCTGATTGGTTGGCTTTCAGGGCCGAGTTTGAGAAAGTCTTTGACCGCAGAGCCGCTACTTTTTGTGCTGATAAAGAACTACTAGAGTTAAAGGAAGGAAAAGGAGAGTTGATTACTTATCAAACTGCTTTTAATCGTCTGGTAGCGGAGGCCAAGTGGCCGGAAGAGAAGCGCATGTCTCTCTTCTATCAGGGTTTAAGGGAGGAACTGAAAGATGTGGTGGCTCAGATTGATCCTCAACCTTCCACATGTGTGGACATGATTAATTTAGCGCTAAGACTTGATAGCCGGATGGCTGAGAGAGGAGGGGACAGGAGGAAATGGGAGAGGAGTTCATACAGATATGATCGTTTCCCACGTAAGGTAATGGGCACAGTAGAAACTGGTCCTGAACGCATGGAAATAGGTACCTTTAGAGCACCATTGTCTAGAGAAGAGAGAGAAAGCAGGAGGGTACAGGGTCTATGTATGTACTGTGGCAAGAGGGGTCACTACGTAAGAGAATGCCCCGCTAAACCCAAGGTGCCTAACAATTGGAATAGAAATAAGAGAGTGGCGATTTCCTCGACAGTAAAAGAGTTGGAGAATACCGCTAACATAAAGCAGAGAGAAGAGGGTTCTGAGGACTGGAAGCTCACTTCTTTGTCCACAAGAGGGATAGGGGAGACGGAGTCACATTTGGTGCTCACTATGATTTTGGAATGTGAGCAGAAGTCCCATCAAGTCCTAGTAATGCTTGATTCCGGGGCTACTGGTAATTTTATTGATGATGGATTGGTATCCCGTTTGGCTTTACCCAGGCTGCCCCGGGACAACCCGGAGGAGGTATTAGCCGTAGATGGTCAGCCTATCAAATCAGGGCTCATAACAGAAAAGACGGGTGAAGTGGTGGTGTCTATTTGTGATGTATTTACTATGGGTACTGTATCGATCCCCCTATTTCTGACCCTTGTCTGGTTAATAATTAACTAGCAGCCATTCAACTGCACAAAAACCCGTTATCTGATTAGCCATACAACGGCACAGAAGCCCGTTATCTGATTAGGTGATAGCGCATGCCATCTCATTAGGCAAGCACTATTTCTCCAGCCCCCTAATAGGCATACGGAGTTCTCAAAACAAATCCAACCTACAGCGACCTGGGAAATCCCCGCAGCCATTGTTTTGATTTAGCCAAGAACTTCAGTAAAGAATGTGTGAACGACCAGTTCTTATGACATCCTTATTGACGTATTTATGTCCATCCTTACGTCAATCTCGGCACCTTTCAGGTATAAATAATACCGACATTGCCTTAAGCAAACACAGGAGGTGGTGACAAGATTGGAGCAGCGAGACTTGCCGCGGAGCCCAGTTGACAGCGAAGCCCACAGACGCTGCCCCTCCTTTCTGACGCGCTGAGAAAGAGACGCTGCCTTTTCTCCTGCCGAGAAATCCAGCTCCGGCGCTTCCAGCCGCCCTTGCAGGCAGCTGGGATATCAAGCCCTGAGATAGAGATACCAGCCTTCTAAATCCCAGGTACTGAACTGAATAACCCCTTGCAGAGAATTCTTGAAGCAGACCCTTGGCAAAGCAAACTTAACTTAAACTGCTACTTATCTACTCCCGCCCACGTATTAGGCTTAGGTCAGGTACATTGGGGTAGGCGTAGTTAGAAGCACCAGTTGAGTACGATTAGTCAATGTATATATGTATGTATCTATTTTATCCATTTTAAGTATCATATGGCTAAGAAACCATATCAATGCTTTTACAGTATTATTTTATAATTCTGGTTTTACTGTATGCACTCTACTTAACAATAAGTACTGCAATAATAGCGATTCATTTCTCTTGTATGAGAAAAGAGACTGATCAATAAATAACATCTTTTATTGAACACGCCCGTCTCTTCCTTTTCTCTACAATCTGGTGAAACTAAGAATGCACTGAACTGACTGAGTAAAATAAGTTGTCTTTTGTTTTCACAAGACTCTAGAGATACACTCTTGATTAGGGGAGAGCAAAGTTGTCATGTTCTATGGTTGTCAGAAACGAAATCCCTTCTTGTCTATCCAGGGAGGTTAAACTCCTCCTTGTCTATTCGAGAAAGTTTCTAGTGAACTCTGAGCTAGCTGGCAAACACTAAACTTTAAGTCTAATATCGTCAGTAGAAGACCTAGTTAACCTCTGTCCTACGTCTATACTATTGAAGATATTATTCCAATGCGCAGAACCTATTGGGATAATAGGAACTACACTACATGGCGCCCAACGGTTTGGATAGGCGATAAATCTAACGTAAGACATTAGAGTAACTCAGTCGTGCTTTTTCACACAGACCCCTTTTTCCCCATAATACTCCAAAGACGTCTGGAGTGGGTGAAAGGTTATATCCACCAAATTTCGTAGGAGGAGACTCCTATGTATGGTTCTTGGTTTATTCAACGTTGAAGGATACAATGTTCCAAAATATTGTGCATCTAATCTTTGTTTCCATAGAAACCTGATCTGCAAATAAACAAAATCTTCTTGTCAGTAAAATGTCAGACAATGAAGTAGAAAGAGAGACAGCTAGAATAGCAGCTCAACTCCTAGCGGATGACAATAGTCTCCTACAGCAAGACCCGGATGCAATACTCATCCCGGTCAACATAAGAAAATCTATAACTTTAAAACTTATAGAAAATGGGCTGACACCGAGAGGTGGTACAGTCATATTCGTAATTGAGGCACACGAATATCGGCAGACAGAGGTATTCTATTCATGGATAAACTTTCCAGCAGCAAACGCTGTAACAAAGGACTTCCACTATTACGAAATAGAGGAACCTCCTAATGAGTACACTCCTTTCGAGGAGGTGGAAATACCACTCAAATACCAAGAGCACCTGCTCTGGTTTAATGGCGCCCTAAAACATAATAATCACATCACCAGGCTCGGTCCACTAGGTAGACCAGGAGCAACGTGGCCGGTCCTAGCCGGATACACACCACATCCAGACATTGAAGAAATGCCTGCACCAGATCTTTTAGCACAGCTAAAACAATTAATTAAAATACATAGACAATTAGTCCAATATGTAATGCGGACTTCAACAGTCCAACCATCGATTAAAATTCCACAGCTGATCCCTCATCAGGGGAACACAAATAAAATTACACCACAGAACATACAATCCTGTCTAGGTAAAGTACCCGCAAAACGGGAACAAATTCCATTCTGGTTAGCACAAAAAATCACTCAAATAGAGGCAGTGTTCCCTGATACCACCTCTGTTGAGAAACACAGAATTCTGACTATCTGTCTTCCAATGGGAATCGCACCACATGTGGAGGACTGTGACACTTGGGGTACAGTCTTTGCTTCCATTTACATAAAAACACATGGTGTCCCATCCATGTCAGTAATACCAGATGTGCTAAAACAAATTCAAGATGAATACGGTCCAGAACCTGCTTTAACTCTTGGTATGAAACTACTAAAAGACTTCAAGCAGGTCTCTGCAATATTATTAGCCAATATAAAGGGAGAAGCAGCAAATGTGGCGATCCGCCAGAGGTTGAAAGAAACAGATATAGCAGACCAACCATTTGAACTTGCCAGAATCATAGAAAAATCCTATGAAGAACTAGGAAGAGATAGTTTGGGTGGGAAACCAGTGAAACCCCAACTAATAGAAAATCCTGAAAAGGTATTTATTAAAAATAACCTAAACACTTCAAAGAAGATCTGGGATGGAAATAAACAATCCACTCCCAAAGAAAAAAGATTCCAGTCCAGAGGAAGGTCTCCTCGGCGGAGAGAAAGATCTCCGGACCAAGGACACAAGTCTCCCCAGAGGGAGCCCTCTGAGAAAAAATACAACCTTAGAAATAGGGATAATATAAAAAAAAACTGATAGATATCAAGATATTGATATACGTCCCTCTCGATCTTTTCAGACTTCCTCGCAGAAATCGGAAAGAAGAGGACGGTCAGAACACAGGGAAGAGCACGTCAAGTCCAAAGACAAGGAACCTGCTCATCAAAATAAAAAATTACAGTTTCCAAAAAAGAAGGTAGCCAGTATTAAAGTAATCAACCATGCCGAGAATACTGAGGACACAGCTGAAAAACGGAGAATGGGCTCAGACAATGCTAGACAGCGCAGCAGAAGTGAGCATAGCTCGCAAGATCCTTATGAATCATCTGGAGACAGTGGACACGAATGAATACATTCAGGTGGAAACTGCAGATACCAGAGTTAGCAAACCTCATAAAATATATGAAATAACATTGCGTATAGAGGGGGATAAGACTAGGAAAATAAGGGGTCTCTTTTGGGATAATCTCTCCAAGGGCTATGACATCCTTCTAGCTGAAAGAGACTGGCCACCAGAGTTTGTCAGAGAGTGCCCTCATGGCGAAGAAATAATTATGCCTGCCTTCTCAAATCATATTCCAATTCATAAAAAATATACACTTGCAAGAAAGTGGGCAGTAGCCCAAGCTCCTGCATTATATAAAAACCATGTGGGATGGGATGAGGACTCTCCTCCTCACAAAATCCAGTTAAAATCACAACCTACTGCACAGAGGCAGTACCCAATTAAGCAAGAAGCTAAAAAACGGGTAAAAGAGATCCTAGATCAACTTGAATACCAGGGGGTGATTGAAACTTGCACCTCACAAATGAATAATCCTTTGTTTCCTGTCTCCAAACCAGATAATTCATATCGTCTTGTTTTGGACTACAGACACCTTAACTCATGTTGCAAAACCTTTGCAGTACAAAACTCGCATAGTGCTGCACTAATGAATAACATAGTGCGCAAAAAATACAAAACAACATTAGACATCTCTAATGGATTCTTCTGTCAAAATATAGCACCAGAGAGCAGATATTTGTCCGCGTTCTCAATAAATGGGGCGCAAAAACATTTCTGTTGTTTGCCCCAGGGGTTCAAGAACAGCCCAGGATTATTCTCAGCAAGAGTAACAGAGTTACTACAAATATATGATGATGAGGCATTATCTTATGTCGATGACATCTATCTAACAGATGATGACTTGGATACTCACTTGAAGAGAGTGAACACCATAATACTTGGGTTCGCAGCAGAGGGTTACAAATTCAACTTTAAAAAGTCAAGAATTGCCCATCTAACTGTCCTGTTTTTAGGATATGAACTATCAAGTGAAGGCAAAAGCCTGGCTGACAATTTCCTAGAGAAATGTGCTGTAATCCAAGCACCTAGAACACTAAAAAACTTACAATCAATTCTAGGTTTCCTAAATTTCGGAAGAACTTACATTATAAATTATGCAGAGAGAGTTAAACCTCTCTATGATCTTATAAAACCAGATTTTAAAAGAATCAATTGGACTCAAAAACACACAGAAATTTTGAGATCTTTACAAACAGATATGTTAGTTAAAACAAAATTACAAACACGTGATAACACACGCAACCTTGTGATTCGAGTCATCCCAGGAAGATGCGGATTCACGTACCTAACCTCTAATGAGGGAGAGAAGGTACCAATTGCATACAAATCACACTTGTACACAAAAGCTGAAATGAAATTTAGCCCAACGGAAAAAATTCTAACCGCGGTACAGACTGCTGTAGCAAAAGAACGAGTCCTAGCACAAGGTAAACGAATAATCATCGTGACACCGATACCAGCCCTGGAGGCGGTAACAAAGGCAAGCATTCCGAATGCTAAAGCACTCCATCCGAGATGGATACAATGGGCTAATTCTCTTGCTGCAACAGACGTGGCATACAAATTTGATCCCAACTTAAAAACACAAGAGTTTCTCCAATATGAATTCGAATGTCCTCCGCCGACCGAAATTCTGCCTCTAGAACATTACGGCTGTATAATATATACAGACGGATCAGCACAACCCGCAGTAGGGGGTAAACAAGCTTACAGTGCTGCATGCGTGATTGTTAAGGGTCAATGGCACGAAGGGAAATTTAAACCAGTGGTCACTAAAACGCAATCTCTAGGAGACTGTACAGCTCAAAGAGCAGAACTACTGGCATTCAAGATGGCGCTTGAAAATACCGATCGAGAATTCCCCACACTCATAGTGTGCGATTCATATTACTGCGTCCAATCTTACAATGAATACTTGCAGGTCTGGGTTCAGAATGGTTTTAAAGACGCAAAAGGTAACACAATCAAGCATAAAATGCTTTGGGAACAAGTAGTTCTTTTGCAAAAGGAACTACAAAAGACTCACGTGATACATACACTGAGTCATCAACGTGATGTTGTTCACGTTGCAGGGAATTCATTGGCTGATGAGGCCGCGAAGGCAGCTGTGCAAACGGCTTCCGTAGCTTCCATCACTCGGTCAAAAACAAAAATAGACAGCGAAATATTACAGGCTGTCAGCGCTACAGTAAAAGATGCGATAGAAACACTCCCGAAAGGCTTTCCAGTAAAGTACTCATACATAACTGTTGCAAATAATGTTCCGTTTGCTCGAATCCCTGGAGTGGGGGATAGGGCAATTCCAAACATGGAACATAGGTTAGGACTCATCATAGCGGCACACGAAGGGCTTGCTTCTGTACATGCTGGCGTTTCAGCCACAGTATAATTATTAAAACAGAGATACTGGTGGCCACAAATGAGACGACAGACAAGGAACTATGTTCTAGAATGTGAAATATGTCAGAGAATGAAGGTATCAACAGTGAGGCGACCAGCACAGACGCCCCTTCTAATCTCAGATAAACCATTAGCCTGTGTTTACCTGGACCACTGTGGTCCCTTACAAAGGGATGGTAACTATAAATATATCTTGGTCGCAGTGGATTCATGCACGAGATTCATATGGATGTGGCTCCAGCGATCGGCTGACGCCAGAACTGTTATAAAAGATTTGCGAGTCTTTATCGGCACATACGCAATTGGCATGCTACATTCTGACCAGGGTCCTGCTTTTAGCTCTCGAGCTTATAGGGAGGCCATGACCAGCATGGGCATTGCATTGCGGTACTCTTGTCCATTTCATCTTGAGGGAAACGGAATCGTAGAAAGAAAAAACCGTGACATAAAGCAATCTATAACAGCAAAGGTATTAGGTTCAGGAGCTGGGTGGGTCAAACATTTAATAAGTGTCCAACGTAGTCTTAATAACCTGCCAAGAAATTCTCTGAAAGGACTCAGTCCGTACGAACTATTGTTCGGGACTAGAATGTTGATCCAGGACCTTGATAGTCAGACTTCAGTGGTTAAAGATAAATGCTTTGATATCAAAGATCGTTTGGCTATTTTACAGGACTTAAATGAAACAAGAAAAGACCTGAGCAACATAAAGTTGAAACAGCAGCCAACAGCCACTGAAGAAAAACCACCTGTCCCAGCAAGGCCTGTCTGGATTCCAAAAGTCGGGGATCTGGTCAGAGAGAAGATCGCGGTAAAGAAGGAATTTGGGCCTTCTTACAGAAAAGCAGTTCCTGTCTTGTCTATCAACGGGACAAGATCAGTAGTACTACCGCCCCTTGCTGGTAAAAAGGAGAACCGAGTCATATCCATCGACCTGGTTAAACCACAATCATGTGGCTGATAACAAATAGTAGGCCAAGTGGACTCCCAAGAAGTAGCAGAACACCAAAGTTTGCTACATCCACAGAGGTTCAAACTGAAAGACTGATCACATTTGAAAAATCTACAGTGAAACAACAAGGACTATGCAACAAAGCAATGGAACTTAAACCTCTTAAACCCCAAATCAAAGCTTTTCATCAAGAAACACCGACCTACGATGATGTAACTACAGACTTTTCTAATGAAACAAAGCAAAATCCAAAAGCAAAAAGATATCCAGAGCAATTGGGAAAAATTGACAGAACGGCATCCGGCTACTTCATCAACTTCGATTATTTTTCTGAAGATCCAAGTGAACCAGAAGTACAGCCATCAACAAAAACTTTTAAAGACAAAGCAAAGGAACTTTTTCATCAACTAAAGGGAACCTATCTGATTTCTCCATGGAATGAAATTTGGGTGACATTAGGTGCATTTGTCCTCATACCTTGGCTCATCATGGTACTATGCTTGGGACATTTCATTGAGGGAAAATATGCTAAAATGGACACAGCAAGCCAGAAAATCAACTTGGTCCTTAAACCACACACATCTTCACATGTCGAGAAAAGAGAACTTTCTTCAGTGAACTTCACAGCCAATCCTATACCAGGCGGTGTAGCATGGGACAATACTGATTATGAAATCTATGGCCCGGTTGAAATCCTGAAGTATCCACATCAATTTAAGATCTCGTTAAGTGACTTTGTAAAACCAAGCACATTTGCTGATGATTGGGACTTTGAAAGTATTAATGATATGATGTCTGACCTAGTAATGTCTGCTAAATTTACAGAACATGATTATTTGCAGGGTTCGTCTAATTATGATCAAATGTTCTGCTACAACCACTATGGTAACCATTATCTCCATAAATCTGCACATCCTAGAAATGTTTTAAATTATAACCAATGGGAACATTGTGCTACTCCTCCAAAGGGTAGTTCTAAAACATTTTATGATAAATATTCATATTTTTCAGGGTTTAACACAAGTAATACAGAGAACATTTTATTTCAAATTGTCGAATAAGACAGGTATGAAGACCATGCTTACAAACACGAAATTGATATATTCAGATTCATTTTTTGAGCAAATGAATACATTTGGTTTTGATTTCTGGAACAATAACATTGAAGCAAAAACTGTTTGGGGTACAAAAGATTGGCAAGTACAAGGTATAGAATCATTGTTCAGAGCCTGCATGATCCCAGAACAAATTATATTTTTGAATGACACTATTCAACAAACTACCTGTCTTGGCTTAGCCAAAATCAAAGACTTAAACAAACCGTCTATTCCAAAGCCAACAACGAACAGTAATAGCTCTATAGATGTTGAGATAGACGTGAACCATATTTTAAACCAAAACAGAACACATCCTGATTGGAAACAATGGTTGTTCTGGCCCACAGACACAAATAACTGTCAAGACAGATTCCTGAACAAAATACAGGGGTTCAAATTGACCAGGCCAGACCCTAGATATTCCCAAAGACAACATCCAGGGATAGTAACTACTTACAGTGTGGGCAAGCTCTGCCTTCAATGGCTACAAACATCCACATTGGCAGAAATTAAGCAACACCTAACTTTACTTCAAGAGGGTGCTGACTTGCGTGATTTCATTATGGGACCACGCAAACAGCGTCAAAAAGGTTTCATAGCGGCCTCTATATATGCAGCTTACAATGAAGCTTGGAAAGAAACTCAAATTGAGACAGCAGAAAAACTACGGGAAATTGACCGTATTAATTTGGAAAAATCACTTTCTGTTGTGGACAATGGGTTAATGACTCTGTCCTCCAGAATATATTCACTGGACAGTATTGTGTCTTCAGCAATCGATATAATATCGCAAGACTTACTGATGTTACAACACGGTCAGTCCCAATTGCGTTCTATTGTACAACTTGGCTGGACGTTACAAAATCTGCATTCAGGCTATGTGCCTTGGCGTTTAATCAACACAACGTCACTGTTTAATATCTTTAACCTTACTGATAAACAAATCAGTTTGGCACAGAAGGGTGCTGACTATACAATTCTGAGCATTGAAAAACTTGAGAGATTACCATTGACAATGTCAGAACGACCTGTCATTGAATGGATAATACATGGGATAATTAATATCCCGATAACAACTTTCCAGTTTCAATACTGCCAAAAATATATACAGGCAGGCCAGTATGAAAGGTTGGGTAAAGGGTACATTAAGTCAACATGGAACTTGCCCTATACACACACATGTGTTAGTTATAAAGGCCAGAATGTGTTTCTTAGTGGCAATAATTGTGCAAGGTGACTAAGCGGTACACTTCTGTGTCAGGGTATTAGTTTGCATGGAGCCTGTGAAGGGACTACAAATAACCTTTCATGTCACCAGCTAGGCACACCTGCAACACAAATAGAACCATTCTTTAGGAGACTCTCGAACGGGAGTTACATTCTAATTGTAGATCGCAGATGTTGCAGTCTGCTGCCCGGAAAACCTTATCTCATAACCGTGACTACGAAGGTCATGTGCTGTGAACGAGTATTGTTCCCAAACGATGCTCGAGACAGGGAGGCAAGGTTATGGCCCAGTTTGAAAATTTCTTCTATTCGAATTGATACTTTAAGCAGAATGAAGACTGTGCTCCTACAGACGCCAACCCGGTTAACGTCATCAAAAGAAACGTATGATCTCCAAGTTGCAAGGACAACTGCAGAGATTCATTCACTGTTATCAACCAATTCCCCCATACATTTCGCAGAAATACTGAGCGAAATCTTAAATTTTTCTGATACAAGCGGAATCTCGAGTGTATTTAAGACAGTGTTTTCGGGAGCTTTAACCCCATTCAAAGCCATCCTGGGTATTTTTCCTGATTTTGTCCATTCCATCTTTGGCGGACTTCCTCTCCTTTTGGAACTAGTGGCTGGCATCCTATTTTTGATCCTGTTACTTCGCTATGGCAAACCACGTCACAGACAAGACACCAGCGACAATGGAAGAAACGATCCTAGCCATACGCTACAGGGACCGCATAACTAAAGTCCTTGGAATAGCTCGGCTTAGAGACCTGAACATGACTTGGTTTCTTTCATTTAGACCGATGTGGCAAAGTTGTGTTATGCCTGTATTAAGGTGCTTGCTATGCGGCGAAGAATGCGTGTTGGACACCTGTCTGACACTACAATCGGATGTGCCAATGGACGCAGAGACTTTGTTGGGTCCGGTAACGGCTCATGCATTGTACTGTCCCCAGCGGCTACCAATCCTGATGACGGCATTCGTGGAGACTTCACCACTACGATTGAAGAGTAGTGAAGTACAAGATGAAAGCAGCATCGATCAGGTACGACCTTCTGTCAGCTATGCTGATCGAAACATCAATGAAGGCAATCATGCTCATGAATGCATGTTAATTAATTTTTCCGAGTTAGTGGAACTTTCGCAAGAAGCAGTTGACAGTTTTTTCGAAAGTCTCAACAATATGATGTTTTCACCAGAGCAGAAAGAATGACTTTGAGCAAACTAGCACACAGCGTTCCCTACACCCTGAATTTGGCCTTCAACTTTGAAAATAAAGCAATAAGAAATTTTCTCACCAGTTTTTACGGAGAGCGGGACATTTTTTTTTCTTTCCATTTCCAAAAATATTTACAATTTTTTTGGACACTTATCTTCTGCTTAAAGTAAAACTATTCTTAGAGAACAAAATTTCTATTTTTAGCTACTCTAGAGACATTAGCTACCCTCTAGCATGTTCACAAGTATTTATGATTTTGTGATGAGATGGTCTCGAATTTTTCTTCTGTATTAAGAGCCATTTCATGTGTAATTTCCGCATTTCGTTCATGCTGATTTCAAAATATGCGTATTAGATTTTGCATTATTATACTGCTTGAAGTACATATAGTAACTATACTCATCTTTTCGTGTATTTCGCATTTCCAATTTTCAAAATGCATTTGATTGTATTTTGGGGTGGTTCGGTATACACATGCACTACTAGTTTTGTTTACTATGCCTAGATTTGTAAATATGGACATAGATTACGTGGAGTGGGTGTGATGTATTTACTATGGGTACTGTATCGATCCCCCTATTTCTGACCCTTGTTTGGTTAATAATTAACTAGCAGCCATTCAACTTCACAAAAACCCGTTATCTGATTAGCCATACAACGGCACAGAAGCCCGTTATCTGATTAGGTCATAGCGCATGCCATCTCATTAGGCAAGCACTATTTCTCCAGCCCCCTAATAGGCATACGGAGTTCTCAAAACAAATCCAACCTACAGCGACCTGGGAAATCCCCGCAGCCATTGTTTTGATTTAGCCGAGAACTTCAGTAAAGAATGTGAGAACGACCAGTTCTTATGATATCCTTATTGACGTATTTATGTCCATCCTTACGTCAATCTCGGCACCTTTCAGGTATAAATAATACCGACATTGCCTTAAGCAAACACAGGAGGTGGTGACAAGATTGGAGCAGCGAGACTTGCGGAGGAGCCCAGCTGACAGCGAAGCCCACAGACGCTGCCCCTCCTTTCTGACGCGCTGAGAAAGAGACGCTGCCTTTTCTCCTGCCGAGAAATCCAGCTCCGGCGCTTCCAGCCGCCCTTGCAGGCAGCTGGGATATCAAGCCCTGAGATAGAGATACCAGCCTTCTAAATCCCAGGTACTGAACTGAATAACCCCTTGCAGAGAATTCTTGAAGCAGACCCTTGGCAAAGCAAACTTAACTTAAACTGCTACTTATCTACTCCCGCCCACGTATTAGGCTTAGGTCAGGTACATTGGGGTAGGCGTAGTTAGAAGCACCAGTTGAGTACGATTAGTCAATGTATATATGTATGTATCTATTTTATCCATTTTAAGTATCATATGGCTAAGAAACCATATCAATGCTTTTACAGTATTATTTTATAATTCTGTTTTTACTGTATGCACTCTACTTAACAATAAGTATTGCAATAATAGTGATTCATTTCTCTTGTATGAGAAAAGAGACTGATCCATAAATAACATCTTTTATTGAACACGCCCGTCACTTCCTTTTCTCTACAATCCGGTGAAACTAAGAATGCACTGAACTGACTGAGTAAAATAAGTTGTCTTTTGTTTTCACACGACTCTAGAGATACACTCTTGATTAGGGGAGAGCAAAGTTGTCATGTTCTATGGTTGTCAGAAACTAAATCCCTTCTTGTCTATCCAGGGAGGTTAAACTCCTCCTTGTCTATTCGAGAAAGTTTCTAGTGAACTCTGAGCTAGCTGGCAAACACTAAACTTTAAGTCTAATATCGTCAGTAGAAGACCTAATTAACCTCTGTCCTACGTCTATACTATTGAAGATATTATTCCAATGCGCAGAGCCTGTTGGGATAATAGGAACTACACTACATATTGAAGTACAAGACGAGAGACACACGGAGGTGCTGGAACTAAACATAATAGATGCACCTCAATGTGAGCTTATACTGGGGATGCCATGGTTGAGTTACCACAACCCCTCCATTGATTGGAAAGCTAAGACAGTGCAGTTCCTGCCGGAATTTTGTCAGGAACATTTAGTTCCATGTGTAGTGTTGCAGGTGGCTGTGTTGGCCAGTCCTTTTCTAGTGGCCACGGCCGCTGAGAAGGAGGTCGTACTCCCGGTGCAGTATGTGTCTTACCATGATGTGTTCGGCGAAAGCAAAGCAGAAACATTGCCTCCTGATATGGAGTATGACTGCCGCATAGACCTGGTGGATGGTGCCACTATTCCCTCATGTAGAGTGTATGCCTTGTCTGTTCCCGAAACCACCCATTTGAAGCAGTACTTGGACCATCATGTGAGCATAGGGTTCATTAGACCATCCCGCTCCCCTGCAGCCTCTCCTTTGTTTTTTATAGCGAAGGCCAATGGGGATTTGAGGGCATGTGTAGACTACCGCGTCTTGAATAAAAACACCACCCGTAACAGATACCCTCTCCCCCTCATACCAGCTCTGCTTGATCAAGTGAGGGAGGCAAAGATCTATACCCGCTTAGACTTGTGGGGTGCTTATCACTTGGTCAGGGTCCGTGAGGGGGATGAGTGGAAGACAGCTTTCAAGACGCAATATGGCCTGTATGAATATTTGGTCATGCCCTTTGGACTATGTAATGCCCCGGCGGCCTTCCAATTTTTCATTAACGACGTACTGAAAGAGTACATAGATCTTTTTGTAGTTGTCTATATTGACGACATCCTGGTTTATTCTATGGAGGTTTCTAGCCACACAGAACAGGTGTGTAAGGTGTTAGACAAGTTGACAGAGCACCGACTGTACGTTAAGTTGAGCAAATGTGGATTTGGGGTGACCGAAGTTGAGTTCCTGGGGGTGATGCTTAGTCCTAAAGGTTTACAGATGTCTGAGCGCGAGGTGCTAGCGGTTCAGGAATGGCCTACCCCAAAAAATGTTAGAGAGGTCCAGAGCTTTCTGGGCTTCGCTAATTACTATCGCCGCTTCATTCTACACTTCTCACAAGTGGCTGTTCCCATCACCAAGCTATTGAGGAAGGGGGTGCCTTTTGTATGGACTAGGGAGGCTGGGGAGGCATTTGAGAGTCTGAAGACCTCGTTCATCACTGCTCCTGTGCTTTCCCATCCAAATCTGGAACATCCATTTGTGGTAGAGGCTGATGCTTCTGATGAGGCCATAGGGGCGGTACTATCTCAAAGAGACCCAGGTACAGGACAGCTCCATCCAGTAGCTTACCTATCCAGAAAATTGAGTCCTGCTGAGCTTAATTACACAATAGCTGAGAAAGAACTCCTCTCCATCAAGAGAGCTTTCCAGGAGTGGAGACAGTATTTGTGGGGGGCCCGTCATGCCATCACAGTGTACACCGACCATCGGAACCTACATTATATGTCATCTGCAAGACATCTCACGCAAAGACAAATGCGATGGATGTTGTTCTTTGCGGAATATGAGTTTGTGGTCACATTCAGGCCCGGTAGCGAGAACCGCAAGGCAGATGCGTTGTCCAGACAAATACTGCCGGCCCTGCCCAAGAATGAGGACACTCAGGCCATAATTCCGGCAACTAAGGTGGTGTGTGTGGTGAGAGCCGAACACTTCCTAGAGGAGGTGAAGATACATCCATTCCCTGGGGGTTGGAATACTTGGGCAGCTGGTAATCCTGAAAGAACAGTGAGACAGGGGTTGCCTTTCCAGCATGATTGTTTGTTCTTGCCCACTGTTCAGTTACAGAAAATGGCTTTTCTTTGGTGCAAAGAAGTGCCCTTGGCAGGACATCCTGTCATATGTAAGACTATCACTACGATACAAAGACATTTTTGGTGGGAAACATTGTCCAAGGATGTAACATTGTGGGTGTCACGATGTGATGTATGTGCCAGGGCAAAAGGAGTGAACACTAGGAAGGCAGGGAAACTCATGCCTATGCCTACCCCTAATCGACCTTGGCAGAAAATTAGTTTGGATTTTGTGTCGGGTTTACCTACTGATCAGGGATACTCTGCCATTCTAGTGGTTGTAGACAGCCTCACAAAGATGGGGCACTTTATACCTTGTAGGAACCTTCCAACAGCAGGACAGACAGCCCAATTGTTAGCCAGCAACATCATACGGTTGCATGGGATTCCGAGAGTAGTCGTCTCAGATCGAGGACCCAGTTTATCGCCCATTTTTGGCGCATGTGATGTCGTGCGTTGAACATAGAGTCGTCTCTCTCCACAAGTTTCCATCCCCAGACTGATGGCCAAACTGAGAGGCTAAATCAGACGCTGAAGAAGTATCTGAGGTGTTATTCAAAAGAGGCTCATGAATCGTGGGTTGATTTGTTGTGGATGGCGGAATTGGCCTACAATAACGCATGGCACAGCTCCACTGGTATGTCTACTTTTAAGGCCAATTTCGGTTATGATGCTACCACCTTGCCCATAGACATACTAGAGGATGTGAAGAACCAGCCTTTAATGAAGGAAAAGGTGCAGCTACTGAAAAAAGTACACAAGGGTGTGCAGGCGCACTTGATAAAGGCAAAAGAGGTGTACAAGATGTGGGAAGATCGGCATTGCATGAAGGGTCGCCGGTATGAAGTGGGGGACAAGGTTTGGTTGTCAACAAAAAACATTCATTTCAAACTGCGAAGTGTATTTCACCCCCGTTATATTGGTCCTTACCCAATTGTGAAAAGAATCAATCCAGTGGCCTATAAATTGAAGCTGCGGAGGTCGCTGAGAATACACCCGGTGTTTCATGTGCAGTTGCTAAAACCTGCTTTGACCTCTAGGAGGGTGGCTCCTCTGCCTGTGGTGTGCGATGGAGGGCTTGAATATGAGGTGAAGAGCATCAGGGACTCTAAGTGGCGTAGGGGTGTGCTCTGGTATCCTGTGTCATGGAAGGGCTATTCTGCCGAGGACGGCTCGTGGGAGCCAGTGATGAATGTCCATGCCCCGAGGGAAGTTAGATCCTTTCATAAGAGGTACCCTGCTAAGCCTGGTCCTAGGAGGCGCTAGGGACGGGGACGTACTGTCAGGATCCCGTAGCCGAGCCTACCTAATTTGTTGTACTACAAGTCCCATCATCCCGGTGTGTGTTCCTGGAGTATAAATAAGGGCGGGACCAGGAGACCTTGTGCGTGATTTGGTTCATTTCCTGTTTCCTGAGGTTCCTGCATTGGTGGAGGTCTCCTTGCTATGTATCAGTCATCTCGGAGATTCCTTGGTTACGTGCTGATTCAGCTCGGGTTCCCGAGCGCTGTGTTTGCCTAGTGCCTTTCCTCTTGGCCCCTTGCTTCCGGGTCGATACTCTTCGTCTCTATGGTTGTTTGGAAGCTGGCTGAGAGCTAGCTGCTTACGGAGTGTGCGGAGGATTCCAGACGCCCGAAGCGTGAGTAAAACGCTTTCTGACTTGTGTTGAACTTTGGTTAATACCGTCGTGGGTCTTGCCACTGCCACGACGGGTTTTCATTTTTTGTTTGCATCGTGAGCGGAGCGCTGGGGCATTGCTACGCGCTACCGTTACGAAGTCCCACAATAGCTGGGGGGAGTTGGAAGTTTCATTGCATGTGCCAAAGCAGAAAGTAGTGGGTGGCTCTACACTTTTCCGTATTTGGAGACTGGTGTTAAAGTTCGTTTGTTTTCGAATGCTAAAGGAAATTTGTACTGAACTATTACAACGGAAGATAGTAGTAGGAGGCTACATCTTACTGTTTGTTACCTGATACTTTGTTATCTTCAGATCGGGTGATGGAACCCTTTTCTGATGACTTTGGATATATGTAATTTTGGAAGGGATAAGGAGAAGGGTTTCTCTTTATTCTGGGAACCGTTTCAAAGGAGCATCATTTCAGTATGAACATTAATACTAGGGGGTGCGTTTACCCACTGATATGTTCCTAAATAAGTATTTCACAAATATGTATGGGTCTGAGGAATAACTTGTCTTTTCTATCATTAGGAGGAGGGAGCAGAAACGTGTTCAGTTATATATATATATATATATATATATATATATATATATATATATATATATATTCACTGAAAAAACCATAGGTTATAGACCATATATAGTTAGGAATTAGCATTTACAAAACCTTGAAAATTCACTGAAAAAACCATAGGTTATAGACCATATATAGTTAGGAATTAGCATTTACAAAACCTTATTTTACTCACACAAAACCATTGAAATTCCATATATAGTTAGTTGCACTAACTATATATCGCGCACCCGCAATCCACTGCTGATGATGTCACATATTACATCATTCATGACATGGTCAGTGACATCACTGATGACATCACTGATGACATCTCAAATGACATCACTGATGACATCACTGATGACATCACTGATGACAACATCCAGTGACTGTATGTTTCTGTAAAGTTAAAATATGTCTTACATATTGAAGAATGAGTGGATGTATAAGTGTCTGGATGAAGGATTTAGTAGGTGCATGACTGACTGTATAAGTGAGTGATTAAATGTGTCTCACTGAGTGCATGGGTTAGTGACTAAACTGTTTTAAATTGTGCATCATTGTGTCTGTTGTTCTGTAATCTGATGCATGTGTTGATCATTAGCTATATGACTAACTATATGGGTTATTGATTGGTTGCCCAAGTATTTGTATGGGAGACTGTGTGTGTGTGTGGGTGTCTGGGAGGTGTATGACTCTGTGCATAGATGTGTGAGCAGTTGATTCACTAGATGTATGGGTTCAAAAGTGCATGTGGAAACAGCTGTATGGGCGGTTGACTGTGTGCATGAGTGTATTGGTGAGTGAATGGATATCTCAGTGCTACATGTCAAAGTAAGTACATATGTAAAACACAGTACATGTGAGAGTTGACATATATAAATAACTGTGCATAAGAGCCAGTGAATGTGTGAGTGGCTGTATGGATCATTTTGAACTTGTATCAGGGATTGTATAAGAGAGTAAATATGTGTTAGTATATGTTTCAATAAGTAAGGTGTGTATACCTATATAGTTGAGGAAATGGAGGTGTGATTGATTCTTTGCAAGACTGACTAGGTGTGTGAGTAACTCCATGGATGAGTGACAGTCTGTGAGTGTCTGTTTACACTGAGTGTATCTAAGGTTATATTAGAGTCTGAAGAGGTTCATCGTATCATCACATGAATGATGTCATCAGTGATGTGATCAGTAATGTCAAATGAGATGTCATCAGTGATGTCATCAGTGATGTCATTTGAGATGTCATCAGTGATGTCATCAGTGATGTCACTGACCATGTCATGAATGATGTAATATGTGACATCATCAGCAGTGGATTGCGGGTGCGCGATATATAGTTAGTGCAACTAACTATATATGGAATTTCAATGGTTTTGTGTGAGTAAAATAAGGTTTTGTAAATGCTAATTCCTAACTATATATGGTCTATAACCTATGGTTTTTTCAGTGAATTTTCAAGGTTTTGTAAATGCTAATTCCTAACTATATATGGTCTATAACCTATGGTTTTTTCAGTGAATTTCATAGGTTTTTTAATAGCAAATGTTTATAGTTTTTAAAAATAATAAATTTTAAAGCGAATTTTATATTCTATAATTATGTCATTTTTTTTTTTTTATTCTTTTCAGTGCGCTCCCGGGGCGCGGACCGGTGAACACACGGGTAAGCGCAATCTTGCGGCGCGCCCCGGGGCGCGTACCGATGAGCGTCCCGATAGCGCTATTGCCGCGAACGAAAACAACATCGTGACGTATTGCGTAGCCGCCACGCCTTGCGTCATAAGACACGTATCGCGTAGCCGCGAGATGCGTCCTATGACGCACCGCGTAAGCGCACCCGGAAGCGCATGCGATCGTGCAACGTAAACGCCCCGATGCGCTTATGAAACACGCCCCGGGACGCGCCCCGGGGCGCGTAGCGTAAGCGCGTCAAACCATGTGACTTTAAAATAACACTTTTCATTGGTTCAGAACTTTTTTTTTTCCAAATTGTGTGAAACCCACCCATTTCTCTCACTATTGCTTTGTACTTGGAGAGAGCAAGAGCTGTTCTGTGTACTGTCTTCATCTCCTACTTTCCTGATCTACAGCAATGGCTGCAAGAGAGTCATCCAGCAGTGATTCCGACGGATTTTTAGATGAGGACCCTCCTCAGCAGAAGAAAAAAGACCATTTCATCTGGAAATTCTATGACATCCCTGAAGGACAAAAAAAAGTCAATGCTCCAAAAGTAACCTGCAAAATATGTGGTAGTACTTTATCCAGAGGCAATCCTCTGAAAAAATATAGTTTTGGAAATGCCAATTTAATCAGGCATGTCAAAAGAAGACACCCAAACAACTTTGCCAGGGAGAGTGTCAGAGAGCTGGCACGGAATTTACCCACAGATGGCGGCAGCACCTCCACTGGTGGAGCAACACCTTCGGGACCACCCCGTGGAAGAATGGTCCCTAACATACAGCCGGTGTTTGCAGGCATCAAATTTCTGTGCACGGAGTGTGACGAACTGCTCTACTATGGGGAGCAGAGTGTTGAACTCATTGCCATAAAGAAACAGCAACACCGCTGCACTGCCAGTCCCTAAATTTTCACATTTTTTTGCTCCTGTTGAGCAGTTTTGGAATCCCTGTTTTTGTTTTTCCCCTGACAAAAATCCAAAAAAAATATAAAATCGTTTTAAAAAGTCTAAAAAAATATAAAACAACAAAAACAAAAAAAAGTTCTTTTCAGAACTACCTCCAATTTATAAAAAAATGCTATTTAAAAAAAAAAAAAAGTCTGTCATTTTTTATCTCCATGGTACGCTCCCCCGTACGCTCCCCGGTGCGCGTACCGGGCGCTCCACCCGCGAAAATCAATTTTGTTTTTAATTTATTTTTTACCCGCGGGACCCTTTTATGGCCCCTACATCAAAACTATGGGGTCAGGGGGGTGTACCCTGCCCCCTTTTGCTCATTTCCCCCTTTGATTTTTGCCACCTCTTGTGTCTCAATCCTACCGAGACACAAGATGGCGGCCTCTGCGGACTGTTTCGAATGTTTACAGACACCCGAGAACCAATCAGCTTGCCGTGCGCAAGTCGCGTGGCGCGCCCGGAGCGCTCCCCGGTACGCGCACCGGGGCGCGGCTCTAGGTATATATCTTTTTTTAAACCTAATTTACTCAAAATTCACAGGAGCACATATCTTGAGACCTAGCAAAGGCACATCGGGGAAACAATATCTACAATTTTGCCAAGTTTCGTGGAAATCCATTCAGCCGTTCGAGCTAAAAGTGAGTCCAACCGCCCTATGGAAAAATGAATGGGAAAAACGCGTTTTGGGACCCCCTTTTTTCTCGGCCCCCCCTTGACAAAACCCCCCCAAATTTTCAGGGGCTGCTCAGAAACAAAATGTTCAATTTTCCTGAAAATTCCGTCCACAAACGACAAAGTTATTAGACATAGAATTTTCAAAAATCCCATAGAGAAAAAATCCTAACTATATATACCTACTGGCGACTGCCAGTAGGTAATATATATATATATATATATATATATATATATATATATATATATATATATATATATATATATATATATATATATATATATATATATCTACATTAACCCTGGGCGTCCGAATCGGCTATGCCCACGGAGTAGGCGTAGTGTTGCCTCCTACGCATTTTGCGTAGACAGCGTAGCCGGCAACACTAAGCCCACTCTGTGTGCGTAGCCGAGTCGGCCGCCACCCGCCTCCCTCCCGCCCTCCCCTACATACAATATTTAAGCAAAATACCCTTAATAAAGCAATTTTAAAGCATTTACCATGTCCGGGGCTCATCCGGGGCTCCCTCTTGGAATAGCGTCCCTTCATAGATACCAATGCGCATGCGCGGGCGGCCGCGCATGCGCATTTCTCGGGAGAATTGGTATCCATGACGACGCGATTCCAAGAGGGAGCCCCGGACGAGCCCCAGACACGGTAAATGCTTTAAAATTGCTTTATTGAGGGTATTTTGCTTAAATAATGTATGTAGAGGAGAGCGGGAGGGAGGTGCGTAGTGGGGCTATGCGGAGTGAGGGAGTGGGCGTAGCTTCTCGCCCATTCCGCGTAGCTCCGCGGAGCCCCACTACGCCCACTACGCCCGGGCTTAATCTACATACAGCAGCAGGAGGGCACTTTTGGAGGTCCTGAGCCAGGTGAATAGAGAGACATTAGCGAGAATGAAATGAGAGTAGTATTTCCTACGTGTAATATAACCTTGGGGTGTTTTCTTTTTCAGCTATCCCTTCCCTGCTGTTCCCTTCCGTCCCTCCCTGTTTTCTTTATTTCCCTCGCCCGATTACTCGAACACCTTGTGTATTTATATATCAGTGTGTTGGTGAGGTCAGGAGGTGGAGACTATATTGCTGCAATTGGACCCTGCGGAGTGCACCCTGACATCATGGGTCGGTTGAGCTCTTCCTGAAAGGTGACCACTTCCTAAATCCACCCCCACTGACTTCGCATGACTGAGAGATCAGATAACACAGCAATACAATAGAGCAGAGGGAAAGCGTGTAAGGGATCCTGCTGACACAGGACAACACAATGCTGGCGGGAGGGAAGGAATGTGAGATTTATATAAAGATCTGTACAATGCACATGCCAACACATCAGAGACTCGCTCATTGAGTCTACACCGCATAAAGACACCAAACATACCACAATTAGCTTACACTTAAACACTGCACATTCCAACGGTGGGAGGGTGATGATAGGGAGTGAAAAGAACACAAGATAACACAAACAAAAGCGCACCATGGTTGTTTTCACTTCCCTGAAGCACAATAAGCTTGAACAAACAAGCACCCCTTCAATGTACAAATCACATTTACGATGTATGTGGCAGAGTTCTTGATTTTCATAGGTCCAGGAGTGATTAAGTAGTTCATTTAGTTCAGTTTTTAGCTTTGCATTCTGGGAATTGTAGTGCTGATTTTAAAATGGGATCAACACCGTAGCTAAAATGCATTACCAAAAGGCTGCATAGTTTGCTGCAAAAGAGATTCTGATGTGCAAAGCCTGCAAATGAGCCCTTGCCACCCCCCTCTTGCGGTGAGCGCTCGCGCATTTGTGTCTCTGTTTGTAGTCCCGTTAAAGGGGCCGGACCTGTTAAAGGCCACACAGGCTGGCAGCAGTGGGAATGCCGCACACGGGATGCTGGAAGGGCGAGGGCTGGGGGCAGCAGGTGCATGTTTAACCTGAACTGCAAAAATAAACCAAGACAATGCTAGTGTCACTGTCCTTATATAGCGCCTTTTCACTGCACGGTCTCAAGGCGCTTGCTTTGGGAACCCGTCATGGCTTTTCCCTGTGAGATAACCCGTACTGGGCATCCCCAAGGTGAAAGCCAGGCATCTCGCCGCAGGGGGGCCGTAGTGGAGATTAAGCAAGCTATTGCCCAGAGTTGCAGAGTGTGAACCCATGATTCGAGTAGGCACCGAAGTGAGAATTATCGAGTCCATGGACATTTGGGCTCAAGACCCTGCCGCGTCGGGAATTGAACCCTGGTCCCGGGTCTGACCTCTGCTTCAGGGTCTGCCTCCTTTAACAAGTGAGCCACACTTCTCCGCTAGTGTTCGAGTGAATACGCATAGTATATAACGTAGGAACTCCTGCTGACATATCAAAATAAATCCATATGTAGAGGGAGCAAAACATGTTTTTTTCTATTCATTTGCAGCAAGCAGTAAGGGGTATCTTAAATCATGTAACGAGCCCTGAATAATGCAGGAGAAAGGGATTCTTCAGTGTTTGGGGTTCTTTATAAAATAGACACTTAGGACCAATTACTGCTGATCGACAACATGAGTGAACTGGCTAAGAAAACATAAATCACGGGGACGAGGCTGTGCCTTTGATACTTTATCAGTTTGTCACCTGAATTACGTCACTGACGGTTGCAATCAATGGGAAGATGGGCATCGCATTTTTCGTTTCATATAAAAGATACGAAACGAGTGGCATCTATTTTATAGTCCAAATTGCAATCTTCATGTTCTGCTGTTTTGATTTTCCATTGTGCCACGGGAACCCCTTGTTTGCATCACTGGATCTGGAAGGAGAACAGTCACATGTTTGCCTCAGACACATATCTTGACATTTAATTTGCGTGCTTGGTAATGGTTCTGCTAAGTATAGGCAATGAGCATGTTGTGTTGCGCTGCAAATTGCATACTTTGCTGTGCATTGATTAATCTTTGAAGTGCAGAGATATCAGCACATGTAAAACTTGTTCGGGCAGAACCTGGGCACAGCACGCACACTGCGTTGGGCACAATAGGTTTCCTCACTCCTTCGTTTTGCCCGAGAGTAACAGCTCAAAATATAGGTGTTCTGTCCTGATCTAATTTACCTGCCTGGGCTGGGGGCGTCTGCTTTTGTTTTTGCACTGATGGCCCACAAAACACAGAGAGCTGTGCCTCTCCACCAGTGGGGTCCCGTCAGTGCTTCTTTCCCCTATGCCTGCGCAGGGAGTCACCTGTAACATCAGTAGTAAAGTTTAAGGCAAGTCTATATGTATATACTGTGCATTGATCAGGAAAACAATGCTTCTGAAACATTTTTATGTTTGGGCGCCAACTATTGATGATGTTGCCCATAAGCTCTCAATGTTTCAGCATGTGACCTCAATTTTCAGACTTTTTTAACTGGTGCCCCACTTACTTTATAGTCACTAAACAACTAACATCTATAACTAAACACTTATAAGGTCCCAAAGGCGAGACCTATTGGCTATGCCAATGCTTATTTAATTGGTCTGCCAGTCTTCTGCAACTAGGTCCTTCGACTATCTGTGCAGAACATGAATGTTGTGTGTATATACTTATCTATGCATGTACAGGAGTTGTGTGCACCATGTGTGGTATAGACATCCATAGCCACACTGGAAACCATTTTTAATTTACTACTTTCAAGTGATACCTATGATGGAGGGTTGATGAGAGCCCAGACAGCAGAAGGAATTTCCATGATTCTCAAATAACTCTCCATCAATCCTCTACAGGAGTGTTAACGCGGGATTTCTAGTCTATTGTTATAGATCTAGATCCCAACTCCGGTGGACTGAACCGTTGGTACCTGTCATAGAGTAAAAGGCAATCTACTACTAGGTCAATCAGTCAATGACTTACGCCACTCTAAAGAACCACTTAAGCTTAAAAAGTTTAAAAGTTTATTACAAAGCCAAACTTAACTGGAGATACAAACATCTCAATATAAGGTTCAAAAGATATACGGGTATCAATACAAACATGAATTTTCTAAATGCTCTTAGTCGGCAGAAGAATATTACCAAAACCAATTAAAAAATCATCAAAGTTGCAAGAATAGACACAAGCTGTAGCTTATGAGTCATTTACAGAAAGGAAAGAAATCAGATTAGACTGTCCCTACACTAGACTAAATGACATCCCTACTTAGCAAGATCTTAACCTAAAAAAAAAAAGGTGTCAGCAGTGGTGACTTCCAAAGAAGAACACACACTTCCCTTAGTCTTTGTTCCAAAAACGATGTCTCGCAGTTCCCTATCTGCCTACCCATCCGCTCTCTTAGGTTCCTCAGATCATCTGCCTTAACTCCACCCCGGGGTACTGTCCCTAATACAAAATCACATTTACAATAGAAACGCCCTTTGGAGACACCCCTTAGAGACGCCCCTCACGTGGTGTTGGTTCTGGTATGTTCCATGCTGGTACTCCTCTGGGCCCATCGTTAGCGTTGACCTTGCTTCCCAGGCTCCTCTCCGGCAAGACGGTACCCCCAGGAAATTCCTGAAGACTCCTCCAGGCCTGTGCCTGGCTCTCTTGAACAAAAGTCTATTCATCACTCTCTTGATTAAAACCTCCTCGCACCTGCAAACAGACACTTGTACTGTGGGCCCCAAATTCCGGCTTCCACCATATCTTTAAGTCGTAAACCATTCGAACAAGCTCCACAAAATGTGCACGACCTTTCTCTAACGAGCACATACAGATCAAACGAAATGACTTTGTCTATTCAGGCCTATCTAGAATTACATGAACAGGCCTGTGCACTCTGCAAAACATTTAATTTCTTCTAAACAGTATTCTAACTTATTACACACAATGATTATATGAAACACTTCTATAAAATATATTTTTCAGTTCTATGATCTATAATACTTTGAATTACAATAACATCAAAATCCACCATCGTGTAAGAGTGTAACAGCATCTTGTACTCTATGTGAACTGCCATGTGGCCTACACATTTCTACGTTTAGCAGAATTACATTTTCCCCTACAACAGCCACATAACATGGGATTTCAACATCATTCCAACATTACTACAATCATCTACATTATTTCTTCACACTTGATATAAGTATTCTAATTTAATTAAACACTATTATGCATTTTCACTCTATAGATTCGACACTCTTATATAATGTTTACTAAACTAATATAACGTGCTTGTAAATATGGTGCACTTCTATATTTTTCTTGATTTGCGCTCTCTCAATCCCCCCTTTGATGACTTTTAGTAGGCATCATCATTACAACACCATCCCTGAGGTATGGTCTGAGTCAAACTGAAGTCGTTGCAGTACCCCCTCGTTTCATCATTTCTAGAGCCTTTAGACTCCTGTACTGGTTATCCTGCATCGCAGTCAATCTCCTCTCTTGCCTTCTCATGGTTCTTTGCAACCGGTTTGATCTATACCATTGGTACAGCCGCACCAATCCCCACAAAGTGATTATACAAATCACTATTATGATGATAGGTTTCAGTATGTACCAAATAATATTCTTTCCTAGGTTGGCAAACCAACCTCCAACTTTACCCATTCCTTGACCTACTTTTTCCCACACTGTTACCTTTGTAAAATTCTCAATTTCATGGTGTATTTCAGTAATGTTCCGAATGTACTTTTCTAAAGGTTTTGAGTTGTCTGGAATGTAAGTGCAACATTCCTGGACCTTCAAAGCCTTACAGACTCCTCCCTCTTTGGCTAACAGGACATCTAGAGCAAGTCGGTTCTGAAGAACCATTGCCCTTATCGATTGCATTTCTCCCTCCACCAGCATTAGTGACCTAGCAGTACTGGCGGACAACCTATCTACAACTGTTGCCAATCTTCTAATCTTGACATCATTTAGTGCTATCCCTAGAATAGGAAACATAGCACCGAATACGTCTCCAACTACCTCCTCAGCGCTTACATCCCTTCTTCCTCTAGCTTGAGTTCCTCCCTCTATAATTTCCAAATCCTTAGCATGGTATATTTTGGGGAAGACAATTGCCAAATAACATGATCCATACCAATTATCTGGTAGTTTCACGTATGCATTTCTTCCACAGACAAAATATACATTTGGGATCACCTGCATTTCTTTCAAGAAGTCTTTCGAATAGTATTCTGATTGGAAAGCATGTTCACAACTCACTTTTCCCACAAACACATTCTCGTAATAGGTTTCACCCCTATGTATACACAGTTTCCCCTTTTTCTCTCGATCTAAAGCTATTGGACCATTGCTACCCTTTCTTTGGTGTGCCCTTTCTTCCTCGGTCCAATTTGTTTTCCATTGACCTGAAGCTTTTAAAATCTTCTGTCTCCTGTATCGATCATCCACCTGTCCTACAAACTTTTTCTCAATTTCTGACACTTTACAAGTCAAATTATTTCTTCGAGCGTGTGAAGTATCTAATGTTTTCCAGGGAAGGAAAAATTTCTGTAATCTGTCTTCACTCTTATAATAATCCCACTTATTTAAATGCTTGTAGTTCGGCACTTCTGGTAAAATAGCATCGAAATTCGAAAAATAGTATTCAAACCCATCACGTTCATAAAATATGCTCAGCAACAAACTACATGTGAGTCCATAAGTCAATGGAAGATGATGATATCTGATACCTTCTTCTACAGAGGCTGGCAATTTCATGCACACATAACAATTCTTAGCCTCCATAACATCGATATATTCATAAAGCAATTTAGCATACGCATTTGATTTAAAATTTCCCTGTGATTCATCTACATGTAACCTACGAGTCTCTGCTGCTAGTAAAGCTTTATCTTTCTCTGGATTGTCCCCCTTTTTACCAGCAATAGTAGGTTTCTGTGTCGATACAATTTTTGCTTCCTTTGCAGCCTTTTCTTCATTTTCATGTCCCACTACATATGATATAGTAACTACTAAAGCTATAAGAAAAATCACTCCCACTAAAAGTGTGTCTACTATACATTTGGCCCTGCGGTTCGGGTTGCCAACCTCCATGATCTCAAACCGTGTAGTTCCAGTTTTCTTTCACAGCACAATGTCTCTTTTCGAACCACACCTGGAAGCTGATAATCTTCTCCGCAAGATCAGTCTTTGTGTTCTATAGCAACAAACAACCCTAGCCCTTCTCCGTCCACTAAATGGAAGTCCCTAGTTTCTTCTTCTTCCACTTGGCGCTAGGTTATCTCTCAATTTGTTATTTACAAAGTCTTTCACACAGTCTTTTTAGCAATCTGAAATTATACGTGTTCCAGCGACTCTAATCACAGCTTCTAATATTTCCAAACGAAGAAGGACCTCCCCAAGTATTGACCTCCTTGGACAACAAGTCGGGAAATCTATTCTGTTTAAAACCAGGTCTCTTATTCCACTCAGATAAGGAGGATAGGGGATATTGAGTGTCAGCAACCCTTCGACTTCCACTCCCGGTATCAACAACACTATTGCCACTGTTATGATGGGGTCAGTACTGATCAGGGTCACTTCCCTCACCCTCCCATATCCCTGTACACTGGACATCTGCAGCGAGGTAGGTCCACTCAGGAGTAGCGTATCTTCTGCTAGGCACGCGCACCCTCCTCGATCTTCTCGGACCTTCCTGTTCCTGTCCTAGTGTACTTTCGTTCAAATCCGAGTCTTCAGATACAGGGGCAAGAGTTTTCTCTGGAGCTGGCTTCAAGCTTGGCCTCTTCCTTCTTTCAGGCCAACTATCTTCTCCACGCCTTGTTCTCCTGTATCTTGTTCTCCCATTCAGTTCTTGATCACTCTGGGCTTGATATGGGTCTGAGCCGTATTCACAGCAACTTTCTCCTTCTGTGGCAACTTCAGTTTCACTGCCGTCCTGTCCTTCTTCTTCTTGTTCTGTAGCGCTCCCAACTTCCTCCGACACCCCCACAGCTTGACTGATCCCCTCTAGTGGTTCGCCGTCTACAGCTGGGTTTTCATCCGCGAGAGGAGCTGTTTCTTCCAGGGGTGCTGGAACTCTTTGAGTATGGGAAGCGTGAATCCAGTTAGGCAGCCCTCCACACTTCACAGCGGTATTCGTTGTCAGGATCACTTGATAGGGGCCCTTCCAACGTACGTCTAAGCAGTTCTTCCGGACGTGCTTCTTCAGCAAAATCCAGTCACCTGGGCACAATTCGTGACATAGATCTCTTGAAGATGGAACTTCAGCAGCCTGCACCTGAAGAGACACAGAATGAATGGCGTCAGACAGACCCTTGCAGTAATCCAGGATCAGGTCATCTGTAATATTCAACAAAGCTGTAGTTGGTACAGACGGAAGTCTCATTGCCCTCCCCATTAACACTTCATGTGGAGAGAGACCTGTCCTCCTGTCTGGTGTGCTACGCATACTCATGAGTACCAAGGGCAGAGCATCAGGCCAACTTAAGGAAGTCGATGAACATACTTTGGCTATTCGGGACTTCAAAGTGCCCTTGATCTGCTCCACGATACCTGAAGCCTCTGGTCGATAGCTGCAGTGCAACTTCTGATCAATGTTCAATGCAGAGCAAAGCATTTTCACAACTTCACTGTTGAAATGAGTTCCTCGATCTGATTCCAGGGAGGTCGGCACCCCGAAGCGCGGGATCAACTCTCTAAGCAACAACTTTGCTACTGTGAGTGTGTCGCACCTGCGTGTAGGGTATGCTTCGACCCATCTGGAAAATATGCATACAACCACCAGAACATACCTGAGGCGGTTGCTTTTTGGCATCTCAATGAAATCTAATTGCATTCTGTTGAAAGGCCCCCAGACCTCCCAATGTGACTCATTGTAACTGGTGTTCTTTTCCCTACGTTCAGTTGTTGACAAGTAACGCATCTCCTACAGACTGCTTCTGCTGCAATCCTAAACTTAGGGCAATACCAAGTCTGACTAAATACCCTCAGCATGGCATCTCTTCCTAAGTGTACTGGACCATGTATCTGTCGTGCCATGGGATTCGCAAATTCCTCAGGTAATACTGCCCTACCATCTGCTGAAACCCAGAAGTCCATTTCACTTTTCACACAACCTGCTGTTTCCCATGCCTTTTTCTCAGAATCAGGTGCATTCTCTTGCATCTCTTTTAAATCCTCCCAAGTATCAACTGTTTCTAGCATCATATTTAACTCTGTCTTTTCCTGAGCCCCACCTACTTCCACCTCCGTGAAAGAATATCCGTGCTCAGCACAATAACGGGCAACTTCGTCTGCATATCTATTACCTTGTGACACAAAATCTGTATTTTTGGTGTGGGCTACGCATTTGACAATTGCAATTGCAGCTGGACCTTGTAATGCTTCTAACAACAGTCGCACAAATTCCCCATTTCGAATAGGCGAACCAGAGGAGGTCATGTAACCTCTCTGAGACCACAACTGCCCAAAATCATGAACTACACCGAAACCATATTGGCTATCCGTATAAATGGTGACTCTAATGTTGCTACCTGCCATACAGGCACGTGTCAATGCAATGATTTCTGCTACCTGAGCGGAGTGTACTCCTTCCAGGCAAGCGGCTTCCACAACTCCAGTAATGGTGCAAATAGCATAAGCTGCTCTCAACCGACCAGTATCGTCTCTTAAACATGAGCCATCAACAAAGAAAATTTCATCAGGGTCGATCAACGGCTAATCCACGATATCTGGTCTTGGCTTCGTGCATAGTTCAGTCACATCAAGGCAGTCGTGATCTTCACATTCCTCGCCTTCAATTTCATTTGGAAGTGGCATCAATGTAGCAGGATTCAAAACAGAGCACCTCTTAAGGGTCACGTTCTCCGCAGCAAGTATAATTTGCTCATAGCGCGTGAGCCTACTACTGGTCAAGTGCTGTGTCTTGGTCCTGGTCATTAACAGTTCTACAGAATGAGGTACATACACCACTAACTGGTGTCCCATGACAATATTTTCACACTGTTCAATGCTGACACCTGTTGCAGCAACGGATTTGAGACATCCGGGCAACGCTGCGGCTACTGGATCTAAGGTAGCCGAAAAGTATGCAACTGGTCTACGGGCATTTCCATGAATCTGTACCAAAACTGACAAAGCACAACCTTCCCTTTCGCAGCAGAAAAGTGAAAATGGTTTTTCATAGTCGGGCATCCCCAAAGCCGGAGCACGACACAAGTCCTCTCTCAGCTGTAGAAACGCCATCAAACAATCCTTGTCCCATGGTACCGGATCACTCACCTCCTTGTGCGTCAGTTTTTGTAAAGGTTTTGCTTTCAGTGAAAAGTTAGCTATCCACTGTCGACAATAACCAACCATTCCTAGGAACATCCTAACCTCTCTCTGTGTCGTAGGCGCATTCATCTTCATTATCGCCTCTATCCTATCTGGTGACACTTTGCGCTTTCCTTTTTCTATCCTGTGACCCAAGTACTGTACTTCTGTCAGACAGTACTGCAATTTGTTCGGAGATACCTTATGCCCATTTTCAGCTAAATGGTTCAGCAAGGCAATGGTATCTGTCTTACAAGCCTCTTCCGTTTCTGACGCAACAAGTAGGTTGTCTATGTACTGGACCAGAACCGAGTTCTGCGGCAGTACCAGACTTTCAAGATTTTTCTTCAACAGCTGGTTGAAAATTGATGGGCTTTCTGTATACCCTTGTGGGATACGACACCATGTTAAAACGCGATTTTCCAGCTTAAAAGCAAAAAGGTACTGGCTCTCCTCATCCAATGGGATTGAGAAGAAAGCCTGACAAAGATCTATCACTGTGAACCACTCAGCTTGGAATGGTATCTGAAACAATATCACTGATGGATTCGGTACCACTGGACAACATGAAACAACTATGTTGTTAATCTTTCGAAGGTCTTGCACTATTCTAAATTTCCCACTAGGTTTCTGCAAACCCATAATCGGGGAGTTGCATGGACTTCCCACGATTTCCTTCAGTATTCCCTGTTGAATCATAGAGTCGATTACAGGTTTTATTCCTGCAATCGTCTCCGGGTCAGTTTGTATTGGGGCGTTCTTGGATATTCAGCATTTGGTTTAACCATAATCTTCACTGGTTCTACTCCTTTGATCAGTCCTATCTCTTCTCCAGTAAAATCCCATACCTCTGATGACACTGCATCTCGTAAGTCCCAAGGAAGGTCCTCCACAGTCAGGGTAGGATACAGTTCTATGCATGTCCTCGAATTTGTAACTTTAAAGGTAGCATCATCGTCTGTAGTCTGTACCTCTACTCCCTGAGGTGCGCAGTATATTGTGCAGTTCATTTTGCACAATAAGTCCCTTCCTAACAGACACACAGGACTAGAATCACATACTACGAACTGATGTTCATCCGTATAGTTTCCTATTTTCACTGATACTGGTTCTGTCAAAGGGCTATTCATTCTCCTATTTGCAACTCCTACCACCTGAATCGTTTCCCCCGACATTGGTAGATCTGGAACCACTGCCGATCTCAAAGTTGATCGAGTAGCTCCAGTATCCACCAAGAATGTTGTAGGACACCCTGCCACTTCAGCCTCAACAAACGGTCCTCTTTGATCCACCTCTAAGACTGTCCCGAGGGTACAGTCCTCCTCTCTACTTACACGTCGTCCCGTCAATGGATCAACGTAGTAACACTCTTCTTTACCTGTGAAAAAAGGCATTTGTCTATAGACCTTTCCCCCTGTTGTAATCTTTGGTGGCTGCGGGAACTGAGCTCGTGGAGCCGAAGTCCCCCCTTTGGCCACCTTACCCTTTGTCACTGTCACCCTTTGGATTGGAACTTCCTGAACTTCCTCCTCTAGAACTTCCAGTTCTCCGTTTTCAGGGTTATAGGGACACTCGCGTCTCCAATGTCCCACCTGGTGACACTGATGACACTTTGTTGTTTTTTTCAATGTAGCAAGGTCTATTCTAGGTCTCGGATTTTCCTCGTTGTCCTTATTCTGATTGTTTGATTTCCGTCCCATTGTCCCTGTTCCCTGTTGCTGCTGTCCTCCCTTTCCAGCTGACTGCATCTGCACCATCATCAGTTTCTCCTTTAATTTCTTTGCTTTGGATTCTATTTTGTCACTGCAATATCTTGCATATCTCAAAATCTCATCCAAGGGTTTGTTTTGCCAACAAATTAAATGCTGCTGAATCATCAGACAAATATCAGGTCTCAACCCCAAAACAAACTTTGATACAAACTGTCCTATATCCTTGGAGTCCATTACATCTAGTCCACTGTATTGTTTGAATGCTTTCAGCAATCTCTCATAATACTCATGGACTGTCTCCTTTGGTTCCTGTCTTATTCGGTCTATTTTTACCCAATCTATGTCTTGTGGTGGCACCTTCTCCTTCAGCCATGTCATTACCCTATCGTATTTTAACATTACTGTTTCTGACGGTCCATTAGTACGAGTATCCCTTGCTGGTTCTGTAGTTGGCCACTCGACACTAACCTTGCATGCTATCCACAAGTCTCCTGGGACCACAATGTCAAACAAGGTGTTCAAATCAATCCACAATACTTTTGAGATCTTCACAAACCTCTCTACCTGCTTGTACCACTCTACAGGGTTCTCCCTTAACTTCGGAAATGAGTTGGTGAAGGCAGCCAAATCTCCCCTACTCCAGGGTACGTGTACATAATTCCCATTCGCTATTTCTCGCAAAGGGAATGCCTCCATCTGCATTAGTCTTCCCTCCGGAGACATCACATTCACACTTCGCCTAACAGTTCCCTTTTTCGACCATCTCTCTTCCCATTTGTCCAGGTCCCTCCATGCTCTTATTCCTGTGATCAGTTCCCTTATGTGTGTTTTTAATCCAGTTGTCCTCCTCTCTTCTAGGTCCTGATCTGAATAATGCAACCTGTGGTTACCCTGTAATGCCTTGGTTCTGGACAAATCTACCATATACTTGTCTGCCAGTTCAGACAGTTTCTCATGAGTTGCTCTGGCCTTTCGAGTGATGTCCTTTGCTATAAACAGTAGCTCATCTTGTTCGTACATGTCAATCCTTTCTAAAGACAATGTACCATCTATTATATCGTTCAGATCAGGTCTTAAGCTGGCCACATCGAGTCTTTTGGCTTTTATCACAGCTTTCAGTATGCCATCTCTAGAGAGTCTATTTACATCTCTCCCATCACAGCTCTGAGTCCTACGTCTAGGCTCAGGCGAGTTATGGGGAGTCCTCCCATGTTCCCATCTCTCCAGGTCCCATGCAGTTCCATCCTCTATTTCCCATAATCGCACATTTCTCATTCTGCATGGCTTCTCTAGGTGCACGATAAGACATTCCATTATCCCCCATGTCTTCACAATTCGCCTGTGACCTCTGATCACTCGGCGCATGGCAAGATACTTCACTATTCCCCGTGTTCCCATGATTCCAGTGCTGTACGTTATCATTAGGTGCATGGTGAGTGCACCTAAACCTATCTCTGTATTCTTGGGTCCTTTGGTCTCCCTCACTTTGAATGGGACGAGATGTCTCTCCACACTCCGTACTTCTGCCTCTTTGTTCCTGCCCATTTCCTCTGTCTGTATGACGTGTAACTCCTCTACTCTCCTGACTTTTACCTTCCCACTCCTGACTGCTTTCGCTAGCCCCGCAGTGAGATAATATTCCATTTCCTCGACTTCCCCATACTGCTTCTGCTCTTGACCTGTTGCTCGGTACTCCTGTGGACCCATCCCATTCCCTCAAGTCAGCCCTCAACTCTTTGTAGGATTTCGGCCATGATCCCCTCAGGTCCATCGGTCCTCTCTGACCCCCCTGTTCTGTTACGGGATCCACTACTGACTCCAATGGGGTGCTCCACGTTATCGGTCCCAGCAATTGCCTCCAGGCATTTGTCGTGTTATTCCTTCTTTCCATCTCAACTCTCTCTCTCTCCAGCCGTACCTGTTCTTCCTCTCTCCCTTTCTCTGGGTGGTAAACCGACACTACAGGACCTATGGTAACGGGTACTTGAAGAGCATCTGGCAATCCATAAGACTCAACCCTCTCTGTTGCTGGCATCTTCTGCACCACAACCCTTCCGACTACTCTCTGTACTGGACTATGTTGAAGTGTCTCCTCACCTTTGGTAGGTACCCAATCCGTTATGGGGAGTGGCCTGTTCTCTTCAATGTCAACCCTACCTTTCCTTGAGAGCTCAGTACCCTCTATCTCCCTATTGTCCGGAGGTGGTTTATCTATCAACAACCTATTTATTAGGCCGTCCTCCGACTCGCTCTCATCATCCTCTTCTATGGGTTTCTTTCCACCTGTAACCTCTCTCATGGGGTACAACTTATCCACCTCAATCACCTGTACCCTCCACTTCTTGGCTTCCGCATCCCATTTGGCATCTTGCACTGCCCTTACTGATCGCCGTACCCTTTCTTGGCGTCTGTTCTGACTGCTGTCGTGCGCCACCCTAATCCATGCATTAAGGGCCTCAAATTGTGTTGGTCTAGGCAAAGGTCTCAATGAGGACATAACTGCTTTCAACTGATGTAACACTTCTAATCTAAACGTTCCGTATTTTGGAAAAGTCAGTTCCTCATTCCCCTCTGTAATCTTACTCCAAGTCCCAAGCCACAGTATAGTATGCAACCCAACATTCGTTGCCATCTGGTGAGCTGGTGTACCCTCCGGCGGTGCCTCTTCCCCGGAATAAGATTCTCTTCTTTTTCTCTTAAAAATCCCTCTCAAACATTTAAAACACTTCATGTTCAAAATCTACGAATTTCTACTTTCTCCGCGTTCGTTTACTTCCTGATGACAATCCACCAATCTCAGCGCAGTTTTCGCTAACTGGCCTATCACTGCACGGCTCTTTGCTGACGTCACACCAACCGCCCTATCACAGCGCGGCTTCACACCAACCGGCCTATCTCAGCGCGGCTCTCGCTGACGTCACTCGTCTCAGCGCGGCTTCACACCGACCGACCTATCTCAGCGCGGCTCTCGCTGACGTCACTCGTCCCCCTTTCGCAGCAGTTCCCCTCCTTTCTCCGCTCGTCTCCCGGTCATGCATGCGTCCCATTCATACTCTGAAAAATGATTACTTCCGACCAAGCGATCACTTTCCTTGACTGTACGTCCACAGTCTAACTGTAATTGTCACCTTAACTGACGAAATGTCTTTCCGTTGGTCCAGACAATCGCCTTCTCTGATAGGTTACTTGCACACGGTAACATTCGACCTGCGTCCGTTACCCACACACTCACTCTTGCATTCCCCCTATCTCGGTCCTGCGGGCGATCAATGGTACCTCATGACCCCCTTTTCTCTGGTCGACAACTACTCTGGATGTTCGATACACCCGAACTACTTAAGCTCTTCCCCGAACTTAAGATTTTCACCAGTTCACCGGTTTCCCCGTTTCCCAGGTTACCAGTTTACCAGTCTGCCAGGTTGCGCGCGCTCACAACCCTCTCTCATTCACTCTACAGGCATTCAACTCCGCATGACATTACAATACAAATACAACATAAAACACCGCAATCTGTCCACGCATGACCCTTGTTATACTCACTCTCGTCCGATTCTGCTGCTTTTCTCTCGCGCCGTCAGCACCCTCTTCGGCGGGCCACCTCTCGATCTCTAGGGACCTTGGGGTAAACTTAACCTAGTCTAGATCACCTTCCTCAAGAAGGTAACCATCCTCACTCTGCTACCAACTGTTAACGCGGGATTTCTAGTCTATTGTTATAGATCTAGATCCCAACTCTGGTCGACTGAACCGTTGGTACCTGTCATAGAGTAAAAGGCAATCCACTACTAGGTCAATCAGTCAATGACTTACGCCACTCTAAAGAACCACTTAAGCTTAAAAAGTTTAAAAGTTTATTACAAAGCCAAACTTAACTGGAGATACAAACATCTCAATATAAGGTTCAAAAGATATACGGGTATCAATACAAACATGAATTTTCTAAATGCTATTAGTCGGCAGAAGAATATTACCAAAACCAATTCAAAAATCATCAAAGTTGCAAGAATAGACACAAGCTGTAGCTTATGAGTCATTTACAGAAAGGAAAGAAATCAGATTAGACTGTCCCTACACTAGACTAAATGACATCCCTACTTAGCAAGATCTTAACCTAAAAAAAAAAAGGTGTCAGCAGTGGTGACTTCCAAAGAAGAACACACACTTCCCTTAGTCTTTGTTCCAAAAACGATGTCTCGCAGTTCCCTATCTGCCTACCCATCCGCTCTCTTAGGTTCCTCAGATCATCTGCCTTAACTCCACCCCGGGGCACTGTTCCTAATACAAAATCACATTTACAATAGAAACGCCCTTTGGAGACACCCCTTAGAGACGCCCCTCACGTGGTGTTGGTTCTGGTATGTTCCATGCTGGTACTCCTCTGGGCCCATCGTTAGCGTTGACCTTGCTTCCCAGGCTCCTCTCCGGCAAGACGGTACCCCCAGGAAATTCCTGAAGACTCCTCCAGGCCTGTGCCTGGCTCTCTTGAATAAAAGTCTATTCATCACTCTCTTGATTAAAACCTCCTCGCACCTGCAAACAGACACTTGTACTGTGGGCCCCAAATTCCGGCCTCCACCATATCTTTAAGTCGTAAACCATTCGAACAAGCTCCACAAAATGTGCCTAGCACGACCTTTCTCTAACGAGCACATACAGATCAAACGAAATGACTTTGTCTATTCAGGCCTATCTAGAATTACATGAACAGGCCTGTGCACTCTGCAAAACATTTAATTTCTTCTAAACAGTATTCTAACTTATTACACACAATGATTATATGAAACACTTCTATAAAATATATTTTTCAGTTCTATGATCTATAATACTTTGAATTACAATAACATCAAAATCCACCATCGTGTAAGAGTGTAACAGCATCTTGTACTCTATGTGAACTGCCATGTGGCCTACACATTTCTACGTTTAGCAGAATTACATTTTCCCCTACAACAGCCACATAACATGGGATTTCAACATCATTCCAACATTACTACAAACATCTACATTATTTCTTCACACTTGATATAAGTATTCTAATTTAATTAAACACTATTATGTATTTTCACTCTATAGATTCGACACTCTTATATAATGTTTACTAAACTAATATAACGTGCTTGTAAATATGGTGCACTTCTATATTTTTCTTGATTTGCACTCTATCAGGAGGCTAGACTTTTGGGTGTACATTAGAGGAGACAGAGAGCCTCTTTGAAGCTTATGGAGTTTCCCTGTCCTTATCTGGCCCATTGCTTACTGGAAGGACTAATCATCACAGTTTAACATGCTTAAGCAAGCTATTGCCCAGAGTTGCAGAGTGTGAACCCATGATTCAAGTAGGCACCAAAGTGAGAATTATCGAGTCCATGGACATTTGGGCTCAAGACCCTGCCGCGTCGGGAATTGAACCCTGGTCCCGGGTCTGTCCTCTGCTTCAGGGTCTGCCTCCTCTAACAAGTGAGCCACACTTCTCCACTAGTGTTCAAGTGAATAAGCATAGTATATAACGTAGGAACTCCTGCTGACATATCAAAATAAATCCATACGTAGAGGGAGCAAAACATGTTTTTTTCTATTCATTTGCAGCAAGCAGTAAGGGGTATCTTAAATCATGTAACGAGCCCTGAATAATGCAGGAGAAAGGGATTCTTCAGTGTTTGGGGTTCTTTATAAAATAGACACTTAGGACCAATTACTGCTGATCCACAACATGAGTGAACTGGCTAAGAAAACATAAATCACGGGGACGAGGCTGTGCCTTTGATACTTTATCAGTTTGTCACCTGAATTACGTCACTGACGGTTGCAATCAATAGGAAGAAGGGCATCGCATTTTTCGTTTCATATAAAAGGTACGAAACGAGTGGCCTCTATTTTATAGTCCAAATTGCAATCTTCATGTTCTGCTGTTTTGATTTTCCATTGTTCCACGGGAACCCCTTGTTTGCATCACTGGATCTGGAAGGAGAACAGTCACATGTTTGCCTCAGACATATCTTGACATTTAATTTGCGTGCTTGGTAATGGTTCTGCTAAGTATAGGCAACGCGCATGTTGCGTTGCACTGCAAATTGCATACTTTGCTGTGCATTGATTAATCTTTGAAGTGCAGAGATATCAGCACATGTAAAACTTGTTCGGGCAGAACATGGGCACAGCACGCACACTGCGTTGGGCACAATAGGTTTCCTCACTCCTTCGTTTTGCCCAAGAGTAACAACTCAAAATATAGGTGTTCTGTCCTGATCTAATTTACCTGCCTGGGCTGGGGGCGTCTGCTTTTGTTTTTGCACTGATGGCCCACAAAACACAGAGAGCTGTGCCTCTCCACCAGTGGGGTCCCGTCAGTGCTTCTTTCCCCTATGCCTGCGCAGGGAGTCACCTGTAACATCAGTAGTAAAGTTTAAGGCAAGTCTATATGTATATACTGTGCATTGATCAGGAAAACAATGCTTCTGAAACATTTTTATGTTTGGGCGCCAACTATTGATGATGTTGCCCATAAGCTCTCAATGTTTCAGCATGTGACCTCAATTTTCAGACTTTTTTAACGGGTGCCCCACTTACTTTATAGTCACTAAACAACTAACATCTATAACTAAACACTTATAAGGTTCCAAAGGCGAGACCTATTGGCTGTGCCAATGCTTATTTAATTGCTCTGCCAGTCTTCTGCAACTAGGTCCTTCGACTATCTGTGCAGAACATGAATGTTGTGTGTATATACTTATCTATGCATGTACAGGAGTTGTGTGCACCATGTGTGGTATAGACATCCAAAGACACACTGGAAACCATTTTTAATTTACTACTTTCAAGTGATACCTTTGATGGAGGGTTGATGAGAGCCCAGACAGCAGAAGGAATTTCCATGATTCTCAAATAACTCTCCATCGATCCTCTACAGGAGGCTAGACTTTTGGGTGTACATTAGAGGAGACAGAGAGCCTCTTTGAAGCTTATGGAGTTTTCCTGTCCTTATCTGGCCCATTGCTTACTGGAAGGACTAATCATCACAATTTAACATCCTAACGTGAGAGAATCTCCTTTTTTGTTGTAGCCTTGTGTTGGATTCCTCCTGACAGTAGGCTCTCATCACCACCCACTCAGCTTACTCCTAGCACCTTATTACAAAGATCTTGGCTCAACCAGTTTGATTGCAATAAACAACAGGCCAGAACTTCCCATAACCGTTCTCCAAACTGTTGATATACATAAGTTCTGTCTGCGACTATCTTATAAAGTTGAAGTAGAAAGTTCCAGCCTGTGTGCTAAGAATCCTGGGTCTCTACACCAGTGGTGACTGAGAAACTGTTTGTCCTGCAAGGTTGAGTTCTTTATTGCCAAACCCCATTGCCAGGCTTGGGAACAGAAACCTGTAAATCTCGACCAAGACTGGCAAGAGGGGATGGGATGTCTGAACTCTGCTTTGAGGATGAGAAATGACTGACTGCCTAATAGTGGCATTTGTGATCCCTCGCATGAGGGATACTGCTCAGAAAGAAAAGGGACCACGAAGAAGACAATGTAGGGTAAACCATAATGTCCACTGTAGCATCAGGGAAAGACCCTCAGTGCTGTGTGAGTTTGAGGCCCAGCAGTCCTCAAAGTATCTCTGCAGTGCAAGCAGGACTGTGTATCCCCAGGGACAAAGGGTATTCTAAGTGCTCAAATCTGTCGAGTTTCATTGCAGAAAATGAGATTCAAGAAGCCACGATGTGCTATGAGAAAATGGATTACAGCTTGCAGTGCCCTCAAAGGGTAAACAAGAGTACTGGAGGATCACTGCATCAACAGAGAAGCCTGCATCAAGGTCTGGATATTCACCGTTACTTACGGGGTGGGAGCCTACTTTGTTTGAGTTGTGGGCTTTGTGTTTTGGCACCTGGAAGAGCTCATGCCACAAGATCTAAGCAGCAAGCACAGTAACTCCACTTCAGCTAGTGGTGGTCGCTTTTGAAAAATAGTGGTAAGGTGAGGGATCGGAGGCTCGATTTAAAATAAAAATAAAAAAGTTCACTTAGCTGAGGGTCGTCACCTCTCCTCGGTCCGACACAGTAAACAGGAAGCACACAGGCTCTGAGACACCCCTAGCCAATCACAATGCTGTTGTCACCAGCATGGCAGCAGCATCATGATTGGTCTGTGCGCCTTGGTTCGCACGCAGACAGGGACTGGGAGCCTGTGCATGTTCTCCGCACAAGCTGTGCAATATAGCCGAGTGGAGATAAGGCTAATTTCGCATGATGGTTTTGTTGGCTCAAGACGTCCGGCCAAACCATAATGTGCACTTAAGCTGTACATTATACCACTCCTCCGCCCTCTCCCTGTGACACATCCCAGCCCCACCCTGCCCTAACCTGGCTCAGGATTCATAGAGACAAAGCCCCGCCCTGCCCTAACCTGGCTCAGGATTCATAGAGACACATAAAATTATAATAATGTAACGTTCTTAACGTTGCATTATCATTTTATTATTTCTTTAACACTCAGTAGAGCGACGCTCCTCTGCCTTATTGGAGGAGAAGCCCCTGACTGCAGTACTGGTGCTGTCTCCATATACTGTAACATTATAATGTAAATGCCACTCACACACCTGTCAGCTGGGGTGGCATGAGGTCACCACATTCTGTGCTCCATGGGCAATGCGATGCACACCACATGGAGGGTACATTCCACCAGCCAAACACAGGCACTGGCTCCACTTCCCGATGATTGAAGAGACAATAAAAGAAACTGTGGGATCTGGGAGAATCCAGAAGGGGGAGAGAAATCAACACTAATGGAAATGGAGCACTTGCAATTGCTGGCCCATGACCAGGTTGGCCTCCCCAATAGTTAAGTTCTTTACCTGCAAAGGAGAATCATAGAGTCTAATTGTAAACTGTTACACAAAGAGTATATCCTAAAAGCTTGTCCCACACGAAGAACCTAGGCTGTATCCCCAGTAATCACTGAAGGTTATTAGCAAAACCAACTATAATGAACTGCTTTCTGTTTTTTATGTAATGTACTATTAGTTTGTGTATGATGTGAGTAATTTATTTTCTGTGTGAAAAAAGACAAAGCATATTTTTGCTAATGCAGAGTTCCACATCGTTTACTCTAGAGAAATATACTCAAGAGTAATTTTACACTTGGTGGAATTTGGCAACTTAGAAAAAATTGTTTATTGACACACTTGTGAAAATATTAGTCTTGTAGATTTCCAGGAGCACACCTAGAAATCTTTGGAAATCCCATAAAATCTGGAAATGAACTGCAAAATGGAAGAAACGTTATGGGCCCAGATTTCTGACTTTTACAATTTGTGCTTAGTGAATGGAATGTCTACTAGTTCTGCGAAAACATTATCGCGGGTAATATATCTTTAGCCACAATTCATTCTTTGATCTGTGCATTTTTTACATTAAAATCAAATCCTGACCTGTTTTGTGAACGTATGATTGCTTTTAAATGTAAGGGTGACACAATCTGAGAACATGCATTTCAATGTATATTCATAACAAAGAATTAGATTCTATCATTTTTGTGTCCAGTTATAATTCAAAGAACACTTGAGGAAATTGTGCTATTTAAACTGACTTATGCCCCCTCGACTAGAAAGCATGCCTTGCTTTGTTTTATTTAAAATAATGTTGCTGTCGTCTCTATTTACAACACATTACACGTAATTAAAGTGTTGGCTGCCTGAACCGATGACGTGTGATTCTGTTGTACATAAATTAAGTAAGTAGCTAGACACGTCTTCCAGTAGTTAAGTTGGATTTATTAAGTTTCAAGGAATAAGATAAACAGCAGAGCAGTAAGCCTCACAGCTGACCAGACCAACTGCCAGGGCTAGAATCTCAACACACCAGATAGAACACAGCTAGGTAAGAAGATAAAAACACAAAGAAAGGACTAAAGAGACCAAGAAGCCATATAGAGCTAAGAATGAATTTACAACAGATTCCAAAGAAGAACGACGTGGCATTACACAGAGGTGACGCTACTGGATATCATGTCCAGACCAGCATGCTAAGTGGTGAGGCTGGCATGACGCCATCTTAGGCTGTGATTGCCCACTGGTATTTCCTGTAGGGGCGCCTGTGTCAGATTTCTGCAATCAGGAAGGCTTCATTGTCTCTGCTTCATAGTAGGAAACAGGGAAGGGTAGAGGTGAGCTTGTGGTGAGACTGCTGTCATTGTCTGAGATAGGTACTGTTATTGCTCACATATAAACCTGGGCCATTGTTTTGGAAGATTCATTGCCTCATTTGATGGACTGCAAGTTTAATAGCACTTCCTAAGCTAGCACTGGCAAAGTTAATAGGTTTATTTTCTTTTTCTTTATAAAGCTCTGGGGTGATGACCGTGAATTCCTGTTTGGGATACAGTTGTGTGATTTTATGGAGACGCAGGATTTTCTTTTATCTCTCAAGATATTAAAACGATTTATAGAGACAAACGTAAATGGATATTAAACGCAAAAGACAGTCGCCCACCCAGTTTATTTGAACATCCTTTTGCCTACTGCAGCACTGTCGACCATTTTAAATGCAAATACAGAGTGCCATCGATAAATAGCAATACCAATCAATTACCACACCCATAATTCACCCACCTACCACACGGTGGAGCAGATTTACTAACTTTTCATGCAGCACAGCCACTAAAGTAGCTGCACTGTGTGAAAGACAGAGAGTATCTTCCTGCGCTGGTGCTCTTTATGCTGCCATACACCAACACACACCCTTGCATCACAGTGAAAGGATGTGTTTGTTCTATCAAGCATATTTTGCACTGGAAGGGGACCTAGAAAATCTCTGCTTTAATACTTTTCCCACTTTGTATGTGTCCTGTACAGAGCACCCTTTACACAAAGTTGGAAAAATGTGTTTTCCAAACTTGCTCCAGTTACACCTCCCTCACGTTTTTGACACAAATCCCTGTCTACCAGTGTTAGTAGACATCAATTTCTGTTGAACCGCTTGTGTGGTTGCAAGAGAATACCCATATACCACCCATGGAACTCACACTTGATGCTAAGTAGCGCAAAGTAGCACATTTCCAACGCAAGTCTTGATTTGTGTTGCAAATTAAATTCCACCACACATTCCACTGGGTTTGCACTGCAAAAGTAAAGCAAACCTGACACGAAGTATAAATAAACCTAGACCTAAATTGTACAACTAAACAACAGATAGCTTTAAATGTAACTGACTAAAGCTTTACACTTCTGAAAAGCAAAACTACAGGGTAGGCCTATGCTGGTATAACATGGCATGTTTTGCTAAGCTCGTTTCAGAAAGCACTCACTTTTATAATCAAACGTACACTTTTTAACACGTCTTTGCATCTGAATATTTTAATGTTGCTTTTGCAATTCATACAGCAATTAGAAACCAGTCATCAGTTTCAGAGAAGCTGTCATTCTTCAATGTGTGGTCTTGATTCATTTCTGTTGCTGTACATAGGTACTAGAAATAGCACGCAGGGAGTGAAAGTAATTATCGCAAATTGGATTTAGGGGCATTGCAGCACCATTCAAATCTTGAAGTATGCTAAATTAAAAAAAAAATATGCAGTCAATCACAAAGCTTTTTCGGACTGTCAAATTAAAAGGCCTTTCCAGAGACAGACCACACAGGCACACTGCTTTCTTCTGTTTACATTGCGCGGTTAACACAGGGGAACGTGGAATGAACACAGCACAAGACGGCCTTTCAAGTGTAGTCAACATCGTTGGACATGTGACAGCTGAGGTAATTGATGCAGAAGTTCCAGTATTGACACCTGTTAGTTAAAAGGGATCCGTACTGTGGTTATGAAAAGTCTTGTCCACCCTAATGATGGCCTGCAAATGAACTGCAGTAGTAAATATATCTATTTTTCGTCTATTCAACATGTTATAAATAAACCAATATACCCTGCACTATATAAGTACTACTAGCCAATTACTAGCTTTGGCATTTCCATTTTCTGCATTGCTAATGGCCGCTTACTTACAATTTCTGCATTCTCGAACACAAGTTAATCCACTAAGCGATGAACTCTAGCTCATGCTGTGAAGTAACAGTTGCTAACTACCCCAAGAAAATGACTTTTCCGTTATGAAGTAATCTGCGACACACCGCTGCACTCTCAAAACATGACCCTGAAAGTTTAACATTATATAGATCAACACAAAAGAAAAATAAGCCATAGAAATTTAGCATAACATACAAATGTTTTAACCCCTTGGGCGCGGCTGCGATTCTGCGCCTGTGCGGCACTTCTAAAGAGTGGGCGGGTTCATGACGGCCCCCAGCTGTCATCAGCACATGCCCACCGTGTGGCATGACGGACGGGGGCCGTCATCAGCATGGAAGGGGTTAAGCAACAAGTCACATGTTTCATTCAAATGACAGACATGAGAGGCTACTACCAGCTCAGTGCAACTCGGCTAGTCACTCTGGGGCATATTTACAAAGAGTTAACGCCACCAGAACGTCACTTTTTCTGATGTTCTGGTGGGTGGCGTTAACTCCTTTGCCTTATTTACAAGGCAGCATTGCAACTTAACATGGCTTAACAATGCCTTGTAAATAAGGCCGTTATTTACGCAGCACTTAGCGTGAAAGGGACTGCAATGGCTGTTGCAGTGGGTGTTCCATTGCTTTTTGAAACGTAGTAATTTTTTTTACAAGGTATGGGGCAGCACCAAAAATGCTGTCAGGAAATACCTGGTCTTAAGCAGGTTATACGAGGAGAAATGTTGTATTTCTCCTCGTATTTTGCTCTTTCCATCGCTCGTAACAGCATGCCCTGCCAGTTTCTCGTAAATATGCCCCACTGTCTCTGTCTAGAATAGCATAGTTGGCAAAAAACAGTGGTCTGCATTGCAGCCCATTCAGTCGTTTGTGGCTGAGATTAATTTCATCACATTGGGTCAGATGTACAAACATTTCATTTTGCGAGTCTCTAATTGCGATTTTTTGCGACTCACTATTAGAGACTCACAAAATGAAATGTACTAATGTGTTTCAGACTCATTAGAGATTCCCAATGGGGTCCCAATATCAGGCATCAAATGCCATTTAAACAACATAAATTACTCAAGCTTTTGCCTGATTAGGTGGGCATTCTAAAAATTATGCCATGGCCTAAAAGGCCAACATCAGCTTTGAGGTAGTGTTACATATGAAGTTCCAATCTTTTGAACTGTACCATTTCTAAAGCCCATTTATGTTTAACATTTGTAAAGTGTATTTTGTAACTTATAATTATTTAATGAACATAAAATCATTAGCATGGCGTTTTATTTGATACTAGCTGCCCGTCCCGACGTTGTCCGGGCATAAAAAATGTTACCTTAAGGGCGGGGAACTTTACCAAATGCTACCCCACCACTTTCCAAAGCAGCAGGCGTCTTAGAATGCACACGGCCACACACAACAACGCTAAAGGGCATGCACACATCACAACGTGCACGAACGCTAATCTCATCACAGTGTCATTAGCGTTCATGCACAACGTGGGGTGTGCGTGCTGTTCAGCATTGTTGTGTGTGGGCGTGTGCATTCTTAGACATGTGGGCAAGTGCATTGTGAGACACCTGTGTTTATCCCCGGTTGAGATCGGTAACGCTTATGCCCACAAAGGTTGCTGTTATTAACGCCGCCTGAATGGCAATGTGCGTGAATGCGGCGCACCTTGTACGGATGGGTGAGAAGTGATTATAACTCGTGAATGGAAGGGCGCGCTACTGAATGACGCGGCCATTTTTTTGTTATAAAATTTGTGGCACGCCCCTCTGAGAACCCTGTTTTGGTACGCCCCTCTCACAAAGTATAATGTGTGTACTTTGACATGGCTACGTACACGCCCACGCCACTTCGACAACGGTTACAGCCACAAAGTAAAATGTGTGTAGTTTGACACGCCCACGAACACGCCCCCGAAACGCCAACGCCCATGCCCAGAAGGGACTACTTTACCCCTAAGGTTCTTTTACGTTTCTTATGTATATGGCCACCTGTATAGCCTATGTCCATATGCTGCAACTCCCCTTTCCAATGCTGTATTGGGAGTTGTGATTGGTGCTGTACTTCTTGAGTTTACCCGCCTCAAAGGTTTCAGCTCTCTCTTTATAATAGTACTATAGATATTGCAAGTGATGGCGTAAGATTACCAGTTTAGGATATTTCTAACACCATACTCACCTGGGCCCATAAACATACACACTTTAAACCAGTAATCTATTTCCTGCCAAATCAGGATTTTATAATGTATACCTATCCACCAGAACTTACCAATTTGTTATCACTTTATTTCTATTTTCTTAGGTCAACGGATCATGTAGTTAGAATAATAGGTATAGAATAACAATTTACTTTTATCATGGAATAACCACAGACTCGGGGAAAGTTTAAACTCTATACCACTTATTTCTACTCTAATCCCATTATTTTATTTTAACTATTGCATAGCAGATTAGCAAGACTCGCGAGGTTTAGTTCAAGCAAAACATATGCATTAGCATGTGAGTTTCAAAGCAGCCATTTTGGGCACTACTTCGCAGCTGCAAAAAATTCCCACCAAAAGCAAAGGACGTCTGTCAGGCTGTCTCCCACTAGGAACCACGCTGCAGGAGCGATGATAGTCCCCTCTCTCTCTACCCCCGCACAGACTGCAGGCCACGCTGTAAATACAAATGCACTCTACAGCCTGGGCCAGGAGAGAGGGAAGGGTAAAAATAACAACCCCAGGGGGTGAGGGGGGTGAAGAAGGCTGGTAACCCCAGGAATTCTCCCGACAGCTCTCCTAAGCTTCCAGAGCATACAATGAACCTCACAACCTGCAGAGGAAATATAAGCAAATAAGAGCACCTATGAAAAACCACTTCGTAAGTCTATCTCTCCATGCACATACAAATACCAGCATTAAACCACAACCTCTTCCCTTCTTCTTACCCAAGTAGTGCGTCAGCCGGGCAGCATAGGAGATCCCGTTTCCTCGGTAGCAGTGCAGAAGCCTTCAAAACTAATCACCCCTCTGGGTTAGTTGTCCTCGCGGGGATTTGTACATTAGGGGAAAAAGTCCGTGGACTGAAAAAACCCCGTCTTCTTTTTCTTCACTGTGCAAAACAAAATCACCGCAACCCCACGTCCCGAAAATCCCGTGGCCACAAAGAAGAAAAAACGTTAACGAACAGCCGGTTCGTTACTAAACCCAAAACGTCACACACAAGGACGCCGAGGGTTATTCAACACCCGGAACTAAATGCACCGAATCCAATGCAATGTTCGTGCGCAGCCGCGCACCAGAATTTAACATCCCAGTTCTTCGAGCAAGTTAAGAGGCACTTGCAAGTTCACAATCCAGGATCCCACAGAAGTCGTTCAGGTCAGAACGAAGCCTCGCTCTAACTCTCACCAAATCCGTCCATGGGAGAAAAAGCACAAACTCAGCCAAAACAATCACAGGTACACGAACCCAAAATGACAACGTGACCGGAAATAAAACCAAGCACTGTTTGCCCGGTTCCACTGCCTTAAATACGATCACATGAGCAGAAAGTGGGAGGGGTGTACCTTACCATATGTGCATAGAGAGAGGACTGGGCGCAGCCCGTGCTAAATCCCAACAGTACCTCCCCGCAAAGGCCTCCCCACAGGACGGGGCTTTGAAGGGTGACGTACATGAAAAAGTCTCACCAATCTAGGGGCATGTACCCCACTTGCTGCCTCCCAGGTGCGATCCTCAGGGGGATATCCCTTCCAGTCTATCAGATACATTAGTTTCCCATTCCTTCTCCTGGAGTCCAAAATAGCACTAACCTCAAACTCCTCTTCCTCTCCTATCATCACAGGGGGAGGAGGGGGCAAAACCTGAGTGGTTTCGACATAGGGTTTCAAAAGGGAGGTGTGAAAGACAGGATGAATCCCATACTCATCAGGTAACCCCAACTTCATAGCTACAGGATTGACTACCTTGAGTACAGGAAAAGGGCCCACAAACCTTGGCTGTAATTTACGTGACCCCCCTAGCCGCAAGTTCTTGGTGGAAAGCCACACCTTATCCCCCACCCGATAGAAAGGAGCAGGGGCCCTATGTTTGTCTGCCTGCCTCTTCATGTCGACCTTTGCCTTCTCTAGATGTTCCAACGCCATGTTCCAAATCTGAACCAAAGAGAGACCTAAGGCAGTTACAGCCGGTACCTGGCCTGAAGGCTGAATGGGGATCGCTCGAGGGTGAAACCCCATGGAACAAAAGAAAGGGGTCATTCCTACTGCTGAATGCACACTGTTGTTATAGGCAAATTCAGCCAGCGGGAGAGCCATAACCCAACTACAGGCTAATGATGTACCCAAACACCTCAAATACTGCTCCATGGTCTGATTGGTGCGCTCCGTCTGGCCATCCGACTGAGGATGATAAGCGGAGGACAGACATAGATTCATCTTTAATGCAGCACACAATTCCTTCCAGAAATGTGAGATGAATTGAGCCCCCCTATCGGAAACAATGGCCAGAGGCAATCCATGCAGGCGTACCACTGAAGACAGAAAGATCGTGGCCAATTCCCCCGCAGTAGGCAACTTAGCCAAAGGTATGAAATGTGCCATCTTAGTGAAGGAATCGACCACAACTAAAATGGCTGTAAAACCAGACTCCAGAGGCAAGTCCGTCACAAAATCCATACTTATTGTTTGCCAGGGAGCCCTAGGAACCGGGAGAGGATGCAACAATCCTGAAGGCTTAGCATGTGTTGGCTTATTCACTGCACACACAGGACAGGCCTTTACATACGACTGCACGTCTCTTGCAACTGACTCCCACCAGAACCACCGCAAACAGAATTCCATGGTCTTGGTGGAACCTGGATGCCCAGCCAGAGAAGAAGAATGACACCATTCCAATACCATATCACGAAGATCAGGGGGAATAAACAATTTGTCCTCATGATACAGCAACCCAGCTCTTAAGGATATCAAAGGTTGAGCCATCCAAGATGTAAGATCAATCTTTGCCAGTTCTACCCGAACCAATTCATTAAAGTCATCAATGGAAATGCTACCCACTATTCTCTCTGGAGCTATAAAGGAACACCTCACTTTCTCGACTGACAAGTCAGTGTGTTTCACATGGATACGGGACAATGCATCCGATTTTAACTGCTGCACCGCGGGCCTATAAGTAATGATAAAATCATACTCATTGAAGAATGAGACCCACCTCATCTGACGAGGGGTCAAGGCACGTGCTGACCGAAAGAACTCCAAGTTCTTATGGTCAGTGAAGATGGTTATCGGATGCCGAGCACCCCACAAATGGTGGCGCCACTCCTCAAAAGACAATTTAATTGCCAGCAATTCCCGCTCCGCTACGGTATAATTCCTCTCAGCGGGCAGCAAGGTCTTTGAAAAGAAAGCAATCGGATGCATATATCCGTTCTCCACGTCTCTCTGAGACAACACCCCTCCCACAGCGCCCAAAGAAGCATCAGCTTCCACAAAAAAAGGCAATGTAGGGTCAGGATGGACCAAAACAGGTGCCGTTGTGAACCTTTCGATTAACAGATTCAAAGATGATTGAGCATGATCGGACCACACAAATGGCACCCCTTTCCTTAATAAAACTGTCATGGGGGCTATGATCTCTGAAAAGTGCGAAATAAACCGCCGATAGAAATTGGCGAATCCAAGTAGGACTTGAATATCTCTCACACAAGTCGGCGATGGCCAAGAAGTGATAGCTTCTATTTTCTTGGGATCCATCATGATCCCCTGTTCGGAAATCACAAATCCCAAAAACTCCACCTTAGGCGAGTGAAAGCTACACTTTTCCAGCCGGACGTATAACTGATGTTCCTTCAAGCGCTGCAAGACCTGACCTACATGGACTACGTGTTCCTCAACAGTGGTGGAGAACACAAGGATATCGTCGATGTAGACTATGACGCTCAAATCCAAATATTCCCTCAACACCTCATTGATAAAAAACTGAAAAGCAGCCGGAGCGTTGCAGAGCCCAAAGGGCATAACGCAATATTCATAAAGGCCGAATTTGGTCCGGAAGGCAGTTTTCCATTCATCGCCTTCACGGACACGAATGAGATGGTAAGCACCCCTGAGGTCTAATTTGGTGAAAACCGTCGCATGCTTCAGTTGATCGAGCAACACAGGTATCAAGGGAAGAGGGTACTTGTTCTTAATCATACCCTTGTTGAGCGCTCTATAGTCTACACACGCCCTAAGTCCACCCTCCTTCTTCGGAATAAAGAAGATAGCCGATGACACCGGCGAGGAAGGGGGACGAATGAACCCCATCCCCTGCATCTCCTCTAAATATTCCTTCAAATGCTGTTCCTCAGGGCCCGACAAGGCATAAACACGACTACAAGGCAACGTAGCCCCAGGCATCAGGTCTATCCGACAATCAAAAGAGCGGTGCGGAGGAAGTTCCCTAGCCTTCCCTTTATCAAACACATCGCTATAGGCCGAATAAGGATCAGGGACTCCCAATGCTTCCCCCGTTCCGCCGGAACTCGCCGCACACGTCAAGGGGGTTATCCAATCCGTAGCGACCTTGTAACAATTCTGCAAACAATGAACAGAGTCAAGGGTCACTGTTCTCCTTATCCAATCTATCTTGGGGTTATGAGTTTGCAACCATGGTACACCCAAAACTACACCAAAAGAAGGGGCATCAATCAAGTCAAAACCTATCTCCTCCGAATGACCATTATCTCCTATCATACATAGAGGTTCGGTCTGACGTGTGATTGTACCAGATGACAATTCAGTACCATCGATGGCCCTTACAGGTTCTGGTTGTTCCTTGTAAATCCATGGAACCCCAATTCTCTCAGCCAACTTGATGTCCATAAAGTTCCCCGTAGCACCGGAGTCCAATAGAGCCGACACCGGAGCCCTATGGTTGTTTGATATCACCAAACAGACAGTGATAGTAAAATGTCTGGGGACCCTCTTCACTATGCCGGGTATTTGATACGGAGTACAAGGAACCATAGAATCCACATGCAGGGCGTCCCTGTGCACACAAGCCACCGCCTTACGTGATGGTTCCCTAGAAGGCTTCACTGGACAATCCCTTGCATAATGTCCCGCATGACCACAATATAAACACAGGTTGTTAGATCTACGCCTTTCCTTTTCTACCGAGGTCAGCGGCCCTCTAACTCCACCTATCTCCATCGGTTCAGGGGTCTGTTTTAGGTCCCCCCCAATTCCCCGTGAATCACTCCGAAAAGACAGAGGGCGTGACAGAAAGGGTCTAGTTCTTTCTCCCTTCCTTTCCAGTAACCGGTGATTCAACTTCACTACCAAATCAATAAACTCAGTACAATCAGAAGGAGGATTGACCACCTGGGAAACCACATCCTTTAGTTCCTCACATAACCCCTGATAGAAAATGGAGGTACGTTTCTCAGCAGGCCAATGGGTTTCAGAAACTAACCTATTGAAGGTGGAAACATAAGTAAGTAGATCTTGTTTACCTTGCCGTAATTTCAACAGTTCGGCATCACTGGCCTGCATAAACGCATGTTTGGCAAACAAGGCATGCATCATTTCTTTGAATGCATCATAATTATTCAAAACGGGATCATCGTTCTCCACCAAAGGCACAGCCCAAGTAGCGGCTGTCCCGGCTAAATAAGAGATCACAAACGCCACCTTGGCGGAATCATTAGGGAAAGCTGCGGGTCTGCATAAGAAGTGGAGATGACACTGATTCATGAAAACAGCGAACTTGTTCGAATCACCCGAAAAGCGTTCAGGGACCGCTAAAGGGACAGGAGTAGGGGTGGTAACATTCACTGTCAAGGGAGCGGTGCTAGTACTGGCTCCCCTGTCATACTGAAAAGTGGCCGGTTGTATCACAGATTTTCCTGCACCCCAACTCCCCTGTTCACGGGACCTAACCACATCCAACTCCCTACGCAATCCCTGATTCTCATGTTTCACATCCTGCAATTGCGTTTGTAAAGCAGTAATGGCCCCCATTAACTCCTGCATAGTGGGAACCCTCTCTTCCTGCCCGTTATCCTCATTCCTTTCCACATCCATCCTCGCTCGGGCAGCGCAACTATTCGTGGGCTTGGTTTTTTGTCAGGCTGTCTCCCACTAGGAACCACGCTGCAGGAGCGATGATAGTCCCCTCTCTCTCTACCCCCGCACAGACTGCAGGCCACGCTGTAAATACAAATGCACTCTACAGCCTGGGCCAGGAGAGAGGGAAGGGTAAAAATAACAACCCCAGGGGGTGAGGGGGGTGAAGAAGGCTGGTAACCCCAGGAATTCTCCCGACAGCTCTCCTAAGCTTCCAGAGCATACAATGAACCTCACAACCTGCAGAGGAAATATAAGCAAATAAGAGCACCTATGAAAAACCACTTCGTAAGTCTATCTCTCCATGCACATACAAATACCAGCATTAAACCACAACCTCTTCCCTTCTTCTTACCCAAGTAGTGCGTCAGCCGGGCAGCATAGGAGATCCCGTTTCCTCGGTAGCAGTGCAGAAGCCTTCAAAACTAATCACCCCTCTGGGTTAGTTGTCCTCGCGGGGATTTGTACATTAGGGGAAAAAGTCCGTGGACTGAAAAAACCCCGTCTTCTTTTTCTTCACTGTGCAAAACAAAATCACCGCAACCCCACGTCCCGAAAATCCCGTGGCCACAAAGAAGAAAAAACGTTAACGAACAGCCGGTTCGTTACTAAACCCAAAACGTCACACACAAGGACGCCGAGGGTTATTCAACACCCGGAACTAAATGCACCGAATCCAATGCAATGTTCGTGCGCAGCCGCGCACCAGAATTTAACATCCCAGTTCTTCGAGCAAGTTAAGAGGCACTTGCAAGTTCACAATCCAGGATCCCACAGAAGTCGTTCAGGTCAGAACGAAGCCTCGCTCTAACTCTCACCAAATCCGTCCATGGGAGAAAAAGCACAAACTCAGCCAAAACAATCACAGGTACACGAACCCAAAATGACAACGTGACCGGAAATAAAACCAAGCACTGTTTGCCCGGTTCCACTGCCTTAAATACGATCACATGAGCAGAAAGTGGGAGGGGTGTACCTTACCATATGTGCATAGAGAGAGGACTGGGCGCAGCCCGTGCTAAATCCCAACAGTACCTCCCCGCAAAGGCCTCCCCACAGGACGGGGCTTTGAAGGGTGACGTACATGAAAAAGTCTCACCAATCTAGGGGCATGTACCCCACTTGCTGCCTCCCAGGTGCGATCCTCAGGGGGATATCCCTTCCAGTCTATCAGATACATTAGTTTCCCATTCCTTCTCCTGGAGTCCAAAATAGCACTAACCTCAAACTCCTCTTCCTCTCCTATCATCACAGGGGGAGGAGGGGGCAAAACCTGAGTGGTTTCGACATAGGGTTTCAAAAGGGAGGTGTGAAAGACAGGATGAATCCCATACTCATCAGGTAACCCCAACTTCATAGCTACAGGATTGACTACCTTGAGTACAGGAAAAGGGCCCACAAACCTTGGCTGTAATTTACGTGACCCCCCTAGCCGCAAGTTCTTGGTGGAAAGCCACACCTTATCCCCCACCCGATAGAAAGGAGCAGGGGCCCTATGTTTGTCTGCCTGCCTCTTCATGTCGACCTTTGCCTTCTCTAGATGTTCCAACGCCATGTTCCAAATCTGAACCAAAGAGAGACCTAAGGCAGTTACAGCCGGTACCTGGCCTGAAGGCTGAATGGGGATCGCTCGAGGGTGAAACCCCATGGAACAAAAGAAAGGGGTCATTCCTACTGCTGAATGCACACTGTTGTTATAGGCAAATTCAGCCAGCGGGAGAGCCATAACCCAACTACAGGCTAATGATGTACCCAAACACCTCAAATACTGCTCCATGGTCTGATTGGTGCGCTCCGTCTGGCCATCCGACTGAGGATGATAAGCGGAGGACAGACATAGATTCATCTTTAATGCAGCACACAATTCCTTCCAGAAATGTGAGATGAATTGAGCCCCCCTATCGGAAACAATGGCCAGAGGCAATCCATGCAGGCGTACCACTGAAGACAGAAAGATCGTGGCCAATTCCCCCGCAGTAGGCAACTTAGCCAAAGGTATGAAATGTGCCATCTTAGTGAAGGAATCGACCACAACTAAAATGGCTGTAAAACCAGACTCCAGAGGCAAGTCTGTCACAAAATCCATACTTATTGTTTGCCAGGGAGCCCTAGGAACCGGGAGAGGATGCAACAATCCTGAAGGCTTAGCATGTGTTGGCTTATTCACTGCACACACAGGACAGGCCTTTACATACGACTGCACGTCTCTTGCAACTGACTCCCACCAGAACCACCGCAAACAGAATTCCATGGTCTTGGTGGAACCTGGATGCCCAGCCAGAGAAGAAGAATGACACCATTCCAATACCATATCACGAAGATCAGGGGGAATAAACAATTTGTCCTCATGATACAGCAACCCAGCTCTTAAGGATATCAAAGGTTGAGCCATCCAAGATGTAAGATCAATCTTTGCCAGTTCTACCCGAACCAATTCATTAAAGTCATCAATGGAAATGCTACCCACTATTCTCTCTGGAGCTATAAAGGAACACCTCACTTTCTCGACTGACAAGTCAGTGTGTTTCACATGGATACGGGACAATGCATCCGATTTTAACTGCTGCACCGCGGGCCTATAAGTAATGATAAAATCATACTCATTGAAGAATGAGACCCACCTCATCTGACGAGGGGTCAAGGCACGTGCTGACCGAAAGAACTCCAAGTTCTTATGGTCAGTGAAGATGGTTATCGGATGCCGAGCACCCCACAAATGGTGGCGCCACTCCTCAAAAGACAATTTAATTGCCAGCAATTCCCGCTCCGCTACGGTATAATTCCTCTCAGCGGGCAGCAAGGTCTTTGAAAAGAAAGCAATCGGATGCATATATCCGTTCTCCACGTCTCTCTGAGACAACACCCCTCCCACAGCGCCCAAAGAAGCATCAGCTTCCACAAAAAAAGGCAATGTAGGGTCAGGATGGACCAAAACAGGTGCCGTTGTGAACCTTTCGATTAACAGATTCAAAGATGATTGAGCATGATCGGACCACACAAATGGCACCCCTTTCCTTAATAAAACTGTCATGGGGGCTATGATCTCTGAAAAGTGCGAAATAAACCGCCGATAGAAATTGGCGAATCCAAGTAGGACTTGAATATCTCTCACACAAGTCGGCGATGGCCAAGAAGTGATAGCTTCTATTTTCTTGGGATCCATCATGATCCCCTGTTCGGAAATCACAAATCCCAAAAACTCCACCTTAGGCGAGTGAAAGCTACACTTTTCCAGCCGGACGTATAACTGATGTTCCTTCAAGCGCTGCAAGACCTGACCTACATGGACTACGTGTTCCTCAACAGTGGTGGAGAACACAAGGATATCGTCGATGTAGACTATGACGCTCAAATCCAAATATTCCCTCAACACCTCATTGATAAAAAACTGAAAAGCAGCCGGAGCGTTGCAGAGCCCAAAGGGCATAACGCAATATTCATAAAGGCCGAATTTGGTCCGGAAGGCAGTTTTCCATTCATCGCCTTCACGGACACGAATGAGATGGTAAGCACCCCTGAGGTCTAATTTGGTGAAAACCGTCGCATGCTTCAGTTGATCGAGCAACACAGGTATCAAGGGAAGAGGGTACTTGTTCTTAATCGTACCCTTGTTGAGCGCTCTATAGTCTACACACGCCCTAAGTCCACCCTCCTTCTTCGGAATAAAGAAGATAGCCGATGACACCGGCGAGGAAGAGGGACGAATGAACCCCATCCCCTGCATCTCCTCTAAATATTCCTTCAAATGCTGTTCCTCAGGGCCCGACAAGGCATAAACACGACTACAAGGCAACGTAGCCCCAGGCATCAGGTCTATCCGACAATCAAAAGAGCGGTGCGGAGGAAGTTCCCTAGCCTTCCCTTTATCAAACACATCGCTATAGGCCGAATAAGGATCAGGGACTCCCAATGCTTCCCCCGTTCCGCCGGAACTCGCCGCACACGTCAAGGGGGTTATCCAATCCGTAGCGACCTTGTAACAATTCTGCAAACAATGAACAGAGTCAAGGGTCACTGTTCTCCTTATCCAATCTATCTTGGGGTTATGAGTTTGCAACCATGGTACACCCAAAACTACACCAAAAGAAGGGGCATCAATCAAGTCAAAACCTATCTCCTCCGAATGACCATTATCTCCTATCATACATAGAGGTTCGGTCTGACGTGTGATTGTACCAGATGACAATTCAGTACCATCGATGGCCCTTACAGGTTCTGGTTGTTCCTTGTAAATCCATGGAACCCCAATTCTCTCAGCCAACTTGATGTCCATAAAGTTCCCCGTAGCACCGGAGTCCAATAGAGCCGACACCGGAGCCCTATGGTTGTTTGATATCACCAAACAGACAGTGATAGTAAAATGTCTGGGGACCCTCTTCACTATGCCGGGTATTTGATACGGAGTACAAGGAACCATAGAATCCACATGCAGGGCGTCCCTGTGCACACAAGCCACCGCCTTACGTGATGGTTCCCTAGAAGGCTTCACTGGACAATCCCTTGCATAATGTCCCGCATGACCACAATATAAACACAGGTTGTTAGATCTACGCCTTTCCTTTTCTACCGAGGTCAGCGGCCCTCTAACTCCACCTATCTCCATCGGTTCAGGGGTCTGTTTTAGGTCCCCCCCAATTCCCCGTGAATCACTCCGAAAAGACAGAGGGCGTGACAGAAAGGGTCTAGTTCTTTCTCCCTTCCTTTCCAGTAACCGGTGATTCAACTTCACTACCAAATCAATAAACTCAGTACAATCAGAAGGAGGATTGACCACCTGGGAAACCACATCCTTTAGTTCCTCACATAACCCCTGATAGAAAATGGAGGTACGTTTCTCAGCAGGCCAATGGGTTTCAGAAACTAACCTATTGAAGGTGGAAACATAAGTAAGTAGATCTTGTTTACCTTGCCGTAATTTCAACAGTTCGGCATCACTGGCCTGCATAAACGCATGTTTGGCAAACAAGGCATGCATCATTTCTTTGAATGCATCATAATTATTCAAAACGGGATCATCGTTCTCCACCAAAGGCACAGCCCAAGTAGCGGCTGTCCCGGCTAAATAAGAGATCACAAACGCCACCTTGGCGGAATCATTAGGGAAAGCTGCGGGTCTGCATAAGAAGTGGAGATGACACTGATTCATGAAAACAGCGAACTTGTTCGAATCACCCGAAAAGCGTTCAGGGACCGCTAAAGGGACAGGAGTAGGGGTGGTAACATTCACTGTCAAGGGAGCGGTGCTAGTACTGGCTCCCCTGTCATACTGAAAAGTGGCCGGTTGTATCACAGATTTTCCTGCACCCCAACTCCCCTGTTCACGGGACCTAACCACATCCAACTCCCTACGCAATCCCTGATTCTCATGTTTCACATCCTGCAATTGCGTTTGTAAAGCAGTAATGGCCCCCATTAACTCCTGCATAGTGGGAACCCTCTCTTCCTGCCCGTTATCCTCATTCCTTTCCACATCCATCCTCGCTCGGGCAGCGCAACTATTCGTGGGCTTGGTTTTTTGTCAGGCTGTCTCCCACTAGGAACCACGCTGCAGGAGCGATGATAGTCCCCTCTCTCTCTACCCCCGCACAGACTGCAGGCCACGCTGTAAATACAAATGCACTCTACAGCCTGGGCCAGGAGAGAGGGAAGGGTAAAAATAACAACCCCAGGGGGTGAGGGGGGTGAAGAAGGCTGGTAACCCCAGGAATTCTCCCGACAGCTCTCCTAAGCTTCCAGAGCATACAATGAACCTCACAACCTGCAGAGGAAATATAAGCAAATAAGAGCACCTATGAAAAACCACTTCGTAAGTCTATCTCTCCATGCACATACAAATACCAGCATTAAACCACAACCTCTTCCCTTCTTCTTACCCAAGTAGTGCGTCAGCCGGGCAGCATAGGAGATCCCGTTTCCTCGGTAGCAGTGCAGAAGCCTTCAAAACTAATCACCCCTCTGGGTTAGTTGTCCTCGCGGGGATTTGTACATTAGGGGAAAAAGTCCGTGGACTGAAAAAACCCCGTCTTCTTTTTCTTCACTGTGCAAAACAAAATCACCGCAACCCCACGTCCCGAAAATCCCGTGGCCACAAAGAAGAAAAAACGTTAATGAACAGCCGGTTCGTTACTAAACCCAAAACGTCACACACAAGGACGCCGAGGGTTATTCAACACCCGGAACTAAATGCACCGAATCCAATGCAATGTTCGTGCGCAGCCGCGCACCAGAATTTAACATCCCAGTTCTTCGAGCAAGTTAAGAGGCACTTGCAAGTTCACAATCCAGGATCCCACAGAAGTCGTTCAGGTCAGAACGAAGCCTCGCTCTAACTCTCACCAAATCCGTCCATGGGAGAAAAAGCACGAACTCAGCCAAAACAATCACAGGTACACGAACCCAAAATGACAACGTGACCGGAAATAAAACCAAGCACTGTTTGCCCGGTTCCACTGCCTTAAATACGATCACATGAGCAGAAAGTGGGAGGGGTGTACCTTACCATATGTGCATAGAGAGAGGACTGGGCGCAGCCCGTGCTAAATCCCAACAACGTCATACTACGTAGATGCAGTAGATGCATACGCAGAAGAGTTCCCGCGTTTTCAGCAGCCATTTTAAGACACACAAATTACTGGTTAGTAAAACACATTGAAAAGCTTCCCCTAGATAATGAAATGTCATGTGGTGCAATTAGTAGTACTAACAAAACATGTTGGTTAATTCATTATATGTTATTTCAAGAGGATTGAATACAAGCATGTTTCTTTACCTATGAAACTTTGCTCCATCACAAGTGTAACATTTGTATCATAGGTATTCTTCTGCCTTTAAGAAAAACAGATTGGTTTGGTGGCTCTAAACTCCTGCCTCAGGTTAAATTTCTGCAGCTCGCAAGAACTTCATTTAATTCATCCTTAATCCCTGCTTGATTGAGGTGGCCAATGGCCACTGATGAAAGACTATACTGAAGAAAATGACTCCTTTTCTCAAGCCCTCTTCTGTTTGACAGCCGTCTGTGAGGGAAGCTTGAGACTGATCAGAGCTCTACTTAGGCAATGATATAGCAATCAATACTTTGCTTTTGCTTCACTAACCCCCATAAAGGAAGAATCAGTGTACTTCCTACAAAGACTGACCTACTTGTCAATCCCCTTATGCCTTCATAACTACTGATCAAAAGGAAGCAACAGCATTAACCTCCTTTGAAGCACAGGGCTCTTGGAGATTGCAAACAGCCCTCCTTCCTAAACGGGGTCAGGTGGATTGCCAGGTATACTTAGAAGGGGGTTGTTTAGCTTTGATCGTAGATGAACTGGTGCAGGCTGCAGTTGGGCAGAGTTAGGTGGAAGGAAGGGAGACATAAATATGGCTCAGTTCTGCATTATTGCAAAATAATAGCACAGTTCATTATGGGATTCTTGTAGCCATATTTCAACCCTTGATTCCAGGAACTAAAAGGGGCAGATGTATCAAGATTGGGTTTTGCGAATCTGTAATTGCGATATTTTGCGAATCGCAATTGCAGATTCGCAAAACGGGATGTACATAGAAATTTACGATTAATTAGCGATTTCTTAAAAATCGCTAAAAATTCTCAGAATCCCTTGCGATTTCTTAAATTGCGTAATTCGCAAATTAAGAAATCACCAAAAAAGGGAACCTGCAATGCAGGAGCAGGTTGATAACATCACAGCCAGGAAGAGAGAGTGATTACCTGCACCTGCTTGCCTGAACCACACCCAGTGGCAGTTGGAAGACTGTTTGGAGGCTGAACAAACTTGCTTGCTGTGAGATGGAGTCCCAGAGCACACAGGAGGGAATGGCTGGTGAAAAAAAGGAAGAGAAAACATAAGTTTTCAGAAAAGGAGCAGGAAATCCTAATCAGGAGATGGTAAACAGCCATGAGCTGCTTTTTGGAAAAAAAGCATTAAAAGTGCCTGAATCCAGAAAAAGGAAGATCTGGCTGGATATACAGCAAAAAGTGAATGCAGTGGGAGTGACCAACCGTACCATAGAAGAACTTAGGAAAAGATGGTACAACATGCGCCAGAGATCAAAAGAAAGGGTGTCTGAAAGGATAAAGGAGGCACACAAGACTCGAGGTGGAACTTCCACAGCAGAGCAACCTACACCACACAAACAACTTGTGGAGGCCACTCTCCTGCCTGAGAGTGAGAGTATAGTGGCTGATATAGACAGCTCTGACCCTACACAAAGTGCACAAGTAAAGATGCATGTTATGAAGTCCAAAATTAGTGGGTAATACATGTGCACGGTTCTGATACATGTACTCAGTGCAAGGAATTTCTAAGTCCTGGTACACTGCTTAACATACATTTAGAAATGCATCATAGGAGTTGTAGTTTTACAAGGATATTTTTGATCTTACATCAATGAAACACAGGCCCACATTGTGGTGTTGTTGGTAGTCATAATTACAGTGTCAATAATGTCAGATTTTGAAATCAGAAAACTTTATTTGTTTCAAGTTGCACAGCAAAACACAAACTCATATGTCTCACTCTACATCCACAGCACAATCAAGGGAATCAACGGATTACACAGAGGGCGATGAATCACTACTCCATGTTGGCTCTGGGGCAGAAGGAGAAAGTAGTAATGAGAATGTCTCATCTCCAATTGTGCTCAGGAAGCGCAGACATGTGGCCCCTCTGCCTCCTTTGGAAGATGACCTTAACATTGAAGGGGTTACAAGAGACAGTGGCCTTGGTACAGTGGTCCCTGTTGATAGCCAAGTCCAACAACAAACGCAAAGAAGACCACGTACATATAGTTTGGAAAGATCCAGGAGCAGCAGTGTTCATCCAGAAACACCCACTGTCTTTGCTGGTTTAGAGCAGTATATGCTTCATGTGCAGCACCTGCAACATAAGGCTCTAGGGTCAATTAATAGACAGCTTTCAAAATTGAACAATAACCAACAAAGCATGGGTGAGGGCATGAAGTGTATGGCAGCTTCAATTGACAGACTGTGCATGACACTTGAACGCACAGAGACATCTAGGAACAGGGCTGCTCACCGTGCACATGGAAGAATGCATGGGTATACAAAGGCCATTAACTTGCTATGTACAGTTACATGTAACTTTACTAGGCGCAGCATCAACATGCAGAGGGAGATGAGTGAATGCACTCAAAACATTGCCAAAGGTCTGGGCAAGGTTACATCTGCTGTTGAAATTTTACAAACTGCAAACTCTGGTGCCAGCGCCCTAATGGCTTCTGCAGACAGTGAGGACACCTTCAGCAGGAGTAGAAACACCCCCACTCCAACTTCTCAAGTTACACAGCGCAGAAGTGGAAGACATGCTGGTACTACACCTGTGTTGGAGAGCATGGAATGTGAACACCGCCCTGCACCTAGCCGCCACCGCAAAAAGTGAACATGTACATTGCACTACTTTCTCCTTTCTGCATTATCACATATGGCTTTACTTTTAATAATGAAACTTTAGCATGACTGTGCAGTAACATGTCATGGGTGAAAAACGTATTAATGTTTTTGATTTGTGATTAAACACATCACTTGCAAAAACAGATATGTTGTGAGAGTACTTGTCTTACCTAAAAGTAATTTCGGGTTATCTCAGACCGTCTCTGACGGCCAGAAGCTGCTCCTACTCCTGCTGTTGCCCTTCTAGGTGGAGGTATGGCATCATCATCAGATGTATCTGAGTCACTCACTTCAATGTCTGTGCCTTTTCTCATTGCCAAGTTATGTAGCATTGTGCAGCTAGTTACAATCTTACAACATGTTTCTGGAGTGTACTGCAATGCACCTCCACTTTTGTGTATGCACCGGAAACGGCTTTTTAAAATTCCAAATGTGCGTTCAATGACGTCGCGCGTTGACCGATGTGCCCTGTGTATCTTCCTCACTTGCATTTGATGGATTCAAATATGGCATTAGGATGAAGACTCGCACTGTGTAGGCACTGTCACCTGCATGGAAGAAAAGTAAGAGTGACTGTGTGTTCCATTGATAATTTACTAATGTATGGATGGATGGATGGATGAGATTCATTTACCTAGCAGGTATCCCTGTCCAAACTGTCCAGCACTCAGACGTCTATGAATTCCACTATGAAAATGAAGTCATGTGTGCTGCCTGGGTATTTTGCCACAATATCATTGATGATGTATTTAGCATTGCACACAATCTGGATGTTGACGGAATGGTAGCTTTTCCTAATTCTAAACACATATTCTGTGGCTGCTGGTGGTGTGATGGCAATATGGGTGCCATCAATGCAACCAATCACATGTGGAAAACGTGCAATTTGGTAAAAATCCCGTTTTGTTTCTTGCAAGGCTTATTGGGTGTTTGAAAAGTAGATGTGATGTTGAAGTCTTTTCAGCATTGCATCCAGAAAGGCATGGAAAAAGCGCAAAAGAGCACTCTGGGACACCCCGTCAACCTCTGCAATGACGCTTTGAGAAGACCCTGAAGCCAAAAGGTGCAGTGAGCACAATACCTGCACATGGGTAGGAATTGATTGTGTCCTGCCTGTTGGATGCTCCAAAAAGGAGAGATGTGGTGCCGCGGCAGGGTGACTGACGCTGGAATCTGGGGATCACAGTTCGATCCCCGGCTCCGGCGGCAGGTTAGCCCAGCACCATGTGACTCTGGGCAATAGCTTGCTTAATCTTCCTGACGGCCCCCAGCGCCTAGAGACCCTTACGGGTGATTGTTCACGCTTTACAAATGTGGATTATTATTATTATTATTATTATTTATGAGATCCAAGATGGTGTGTGGGTGAAGTCTGTATTTGTCATAGATGTCTTCTTCAGTCTGCTGGAACAGCGTGATGCGCAGTCTGAATATTCGCTCCTGTCTCTGTCTCCTCTGTGCAAGGGCATGGATACGCGGCCTCCTGGCTATCAGGTATAGTCCAGCCATTTTGGAACTTTCCATTGCATTGTGGGTTCTTTTTTATACTTTCAACCTGGTTACCACCTGTGTGTAGTTGGTGTTAATTACGATTTCTTAAAATGCGATTTACTTAAATTTGCAATTTGCGATTTTTTCATACATCTCTTTGCGATTTCTAATTTTAGGATTTCTGGTTTGCGAATATCGCAAACAAAATACCATGCAAAATACGAAATTGCAAATAAATCGCAGAAAAGCTGTTCTCGCAACTTAAGTAATCGCAAATATAGCGATTCCTTACATTGCGATACGAATTCTTACATACCTATCATTTTCCTATTTTTTTGTGGCACACCCTGTTTTTTTGCGATTCGCAGCGTTTGCGACTAAAAAATTGGTTGATACACCTGCCCCTAAGTCATAGTGCTAAAAAGTAAAGGAAGAAAATGTGCAGGAAACTGACATGATTCACTTAGGCAATTCTGCCATTCACTGCTAAGGTCACCCCACATGAACTACACTACATCACACAAAAGACAAAGTGATGCATTGAGAAGACATCAAATTGCCTTGAAGCAATGCTAATATTGGCATATCATAAACAGGTGATTTATAACCTCAATGGCCAGCTGCAACAATTTGATGAGATCAGTGATTGGGCATATCTGAACTAATATGTATGATGTGACATCACGGTTTCTTTTCTGACATCATGTCGTGCTGTGAAGTGTAACATCAGAGGTCTACCCACAAAGCTTGGGTATCAAACTTACATTTTTCTTTTCTTTTTCCCTTCTTCCCCTTCCCTTCACCTATATATTATGCTATATTTTGATTAGGATAACAATGTATTGTTGATTATAACTGTCTGTTATATACTCACTGGTTAGTTGCGCTATACTCATACTGCTAGCTTTGGTAAACGTATATCTACTACGTTACAGGTGAAATTTGTTGAATTGAAAACCCAAGAAAATATTGAAACCGGGTCTTGCTTTCCGGGCCGCTGAGAGCCCGCAATGCCGCGCCTGCAACTTTGCTTGGATGGGACTCGGTCCCTCAGAAGTATTGGCATCTCCAGCGAGGAGGGGGAGGAGCCCTGCTCGCCCACATCTTTGCCGCATGTATCCTGAAGCATAGGTCGTGCTTTCTGGGCCGCTGAGAGCCTGCAAAGCCACTGCTGCAACTTTGCTGGGGTGGTACTCTTCCCCCAGAAGTCTTGGCATCTCCAATGAGGGGTAGGAGCCCCGCTTGCCTACATCTTTGCCACATGCATCCCGCAGCGTAGGTCTTGCTTTCCAGGCTGCAGAGAGCCCGCAATGCCACTGCCGCAATGTTGCTGAGGTGGGACTTGGTCCCCCAGAGGTCTTGGTGTCTCCAGCGAGGGGGAGGAGCCCCGTTCTCGCCTACATCCTTGTCGCAGGCATCTTGCAGCGTGGGTCTTGCTTTACGGGCTACTGAGAGCCCACAACGCCACTGCCGCAATATTGCTGAGGTGGGACTCGGTCCCCCAGAAGTCTTGGAGTCTCCAGCAATGGGGTGGAGCCCTGGTTGCCTACATCTTTGCCGCAGGCATCCCGCAGCACAGAACGCTCCTGACCGAGGCTGGGCTGGGCCACATCTCTTGGCCTCTGCTTTTGGGACTGCATTTGGGACTGTGGAGAAGGAAATTATTTAAGTCCCTAAACAAAGTAAGACCATGGGGAAGAGGAAGGCTGCAGTGTCGAGCACAAGGGAGCGCCCGCTGGCTGCAACCGTTACCAGTTTTTTTACAACAGCTATGGGGCAAATAACAATGAAGTCGAGTGTGTAAAAGAGAGGATGGGGTAACCAAAAAGCATTACATACTAGACGCTGGTGAGGGTGGCTCAACTGAGCTCCCTCTGCCTCCTTACCATACATTTTTAATGGTGACCTCGTGTTTGTGTCCAATGACCAGAGTTCACAATTGGAATCCAGTGGATCGCCACCGGTAAAAAAGGCAAAAAGCAACAATAAGCCACAAATGAAACTCAAGACGCCCTTGGTTGATAATAAATCAACACCTGTCAGTAGAAATAATGGGCTGCTGCTCACGTCGGAGCTAGTCAATGAAACCACCCAGTACAGTCTAACAAAAGTTAATTTTACAGAGCTATTGGAACAATCACTAAAAGTTTGTTTGGAACCAGTCTTGGCTGTCCCCAGCAGCATAGATACCTCCCTAAAAATACTGATTGGTTCAAGTTTGAGCTCTGTTCCAACACACTTTTAAAAATCCGGTGGTGCATATGCCTTGTACAGAGGTTCCAATCTCATTCACTCAGGCCAAGACCAGGAAGCATCAGGCGTGAGCCGCATACAAGAGGAGGGTTCCAAAAACAGTTCTTTCTTTATTGCCCAGCATGGTCCAACAGCGAGCCTATCTAGGGCAGAATCAGGCCCTTCAAGGAAGCCAGATAATGGTCCTGAGTTTCCACCTAAAACGTGTTTAACCACCTCAAAAAATCAAGTAGCTTGCAGACCAAAAAGAACTTTGCAGGTCCCCCCGGAGCCAACACCACTAAAAATAGTTTAAAAAAATGTTCCTCCCGCCACCCAAGTTGAAGAGCAATGCCAATTGAAAAATAAGGCCGTCCATTTTCTTCTTAAAACTACAAAGGTTTTTTTAAATTTTATTTTTATTTTATTTAGAAAGTTTTATATAGCGCGAACGTGACCCTTGGGTATCAGAGCGCTTCACAGATACAAATACATGAGGTAGATTTGAAATACAATTCACATAGCATTACCATATAGGGAATGAGGTAGGTAGTTATAGCTCCATATAGTAAGCGTAACATACTGCTACAATTCACATAGCATTACCATATAGGGAATGAGGTAGGTAATTATAACTCTAAATAGTAAGGGTATCACACTGATATGAGGTAGATTCGGTATCTGTCAAACACGAGATATATTTTGACTATGTACAATAGTTTGTTACAATTAGGCTAGTATTAACAAAAGATATATTCTGACTATGTATACTAGTTTGTTAAAAAATTAGGTTAGTACTAACACTGGGATTACACAGTTCTATATTTTTCAATCTGCGTCTATCCCCCAAGTTGTCATAAACGTTATTCAATATCCTACTATATTGCATGCTGTATTCCTGTATAAACCGTTCTGATTTGGCTTTGTTTTGTGCAATCTTCCTCTAGTTCTAAGCGGGTGTAGCGCCTCTAGGTTGTTTCCGTTTACTGGACATTGTTTCTTGCTTCCATTCGATGATCCGTTATGGCACCTTTCAGATGCGGTGGCGGTGAAGTCCGTACTTGACTATATAAGGAACTTACTCATTAGGAAGATCTTAGCTTCCTTTTTGAATGAAGATATGTTAGTAATTTTCCTGATATTCGGAGGGAGTGAGTTCCAAACTCTGGGGGCTGCCCCAGAGAATGCTCTGTCGTATGTTTTCTTCTTCCTGAAGATGGGTGGCCTCAACAGTAGCTCCTTGGCACTCCTGGCTGGTCTGCAACCTCCCGAGATCTCAATCTTCTTGGCCAGGTATCTCGGTGTTTTGTAATGGAGTGCTTTGTGGGTGATACGTGCCATTTTAAATTGGATTCTGGCTTTGACTATGGTCGAATTTCCTCGAACCGGTAATAAGCCTTGCAGCTGCATTGAGCGAAAAGGAAAAACAAGGGAAACCCTACTCAAAGCGGAACCAGGGCAGTGCGTTTATATAGAAAGACAATGGTTCCTATGGCATATTACTTTTATACAACTTAGTAATTATAACAGGCTCAATGGCAATTTAAACATTAGAGGGAGGGTGGCAGAAAAAAGGAAAGACACACAACTGTACCATAAAGGATATTACCTTATATTTAAGTTTGCATATGATTCAATTGCGACATACAAATATTATACAAGGTGCAGTGTATCCCAAGTGAGTAGTGAGCGAAACAAAAACGTGTATAAACAGGTGAACTATACAGGTTTCAGCTGTGAATATTTACAAAACAGGAAACTGGACTCTGAACAAGTTATTCCAACTAATGATTATCCAGCTACTATATAATTATAGGAACTGTATTGGTCTGGTTCGTTTCCTAGTGCGTCGACGGCGTTTCGACCCTTAGAATAAAGGTCTCGTCAGGACTGGGCAGTGAGGGACATCTTGCACCAGGGTGTTGATAGCCCATACGTGAGAATGTAAAATAAATTTACTTACAGTGAACCCAGCCGGGCACACTGTATACACAGATTATCTTAGCGTATATGTATATTGTGACACAACCTCGTACCAGACGAATGATCGGAGACAGCCATTGAGCAGCACGACATATACGCTAAAATAATCTGTGACACTTGGCGTAGGAACGGCATTGACCGTGAACACTCTAAATAGGACACGCTACTAGCTGTGTATACAGTGTGCCCGGCTGCGTTCATTGTAAGTAAATTTATTTTACATTCTCACGTATGGGCTATCAACACCCTGGTGCAAGATGTCCCTCACTGCCCAGTCCTGACGAGACCTTTATTCTAAGGGTCGAAACGCCGTCGACGCACTAGGAAACGAACCAGACCAATACAGTTCCTATAATTATATAGTAGCTGGATAATCATTAGTTGGAATAACTTGTTCAGAGTCCAGTTTCCTGTTTTGTAAATATTCACAGCTGAAACCTGTATAGTTCACCTGTTTATACACGTTTTTGTTTCGCTCACTACTCACTTGGGATACACTGCACCTTGTATAATATTTGTATGTCGCAATTGAATCATATGCAAACTTAAATATAAGGTAATATCCTTTAGGGTACAGTTGTGTGTCTTTCCTTTTTTCTGCCACCCTCCCTCTAATGTTTAAATTGCCATTGAGCCTGTTATAATTACTAAGTTGTATAAAAGTAATATGCCATAGGAACCATTGCAGCTGCATTGAGGCATGCTTTTAGTGGTGCCGTGGAAATTTTTGGTAGACCTGCTAAGGTTGTACATCCGTATTCAATCCTTGAAATAACTAAAGATTGTATTGCCAGTTTGAGATCTGCCGACGAGATGAAAGGTTTCACTTTCCTTAAGTAGTTCAGATGAAAGCGTGCATTTTTTGCCATTAATTTGATGTGTGCTTTCATGTATAGATTCTTATCCAATGTGACTCCTAATGATTTGGCTGAGTCCACTAGCGTAGAGGTGCAGTTTAGTGCTGTGATCATTTTGGTCCATTCTATCGCCTCTGTATTGTTCTTTGGCGGTGAAATTAATAGGAATTCAGTTTTTTGTGCATTCAGCTTCAGGTGATTACTGGTTAACCACAATTTTTTTTTTTTTTAAAGCCTCATTGATTAACTTGCTACTTTGATGTAAATCTGCGTGTCGTCTGCGTACATGTGATAGGATATGTTTGCGTCTTGGAGGATTTCTGTCAAAGGTTCAATGTATAGGTTAAAGATTGAAGGAGATAGTGTAGATCCTTGAGGGACCCCGATCGAGTTTGGACAAGATTGGGATAATGACTGGTTGACCAAGAACCTTTGAGATCTGTTCTGAAGGAAGGATTCAAACCATTTCAGTACAAGTCCCGACATTCCCAACCTCTTGTGTAGTCTGTCTAGTAGTTTTTCATGATTTACCGTGTCAAAAGCAGATGATAGGTCGAGAAGGACTAGTAGGCATGTTCTATTAAGATCTAGGGCCTGTAATGCGTCGTCAACGATATGTTGAATCGCTGTTTCCGTACTGTGTCCTGTTCTGAATCCCGATTGGCATTTGTCCAATAGCCTGAAGTTTGTGATGTGTTGGCTTAGTTGGGTTAGTACACATTTCTCGATTAGTTTGGCCAGTAATGGAATATTGGTAACTGGGCGAAAGTTATTAGGATCTGCTGGGTTCGCTGTTGGTTTCTTGATGATCGGTGTAACTTGGCCTGCCTTTAAGCATTCTGGAAGGACCCCTTGCGATAGCGAGGCATTTATTATTTTTGTCCATATTGGGATGATGATGTGGTTGATGTTTTGTAAACTTTTGGTGGGGAGTGGATCATTGTAATGGTTATTTGGTTTGATGTCTGCTAGTGTTTTGGCGATAGTATTCTGATCATATATCTTGAAGGTATCCCAATGCACTTTGTTTTTAGTTTCCTCAAGGTCATTTGTCTGATTGGTATTGTACAGACTGTGTGGTTGGATGTGCAGGTTGTCCGCTTCTAATTTGAGCTCTGTATCCTAAGTGATGGCCTTGTCGGTGAAAAAATTAGAGAATTCTTCACAGCTCAGTTGGGTTTTAGTGGTTTCTTGGGCCGATTTTGCCGATTTGTTGGATTGTTGCTTTAGTATCTCAAATAGTTTCCGTGGTCTGTTTTTGGTGTTATCCAATTCTGATCTAATATATTCTTTTTTAGACTTTAGGATTTTTTTGTTGTATTTATTTCTGATTTTTCTTAATGATTTCAGCTCTGGTGTTGCCGGATGTTGTCTCCATTTCCTTTCGGCCATTCTTAGTTTCTGTCTATCATCGTTCAGTGAATCATTAAACCAAGGGTTTTTGTCCTTTTCCGAGACTCTTTTTAGCTTTAGTGGCATAGTGGTGTTAACTATATTTGTGACTGTCGTGTTGAAGTGGTCTATTAGGTCATTCACGTTCCGCACGTTATTCGGTAGCTTAAGTTCTTTCTCACAATCTTCTACTAAACTGTGAAGAACTCTATTGGAGCATGAATAATGTTCAACGTGTATCGTGGGTAGGTGACCATCCAAAAGAGAATCCCGGTGATTGTATTGTGGTGAACTTTAGGAACAAGCACATAGCAGGCCATCTCTTGGATGAAACATCCCAACTGCTCACAATGGGGGGAGTAATTGAGGCAGTACCGTTAGGTTATTTTTAGAGGCCCATCAAGAAGAGCCTCCTGCAGCCATTTTTTGGGTAGAGGGGGGTAAGGGGGGAGTCCCGGAGGAACCTTCAATTCCACTTTATAACCGTTTTTCACCCCTTGAGCAAATTGATTGACTATACAAATATGGATCTGTCTTTGTTAAAGCTTATGCTAACAATTATGGGAGAGTAACAACACAGGCACATGTGGTGACTCCAGTGGCCCGGGCTTCCCCCTGCATGGTCATAGACAGCAGACAAGGAAAAGACGTACAGGACGTATCTACCTGCATGAGTAGTCTCAAGACTAAAGATGCCGGTCCTTTCATGCAGAATGACAATAGGTTCAGTTGCTTTTTTTGTAATGTAGCCGGTCTTGTGTCAAAAGTAAACAATGTGGACTGGCTAGATTTCATAAAAGGCCATGACATTATTTGTCTCCAAGAGACGTGCCCGAGAGAATATACACATAGATTGTTTTATGTCAATTGATTCACCAGCTGTCCGCTCGCGTGGAGGTCACAGTCGAGGTGGCCTGCTCACCTTAATAACTACAACTGGGGGAAACAACAGAAGCAGTTTTAATATGGACACTCCGCATTTTCATTTTATAAATGTTGTATATGAATTAAATGTCACATTAGTAATCGTACACTTTTATCATAATAATTTTATACTCCTTGCTGTAATATTTTTAGTTCCATTTTATCTAAATGTTCCCTCTTTTTAACCATTGATTTAACTTTGGGGGCTGGGTAGTATGGGATCACGTATATCAGTCAGGGACGGGGCATTTTTTTATTGATTTTAGTGCCATTTCTGACCATTATAAACCAAAGTCGGTAATTTTCTTCAATTTTAAAAGTACCTTTTAGTGATCACTTTCTGCTACAAATTCAGGTTAAAATATAACACAAGAACCTCCCTATTGTAGTAGCATGACCCATACCCCACTACAAAAACAACGGCCTCATATGCAAATGGGCAGCAATAAACCCGGAGGTGGTGTTAGGGAGATGGGTTGTCCCCTAAATGTTACCGCCCAATTTCATTTATTGACACAACATGTAAGCTGATGGGTAGGCTTTTACTTGATAGTCTGGAAAGTTGGATAACAAAAAAGGGGAATTTCGCAGATATCCAATATGGTATTGGAAGTAACATCGGCATGGTACCAATGCCTCAACCTTCATTTGGTAATTGGCAAGTACACCATGGCAAAAAACACCAACCTCTACCTGGGTTTCATGGACCTTACGTCGGCTTTCGACTGTGTCATCAGAAGAAAGCTGTTGCAAAAGATTTTAGGCATGGGCATAGACGCTCCTCTGGTCCAGTTTTTAGCTCAAATGCACCAGGATGTCACGGGCAGATAAAGATATGGGGTGGACAGAGAACTGTCAGCACCAATTAGAATGAATTGTGCCGTCTGACAGGGGTGCGTGTTAGCCGGTATTTTGTTCTGTCTATACATAAACTATTTGGAGAGCTTTTTGAACGAAGGGGCGATCGATGTAAAACGAGTGCGGGGTAGAGCTCTCCCTGGACTACTTTATGCAGATGACTCTGTGCTGATCTCAAGAACAATTCAAAAAAGGGGTGGTGATGGACAGAGTATCTGAATTAAGCAGAACACTCCTACCCAGTCAAAAGATCAGGGCTTAATCCATAACCGTTTTTTAGCTCACTGCACCATCCCAGTTCAGAACATGGCTACACGCAAATTAGTCTGGCCCTGGCCCAGTGCATCATGGGAACAGGGCAGACCAAACTACCAAGCCAATTCTTTACTGGAAAGGAAACAAGCTTCATCCATCACCACCCCCTTATATGAATCGTTTTAGCCACCACAAGTGTGGAAGGGTATGCTCAGACATGAGTCCCTTGCTCACTGCACCACTAGGATTCAAGCAAGCCGGGCCGAAGACGGCTGCAATGCCAGAAACCGGTCCCCGGAAGCTTGTCTCCTTTCCAGTGAAGAATTGGCTTGGTAGTTTGGTCTGCCCTGTTCCCATGAGGCATGGGGTCAGACTAATTTGCATATAGCCAGGTTCTGAACTGGGGTGATGCAGTGAGTTAAAAAACGGTGATAGATCAAGCCCTGATCTTTTGACTGGGTAGGAGTGTTCTGCTTAATTCAGATACTCTGTCCATCACCACCCCGTTATATGAATCGTTATAGCCACCACAAGTGTGGAAGGGTATGCTCAGACATGAGTCCCTTGCTCACTGCACCACTAGGATTCAAGCAAGCCGGGCCGAAGACGGCTGCAATGCCAGAAACCGGTCCCCGGAAGCTTGTCTCCTTTCCAGTGAAGAATTGGCTTGGTAGTTTGGTCTGCCCTGTTCCCATGAGGCATGGGGTCAGACTAATTTGCATATAGCCAGGTTCTGAACTGGGGTGATGCAGTGAGCTAAAAAACGGTGATGGATCAAGCCCTGATCTGTTAGGAGTGTTCTGCTTAATTCAGATACTCTGTCCATCACCACCCCCTTTAATGAATCGGATATCAAGAACAGGCATAGGCCTGCACACCGTCCTACATAGATTTGATGATTTCATGAGTGGGTTGCTCCTGCAGACCAATACCGCCAAGTTACAGTTCATGGTGGCAGGGAGATCCAAATGCAAAATTAGATCTTGCTCTGTTAAAAAGCCTGATGTTCCGTTGTGATTTTGTATGGTGCTGGAGTGTGGGGTTTCTGTAACTTGTCCATTTTACAAAGAACTGAAAATGTATTTCTCAGACGATTACTGTCGGCTCCCCCAGCCTGCCTTCCATTATTTGTCATCGGGAACTGGGTTGAACGCCCCTGGCCGACCGCATAGAAAGCACCCCTATTGTGTTATGGTGATCAATTTGTGCCAACAAAGAATCATCCCTCAGCCAGGAAATAATTCAGGACTGCCTAAACTGTGACCATGCTTTTCAAATTCCATGGCTAGGCTTTGTAAAGACCCAGTTAACCAGTATGGCGAGGCAAGACGTTTTTGGAAACCCCAAGCTTATTATCTCTGTCACAAAATCCTAACTAAAAAGAGACTTTTTAAATATCCTCAGAGATCGTAGAGAATACAAGGAGCTCAGCAAAAAACAGGTAGCTGAATACTTACCCTTGATCACAGCTGAAGGAATTGAGCCATATCTTTTATATCCTTTTAGCCATTTAAAAAAATTCTATCTCACAAGATTTAGATTTGGCTCCGCTCATCTTTTGGTCTCATACCTGAGTGAAACATATAACGAGGCCCGGCTGGATCCATGCCCCTGTGACTGTAAATCAAGTCAGAACATGTTGCACTTTTTCTTCTTGTGTGAGCTATATAATAAACCATGCAGGGAATATATTCTACCAATTTTGAGGGTTTTGAATGTTAAAAAATTTAGGCCCGCATTGTTTTATCCCTCACTGCTCCAATCAGAATATATTTGTGAAATCATTTACAGATTTATATCCGCTGCCTTTTCGTTTAAGGAAGGTAGTTGGTAAATACGGGGCAATCATCTGCATTTTTTTAGGTTTTTATATTGTATATATTGTTTTGCAGTGAACGTCTGGAGTTAACCTAGCTTTTAAGTTTTGGCCGACTTTTTAAATTCTTTTCTGAAAGCCACTGACATTAAGTAAATGGATAATTTCTAATCGAAGTTTGTAAGTCCCAGTGGTGAGTCACTATGCGCTTTTTTTCCATGTTCAATAAGTGTAGCTCATGAGGAAAGCTAGTATCAATCAATCAATCAGTCTACTTGTAGAGTGCGCTACTCACCCGTGAGGGTCTCAAGGCGTTGGGAGGGGGTACGGGGGGGTGCTGCTACTTCTCGAAGAGCCAGGTCTTGAGGAGTCTTCTGAAGGTGACTAGGTCTTGGGTCTGCCGCAGGAGGGTGGGCAGGGTGTTCCAGGTCTTGGCGGCGAGGAAGGAGAAGGATTTGCCGCCGGAGGTCACTCATTGGGTGCAAGGTACAGCAGCGAGGGTGAGGCTGGCAGAGCAGAGTTGGCGAGCGGGTTGTAGAACTGAGTCTGCTGTTAAGGTAGGCTGGTCCGTTGTTGTGTAGTGCTTTGCGTGCGTGGATGAGGAGTCTGAAGGTGATTCTTTTGTCGACGGGGAGCCAGTGTAGGTCTCTCAGGTGGGGGGTGATATGGCTGCGGCGAGGGATGTTGAGGATCAGATGGGCGGAGGCGTTTTGAATGCGTTGTAGTTGTCGTAGGGGTTTGGCTGAGATTCCTGCATAGAGTGCGTTGCCGTAGTCTAGTATGCTACTGACGAGGGCCTGTGTCACTGTTCTTCTTGTTTTGGTTGGGATCCACTTGTAGATCCTGCAGAGCATGCAGAGGGTGTTGTAGTAGGAGGAGGAGATGGCGCTTACCTGCTTTGACATGGAGAGGGAGGAGTCGAGGATGATTCCTAGGTTGCGTGCATGGTCAGTGGGTGTTGGTGCTGCTCCTAGCGTGGTTGGCCACCCGGAGTTGTCCCAGGCTGATGGGGCTGGTCCGAGGACGAGGATCTCCGTCTTGTCTGAGTTCAGCTTCAGTCGGCTGATCCTCATCCATTCGGCGACAGCCTTCATACCCTTGTGGAGGTTGGTTTTGGCGGTGTGCGGGTCTTTGGTGAGGGAGACGAGCCTTTATTTAATGTTTACATGCTTTAGCTTACATATTGTTGTACTGCTAAGAAACTTTGCACACAAAATTGGCACTATGCATTTTGAAAAAGAATTTTTATGGTCGATGTCTGGTGTTTAAAAGCTGAAAACTGGAAATGTTTTATTTATGTGTCTTTTTTTTTTACTTGGGTGAGCTGCCCATGGTCGGTTGCATGTCTTTCACTCTTTTTGTTTTTAATATTGTGCATCTCTGTGTATATATGTGACTTTTATGGTTGATCAAAAACCAAATAAAGTTTTATGAACTGAACTGAAACTACTTGCTTCAAGGACTTCCTGTCTCCTTTGAGTGGGACTAAAGAATATTTCTTTAAAAAAACCGGATTATTTCCAAAGAATCTGAATAACAATTAAGATACATTTGTTTTCTGGTTTGTGAGTGGGAACACTGCTTCACGAAGTAACAATTTAAGATTCATGTTGTCTATTGTTTAACCCAACATGCATTTCAGTACGGGGATAAATACAAAATTGCATTGACATTTTGAAAATGACATGTTTTCAGTATTAAATCTGCATGTTGTAATTTATCGATTTCATGAGCTGTGAGGATTTGCAATGTTAGCATCAAAGGGCACATTAAACTTGAAGGACCGAGAGGGTATTTTACTGTGTAGTGAGTGACCAATCAACCTGTTAGGTGGAGGGGTATTTTGCATGTCAGCAGCTCCACAGTAGCCCTCAACCAAGTTTATAGTTGCCAGAAATATTGGTGAGGACCTTTTGCCATAAGCGCTCCACCGACACAACACAAGCCTTGTAAAAATGTATAACGCTGGGACATTGTTACTTTTTGATGTCACAGACTGGAACAAGCAGCGTCAGAAGCCCCGCAATACATAGGGTGGACCTTCTGATGCAAAGCAGATGTAGGATCTCCGGTGGCTGACCCACCAGGAACATATTTTTGATGGCAGAGCCAGCCGAGGCTCCGGCATTGGAAACTAAGCGGTTCGCCAACCACTAAATAATGCAGTGAAACCAAAAATGGGTTGGCACAGAAACTTGGAGATTTTTTAATCAATTCCTTCACCCTTTACTCACCCACTGTAATTGAGGTTCCAAGTCTGGCCTCAACCTTAATATTTAATTGACAGGTTACCTACACTGTAAGTTTTTGTGTAGCTTTTTTCAAACTACCGCATACTGTAATCTCATAGCACACTGAATGATAACGGGAGTGGAGCAAAGGGGTCAGTCTACCCTTCAACAGCCATGCAATAAGGATGACAGCAAGCAATGGTGAGCTTTGGGGTATCTTCAGGGAATAAACATCATGAGCACTTCAGATAGTGCAAAGCATCCACAGCTGAACACCAGGCATCATATTTGAGTCTTAGCAGTATGAACTGCAGGAGTAAGCAGAAGGCACTTGGCAAGGTGCTATGTGGAAACTTAGGAATCAAGATTTCCACATAGCACTGAAGAGATGCATTTTCAAGCCTTATCTAAAATTTAGAAGGCCTTTGCAAACATGAAGAGGAGCTGACAGGCAATGTAGATGGTGGAGCTCACTGAATGCAGAGATCTATTGCCAACTGCTTTCAATTAACATGGTAAATTGTTCGCAGTGCTTGATCTAAGATGACTTGATTCACTGTAAACCGAAGAGCGTAGCAAAATATACTCCAGTGCGCCCATGGATGGCCATGTAGACAATACACAGGTTATTTAAATAGAAACAAGTTGCCTTACCAGAGGGAAAGTGTCATATCCACTTTCTACATAGAACAGTGGAGTCGTCGGCAGCGGCTCAACGCAAAATGATCAGGTCCCCCTGTATAATGTTTTGAGGGGCCACTGAAGCTCCTGTGATGCACATATATTGAAATACCTTGGGTTGAATGGGGACCTGAAGGTTGTAGGAATGCCTGCAATGCAGGGTCTACAGGGGCCTGCAATACACCCTTGGGTGCCTGAACATTGAACCCAGTATCCCAAATGGGATGGCACCACAGCAAATATCAGGGTGTTCCTTTTGAGAAGGATGGTGACGGCAGTGAATGATTTTAAAAGACATGCTCGTGCTGCATTGACATGGGTTAAGAAGGTAATAGGGATGTCAAAGATGACATCTAGAATGTAATAAATAATTAGAAAAAGTTTACTAAAAGTGATCTACCACTGTACCATTATTTTGCCTAATTTCTAACAAATATATGTTGCACATTACTGCACGTACATAGCAGAGTTGCATACATTTTCCAAAAGGAATTTCAGAGATAAAAGTAAATGTATGCAGCTGATGAACTACAGCTATCAAGGTTGAATATTTCATTTTTTTTCTCAAGAAGGGAAAGAAGATAGTTTTGATGTCTTTTTTTGAGGTTACCTCACTGGGTTGCTATAAAAGAAAATGATTAATGTTTTCTTGACTTTTATTTGGTAGTAGGTTGCTGAAGCATTTTTGATATTGCTATTGCACACGGTGCACAGGGCGTGGTGTTTACTGTAAAGGGTAAAAAAACCTGGAGGTGTGTAGGTCAAGCCATTTATGGAAGAGTGAAACCAGCTTGAAAGAGGATTTTTGTAGGAGTCTGGCTCTCTATATAGTGACTAACAAGAAGTACACTGTACAGAGAGTCCAGCGGATCCCTTAATGGTATACAGAGGCAAAAGTAGATAATATTAACATTTGTTGTACTCACAGAAGCGATAAATGAGACACACACTCAAGAATAAATTAGAGACTAATTTGTTAATATAACATCGAGTTCTATATAACTTTTCAGACCAATAACTTCGTTCTAAGGTAAGTACTGTTTAAGTTATGATTTGTCAGAGTTTGCAGAATAAATCACTGTTGTGCATAATTACACACAGTAGAAGTAATTGGAGAAAATAGGTAAAAGTCTATAAAATCACAGAGTGGGTTCTCGGGGTTCACCTTCTGGATTTGGGCAAATGGCAGGGCCAGTTCCAATGTTCCAGAGCAGAAGATCGGGTGTATCTCGGATTCCACTGGGAGCAGGGTGCTGAGGTCATTGGTAGCTAGCGCAGCGGCACTACAAAGAAGGTGTCCACCTGAATTCAAGCTGCACGGAGGGACTTAAAGATATGTTCGGGGGGGGTGTCCTCTTGAGGGAGCAGGTCGCAAGTGCCTCAAGACCATGGGAGCACAGCTGGTTTGTTGTTACTTAGGCCGGGTGGGTTGGGTGGAGAGCAGGTAGGGCAACCAAGTGTCTTGCGTCAAGATGGTCCTTGTGGTCAGGGGCAGGCAGGTTGCAGAGATAGCTGGACCACTCCTGGAGCAGGTCTCAGGGGTCTTAAAGTCCCTTGATGGAAGTCTGCATCTTGGGTAGTTGGAGGTCAGATTGGACTTTTCTCCATCTTTGGAGTAGGGGGTCCGGTACCACGGGTATACACACAGCACGATTCCAGTAGGTTCTAGTGTCCTCTCACTTGGTGGGGGAACAGATCTGACTCCCCAGAGCTGATGTACCTCTTCTGACTTGGGTGCTGCATTGGAGTCACTGGGGAGAAGCAGATAGGTAAACCAGACTTAGCAGTTCAGTGCCTGCAGGCTGCAAGGGAGCAGCTCCTCTACTCCAAGAGAAGTTCTCTGAAATTGTTCGAAGGCTAGAGGTACTCAGGTGTTCTTGGAGGCCTCACAGTTGCAGGACAAGACAGCACACCATGATTGCTGAGTCCTGAAAACAGCCAGCCGGGTTTGGCACCAATTTTCTGCCACAGATCTTTGTTTCTCAGGTCAGCAGATCTTCTTTGTCTGGTCCACTTCTCATAACTGTTGAATCTAAGCTCAGTGTCCGGGATCACACCTAAATACTAAATATAGGGTTTTTAAACAGTGACAGGTGGTAGAAAATGGGCCCCATTAGGGTGTCTACACCCTCTAAGTGAAAACTTCCTGTGGGAAGGGGCACTACTCTAGACCTGATAGATTGATTTCCTACCATTACAAGAAGGAGGAATTGGAAAAAGTAGTGTCCACATCGCCTGCTCCACCTTAGGGGTGGTTCTGGCTGGTTGTGGGCACACCTCCTAATCTATTGAATTTTCCTGCCTGTCCTCCCGCTGAAAGGGGAGCAGGAAAGGGGAGATGGCATCCTCCACTATCTGGAGATGCCTTTGGTTGCATTTCAAAGGTGGCATCCTTTGAAGTTTTCCACCCTGGCAGGCCCTCCCGGCCTTGAGGATGTGTGAAGCACCTCCGCTAAGAGCAAGCTTTGTTCCTGGCCTCTCACCCCATGAGGTCAGAAATAAGTATGGTCGTGGCAGGCTAGCTAAGACTAGACAGAGACCACACCCGTGCTTGGTAGGTTTTCAGGGGACCCTCTAAAGGGTCTCCTATGTACATTTATTAACTAATTCAACACTAGCATCAGCCCATGCACTCTCTATGGCTTCCTTGCGGACTTACAGTATCTAAGAATAAACTTAGACATAGTAGGGTCATATCTGCCTGTAGGGTCATATCTGCTCATGCTGATATGTCCACACATGGGATATAGTGCACCCTGCCTTAGTGCTGTAAGGCCTGCAGTAGGGGTGACTTACCTACGCCTCATGCAGTGTGGGTGGGCATGGCAGACAGAGATTTGTGCTATATCGACTCTTCAATTTTCTCTGTACCAAGACACACATCCTGCAATGGCAGTGTGCATGGTCTTGGTGAGGGGTCCCTAGGGTGGCACAATTGTTGCTGTAGCCCAAGTGGATCCTATTTAGTCCCAATGCCCTGAGAGCCAGGGGTACCAATTACCAAGGACTTAAAGGGGTTGATGAAGTTGTGCCAATCTTAGTTCAGTTTTAGGGAAAGAATACTGGTACCTAGAACCTGGTTAGCAGGGAACCAGTACACCCCAGTCAAAAACCAGGCAAAAAAGGGGGAGGGGATACTGCAAAAAAAAACTAGCTTTCCACAATTGTGTTGGATTGAGAAGAAGGCGTTTAAGTTCCAGAACCAGCATAGGACAAGAAGGGAAGACACTGACCTTTTTCAGATCTGGTTTGACAACAAAGCTGTCTGCATGACCTATTATCACCATGTCTTTCAAATATATATATATATATAGATTTAGGTATTTGTCTTGTACATCATGCTATTAGCTGTTTGCTGTATCATTCCACCTCTCATTGAGTGCTTGCTTTGCAGTGAATGGGGTACTATTTTGTATTGTAAAAGTGCACTTAATCATCCTGCATTAAATTCCCCACTCATAGATATATTGTAGGCAGAAAGCAACAGGTTTTTTTTCAGTGCTATCTGCATTTTTTATCATTTAATCAGGATTAACAATGCACACAAGACCTTTTAACTTTGCCAGTGCAAATTTTAACTTAAACTGTAGGTGGTCAGAAACATTTTGGGATCTGGCCTATGCAGTTTAGTGATCATGGAGATCAATGGCATATGCAGAACTTGTGAGATTTCAAAACTTCGTGATTTCTCTTTCAGACTGCAGATTGTTTTACATAGGATTTCATAGTCTGTCACTCTTCCTTTGCTCCCCATACTACCATCATTTTGCCCATTCTGGAGTTGCTTTGTTGAAGTCAGATAATGTACTTCTTATTTTTGTGACTGCTACTTTTCTCATTGTTTCCATAGTTTTGCAAATTCCAATCAAATCTTTATCCATGCACTTGTACAAAGGGCCTGATTACAAGTTTGGTGGAGTGGGAGTGGACCGCCACGCCAGTGGCCCACTCCCGCTCCGCCAAACTCATGTGCCCCCTGCCTGCCAGATTACAAGTTTTCTCGTCTCTGGTGTGCTTTTTTTTGCGGTCTCAAGGCAGTGCCTCTAAAAATGGGAACTACAATGGGAACGTGAAAAAAAGTTTCTGCATTTGCGGTGCATGCACACAGGGGGCACATGTTGTGACCCCCTACATGCATCCCCATGCACACGGGCAATGCCCCCTTTGTTTTAGGACAACCAGTCTTTTCATCAAGCAAAGTCCTCCATGACACCTCTGGAGGTCCTGAAACTTCCCAATATGCATGGCAGTGCTGCAGCTGCACGACCAGCATATTACTGAGGCCCAGACCGCCGTGCCACCTCGAAGGAATGGCAGTTCCCTGGTGGCTGTGGCCATACAATGGTGGTCCCACTGCCCAATTTGTGCAACAGTGGCTGGTCCACCACCGCTCCACACCCCATTGCAAGTTTGGCGTTCCTCAAACTGCCAGACTCATAAAGAGGCCCTAAGTAACAGATGTTTATTTAGTTAATCACAATTATGACTTGATGACAAAATCTATCTAGTTGTGCCTTTATTGAAATTGAATTGCCAATTCTTACTACTCTATCCTAGACAAACACTGCTTTACGAAACAGGTTATTTAAGAATATTCTTCTTGTCTTTAATGCTGTACAAATGTTTTAATGACTTTGGACCATGTGCATTTAATCTAAAATTCCTTTTATTGTCGAAAAGCTGGCTGCCATTTCCCAACCAAGAAAGATGACTGCCCCAGTTGCCTCCTTCCAGTCTAACACCTGAAACAGTTTTGCAATAAAAACACTTTTCTCCATTGAGGCTGAATGACAAAGGTGTTTGTATCACAGGGATAACTTTTATTTGAATCCGTTTGCAGTCATAAAAGTTGTTTATAGCATTTATTATGATCTAGGGACCAACAATTCAAGCATGTAAGCATGAGCAATTTGTAAATGATACCTGCATCATCTGGTGCACGACGCATTGATAGGAAGCAAATGTCAAGGGGAAGGCTTGCAGAACAATATGTCTTTTCTATGGGTGCATTCAGTAAGATTTGTCACTAACCCAAGAAACAGTAGGGCTGGGATTTCTGTTCTGATGAAGGAGTCTGAACCTGTAATGCATTTCAGAATATGTAAACACCAAACTGCCTTCTCCAGTAGTTTCTCTTTAGTGTTATCAGATTACAGGTTATTACGCTGTAAAACATTTGTTAGAATGATGGAAGGTTAGTGTGGAAAAGTTAATTAAGAAGACTTTAATGGACGAATCAGAACTTATTTATGACGTTTTGGACCTTTCGTAAAAGACATAGAAGGTCACTTGGAATATAAAACCGACTGATTCAGAGAAAGTGTGCAGTCAACACTATGTGTGAATAAAGTGTAGTCATTTGTTATTGTCTATTCTCTCTTCTGGTAAGTAGTCTTGGAGCAATCCAATAATGTTAGCAAGCACCCTTTAGTGGCTTTATTTCTGTTTTGTGCTATAATCAGGATTTACTTTTCACTTCCTTAATTAAGGAAATATTTTACTCATCAGATTGCCCATCTTCTCATCATTCTGAAGTAGTGCAATGTTTAATTTTAACATCAAGTAAAGCTGATCTTCAGATGAAAAACATTTTTATCAATATACTGAAACTAGTTTTTAGGCTTCTGACCACCATTGTAGACAGCTACATAACAGCATCGACACAGGAGGCTACAAGAGGGCCTCGGGTTACAAAACTTATCTGTATTTCCAGGGACTGAGTGCCTGTAAGATAATGCTTCTTTTTGCATGATCGCCCCCAGATTTTTAGCCTGATGCTGCTGTGTTTCTTTACTTTGTGCACTAGGCCTCTGCTAACCAGGCCCCAGTGTATGTGCTTTGACACCTAAAACATTTTGAAATTAAATATCCTCCTAATTGGAATATTTAAGGTAGCGATAAGTCATTAGTATGCCGTGTACAGTGTACCCAGGACCTGTAAGTTAAATGTCACTAGTTGACTAAAACACATAGTGTGCCACTCACTGAAGTGACAGTGCAAAATATGACTGCAGGTCTGCCACCAACAACCTGGCTGTTCAGGATTAAACTGCAAATTTGACTTGTCAAAATATCCCCCTTTGACAGGCAATAACCCTCCTTTTAAATATTTATGTCACCCCTATGTAGGCCTTAAATGACCATTAGACAAGGTGCATGATATGTAAGAACAGAACATCTATAACTTAAATGTTAAATACGTCCTTGCAGTGAAATTGCTCTAAAAGCTATTTTCATTGCAGGAAGGTTAGCGGTTCCATAGGGACGCATTGGTATATATTAATAAAATATATGATGTTACCTTCATCTAGGAATCAGATCAAAAGTTAATTCTTGCTGGTGGCTTCTGCTGGAGTGAGGCCTAACCCCAAAGAGCTGTCCCACAGGTTCTGGACCATTGGCTGGCGCTAGAGTATACTGTCTCTGTCCCTAAACTTCAAGAAGTGGGACTTTGGAACATTTTCTTGCTGGAGAACCGACAGACAAGGGTATCGCATTCAAAGCTGCTGCCATATATTTTGAATTACTGTTGAGCCTCACCTAGCCAACTTACCCCACTGAATGAGTTTCTAAATCTGAACGTAGAGGACTTCACCAGGACATCAACATCGAGGCTTTCCAAGTCACGGACTTTGGACTTCAGGTTGTTGGAGCTGTCTCACCTCTGTCGACAACTGCACTGGGATACTGCTCTTCAACAACCCACCATCACCAAGCCCCACTTCAGATGTAGCTTACAACTTGATCACTTTTTCTCCATGACAGTTTCTAGGTCAGAAGGTAAAGTTTACTCACTGTATCTGACCAGCAATCCATCAGTCGTCCTTAACATTTGACTTTGCCCTGGTCTTGTGTGACTTTTTGGGGCTTTTTTATTTTTAAACTTTAAAAAAATCATATCTCCAGTTCCCCTTATTGGAGTAGTGTTGTTTTGGTGTATTTATGTACATTAAAATATTCTCTATTTTTATAAACTGAAGTGGGATTTATATTGTGTTGTGTTTCTAATGTGCTATCTGTTTTGTTACTTTTAAATGCTGTACATATTTTCTTTAGCTAAGCCTGCCTGCTGTATGGCATAGCTGCCTGGGGTTGAGCTCAGGTTTAAATTACTGAAACCTTTACTGGACATTGCAAGCATAGTGGCATTTGTCACTTATTGTATGAAGAAAAAAGTGGTTCCAATCCTTGTTTCCATGTACGCTTATTTAGGTTCAACACTCTGATATCATTTTGACTATTAGTGCATGTATGGATAAAGTAGGGTTATAAATGGTGAAATATAGATGGCATTTAACTTTTCATATTATAATGAGTAAATATAAATGTGAATACATGTTGCGGTCAACTGTTAGAATATTTTCACAGTGCTTGGAATATTGTGGGTGAAACAGAGTTTTCCTTTTATTGTCTAAAAAATGCAGGGGAAATCACTCTAAATATCTTCTCAGTATAACTAATTAATGAATGTTACTTTCCTACACAATTTGGACTATCCCTGACATGGAAATTGTATGTAAATACATTCTATAATAATTCTATTAATCCCATAAGCGGTTGATGAATGTTTGCTATACCTTTAACTGGAATTTAAAAGTTAGAAACTATATTCTCAGATGTCATTGGTTCTGCATTGAAGCCTTACTATTTTACCCAAGGAGATGCCGAGGAGGCAATACTTCTACTGAGGAAACTGAAACTATCAAAGGAATTGGTTAGCTGATACCAGATATCGTTCTAGAAGTAGAGTGGTCTACATTCTTTTTTCTTTAATTTATTGTTCATTATTGTATATAAGGCTATTAATTCCCCAGACCTACTGGAAGGCACTACATTTAAATCATACTAAAGGTGCTTGAATAAGAGGGTCATTGGTAGATGACTAAAGTGCCTTGTTTTGCAAGTAGTTAGAATTCATTTAAGTGATTTATATAAGTGCTGCTTCGTTTTTCATTTAAACCTGTAAAATTGCTTTCTTTACCTCATCAACACGTTTCACTCCACCTTGTGCTTTCTTAAGACTAAAACTGATAGCAAAATTGGCATCATTGGTAACATACAATGAAATTCGATATGACGTGGGTCCTTTGCTCACTGTGCCACTGGAAAAGCTATCCTGGCTGAAGACCGGTCCTTGGAAGCTTGTTTCTGGTCCAGGGAGGACCTGGCTTGGCAGTTCGGGCTGGACTGTTCCCATGAGGCAAGATTGATTTGCATATGGCCAGGTCTTAACTGGGGTGGCATGGTGAGCAAAAGAATGACGGATTTAACCCAGATCTCTAGACTGGGGGTGAATGTTTTGATTTGTTCTGCATTCTGTCCATCAATTGTGTATCTTTTGTGTTTTTAATTCAAACCTATAACATTGCTTTCTTTACCTCATCAACACTTTTCAATCTACCTTGTGCTTTCTAAAGACTAAAACTGATAGCAAAATTGGCATCCTGGAAACATACAATGACATTCGATAGGACGACACACCTGCAATAAAAGCACACCACTTCACATGATCAAATATCCTAGATTGACATAAACAAATGTATTTAGCTGGAGCTCATCATTTGAATGCTTGGATGTTATTACTGCCATTTAGTCTTCAAAAGGTGTATAGTGCATTTGGCGCTTTGTAACAAGAGCTAGTTATATACTGGGACTAGTAATTGGTAGATTCTTACTTAATTTGTTTTGGTAACTTTTAATTTAGGTGCCTGACTGTGATAAACATACATACATTTTAGTTTTGTGATGATGGCATGGTCCTACTCCTTTTTGCTTTGAATGTATTAAAATTGTTGGGTTTGCATGTGTAATGATTCTAATTAGTCACTCAGCAACACATTTTACTTAATTGTTTAGTCAATAATATTGACCTTAAGTTCCATCACAATAATCAAACAGTTTACTCTTTTAGCACTTGACATGATCTACCAGTTAATTCAATCATATCATTCAGACGTTTTTAGACTATAAGTTTTTGTTGCATTGCTGGTTTTGCATGTTAAAGTTAGATTCTTATAAAAATGTGGAACATGAAGCCGGCACACTCCTGTGGAATCATCAAGTGCTCCCTCCTGCCAAGGCATATAAAACGGCTACTCAGAGAACACTGCATACACCCGCCTTCCCACCCCTCCTCCTCCTTCCCCAGTCACTAACACTGGTTTGGTATCCCATGTTAAGAGCTAGTTCTCCCCATAACATTATTCCTTTAGGTAAACACACAAGTAGCCTCACCTACTTTTGGAGCGGCTCGTTCACCAAGGCGCTCCATAGTCATTTTGCGAACTCGATCCTTACGTTCATTACATGTAATGTTGCTTCAATGCCAGCCTGGTAACCAACATGCTATGTCGACACTTCTGATTTGTATGAATATGTCATGCTTTTATCGTTACCTGAAATCCCAATAAAATGGTATAATAAAAATAAAATAATGTGGAGCATGAACATGTAATTCTTTATAGAGGACAGAGAGTAATGGCCACCACTATGCTTTTTTTTTTTTAAAGTATTTTTATTGTTGAATCAATTTCACCATTATACATTCGTTCGCAGCATGTCATCACTGATATATTACATATTCTGTGTCATTTGCATCATATATCCAACATTACAATTTTCCTTTTTTGTTTTTGACTATTACAACTCTGTTAACTCCCCCCTCCCATCCCTCCCAGCACTTACATATTATACAAATTATTCTCTTTCTGGCAATGTCTCGTCGTTACATTCCATTGTGAGTTCCTCATGTGTCGTTTATTCTCCTACTGTATCATGTATGCAATGTACTGTGTGGTCAAGTTCTGCAGCTCGTCCCGTGAGTATGTGTACCATGTTGTAGTGTTTTGGTACCCTGTATGTTGGCCACTGCATGGTTCGGATACGTCTCAGCTGTAATGTCTACCAGCGTGTGAAGCTATTCAAGGTGCGTCTTAGCACATGTTTCGAATTCCACTAGTATCGAATTCCAGTCGAGTGAAATGTGAGTCTTTCGTAGACCTCTGCGTTCCTCTCTGTGTAATTCCCGCCCTTCGGCCTTCCTCCATCTCAGTACCTCTCCGTACCATGTCTCTACGTCTGGTGGTCTGACTGATTTCAATTTCATTGCTATCGATCTTTTTGCTAACAACAGCGCTAGATCTACGAATCTAGTAGCCACACTCCTTTTCTTTTCCTTGTGACCTAGTCCCAATATGCCGTACAACGGTGACGTGTAAGGCCTGTCCGGTGCGATCACAGTTAAGATCTGATGGATCGTTACCCAATAATATCCTATCTTGGGGCAGTCCCAGAACATATGTAACAGTACTGCATCATCCAAGTTACATCTGGGACAGTTGTCCGCCGCGTCCGGGAACATCGCATGCAGTCTGTGGGGAGTTAAATATGCCCTATGGACAATCATGTGCTGGATAAATTTGAACTTAGGATTGCGTGACACTTGTTGTGGTGACTTCAGAATTTTTTCCCATTCCTTGTTGCTGAGACTTCTACCTACGTCTCCCTCCCAGCGTGCACGAAGGGGTTGTAATGAAATAGCTTTGTCGGCTCTGATACCATTGGTCAGCCATTTCGTTAGGTGGCTACCCGTCCCCATCAGATATTGCATAGTGAGTAGTGTATTCGTGATCGGTTCCACACCTTCTCTAGCCCAGTGTGCGGTTATGTAATGTGTGACCTGCGCGTGCAGTAGGAACAACGCCCGCGGTGTCTGGTGTAAGCGGGTAAAGTCTGTGTTTGTTAGGAGTCAGCCCTCCGAGAAAAAGTCCCCTATGTGCATAACTCCTGCATCGTGCCATGGCTGCAGTTTATGTTCTGTTAGTGTTCCAGATCCTAAGGGGATGCCCTACAATGGTATCGTGGGTGCGTATGTTGAGTGTCAGTTTGTGTAACTGACTGCTTTCCTCCACTGTTTAATTGCTAGTCTAAGCAGAGGTGGGGCTGATTCAGGAAACTTGGCTTTCGGAAGCAACAAGCGGTGTATATCTCCTCTACCTCTGTCTGCCTCTGTCATATTCAATTCGTGGAGGTTATGGCCTGCTAGCCAGTACGCCAGCCACTGAAGTTGGCATTCATATCCATATGCAATCAGGTCAGGGACTCCCATACCGCCTCTATCCGTTGGAAGTTGCAACTTAGCCAAGCTTATGCATCTTCTGCCCGCTCCCCATATCAATTCCGTCAGTAACATGTTCAGGGATTTAAAAAAGGACATGGGTACCAGTATCGGTAGGTTTGTGAAAAAATATATCAGTCTGGGCAGTACCACCATTTTGGAGATCGCCACATTGCCTGCCACCGACAGTGGTAAAGTGTTCCAGAAATGTACTTGTGTCCTCAGGGTGTTGAGGGCCTTACCTAGGTTGCCTTCCAGTAGATCCTGTGTTTGTCTATATATTTGTTTGCCTAGATATTTGAAGGTCATGGGCGCTACTTGGAATTGATATGGTGTGAACTGTATGTGTGATTCTTCTATGGGCCTATGGCCTATGAAAACTATATCCATATGATTTTGCTTCATTGATCATAAGGCCCGACAGTCCTTGAAAGTCATTAAAAATCGCCGACAGCGTTTGTAGTGAGCATGTTACATCTTTGAGAAATAATAATATATCATCCGCGTATGCCGAGATGATATGATGGGTGTTAAGTCTGGTGATCCCTGTTGTAGCTGCCAGACTTCGCACTTTTATCATTAGGTGCTCTAGGGCAAGTATAAAGAGCAAAGGCGATCGTGGGCAGCCCTGTCGTGTACCCTTCGCTATCGCAAACTGGTCAGATATGCATTTATTGGTTCAGACACGTGCGGTTGGTTCGTGATATAGTAAAGTTACCCATGCTATGTATTCCGGTGGTATGCCAAATTTGTTCATTACCGCAAACATATAATCCCATCTCAGGGAGTCAAAGGCCTGTCTGAGGTCCAGGGATATACATCTCCTTAAATTCAATGCGGTGCTCCTGCCCGGTACAAATCCGCATTGGTCTGGGTGTATCATATCTGGGATGTAGTGGGAGAGTCGGGTTGCCAATATTTTACTGAGGATTTTATAATCCGTATTTAACAGGGACAGGGGTCTGTAATTCTCCAACTTTAAAGCGTCCCTCCCTGGTTTTAACATAGATACTATCAGTGCCTACAGTGTCGTCCTTGGTAAGGCATTGCCACCTAGTGCTTCCCTGTATAGCGTGTGTAAACGGGGGGCTAATAGGTCGATATATGTCAAATAAAATTCAGCCGGGAGGCCGTCTGACCCAGGTGCTTTGTTCCTTGGCAGTGCTTTTATGGCCTGTCTTATTTCTGCTAGCGTGATGGACTTCGAGAGTTTGTTTCGTTGCGCAGAGGTTAGTTGTGGGATGCATGTGTCTGATAGAAAGGACTCTAAGTCTCGTTCCGAAAGCGATGCGCGTGGGCTGTACAGGTCAGTGTAATAATGTTTGAACGTGTTATTTATATCCAATTGGGTCCGTATTATCGCTCCGGTTTGGTCCTGCACCTCTGTTATAGGAGCGCCTTCCGGGATGTTGCGTGTGAGTCGCGCTAGTAGCGTGCCCACTCTGTCAGCCTGTGTGTGTTGTCTGTTTGTGTATTCCCTAAAGTCAATCACCCTTAGTTCTTCTAATAGTTCCACGTGTTGTATATGAGCCTCTTGGAATTGTGTGAGAGTGTCGTCTGTACCTGCAGCTTCGCTTTCCAGCATCGCCAGGCTGCCCTCCACTGTCCTCAGTTTTTCCAGTACCAGGCGCCTTACTCCCACTTTTGTACCCATCGCCACCCCTCGCACAGTCGCCTTAAAGGCGTCCCATTCGATTTGCCTGAAGCTGGCTGTGTTTTCATTTTCGTCGAAGTACTTCGTGCTTGCGTCTAATAATGTGGACCTGAAGACTAAGTCTTCTAATAAACCTGGCGATAGTCGCCACGTCAGTATTGGAGTGGGCAGTCTCCCCCATTGTAGCGATAGTTCCACTGGATTGTGGTCCGACAGTGTCTTACCCATATGCAACACTGATGCAATCGACCCAGTCAGTGCCTTAGAGTAGAATATGCGGTCAATTCTGGTGTGTAACTTGTGGGGCGGGGAGTAATACGTGTATTCCCTATTAGTTGTGTTCAGGGCTCTCCACGCATCGTCCAGTTCCCAGTCGTTCGCCCACTGCGCTAACGCCACGGCCTGTTTCCTACTGTCTGTCGCGTGCAGTGGTGGGTGTGATCTATCGAGTGTAAGGTCCCGGACCGCGTTGCAGTCCCCTCCGATAACCCATTCGTGTCCCGCCCAATCCGCTAACACTCTACTAATATCATCAAAAAACTTCGATTGTTCCGTGTTGAGGGCGTATATGCTGCCCATTACTATTCATGAGCCATCGAGTATCCCTCGTATGAATACATATCGTCCGTCCTTGTCCACCCGCGTTTCTACTAATTTAAATGGGACAGTGTTTTTAATCCATATAGCCGCCCCCCCGGGAAAACGATGAGTATGCCGTGGCGTAAAGCTGGCCTTTCCATTTCCGTATCAATTTAGTTCCCTCTGCCCCGTTCAGGTGTGTCTCTTGAAGGTACACTATGTTTATTTGCCATCTATTCAGTTGTGCCAATACTCTATGTCTTTTATGTACCGAGCCCATACCTCTCACATTCCAGGTGCAGATCTTGTATTGGTTAGGAGACGACATGACACCAAGTACCCTGCCCGTGAGACATTGCCCATGACATCATCAAACATGTCATCTTGTTGTACATTGTGAGTTGAGTGCTGTATTTGTGTGCAACTTCCCAACTTTAAGGTTAAGGTCCCCACCCCAAAACCGTGGAGGACCAAACCATAATACCCAACAGGGGTATGAACGAAATGCAATTGTGCCTGCGCCTGGGGGGCGTGAGCCCATCCGTTTGCTCTTAGCAGTTATTTACCAAAATTCACATTTACTTAACACCCTATTAACATCATATGTCCTGGTTTCTTGTCCCTCCCTCCAGTCAGTCAATGAGTTTGTACAGTTACGTTACCAAACTTCATCTGCTGCACCAGTGTTCATGGATCTTCTGCCATCTGTGCCGTGGTGCGTGGGAATAATTGCAAACTAGTGTCTGTATCTGATGCTGCCATACGTGAGCTGGCTTGGCTATTTGTCACTGTTCCAATGTTTGCATCATGCGCTGCCAGAGCATTAGTCGTTAGCAGTGCTACGGCTATTGAGTTTCCTCCTCCTGACGCTCCATGTTGTTCATTCTGTGAGACCTCCACTTCTGGGGTTCTTGGGCGGTTCGGGTTTGTTCCTTGGTCTTCAGACGGTCTTTCATTCAGTGCTTCCGGTTAGTTTCCTTGGGACGGGGGCGGTGTAACCACTCTGAGGTCTCTTCAGGGGTATGAAAGAAATAAGTCTTACGATCATAGATAATTTTTAGGCGTGCTGGGAAGAAGAGTGCATATTTCATATTACGGTCTCTCAGGGCGCGTTTTACTCCCCAGAAGGACGCCCTAGCTTTCTGCACAGCTTGGGTGAAATCCGGGTATATGGAGACTGTTTGATTTTCGTATTTTATTGGGCATTTCTCCCTCGCTGTCTTTTTGTATCGCGTCCCTGTCCTTGAAGTGTAGGAGGCGTGCTATCAGGGGGCGTGGTGGGGCTCCTGGCCTCGGCGGCCTGGGGGGCACTCTGTGCGCTCTCTCTATGCTGTACATCCATAATTATTTTCAGCCAGTCCTCCACAAATCGGGTTGGGTTTACCCCCTCGCTGCGTTCCGGCACGCCCAAAATGCATATGTTGTTGCGACACGAGCGCCCTTCTGCATCGTCCACTCTGTCTCTCAATCCTCTGATCCGTCTCTCCATCTCCTCGAGGCTCGTGGAGTGTTCTGTCTGCTGAGGGATCAAATCAGCGAGGGCGAGTTTGTGTTCGGTCACTTTTTCTGCCAGTTTTTCGTGGTCATCCTTCAGAAGCGTGAGGCCCGTTGACATCGTATCTATTCGTGTTTCAAGTGCTTCTCTAGAGGGCCTAATTTCTGTTAGAATAAGGTCCAGCTTGGCCTCCTGTGCATTCATGTCGGTTGGGGGGACTATGTCTTCATTGGAGGAGGCCAGGGGGTCCTCCGAACTGGAGGAGTGTACCACAGTATGCGACACCGGGTCGGGTTGACGGAGTCTGTTCCGTACCATCGTTCGCTGCGTTATTTCACTCTTTGGGCTGTTGCTGTGTCGCGTTCTCCTCCTGCACGTCAAGCTGGCGTCTTCGGTGTGGGTAATTCTGTCCTCTTTCTTGCTGTCAGATGGTGTTAAGGCCTACTCCAGCAGTTTATTCCTTGTGTGCGGCGGTCTCTCACGCTCACTCTTGATCCTCCCCGGAATGTTTGTAATTTGAAATATAATAGCACTTTTGGAACACTCCTAATGCTCCCTAGTGGAGTTGCCGTTATATTCATGCGCCACACTCCTGCGTTCGCTATATGAAAATCTGTACCTTCTTTCCTATCTCAGTGTGATCAGGTCACTGCAGTTGTCTCTGGTCCAGCCCTACTGTTACACATTAAATATTGTCTCTCTAGCAAGTTGCTGATGCCTGTAGTGGGTGCTCTGCTTCCCGGGTCCCACGCCTTGCCTAGTCGCGGTATTCAGCTCCCTCTTCACTATGCAGGAAAGGGGGGGGGGAGGTGGGGGGGTGTTCCACTTTTTTGTGGGCTCGCAAATGTCCGTCAGCATGTGGTTAGGCGGGCGCAGACATTAGGGGGGCCACTATTTTGCCAGTTGCTACAAGTTCCTTTCTGCGTGCCCTCTATGCTCCGTACCCGCATATGGATTCCTTCCACCCAGAAGCAAATGGCCGCTGTTCTCATCTGTGGAAGTGTTGAGCTTGCATGCTCTTGGGTGACCGATTCCGTGATCTCAGTGCCCTTCGAGGTTATCCGCAGAGTGGCGCCTTATTTTCCGTCGGGGGACCGGGGCCGTAGCGCAGTGCCCCTCCGTGCTTGTTCTCTCTTCCTCGCTGCCCCCAGTGATAGTGCTCCCTGTCTCGTGGGGTTTGGCGGCAGCTCTCCCTCCTGCTGTGTGGCGGCGGAGCGATCACAGCCTGTTAATTAATGTTGCGCATGGGGCCCCAATTCGCGCGATCTCAGGCCTCCGGTGTAAATTCCCGTTTCCTTTCCCCGTTGGCATTTCGGACCTGTGCGCTCTCACTACGCCCGCTGCTGGTTCGTTTCCGGGCTGCCTCAGCTTTCACTGTGGGCCGATGTCTATGCCGTCCTATCGGGCCTCACCTCTGGCTTCCTGTCGGTCCCACTCGCGTCTTCCTTCGTGACCGTTTCGGTACGGTAAGTGAGCCTCTGCCTACAGGTGGTGATTACTCTCGGCGCTGTTACAGATGCTTTCACAGGTCTCCGGTAGCAGCTCCCGTTGTTAGGCGGTATTGGGGGCGTGGGCGCCTCCAGTTTGTTCTCCGCTGGTGCGTCTTCGGTTCGCCCGCGCTTTTACTGTAGGCTGTTGTCTGCCCGGTCCCTCCAGCCTCACTGCTTATTATGTGGGGCAGTCGCTTGAATTCCCTCGGTGTTCCGGTGGCTGCTCTTGCGGCTAGTTCTGTGGCGGCCGATAGTGCCTCCGCCTCTCCCACCGCTGTGCCACTTCCGGTCCGCCGTTATTGGTACTGTGTGTCGAGGCTTCCCTTAGTCAGCTAGGCCCCGTTACTGTTCCGATGTGAACTTCCCATCGGAGAATTCCCGGGTTCTTTAAAAGACCTCCTGGCGCTACTAGTGGTCCTCTTGTGGCATAGAGGTGCGTGGGTATGGGTCGGTTACCAGGTTTCAGGATATTTAGCCAATGTTTTAGGGGTTTTCCGGACAGAGCTAGCTCAGCTCACGTCTTGCATGCTCGGCTGCTAGCCACGCCCCCCCGGCCATCACTATGCTTTGGACTACTAAAAGAGGCTCTGGAAATTTAAATAGCGAATAGTTTGCTTCTTTCATGTAGGAGAACAACCAGTGTGCTCCAATACAACTTTTGATCTCTGCTAAACTCCTCCTTGGATGTGGTTTGCAAATGTGTTGGCTTTCATCCTCCATTCTTCGAACATCCATGTTAAGTCTCTGGATAAACTGAAAGGCTCTCACAATCTTCACTTCTACTGTATGCAGATAATGCACAGATCTAAATTATGAGGTGTGATAATGTTGGCGGCTGGATTTTAGCAATGAATTGCTCAGGTCAGGGAGTGGATGTGGATGTCGATGCAGTGAGTTAAACTAAAGTCCAATTAGTCAAAGGGTATAAAAAAGGAAGAACGGGCCACTTGACATCTACGTAATGCTTTCTAATGGCAACTGTCCTATCCTGGGAACGTGGATAGGAGCCTGTGCTTCCAGTTCAACAATGAGCCGCAGCTGCCATCCCAGGTAGTGGAGCCTGTTAGTTAATGCTCCTATCTCTCCAGTCAAGTGCATACAACCATTATTTCATTACTCCTGATCACCAGATTCAGTTTTGGGAGTTTTAGCCTCTCTGTCATCATTAAACATTATTATTTTACTTACATCCTTCAGGGAAATTGCCAGTTTTGTAATTATAACATTAACTTGGTGTTTCGGTACAACGTGCACTTTTCTCTGAGGAAGCCTTTCCTGCTTGTGCCAATTTCTTCTAGAGCTCTGCATGCACTTTTAGGCTCTAGAATGTCTGTGATAGAGCTCAGCCACAGCTCAAAACATGACTGAGGCCTCTCTCTCCATTAGTCAAACAATCATCCAGTTTCCTGTATTAAAATGCAGCAAATGTGTGTTGTGATACTATTTCTTTTCTCCAGCACTTCTAGTCACAGCCTCTCAAGGTTCTGTCATTATGTTGGTATTTGGTGCTCATACATTTTCCCTTCCCCATTCGCTGGTTATCTAATGCCATCTAGCTAGTTTGTCTGACTCAACATTACAGAATGTTTGACACTTAGGGGCAGATTTAATAATTATTTGCATTGTTGTTGCATCACTTCCTTCACAAAAACAATCCTGCCAGTAATGCAGGCACCCTTGCACCATGGTGCATGGGTGCCTGGGATGGCGCTAAGCAGTACACAGAGCACTATATCTTACCACTAGTAATAAGCCCACAAACACAATAAAAGGTTTAGTTTGGGTCTCAATAAATCAATACCGTACTCCATACTTGGTAGCTGCCAACAAGCAGGCAAGCTTAACTTAGGAGACAGATGTGTAAATCATTTGAACACACCAATACATTACATAAGTAAGAAACAATCACAATAAAAATCGGACTCCAATTCATAAAAATAGAATATATTTTTACGAACAAATAGACACTAAAGGACAAAAGCCCAATGTAGGGAGCACGGAGGTGTCGACTTTTAAAGAATAAACACTTCCTAGTGCTTAAAAACCTATAACGGCACTTTGGATTATCTGGTCGCGCTTGACCGGGACAATGTCAACGTTTGAGGCTGACTGTGATGAAGCCCTGGTCGGATACACTAAGCCAGAGGCCTCGGTAAAACTGTTACCTTTGGACTTTCAAACGTTTCTGGAGAATTTTTCTCTCAACATCGAGAGGTCTCCCCCTGCAGGCTAATTTCAATGCAAAATCATCAGATTGCTTCTCCAAGGGGCCTTGGTGAAGTCCGGGAAATCTGGAACTCCAGAGCTATCAGCAGGACAAACCTGAAATCCAGGACAGGCCATGGTTGAAGGCAGTCGGCTTGACCCTCGATGTTGAGTCGGTCACCTTATGGAGCTATTTGACAAAAAGTTCCCAAACTTCAACAAATTTCTGGAACTTCTTCCTGAAGTTCTTATTGAGGGTTCAAATTGTCCAAAACACAAATCCAAGGTTCTTGACAAGGGTGACGTTCCTTGGGACTTGCACGATGCTAGAAGGGCCCACCTCCAGGCAGCTCCAAATCGAACTCTCGTAATGACACAGATTGTTAGAGTGGCCAGGCGGAGGGAAGGGAGATAGGGAAGGAACAGCTGGGAAGGAGATCTGTAATATAAATCACAGGTTGTGTTATACAGACTGAAAACCTACTAACAACTAATAGAATTGTAATATTGATTAAGCTACTCACCTGTGTCTTCCCTACTGCTTTGCCAGAGGAAATACTATAAATAAAACATATAAGAAATGTTTAACAATTCTACATGACTCTGGAAAGCTCAAATAGTGTTTAGCAATCAGGGTGCAAATAAGCGATACATACCAAAGTCTATTCCCTTTGATTCTTTATGCTGTCTGTTTGATTATGCTGTCCCACAATTGATGATAATGAGGTATAATGCGGGACATGCCTCACAACTTTATACAAGAGTACTGTTCAGTGATTTGACTTTCATTCCTTAGTGTAATCAAAAAGGTTTTTTACTAAATGTTCCAAAAATTAACCATTAACACATACTAGGATTAATGATTTCTGTAAAAATTGCTGAATAGTTCAATGACAAAGACCATAAATGATTATGCAATGTTCTTTCAAAAAAGTGTTCACGAAGCGTTCGTGTGGCAATTACCCAACCAATGCCTTTAGAGAAATGAAGGAATTCTCTTACCGGGCATTTGCTTTTCCAAACTCAAGTTATTCTGTGTGCCTCACCGCAGCAGCCCCATCTGCTGTCCTGAAGAATGGGAGTTGGCAAAGAATAATGAGCATGTGTCGCAGGGCGCGGTCTCCTTTTAAAGAGGAGACCCACCTGGGATGATTGTACGCTTCGGGAAGTCCCTGGGGAGGGGAGTGGCCAATACACACCAGGCAATATTGTAGAACAAGAAAACACGTTTACAATATAAAAGCAAAAGGTGACAAATATGAACGCACAGGCTTAGTTCAATGTCTGCGATCAGGTTCACTTTACAAAGGCTCAGTTCAATGTCTGTAATCACTTTGTCCTTCCGATGTCTGTAATCACTTTGTCCTTACAAAATGGTTTTAGAGCTTGCACAATGTGTATTGACATCAATGTTCCAGACACTCACTGTTCATTTGCAACATGGGCATGTAGCTTGGCACACAACCTCAAAGGCAGAATGAGTTGTGGCAGCGTCGATGACAAGACCACCAGTGACGCGCCAAGAAGGTAGCACAGTGCATTTTGCAACAGATTTTGAGCAAAGCAATTTGCGGTGTTGAAGTGCCCCCAGAGCTGCAGCCCATAGCCATGACAGTTCTATAATCTCCTGGATGGTACTTGCAAACTCTGGACTACAACTCCCACAATGCACCTGGCCAAATCCTTGATGCACTCCTGGATGGGGACTCTTGGTAGAGATGATGCAGTGAGCTCTCTTAACCTGTAGCTTCTAGGGAGTTCACTTACTAATCCTTTTTGAGGCAAGGCAAAGTCCTTAGGGCTGTAGCACCAGATTATGCAGCAGGTGCAGTCCTTCAGAGTGCAGTACTTTGGATGCAGATCCAGAGTCCAGCAGGGGAATCCTTCTTCTCCTTGTAGTTTCCGGGCAGCTGAATTAAGGAGCTATGCAACTATCCCATATTTATTTACCGTTTTTGGTGTCAAGCTGGGGGGCAGCCCTGACCAATGAAATGCAGGATGCCCCCAGGTGTATGACCACTTCCTCTAAAGTGTGGGATATTCTTGTGCCAGAAAGCAGGACTCTCTCATACTCCAATATTGAGAAAGTCTCTCCTTCAAGGTTAGATCGGCTAATCCAACCCATTGATGTGGCTAAATTTCACTAGCACACCCTTCCAACCCCCTGGTTAATCTAATTACTGAAGCTCTTGTGTGGCTGGCGGTGCAGGGTGTGTTGGGTGGGGGTGTTCAGCCTGTGCTGTCCCAAAGTGTCATTCTCTCTTTGAAGGCCAGTTTAGCTCCTCTACTCTCATCCTGGCTTTTGGCTTCGGCAGCAAAAGTTTTCCACCCACAGTAAATCTATTATCTACTTTGGCAGGACACTTCATACCTCATCAAGCAGCTTTGTCTCAGCCTGGGAAAGGCTGGAAAATCAGGAGAGGGCGTCCGGAACACTGGATTTTGACTAATAGAAAATAAAGTTTAATAACTCATTTGTCGTAATAGTTATTACAAATCTAACAGTGTCAAGTCACTAGATTTGTCTTACATAATATTAAGGCACCTTGAAGTATAGTTTTAGGTGACTCCTGTCCCTGTTTATGCTTAAATAACATTTCTAAAAATTAGCCTATTGAGCAATTCTCTATAGTGGGGAAAAATGGAGTTGGCATTTGTTAGGGCTTATAAAACACATTTTATAATGTCCTTGCTTATAGTTACAAGGCAACCTGCCTCTGGGGCACCTTGCGGAGACCTTAGGCGTTACTTATATGTAAAAAATAAAGTAGATTACTACTTTGGAAGTACCTTTAGTTCCAAAGTCAAATGTGTACTTAATTACAATTTAAAAACAGCCTGCAAGGTGGGGCTGGCTTTTTAAAATGACAGCAAGCAACACAGCAGTGCACACTCTAGTGCAGGAAATCTACTGGATCTCTATACTTCCCTGCCCTATTATATACTGGGGACTTGTGGGTAGTTTGAATACCCCTTGGCTTATTATATACTAGTGACTTACAAAGGTCTGTCATTACCAATTATAATTATACTTAATCATGTACTTTTAAGAAGAACACAGGCCCTGGGTCTGGTTAGCAGCACCTAGTAGTCAAAATGGGAGAACAAAATGGGGAGACACTGCAAAGAGGTCCCGATTTCTTACACACACACATATTTTTTTTTTTTTTTTCCAAAGTTAAAAACTGTGCCCCAAGGACATACAGCATGGGATGGCAAGAGGTACTGATTTCTTGTCATTTTTCAATTTCATTATAAGTGGGACGACTCTAATCAGAGCTGCTGTCTGGCCATGCCTTCACCTACACTAAGACTTAGAAGACAAGTACCCTTTCCTACATTACTGATTTAACCTGCATGCATCTGCATTGATTGGAGTCCTTTGCTGAGTACCCTAAACATTACAATAGCTGTCACTCAGATATAGAAAGTACAAATCGCAGAAAATAGTCTGAATTTTGACCTTTGGCCACAACATTGATTTCATATTATCCCTACTTCATTGGTTATTGAAAATCTGTTAATAGCATTTTGCCTGCTCAGTGTCCAATAGCACTCTTGGAAGATATTGTGTGGGTGGTGTGGGGGAACAGTGTGAAACGTGTGGTGAGGAGACAGCAGTCCTTCACTATAAGTGCTGCCAATGTAGCATCATTGCAAGTGCGGATGAAGAGTATTATGATTCACGATATGGCCTACTGTGTTTCACCATCTTCCCACATTAGTAGGGGTGGGCGGTGCACGCAGAGTTGCATAAAAACTCAGTGGAATTCCGCAAGCGGGCCGAGTTGCTCCAGTCGTCACCCCTGCTTAACAACACACACATGATCATTACTTTTTAGCCATATTTTAGACTCAGGACCCCACTGCACTCAGGATCACTGTCACCATACTTTTTAATGCACTTTGATCGCTAGTTTAGGGTCACCCACCTCTAGTCATGTTGCCAAAAGGGCAGGTGTGCAGAGAGACCATCACATTCAGAGTGAGTTAGGTGCACCTGTTTTTCAAGCCCACCTTTAACAGGGCAAGTGTGGGAAGACTAATAAAACCCCTTCATTACATGCTGTCAATCACATAGAGACAATATATGGGGCAGAGGAGTGCGGTCACCTCTTTACCCCAGACTCTAAGGAAAAAGAAGGCAGGTGTGCAGAGACCACTGCATTCATACTCCGCTAGGAGCGCCGGAACATTAAGAGCACCATTGGACCTTGAAGGACCCAGAATCATGAAAGAATAACTTTCCGGGCTTAATGAGTAAATAGACACTCACCATGGACAGGCTTGATGTGCTCCTCCTGTGTCAGGCTCTCTGCTAAAGAACCTCCTGCTCCTGGTGACTGAGGCACCACTCTGCTCCTCTCCTCTGGAACAGAGGGTTGATATGGAAAAGAAAGGGCGATTGTTCATGGTCCTGTATGAGGAAGGCCCGTCAGGTGGTGCAGAATGCACGCGTACATTGCCGGCTGATCAGTGTCTCCTACTGCCCTGAGTATTTCAATTAAATCCTGCCTGTTGCGGCACATGCTCTAATAAAGCACACTAATATGCCGGGCATATGTAAAATCAGCACAGTAGGAGACACTGATCAGCCAGCAATGCACAGGAGCCTTTGTGCACTATCTTATGGGCCTTCGTCACTAGGGGTAGGTGCCTGTAAACTCTGCTACATGGCATAGACAGAGTTTTTTTCAAACTCCGCCCTCGAAGCAGAATGCGTAGTGACAATACTCTGTGAACTCCACTGGCGGGCAGAGTTTACTACCCGCCCTTACACATGAGAGTTTGATCATTACACGGGGAGAGGAGTTGGTCTAATGGCTAGGGCGGTCGACCATGAATCTGGGGACCTGGGTTTCGAGTCTCTGCCTGCAATGAATCAGAACATCCAGTGATTCTGGGCAAATCACTTAATCTCCCTGTGCCTAACAAAAAAATGAATGTGTCCTCATGTAACGCAACTGGTACTATGTAAAGCTCTCTGATACCCGATACCTTCGGGTCAAGTTTGCGCTATATAAAAGTCTGTAAAATAAAAAATGTCCTACCGGGCGGAACTTCATGTCGAAGCATTTATTTTAAATATCCTCATTTTTAATAGCGCCTCACCATTTCACCGCCACATCCTGCTTGGTGACAACTGATGAAATATTTTGCAATAAGCTGCACCATATGTGAAACTGGTAATTTCCAACTTGCACTGCAGTCAATAGTTTTTTCAAAGGCATGATAAGTTCAGAATTATTAAGTTGGATTTGGTTAATTGTTATTTCTGTTATTTAGTGGAGAAGGTGCTATGTAAACACATCACTACCACAAGTATCAATTTCCTCAATACAACACAATTACCACTACCACAAGTACTACTGTTACTGCATCAATGCTGCCAATACCACCATCACAAATACCAATGTACCATCAATACCTCCTGTACCGGATTACCAGTAATATCACGAGCACATTACCGCTATTCTCATCACCAATACCACCATCGACACCACAACCACCAACTATTCCAGTACAACCACAAATACTACCACCAATACAACCAACAACACCACAAGCAAAATCCCACCAATAGCACTAATATCACCACCACCACCGATATAACTAACAATAACAATATTATCACAATTATCACAACCACCAATATCAAGATCACCACTACCACCATCAGCAACAGTATCACCAACACCACCACAAATACTATTATTAATACCAGTATTACCACCAGTAATGCTAATACCATCACCAACAGTTATGCTAGCGTCATTACCACCAATTCTGATAATACTACCATCAATACCACTACCATTGCCGCTGCAATCACCAAATATCATGCTGCCACTACTATCCCTACTACCAGCATTACCAGTACAGCTCTGGTTCCTGCCACAACAACAACAATACCAACAATGCCACCAGCAATGCCACAACCACCACCACCTCTGCCACTAAGAATGCCACCAATTCTACCATGAATCACTCTGCAAGGACCAGTACGTCAATACCATTTCCAACACTCTCACCACTAAATACAGCTGCAAATACCACTGCCACAATACATTCAGCACCAACATCAATAGCACTACTACCAATATGGCTAATACTGCCAACAATAGCAACCCCACCAATACTACTAGCAATAAAACCAATACTACCTCCACTACCATACTACTAATATCACTTCCACTAATACCTCATACAGCATCATCAACAATACCACAGTCACAACCAATACCACCAACCAGCATCACTATTTCGGTCAATGTCACACCCACAAGCAACAACACTATCAACTCTCTGTTCACTGACAATACCACTATGTTAGCAATGGTTTGGAACTTTGTCCAAGTAGGGACCATTGCTTCTAGTCATGGTAAGGGAGTTACACCCTTAGATAACCCCTGATCACCCCCTTAGTAGCTTGGCACGAGTAGACAGGCTTATCTCAGAGACAGTGTGTAACGCATTTGTGCACACATACAGTAAAACAGTTAAACACTTTAAATGGACACCACACGAGTTTAGAAAAATAGGAAATCTTTATCTATACTAAAACATGACCAAATTAAAAACATCCACCATGAACATGTCAAACTATCATCAAAATAGTTTATTCACAAAACGAAAGCGTGTAGCAACATATAGCTCCACCTGGAGCTATTACACCATTTTGACAGATGAAAATCCCAAAGTATGGCGCCATATGCGAGATGCCCAGAGACACATGGACCCCAAAGAACAGTACCTTGGCAAACAATGAAAACAAAGACGGTACACAGCATCTGGGAAGTGATGCTTCGCTGGTGCCTGGCGGCGTCGGTTCCTTATGATCACAGGTGAGGTGAGACGTTGGTTCCTTACTGCGATGCTGGGGAGGAGAGGCGTCGGTTAGTTACTGTTGCCGGGATGTGACATTGCAGTGGTGCTGAGGCATTGGTTCCTTTGACGATGCAGGGTCGATGGATTCAGGAGGGTACCCACATCAGGTATTGGCTCCGCGATGATAAGGCACCAGCAACGGTGAGGGCGGGGCTGCGGTGCACATTGCGGGGTGCATCGTGAGCATCACGAGTGGTGCCTCGGCTCCGGTGCAGGCAGCAACCTCGGTAGCTACATCAGAGCTGGTATGGTGCAGTATCAGTAGGTGTTGGGGCTGGGGTGAAAGTCGGGGCGGTGTGTAGTGCACTTTATGAGCGGTGCCCACAGCTTTGTTGCAGGTCACTGCGTCACTCGCCGGCGTCGGTTTTGCTTTTTCCCTTTGTGGCAGCTGAAACAGCAGTTCCAAATGCAGGAGGACAGAGGGAGTGAATTCTTTGTTTCCATAAGACTTCAGAACAGGAGGCACGCTCTACACCAAGCCCTCGGAGATCTTCAAGCAGGATACATAGGACAATTCAGTCTTTGTCCTCTCCTTGGAAGAAACAGCCACTGCAGGCCAACCCCACATAGCACACAGCACAGGGGCAGTAATTCTCCTTCAACGTTCCCATCTTTTCTCTTTGGCAGAGGTTCCTCTTGAGTCCGGAAGTAATCTAAAGTCCTGGAGTCTGGGCCACAATATTTATACCACATTTTTCTTTGTTCTCCGGTGGCAAATAGTCTCTCAGCTTAGTCTGAACCAGTTCTGTCCTCTCTGGCCCAGTTTCCTGGCAGGAGGTGGATTCAGCACTGTGTAAGGCAACCCAGGCCTTTTCAGGTGCAAGGAAATCCCCCCCCCCACTACTTTTAATGGAGCCCAGAGCAATTCAGTCCATCCCTGACTCATCCAGGAAAGGCAGGACACACCTCACCTCCCCCAGTGGCTGTCTACACCCCCATTACTCTAAAGCGAGACAGTCAATCCACAAGCCAGCAGAGGCACACAGGATGGGTAAGCAAGAAAATGCCTACTTTCTAAAAGTGGCATTTTCAAATACATAATTTAAAAACCACCTTTATTAAAAGATGTGTTACACAATTCTGACTTCAGAAAGTATAAACTCCATTTGTCTATCTTTTCCCAAAGGAAGTTATACTTGTAAGAGCTTTACAAAGTCTCTCCCATTCTATCCTATAGAACAGATAGCCTTTCAATAGTGAAAAAACTAAATACACTATCGTTCTCTATCAGGACACATCACACACACCATTACATTGCCTACCTTTCACTTACACTGCACCCTGCCCATAGGGCTACCTTGGGCCTACCTGAGGGGTATCATACATGTAAGAAAAGGGAAGGTTAGGGCCTGGCAAAGGGGTGTACTTGCCAGGTCGACATAGCAGTTTAAAGCTGCTAGTAAACACTGCAGTGGCAGGCCTGAGAACCCTTTGAAAGGCTGCATGTGTGGATGGCACAATGAGTGCTTCAGGCCCTCAAACACATCTGATTTATAGGCCCTGGGCACACACAGTGCACTGTAGTAGAGACTTTTATTTTGTCCTCAATTATAAATAAGCAGATTGTCCTTAAACAGATGTAGGCTCTTTCCTGGTTCCGTCAGAGGGAGGCCACGGCCTCATTGAAACTTTGCCACCTCCAGGGTTCCTAGAATGGCCAACCGCAAGACTATTAGGTAGAGGAGGGTTGGGAATATTTCCACTTCTCTCCAATTTGACTTTCTTCCCATAATCTCGCTTATTTAATAATCATTGGACTTTACTGAGTTGATACATTGTCAAAGTTGATAACCCATTCCTCCCAGGCCACCCATAATCTGATTATTTTGTTCAAAAAACAAAGATGATCAAACTTATAAACCCTTTTAACTGAGACAACCCAATCCAGAAGGACTGGGGGCTGAGGCGAAACCCATTTTAAGCAAATTTCCCTCCTTGCCAGAAGAATTAAGATAAATACCAGTGAGGTTTGGAGTTTAGAAAGCTTACAACTAGTACTCTCCTCTAGGAGCACTCCAAAAATAACCAAGCCCCGGCTTACCTTAATTTCTTGCCCCAGAATCTCTGAAAAGATCTTACCAACATTGTTAGATCAAAGAAGAGGGAGAGAGAGCCGGGTTAGGAGGTCCTGCACACAGGCTCCGAGGTAAGACTAAGAACTAGAAAGGAGTGTGCAGTACCAACATTGTGCCAGAAGCCCTGAACCCGAGAACACTGCTGAAACATGTGCAGATCATCCGTATTTCCCAGACCACACTTCAAACAGGGCTTCATGCCTTCAGCTCCCAGCTTTGCCAGTTTCTTAGGGGTCCAGTCGGCCCTGTGGAGTGTAAAAAAATGATTTTTTCTAAGGGGAGCAGCTTGGACAACACTCCATAAAGTGTGAATCGAAACTTGCCATAAAGATGCTATGTTGGTCGAGAGCAGGTCTCTTCTCCAGGGCTCCTCCATTAGCACTTGTGGGGCTCCCCTTTCACTAGCAACCAGTATCATTTCAAAACTTCTTACGTTGATGGAACGGACCTAAGAAGATATTTTCATGCTCTTCATCTCCATCCCCATCCTTATCAAGGTTAGTAGCCCAGCTAGATACATTGGTAGAGTTTGAATCTGGATAATCTCTGGATCGTGATGTTATTTAGGAAGTCCCAGGAGAATAGTTTATTGTTTAGCAAGAGTTGACCCCATTTCTTAATGCCTTCTTCCAGTAATGGGGCCGACAGACTGTCCTTAAGATGCACAGGTGTACCCAGAGAATACCAGATAGGGGCACCAGAACAGTAGTACGGAATCTTAAGAATGTTCCTAACACGGTACCAGAGCTCACAGGCTGACCTCATTACCTTCAGTTTGACTTTTTAAAATATATTTAAGATGGCCAAACTTAAATAGAAACCCATCTCCACCCAAGGCGATATTTCTGGACATAGCCTGAAAGAAGGGAGGAAAACAAGAAGATTCAAACAGGAGGGATCTTACATTTTTTAGTTGAAAGGCCCAGCAGTAGAGACAAAAATCAGAGCCTGCTATACCCCCATCCAACTTTGTGCTCCATAATTTCTTCCAAGAGATCTTCACCCCCTTATGAGACCAGCGAAAGCTGGATATTTCACCCTGGTGGGCTTTTACATTTGTGTAGTTAAAAGATAAAGGGATTGCATCAAAAATAAAAGTAAACTTTGGCAGGATTGACATTTTAACTAATTAGAATGGCCTAAGATGGAAAGTGGAAGGCTACTCCAAGATCTTAATAGTGTTCCTGTTACAATCTCTTTTGGTGTTTTTACACTGTACCTTTAAATACTTGTTGTTGCTCTTTAAGTGTTCTTTCAAACACCAGCCTTCTAGACATCAGGTCAGTTGCACTGTTCCTGTTGACCAGGAGGTTGGTTCTCTGTTGCTGTGCTGCATATTTAATCTACTAAAATCTCAAGCTGTTCCTGTGGAATATTTAACACATTTTGCGACGAGAGTGACCTTCTACATATTCACAATTGCAGCACAGGTGTGGAGTTATTATCTCATTTAAAAAAACAAACGAAGCTTTTTATTGAGACTGCATCGAATTGAAAACGGAAGAAAAAGGATTATTGAAGCATCGTTTTGAGGAGAGCGAAAATCCCGTGTTGAAGACTCCTACCAACATGAAGTGATTGATTTTCGACATTTAAAGGTATTTTTAAAAGTGTTTACCTTTGAATTTCTGACTCCGGCTGGTGGATCGTGGACAAGACACGAGACGCGACGCGAGACCCACATCAGATTGGCGTTTCTGTTTACAAACGTCATCATTGGTAAACTCTCCAGAGGGGAACAGCGCAGAGATCTCGCGACCAACTCAAGAGTCTGATGATGCAAGCACGTTAGCGCGCGATGATGCAATCGCGTAACGTATAATAGCGTGGCAGCCATCTTAACCTTTGTTGTCGATTACCATAGCAACGTGACTACGCGAGTCGGCGTTTTCGTTGCTGCAGGCGTTTGGAGAATTACCGAAGCCAAAAAAAAAAGGAAATGAACTTAAAAGTAGGCAATTTTTTTTCTTTTGAGATACTTGTACATTGCCTGGAGGATAATTTCAAAAAATGTATTTAAAGGAAAAGAAACTCTGTTCACTTGAGCCTATTTCAACACATGGTGCAGATATTTATTTTTAAACTTTGATAAGTTAATTTTCCTTCATGTTGAGTTATTTCCTTTCATTTTGACAGTAGTTTACCTCTTTTACGGAGTAATTCTTTTAAGGTTCATATACTTTTAAGGATTTTTACCTTTTACAAAAACAAGACATGCAGTTTGATCCACCTGAAACGCTTTTACAGAACAAGGGTGATCCCCCCATTCCCTGGACATGCTGGAAAGAAGAATTTTTCAACTACATGAAAGCCATAGATGGTGAACGCATGGGTGCGGAGAGGAAGAAAAGCATTCTTTTGCACTGCTTAGGTTCAGAGGGACAAATGGTATTTAGAGCTTTACCCCCTGTTCCACCGGAGTTAGGTGAAGGTGAAGGTACTAATGTATATAAAGAAGCACTTCTCAGAATTGAGAAAAGGTTTAAACCTGTTTCCAATATAGCCCTCAATAGATATAAGTTCTACACTCGTGCACAACAGGATTCAGAAACGTTTGACAAATTTATGACTGCCTTAAGATCTTTATCCATTCATTGTAATTTTGGTGCTATTTGCGATGAAATGTTAAGAGATCAAATTATTGTTCATGTAAAAAACAAAAAAACACAAGAACGTTTATGGGAACTGGGAGATCCAAAGTTATCTGAGGCGATTGCCATTGCAAAATCACTAGAACAGTCTGAAAAATGGATGCTCACTGTTCAAAAACACGCTGCTAATAAGTCAGATTCGCATGATGAAGTTTGTTTGGTCAAACATAAAGAAGGGCAAGTTACTTACAATCCACACTCAGAGTATAACGCCAACAGATTTAGTACTCAGGGAAATTTTAAGAGGTTCAATAAATCTGTGATATGTTATAAATGTGGTAGTAGAACACATGTTGCTTCATATGCTGGGTGTCCTGCTATTAATAAAGAATGCAATAAGTGTGGAAGGTTAGGCCATTTTTCTACTGTTTGTAGAGATTTAAGGAAATTTGTTCAAAATCCTAAAAGGAAAATAGCTGTTGTTACAGAAGATATTCCTAAAACTTGCGGTTGTGTTTGTGAGAATACAGAGCATTCTGCTACATCTAATAAAGGTGTTGTAGTTTATCTTGCTGAAGAGATTTCTTTGATTGATATTGATTGTCAAGTCATTAAGAAACCCATTTGCGAAATGTTTGTTTTAGGAGTAAGTCTTAACTTAATGGCTGATTCAGGCTCACCGTGGACTATAATTACTAAGGAGTATTTTGATGAACGTTTAGGACAAGTGTTACGTTTTTCAGACATCCTTCCATCTGAGATACGTGCAGTCAGTTTCAATGGTTCAAAGGTAGATATGTTAGGCCATTTTGTGGTCAAGATTACTTTCAGATCCAGGTGTGTAGAGATTAAATTGTATGTTGCAAGTAAAGGTGTGAATGTTATTGGTTGGAAGGATCAATGGAGATTTGGCATAATTCTTAATCCCCGTGCCAAGGAGCCTGTTATGCTTGGTGAAAATTTTGAGGATATGAATATTTCTTCTATTGCCCATGAAGAAGGAACTGAGTTAATAAAGTCAGAATTTAAGGATGTGTTTTCTGATAAGTTAGGTATGCTTAGGAATTTTTCCCATAAAATTAAACTCAAATCTGAAGCAGTCCCTATCAGGCAAAGATTAAGAGGGGTACCTATTAATGTTAGGGCAGATCTCAAGAAAACTTTAGATGATTTGATTTGGAGAAGATAATTGAACCCATTGACTCTGCAGAATGGGTTTCTCCGATTGTTTTAGTTAAGAAACCTGACAAATCTTTGAGAATGTGTGTGGACCTCAGGGCGCTTAATTCAGCTATAATTGTGGACTGTCATCCCCTTCCGAATATTAATGAAGTTGTATCTATGCTAGAAGGTGCTAAAGTATTTTCCACTCTCGATTTAAGATCGTCTTATCACCAAATTACTCTTACGGATGATTCCAAATGCCTCACAGCCTTTATTACCCCTCAGGGTCTTTTTCAGTATACAAGAATGCCGTTTGGTTTGGCTTCGGCTGCCTCAGTATTTCAAAGAGTCATGTATAATATTTTTAGAGATGAAGATCACTTTGTGAAGTGTTTCCAGGACGATATTTTAATTTTTTCTAGTACTGATGAGGAACACCTTGTTCATTTACGTTGTGTTTGTGAGAAATTGAGAGAGAGTGGTTGGACCTTGAAAGCTGGTAAATGCAAGTTGTTTCAATCTTCTGTTGAATATCTTGGTCACACATTATCAGGAGATGGTGTAGTACCCAAAAGATCGAATGTGGATGGCATTAGTAAAGCCCTCTCCCCTGTTAATAGAGACCAATTGCTATCCTTTGCAGGTATGTGCGAGTATTATAGCAAGTTTGTCAACAACTTTGCCACTAAGATGGAGCCCCTAAGGAAACTTTTAAGACATGGTAATTCCTTTGTTTGGGATAAAGAACAACAGGCGGCATTTGATCTCATTAAATCTGATATTTTGCATTCTCCCACCCTTAGACCTTTTTGTTTGAATAAAATGTGCATCATCACGGTTGATGCAAGTATGTATGGTGTTGGTTCTGTTTTGTTTCTGTCAAAAGTCAGGCCAAGAAGAGTGGAATGTATGTTTTGCATCTCGCACACTCAATGAAACAGAGCGCAGATATGCTGTCATTGAGAAGGAGCTTTTGGCTTGTGTGTGGGCGATTGAGCACTTCAGAAATTTCATATGGGGAAGTAAGTTTGTGCTGAGGACAGATCACAAGCCGTTAGTTAATATCCTTTCTCCTGGTGGTGGGTGGAATTCCACAGCTCGTATTTCCAGGTTAACTTCAAGACTTCAAGAATATTCTTTCACTCCTGAGTATGTCCCAGGAAAAAAAAATGTTGTTGCTGATTTTATGTCTCGTCACCCATGTTTAGTTTCTGATTGTAAAAATATGAGTGACACTGAAGTTGTTACTTGTTTACAGGATGTTTTAGTTACTTCGTTTGGCGAGATCTCTGAAAAGGTATGGGAAACCTCTGATAACCATGATCTTACTTTACAGTCTATCAAGAAGTGTATTGTTGAAGGATGGCCTGATAAGAAACTCTTGAAAGAAGACTTTATGCCATTCTTCAATGTTTCAACTGAATTAGAGTTGGAGAATAATTTGGTGTTCAAGTCTGGTAAGTGCGTCTCACCATTCACTGTACAAAATTTGATTTTGGATATCGCACATAAATCTCATCCAGGAATGTCGGCCATGAAAAGGTTGATAAGGAATTATTTCTGGTGGCCGGCCTTAGATCGCTGAGTTGAACACAAAGTAAGAGAGTGTACTGTTTGCATGGGAAATGATAAAATGTTGAAAGTCAATATTCCTCCTTTGAAAACAACCTCTTGGCCTACATCTCCTTGGGAGAAAATTGCTTTTGATATTTCTGGTCCATTTATGTGTCTCCCATCTGATTCCCGTTATGCTTTTGTTCTAGTAGACTACCATTCTAAATGGCCAGAGGTTAAGTTTATTTCATCTGCTTCCACCAATATGGTTATAGAATTTTTTTAAGAAATATTTTCCAGAGAAGGTTGTCCTTCTATCATGGTCCCTGACAATGGGGTCCAACTTACCTCTTTAGAAATGGAGAATTTTCTTAAATTACATTCCATTAAACATCATACTGTTTCCTTTTATGAACCACATGAAAACGGATTGGTAGAACGTTTTAATAGAGTGTTTAAGGGGTTCATTTCTGATGTTTTTAAGTCTGGTTCAGATTGGAAAACCCTTTTGAGAGAGAAACTGTGGCTCTATAGGATTACCCCCATTCAACTACAGAAGTTAGTCCGTTCCGTTTGCTCAAAGGACGTGATCCTGCTTCTAGCATTTGTCCATGGTGGTTCAGGGATAAATGTAACAATAAACCTTTTTCAAAGGAATTGGTTGAACAAGTTGCTCAGAAAGTTGAGAACAAACAGTCTAAAACCAAATTGTGGTATGACAATAAGTGGCATGTCAAATCTCCCAGTTTTGCTGTGGGAGATGTTGTTAGGATAAAAAAACCAGGTCTTATTACAAAATGTTCTGATAAGTTTGGTAAACCCATGAAACTAGTGAAGGTGTTTAGCAATAGTGTTATTACCCAAGATGGCAAGCTATGGAACATGAAATGTGTTGCTAAATGCCCCTCTATTCAACAATCTTCTCTTCCTTGTTCCCAAAGAGAAGCCAATGATTCCATTGGCTCAAGAGTCAAGTCTTTTGTTCGTTCTAGATTGTTGCCTGTAAAATGTAATGATTATGTTTCTTAATCTTTCTTTGTTTTTATTTCTATTGAAGGGAGATGTGTTACATTCTCTTTTTGTGTTTTTACACTGTACCTTTAAATACTTGTTGTTGCTCTTTAAGTGTTCTTTAAAACACCAGCCTTTTCGACATCAGGTCAGTTGCACTGTTCCTGTTGACCAAGAGGTTGGTTCTCTGTTGCTGTGCTGTATATTAAATCTACTAAAATCCCAAGCTGTTCCTGTGGAATATTTAACAGTTCCTGTCTCTTTTATTTTCAATTCTAGGTTTACCTGAGCTAACCTGGTGATATTGTGTGTTATCTGTACGCCTAGGTATCTAATTTGTGGTTTGACCAGTGGGGCACTTGACTGCGAATTCCAGGACATAATTTCAGTTTTTTGGGGATTGATTAAGTAGCCTGAAACCCTCCCAAACATCATCAGCAACTGCTATAGTCTTGGTAAGATGCTGGGACTCTCCCTTGTAAAAATTATGAAATTATACACATAGAAGGCTATTTCTTTTACCCATCTGTTCCATTCAAATGGAGCGAAGATATGCCTGGCCCTAATAGTACATGCCAAGGGTTCAATATACAGGTAAAAAAGTAGCAGGGAGAGTGGACAACCCTGTCTAGTTCCTCGCTCCAACTTGATTGAGCTGGTTAGATTCCCATTAACCACTATCCTCGCTGTGGGGGTTTTATAGATGTTACTAATGGCCCTGGCAAATGCATCCTCTAGTTCATAGATGTGAATCATATGGTGAACAAAAGGCCAGTTCACCCTGTCAAAGGCTATAGCCGTGTCAAACGCAAAGATGGTAAGTGGTAGTTTTCTGATGAGGCAATATCAATTGTGCTGATCAACTCGTGAGTGAGATCAAGAAGTTGGCGACCCCTAATGAGCCTCTTCTGATCAGCTTGAATCAGGGAACCTATTACATGATTTAATCTCCCTGCTAAAATGTGCGCATAGATTTTATAGTCGTAATTCAGCAAGGATGGGCCTATAAGGCTTACATTTTTTAGGGTCTTTACTGGGCTTCAAAATTAAGCTGATAGCAGCCTCATCCCAGGACTTAGAAATTAGGAGACCATCAGAAAAGATACTGTCAGTCTCGCCAAAACCGGGCCAATTTCCTCAGCAAGCGAAATATAAAGCTTGCTAGGTATACCATCTAACCCTGCAGCACTACCTCTTTCTAGGCATTTCATGGTGGCCTCTAATTCTTCTAAGGTGATATTTTGATTAATCCCTGAAACTTGCTCATCCACCGGTGATGGTATTTTTATACGTTCAGTATAATCTTTTAACTGAGTGTCAGAAACTACCTGGTCCCCTGTATATAAGTCTTGAAAGAAGGACTCAAAAGGTAAGTGTATTTTGGAATTCTCCATCCAGACCTCCCCTGATTCTGCGTCGGAAATTTCCTTGATTAAATTCCTAGTCTGATTAATGCAAAATTTCTAGGCCAGGAGCTTCCCACATCCTTCTCCATATTCATAACTAGCTAATTTACTAGCCTCCCATATTTTCCTTATAATACTAATACTAAAGCTAATGCCTGTCTTTTAACTAAAACCTCTTTATTCTGCTCCCTCTGCTCCTCATCACCTTGTTGAGTAACTTCACGCAGAGCAGCTGAAATGTCTTCTTCCAGTTTTCTTGTCATAGCTCTCGTCTCCTTATGCTTTTTGGCAGCCAAACGAATAACTCTCCTTCTTATAAATGCCTTATAAGCATCCCATACTACATGTGAAGGGGCAGATGAGTCATTAAATAAAAAAAATGAAAGAGTATAATTTTTTAACTGCATTATTGCAGATGCATTCGAGAGTAAAGATCTGTTAAAAGTCCATCTTCTAATAGGTGGGCTTCTCTCTATTTGTAGATCCATCAGCACTGCCAAGTGATCTGAGAGATGCTCCAGAATGTGTGCTACCGTTGTAACACAATTAGCCAGTCGTTAATCTGCCAAGAAAAAGTCGATTCTGGACGAATTCTCATGTTTTTTGTTGTGAAATGCAATACTTGAGGAGCCGGTTATTGCCTATTTTTTTACTCTCCATATATCTGCAAGACAGTGCTCACCTCACCATTCCATTACATCTTCTCTCCCTTGCCCCCCCTGGCTCCGGGGCTCGGAGGTGCAGAGGTGCTGGCTGGAGGACACGGCTTGCTCCGAGGTCCTCCGGGGTGCGTTTGCTTGCTGCAGTAGACGGCGTGTGCCTGGACAGGCGCGCCGTTTCCACGATCTCCTTCTCGGGTACGCCAGGCAGAGTTAGTCCCTGCTGGCTGCCCCACTTTACCAGAGGAGGCTCTAAAGGGGCTGATTTTAGGGAAATACCAACACTGCATTTTCACAGTGGCCCACTGCAGATCGCTTCAGTTTATTCAACTTTTTCTTCGCAATCAGTTCTCTCTCTGCTCATGAACTTCAGGAGGACTAAGCGCTTAGATAGTAGGTAATCAAGCACTGTTCTTCATGACAAACAAACTCCACAAAGAAGAGGAAAAGGGAAAGTGAAATCCGCAAACCCAGTTCCTTAGCAGGATGAGCATGTAAGGCAGGGGGAGGCAATTGATGTGAATGACAGCTCGATAACTGCTAACCGTACTATCCTCGCTTCTCAAACAGAGGGTTCAGCTGGTAAAAAGGGAGTAGAGGTTCCTAGTAGATACGCCTTACGTAATAAACATTTCAGTATCTTGGGCAATCCCTCCTGCCCCCAGTTTTGGGAAAACTCTATCTAAAAAGTCTAGTGAGAAAACAGGGGAAAGCCTACCTCTCATCCCTCAGAATTCCTCCTCAATATCCTTGGTTCAAAATGAAAAAACGTCCACCAAGTCAGAATGACTCCATCTCTTAGATCCTTTTTTAAGGTACATACTAAAGTCAAGCTGGCTGGTTTAACTGCCTCAGGGGGCGACTGAACAGTACCAGATCATGGAGGCATCTGCTGAGGCATCTAGGGTAAACATGTACCCTATCAACGCAAATTCCATATCTGAGGGGGTGGTGCAGTTGCATATCACCACTTCTAATAAGTTTCAGGTTCTGGGCGTTTGCGAGGGCGATCCTCCTAACTCTTCTGCTGTAATGTCCCAATCGCCCACTTCGTCGGACGCTGGAGTCCCTTTGATATCAATCAGTCATAAACAACTGGATCTGGCAGCCAAGTTAGAGGTATCAGATATCAGATATCAGATATCAGAAATAAGTTTGCAGTCTCGGAAAGGACTCAGGCTAAAATCCAAGACTCTTGTGAGACTAAGATGTCTGCAATTACAGAGATAATCTGTGCTAAGGAATCTACAGTAGTGGCCCTCAATAAGGAAGAAGAGACTCACCGGACCAAGATACAAACTCTGAAAAACGGCGAAAAACGTATGCCAGACCTAATTGAGGCCCTAGAAAATAATGTTAGGTGGAACAATATTAAGGTTCTCAATGTTCCAGAAGGCCTAGAGGGGGATAATATTAAAATCTTTCTTATAAACGTATTAAAGGAGTTTATTCCCACCATTGATTCCCATGACCTAGAGGCTGATATTCACAGAATTCATAGAGATCCCTTCTCCAAAAACCTGAATAGGAAACCCCCTAAGAAAATTTTGGTTAATTTCAAAATATATACCTTAAAAGAGTGAGTCCTGTCTGAGGCTTTAAAAGCTGGGAGTTTCACTAAAGGGTAGTGGACATTTTGGATTAGATGGGATCTCTCAAGAATCAAGCAGGACAGGCAGTGGGAGTTGGGAAAATTTATACCGACTTTACGGTCTTTATGATCAAAAGTCCAGCTGAGGTTCCCGGCTCTCCTTAAAGTTATGTGGAACAACAAAATGTTCAATTTTAGGGATCCTAAGGAGTTAGGGACTTTTAGGGACCAAATAAAGGCCCAGGGTTAATCTGCTTTATTTTTTCTTCCTTTTGTTGAATTTGCTGCATTCCGGAGGGCGTGGTGAGCTCCAATGAGTAATCTCTCATCATACCCAGGTTATTTTAGGGATGGTTTCCTTGGGTGGGGGGGTCACAAGAGAAGCAATTTAATTATGTATTTTACTGGGCGGGGAGTATATTAGGCTAAAATGAAAAAAAAGTCCTCACTTCTTTGCAATACTAAATGAGATGAGAAATAAGATAGGGGTAGGTCTCGGCCTGGTAGGCCTAGTCTCCCGAGCTGAGAGATCAAACTTGATGAAACCTAAATACCTGTGTCTATCGTAATTAAAATATTAACAAAGAATGTGAATGGCCTTAGAGTAGCGGGCAGATGTAGGAGGGTCCTCCAATACCTGAGTCAATCTAACTGTGATATTATTATTTTGCAAGAAGCACACCTAACCATTGATGAATGGGAGACTGTTTGAGCCAAACAAAAGTGGATTGAAAATTCTCTTCATACTACCCAAACATGCTGCACAAAAGGAGTAGCCCTTATTTTTTTTAAATTGGCAAAGGCGACCCTAGGGACCTATAAGGCGGATGTTAAGGGCAGCCGTGGTCGGTAGGGGAGTACCTGCCGGGGCGGTGACGTGGGGAAGGGGAGGGGCAGGGTGGGGGTTAGTAATGTATGGATAATGGAGGTTTGCAGGTAAGTAAACATTTAAATAAATCAAATGAATTTCGTTGCGTGCACAGCATCCCCAAATGCAATGCATTGCACGCAACAAAATTTGTTCAATTTATTTAAATGTTTACTTACCTGCAAACCTCCATTATCCATACATTACCAACCCCCACCCTGCCCCTCCCCCTCCCCACGTCACCGCCCCGGCAGGTACTCCCCTACCGACCGCGGCTGGTTAAGGGGCGGTGGATCATTGCTGAGGTTGAGATTCAGAACAAAGGGGTTGTTTTAGTGGGCTACTACGGACCAAATATGGATGATGAAGCCCCCCGAAATTCCATCTACAATCATCTACTAAAATCTACGTTCCCTATTATTATGCAAAGGGACTTAATGTCCTTCTGAATCTGATTCCTGATAGATATAAAGGGGAGGGAGTAGTACCATCTAAAATGGGCTCTGTTATCAGAGTCCTCATGGAAGACCTAGGTCTTTCAGATATATGGAGATTAAAAAATAAGGCAATAACCGGCTCCTCGTAATAGAGACTTACTAGTAAATCAAATAAGCCAACTATGGAAACACCAATCTATAAACACAATTTACATAGGGAGCCCTTGCACTTTTGTGCAGATCAGCAGTGGCAAAGTGCCCAAAGCTTCTAGACCAGCAAAAACGAAATCCAGCACACAGCAAAAATAGAGGAGGCCGAGGCAAAAAGACAGGGGAATCCACTCCAAGGATGCCAGATCTAACACACTATTATGCTGTTAATAATTTCACAACCTCACCCCCACTATCACACCTTCACCTTTACCAAAACCACCACTACTACAAGTATACCACTCTGTACCACTCTCATAAGCACCATGGCTAATACTGCCACTACCATCATTGTCATTGTTGCCACAATCTTCACCAACACCATAATGACCATCCTCATGATCAGCAATAGTAATGTCAGTCCTACCATCCTCACCCCTGCTTGTATTACCAGCATGTTAACGTGCTAGTGTGTGTGTGTGTAACAACATTGTTTCTTAGACAGTGTTATGTATGTGCATAAGAGAAAGTGTGTAGATAGCATGTGTTTGAGGTACATTGGGGCAATTCCTGAAGGCATTTATGAGCACATGTATGAGTACTCATCCTGTAGTACTAATTCACATACACATAAATGCAATTCCCAAAGGAACAGATGTGTATATACACCAACGCCTGTCATTTCTCCTGTACAGAGAACAATGGCCATGTAGTTCTAAAGTGTAAATATGGGAATGGCCGGGGAGAGTGGTAGGAAACTGGGCAATACATAGTACAAAGTTAAAGGAATAGAAATTTGGAGAAGGCACTGCGAAACACATGAAAATAAAATAACACTTTCAAAAGGGTAAGCCACTTGTAATCAACTAAATTCACACCTAGTTCTACTACAGCCGAACTTTAGCTCAAAGGGGTACAAATTTGCTCCAGTCAAGCCTTGGAGTAATTCACACGCCACATAGAGCCACTCAATGGTGCTACAAGGGAATCCCACTTAAACTAACAGAGGTGAGGAAAATACTACCAGCACAAAAAACAATACCTACAGCATAGACTTGCTCTGGAGTCTGCTGGATGGAATAATCCTCCATAAACATGACAGATATCCCGTCTATCACACTGCCAGTGGCATAGAAAATATTGCACTTGTAATATGGTATCTGGGATATCTGTCAAGTTTGAGACAGAGTGTTCAATATGCTTAGCTCTAAATTATTTCCTAAATTGTCAAATATCTTTTTATTACATTGCAGATAGGCATACAAATACATTTAAAAGTGTAAACATAACGGATGCATATACTTCAAAATGTACACATATCTATTTTGTTAATGAATTTCAAAGCCACATGGCTCTTCTCACATCTCACACTGCTCTACTCATGCATTCAAAGACACACTATGACACAATGTATATATATCCCCCAAATCTCAAACACATAGACACACAGATACAGTCACAGATAGACACACCCAAGGACACATATAACAATGCTTTGCACATGCTCTTAAAGACACATTATAGCACATTACAAGTCCCAAAAACACAGACTGGCCAACAGACATGAACAGACACAGACATACACAAAGATGCACACCTATTCTTTCTACTAGGCATAACACGTTGTCCCCTTTTACTGAATTGCATCTGAACGGAGATTTGAATGCAAACTTAGGGCTCAGTCTAAGTGCGCTGAGATCGTAGCAAATACATTTGCCATTTAGAGTTGCCACGATTGTGTGTTCTTTAAGTGATAAAAAAGTCCAGACCATTTGAGTTTGCCAATGCTTGTTAATTGAGATGTCACTTGTCTAAGACCATGATATATGCTGTTACTGGCATGTTTTACGAAGAGAATATTGACATGTACTTGACTTGTCATGACATTTAAATCAGTCATAATTATGGCTTCTGTCTATGCAACTTTATTTAAAGAGCAGTCTTGTCATCCAGATTATTGACAATAGAATAAATACAGCACTAACTTCGAAATAACGGTACTTAAATCTAGAGAAGGTTAGCTTTCTTATTTTTAGCTTGATAACTGCCACAGTGAAACTATTCACATAAATGCATAATATCAATCGTTCGGATTTATATGGTCACATCTGTCAGCACTCCCTCCTACCCATGGCATCTCTATATCAATCCATGAAACCTCACTCCGCCTTTATAGCCTACATTTCTACCAATGTTTGGAACTTTCCTATCTGGTTATCACTGCAGGTATACCATTGCCCGTCCCTACTCTCAACATCTTAAGTAGATATTTGGCTCTGCGTTCCCTGTCATACTTGAACTAACCAATCACAGCTGATGCTCTACTTCATGGTGTAACTTTGGCTAAAAAATCTATCATAAATATATTCTAACTGATGTTCTTGTGTATTCTCCACTATGATTTGCGGATATCATTCCTGGTTTTTGTTTTTCTTCTTATAAAATTGTGCCTGTCTGCCATGCCATCTATAATAATTGCATCTCTCTCGCTCTCTCTCTCTCTCTCGCTCCTTTATACGCTATTTATGATTTTGTAAGATATTCTCTATGATCTATATATTACAATGCTGACAATGACTCTTGTATTGTCTGAATAACCCACCTGTTCATCGTTGATGTTGTAACTCTACGGATCAGATACACCATTTGTTCATGTAGCACAGTGCAGCAGCCGCAAATGCTGCGCTGCGCTGCGTGAGAAGGCGAGAGCAGGAGAGCGCCAAATTTACAGAAATATGGCACTCTACTCCCCTTTCTAAAGCCCTGGCACATAAATCAGCTGCCGTGTATGACAGAAACACCTTTACGCCTTCAAGGGTGTCTCTGTGAGTCTAGCATAGGTTTTGTACTGGACAGGTACCCTTCCAGTACAAACCGTGCTTAAACTAACTTTAGCCCTTTTCGCTCCTCAAATGTGTGCTGTAAAGTGCATCACATGCACAGAGTGGGAAAAGGAAGAAAAAATGAAAGCATTTCTCCTTCCTTGCGCATACTTCAAAAGGGTGCAGTTTTCTGATGCTAAGCCCTGCCAATTTTATTCGGTAAATAGGGTTCAGCGTAAGAAACCTTGGGTGGTTGCATGGGAATGCCCATGCTCAATCCATGGTCCGCCCCCTTGGCGCTAAGTAATGCAAAGCAGCGCTATATGCTGCTTTGTGTTTTCACGTCATTTCCAGCGCTAAACAAGTTTAGCGCTGGAAAGTAAATTGGAAAAAAAAGATTTTGTGCCGATTGTGTCACTTTTGTGATGCAAACACGGCATAAAATCTTAGTAAATCTCCCCCTAAGCAGGCTTTGGTTTGAGGACTGTTCATACTTTGGACAGTGACTACACATCTCGCGAATCCATACTTATCTAACTTCCTTATAATGGGTTCATCTTTTTGTATATCTTTGTTGACATGCTATGCCCTGTCTGTTTCCTGTATGTTAATGTTATACATCAAATTGTTTCACTTAATGACACCTTAACTCCCATCATGGCAACGCTTTGTTCCATGCTCTGAAACCTGGACTTGTGGAATCTGCGATATAAAACAATATGTTAAATGTATTTGCTGTGCAAACGGACCCTTCATGCGAAATAACTGGTGACAATGTTCATGCGATTTTGTAGAGTTGAAGTCGATGGCGATGGACCAGTGTTCAGAGAGGGGGTGCTGGCTTTTGGAACTAGCTCACTTAGGTCAGACAGGATTTGTAAAAAACATTGTGTGACTAAATGTGCAAGCATAGTAAATAAGCGAACATATCCCTCTGAAGTGTGGATGTCTCACAAAGACATCTATGAAACACTGAGCCCAGTGAATCATTTCGAGGTGTAGTCCTAACTAGAAGAGTAGGCCAGGGAATGAAGGTATTATTGTGCAGTCTGGTAAATTTCAGGGGGCAAGTTCGAGTCCAAACAAGGGGAGAGGAGTTGGCTTAACGGTTATGGTGGTTCACCGCGAATCTGGGGACCCGGGTTCGAGTCTCTGTAAGCAAACAACATCCTGTGATTCTGGGCAAATCACTTAATCTCCCCAACAAAAATGAATGTGTGTCCTCATGTAATGCAACTGGTGCTCTTGTAAAGCCCTCTTATACCCGATACCTTCAAGACAAGTTTGCCACATAAAACTCCGTAACAAAAGGCAACTCAGCCTTACATCTTCTTAAATCAGTACATTGAGACGGTGGAAGAGTGGGAGCGAGATTTGGATTGGTGCTGAGAGAGCGCAAATCGAGAAAAAATAGAAGTGCACCATATTTACAAGCACGTTGCATTAGTTTAGTAAAGATTATATAAGAGTGTCGAATTTATAGAGTGAAAATATATAAGAGTGTTTAACTAAAATAGAATGCATATATCAGTGTAAAAAGCTAATATAGAAGTGTGTAGAGACGTTAGAATAATGTTGAAATCCCATGTTATGTGGCTGTGGTAGAAAAGAATGTAATGCTGCTAAACGTAAAAATGTGTAGGCCACATGGCAGTTCACAGAGAATAAAAAGGTGCTGTTACACTTTCACGTGATGGGAAATTTAATGTTGTTGTAATTCAAAGTATTATTGACCATAGAACCGAAATATATGTTTTATAGAAGTGTTTCATATAACCATTGTGTGTAATAAGTTAGAATACTGTTTAGACAGAGTGCACAAGCCCGTTTCATGCAATTCTAATAGGCCTGAATAGTTAAGTTCATTTCTTTTGATCTGCATGTGTTAGTTAGAGGAAGGTCATGTTAAGCATAAATTGCAGATACTGCTTGATGGTTTACGACTTAGAAGATACGGTGGAGGCCGGAATTTGGGGCCCACTGTACAAGTGTCTGTTTGCAGGTGCGAGGAGGTTCCAATCAAGAGAGCGATGAATAGAGTATTGTTCAGGGAGCCAGGCACAGGCCTGGAGGAGGCTTCAGGAATTTCCTGGGGGGTACCGTCCTGCCGGAGAAGAGCCTGAGAAGCAAGGTCAACGCTAACGATGAGGCCCAGAGGAGTATCAGCATGGAAAATACCAGAACCAACACCACGTGAGGGGCGTCTCTAAAGGGCGTTTCTGTTGTAAATGTGATTTTTGTATTAGGGACAGCACCCCTGGGTGGAGTTAAGGCAGATGGTCTGAGGAACCTAAGGGAGCGGATGGGTAGGCAGATAGGATAACTGCGAGACACCGATTCACAACGAAGACTAAGGGAAGTGAGTGATCTTCTTTGGAAGTCACCACGGCTGACACCTTTTTAGGATAAGATATTATTAAGTAGGGATGTCACTTAGTCTAGTGTAGGGACAGTTTAATCTGGATTTTCTTCCTTTCTGTAAATGACTCACAAGTTACAGCTTGTGTCTATTCTTGCAACTCTGATGATATTTGAATTGGTTTTGGTGATATTCTTCTGCCGACTAAGAGCATTTAGAAAATTTATGTTTGTATTGATACCAGTATATCTTTTGAACCTTATTTTGAGATGTTTGTATCTCCAGTTAACTTTGGCTTTATAATAAACTTTTAAACTTATTCGTAGTAAGTGGTTCTTTAGAGTGGTGTAAGTCTTTAACAGCTTGACCTAGTAGTGGATTGCCTTTTACTCTATGACAGGTATCAACGGTTCAGTCGACCTGAGTTGGGATCTAGACCTATAGTAATAGATCAGAAATCCCGCCGTAACAGTTGGTAGCAGACAAGGATGGTTACCTTCTAGAGGAAGGTGATCTAGACTAGGTTAAGATTACCCCAAGGTCCCTAGAGATCGAGAGATGAGCAGCGGAAGAATCGCCTGCCGAAGAAGGTGCTGACGGTGCGAGAGAAAAGCAGCAGGGTCGGATGAGAGTGAGTATAACAAGGGTCATGCGTTGACAGATTGCGGTGTTTTGTGTTGTATCTGTATTGTAATGTCATGCGGAGTTGAATGCCTGTAGTGTGATTGAGAGAGGGTTGTGAGCGCGCGCAACCTGGCAAACTGAGAAAATCTTAAGTTCGGGGAAGAACTTAAGTAGTTCGGGTGTATCGAACATCCAGAGTAGTTGTCGACCGAAGTAAAGGGGGTCATGAGGTACCATTGATCGCCCGCAGGACCGAGATAGGGGGAACGCAAGAGTCAGTGTGTGGGTAACGGACGCAGGTCGAAAGTTACCGTGTGTAAGTAACCTATCAGTTAAGGCGATTGTCTGGACGTACACGGAAAGACATTTCGTCAGTTAAGGTGACAATTACAGTTAGACTGTGGGCGTACAGTCAAGGAAAGTGATCGCTTGGTCGGAAGTAATCATTTTTCAGAGTATGAATGGGACGCATGCATGACCGGGAGACGAGCTGAGAAAGGAGGGGAACTGCTGCGAAGGGGAGACGAGTGACGTCAGCGAGAGCTGCGCTGTGATAGGCCAGTTGGTGTGAAGCCGCGATGTGATAGGCCGGTTGGTGTGACGTCAGCGAGAGCTGCGCTGTGATAGGCCAGTTAGCGAAAACCGTGCTGGGATTGGTGGATTGTCATCAGGAAGTAAACGAACGCGGAGAAAATAGAAATTTTGTAGATTTTGAACATGAAGTGTTTTAAATGTTTGAGAGCGATCTTTAAGAGAAAAAGAAGAGAATCTTATTACGGGGAAGAGGCACCGCCAGAGGGTACACCAGCTCACTATATGGCAACGAATGTTGGGTTGCATACTATACTGTGGCTTGATACCTGGAGTAAGATTACAGAAGGGAATGAGGAATTGACTTTTCCGAAATACGGAACGTTTAGACTAGAAGTGTTGCATCAGCTGAAAGCAGTTATGTCCTCATTGAGACCTTTGCCTAGACCAACACAGTTTGAGGCCCTTAATGCGTGGATTAGGGCGGCGCACGACAGGAATCAGAACAGACGCCAGGAAAGGGTAAGGCGATCAGTAAGGGCAGTGCAAGATGCCAAATGGGATGCGGAAGCCAAGAAATGGAGGGTACAGAAGATTGAAGTGGATAAGTTGTACCCAGTGAGAGAGGTTACAGGAGAAAAGAGACCCATAGAAGAGAATGACGAGAGCGAGTCGGAGGATGGCCTAATAAATAGGTTGTTGATAGATAGACCGCCTCCGGACAATAGGGAGATAGAAGGTACTGAACTCCCAAGGGAAGATAGGGTTGACATAGAAGAGAATAGGCCACTCCCTATAATGAATTGGGTACCTACCAAAGGTGAAGAAGCACCTCAACATAGCCCTGTACAGAGAGTAGTCGGAAGGGTTGTGGTACAGAATATACCAGCAACAGAGAGGGTTGAGTCTTATGGATTGCCAGATGCTCTTCAAGTACCCGTTACCATAGGTCCTATAGTGTCGGTTTATCATCCAGAGAAAGGGAGAGAGGAAGAACAGGTACGGCTAGACAGAGAAAGAGATGAGATGGAAAGAAGGAATAACACGACAAATGCCTGGAGGCAATTGCCAGGACGATAACGTGGAACACCCCATTGGATTCAGCAGTGGATCCCGTAACAGAACAGGGGGGTCAAAGAGGACCGATGGACCTGAGGGGGCCACGGCCGAAATCCTATAAAGAGTTGAGGGATGACTTGAGAGAATGGGATAGGTCCACAGAAGCACCGCGCAACAGGTCAAGAGCAGAGCTGAATGGGGAAGTCGAGGCAACGGGACATTATCTCACTGCGGGGCTAGCGAAAGCAGTCAGGAGTGGGTCGGTAAAAGTCAGGAGAGTAGAGGAGTTACACGTCATAGTGACGGTGGAAATGGGCAGGAGCGAAAAGGTAGAAGTACGGAGTGTGGAGAGACGTCTCGTCTCATTCAAAGTGAGGGAGACCAAAGGACACAAGAGTACAGGGATAGGTTTAAGTGCACTCTCCACGCACCTGATGATAACGCACAGCACTGGAATTGTGGGAACATGGGGAACCGCGAAGGATCTTGCCATGCGTCGAGTGACCAGAGATCACAGGCGAATTGCGAAGGCATGGGGAATAATGGAATGTCTTACCATGCACCTAGCGAAACCAGGCAGAATGGGAAATGTGGGACTATGAGAAATAGAGAAGTGTTTCACTATACACCCAGAGAGGATGGAACTGCATGGGACCTGGAGAGATGGGAGCATGGGAGGACTCCCCATAACACGCCTGAGCCCAGACGTAGGACTCAGAGCTGTGATGGGAGAGATGCAAATGGACTCTCTAGAGATAGCATACTGAAAGCTGTGGTAAAAGCCAAAAGACTCAATGTGACCAGCTTAAAGTCTGACCTGAATGATATAATAGATGGTGTGTTGCCTTTAGAAAGGATTGACATGTACGAACAAGATGAGCTGATGTTTATAGCAAAAGATATTACTCGGAAGGCAAGAGCAACTCATGAGAAACTGTCTGAACTGGCAGAAAAGTATATGGTAGATTTGTCCAGAACAAAGGCATTGCAGGGTAACCATAGGTTGCATTATTCAGATCAGGACTTAGATGAGAGGAGGACAACTGGATTAAAAACACACATAAGGGAACTGATCACAGGAATAAGAGCATGGAGAGATTTGGACAAATGGGAAGAGAGGTGGTCCAAAAAGGGAACTGTTAGGCGGAGCGCGAATGTGATGTCTCCGGAGGGAAGGCTAATGCAGATGGAGGCATTCCCTTTGCGAGAAATAGCGAATGGGAGTTATGTACACATGCCCTGGAGTAGGGGAGATTTGGCTGCATTTACAAATTCATTTCCGAAGTTAAGGGAAAATCCTGTAGAGTGGTACAAGTAGGTAGAGAGGTTTGTCAACATTTCAAAAGTATTGTGGATTGATTTGAACACCTTATTCGACATTGTGGTCCCAGGAGACTTGTGGATAGCATGCAAGGTTAGTGTCGAATGGCCAACTGCAGAACCAGAAAGGGATGCTCGTACAAATGGACCGTCAGAAAGTGTAATGTTAAAATATGAAAGGGTGATGACATGGCTGAAGGATAAGGTACCACCACAAGATATAGATTGGGTAAAAATAGACCGAACACGACAAGAACCCAAGGAGACAGTTCATGAGTTTTATGAGCGATTGCTGAAAACGTTCAAACAATACAGTGGATTAGATGTAATGGATCTCAAGGATATAGGACAGTGTGTATCGAAGTTTGTTTTGGGGTTGAGACCTGATATTTGTTTGATGATTCAGCAACATTTAATTTGTTGGCAAAACAAACCATTGGATGAAATGTTGAGATACGCAAGGTATTGCAGTGATGAAATAGACTCCAAAGCAAAGAAACTAAAGGAGAAACTGATGATGGTGCAGATGCAGTCGGCTGGAAAGGGTGGACAGCAGCAACAGGGAACGGGGACAATGGGACGGAAATCAAATAGTCAGAATAAGGACAACGAGGAAAACCCGAGACCTAGAATAGACATTGCTACATTGAAAACAACGACAAAGTGTCACCAGTGTCACCAGGTGGGACATTGGAAGCGCGAGTGTACCTATAACCCTGAAAACGGAGAGCTAGAAGTAGGGGAGGAGGAAATTCGAGAAGTTCCAGTTCAAGGGGTGACAGTGCCAAAGAGTAAGGTGGCCAAAGGGGGGACTTCGGCTCCACGAGCTCAATTCCCGCAGCCACCAAAGATTACGACAGGGGGGAAGATCTACAGACAAATGCCTCTTTTTATAGACGAAGAAGAGTGTTACTACGTTGACCCGTTGACGGGATGACGTGTAAGTAGAGAAGAGGACTGTACCCTCGGGGCAGTTCTAGAGGTGGATCAAAGAGGACCGTTTGTTGAGGCTGAAGTGGCAGGGTGTCCTACAACATTCTTAGTAGATACCGGAGCTACTCGATCAACTTTGAGATCGGCAGTGGTTCCAGATCTACCAATGTCGGGGGAAACAATTCAAGTGGTAGGAGTTGCAAATAGGAGAATGACTAACCCTTTGACGGAACCAGTGCGAGTGAAAATAGGAAACTACACCGATGAACATCAGTTTGTAGTATGTGATTCTAGTCCTGTGTGTCTGTTAGGAAGAGACTTATTGTGCAAACTGAACTGCACAATATATTGCACACCTCAGGGAGTGGAGGTACAGACTACAGACGATGATGCTACCTTTAAAGTTGCAAACTCGAGAGTATGCGTAGAACTGTACCCTACCCTGACTGTGGAGGAGCTTCCATGGGACTTACGAGATACAGTGTCATCAGAGGTATGGGATTTTACTAGAGAAGAGATAGGATTGATCAAAGGGGTAGTACCAGTGAAGATCATGGTAATACCATATGCTGAATATCCTAGAACGCCTCAATACAAGTTGACCCCGGAGACGATTGCAGGAATAAAACCCGTAATCGACTCTATGATTCAACAGGGAATACTGAAGGAAATCGTGGGTAGTCCATGCAACTCCCCGATTATGGGTTTGCAGAAACCTAGTGGAAAATTTAGAATAGTACAAGATCTTCGAAAGATTAATAACATAGTTGTTTCATGTTGTCCAGTGGTACCGAATCCATCAGTGGTATTGTTTCAGATACCATTCCAAGCTGAGTGGTTCACAGTAATAGACCTTTGTCAAGCTTTCTTTTCAATTCCATTAGATGAGGAGAGCCAGTATCTTTTTGCTTTTAAGCTGGAAAACCGTGTCTTAACATGGTGTTGTATCCCACAGGGGTATACAGAAAGCCCATCAATTTTCAACCAGCTATTGAAGAAAAATCTTGAAAGTCTAGTACTGCCACAGAACTCGGTTCTGGTCCAGTACATAGACGACCTACTTGTTGCGTCAGGAACGGAAAAAGCTTGTAAGATAGATACCATTGCCTTGCTGAACCATTTAGCTGAAAATGGGCATAAGGTATCTCCGAGCAAATTGCAGTACTGTCTGACAGAAGTACAGTACTTGGGTCACCGGATAGAAAAAGGAAAGCGCAAGGTGTCACCAGATAGGATAGAGGCGATAATGAAGAGGAACGCGCCTACGACACAGAGAGAAGTCAGGATGTTCCTAGGAATGGTTGGTTATTGCCGACAGTGGATAGCTAACTTTTCACTGACAGCAAAACCTTTACAAAAACTGACGCACAAGGAGGTGAGTGATCCGGTACCATGGGACAAGGATTGTTTGATGTCGTTCCTACAGCTGAGAGAGGACTTGTGCCGTGCTCCAGCTTTGGGGATGCCTGATTACGAAAACCCATTTTCACTTTACTGCTGTGAAAGAGAGGGTTGTGCTTTGTCAGTTTTGGTACAAACTCATGGAAATGCCCGTAGACCAGTTGCATACTTTTCGGCTACTTTAGATCCGGTAGCTGCAGCGTTGCCCGGATGTCTCAAATCCGTTGCTGCAACAGGTGTCAGCATTGAAAGGTGTGAAAATATAGTCATGGGACACCAGTTAGTGGTGTATGTACCTCATTCTGTAGAACTGTTAATGACCAGGACCAAGACACAGCACTTGACCAATAATAGGCTCACGCGCTACGAGCAAGTTATTCTTGCTGCGGAGAACGTGACCCTTAAGAGGTGCTCTGTTTTGAATCCTGCTACATTGATGCCACTTCCTAATGAGATAGAAGGCGAAGAATGTGAAGATCACGATTGCCTTGATGTTATTATTATTATTATTATTAATATGTGTTCTTATATAGCGCTCGATTACCCGTAGGCATCTCGGCGCTTGCCTTGGGAACCCATCCTGGCTTCCCCAAGGTGAAAGCCAGGCATCCCGCCGCGAGGGGGGGGCGTAGTGGAGATTAGGCAGGCTAATGCCCAGAGCTGCAGAGTGTGAACCCATGATTCGAGTAGGCACCAAAGCGAGAATTATCAAGTCCGTGGATATTTGGGCTCAAGACCCTGCCGCGTCGGGAATTGAACCCTGGTCCCGGGTCTGACCTCTGCTTCAGGGTCTGCCTCCTCTAACCAGTGAGCCACACTTCTCCACTCTGAACTATGACTGAACTATGCACCTAGCCAAGACCAGATATTCTGGATGAGCCGTTGACTGACCCTGATGAAATGTTCTTTGTTGATGGCTCATGTTTAAGAGACGATACTGGTCGGTTGAGAGCAGCTTATGCTGTTTGCACCATTACTGGAGTTGTGGAAGCCGCTTGCCTGGAACGAGTACATTCCGCTCAGGTAGCCGAAATCATTGCATTGACACGTGCCTGTTTAGCAGGTAGCAAAATTAGAGTCACCATTTATACCGATAGCCAATATGGTTTCGGTGTAGTTCATGATTATGGGCAATTGGGGTCTCAGAGAGGTTACATGCCCTCCTCTGGTTTGCCTATTCGAAATGGGGAATTTGTGCGACTGTTGTTAGAAGCATTACAAGGTCCAGCAGCAATTGCGATTGTTAAATGTGTAGCCCACACCAAAAACACAGATTTTGTATCGCAAGGTAATTGATATGCAGACGAAGTTGCTCGCTATTGTGCGGAGCAAGGATATTCTTTCACGGAAGTGGAAGTAGGTGGGGCTCAGGAAAAGACAGAGTTAAACATGATGCTAGAAACAGTTGATACTTGGGAGAATTTAAAAGACATGCAAGAGAACACATCTGATTCTGAGAAAAAGGCATGGGAAACAGCAGGTTGTATGAAAAGTGAAATGGATTTGTGGGTTTCAGCAGATGGAAGGGCAGTATTACCTGATGAATTAGTGAGTCCAATGGCACGACAGATACATGGTCCAGTACACTTAGGAAGAGATGCCATGCTGAGGTTATTTAGGCAGACTTGGTATAATCCCAAGTTTAGGATTGCAGCAGAAGCAGTGTGTCAAAGATGTGTCACATGTCAGCAATTGAACGTAGGGAAAAGAACACCAGTTACAATGAGTCACAATGGGAGGTGTGGGGGGCCTTTCAACCGAATGCAATTAGATTTTATTGAAATGCCAAAAATCAACCGCCTCAGGTATGTTCTGGTGGTTGTATGCATATTTTCCAGATACGTCGAAGCATACCCTACACGCAGGTGCGACACACTCACAGTAGCAAAGTTGTTGCTTAGAGAGTTGATCCCGCGCTTCGGGGTGGCGACCTCCTTGGAATCAGATAGAGGAACTCATTTCAACAGTGAAGTTGTGAAGATGCTTTGCTCTGCATTGAACATTGATCAGAAGTTGCACTGTAGCTATCGACCAGAGGCTTCAGGTATCGTGGAGCAGATAAACGGAACCCTTAAGTCCCGAATAGCCAAAGTATGTTCATCGACGTCCTTAAGCTGGCCTGATGCTCTGCCCTTGGTACTCATGAGTATGCGTAGCACACCAGACAGGAGGACAGGTCTCTCTCCACATGAGGTTTTAATGGGGAGGGCAATGAGACTTCCGTCTGTTCCAACTACAGCTTTGTTGAATATTACAGATGACCTGATCCTGGATTATTGCAAGGGACTTTCTGATGTCATTCATTCTGTGTCTCTTCAGGTGCAGGCTGCTGAAGTTCCATCTTCAAGAGACCTATGTCACGACTTGTGCCCTGGTGATTGGGTGCTTGTTAAGAAGCACGTCCGGAAGAACTGCCTAGACGTACGTTGGAAGGGACCCTACCAAATAATCCTGACAACGAATACTGCTGTAAAGTGTGGAGGGCTGCCAAACTGGATCCACGCTTCCCATACTCGAAGAGTTCCAGCACCCTTAGAAGAAACAGCTCCTCTCACAGATGAAAATCAAGCTGTGGATGGCAAACCACTAGAGGGGATCAGTCAAGCTGTGGGGGTGTCGGAAGAAGTTGGGAGTGCTACAGATCCAGAAGAAGAAGAAAGACAGGACGACAGTGAAACTGAAGTTGCCACTGAAGGAGAAAGTTGCTCTGAATACGGCTCAGACACAGATCAAGACAAGAGTGATCAAGAACCGAGTGTGAGGACAAGAAATAGGAGAACAAGGCGTGGAGAAGCTAGTTGGCCTGAAAGAAAGAAGAGGCCGAGCTTGAAGCCAACTCCAGAAAGAACTCTTGCTCCTATATCTGAAGACTCGGATCTGGACGAAGGTGCACAAAGACAGGAACAGGAAGGTCCGAGAAGATCGAGGAGGGTGCGAGTGCCCTGCAGAAGATACGCTACTCCTGAGTGGACCTACCTAGCAGCAGATGTCCAGTGCACGGAGATCCGGGAGGGTGAGGGAAGTGACATTGATCAGTATTGACCCAATCATAACAGTGGAGGTAGTGTTGTTGATACCCGGAGTGGAGGTCGAAGGGTTGCTGATACTCACTGTTCCCAATCCTCCTTATCTGAGCGGGATAAGAGAACTGGTTTTAAACAGAATAGAATTTCCGACTTTTTGTTCAACGAGGCCAACACATGAGGAGATCATTCTTCGTTTGGAAATATTAGAATACTTGATTAGAGCTGCTGGAACACGTCTGATTCCAGATTGTTAAAGACTTTGTAAATAAACATATTGAAAGATAACCTAGCGCCAAGTGGAAGAAGAAGAAATTTAGGGACTTCCCATTTAGTGGACGGAGAAGGGCTAGGGTTGTCTGTTGCTATAGAAATCAAAGACTGATCTTGCAGAAGGGATTATCAGCTTCCAGGTGTGGTTTGGAAAGGCTGAATAAGCGAAGGAAGAGACTTTGTGTTGCGAAAGAAAACCAGAACTACACTGTCTTGAGATTATGGAGGCCGGCAACCCAAACCGCAAGACAAAATGTATAGTAGGCACACTTTTAGTGGGAGTAATTTTTCTTATAGTTTTAGTAGTTACTATATCATATGTAGTGGGACATGAAAATGAAGAGAAGGCAACGAAGGAAGCAAAAATTGTACCGATACAGAAACCTACTTCCGCTGGTCAAAGGGCGGACAATACAGAGAAAGATAAAGCTTTACTAGCAGCAGAGACTCGTAGGTTGCATGTGGATGAATCACAGGGAAATTTCAAATCAAATGCATATGCTAAATTGCTTTATGAATATATTGATGCTATGGAGGTAAAGAATTGTTATGTTTGCATGCAATTGCCAGCCTCTGTAGACGAAGGTATTAGATATCATCATCTTCCATTGACTTATGGAATCACATGTAGTTTGTTGCTTAGTATATTTTATGAACGTGATGGTTTTGAGTATTATTTTTCACATTTTGATGCTGTTTTACCAGAGATTCCAAATTACAAGCACTTGAACAAGTGGGATTATTATAAGAGTGAAGATAGATTAAAGAAATGTTTCATTCCTTGGAAAACGTTGGATACTTCACATGCCCGAAGAAATAATTTGACTTGTAAAGTGTCAGAAATTGAGAAGAAGTTTATAGGGCAGGTGGATGATCGATACAGGAGACAGAAGATCTTAAAGGCTTCAGGCCAATGGAAAACAGATTGGACTGAGGAAGAAAGGTCACACCAAAGAAAGGGTAGTATTGGTCCAATAGCTTTAGATCGAGAGAAAAAGGGGAAACTGTGTATATATAGGGGTAAAACCTATTATGAGAATGTGTTTGTGGGAGAAGTAAATTGTGAACATGCTTTCCAATTAGAATATTATTCAAAGGACTTCTTGAAGGGAATGCAAGTGATCCCGAATGTATATTTTGTATGTGGAAGAAATGCATACGTGAAACTACCTGATAATTGGTATGGATCATGTTATTTAACCATTGTCTTCCCCAAAATATACCATGCTAAGGATTTGAAGATTATAGAGAGAGGAACTCAAGCTAGAGGAAGAAGGGATGTAAGCTATGAGGAAGCAGTAGGAGACGTATTTGGTGCTATGTTTCCTATTTTAGGGATAGCACTAAATGATGTCAAGATTAGAAGATTGGCAACAGTTGTAGATAGGTTGTCCGCCAGTACTGCTAGATCATTAATGCTGGTGGAGGGAGAGATGCAATCGATAAGGGCAATGGTTCTTCAGAACCGACTTGCTCTAGATGTTCTGTTAGCCAAAGAGGGAGGAGTCTGTAAGGCTTTGAAGGTTCAGGAATGTGGTACTTACATTCCAGACAATTCAAAACCTCTAGAAAAGTATATACGGAACATTACTGAAATTCATCATGAGATTGAGGATTTGACCCATGTAACTGTGTGGGAAAAAGTAGGTCAAGGAATGGGTAAAGTTGAAGGTTGGTTTGCCAACCTAGGAGAGAGTTTCATTTGGTATATACTGAAACCTATCATCATAATAGTGATTTGTATAACCACCTTGTGGGGATTGGTGCGGCTGTACCAATGGTATAGATCAAATAGGTTGCAGAGATCCATGAGAGAGCAGGAGAAGAGATTAGCTGTGATGCAGGATAATCAGTACAGGAGTCTGAGGGCTCTAGAGATGATGAAACGAGGGAGTACTGCAACGAGTTCTGTATGACACAGTTCATACCTCAGGGATGGTGTTGTGATGGTGATGACTACTAAAAGTCATCAAAGGGGGGAACTGAGAGAGCGCAAATCGAGAAAAAATAGAAGTGCACCATATTTACAAGCACGTTGCATTAGTTTAGTAAAGATTATATAAGAGTGTCGAATTTATAGAGTGAAAATATATGAGTGTTTAACTAAAATAGAATGCATATATCAGTGTAAAAAGCTAATATAGAAGTGTGTAGAGACGTTAGAATAATGTTGAAATCCCATGTTATGTGGCTGTGGTAGAAAAGAATGTAATGCTGCTAAACGTAAAAATGTGTAGGCCACATGGCAGTTCACAGAGAATAAAAAGGTGCTGTTACACTTTCACGTGATGGGAAATTTAATGTTGTTGTAATTCAAAGTATTATTGACCATAGAACCGAAATATATGTTTTATAGAAGTGTTTCATATAACCATTGTGTGTAATAAGTTAGAATACTGTTTAGACAGAGTGCACAGGCCCGTTTCATGTAATTCTAATAGGCCTGAATAGTTAAGTTCATTTCTTTTGATCTGCATGTGCTAGTTAGAGGAAGGTCATGTTAAGCATAAATTGCAGATACTGCTTGATGGTTTACGACTTAGAAGATACAGTGGAGGCCGGAATTTGGGGCCCACTGTACAAGTGTCTGTTTGCAGGTGCGAGGAGGTTCCAATCAAGAGAGCGATGAATAGAGTATTGTTCAGGGAGCCAGGCACAGGCCTGGAGGAGGCTTCAGGAATTTCCTGGGGGGTACCGTCCTGCCGGAGAAGAGCCTGAGAAGCAAGGTCAACGCTAACGATGAGGCCCAGAGGAGTATCAGCATGGAAAATACCAGAACCAACACCATGTGAGGGGCGTCTCTAAAGGGCGTTTCTGTTGTAAATGTGATTTTTGTATTAGGGACAGCACCCCTGGGTGGAGTTAAGGCAGATGGTCTGAGGAACCTAAGGGAGCAGATGGGTAGGCAGATAGGATAACTGCGAGACACCGATTCACAACGAAGACTAAGGGAAGTGAGTGATCTTCTTTGGAAGTCACCACGGCTGACACCTTTTTAGGATAAGATATTATTAAGTAGGGATGTCACTTAGTCTAGTGTAGGGACAGTTTAATCTGGATTTTCTTCCTTTCTGTAAATGACTCACAAGTTACAGCTTGTGTCTATTCTTGCAACTCTGATGATATTTGAATTGGTTTTGGTGATAGTCTTCTGCCGACTAAGAGCATTTAGAAAATTTATGTTTGTATTGATACCAGTATATCTTTTGAACCTTATTTTGAGATGTTTGTATCTCCAGTTAACTTTGGCTTTATAATAAACTTTTAAACTTATTCGTAGTAAGTGGTTCTTTAGAGTGGTGTAAGTCTTTAACAGCTTGACCTAGTAGTGGATTGCCTTTTACTCTATGACAGGTATCAACGGTTCAGTCGACCTGAGTTGGGATCTAGACCTATAGTATTAGATCAGAAATCCCGCCGTAACAGTGCCAACGAGCTGAGAAGGTCATCTACAAAAGTCGAGGCTGTCCTAAGAAATATGAGAAAATATGGGTGGCTTGGAGGAGGTATCGGGGAAAGTGGATGGAGTCACAGGCGGATGAAACACCATCCTGAGGGGGGATTTAGTTGGGACCTGTTACTCTATGTCTAGGCGCTTGCCAATGTGGTCCAGTGGTACCTGCGCTGCATTGGATTCCTTGGGTCGTGGCTGCACTACGGAGGGGTGCACTGGGGTCTTGACGAGGAGTAGAGGGAGTGGGGTGGGGGGGTGCTTACAAATGGTCTGCATTACCGGGTTCAATGTTGGAGGCTTAATGGGGCGTTGTCAATGTTGGTTAGGGAGGGTCCGTCGAGGTAGGTGGGTTTAATCGTTCTTAATGAATCTGTGGGTGATTTTCTTTGTAATTGTCAATGAACTTCCGTTGCAAACCGATGTGCAATGTTATAGAGCTGGTTTTTCAAATACAAAGAATTTAAAAAAAACAGTACATTGAGAACCATTACATTTGGCAATAACCTGTTATTTGTAGCTCTTAGAAGTGAGAGAGGAGTGGTACGAAACGCTACACATGAAACCAATTTTTATACATTCTCTTTTAGAACAGCAGGGCAATGAAAATACATCTAACACAGCAGGCAAAGGACAGGACAGGCTTTAATATCACAAAACATGACTGGGGCACCAGTTCACAAAAAAGTAGTAAAAGTATGGAGAGAGATTCAAACCTGCACCTGAAAATATTTTCCAGCTTTTTTGCTATTCAACAACATTCCCAGGTGTATATCTTGAGAGCTGAGCCGGATATAGTTTTCGAGGTATAATACGGGGATGATCAGGTGACTTTCCCAGAGGGCTACCATTCCCCCTGTGGGGATTCTTCATAACGAAGAACTCCTGTAGGCAGTTCTGTATATTGGAGAACTCCCTACAGGGGAGAAATCCCCTGTGCAAATGTAAAATGTATCCTCCACAATAATGTTCCCCATGTAGACAGTCCTTCTCCTCCATCCTCCAAATCTGGGTGTCATCCATTCCCCCTCCTCGCCCCAGAAGTGGGGTTACTCCAGAGCAGTGCTGCAGCAAATCTCCAACCATTTCCAGGCTGTGTAAAGGTCAAGGCGAAGTTTGGGTACGCCCACCAAAAGTAATAGTTTGTGTGAATTCCCACATTTCCATGCCAAACTACAGCTTTGAATGCTCAATTACCACTCCTGAAGTGGAATTTGCAATTGCAGAGATCTCTGCACTTGTGGCAGAAATCTCAAAACGAGTACATGTGCTCATACCTCCTGGAATCCCCTTGTGAATTTCTGTCAGGACTAAAAAGGGTAAATTTGATCGTAAATATGTTTATGATTAAATTTACCTATGTTGACAGAGAGAGCCCTGTGTGAAATAAAGGCAGACCCGATGGAGGCATGGTGAATTCCTGTAATATGGCTGCATTTTCAACAGTACCCATATGAAGTAGCCCTCTGCAGCACATAACAACCTGTCTAAGGCCAGCACATATGTTGAGCACAGTTGAAATATTAAATACTTTGTAGAAAAATGTCTATGCAAAGTCTTCTTATCTGAAACATTGAGCCAGAACTCAATTAATGGTCTTTAAAAATATGATCATAGAAAAATAATGTGCTCCAAAAATAGTCTTACTGTGTTTAAAGACTACCGAATGGCTGATGTGCAGGAACATTTGAAATGCTGTAAGTCCAGCACCAATAGTCCAACAAAGTACCATTGTGCAAAGGAATAAACCTCACACTACTGTGAAATGAATTCTACCCCTCACAACACTGTGCTACGAACTTGGACAGTTTTCGTAAAAATATTTGACAGAGTGGAAGCTCACAGATTACTGGGGCACAAATTTCGACCTTAGAATATTGCTCAATAGGAAAAATATATCATCACAAATATCTGTTGAAATAAAGAAAGGCAAGGAACAGAATAATCATATCTTGTAGAAAACTGACTTTTTTTAGCCTTTCAAAGCATGGTGTAAGGACATGTCGAGCATTGAGCGGCTGCAACATAATTTGTGACCACCCAGGGTGGACTCTGGAGGGAAACGCACTTACAAATCGGTGAGGCAATTTCCTTTTTACTTTCAGGCTTTTTTCACACTAACATTTGTTTCTTTTTCCCCAAGTCCCTTTTGGATAAAAGGATTTGGTTTAAATGGTCCATTGAGATATTTCTGTGGGTTAAGTGTCAAAACAATGAGTTGGAAATACGACTTCGCTCTCTTCTTTCTTGTTTAGCTACAGTCTTGTTCTCCTTATGCCACCACCGGTCCATGGCCCAGAACCTATATTATCATTGCTCTGGGTTGGAAAAACTAAATAGTGTTTTATATATTCCTATATTTCGGTTACAGAGAGTCGAATCTCCATTTACCAATAACATACTTAGTGCAAACCTAAATAGAATGCTTTAAACAGCAGTTTATAGCACGGTTTCACGGTCTCTAAGTACTGTAAATAAGAGTAGTTCTCATGTTTCCTATGTAATGCCATTCAACTGACCGGCCTCAGAAGAATGAAAGGCTGAGAGGTCCTTGACCTGATTGGAACTTGTGTGCTAGCATTCAAAGGAGACCCCAGTAGCTGTTGCTTAACTCACCGAGCCCCCTTGCTGAAATGTGATCTAAACTGCAATTTGTGTGAAGACAATACCATTTCGTACAAAATTCGATTAAAGGTTACAAAATGATTATGAAAACACTGACCTATACATGCCTACACTGGTGCTGTTGCTGGATTTCTGGATTCTGGTTTGGGCCTTCTCTGGTCCTCAATGAGGAATTAGCATAGAATTTGTGAATCCTGCAAAAAGTGAAAAAACAACAGCATTTAGGGCACTACTGCTCCATTTGCCCTAGAGTCAGAACATGGCACGATCTGGGAGCAGTGCTTGACTGCGATCCAGGCTGTGTGTCCAACCCCAGCAGAAAATCCCAGCTGCTCATGGCTAAAGGTTGTGTGCTGTTGATGGTGGCTACGGACGAAGAGATGGGCAGAGTGGTTGCCCAGAGGCAAGGCTATGCAGCCAACTCCACTTCAATAGCAGAGTTTGTCCACATGTAGTGGTATTGGCGCAGGATCTGTCAGGAGGCCAGAACCTGCAGATAACACCCCCTGCATGTGGCTGAAGACTATGTATTTACAGTAATGGCTGCCTGAGATTGGTTGGGCACAGGCCTTGGCTGGAGGCTAGACACTGTCACCAATCCACAGCCAAAACAGAGTTTTCCTATCAACAAAGTGTTGGGTTCAGGAATTGACAGAAGTCCTGCATCCATCCTCCATAGTGCACGGCCAAAGGTTGGGTGCTGTGGGCATTAGCCACCCATGGAGAGTTAGGCACAGGGGCTAGCTGAAGGACAGACTGTATGATCAACCTACTAGCCAAATGTCAAGCACTGTGGACAGTCATGCTATGGGCATGTGTACCGGGGTTGGCTGCCCATGAATGTTTGGGATCAGGGCAGTGGTGGACGCTCCATTTGAGTGGCGAGCACAGCACCACCAAAACATAAAACGATAATAAAACAGGTTTTAAACCCGTTTTATTTTAATCCCTTATACCCGCCCCCAGGACTCTGACGAGTCTTGGGGGCGGGTCCAGAGGGTGGCACTGCTGGTGGGCGATTGGGTGGCAGTCCCTTCACTGCGCATGCGGTGTTTGGCGGGCCGTCTCAGGCTTACCAAACGCCTCATGCGCAGTGAAGCTCTCTCCAGCTACTTTTCTGGGGCTGGAGAGAGCAGGCACAGGCTCCCAGTCTACCTTGCATTGCAAGTTGCCAGTGCTTGGACCAATCCTGATGCTGCTTTCCTGCAGCATCAGGATTGGCCGCACTGCATTCTGGATTCTGGAAGCCTGTGCCCAGAACCAGGAAGAGGGTGATGCGATGGGAGACAGTGGCGGCGGCATGAAGGTAAGTTGCATTCTTTATTTAATGTTTTTATTTTTGTACACTGAACCACCCACCCCACTACTGGCCCGCTTTACCTCTTTGGGAGTGGACAGGCCACAACTGGCTCAGGCCTGACCAGAAGTCTGGACCTGAAACCAACCACAGCTGCCGATGGACGAGGGTAATGGACCAACCCCCATTGCGAAAGGCCAAGGCTGAGCACCATTGACATTAGACTTCTAAAGGGGTTGGGAGTAGGTCCTGGCTAAAGACCAGGCCCTTCGAACAACACTGCTGCACAAGGCTGAAGACCGTGTGCAGCAAGAGTTGTTTATCCCTTGAATGTGAGACAGGGCTTGACAGGAGGTCAGGCCCATGTCCTTCTCTTCTGTGCACAGTCAAAGGCAGGGTGCAGGGGCTGGTTTGAGGCCAGTCCATATGGCCAACCCCGATGCACATAACCAAAGACCATGCACAGCAGAGGTTGGCTCCTGCACAGGGTGCGGCGCAGTGCCTGGGAGCCAGTGTGGCGCAGGGCCTGGGAGACAGTCCTTGTGGCAAACCATCTTCAGTCATGTGCAGTAAGGGTTGGCCACCAATGGAGTGTTGAACATAGGGCTTGCATTCTCCACATGGCCATAGGCACCCAAATACTCTTACTCACCCTAAACCTTGAAAACACCCTTACCATCCTCATACCCTTACCCACATTAAACCATAAAAACACCCATGCCATCCAAATACCCTCAACCATCCAAACCCCCAAAATACCATTGCCACCCAAATACCCCTACCCACCCCTGAACCCTAAAATTGTTCATTGTGACGGAATGTGCGGTAAAGGTATATGCGTAGTACAAGTTTGCCTGGTAAAGATTAACCTTGGGCGAAGCACTACGCTACGCTCGCGGAGTTTGTGAAGTTTTTGCAACTTCGCACTACGCGAGCTGCACGTAGCACAGTGCGAACATGCGTAGTGCAGCGTAGCGTAGTGCAGCGGTCATTTTTTGTTTGTTCGTGGTCCTGAACGTCATGTTCGCGACCGCGAGCAAGCAAAATGACATCCCGGCGAGATTCTTAACGCGAGGAGGTCAGGTTTCTCATTGTGAGTGGTTGCGCATGCTCGCGACCACTCTCAATGAGAAACTACCTGTTTGCATTGAGAAAGCTGCCGCTCGAGTAATAATCTAGCAGAAAACTACAGCTCGCACTGTGCAAGATGCCGTTTTCAATGCTTGCACAGTGCCGGATACTTGTCCGCGAACATGCTACTACGCAGCTCGCGTAGTGCTACGTGAAGTTCGCGTAGTGCGAAGTGCACTTCGCGTAGCTTCGCGTAGCGCTACTTCGCGAACTACGCCCACCCTTAGTAAAGATACGTGTGATAAAGGATTATGCATAGTCATGGATGCATGGTAAAGGTTTAGTGTGGTAATAGTCACGTTGTACATGCTGTTTCCCATAAAAACTGCTTGGTAAAGGCATGCCTGGTATTCAGCAGCACAGTAATGTTATGTCATACAACCAGGTGTGGGCCATAAACCCACTAAAAAAACGCATCTTTTAAAAAAGAGCAGACAATGGGTAAAAAACGACTATTCGTGCAGTTAAATGTACATGAGGATCAAAGAATGATGGATGAATATTTGATCTTGATTTATTGGAGTAAAAGGCCTCGTGATTCCGAGCCCTGCTTTTGAAACCGATTTCTTTCAATAAACACAGTATGTTAAATTAGGAAGCTGGGGGTGACTGTTGTGAATAGATGTTCTGTCTGGCAGTTTGCACTGGGTATCCCCATCTGCGCCCCTCCTTTCTGCGTTTATAGAAGGAGTTCTTTTATAAAGACGCTTGATCAATTATTCTCTGCATTAACTTACATATTAATGAGAGTTGTCAATATGTAATGGCATATTTCTGAGTTACTGCTGTTGGTTTCTTCCCACATTCTTTAATCTACAAAACCGTATATAGGCTGCTAATCCAATTATTCAAAGATTTTCGTCTAGACAGATGTGTGTTTATTTTAGTTAGGGCTCTGTTTTTTTAACTGCCTCGCTTTACTGATGACAGCCTCGTGTAGTTTATGGCATCTCATTAGTGCTGTAAGAAGCTTAAGCTCCCCCAAAATATTTATATTCTGCATTTTCTATGTTATATGCTTTATATTTCATCCCGGAGCTAAAATCATTCATGGAGGCAGCTCAGAAAATTGCCTACAGGAGAAATGAATTAAAGCATGCATTCAGGTTTTTTTCAGGTATTTTCTCACCGGGGCCTAATTTATGGGACAGTCTGCTTTGCTGCAGGGAAGGCATTGTTGTCGTGCTTCCATGAGCATCCTGTACAGGTGGGGGTTGAAAACACACAATAACTATCCTTTAACAGGAGGACGATGCAGAAGGAATATGCTGCCTACTTTAAAAAACTAAACTGAGATTTGTAACCACAGCAGCAAAATATGCTGTCAACTTCCGCATACTTAGGGGCCGATTCACAGAACTAACTTAAGACAAAATCCTAAACTTACTACTTATGGTATTCACAGAAGTTAGGATTTTGTCTTAAGTTTGTCTTAAGACAAACTTAAGACAGACTTAAGACAGACTTAAGACAAACTTAAGACAAAATCATAACTTAAGTCTGTCTTAAGTTTGTCTTAAGACAAACTTAAGACAAAATCCTAACTTCTGTGAATATCAAAAGTAGTAAGTTTAGGATTTTGTCTTAAGTTAATTCTGTGAATCGGGCCCTTAGTGCCTGAACTGCCCAATGACATTTGTGTCCTTATTGCTAGGCCCGGATGAAACATCCATTGCGACTGTATAATCGTAAGTAATTTAGTGAATTTTGGGCTATGCTTGTTATGCGAAATTCACAAAAGTATACGATGTGGCGTAATATCACCTAATTTGTGACAACATTTTAGCCCTGAAGCACAGGATCAATGTGAATGACCAGAAGGTGAGCTGCTGTAGTTAAGTCGCTCTGTTTTTTTTAGCTACTTTATAACATAAAATGTGTCCTCGAGTCAAGATGGACACAAGGACCTATTTGACTCTAAAATATAACACTAGATGTCAGTTTTGCATTTTGCGTAATTTCGCATAATTTTTCTGGTATTCTATGTAATTACGGAAAAGCCATTGCTTGAATTCCGCAAACACTCCTACTCATTACAATCCTCTCCTTTACACCTAAATCAAGATAATAAATGGGTGAGTAATACCACACTTTTTCCATCAGCAAATTTTATCCTGTAAAATGTGGCGAAGTTAGTGCTAGGAAAGTACTGACTTTCTGGCTTTTACTGCTCAGACTGGGTAAACATGCAGTATTACCACATTATATCCCAATCCGAGGGACAGAACTCAGAATGGGGAGGTAATACATAATCCTGCAAATGCTATACCCTGCTATATCGGTATTTACAAGGTGGGGTACTACTCACCCTGAAGAGGTCTATATAATGAATCCTGTAGTAGTTCAAGTAGAACAAGGTTCAGTAATTCTGCATATTATATACATACAGAGGAAAAAGGAAGCATAAAGGAAATGAAATTGCCAGACACTGAATTTTGGAATGCAAGGCTCAGACAAATCTTAAATTTGTGTTTTAGACTAAAAAGTTGGGAGTGAGGACGGATGTTGGGGTAAATAAAAGAGATTAAAGGGAGTTGCATTTGACTACACAGCTCAAAGTTTACATGACTGTCCTGTTGCAGGCTGCAGGATGGAACATGAAGGTAGAAAATAGTGCATATGGCTCCTTGAAGCAGAATATATGTCCTTATGAAAGGAGAGGAAGAATTATGGGATACCTGAAGTTGACAGTAGAGTGTCATGTAGTCTCGTAGGTTCTGTGGCAATGGATGCTGATACAGAAAACACAGTCATGTTCTTGTAAAAGGTGCAGCCTTGTAGCCAAGAGCGGCCATTGTCCCAAATTAAGGATGCAGTTAAGAGTTGATCAGAATATGTGGTTAAACAATGTAGGCCACTTTCAAATTGTCACTGTAATTGACTCAAGTGCAGGGTGAGAAGAGCAGCTAAGATCTGGTTTAATCATTTGGTCCATGTCACCAATACTGCCATTGCATTTAGAACACATTTTATGGGGGCAGTGTGTACTTTAGCAATATACATAAGTAGGGTGTCCCCACAGCCGAGTCTCAATATTTCCAGCACCTGGACCTCACAATCAAAACTTTACATTAGTTCGATAAATATGCATTAGCTATATGTGAACAGGAGGTGGAGTAACAGTTTTGATAAGGAATACATTTATTTGGACCAGGAAAAACACAATAAGCGGTGTGGGTAATGTCTGTACTCATTTCACTTAGTTCTAATGCCTGACTCACATTCCCATTCACAGATGCTATTCAGCCTCTCTCTGACGGCAATCCATGATTCTTATGCCTTTTTACAAATGTCTAATGGGCTATTTCTAGGATGTGCATGGGCAATTGAGTACGAATGCTAAAAATGAACACTTAATAGTTTTTTTTATGAAGGTAGGGCTTTTATATCTCATGGCCAATTCTTACATTTCCAGGCAGGTTTTTAACGGACACGTGTAAATACAGCCTATTTATGCAAAATAAATTTTAGGGATTTAGTGCATTTTATGATGGCAGACTTTGGGCCAGATGTAGGTGGCCAAATAGCGAGCCCTAACTCTGAAATTCGCAAATGTGAGCAATGTATGTGAGTTTAAACCTAAAAGCAAAATAAGGAATCGCAAAATTGCAATTCCTTATTTTGCTCTTGCATTTAAGGAATCGCAAATTGCGATTCCTTAAATGCAATGTAAGTAGCACAAAAGAAAGTGCACATTAGCCTTAAGGAATCGCTAATTACCACCAACTTCAAGCTGGTGGTAATTAGCGATGTCCTTTAAAAAAGCACTTTTTTGCTTTTTTTAAAGTGCCATGTGGCACACATTCATGCACTTAGGTCATGTATCTGCGCCAAATGTCCACACATGCACATTTCAGGGGTGCAACAGGGTACCCTTTTGACACCCTGGCACCCTTGAAATAGCTCCCGCTATTTGCGATTCTTTAATAGCGAATCACAAACAGTGAATATCTTCCCATTCATTCCTATGGGCCTCCTAGCCCATAGGAATGAATGGGCAGGTATTCCTTATTAGCGAATCTCAATTTGCAATTCGTTATTAAGGAATATTAAGGAATCGCTAATATTTTAGCGATTCCTACCTACATTCAATTTTGCGAGTCCTTAATAGCGAATCAGTAAAATTCGCTAATAAGGATTCGCAAAGTTGATTTTACCTACATCTGGCCCTTAATCACTTAAGGCCTCATTACGTGTGGGTTGGTTAATTCCGACCTGTGCGTAAACGCCTCTGTACTCATGGGTTCGACTTATGAGTTTTGGTTTATTTAATGCATCCGATAATTATCAGAGGAGTTAAATACCTCAAGGCTCGTTACATTTCGGCAGGTCAAAGCTGCTGCAATGTTACAGGTGAATAGTGTGCAGTATTTACCGCATCATGCGGACCGTGGTGTATTAAAAACCAACGTTTGCATGTTGTTCCCCATAAACTAGTAATCAGTGCTATTTATCACACCCGATAAGTAGCTTTCTCTGTGGTATCAATATTTCTCAGGTGCGCCAAATAGTGCCAACACTTGTAATCATGGCCTAAGATATACTTCCAGCTGAACCAAGTGTGAACAAGTGTAATGATTTGGTCAGCACTGATATGTTGTTATGCGAATGAGATGAATTCATCATAACGTTGAAGGAAATGCATAGGCATTATAAAGGCATTTTGAAAGTCGACTCTAAGGTTAAATTTATATGTTGAAGGGGTTGGCTCTAAAATAACACGTGAGGGAACCCACTTTTTAAACGACAATATGGTTAGAGTAAACCATTTCAATTTGCATTTGTTTGACTTGATTTAGTAACAGAGATGCAAACCACAATATTAGGTTTAAATCCATACTCTAGCGTTCCTTGAAAGCTTCCAATATAAAAAGATGTTCAGGGTGTCAAATGCCACTGACAGATCAAGAGGAATCGGCAAGCATGACGCAAAGTTGTCAAATACCACGAAGCACTCAAAATTCGAAGAAAAGCAGTGTGGGCTCTGCCGCCTTTTCCGAAGCCCGATTGGCGTGATTGCTCAGAGCACACAGGCGTTGGTATTTACTGAGCACAGCTAAATGCAGGATTCAAGTGTCAGCTAAAGAATTTTAATTAGCTAGAAGTTAGTCATCATCAAGAGGCCAGCAGTGTGAATCTGTCTGATAATAATTACAGCTGTCAATGTCAGAGACTGCAACTATGCAGAAACTCAATCTGCCAGTTTCAAAAAGACGGAAACAAGTATAAACACTGGCGGTCACTTTAGCGACATTCAGTTTCAGACGGAAAGGGATATGCTTGGTCTCTAAAGCTAGTGCACTCCGCCATCTTTGCATTCATATTATCGCCCATTAAAAGGTATCAAGCTAAAAGAGGTATAGCGCTGGAATCCACGCACCATGAATAGCTGCGCTGGCTCAGGCCACAGCTGAGCGCCTGTTTTTTTTTTTTTTTTTAATCGTGTAAAGCGCATACATTTAACTCAGAATTTCATGCAGTAACTGCAGGTGGCAAGGGTCAGAAGAAGGCAGAAGTAGACGCTGTTCACTGTTTTCGACGCGTGTGTTCTGCAGATGGTTCATTAAATGAGAGAGTGACACGTCTTCGCTTTTGATAGTGCAAACGCATAAAACAGGCGCGGGGCTCGTGTTTTTCGCTAGTGCTCCGGGGACCGTTTTTGATGGGTTCTGCAGGCTCAGAGCAGAGCTCCTATTTTTACCTGTCTGCACTAGAGTGTAAAGGCAGTTCAGTGAACCTGCTATTTCGCAGCGATGGTGCATTATTTTCGATGGCACACCTCAGGAAGAGGCACACCTCGTTCACTCTTTCGGAGGTTCACTCTCTGAAAATGAAGGTCTAACTCGGAGCAATAAAGGGTTAATTGCAGGTCATCTGCTCTGAGGCAGTGAAGCCCATCAAGGGATGGACCCAAGAGCACTAAAAGCACATTGCAGTCATGCTGTCAAGGGGGCTTTTTCGCCATCCAGGATTCAACTATAAATAGAGGCTCTTTTGAGGTTGTTTAGTTCGAAACCATTCTGCTTAATGTTTTACGGCATTCAGCAGTGAAAATAAATGTCTAAATACGCGTCCATCATCCTGTTTGTCCATCTTCATCCATCCATAAATTAATTCATCAAACCTCTGTATATCTCTACATTTTCTGCCAGTTCATCCATCACTGTGGTGCAGTACCCTAATATTTTAGTGAGAATATATCTGACATAAATGTTGTCAAAGTTTTGTAGTCTCATTGGCATTAATAGAAAATCTCCACCCAATGGGACAACATTTTTAAAAATGACATTTAGGGCATGACATAGAAATTACTTTTGTATACACTAGTCTCACATATACATCTCTTTTTACTGCTGATTGAAAATAGACATCCCCCATTAGTGGTTTCACTGTGCAACAAGTCAAACAGATAATGTTTTAACTGTAGGAATACCCTGGGGGTTCATGCTGTCCACTGTCATCTCCATCATCTACATGACTCCCCTTGTGGATGTAGTCAAGAATCACCAATGTGCCTTTGATACACAACCTTACTTGAAAATTTCATGTGCTCCAGATATTCAACGCCTCAAACCCTATTGCATCTCATCTTCACCTGCATGCCCATCGCCTGGTTCTCCACCTGTAACTCAATGGAAATAAGACAAAATTCCTGTTGTTTGCCAAGTATAAGAAGCAAAAGATTGTACAATCCTGTGTCAATGATATCAACCTTTAGGACTTCTAACGCTAACGTTCACCAAATACCTATTTACTTTAATTCTACTTGGACACCAACCTCACCCCTAAGATAAGAAGAGATTACCAAAAAACAAAGGTGGCCAAGTACCAGCTCTCTTCTAAAAAATGTAAAACTATTTCCTCTATATAGGGTATGCAGAACTTCGATTTAAGCCCTCATAATATTTCATGTGGATAGAGGCAACTCTCTTCTTCATGGCCTCCCACACTCCACACTAGAACTCCCTAATGGCATTCTCTATGCAGCAGCACACCTCTTCCAGAGCCTGATAAAATATGATCACATCACCCCAACCCTGATGGAACTCCATTGGCTCACTTTGCCTGCCTGCACAATCTTTAAAACCAACTTTATAATTTACAAAGCCATCACAAATTGCACCCCGCTTATCTTTTAGATGAGCTCACCATCTCTGGTGACTGTTGGCACACCCACAGCCAGGATGCCATCAGAATGCTAATTAAGAAGCATACAAAAAGAAAAAAAACAAGGCATCAGGCCTTTTCCATGTCTGCACCAAGAATCTGGGACAACATCCCTTATCTATCAGAGCTTCCCCATTGCTGTTCCATTTTAGGAAGGCATTGAAGACACACCTCTTTTAAGACCACTGCATCACAATGCATTATTATTCCTCAGACCAGCTACCTCTACTTTCATTTTATAAGTTGGTGTCTATGTAGGATCACTGAAACAATATCGATGACACAAATATAGAACTACCAACATATCGAGTAAAAAATATAGAATGCAAAAATATCGAATACCTATCTCCAAACAGGTAAGTACAAAAATATCGAATCACAAATATCGTTGTAAAAAATATAGTTAGTCAAAATATCGAATTTTTAAAATGCTTTAAAATAATAAAAAATTAATAAAATAATAAATATAATTAACTTAAACACACTTAGAATACTAAAATAACCTTAAAATTAATGAATAATTAATGTAAGTTAAAAAAACATACACATTGATTTGTTAATACATATATATATGAACGTAATATTAATAAAAAATCTATAATATTTTTACCGTAGGATAGCGGAAAGGGTAAAATTTACTATTACCACTCCAGTGACACGGATGATATCGCGGTTGCCACGCCAGATCCGCATAGTGCTATATGTCAGATCGAAAGGCTAGCAATAGAATTCAGTAAACAATCAGGATATAGCTTAAATACTGGTAAAACACAAGTCGTCTGCACTAGAAATACACAATTTCAGGATGTACGGAAGACATATGTAGCTAAATATCTAGGGATCTGCATTACCGCTGAGGTGGGTTCAACGTGGGAAATAAATTCGGCCCCAATTTTGAAAAAAGTGGAGGGGGACCTGAAGCGGATAGATAATTTACATCTCTCCATTATTGGAAGGGCAAACGTCATTAAAATGACGATGTTCCCCAAGCTGTTCTATCTTTGACGATGTATCCCCATAGAACCGGGAAACCTCATTCTTAAAAAAGCAGAGGGTATATTTTCACAATTTATGTGGGGGTATAAAAAAGCTAGGAGATCACTAAAATTTCTGACTTTACCGCAACATCGGGGGGGGGGCTAGCAATTCCTAATTTTACATATTATATTTGGGCAGTGATGCTGCAACATATGATTATTTTATTTAGGTCTCAAAGTGAGGGTAGGGCGGGGCGGTTGAGGCTGATGAGGAAATCCCACCAAGTATTTATGAATTAGCAGTTGGCAAACTCGCTCCTGGGCTATAGTTAAGGCAGCTGGAAGGTAGTTATTACTAAAAAACACGTTTTAAAATTTTAAGAACTGCCTGGAATATATGGAGAAATATCCGCAAAATGCTGGAGATCCCTACAATCCATAGATATATATGGATGTGGCGCTCTTCAGCTCTCCCGGCCCTGTTGTATGATAGTATAAGTAAAAAATGAGAAAATGCTGGTATAAAACAGATAGGGGATATTGCAGACCAGAATGGGGTTGCCTCATTCGAGGAGCTTCAGACAAGATGTGGGCTACACTCAAGTACTATCTTTAAATATATACAAGTAGGAGAGGTGATGAATAAGAAGGTTAGGCATTATGTTAACCTGGGTCAAATCCCAATATTGGAGTGTTTGATGAAAAAACGAATGTGTGTTAAGGATTTGTACACAATATTGATGGAAGCCACCCGGATGATATTTGCAAAGTCGAAACCGCTTGGGCAGTAAAACTTGATAACTCTGACATAGATATCTGTAGGTCATTAGAGCTATCGAATACATTTTTTTTAAGTACGAACCTTAAAGCTCAAACGTATAAAACAGTGTTTAGACTTTAATATACTCTGGCCAAACTGTGGGAGTGGGGGAAACAGGGGAAAAATAAATACCCAAGGTGTGATCAAGAATCAGCTGATATAATACACATGTTTGCTGAGTGTGACAAATTCCTTGTTCCGAAGACAGGCATTGAATAGGTTCTTTGTCAACATCTGCGGCAGGTAGTAATACTGACGTCAACACTGTCAATATTGGGATATGATGAAAGTTTACAGTTAAACCTCACTCAAGGATATTTAAGTTATATGGTGACAGCGGTGTATCGCATTTTGATAGCCATTATGTGGAAGGATGCAATGCCACCAACATATCAGGTGTGGTATGCAAGATTACATCATGTATATAATCTTGAGATGGCTCTGTATAAGTGTAAAGGGCAAAGGGGAAAGAGGCGTGGCCGACAGGTTTGGGGTCTGTGGATGGAAGAATAGGGGGTGGGTAGGGTGTAGAGTATGTTTGGTAGTTTCATAGAGCTCTTATGCCGAGAATATGTGAGTTAATGTCTGTTTTGCTTTTATAGGCTGCGTGGCTTAGATGTTTTAGGACGATTTGTTCAGACCCCTGACTGTATCTAATCATCTTTAGTTTTTACCTTCCTGTCTTCTGGGATTTTCCCCAATTTTGAGTTGGTTTGTACATGTATCTGTATAAGTATCTGTATAAGTAATTGCCCAATTATTGCTTACTGGAAAAAATAAACAAATGAAATAAAAAAAAGTAGACAAAGTGTTGGATAGCGTAGGGGTAAAAATTACTATTCCCACTCCAGTGAGTGCGACAGTAGGGAAAGCGTTGGATAGCGTAGGGGTAGAAATTACTATTCCCACTCCAGAGAATGCAACAGTAGGGAAAGCGTTGGATAGCGTAGGGGTAACAATTATTATTCCCACTCCTAAGAGTGCAACAGTAGGAAAAGCGTTGGATAGCAGGAGGGTAAAAATTACTATTCCCACTCCAGAGAGTGCAACAGTAGGGAAAGCGTTGGATAGCGTAGGGGTAAAAATTACTATTCCCACTCCAGAGAATGCAACAGTAGGGAAAGCGTTGGATAGCGTAGGGGTAAAAATTACAATTCCCACTCCTAAGAGTGCAACAGTAGGGAAAGCGTTGGATAGCAGGAGGGTAAAAATTACTATTCCCACTCCAGAGAGTGCAACAGTAGGGAAAGCGTTGGATAGCGGGAGGGTAAAAATTACTATTCCCACTCCAGAGAGGATAGCGTTGGATAGCGTTGGGGTAAAAATTACTATTCCTACTCCAGAGAGTGCAACAGTAGGGAAAGCGTTGGATAGCGGAAGGGTAAAAATTACTATTCCCACTCCAGAGAGTGCAACAGTAGGGAAAGCGTTGAATAGCGTAGGGGTAAAAATTACTATTCCCACTCCAGAGAGTGCAACAGTAGGGAAAGCGTTGGATAGCGTAGGGGTAAAAATTGCTTTTCCCACTCCAGAGAGTGCAACAGTAGGGAAAGCGTTGGATAGCGTAGGGGTAACAATTACTATTCCCACTCCAGAGAGTGCAACAGTAGGGAAAGGGTTGGATAGCAGGAGGGTAAAAATTACTATTCCCACTCCAGAGAGTGCAACAGTAGGGAAAGCGTTGGATAGCGTAGGGGTAAAAATAACTATTCTCACTCCAGAGAGTGCAACAGTAGGGAAAGCGTTGGATAGCCTAGGGGTAAAAATTACTATTCCCACTCCCGAGAGTGCAACAGTAGGGAAAACGTTGGATAGCGGGAGGGTAAAAGCTACTATTCCCACTCCAGAGAGTGCAACAGTAGGGAAAGCGTTGAATAGCGTAGGGGTAAAAATTACTATTCCCAGTCCAGAGAGTGCAACATTAGGGAAAGCGTTGGATAGCGTAGGGGTAAAAATTACTATTCCCACTCCAGAAAGTGCAACAGTAGGGAAAGCGTTGCATAGCGGGAGGGTAAAAATTACTATTCCCACTCCAGAGAGTGCAACAGTAGGGAAACCGTTGGATAGCGTAGGGGTAAAAATTACTTTTCCCACTCCAGAGAGTGCAACAGTAGGGAAAGCGTTGGATAGCGTAGGGGTAAAAATTACTATTCCCACTCCAGAGAGTGCAACAGTTGGGAAAGGGTTGGATAGCAGGAGGGTAAAAATTACTATTGCCACTCCAGAGAGTGCAACAGTAGGGAAAGCGTTGGATAGCGTAGGGGTAAAAATAACTATTCTCACTCCAGAGAGTGCAACAGTAGGGAAAGCATTGGATTGCGTAGAGGTAAAAATGACTATTCCCACTCCAGTGAGTGCAACAGTAGGGAAAGCGTTGGATAGCGAGGGGTAAAAATTACTATTCCCACTCCAGTGACTGCAACAGTAGGGAAAGCGTTGGATAGCGTAGGGGTAAAAATTACTATTCCCACTCCCGAGAGTGCAACAGTAGGGAAAGCGTTGGATAGCGTAGGGGTAAAAATTGCTATTCCCACTCCAGAGTGCTACAGTAGGGTAAACGTTGGATAGCGTAGGGGTAAAAATTACTATTCCCACTCCAGTGAGTTCAACAGTAGGGAAAGTAAATACTTCATATAATAATTAAAAAAAAATAAACATTAATACCAATTACAAATTAATTAAAAATAATTACCAATTTAATATAATATAATAATTAATCAATTAAAAATTCAAATAAAAAACATTTATTAGAAATCATTACCTATTAATACAAACTAATTACCAATTTACAATTAATTAATTAGCAATTGAAAAATAATTAACAATTAATTAAAAATAAATACCAATAAATAAATTTAAAAAAATGATTAATTACAATTAAATTACTTCCCACCCTATTCCCCTATAAACCCACAATCCGATACAGAAAATAAGTAATACAATGAACATAATTATCAATTAATCAATGAATAAAAATTAATTACCAATTATAATTTAATTAATTACCAATTAAAAATTAATTAATTAATTCAAGATAAATACCAATAAATAAATTAAAACATATACTCAATTATAATTAAATTACTTCCCACCCTATTCCCCTATAAGCCCACAACCAGCTACAGAATTAAATTACGCAAAAATTAAATACCATAAAATTCATTACTTAAAATAAATTATAAAATAAATATACACTTTTCACACATATGCTAACATAAAAAACAATTAAAAAAATTCGATATTATTAAAAAATCGATATATTTAACATCTATATTATATACTTCGATATTTTGACTTTCTATATTTATGTAAATCGATATTAACTTACTTAGCTCAAATTCGATATTTTTGTTGTCTATATTCTGTCCATTCGATATTCAGTCCATTCTATATTTTTAACTCGATATTAATGCAAATCTATATTTTTAACTCGATATTTGGACTGTATACCGTCTATGAATATGCGAATTATAAAATACAGAATACAAAAATATATATACACACATACATTATATACAAATACATATATACACACATACATGTTGCGGAAGCATTTGATCATAATCCTCCAAATTATGGATTAGGGATCTTTTTTCAGGGGCTACAAGCTGTAGGAAAGATTTACTTTTAAGTGTGTGTTTAACAAATGAGATTTTATCATCTTCTGAAGCATGAGAAGCAGAGGCTTTGTCTCAACTTTATGGGGAGTGAGTAGGAGATGTTTGTTGTTTTCTCAGTGAAAGACTGTTTGAGTAATACTGAATTTAGGGGTCTCAAGTTTTAATGAGCCTTTACTCCTGAGACCTCCTTGACTTCCTGAGATGGTAAGCACATTGATCATATACGGAGGATTCTTGTGATGAATGACTTTATAAGGAAAGCAGTCAATTTTATGTCTGATCATTGCTTCCCAGGTATCAATTATAAATGCCACAGAATTTAGGTATACAGACACTGGGTTTGAAAATAACAATTCTGGTCGGTATCTCCTCATCTAAATCCTACAAATATGAGTTACTCAGAATGGGGATTAACCATTAGGAATGAAAATGACCAGATCTGAGTCAGCATGTATTCAGCGATTCCAGGGAGTTTTTTTCCTGTACGCTGCAGATTGTTGTGTGTCAGGTTGGGGGGTTGGTGCATGCAACAAGGTTTATCCTGGGCTGTTGCTCTCCTATGCTCTACAAGCATGTCTTGAGACTGGTGGACTATGCTTGTTCCCGCAGCTCCAGCTGGGATCCACGCTTGACTTTACATGGTGTATAACCATTTGGCGAAATCAGGTTTGGTGTTCCCACACCCAGTATTCACAGATGCAGCAATACCTAGCCAGTTGTTATTCAGCAAAGTTGTATTCACACATGGGATAAAACTACATCTGAACTGTAATTAGTGCCTAAGCATAGCCAGTGAAGTTCTTTTAGGGACAAGGAACTGCACTCAAACTGTTTCTTGGATGAGACTAATTTAGTTGTAAAGTTAAAAACTCTTTTGAAGGGACAATGTATGAGTGCATGGACAGATAAATGGGCCTTGCATAGCATGAATATTTCTATTACTGGCATAATGCTAACCCTGATTTTATGGTGTTGCTTATTAACATAATGTGGGCTTCAATAGTGTGCTGCCTCCAACTTCTGGTTAATTCTGGTCTTGGTATAATGGGGGTAACCGTTAGCATTTTTGCTACGATTGTGCCAATATGTAGTCCAAAGCTGTCCTCAGCATCAGTAAAGCAGCGCCCATAGGATAAAAACAGTGAACAAATTGAAAACAAATCCTGAACGAGTCACTATTTATTTTGAGAAAAGTAACTATTTCCAATGACTACTCGAAGCTCAGGAGAGAAAGCTGTAACCAAGTTATGTTGCCATCAGAGTAGCTACTAAAACAGTTGTTTTTATTGAATTATATATATTGATGTTCTATATAGTTGCTAAAAGCCTGAAAGTGAGACAGAAAGCATAGCAGAGCAAAAAGACAGAAATTATGTTATGTTATGTTAAAATATTTTTAACCCCTTCCATGCGCATGACGAGCTGAGCTCGTCATGAGTTGCGCCGCTCGCATGCTCATGACGAGCTCAGCTCGTCATGTAACGCGTTTTTTAGAAAAAAGCCGCACAGCGCAAAAATCGCTGCCGCACGCATGCGGTTAAAGCGCAAACTGCTACCCGAAGGTGTCCTGGCGCTGTCTATATGCAACCCAACAAGATATAGATAAAGAGCCCAGAGTTATGCGCCAAAAAGCCAGGTTTTTAAGGACTGTTCCAAAGATTAAGTGGTAGAGTATTTCATGCCTTAGCTGCACCAGCTATGAAACTCCTACCTCCCCAGCTGGCTTTTTTAGAATAGGGTTCCCTTGTTTTGCTCATTCCACAATATGCCGAAAAATAGCTCTGTGCATAGCTACAATTTCCTCGACCTGCTTTTACCTTCCATAGTTGAGATAAAAAAAACAAAAGGTAGGTAGTATCTCGAACTGAACTGCAATGAGCTACATGATTATGAGCTCCCCCCCCCACCCCGTCACTCATGAAATAGCCTATGACAGTATACGTTGGCAAGGTGATGGCAATGTGTGAGTAGACTGCCATCAACTAAGAAGAAGTGTCTAACTGCAGTGCAGAGACTGTCCTGACTAGCTGAGGACAGCCTGTAAGAATTGCTAAAACAGCTAGAAACAGAAGGCTGTTTCAGAAATTCTGATTGACTGATACAGACCAATCGGAATGAGTCACTGTGGTTAAACCCTTCTGATTGGCTGATGGCAGTTAATTTGCAGAAACAACAGGCAGCTTTCACATTGCTAGGACAATTTCACAGTTCAGAGAGTCATGGACATTCTGATCACAAGCAGTTTTCTTGTGTTTGAGGAAGTTATCCTCCCTTTTTTCTAGCCCGCTTGCAGATTTAGATGGTATCTTTGTCCACAATCTCCTACACGACTGTACTGAAAATGGTGGATTATGTCCCTTTTGCATTTTGAAACAAAGTTGCACATACCTAGTCCTGAGCGTGGCAACAGAGGATTTTATAGTGGAAAAGATAAAGGCAATAATTTGGAAAAAGTAAATATAGTACATATATGATAAATATACTGTAGTAATAGAAAATATTAGTTTACAAAAATTACGAATAAACCATAGTATATTAAAAGTAGAAAAATGAATACATGAAAATAAAGATATAAGTAAAGTAGAGCGTGGAATTAAAAAATATACTTTGTTGGGGTACAAAGTGGTAGAAACAAAAAAGGTAGCTGTCTAGAAGTATAAGGAGATCAGGCAACTAGAGTCCTAACAACAAAATAGGGGCCTGATGGATAAAGGCCTTTTGTGATCACAGTCTGCACTATTTGAAAAATCACGGTATTTTCAATCGCAAAAATATTTTTCTTTATGTACAAAAACCCTTTAATGAGTCTAAACAGTCTTTCAGGCTCATAAAATGACTTTTGCTATCTTTTCCGAATCACAAATAGAAGAGGGCATGAAAGGTGCATCCCTTTCTATTTCTGGCTTGGAAAATAATGTATCAATTTGCTGTTGTAAACCATTGATAAGGTAGATGATTTTCAAGGGAAAACAGGTGTCTTGAGGGCCCCTCCTCTTTGGGAATCGTGTTGGCAGGCTGGTGGGAAAAGAGAGCCATACCAGGGGGGCACTACCTTCTCTCCCTGAAGTTTTTCAAAACAGAAAACTTTTATCTTTTAAAAGTACAGCTCTTTTCTTTAGGTAACATGCGCTGCTTAAAAAAAAGAACATTTCCTGTTTGGAATGTAATCACATAGATGGTGATCTGTTGTGTCTCACAGGCCTCTATTCCTGTGATTACAGTCAATCACAAGGAGTCGCAAATTGCGACCATCCTAATGAATATTAATTTTGACAGGTTATCGCAGGGATTCTGCTGGTAAGCCTTCGATAACAGGACGTCAGAATGTAGGGACTGTGTCTCTCTACCACCTCAGTACCTGTCGGCCCAAATCCTGGCTTGCTCATAGTGCCTCACCTGAACTCCTAACCTTCGAAGAGTAGCAGGTTAGTTTGACAAACCTAGCCCATGACTGTCTATACCCAAGGGAACTGTGACAATACATCATTACTGATCACCTCTCACTCACGCATGCCCTTACTAAACAAAAGAAAGACACAAATAATGTTTACAATACATTTATTGAAACTATCATAGCATATTTTGTAGCCGATGTGCTGGGATAAGTAGACATATACAACTAAGCAAATAAATCAGTATTACTAGCAGATTGTACACAATAAACAACCCAACCAGGGCAAATTATTCATCTGTCTATGCCTATCCTTCCTGTGTAAGAAAAGGGGTATATTAGTCACATCTGAGATTAGCAACAGAGCCCATTCCTGGCATGCATTTGTTCGAGGACAGGTCTCTTTGTCAGAATTCTCTTCTCTGACCACCAAGGGACAAAACAACGTTTGTATGATACAACTATTGTGCTGGAAAGTCGCAGCTGCGCTGCTGAGTTCTGTCTAGAATGCTAGGAGCTGTTACTGACTGAGCAGAAAACAGTACAACATGGTGTTATGTGTTCTAGTTGACCTTGTACAAAATATGCAGAGGGAATCCAAAGAAAAAGCACTGAATAACAAAACAACATGCACAGAGTATTTCTAAAATAATGTCATAAAAACAAAAGTGTTATGTACAGTTGTTCAAGCAGAAGCAGCCTAAAACGCATAACACACTAAACTAAGGGAGAACCAAAGTTGGCCCCAACGGTGCATTACTACTATTACTTCTGCAACCCCCTTCGATTTGGCATTTTGTGAATCAACCCATTAGTACATAGATTGGTTCACGTAAATCTGTTCAATTCACCAAAAATTGGAGGACATGTTGTCACTACTTTTTGCAGAAGAAATAATAGCACCTCAGGCCCTAAATCAATGGAATCCGGAAAGGCATAGGAAAAGCCTACCAGACGAATAAAACCTACATTTTTTGCTAGAGATTTGGAGAAAAAATGAGCTTTCCAAAAAGTGGGAGAAGCGGCTTGCAGAGGCGAAATGAGTTTTGTGCATCACAGATTGTTTTCTAGGAGGATGCCGCCCATCCACTTCAGTGGCTTTGCAGTAATTATTTATGTAAGAACAGCACTGTGCGTGCATTGGCAGCTGATAAAATACACGGATGTTATTACTAATTTCAACCCCTTCTAAATCTGATTGAAAATAATTACGTTGACACTCCCTGCATGATTTCGCACTCGGTGGCCTTTTTTGTCTGAAATGAAAAGCTCCAGTGTGTTCTTGTAAAACTCACTTTGGCCTGTGCTGCTGAGGCTCATCAAGTTTCAACTTGACGACTGACCAGGAAGTGTGACTGTAATAATTGAGCATGTTTTGTTGGTGTCATGTTGTTCATCCCAGTTAAGATCTGCTGTTCGAGTTTCATTGATGCCAGATGTCATTCCATTTCCCCCCTGTGCACCAATGAAACGTGAACTTTCTACTCCCTGTTGTTTGGGGGGCACAGCAGGTGCGAATGAATTCTCTGGAAGATTGTTATGACTAGCTCTGTTCCCCATTCTTGTATGAGGTGCAAACACGTGATGCGATTTAATGCTCAGTCTCTGCACTTTTAATGAGCTGTCTTTCTTTCCAAAACATATTTCGAAACAATGTTACCCATAAAAGCTGGATGGAACTCTAAGCCTTTTGAAAATGCAGAGGAAAAAAAACCCAGATCTTTTCATGGAATAGATATTTTATTCTCAATGGTTTCTCAGTCTATGTTTTTCCCAGCAGAATGTGTTGCTTCAGGGTAGCAGGTGTGCATTTCTAAGCTCGGTGAAGAAAACTATTCCACTATCTGAGGTGTCTTGGAGAAATGGATGCTATGAAAGGCACTAATCTGACAGGAATTGCAAAATATTGTAGGTGTGCAGCTAGAGCCACCTTCGGCTGAAATTCTTGATATTTAATTCATTACTTGGAAGTCATGTGAAATAGAAACCATAGGTCAGATGTGCAAAGATGTTTTTTGGTCACAAGCGATTCAATTCAGAGTTTGCAACTGCAAAAACTGAGCTTGGCAATCTGCTATACCCATTTTAGGAGTTGATAACTTTTCACCAACTCCTAAAATGGGTGTAGAAATGGATAAGAAAAAATTATTTGCAAGCTGCGTGTTGTAGGCGTCCCTTTTAAATAGTAGTTAGACCTTTCACACTTAGGGTGGGCTTTCAACAGAATTTTTGCATTGTGCCTCCTGTGTTTGCTGATTCTTTTTGTTGGCCGTAGGACTTTGAGCACTTTAACACTGATAACAAGTGCTAAGGTGCATGTGCTTCTCCTCCCAACATGATGACATTGGTGTATACCTGATTGACATATTTGATTTACTAGAAAAGTCCCTTGTAAAGTGGTATACCACATACCCAGGGCCTGTACTACAAATGCTGCGACTGGGAATGCAGCACTAATTGTACCACCCAAATAAATAGCCTTTCAAACCTGTCTCAGGCCTCCCACTGTAGTGCCTTTGTGTGTAGTTTACTGCCACTTTGACTTGGCATTTAAAACCACATGCCAAGCCTCACACAGCACTTTTATTACATGTATGTCACCCGTAAGGTAGGCCCAAATTAACCATGCAGACAGGCTGCCGTGTAATTAAAAGGTAGGACATGTGTGTTTAACCTTTACATGTCCTGGTATTGACCAACGACCTATTTCGTTTTTCACAACTGTGAGGCCTACTTCTCTCACAGGCCAGCATTGAGAATTCCTTAATACTCTTTTAAGCTGTACTTCCTGATCAGAGAGAGTAGCTTATTCATGTTTGATATTTATGGAATGGGTATAATAAATAATCCCTACTGGTGAAATTGGATATACCATTACTAATTTAGAAATGCCTCTTTTAGAAAGTAGACATTTCTCTGCACTTACTGCTATGTGTGCTTGACATCTTGTCTCCAATACACATCTGAGGTGGGTGACAGCTACACTTTGTGGATTCCCTCTTGGCAGCCACAACACAGGAAGAAGAATATGTGTATGAGTATCCATCTACATGCATGTGCATTCTGATGGCCTTGCTTGAGAAGGATAGAAGAGAGGGGCTAAAACTTCACTTGATGTAGACTTTGTTCTGTCCCCACCCAAAGGACTGATTACCCCCCCCCACAGATAGCCTGGCAGACAGGACTGTGTCAAAAAGTGATCCTTTTGCACTTCAGAGGGCTGCTTTGAGGTCACCCCACACCAAAGGCACTTTGGGGTATAAGAACTGAGTCTCTGACCCCTAAAATGAAACACTTCTGGATCTGGAATGGAACCTCTGTCGGAAGGACTGCTGTGCAGCTTAAAGGACTCATATTTGGACTGCAGACTTGGAAGGCCTGCTTTTCTCTTGAGTTGCCCTGATGCTCTCTAACTCAGCTGAAGGAGAGCTGGACTACAAGCGATCTCCAAGGCCATGTTATCTTGCCTCCTGTTGCTTGAGACTCAGGGATATCAAACTATCTACCCCTGCCCTTGTGCCTGGCTCACTGGGTGTGGCCAAGACACTTGCAACATGGATATTGATGCATTTCCTGTCTGTGTGTTACAGAACCAGCCCATGAACCTGGTTACAGGAGTAAAATAAGTGCATCGCAGCGGAACCAGCACTTTATCTCCAAAGATGGATGCATTGAACAGCGTATCACTGCTGCTACAGCTTGGTAAGATCAACACATCCCCTAGACTGCATAGCAGAATCCGGTATATCGCTTGACACCTCTCGACTTTGGCACCCGTCATCTGAACTGACGCATAGCCTTCACTGAGTGGAGAATATAGATTCATCTTGTTGTTTACAACCAGGAAAGGCAGTTTGTTCACCGGGGCATGCATGGTTCCTCTAGCCTGCTGGTGCTCCATCACAGTTGGTCCAAAATTTGACTTTGCCTCGGTCCAGCGTGACCTAAAGTAACCTTTTAGCACTCATTGCTTTTAAGAGCTCTACTGCATTTAATTTTTTAAAATTAAATATTTCAAATTCTATACATTGTATTTTTGTTCTTTTGGTCTTGTTTTGTTCAGAATACCATAGTCTATGTTTCTAAACCTGTGTGGAGTCTTTTTGTGGTGTTTTCGTTGGATTACTCTTTGTGTGTGTGTTTCACAAATACTTTACACATCTTTAGACAAGCCTGATTGCTCTGTGCCAAGCTACCAGAGGTTGAGCACAGGTTAACTTTTAGTGTGCATCTGGCTCACCCTGACTCGAGTGGTGGTTCCTGCCAGGCCTGGGTGCATACCTCAGCCAACCAGGAAACTAATTTCAAACAGCGGTTCCTATTCATGCCTATCTATAGTTTAGGACTGAAATAGAGTTTGTAAACTATTCAAACATTCCAGACCGCCAAGTTGGTTTAGTAACCCAATAACAAAAGGGAAGGGGTTTAAGAAGCAACCTATTATTTCATGGGTCAGTTCTTAACATCTTTACGGGTCACAAAACTACTGGTTGCAAATTCCAACAAGGATTTTGCAATAGGACAAGCGTACTTCTGGCTCTATGTTCTGGGTAACTCTGTACTTAACAATATGTGTACTCCTAAAACACCTTTCTTCAGGAAAACTTGCAATTATGCACCACATCTCAAAGTAACATAACATCAAATAATCAGACATGTGAGCTGTGGGGAAAGGTTACTCTTTTTGACCCACAGGCTTCCAGTTTGAATATAATTCATTACATTAGAGTCTGTAAGTTAGTTCCAGACCCAAAGCCATGATCACCCAGGCAACCATTATCAATCAATCAATCAGGGGTTTGTTAAAGCGCGACTACTCACCCGTATGGGTCTCAAGGCGCTAGGGGTGTAGGGGGGGGGGGTGCAGGTTCCATTCCATCAAGGAGGGGGTCTGTCGAAGAGCCAGGTTTTGAGGTTTTTTGCGAAGATGGGGAGCGATGTTGTCTGTCTGAGGTGGAGCGGAAGGGCGTTCCATGCTTTGGCAGCGAGGAAGGAGAAGGAGCGGCCTCCCGATCTGGTCTTTCTGGTGCGGGGGACCACGGCGTAGGAGAGCTGGGCTGATCGTAGGGTCCTTTGGGGTGCGTGGAATTTGAGTCGGCTCTTCAGGTATGCTGGTCCGGTGCCATGGAGGGCCTTGTGTGCGTGGGTGAGCATCTTAAAGGTGATTCTCGCCTCGACGGGGAGCCAGTGGAGTGTGCGCAGGTGCTGGGAGATGTGGCAGTGTTTTGGCAGGTTGAGGACCAGTCTTGCGGCGGCGTTCTGGATGTTCTGTAGCTTGCGGATGAGGTTTTTGTTTATTCCGGCGTAGAGTGCGTTGCCGTAGTCGAGTCTGCTGGTGACCAGGGCGTGAGTGACTGTCTTTCGGTGTTCGAGGGGGATCCATTTGAAGGTCTTACGAAGGAGGCGGAGGGTGTGGAAGCAGGAAGATGAGACAGAGTTGATCTGGCGGTCCATTTTGAGCTCGGAGTCCAGGATGATTCCCAGGTTGCGTGCGTGGTCTGTGGGGGTTGGCGGGTTTCCGAGGGCGGTGGGCCACCAGGTGTCGCTCCAGGCGTCGGGGTTTGGGCCCATGATGAGTACTTCTGTTTTGTTGGTGTTTAGTTGTAGGCAGCTGTTTTTCATCCATTTGGCGACGGCTTCCATGCCTTCTCGAAAGTTGCGTCTGGCGGTGTTGGGCTCGTTGGATAGGGAGAGGATGAGCTGGGTGTCGTCTGCGTATGGCACGATGTTGAGTCCGTAGGTTCTGACGATGGGGGCAAGTGGAGCCATGTAGACGTTGAAGAGCGTTGGGCTGAGGGAGGAGCCCTGGGGGACTCTGCAGGTGGTAGGTGTGGGGTCCAAGAGGAAAGGGGGGAGTCTGACCCACTGCGTCCTGCCGGAGAGGAAGGAGCAGATCCAGTCGAGGGCCTTGTCCTGTATTCCTGCGTCATAGAGTCTGCGTATTAGGGTGCGGTGGGAGACTGTGTCGAACGCCGCTGATAGGTCGAGGAGGATGAGGGCTACTGTTTCTCCTTTGTCCAGTAGGGTGCGGATGTCGTCTGTTGTGGCGAGGAGGGCGGTTTCCGTACTGTGTTTTTTTCTGAAGCCGGATTGGGAGGAGTCGAGGATGTTGTGTTCTTCAATGAATGTGGCGAGTTGGCTGTTGATGGCTTTCTCGATGACTTTCGCTGGGAACGGGAGCAGGGAGATGGGTCTGTAGTTTTTGAGGTCGGTGGGGTCTGCTGAGGGTTTCTTTAGGAGGGGGTTCACCTCGGCGTGTTTCCAGTCGTCGGGGAACGAGGCTGTCGCCAGGGAGCGGTTGATGGTGTGGCGGAGCATGGGTGCAATGGTGTCGGCGGCTCTGTTGAAGATGTGGTGGGGGCAGGGGTCCGTGGGGGCCCCTGAGTGGATTGACTTAATTGTCTTCAGTGTGTCTTCGGTGGTGAGGGCTGTCCCGTCATCAATCGCTGGTTTCTGGGTGTGGGGGGTGGTTGGTGAGGGTTCAGTGTGTTGGTTGTCTTCGTCGAAGTTGTCGTAGATGCTCTTGATTTTGTGGTGGAAAAAGGTGCTGAGTTTGTCGCAGAGGTCTTGTGAGGGAGGGATGTCAGTAGTCTCGCTGGTGGGTTGGGCGAACTCCTTGATGATGCTGAAGAGTTCCTTACTGTTGTGTGCGTGGGTGGAAATTCTGTCTTCAATCGCTTTTTTCCTCGTTTCTCTGATGAGTTGATGGTGGGCATTGGTGGCGGCTCTGAAGTTGTTGTGGGCTTCTGTGGATTCAACATCTTGGTTTTACAACTTTTCAATCCTTGCTAAATGTAACATCATTGCTTGAAAAAAAAGTCACTCCTTTCCCATTGATTGAAACTCTGCGTCTTGTGAAATCCACCTCAAATGGTTTTCTCACTGTACAATGTGTATTAGCTATTGGAATGAAAAAGCAAAAGCAGAACACCTTGGCAGATATAAAAATAAAGCACCAGCATTTGCTCTAAAGGGTCATAGTGTTTGTGAATGACTAAGCAAGAGAGATAAGCAAGTGTCATCCTGCATAAAAAGAGCACAGTTATAATGCAACATTTGCTATTTTTATCCATGACATTCTCAAAAATGATTTTCTGTATACCGAGAAACCATTTCAAAGTAATGCATTTGTTGTAATGGTTTTCCTTCGTCATATAAATGCACTCACAGCTAGATGGTAACAAATCATCAAGTCCAGAGCTGCACAATGCCCTACATTTATCTGCCCATAGATTTGTTGTATTGGAATGATTGCTTGGCTATTACCGGATCTAAGGAGAAGTGAATTAATAAAGTTGATATCCCAACAAAGAGAAAGAATTCAAAAGCATAGATGTAACATCAGTTTTTCATTTACCTTGTTGCAAATTCGCAAAAAGCTGTCAATTCCAGTGAAACCAAGGAAATAATGGCAACATGCAATATGGTTCTTAATACACACTTTTCTGGTCAGAATAGCAGTGAACACAAAATCAAGTTAAATTTAGATATCAGAAATGAGATATGTCCTGATTGATTACCATTAGTCTCACTGCTCCTAGTCCTACTCATACATATCCAGTTATTAGTTATGAGGTGACTCCTACCTTGATACAAGAAAACTTCAAGGAATGGGTTGAAACACGAGTAGCACCCGCAGCTTGGTAACGTAAAAAGGCTGCGATTCCCAACTGCTTCATAATATACAAAATCTATGTCAATGGCCGGACCTGTCAATGGAGGTCATAATGAATGGAATGATGACTAGGAGTAATGGATAATACTTTTAACCAATTAGGAAATGTTCTCTTAATCCCTTATCCTTGTATCAGTCAATACATGTGAGGAATATTAAAGCAAAATTGTGTTTTGGAAGAATCAATAAACACACAATAGGCAACACCACATCAGCACACCCTGTGGCTTTATTGAACAACAGCGTCTTAATATATGATGAAACACCAATACCAAAGTTCCTTTCATCAGGTTCCAGACCTTGATACCCGTAAGGTCAGACAAAGGTATTTGAAAAAGCCCATGTAGTAACGGTAAAGATTTCTATTAAGTGAACACTTGTACTTCTGTCCATGAGGCAGCAAGATGGATTGTGCATTGGTCTTGAATCCCAGCCACAAGAGAAACCTCAGACAAAGAATACGTCAAGGCTACTGATGATCCATTAACAGGCTTCCCACCCATGGTCTGCTGTCCCAAAGGACACAAAACAAAATATCTGGCAAAAGTAAAGGACATGCTTTCCACATATAACTGAAGTCAACTTTTTACAGCACAAAAAAATGCCACAGCTCCTCATCTGAGGGGTTAGCAGGATGAAAAATTCTAGTAAAAGTACCCCCTGTGCTCTGTGCAAGGCTAAAGCAACTTTTAGAAGAAAAGTTGGATCAGAACACAGAACCAGAAAGACAAAAGAACTCCCAACAAGCAAAGCAGCTAGTTCTCCAAGTTTGCAACATGAAGTAATTGCCGTTAGGAAAGCTACTGTCAAGAGCTGGAACTCCAAATCCACAGAGGATAAGGGTTCAACACAATGATTTTGTAATGCTTTCAGCACCCATTGTAAATCTCAGGAAGGAGTGAAAGAGCAGACCATAGGGTTAGATTGATCCAATGGCCACAAAATGCCAGAATAGCTGCCTTTTAGCCTTCAAAAGAGACATAAGGCTTGATTTGGACGTTGGGCGGTCCACCACCGACAGGCCATCGGTTGTGTCCGTCCAAAATCCAGACTATCGACTGACCACCATATTACAATGCATAATGCCTCCAACAGGCTCAAGAAACCCATTGGGCAGCTGTCAGAGCCTAACCTTTACAATGGGGAAGATTCCTGCTGAGGCACTAGCGTAGGGATTAGGATCTCCCTTTCCCTCTGGCTTTATGTGGCAGGCCTAATGCCTTGTAAAGGCAGACTGAAATGGATTTAGGGGGCCCCTAGTAGGGCCCCCTTGACCCTAAATATTCATGCACAATTTGTCAGGCACTCCATGGGGACTGGCATACAATGCATGCATGTTTAAAAACATGCCTTTTCAATTTGCGTCTTGCGGCAGCATAAGCAGCAAATGAAAAGGCATGTTTCAGACCACCTCCACGGAGGTGGGATTCTAATATGGCGGGTGGAGCCACCAACTACATTTCGGGCGGTCTACGTCCCGATGGCGGTTGGATGCTCATCTGACCACCATCATAATGAGGGTCTTAGAGAGAATAAGCAAAAAACAGTATTAAGGTAAAATATCAAGTAAAGATGCAGAAATATTACGTTTTTACTATCGTGATCCACAAAAATCATGATGCAGGAATATCATTGACAGGAATATCGATTTTCTAAGGTAAGAAATATCAATGTCAAATATACCTATGTTAATATTGTTTACAAAAACAATTCTGTTGTGAATATAGAAGTTAAATCTATCTATGTTTTTAATATTGTTTAGAAAAATATTTTTGTTAATAATATGTTTGAATTATTTTGATGTATTTTAGTATATTTTTTAATTGTGTATGTTGTAAATTGTTTGTATTATTCTTGATTTTATTATGGTTTGTAAATTTTTCATTTTGTAAAATTTTATTTGACTGTTTATTGAAATGTTTAGTGTTGCAGTGGGCTGTTGGTTTTGTAGGGGTATAGGGTGGGAAGTAATTTAATTATAAATATTTAATACTACATTTTTAATTATCATTCGTTATTTTACTGATAAATAATCATGTACACTATGTGATTAATTCATTTCTAAGTTAAGTTTTAGGTGAGGGGTTTATAGCAGTATAGGGTGGGAAGTAAATTAATTATAATTAATTACTAAAGTAAGTTTTAATTATGTTTTAGGTGTGGGTTGTGGGGTTTGTAGGGGTACAGGGCTGGAAGTAAAGTAATTCAAATTAATTCATAATAGTTAATAAACCATTAATTATCCAATTGATAAATAAGTATGTAAAGTATTTAAATTATGTAATTAATGAATTTATTAAACTATGTTTTAGGTGTGGGGTGTAGGGCTTATAGCGGTACAGGACGGGAAGGAAACTAATTATAATGAATTATTGATTAATTTAAAATATTGATAAATATTTAGTTGATAATTATGTAAATTATGAATTAGGATTTTTTTTCTCAGATTGCATTCATTTGATTTTGTAGGCATGCACACAGCAAAGGAGCATAGCGTCCTGTGGACCATACATCAAAATCATGCCATTGAATTGAACAGTATCCCACAACATGGCTATCATGGAAACATATAGTGAATATCCCACTAGCTACATCCAGCTGCTTTATTAATTAATTTTTTTAATTTTTTTTTATTGAAGTCTTTTTGTGTCATTTCCAATAAACATTTCAACATCATTTCAGCAAATACAATACCAACAAAAGAACCTTTTTCTTTTCTCCCTATAAATCAGAAAATATATATACCTTCAAGCACAGCACATAATTACAGTATACTAAAATCCACAATATCTTTCCTGAATTTCAATCAAAAAATAATCCCCAGATCTTATCGAATCTTCTACTCCCCCCTACCCGCAGTGCATAAATCTGCTCACTAGTTTTAACTCTCCTCATCTTCTGCAACCATTCGAACATAGATGGAATCTGTTCTGAGCGCCATTGCTGTAGTAACAGAGATCTAGCCACTGCCATAGCAATGTACAATAGTTTAGCTAGCTGATCAGAAAGCATAAGATCAAAATCAAAGCCATACAAAATTAATTTATCAATAACAGAAATCGTAATATTATATTTAATCTTGAAAAAAAGCGAAAATTGCATCCCAAAACTTCACAATCTTGGCACAATGGACCATTACATGTGACTAATTAGCAGGAGAATGGTGTAAACATCTAAAGCAATGTGCTGAATAATTAGCGTACATTTTAGAGATGGAAGCAGGTGTACGATACAACAACCATTTACTAAAGAATAACATTCTGAGCCAATTGGCGCCCCGCAATGTGCTGAAGTTAAATTTATTAATAGCTGTCCAAGTATTCAACGACAATGCATGGTTTTCCTGCTCCTGCCCTTTTTAATCGCTTTTTGGCTTAAATCCATCCTCCTACTCTGTGCTAAGCATCGCTTCCAATCCCCAGGTTTTCTATCAATGTCGCTAGCTAGGAGATCATTGATTAATTGACTTGATTGGCTTAGCTGTATAGTGTCAAGTTGCACCAAAAACATATAAAACATATTATAAGACTCTAACAACATAAAATTCCTATGGATTAAATGCGACATTTCCATGGGGGTTATCCAAGCTCTGTTTCTTAAAAAGTCAGTAACTTTAAGAAATCCTGCCCGACCCAATTTTCCGCTAGCTCTAAACCTTGTTCTATTCCCATTACTAGCCAATAAAGTTGTTGAATTAATAGGGGGAAGCGAGTATCTTTTAAACAAGGCGCAAAGTCTTTTAAAAAACCATAATAATGACTTATAACAAACTCATTTGGGAGATTAAGCACCTGCAGAGGGTGTGGTATCTGAGTTTATGTGCACATTAAATAAAATTAAAAAAATGATGTATAGATTTTTACTATGGGTTTGGCCTTTGAATCTTGATAAAAATTGCGCAAAATATGTGTTATAGTAATCTCTAAGATTTGGTAGGGCGAGTCCTCTCTGATCCAGCTCCTCATATAGAGTATTTATTGCAATACGGGGGTCTTCTTTGCCCAAATAAAGACCGAAAACATAGATTCGACCCTAGTAAAGAAAGACCCCGGTAAAAAGCATGTAATAGTAGAAAACAAAAAGTTAAATAAAGGAAGAACGAACATTTTTATCAAGGCCACCCGGCCCAGAATTGTCAATGGTAGTGCATTCCACCGAAAGAGTAATGCCTGAATTTTCTGAAGGAGGGGGTTAAAATTTAGACCATACAGATCTTTAACTGATGCTGAGAAAAAGACTCCAAGATATCACTTAGGCTTAGTATTAATACAGCTACGTATATCGGGATGCAGTTCCGGATTTTTACCCCCACCAACCAAAATTTCCGTTTTCTTTTTATTTATACGGTGTCCCCCCAAGGCTTCAAAATCCTCAAAAATCTGAAATACTTTAGCTTGGGATCGTAATTCAGGTTTGATCATAAGCATGATGTCATCTGTGTATAATTTAACCTTGGCCATTAATGGAATCGGGGGAAGGATTTCCGCACAGTTCCTCAATGCGACCGCAAGCGGTACTGTGATGTATTCCTATAGGTACTGTATCGATTCCCCTATTCCTGACCCTGGTTTGGTTAATAATTAACTAGCAGCCATCCAACGGTGCAAAAACCGTTATCTGATTAAGCCACACCACGGCACAGAAGCGCGTTATCTGATTAGGTCATAACGCATGCCATCTAATTAGACAAGCGATATTCCTCCAGCCCCTGATAAGGCATACGGAGTTCTCAAAACAAATCAAACCTACAGCGACCTGGGAAATTCCCATAGCCATTGTTTTACTTTCACCGAGAACTTCAGCAAAAGAATGTGCGAACGAGCCCGTTCATATGACATCCTTATTGACGTATATATGTCCATCCTTACGTCAATCTCGGCACCTTTCAGGTATAAATATTACCGACATTGCCTTAGGCAAACACATGCGGTGGTGACGAGATCGGAGCAGGGAGACGTGCTGAGGAGCCCAGCAGAGAGCGAAGCCCACAGACGCTGCCCCGCCTTCCTGACGCGCTGAGAACGAGACGCTGCCTTTCTCCTGCCGAGAAATCCAGCTCCGGCGCTTCCAAGCAGCCCTCGCAGGCAGCTGGAATATCAAGACCTGGGATAAGAGATACCAGCCCTCCATCATTCTAGATCTCAGGTACAGAACTGAATAACCCCTTGCAGAGAATTCTCGAGTCAGTCCCTTGGCAAAACAAACTTAACTTAAACTGCTACTTATCTACTCCCGCCCACGTATTACGCTTAGGTCAGGTACATTGGGGTAGGCGTGGTTAGAAGCACCAGTTGAGTACGATTAGTCAAATGTATATATGTATATATCTATTTTATCCATTTTAAAGTATCATATGGCTCAGAAACCATATCAATGCTTTTGCAGCATTATTTTATAATTCTGTCTCTACTGTATGCACTTTACTTAACTATAAGTATTGCAATAATAGCGATTCATTTCTCTTGTATGAGAAAAGAGACTGATCAATAATTAAACATCTTTTATTGAACCACGCCCATCTCTTATTTCTCTACAAACTGGTGAAACTAAGAATGCACGTACTGACTGAGTAAAATAAGTTGTCTATTGTTTTCACACGACTCTAGAGATACACTCTTGATTAGGGGAGAGCAAAGTTGTCATGTTCTATGGTTGTCAGAAACTAAATCCCTTCTTGTCTACCCAGGGAGGTTAAAATCCTCCTTGCCTATTCGAGAAAGTTTCTAGTGAACTCTGAGCTAGCTGGCAAACACAAAACTTTAAGTCTAATATCGTCGGTAGAAGACCTAGTTAACCTCTGCCCTAGGACTATACTATTGAAGATATTATTCCAATGCGCAGAGCCTATTGGGATAATAGGAACTACACTACATGGCGCCCAACGTTTGGATAGGCGATAAAACTAACGCAAGACATTAGAGTAACTCAGTCGTGCTTTTTCACACAGAACCCCTTTTTTCCCATAATACTCCAAAGACGTCTGGAGTGGGTGAAAGGTCATATCCGCCAAACCTCACAGGAGGAGACTCCTATGTATGGTTCTTGGTTTATTCAACGTTGAAGGATACACTGTTCCAAAATATTGTGCATCTAATCTTTGTTTCCATAGAAACCTGATCTGCAAATAAATAAAATAATCTTCTTGACAATAGTATGTCAGAAACTGAAGAAGAAAGGGAGACAGCTAGAATAGCAGCTGAACTCCTAGTAGCAGACAATACTCTGCTGGAAAATGACCCAGATGCAATACTCATCCCGGTCAACATAAGGAAATCTATAACCCTAAAACTTATAGAAAATGGACTGACACCAAGAGGTGGTACAGTCATATTCGTAATTGAGGCACACGAATATCGGCAGACAGAGGTATTCTATTCATGGATAAACTTTCCAGCAGCAAACGCTGTAACAAAGGACTTCCACTATTACAAAATAGAGGAACCTCCTAGTGAGTACACTCCTTTCGAGGAAGTGGAAATACCACTCAAATTCCAAGAGCACCTGCTCTTGTTTAATGGCGCCCTAAAACATAATAATCACATCACCAGGCTCAGTCCACTAGGTAGATCAGGAGCAACGTGGCCGGTCCTAGCCGGATATACACCACATCCAGACATTGAAGAAATGCCTGCACCAGAGCTTTTAACACAGCTAAAACAATTAATAAAAATACATAGACAATTAGTTAAATATGTAATGTGGACTTCAACAATCCAACCAGCAATTAAAATTCCACAGCTGACGAGTCATCAGGGGAACACAAATAAAATTACACCACAGAACATACAGTCCTGTCTAGGTAAGGTACCCGCAAAACGGGAACAAATTCCTTTCTGGCTAGCACAAAAAATCACTCAAATAGAGGCGGTGTTTCCAGATACCACCCCTGTTGAGAAACATAGGATTCTGACTATCTGTCTTCCAATGGGAATCGCACCACATGTAGAGGACTGTGACACTTGGGGAACAGTCTTTGCTTCCATTTACACAAAAACACATGGTGTACCATCCATGTCAGTAATACCAGATGTGCTAAAACAGATTCAAGATGAATACGGTCCAGAGCCCGCCTTAACTCTCGGTATGAAATTACTGAAAGATTTCAAGCAGGTCTCGGCAATATTATTAGCCAACATAAAGGGAGAAGCAGCAAATGTGGCGATTCGCCAGAGGTTAAAAGAGACAGATATAGCAGACCAACCATTTGAAATTGCCAGAATCATAGAAAAATCCTATGAAGAACTAGGAAGAGATAGTTTGGGTGGAATACCAGTGAAACCCCAACTAGTTGAAAGTCCTGAAAAGGTATTTATAAAAAATAATTTAAATAATCAAAAAAAGAGCTGGGATGGAAATAAACAATCCAATCCTAAAGAAAAAAGATTCCAGTCCAGAGGAAGGTCTCCTTGGCAGAGAGAAAGATCTCCCGACCAAGGACGCAAATCTCCCCAACGGGAGCCCTCTGTGAAAAAATACAACCTTAGAAATAGGGATAATATAAAGAAACCTGATAGATATCAAGATATTGATACACGTCCCTCTCAATCTTTTCAGACTTCCTCGCAGAAATCGGAAAGAAGAGGACGATCAGAACAAAGGAAAGAGCACGTCAAGTCAAAAGACAAAGAACCTGCTCATCTGAATAAAAAATTTACAATTTCCAAAAAAGAAGGTAGCCAGTATTAAAGTAATCAATAATGCCGAGAATACTGAGGACACAGCTGAAAAACGGAGAATGGGCTCAGACAATGCTAGACAGCGCAGCAGAAGTCAGCATAGCTCGCAAAGTCCTTATGAATCATCTGGAGACAGTGGACACGAATGAATACATTCAGCTGGAAACTGCAGAGTTTGTCAGGGAGTGCCCACATGGCGAAGAAATAATTATGCCTGCCTTCTCAAACCATATTCCAATTCATAGAAAATATACACTTGCAAGAAAGTGGGCAGTAGCTCAAGCCCCTGCCTTATATAAAAATCATGTGGGATGGGATGAGGACTCTCTTCCTCACAAAATCCAGTTAAAATCACAACCTACTGCCCAGAGGCAGTACCCGATTAAGCAACAAGCTAAAAAACAGGTAAAAGAGATCCTAGATCAACTTGAATACCAGGGGGTGATTGAAACTTGCACCTCACAAATGAACAACCCTTTGTTTCCTGTCTCCAAGCCAGACAATTCATATCGTCTTGTTTTGGACTACAGACCCCTTAACTCATGTTGCAAAACATTTGCAGTACAAAACTCGCACAGTGCTGCACTAATGAATAACATAGTGCGCAAAAAATACAAAACAACCTTAGACATTTCTAATGGTTTCTTTTGTCAAAATATAGCACCAGAGAGCAGATATTTGACGGCGTTCTCAATAAATGGCACGCAAAAGAATTTCTGTCGTTTGCCCCAGGGGTTCAAGAACAGACGAGGATTATTCTCAGCGAGGGTAACAGAGTTACTACAAACCTATGATGACGAGGCATTATCTTATGTCGACGACATCTATCTAACAGACGATGACTTGGATACTCACTTGAAGAGAGTGAACACCATAATACTTGGGTTCGCAGCAGAGGGTTACAAATTCAACTTTAAGAAGTCAAGAATTGCCCATCTAACAGTCCTATTTTTAGGATATGAACTATCAAGTGAAGGCAAAAGCCTGGCTGACAATTTCCTAGAGAAATGTGCTGTAATCCAAGCACCCAGAACACTAAAAAACCTACAATCAATTCTAGGCTTCCTGAATTTTGGTAGAACTTACATTATAAATTATGCAGAGAGAATTAAACCTCTCTATGATCTAATAAAACCAGATTTTAAAAGAATCAATTGGACTCAAAAACACACAGAAATTTTGAGATCTTTACAAACAGATATGTTAGTTAAAACAAAATTACAAACACGTGACAACACACGCAACCTTGTGATTCGAGTCATCCCAGGAAGATGCGGATTCACATACCTGACCTCTAATGAGGGAGAAAAGGTACCAATAGCATACAAATCACATTTGTACACAGAAGCTGAAAAAAGGTTCAGCATTAAGGAAAACATTGTTCATGCAGTTCAGACAGCTGTAGCAAAGGAAAAATACCAAGCAGACGGTAGACAGGTTACAGTCAGAACAGCAGAATCAGCTTTTGAGGCATTAACAACACCATGTAATTTACCGACAACTGCACTAAATCCAGAATGGATACAATGGGTAAATTCTGTTGCTACAGACAAAGTAAAATACTATTTTGACCCGGAAATGAAAGAATTAAAATATCTAGAATATGAGAGAGAATACCCTCTGCCAATCGACATTCTGCCTTTACGACAGTACGCCTGTGTAATATATACAGACGGACATGCTCAACCCTCAGTTTGGGGAGAGCTGGCTTACAATGCCACATGCGAAATTGTAAAAGAAGTGTGGCGCGGAGGTAAATTAAGACCTCTACTTACAAAAACACACTCAGTGGAAAATAATTCAGAACAACAAACGGAAATAATTTCATTAAAAATGGCGCTAGATAATGCCGATCGCGAATTCCCGACACTTATTGTGTGCGATTCGTATTACTGCGTCAAAACGTACAATAACGATTTAAAGAAATGGATTCAAAACGATTACAAAGATGACACAGGTGCAACAATAAAGCAAAAAGTGCTTTGGGAACAAGTAGCTCTTTTACAGAAAGAACTACCAAAAACTCACGTGATACATTCACTGAGTCATCAGCGTGATGGCGTTCATGTTGCAGGGAATTCATTGGCTGAGACAGCCACAGCGGTAGCAACTAAACCGGCTTCCGTAGCTACAAAAAAGCATACAGAAAAACACATTGACGGTGAAACTATGCTGGCGGTAAAAACGTCATCAAAAGGCGACTGCTCGGCGCTACCGATCAATTATCCACTCAATTATACATACATAATCGATGCAAACTCAGTCCCTTTTGCTCGAATCCCTGGAGTGGGGGATAGAGTGATTCCAAACACGGACAGGAGAGGCTTGTTAATAGCAGACGCACATATGGGTGAGGGTCTCAGACACCTTAAACAAAAAGATTCTCTGGAAGAATTACAATCAGTGTACTGGTGGCCAGGCATGAGCCTGCATCATCACATTTTTGTAAAAAACTGCCCAGACTGCAATAGAGATCGCAGTGGCGAGCGGGGAGGACTATTGCCCTGGCATTTCACTCCAGATAAACAACAACAATAAGGAAAGCCCCCATCATAAAAAAAAATAAAAAAGCGTTATATTAACATAAAAAGACTAATTTTCACTTATAATGTAGACCCCAGCGCTCGGCTGACGTCTGGACTGTTATACAAGGATTTGCGAGTCTATAATGGCATATACGCTAGGAGCATGCTACGTTTTGACTAATTTATTCCTTTTAGCCTTCAAGCTTATGGGGAAACATGGCCAAATGAGCATAGCATAGCGGGACTCTTCTCACTTCCTTCCTGAGGGATACGGGATGGTGTAAAGAAAAAACCAAGACATAAAGCAATCTATTACGGAAAAGGTATTAGGTTCGGGTGCTGGGTGGGTCAAACATCTAATAAGTGTCCAACGTAGTCTAAATAACCTGCCAAGGAATTCTCTGAAAGGGTTCAGTCCGTACGAACTATTGTTCGGGACTAGAATGATAATCAAAGATCTTGATAGTCAGACTTCAGTGGTTAAAGACAAAAGCTTTGATATCAAAGATCGTTTGGCTATTTTGCAGGACTTAAATGAAACAAGAAAAGACCTGAGCAACATAAAACTGAAACAACAGCCAACAACCACTGAAGAGAAACCACCTGTCCCAGCAAGGCCTGTCTGGATTCCAAAAGTCGGGGATCTAGTCAGAGAAAAGATCGCGGTAAAGAAGGAATTTGGGCCTTCTTACAGAAAAGCAGTTCCTGTCTTGTCTGTCAACGGGACAAGATCAGTAGTACTACCGCCCCTTGCTGGTAAAAAGGAGAACAGAGTTGTATCCATCGACCTGGTTAAACCACAATCATGTGGCCGATAACAAACAGTAGGCCAAGTGGACTCCCAAGAAGTAGCAGGACACCAATGTTTGCTACAAATACAGAGGCTCAAAACGGAAGACTGATCACATTTGGGAAATCTACAGTGAATCAGCAAGGACTATGCAACAAAGCAATGGAACTTGAACCTCTTAAAACCCAAATTAAAACTTTTCATCAAGAAACAACAACCTATGATGATGTAACTGCAGACTTTGCTAATGAAAGAAAGCAAAATCCAAAAACAATTGGAACAATTGACAGAACAGCATCCGGCTACTTCATCAACTTCGATGATTCATCTGAAGACCTGAGTGAAGCAAAAAAACAGCCATCAACAAAAACTTTTAAAGACAAAGCTAAGGAACTTTTTCAACAGCTGAAAGAAACCTATCTGATCTCTCCATGGATTGAATTTTGGGTGGCATTCGGTGCATTTATCCTCATTCTTTGGCTCATCCTAGTACTATGCTTGGAACATTTCATTGAAGGGAAATATGCTAAAATGGACACAGCAAGCCAGAAAATCAACTTGGTCCTTAAACCACACACATCTTCACACATCGAGAAAAGAGAACTTTCTTCAGTAAACTTCACAGCCAATCCCATACCAGGCGGTGTAGCATGGGACAAAACTGATTATGAAATCTATGGTCCGGTTGAAATCCTGAAGTATCCTCACCAATTCAAGATCTCATTGAGTGACTTTGTAAAACCAAGCTCATTTGCAGACGATTGGGACTTTGAAAGTATCAATGATATGATGTCTGATCTTGTTATGTCTGCTAAATTCACAGAACATGATTATTTGCAGGGTTCGTCTAATTATGATCAGATGTTCTGCTACAACCATTATGGTAACCATTATCTACATAAATCTGCTCAACCTAGAAATGTTTTAAATTATAACCAATGGGAGCATTGTGCTACTCCTCCAAAAGATAGCTCAAAAACATTTTATGATAAATATTCATACTCTTCAGGGTTTAACACAAGTAATGCAGAAACATTTTTATTTCAAATTGGCAAATAAGACAGGTATGAAGACCATGCTTACAAACACAAAATTGATATATTCCGATTCATTCTTTGAACAAATGAATACATTTGGGTTTGATTTCTGGAACAATAATATTGAAGCAAAAACTGTTTGGGGTACAAGAGATTGGCAAGTACAGGGTATAGAATCATTGTTTAGAGCCTGCATGATCCCAGAACAAATTATATTTTTGAATGACACCATTCAACAAACTACCTGTCTTGGCTTAGCCAAAATCAAAGATTTGAACAAACCGTCTATTCCAAAGCCAACAGTGAACAGTAATAGCTCTATAGATGTTGAGATAGACGTAAACCATATATTAAACCAAAACAGAACACATCCTGAATGGAAAAAATGGTTGATCTGGCCCACAGATACAAACAACTGTCAAGACAGATTCCTGAACAAAGAACAGGGGTTCACATTGACTAGGCCAGACCCTAGATATTCCCAAAGACAACATCCAGGGATAGTAACAACCTGCAGCGTGGGCAAGCTCTGCCTTCAATGGCTACAAACGTCCACACTGGCTGAAATTAAGCAACACCTAACTTTACTTACAGAAGGTGCTGACTTGCGTGATTTCATATTGGGACCACGCAAACAGCGTCAAAAACGTTTCATAGCGGCCTCTATATATGCAGCTTATAACGAAATTTGGAAAGTAACTCAAATTGAGACAGCAGAAAAAATACGGGAAATTGACCGTATTAATTTGGAAAAATCACTTTCTATTGTGGACAATGGGTTATTGACTCTGTCCTAAAGAATATATTCTCTGGACAGCATTGTGTCTTCAGCAATCGATATAATATCGCAAGACTTACTGATGTTACAACACGGTCAGTCCCAATTGCGTTCTATTGTACAGCTAGGCTGGACGTTACAAAATGTGCGTTCTGGCTATGTGCCTTGGCGTTTAATCAACACAACGTCATTATTTAATATCTTTAATCTCACTGATAAACAAATCAGTTTGGCACAGAAGGGTGCTGACTATACAATTCTGAGCATTGAAAAACTTGAGAGATTACCATTGACAAATGTCAGAACGACCTGTCATTGAATGGATAATACATGGAATAATAAATATTCCGATAACTACTTTCCAGTTTCAATTCTGCCAAAAATATATACTGGCAGGCCAGTATGAAAGGTTGGGTAAAGGATACATTAAGTCAATATGGAACTTGCCCTATACACACGAATGTGTCAGCAATAAAGGCCAGAAAGTGTTTCTCAGTGGCGATAATTGTGCAAGATCACTGAGCGGTACACTTCTGTGTCAGGGTATTAGTTTGCACGGAGCCTGTGAAGGGACTTCAAATAACCTTTCATGTTACCAGCTAGGCACACCTGCAACACGAATAGAACCATTCTTTATGAGACTCTCGAACGGCAGTTACATTCTAATTGTAGATCGCAGATGTTGTAGTTTGCTGCCCGGAAAACCTTATCTCATAAATGTGACTAGGAAGGTCATGTGCTGTGAACATGTATTGTTCCCCAGCGACTCTGTAGACAGGGAGGCAAGGTTATGGCCCGATTTGAAAATTGCTTCTATTCGAATAGATACTCTAAGCAGAATGAAGACTGTGCTCCTACAGACGCCGACGAGGCTCACGTCATCAAAAGAAACGTATGATCTCCAAGTTGCAAGGACAACAGAAGAGATTCATTCATTGTTATCAACTAATTCCCCCATACATTTCGCAGAAATACTGAACGAAATCTTAAATATTTCTGATACCACTGGGATCTCCAGTGTATTTAAAGCAGTGTTTTCGGGTGCTTTAACTCCATTCAAAGCCATCCTGGGTATTTTTCCAGACTTTGTCCATTCCATTTTTGGCGGACTCCCTCTCCTTTTAGGACTAGTAGCGGGTATTCTATTTTTGATCCTGTTATTTCGCTATGGCAAACCGTGTCACAGACAAAACACCTGCGACAAGGGAAGAAATGATCCTAGCCATTGGCTACCGGGACCGGGTGACTAAAATCCTTGGACTATCCCGGCTTAGAGACCTGAACATGACTTGGTTTCTTTCATTTAGACCAATGTGGCAAAATTGTGTTATGCCTGTATTAAGATGCTTGCTATGCGGCGAAGAATGCGTGTTGGACACCTGTCTGGCACTACAATCGGATGTGCCAATGGATGCAGATACCTTGTTGGGTCCGGTAACGGCTCATGCATTGTGCTGTCCCCAGCGGCTACCAATCCTGATGACGGCATTCGTGGAGTCTTCACCACTACGATTGAAGGGTAGTGAAGTACAAGATGAAAGCAGCTTCGATCAGGTACGACCTTCAGTCAGCTATGCTGATCAAAACATCAATGGAGGCAATCATGCTCAAGCTCATGAATGCATGGTAACATCTTTTTCCGAATTAGTGGAACTTACGCAAGAAGCTGTTGACAGTTTTTTCAACAGTCTAAATGATATGATGTTTTCACCAGAGCAGCAGGAATAACTTTGAGCAAACTAGCACTTGGAGTTCCCCACATCCTGAATTTGGCCTTCAACTTTTTAAAGAAAAGCGATATGAAAAATTTTTCTGTTCATTTTTTCAGACTGCAAGAACTTTTCCCCAATTCCAAAATATTTACGATTTTTGGGACACTTATCTTCTGCTTAAAGTAGACATTATTCTTAGAGAACTAAATTTCTATTTTAGGTAGTCACGAGACATTCGCTATCCTCTAGTACTATTATACATAACTTTATGATTGTGATGAAATGGTCTCGCATTTTTTTTTCTGTATTAAGAGCCATTTCATGTGTCGTTTTCGCATTTATTCATGCTGAATTTAAATTATGCATTATATGTTTAGCATTATTAGACAGCTTGTGCATATAGTATACGTGACAGTATATGTGGTTGTGTTTCATATATTCTAAGAAAAATCCAATTTCCGGAATGCATATAAATGTCTTTTTGGGGTGGTACGGTATACACAAACGCTACTGATATTCACTATGCCTAGATTTGTAAATATGGACATAGTCTACGTGGAGTGGGTGTGATGTATTCCTATAGGTACTGTATCGATTCCCCTATTCCTGACCCTGGTTTGGTTAATAATTAACTAGCAGCCATCCAACGGTGCAAAAACCGTTATCTGATTAAGCCACACCACGGCACAGAAGCGCGTTATCTGATTAGGTCATAACGCATGCCATCTAATTAGACAAGCGATATTCCTCCAGCCCCTGATAAGGCATACGGAGTTCTCAAAACAAATCAAACCTACAGCGACCTGGGAAATTCCCATAGCCATTGTTTTGATTTCACCGAGAACTTCAGCAAAAGAATGTGCGAACGAGCCCGTTCATATGACATCCTTTTGACGTATATATGTCCATCCTTACGTCAATCTCGGCACCTTTCAGGTATAAATATTACCGACATTGCCTTAAGCAAACACATGCGGTGGTGACGAGATCGGAGCAGCGAGACGTGCTGAGGAGCCCAGCAGAGAGCGAAGCCCACAGACGCTGCCCCGCCTTCCTGACGCGCTGAGAACGAGACGCTGCCTTTCTCCTGCCGAGAAATTCAGCTCTGGCGCTTCCAAGCAGCCCTCGCAGGCAGCTGGAATATCAAGACCTGGGATAAGAGATACCAGCCCTCCATCATTCTAGATCTCAGGTACAGAACTGAATAAACCCTTGCAGAGAATTCTCGAGTCAGTCCCTTGGCAAAACAAACTTAACTTAAACTGCTACTTATCTACTCCCGCCCACGTATTAGGCTTAGGTCAGGTACATTGGGGTAGGCGTGGTTAGAAGCACCAGTTGAGTACGATTAGTCAATTTATATATGTATATATCTATTTTATCCATTTTAAAGTATCATATGGCTCAGAAACCATATCAATGCTTTTGCAGTATTATTTTATAATTCTGTCTCTACTGTATGCACTTTACTTAACTATAAGTATTGCAATAATAGCGATTCATTTCTCTTGTATGAGAAAAGAGACTGATCAATAAATAACATCTTTTATTGAACCACGCCCATCTCTTATTTCTCTACAAACTGGTGAAACTAAGAATGCACGTACTGACTGAGTAAAATAAGTTGTCTATTGTTTTCACACGACTCTAGAGATACACTCTTGATTAGGGGAGAGCAAAGTTGTCATGTTCTATGGTTGTCAGAAACTAAATCCCTTCTTGTCTACCCAGGGAGGTTAAAATCCTCCTTGCCTATTCGAGAAAGTTTCTAGTGAACTCTGAGCTAGCTGGCAAACACAAAACTTTAAGTCTAATATCGTCGGTAGAAGACCTAGTTAACCTCTGCCCTAGGTCTATACTATTGAAGATATTATTCCAATGCGCAGAGCCTATTGGGATAATAGGAACTACACTACAGTACGATGAAAAAAACAAAGAGAACTGCCGATAGTGGACAACCTTGCCTTGTACCGTGTTTAACTAAAACTGACCCAACCATTGCTGTATTTATGATTACATTCGCTTTGGGATCGGAATAAAGATTTCGAATTAAAGTTATAGGGTTGCCCGGAATACCAAAGTGATCCAAAATAGTAAACAGTGTCTCCCAAACCACCAAATCAAAAGCTTTTTCTGCATCTAATAACAAAACTATAGCGGAAATCCCTCGTGTCTCAAAGTAATCCAAGGCTTCAATTAAATAATGAGTGTTTGTGACAAGTTGCCTGCCGGCGATAAAGCCATTCTGATCCGGATGAACCAAGTCTGATGTAACCTGATGAAATCGTATTGATAGAAGTTTTGTTACTATTTTACAGTCTGAGTTTAATAAGGTTATGGGACGATAGGAATTTGGGTCTTTAGCCTCTTTTCCCTTCTTCAGAAAACTCACAACACTGTCCTCCCTAAAAGAGTCAGGTATTGAACCACCCCCCAACATGGAATTAATGAACTGAAGGAGTAAATCAGAGAAAGCGCAAAAAAAACGTACAAAAATTCCGGGGGGAGGCCGTCTGGGCCACAGGCCTTATCATTTGGAAGCTCCTTAACAACTAATTCTAATTCTTCTATAGAAAATGGACTTGCCATCGTTAATTGTTCAGTTTGAGAGAGCGTGGGCAATGTATACTTTTGTAAAAAGATTTCTAGTTTTCGATGATCTATGCTATGTTGCTGACTATAGATAGTATTATTAAGACTGAGCATTATGTTTCCTATTTTAACCAGATCTACTGTCTCTACATGGGTAGATGGACATTTTAATTCTTTTATCAGGTTAGCAGCAGCTTGTTCTCTGACCTGCCAAGCTAAGAATTTCCCTGTGAAGTTACTTTCTTCGTATATGTTCTGGGATTGTCGTCGAAAAACCTCCTCACTTTGGGCATAGTAATTAGCACTGAGCTCCCATTTTGCCTCATCTAGCTGATGTTGATTTCTGCTAGATGGGTTATGGTGCCTTAAATTACTTAAAACTTGTATTCTTTGCTCGAGAGTTCATCTTTAAGCTGCTTTAAGGATGGCTGCATCCTTGCCTATAACGATTCCGCGAATAAAAGCCTTTAAAGTGTCCCAGACGATGTTAAGCGATGCAGACTCAATATTTCGGGAAATAAATTCTTTGATCTCTATTTTCATAGCATCAACCCATGTTTCATCGTTAAAATATTGTTTATTCAACACCCAGCGTTTAAGAACTCTTACATTATTTTCTAAGAAAAACTCAATAACTAAAATAGCGTGATCAGAGACTCCATTATTGAGAATTCTCTGCTGATAAAAATTAAGTTGTCTAGAAACCAAAAAAAATCTATCCGCGAAGACGACTTAAATCTTCCCGACCAACATGTAAATTCTTTTTTGGACTGATAATGTGAGCGCCATGGATCACAAAGATCGAGAGTTGTTTTATAATTTATAATAGTTTTCAGAGATTTTGGTTTGAGCTGTTTTCTTGACTGAGTAGTAGAATCCAAAATTGGATTAATAAGGATATTAAAGTCTCCTCCAATGATCACGTCTCCTATCACGGTCAATAAAGATTGAAACAACTCTTCATAAGCTCTAGAGTTATCATCTACTGGTGCATAAAAACTCACAAAAGTGATGGGTCTCTGTCTGTGTTTAATTGTACATGTGGCCCAACACCAACGCCCCGAAACATCATTCTCGAAGTGTATAATTTCTGCATGAATATTCTTATTTAGAAAAATAGCAACACCTCTCTGAGATTCCAAGATCGAAGAGAAACCTCGGTATGATGCCCTGGCTCTAAACATTGAGAAATCAGCTAATCTTGTAGATGAAATGTGTGTTTCCTGTAACAATATTACCAAAGGGTTTTCAGTCTTAATCCACATTTCTATGGCCCGCATTTTCTTTTTAATATTTAAGCCATTGACATTAAATGATACTATTTTCAATTGTTCTTTAGTAGACATCTGGAGTAATTATCATATTTCTTTCTCTTTGTACTTTTAATTAAACCTGGATCCACCAAGAGAACAGAAAAAATAACAAAGTAGGAAAACACAAAGGACTTCATTTTTTCATTACTTTTCTCCCCTCCCCTCCACACCTCCCTCCATCCCCTCCCCTCCCCATCGTGCTCCTAACCCTACCCATGTGCCCCTTCCTTCCTCCCCCACGCCAGCCACAAAACCCTACCCCCTAACACTTGGGTATCCTGTTATTACACCCCTGGGGCCCTGGGAACCGCCTCCTCACCTCCACCCCCTGTGATGTCACATACTCGGCCCGTTCTTAACTTCCAGAGCGCCTAAAACCCTGTACTTATTTTGGATGAGTCATTAACTATTATCAATTGAAAGAGAAGAAAAAAAAAGAAGAAAAAGACACTTCATTTCTAACCAAACAATATAACAAACCAGTCAGTGACCATTTCTCTATTTGGCCTGCAAAGGTTTTTGGCTCTATTCTATATTTATCCTTTCCATTCACCCCTTATGTCCGTGCGATATTTCCTTTAATAATTCTTGTGCCTCGTCTATGTCAGACAGCATATAGAATTTGCCCTTCGCCAGTACTTTCAATTTAAATTGCTGGGCAATCGTGGCCTGGGCACCATTTGCCTTGAATAGATGGATAATTTTCACGAATTCCTTCCTCCTACGTGCAGCTGCTGCGGACATATCTGAAAAGATTCTGCACTTAGTTGTCTCATTAACAGTGAATTGTCTTTGCTGAATTGCCTTAGATAAAATAGTTTCTTTTATCCGAGAGTCCGAAAAATTTAGCAGGATTGTACGAGGTAATGTGGAGTTCGGAAAAGGCTGGGCCGGTACCCGGTGCGCTCTGGTTATTGTTAAATCCCCTTCATATTCTGGGATTACTTTATGCTTTAAGAAGGAGGTCACCCTCACAACCGTGTTGGATCCCTCTAACCCTTCAGGGACTCCCACTATTCGGAGGTTCGATCTTCGGGTATAATTTTCCAAATCGTCCAATTTTACTTCCAGAGCCCGTCTGCTTTTATCAATCACCTTAACATCTTTTTTAACCTCCATCATCTGGTCCTCGAGGGTTGCAATTCGAGTCTCGGCTTCTTGAAGCCTGAGTGGAAAGCTTGAGACCAAGTCCTCAATTTTCTCCAGTCGCTGATGGATTGAGGTCAGTTCGGCTCTCTGAAATCTTTTCAGCTACCGCACCTCATCCAATATTAAATTCAACATATCCTTTACTGTCATCTAGATCTCACCTGCTGACTGAGTATTCATATCCAGAATAGGACTAGAGGGGTCAATTAAACATGTTGGATGGGCGTCCATAGCCGGTGGTGAGGGCGCCCTATTTAATATCAATTGTGTGTTTTTTTAATCAGAGGCATTCCCAGATTGATTGTTGCCTTTTGATGTTTCTGCACTCCCTAAGCCAGCATCCTTTTGCACAGTCAGCAATAATGATTGTTCATCTTGGTGAAGAATCAGAGCAGGAACTGAAATGATATTAAGCCCCGGGTTGGCTATTACAGAGCAGATTGTATTTGTGGGAGGCTCAGCGATAGCAGAATTAATATTAGCAGGTGCTTCTGGCGATTGAAGAGGCACTGGCACTGGCACTGGCACTGGTTGAGTTGCTGGTTGAGTAACCCCTAAGTTGCACCCTGGAAGCGGCCAAATTTGAGCAGGGCTGCTAATGGAGTGTGTGCTGGATTTTTTAACAAACAGAGGAAATTGTTTTGACCCTTTAGCTGAGCCAGGCCTTTTATCTTTTTTAACTTCGTTTAGTCCGGCGTTATCTGGTTGAGGAGCATGCAGACTAGTATTTGACATATTTGCTTTGTCCAGTATTGAAATTGCTGCTATATTAGTTTGATTTAGCTGTTCGGTAGATGGTGCCTCTTGCTCGTCTGTGCTCTCAGAGGACTCCTTACCCGTCAACCTGGCGGCTTCTTTCGCTTCTTTAGCCTGTAGCCGACGAGCTCTGGCTTTAATCCGTGCATTTAAGAGTTTGCCCATCTTATCATATACTCCTGTGTTCTGCTTGGCCCGTACCTCCTTCCAAAGGTGATCAAAATCACTACCTTAGGATTTAGGACTACTACTTAGGACTCAGAATACCGAAAATTACCAATAATGATCAATTTTTAAATTACAAAAACTTCTACAATCATATGATATCAAATATCAAATATCATATCAAATTATCCATGTCCAACATGACATGGATAATTTGATATGATTGTAGAAGTTTTTGTAATTTAAAAATTGATAATTATTGGTAATGTTCTGTATTCGTGTTTTCAGGGGTCACAACTGTTTATCTATTTCACTGTCCTGAAGAAGGTATTATGGATTTATTCTACTGAAGACCGAAACGTCGACCATACAGTCCTTTTCTTGATTGTTGATTAATTTGCACTGATGATTGTCCTATTATAAACAAATAGCTGTCATCTCTCAATTGCTATAGGATTGGACTCTCTCTGCAAATGAAGTATAGTTTGATTTCACAATTTCTTATTTCATTTGTCTAGTGCTGTGTACCCACCATTAATTGTTGATTTGTATTTATTTTGACTTGCATAAGCAGTATAAAAACTAAAGCAATTTTTTATCAAAAGATTTGCTACCCCGTATCTCTTTCATCTTCAATTTCCAGTATTTACACATATAAGTTGGTCAAATGCTGTGCTCTGTATATTCATTACAAAGCTAAATTGCTATAGTTCCTGATTAATCAGATAAGATTTGATGATTACTCTAATATAGAATCTTAAACTGAAAAGTAATTCATCTAAACAAAATCCCTTGCTGGCACTCTCAATTGTTTATTGCTTATATTAGCCCAAGCCCGCAAGGGTAGATTGGGTTTCCCCACTCCCCCATAAGATCTATATTAAGCCTTTTGTAACAGTAATGTGCCAGGAACTACAAATTCAATTATATTAAATGTTTCCTTTATATTTGGTATAGCACTGCATGTAACAACCCATTGTTTTTGGTTTTCATTCTTATGATAATTTGATCAGTGTCATAAAAGGAATTTATTTACTGGGTAAGGAGTAAGTGGCAGCTTCTCCTGACCCCGCTTGGTGCCTATCATTGCACTTATAGCAGCTACGCTGCGCTTATTTTTAAATATCCAAGATAGCTCGAGATCGAGATAGATTTTAACAATTGTATTTGTCACCATTTACTGCTTCTGATTTTAAAAGTACAATTCATCACATGTTGGTAGAAATTTAGTGGCACGCTGTAACTATTACCACTTACTTGCAAACATCGAGGTTGCTAGGAGTTGTTTTAGTTTCTTTGCCTCCTGAACCCTGAACCGGGCCTGCACGCTCGGCAGCCAATCCCAGTGTGTGGAGGGCGGGGCAGAGACAGGCCACACAGGAAGACGAGCGGTTAGCGCTCTAGCCCTTGGTCATTTCAGGGCTATTTAGCCCCTCGTCGGTTCCAGCGCGCAGCATTGGCGCGCTGGGTGGCGCCTACTCCTGCGCCTAAGACGAGCCGAAGACCAGCCCGTCTGCGCCAGGACGGGGCTAGGGGCAAGAGGCTATGGCGATGTCATCAAAAATCCTCGAAATCCCTTATATCAACCGGAGAACATATACCTCACAGGTATTGTTAGAGCTACGTAATCACCTTCCAACTGTATGTGATACAACCATAGAAACTCCCCTAGAAGGCCCGTTTGCTTGTCAGGCATGCCATACACAGTTTGACCTCTGTGTGGAGGAAAGAAGTCAACTATGGGAATCAGCTGCATTGCAAGTTAAAGTGCGAGAAACGGTCCCGATAAATATCATAGGGGACAACCCCATCCTGGGGAGCAAAAACCTACTTTGTAACACTCGTTCGCTAGTGAAGCATTCCACCCAGGTCTGGGATCTTATATCTACGGAGGAACCCGACCTCTCTTTTTTAACAGAAACGTGGCTTAAGCCCCATTCAGTTCCAGCTATTACACTGGGTATCCCATTAGGATATAAAATAGCCAGGATGGACCACCCTAATAAAATAGGGGGGGGGGCAATTGTTTACAAGGAGGAACTGAACATAGTCATTCTTGAGGAAAATAGTACTCCTCAGATGGAACTATTAATTTTTAAACTTAGCTCTACCCCCAGGGAACAAAGGAAGGGTGCATTGATGTACCGCCCACCCTGCCCGAGTGGGAAGTTTTCTGTTGCACTTATAGAGGCCTTAGCACCGTTTGTACAAGAAAACCAGGACTTTCTTCTGGTAGGGGATTTTAATGTCCATAGTGAGTCAGAGAAGTGTATGGAGGCAAGAACCCTCCTAATGGACCTGGACTCTCTAGGACTGAAACAGATCAATCATGGACCCACTCATGAGGCAGGTCATACTTTGGATCTAGTTATGTCCAATTCATCTTTAACCAAATGTATGACACCCACCCAGGTAGAATGGACAGATCACTTTATCCTAAAGTTTTACACTGTCGTCATTGATAAGCCACAAATTCAGATCGCCTTGGCTACCAAAAGGAGACCTTGGCATAAACTAACCACGGAAGCCTTCAGAGACAAGTATAAAGCTCCCCTGTTTAAAAACTCTACAGAAGATGTAACAACTGAGCTGAATATGTTTGAGGAGACGGTTAGGGAAGCAATAAACATCACTAGTCCGCAGAAAGTATACAAACCCCGCCTGGCTATTAGGCAAGAAATATGGATCTCTGAGGATTTGAGATCGCTGAAACAAAAAACCAGAAAACTGGAAAAACTGTGGAGACAGTCTTGGAGGCTGGAAGATAAAGAACTTCACAGATCCTCCCTTAAGTTGTACCATAAGGCCACTAGGGCTGCTCGAAAAAATCATATTGCAGCACAACTAACAGAGGCTGGGAAAGACTCTAAAGTATTGTATAACATCTTACAAACTTTTACCAGGCCGGTAGCCTGTGAGACTGCAGAGGTTGCTTCCCAAGGTTTGTGTGATGAGATCTCCCTATTCTTCATGAAGAAGATAGATGCAATCTATGAAAGGATCGTGGCTTCGAATACAGCTGCGGGAGCAGATAACAACATCTCTCAGACTAATGCACAACAGGTGCAACCTATTCAATGCCTTACAAGCTTTCCCCCATCTCCTTAGAGGAGGTAACCTCACTGGCCACTCAAATTAAGAGCGGTAGCCCTCAGGACATCATCCCAGCCCGCATCATGCCTAGGTTGGCAGAAGTTCTGGGGCCAGGAATCCAGAATCTAGTTAACCTCTCTCTTAGTACAGGGGAGGTTCCTATAGACTGAAAAAGGGCGCTAGTGGGACCGCTGAGGAAAAACACTGCTATTCCCTGGACGGAACTGGCTAATCTAAGACCCATCTCTCTCCTCCCCTTTTTGGGCAAAATTATAGAGAAATTTGTAAATCGACATTTGTCGAATTACATTGAACAAGTAGGTGGATTAGACTCTTCCCAGTCAGGTTTTAGGCCAAGACACAGCACCGAGACCACCTTGTTGTCAGTCGCAGACGATCTACACATGTTCCAGGATAAAGGCCATTCTGTTATCCTGGTTCTGTTGGATCTGTCTGCAGCGTTTGACACCGTGTCACACAACATCATGACCACCAGGCTAGCTAACATCGGCCTGGAAGATAAGGCGCTGGCTTGGCTGAGGAGTTTCCTGACAGATCGCACCCAAAGGGTCACCCTGGGTGCTTATCGGTCAGAGGAGTTGGGGATCTCTAAGGGGGTGCCACAGGGCTCTTGTTTGAGCCCTACCCTTTTTAACATCTATGTGGCCCCCCCTAGCTAACATCATGAGGTCCCATTGTTTCATCCCAGTGTCATACGCGGATGACACCCAACTCCTCTTTCCTTTTAAAATCCTCACGGCTGAGGTTAGGAACTCCTTTGCTCAGGAGATGAAGGCAGTGGCTCACTGGATGGCATCTAACTTCCTGCAATGTAATGTTGCTAAGATGGAAGTGATGCTGTTCGGTGAGTCTAAACTTCTGTGGACCCCTGACTGGTGGCCACAAGATCTGGGCCCAGTCCCCGAGCCCAAGCAGGTGGTGAAAAAATTTGGCGTCTGATTAGACCAGAAGCTCTCATTAAAACAACATGGCAACCAAGTGGTGGGTTCCTGCTTCCATATCATTGGGATGCTACGGAAAGTATTTCCTTTGCTGCCAGACTCTACTAGAAAAACCTTGGTGCAGGCTCTAGTATTGAGTCGCCTGGATTACTGCAATGGGCTACTACTGTCAGCAAATGAAGCAGTAATTTCCAGGTTTCAGGTGGTACAAAATACCGCTGCTCGCCTTGTTCTAAACCGGCCCCCTCGCACCCCCTCTAAACCCCTTCTGACCATGCTGCACTGGTTATCCATCAAACAGAGGGTGAAGTTCAAAACCTGCTGTATAATACATAAATGTTTACAGGGGAAGGGCCCTGCTTATCTGTCCAATAAATTCTCTCTTTACACACCCACGCGCTCTCTGAGATCTAGCGAACAGGCCTTGCTGCGTGTTCCTAGAGCAAAAAAAGCAAGACAAGGAGACAGAGCCCTTTCAGTTGCTGGCCCAACCCTATGGAATAGTCTCCCACTAACTTTGAGACTTTGTAAGGACCACCTCCCGTTTAGGAAACAATTAAAAACTTTCCTATTCCAAAACTGCTAGCATTCACTGCCAGTACTCGTTATTTGCATTATGGCTGCCAAAGGCGCGGAGATACTCCTTCGGGAGTCGATCCCAGCGCGATACAAACACACAAACAAATAAATAAATAATGGGTGTAACCCAGTGCTTAATTTGAGCCAGTGGTTACCGGTGAGGCCACTGGTACTTATTTTATGGAAGCAGCACTTGTTTTTCCTTTTAGGGCATTTACTGAGAGCAAAAAAGGGAAAATGCACAAAGCGGAAAACAGAAGAAGAGAAAGATGGAAAATCCATCACAAACGGAAAATGCAGGAACCTGCAAGAGAGAGATAAAAGAGCACGGAGTGTCTCGCAGTGGATTAAAGAGACCTGAAGTGAATGGAAGGCTACAACAGCATGCCTTTTTAACATTGATCCAGGTTCAGTAATGTATAAAGTAATGGATTAAATGCATTTGAGTAGGAGAGGATGCAAAGTGCATAAACTGTGCACTTTAACACAGATATGTGTTATTCACTCCACCTTCAAGGTTCAGGTAAAAATTTTGTTGTGAACTTATTTGGAGAAGCCTTTAAATAATGGGCCCACTTTTCAAATTAATTCTCAGGAGCTACCAATGACTTGTGCCAGTAATAAAGTGTAACTTCTGTTTGTGTAACTTACACTATATTTACAAAAGTGTGTAAACGTGCATAAGTCAGCCAAGTTCATGTGCATGTCTTTTTAAATTGTGCCTAATTTACTAATACACGTTTTCTTTAAGGTGACACTTGTAGACAATCTCAGTGGTGTGTCGAAGAAATGGTATCGGAAATCTCAAACATGTGTGGAACATCCACTAAGGTGGTAGTGCGTACTGACGAACATGTGTAACTGCACATACCACATTCAAGTGCACACATATATAGGGCTATAAGGAGATTATAATGCAAGCAAAGTCTCGTCTAATTCTTAATGGCTACCTAGTTTTAGTTTCTCACTTTTCCTTCACTTGCAGATTGCATAGTTTTCTCTTGTGAGTGTTACTTCACTCTGGTACTGCACAAGCATTATTTACTCTGACTGCATAACTGGTTTTAATTTTTCTTTCGAGTACTTTTAAGGCATGTTGTGGATGTAAATATACTTTTCTTATGCTTTTCACATTAACACTTTGAAACCGTGTCATGTCGGTAAGTGGTAAGCATGTTGGGACTTATTCACAAGCCCATTGCACCGCCGGTTAATCACTTTTTTTGGCTCACCACTAGCGCAGTGTGCATGCTCATATTTACAAGGCCACATAAGCAACCCTCCGTGGCTTTTCATGGCCGTGTAAATATGGCCACCTTTCATGCATCACATTGTGTTAAAGGGGCGTTCCATGGGTGTTGCTCTGGGTGTTGCCATTCTACAGCCATGGAACTGGACACATTCCCAGATTTAAAAGGTTTCATAAACCTGGGAATGTGTCAGACTCCCACACCTCCGGAGGCATATGAGAGACACAATGAGGAGAAATACTGTTATTTCTTCCTGTTTTTCCTTTTTCTATGTGTGCTGCATTCTGCACACATACAAAGAGGAAAACACCTCTCGTGATTATTTGTGTGCAGGAAGGGACATCTTCCTGCACAAAAACAATCACCCATACAATGCCGACACCCTTGCCCCATGGCACAAATGTGCCTGCGTTGGCGCACAGCAGCCCATTGTGCGCCAACACAGGGAAAAGGACAGGAATGTGCAGTATCTTGTAGATACTGCACATTCATGTCCTTTTTGTTTGATGCATGTCAGTGCAGCAGGAGGGTTTGCTGCGATGCTGTGCACCAAAATATTGTAAATGAGTGCATATCTTGCTTAGCATTTCCTCTGAAATGGTCGAAAACAAATTGCTCTTGCATAGCAATTCCCCACAAAATTCATGATTTTTTTGTGAAATCCCAACTTACATACAAATTTATGTTTTTGTAAAACTTCTACAAGAAATAAGAGCGGTTTAACAGGAAGAGAGTTTTCAACATTTCTATGATTAGTTGCAACTCACACAGGTCCAGGAGTAAGCACTTTAGAAAGTACAATGATGGTACACTATTAACCCTAATTTCTGGAGAAAGCTGGAGGAAGCAAGACCGTTAAGAATTAGGGGAGGAAAAAAATATTTTTTTATCTGTTAAGTGCGTGTTTTATTTCTTAGCCTTAAAACTGGCATATTTTATGTGATGCATTCAATATACAAACCTGGGGGCATATTTACAAGAAAATGGGGCAGCACAGTGCCACAACAATTGCGCTGCACCGCGCTGCGCCATTTTCAAATTGCAAGAATGCACCGTATTTACAACAATGCATGACATTCTTGTACTCACCGCTGTGCTGGAGCAAAAAAAGAAGCCTAGCGCCAGGCGGGCACCCTTTCACCATGGTGCAAGGTTGCCAGTGTTGCAGGCATGATATCGGGCAGAAATGGGCACCTTTCAGCACAAAAACAATCATCAATGGTGTTTTGCTCCCAGCACACATAGAAAGAGCAAACAATAAGGAGAAATACAATTATTTCTCCTCATAGAGCTGGGGAGGCGTACGTTTTTTGGCGCTGCCTCAGATGTATAGATCCTTGTAAATCTAGGGCAATGTCAAAAAGCAATAGGTGTTGCATGGTAACACCCACAGCAACACCCATTATACAATACTTTGCAACAGAAAACTGTGTCGAGGAGGACCATATTTACAAGGCGGTGTTAAGTCTTGTAAATATGGAGCAGGACACAGCACCACTGGAGTGTTGCAAAAAGTGACACTCTGGTGCACAATGCCTTTGTAAATATGCCCCAAAAGGTAGAAAAATCAGTGCCTTAATGTTTTTAATAAACTTCCTTATATATATTTCTGTTCATTACATCAGATTTAAATTGTAACAAGTTGGATAGGACAACAGCAGTGAATATCCCAAAAGGCACTTAACTTAATATCAGACAGATGTAATCACAACAGGCATAAATGTTCATTCCCTTGTAAATCTGGCACCGATAGCAAAGTTCACAGGTCATTTTGATATTTTCCGTTTTTTTTAACTAAAATATTTATGCAATTGTTCAGAATTCAAAAGTTTTAAAAGTCTGACTTTCACTGACAACTTAACTCTGAAGTGTGAAAATCGGCATCACTGCATTTAATGTCATATTTGACGGCTACATTTCGTTTTTCTCAGGGACCTTGACAAATCGTGTGAACGGTGTGAATTGAACGCATTCATTGCTTACAAAGGCCGTGGCCTCTGTAAATACATTGCATTAGATATGGCTGCAATTAGGTCAGGAATTAGAAATTGTCCAACGTAAGCATTTCCAAGCCGGTGATCCCTCTCTCTTCTTGGTGCTGCAGAGAGATAACAGGTGTTTTTAACTACCCAAGTCAATCGACTCATTTGATTGGTCGTAGACGAATGATAGGCTGTGTGGACCCATCCAATTTGAAACACGTGAGGGTGGAGTGAAATACAGATCCACACAAGACTTCTAAAGTACAGTAGTAACAATAACAATTGGTTTTTTTTCAGCAGTGGTAGGAGCTAAAATAGCATATCAATCTGTCCATCAAAGAAAAGATATGGCCCATAACCATGTCAGATTTCAGGCGTGGAATCCCTTTCAGCCTGGATACCGGAAGGAGAAACGGAGATCATTGTTGTGGCGAGTGGCTTAGAAAAAAATTCGCTTGTGTGTAATACTCGTTCCACAGCTATTAATTATATAACTACTGAACAATGTCTTTCAGGTCCTTGAGTGACCCTGGAATAAGGTCGTGCGTCACATACCTAGATATATCACTGTAACAAGAGTGGCTGAAAAATGTAACCAGGAGGCTGGAGATGGATGTTAAAAAGCAGAAAGGACACTGTATAGACTTGATGGATAACAAAGGTCAGAGGGAAGTCCTAGGAGAAACAGTGCCCTGATTTCACTTCGGAGAAAGACTCCTTCAAAAGGAGGCCACCATCATCTCTTCCTGAGGAACCGGTCACCCATTGCGCCCCCTATTTCAGGAGGGCACGGTAATAAAAGGCTAAGTAAAGTGAAGCATTTTTTTAACCTGTAACATCCATTAAAAACCCAAAGTCAATCGATGATTGTGTCAAACACTGTGAAAAACAGGAGCACTCAGTGCACTCAAAGCAATTTCATTTTTTTATTTTTTTTTCTGCCTTCACATCTCACATAACCTGCCCTGAGCTATGTCTTCAATTTCCCATATATTAATCTGCTTCCGCTGTGCATTTAATAAAAAAGAACGGTACACATGTTGAATTATGTCGCAGGATTTTCACTCTTAGTGCATCATTATCAATGTAATTTTAGCAGTGAGCGCGTCGCATAACCATGTCATTAGAATGTCAGGATGTGTCACAGAAACGTGCTTGGTGAAAGGGCGAAGGAAGGGAAGAGAAGCAAGCCTGACAGACCAACAATGTTAGAATGTCTTCTTGAGCAAGAGGGTTTATGTGTGGAAGACAGATACTACACGCAAATAGTGAAAATAAAAGCAAAATCATAACTGCATTTAGAGGTCGAAGCGTAACATAAAACTTAACATAACTGTGGTGAATTGGTTAATGTGTACCAAATAATGAATGGTAAGAGTGCGCCGGGGTCCTAAACCTGATCATAATTAGGTACCTTATTGATGGAGCAGATTTCACCTGCAGTCAGGCATTGCTTTATTTTTGTGCTTCAGACAGACCACATTTAAAATGACATGCACATTTTGGTGCAAGTTAAAACACACGGCACATGAGACATGAAAGGAGGCCTAGTCAGTCTGAAATGCTTTTGCTGAATTAACATGTGTTTTTTCAGTGTAGAGAAAACTTGTGCTTTAAGTGGCCTTTTTAGTTGTGAAAAATAACCATAGAATTGTTCTCTTTTCCCAGCTCTTTTCCTTGTATTCTACACCCCTGTCCCTGTGTTAAAAAACTTTGGTTTTATTGCATATTTAAATAAATATTTCAGTTTAAAACACCTTTTTTTATAATGTGTGTGAATTAAAAATGCACCAAACACTACACATGGGGCTAAACACTTTTTTTGCATGAAACATTATTAACTGTGTGTGCTTTTAAAAATTACACTAATGCATAATAATGCTATGTTGCACATTTTTATTTTTGCATGTTGTGCACAAATAATAGAAAAAGCTGCTTTAAACTAATAGCTTTGCTAGGAAATCTTTTTATAAAGGATATTAGTATGGGGTTGGGAAAACATAATGAGCTGATTTACATAAAGTTAATACTCTTTTGTGTTTGTTTTGCTTTGGGGCCTAAGAAAACATGGCCGCCTGTGAATCCAGCAAGGCTGTGACTTGCATTAAAAGACGAGAGCATGCGCAGATTGTACCAGCTTGCCTCAAGACACGAAATAGTCAAGGCCACTGTGAACTGTACATTCTTGTGATTGTGCCAACGTACCAGTGTTAGTTAAAGTATCCTTCCTGCCTACGATATGACAGGGAAGAAAATCAGACTGAATTTTTTTTCCTAGTAAATGTTGCAAAATCATATAAAATGTAATAAATAATTTATCTTCTTTTGTTAAAACCGGTAGAGTTTAGAATTTGCAATGAGTCAGGATGATGAAACCTCTTGCCATCGTGGGTAACCAATCAGGTACAAGCTTTTCTGAAAATGCAACATTTTGTGTAGTCTGCCAAGAATTAGAGAATACATAATGACCTCTTTGGAGGAGTGGTTAGCTTATTGGGCTTTTAGGCTCATTAGGCTCGTCTCTTTAAGTCAGGGGGCCTCTGTCAGAGAGGGAGGAGAGTGGAAAGGCAGCAGATTAGACCAGGCATTCATATGGGTTAGGTACATGATCGTCGCGGGTGCAGCCTGGATGAGATTGAGTCCGAGGAGAGTCAGGTGGGGGGTTCCTTTGCTCATTTTTTAGGGAAGTCCTTGCACGTCATATTTTTGCCAAGGCAGATCACATTCCTCTGTGGTCTGTGAAGGGCGGGCTTTCTCACTCTTTGTGTAGCTCAGAGTGGCAGAGATGCAGAGAGCAGCAACAGATAGAAACACTTTTTTAGATTTAGATGCTAACATTCTAAGTTTAACTAATTAATTAGTTTGAAAAGATTTATTTGTCTTATGCATTTATTTCTCTCAATGAGAGATTTTTGCAAATTATTTAATTATTGATTAGCCTTGCAAGGCTTATTTTCTTAGAAACACTTTAAGAGTTTTGACTGACATTTTGCGCCACATTTTCTTTTCTAAGTGTGATGCTTATATGCAGACTGTAATATATCCTGTATTAATGCTATTTTTCCTGTTTTTCAAATTCTGTAACCTGATTGATATTTTATTAATGAATTAATGGTCAGAGAAAACCTTCACTTTTGACTAGAAAATAAAACCCTTTAAAATACTCAACAACTCTCTTTATTGGCTTAAATAATAATTGCAATTTTGACTGGGCATGTTTATGTAAAGTCTCCTGAAGGTAATACATGGTGTCAAGGGCCCAACACCTTTTCAGCGGTAAATAGAGGTAGCATGAGGGTTTTTGCATTGAGAAATTGCCGTGAATTTACGCTGCAACAACCTTATAGTTAAATGGCCACATCACATCTCAGGGGCTAATTAGGATGTCGGTCGGAAAGTCGGAGGTTTGCGACCAACATCCCTAATTTGACTTCCAAACGCCATATTACGACGGTAGAAATTCAAAACGGACGGCCAATCTGGCTGACTTCCGATAGGCTTGATTACCCCGTCGGCCAGTCAGAAGGGCCGCATAATCCTATGAGGATGGTGCTTTCGCCTTGGGGATTAATTTATGATGGCACTTTCCAAGAGCAAATCCATGTCCGCCTTTCCGACATGAATTTGCTGTCAGAAAGTGCCTTGGGGGCCCATCGAAGGGCCCTCTTCTGTACCTTTATGCCCCCCTGTAAATCCCTGCACAGTTGTGGCAGGAATCGTGAGGTGCCTACCACATGGTGCAGGGGTTTACACAGGCTCCCATATCACTTTGGGAGCTTGTGCTATGGCCCGTTTACTGCTGCCGCCCAAGCTCCCATAGAGAAATGGGAGTATGCGACTGAACCATGTGTGGCCGCATTGTAATTGCCGTGTCAGGACCGCAAACCGAAGGTCGGTCTGTACCGAGACCGAAGCGGTGTCACGTCTGCCCGGCACCGTAATTAAGCCCTTAGTCTGTTGGGTCAGCCGAGACCCCAACCTTTGCTTTCCTGTAGAAGCAGTGCTCACCATGTTGTGTGCTGGTCTAGCGGTGTTTGGGCAAAATATTTGAAAAAATATATATTGTGATACAAAAGTATTGTGTCAAGACTACCTGGACATCACAAATAACATGGACAGGAATAACGAAGTTAAAAATATAATTTTTAGTACTATTTTTAATATAGTTGTAAAAATATCGATATATAGAAAATATTGTTGCTTGTAATATCGTATATAAGTGTTAATAGGCATGTAATGTATTGTATTGTGTTTGATCGTCTGAGTTCATTATTTGCTGTATTTGTATTTTAAGCAATTTTTTTGATGAAATTGTTGAAATTTGTAGATTTAGAATATATTGAATTGTTGAGTATTTTTTTAAGATATTGGGTATTTAGGGGATAAGGGTGGGGAGATTTTGAAAAAAATATGTTTTAAATTTAAATTGTATGGTACTAATTTTAAAGACATTTAAATTAACAGTTTAGAATTCGTAAATACTTTTCATTATATTAATCTTTTTTTGCATATTTAAATTTCACGTTAATTTTGATATATATTAATTGTATTAAATATTTTTTAAATAACAAATAAATAAATATACAATATCAAAAATAGAATTTCTTTTATTTAAGTAGAATATTTACAAATATTTGTATTGTTAAATGAGAAAAATCACATTTACATTTCATATTTTTATAATTGTATTACATTTTAAAAAACATTTAAAAATCATTTTAATTTTAAGTTATTTAAAACAAGTTTTTTAAATATGTAATTAATAGACATAAATTGGTTTTGTATTATGTATTTATTTTCATTTCATAGTTTAACTTTTATGAATGATAGTAAAAATGTTCAACAAAATCATAATTTTTAATAGTAAATAAAATAGTAATTTCATAGTTTAAAATATAAATGCATATAAAGGTTTGTAGTTTATATCAGTATGTTTTTAGATAACATTTTAGTTAATTTTATATTGAAAAATGGGAGAATCCGAAGTATTAAATGTGTATGTAATAGTTTTATTTTGTAATATGTCATGCATTATTTTGAAGCATATTGTGCACATTTTAACTCTTACTGTCCAACACCTTCCCCAAATTGTTTTAGAATCTACAGCGAATAGTAACTGTCACCCCTTTAGTGATCAACACCTTGCTCCAATATGATATGATTAGATTGGAGTGAGAGTGCTAACTGTCACCCTTTTGGTGAGCAACACCATCCCTCAATATGGTCAGCTTGGAGTGGGAATAGTTAATGTCACCCCTTTAGTGTCTAACACCTTCCCCAAATTAGTTCAGATTGAAGTGGGAATAGTAAACTCTTTAGGGTCTTATTTATGAGAACTTGAGTCACTTTTACGCAGGCGGTGTGTCACTTTTTGTGATGCACAGGTGGTGTAAAAAATGCACCATGTTGTGCCCTATTTACAAAGTGACACATCTAGGCAGGTGCGTCACTTTGTAAACTCTTGTGCAACATTATACCTGCACCAGGTATAATGTATGCATGGTGGGCATTTCCCCGCAAAAAGCCTCGTAGAAGTGGCACGTTGAAATCGATGAGATTTTAGTGCACCACTTCTAGATCGCCATTGCGTCAATAGCTTATGCCTGCCTAACAGCAGGTGTAAGACTGACGCAGGTCCTTTCACATTGGGCTTGCCCCAGGTGAAAGGACACATTGCTTGAGTTGCGTCTGTTTTCAGACATACCCCTGCAATTGTTCACTTTTGCGCCTACAGATACGTCAGAAATACTGAAGTATCTGAATCTCCTTGCAACATAATGCATCATACAGTAAATAAGACGCATCCTTCATGTCGCAAGGAGGGCGCACTGAGAAGTGATGCATCGCTGTTTTCACGCAGCAATGCATCACTTCTCATAAATAAGGCCCTAAGTGTTCAACTCCTTCCCCAGATTTTGCATAATAAAGACATGCCCCACATTTTTGTATTTTGTTTCCATCAGTTTTTATTTATTATAAAGTGTTATATTTTTTGAATCATGTATAATTCAAGTAAAAATAAACAATGTATAAAGTTAAGTAAACAATTTTTTCCCATAATTTTGTAATAATAAAAAATCAGGTAAACCATATTGATATACATTGGTATGCTGTACATTTGCAACTCTTATTTTCATTGTTAACAAATTTGTAACATTTCCTAGCTTTTCTCTGTACACATTTTCAATATTATCTTAACATTTGTTTTTTTAGTTTATATTAAATATTTGTACATATTTTATACTTTTATTTAATTTATACTTAAAAACAATTTCCGGATTTTGTATAACATTGTGTGATGTGTTTTATATATTTATACATTTTTTTTTTTTTTTTTTTTAGTCCTCATCTCACCAATAAGCTTCTGTGGGTCTTATGAAGCTGATGTTTCGATCTGTGGCCCCCCCGGCTTACTGCACTTTCTTAGGTTGCCCGACCGGTCTCGTTTGTTAGGGGACTTGGTGTAATCATAGGACCAACTATATTGATCTCAGATTACGTCCCCATCTCATAAGGGGCTGCCAGATGTTTGTCAAACTGTTCCCTTTGCCTTCATTGTTTATATTTTCTTAAACATTATTTAACATTGTTACAATATTTCCCATTTATTTCTGTGGTGAGATAGTCTTTTTGTTAGGTAGTGGCCATTTTTTCCTACTGCTACATTCTATTTTGGAATCTATTTGTGTTATTTGTAGGCTATTTTCTTGGAACCAGGTCTTAGTTCAACGGAGCAGATAAGTCCGTTTTTAAGGGTTTTGAGGGTCAGGGGGATTTAGGAGGGAGGTTTGGAAGTTAATTATTGTGTTATTAGTGTTTTTATTGTATACTTAGATCTAGTACTGTCAGTGTTTTTCACTCCATTGTAATTTTTGCATTTTTGTATACTATTTTAGTAATGTACCACTATGCTATGTTAAATTGTATGGTTAGTTATATTTTGATGATTAACTGTTATGTATATGTATTTTTGGGAATGTATTGTGTTTTGCGTGTGTTTTTTTTCAATTTACTTTACAGGTTTTTGTCTACGAACGCATTTTATGTTCATTTTTAGTTTAAGTTTTTTTATCAAAGGAAATCAGCTTTGGTTTAAAATAAACCACTGGATTTTACATTGATATGCTTTTTTTGGGCTTCCTAGAGCAGTTCCTTTTTTTAAAAACACTTTTTCAGTTTATTTATGGAACCAAGTTTAATTTAATTGCTTTGAGGGATTACAATTGGATTTTGTATATTTTTGGGGGATTTTTAGATTCATTTATCTCAATTTTGGTGGATTACTATTTTTATGACATGGATACAAAGAAAGATCTGCAGCTACAGAAAAGTACATTTTACTTGTTTCATTTATTTTGGGTGGCAAATGTGATATTATATTGTTTATGTCAAATTTATTTGATTGTTATGTGGAATTCTTTAGATTATATCTTTTAATTATTGTATTGGATGCATTGAGTTTGCTTTTCACTATTTTCGTTGGTGATCATTGCGTTAAAAAAAATATTCATATTATTTTTATTATATCAGTCTTTATTATCATTGTGATTGTAAATGATTGTGTGACTGATCTAATAAAATATATTTAATATTTAAAAAATAAAGATTTGGTATGTTGTTTTAGAGTTTGTCCTAGTTTTTGAGGTGTCTGTTTTCCGGAGCGATGCAGTCCACCAACTCAAGAGTGTTCGAAATAGTGTTTTTGGGGACTTAGGGCTGGATTACGACATTAGCAGTTTTGAATTGTCGTTATGTAGGATTCTCCGCCACCGACTAGTTGGGCAGCCCACCGTATTACAATGTTGGTGGCTTGCTGAATGAAAGACCGCCGGGCCACCACCGCTATCGGCAGCCATTCGACGACTGCCTCGTTGTCGGTCAGGGAAAATCAGCTGTCATAGGGCAGTACAGAAAAGGTCACCATCATCTGAATTATGAAGTGGATTTCTCATGAGCTGACCAGGCGGGAAAACCACCTGCTTCTAGTCATCGGAAACAAAAGATTTGGGGTGCATACTCATCCATTTGCTTTTCTTCCCTTCAGTCTCCCACGTGGATCCCTTCCTCCAGGTCCCCCCTTTACAGCAGCATCGACCACAAAGCAAAAGACCTTGTTAGTGCCGAAATCCAGGTAACTCCGTTATGTACTATTTACCCATTGACTGGACTGGGCACAAATGGCCCAGATTCCATAGATGGGAAAGTACTGGTAGTAGGTATTTGTTCACTTGTCATTCATATATGTACATTTAACACTTATGCATATACACACCTGCATCGACACATATGAAAAAATATAAACCACCATCAGAAACACCGCCACTGGGCCAGTGGGAACATTGTAATACGGCGGGCAGGAGACCGCAATGGTAGCGGTACAGCGGTAAGACCATCCAATTCATAATCAGGCTGTGTAGATGTATATTTTTAGAATGGTTTGAATAATGGCTTGCTCAAAGTCTATGGGCCTATTCACAAAGATAAACTGAGATGAAAGTCTAACTTTACAACTTTCGGCATTCACAAAGGGCATTTATGAAGAGTAAAGATAGAGTTATGTCTCAGTTTAACCTAAGTTTTGATCTTAGGTTTAACTGAGGATAGACCTTTGGTCTTTACCTTTGTTAATTGGGCCCTATGATTATTTTTGGGGGTTAGTAGGTATTTTTTTATATGGTTCAAGAGCTTTTAGTAAGTGCAGCTTTGTTGGTAGGGCATAAATAAAAGGGATATTTGTGTTTGACATTCACCATGCATGGTGAATATCTGAGTAAATGGTTTGCAACACATTTTGAAGGGTCCATCCATCATCCAGGTTTGACATTGGCTAAGTTTCATTAAGTTGTTTCCTGTACATAATATTAGAATGTATTTCTTATTATTTAAGTTGTCATGTAAAAGTAAATGTAACTCATAATGTGCAATTGTTCAATTTTCAGGTATGTGTACATCTTGGTATCTTCTAGGGGCAGGTGGGGTATTGTTGGTGACCTTTTTATTTCATACAATTGAGTTTTAAAGCGGGGGTAGGTGGTAGTTGCCCTTTTATGTGTTCGCTGACTCTAGGTAGTATGTCTTTCACGATTTTGCTTGCGGGTCCCTGGGAGCAAGTGCTTGCCTTTCGTATATCCTGCAATATTTCTCTTACTTCTATATCTGTCACATTCTGGGGTGGTTGTTCTCTCCTACACAATTTACAACACCATCTATTGTAGTTGCCCTCCCACAGCATGTACATGTATTTTCTTTTGAGATTTTTCATACTTTTTAAGCTTTTCCATTGGGGGTGTTGTAAAGTGTAGCAGATGGTTTAGTTTCTGATGAATAAAAAAACATCAGTTTAATTTGAAATAGTACTTTGTTCACAGTTAGTAGAGTTTGCGGTTTTTAGGTTTATTTTCGCCAGCTATTTGGGTGAGTTTATAATTTGTTATTTATGTATACTTACTTTCTTTTATCTTTTTGTTGGTTTGTGATAATTGCCATTTTCTGGCAGTTTATCACTTTTCAATTTGTAGATTTTCGCGTTTTGAAGTCTATATAAAAAGATAAAAGGTGCAGAGCGTGTTAATGTTTATTTGCTATTTTACATGTTTAAGTTTATTAACAGGTATGCTTTACTTTAAATAGAAGAATTACATACTTGGGTTTCGAGATCTATATATTTCTTCTTTAATGGTTTGTTGTGAGAATCCATCAGTGTTCCTTGTCTTACAGTGTTTGTCATTTTTTAAGTATTTAGTTGTTTAAGTTAGTGTGCCTTTTATATTGATGATGTAATTGTTTGTTTTCTTTTGGTGAGTGGTGAATGTGCCACGAGTCAATAAATGGATGGATGGATGAATGAGCAAGTGGATGTATAGATGAGTTAATAGGTAACTTAAGCGCTTTGGTGGATGAATGTCTGAGTGGTTGATATGGTGGATGGATGAATTAACGTGTTGATGAGTGTTTGCCTAAACTGGTAGGCAAGAGAACAGTAGCTTAAGGTGCAGAAGAAACTTAGCAAACCGAATAGGGCCTGATTATGATGTCAGTCTGATGTTGGCGCGGTCTCGTGACTGACCGACATGCCATTACAATGTGACTGCACATGTTGCGGTAACATACCCCCATTCCTCTAAGCAAGCGTGTGCTGCAGCCGTAAACCAGCCATAGCACAAGTTCCCATGGAGAAATGGGAGGTTCTGTTGCTCCCCGCACTGCGTGGCAGGTACATCAAGATGTCTGGCATATGGTGCTGGGATTAACTGAGGATCAACATGGGTGCCCCCTCGGCCCCCAACCAAAGGCCGTGGAGGAAGGGGGGGCCATGCTAGGGGCCCCCAAAGTCTCTTTCTGACAGGCTTTCCATGTCAGAAAGCCCAAAATGTAAAAGGAAACAGAATTAATGCAAAATATCTTCATCCTTAAAGATGGGAGTACCAGCAGGACCTTTCAAAAACTCTATTCGTGTTCTTTCCTTTCTTATATCATAACAAAGGGAGAGTCCGGAAAATTGTTGATAGTAAAAAATTCAGAGGCAAAGGAATTGAATCTTTGACAGAAATTAAGGTCAAGGAGTAGGGGAACTGTTGAAACGCCATCTGCCTGGGTGAGGTGGAAATGGGATGATATCAATATCAACAAGTACGGAAGTGTGGTCTGAGATTAGGATTGAACCAATTTCAGATTGATTGGCATGTTGAGCCAGGGATTTACTGAGGAAAAGGTAATCAATACAAGATTGTGATTGATGGGGGGGCCAAATAAAAACTATATTCTGTAAGGTCAGTAAAGTAATATCAGTTTTTAGTTTTGCTAGATGGGACAGCACCTGTTGCCTTTTAATAGGAATGTTCAATCCTTTAATGTTCCAGGTAGTGACCCGAAATCTAATTTAATGAAAAAAGTATGAACTAACATTATGCTTACAAGAGCACGGATAAGAGTTGTTTGAGAAATAAATAGGAAGAAAAGGCGAGAGAAATGAAGCAAATGTGTTTGAAAATTAGGCTTAAAAAATGAGAGGATAGAACAGAAAAATAAAAGAGAGAAAAAAGAACAAAGAAGAAACAACACAAGAGTCAGCCAATAAAGAAGGAAAAAGATAAAGAACAAAGAGACAGTACAAGTCATACAAAAGATGACTGAAAAACATACCTACAAATACAAGACAAAATGGGGGTGACTACACCAGAAGACGACGACGACAGCACCAGAACTTCACCTAATACCCGAGGAACCACAGTCAGAATGTTAACATTGATGGAACAAAACACCTATACGCATAAGGAGAAAAAACATAACAAAATAAATTGATCGACAAGCACACTAGAAAAGGTGACAAGAGAAAAATACATAAAATGACAAAATGCTAGAACATTATGAAAAAACAAGCAAAATAACACTCAATGTATAACCAGAACAACAAAACATCTACACAGGGCAGAGCAAAAAAGAATACTAATTATGCAGGTTAGAAGTGTCCATGACATCCACACCATGAAGACGAAAAAATTCTTGTAGCGCCGCTGGCCCCTCAAAAGTTATAGTCTTTTCTTTGTATGTCACTTGGAAAATGCAAGGATGTAGAAGACCAAATCTGGAATTGATAGCACGAAGTTGAGGACGTGGATCCAGGATTTTTTTCTGACGATCTGTTCTGATTTTAGCAACATCTTCATAGAAAAATAGACCGTGTCCTTCCCAACAAATTTGCTTTTTGGACTTGACAGCAGACAGAACTTGTAGAAGGTGAGTGTATTGCAGGAATAACATGATGACACGACGAGGTTTCACAGAAGTTTTAGGTCCAAGTCTGTGTGCTCTTTGAATGTTAAGAGGAGGAGAAGCAGGTAAGTGTAAGAGTTTAAGTAAAAATGACTGAAAAAAGGCAGTTGGATTGGAACCCTCAATATTTTCAGGGAGACCATGAATTCTGAGATTATTCCTGCGAATTTGGTTTTCTAAGTCCTCAGTTTTTTAAAAAAGTAGTGAGACCTCACTTCTAGAGAAGAAATACTGGAACACGAGATTTAAAGGGACTATGTTCGTTGGTCTGCAATGAGCACTTGTGAGTCTAATGCACACCAATTGTCATTCAAAATATGTAGTCTTGTTAGTTTCCTCTATGAAAGGTTTTAAAGCACGGATTGCCTCAAGAATTAGATCCATGGAGGCTGAGGAAGAGTTCACTGGAGAAGGAGGATCCTTTTTTTGCTGTTTGGTAGCCATCGCAAGTAATTTGCTTGAGAACTGTGTATTAGGAATGCTGCTTGTTGAATGATCAGGTTTCTGAGAAGAAGAGTCATCCATTTCGTTGACGTTGGAAACAGAGTCTGAGCACTCAGTGACCTTGGAAGAAACAGTTAGTTTAAAGTTCTTCAATCTCCCCATATCGGGACGGTGGAGTTTAGTAAGTAAAAACTGAAACTAAACTCTTAAAGCTGTATTCTTCAATTAGTAGGGTCACTGCGTGATAATGAAGCAAGATGAAATGGCTAAATAAAGAAGTAGTCACAGGCTCTGCAGTTAATGATGTAGAAGAGTGGCTCAAAGTACTGCTGCGAGGATTCAAACATTTAAAATGTAAAAAACCTCCCTCTAAAAGGAACAAGCTGATATTCTAGAAAAGTCTATGAAGCATGACATCAGTAGAAGTGGAAAAGTGAAGACCATCTATATTGAATGAAAATACATTTCATATGAGAGACGAGTAGAGCACAAAATGGCGGCTGACTCAGATTCAGCAGGTGATTTCATTCACATGACAGAAATAAAATTAAAAGTAACCCTGGGCGTAGTTTGCGTAGTAGCACTACACGTAGCTGCATGTAGTATACTTTGAACTACACGTTCACGTTGTACTGCGTACCTTAGCTAATGGCATTGTGTACTTGTCTGCACTGTGAAATAATTGCAAATGGCATCTTGCACAGTGCCAATTATGATAAAATAAGTATCTCTATCTTTATATGCTGAAGAGCATATAGTATTTTCACAAAAGTTAAACTGAAAAATTAGCAAGCAGTGAGAGAGGTGATGATTTTGGGATCCTCCCTAACCTAGGGAGAGAACCAAGCAGATGTCTTGAAAACAAAAAGTACATCTTCTTGGATCTAGCTGTCCCTTACGAGTCAAATGCAAATGCTTAATGAAAGGGTTTCAATGGTTTTGCATTTGACTCGTGAGGGACATCTAGTAACCACTAGTGGAACTGCAGCTTAATGTAAAAATAATGTCAATGCTTTTCCATTTGACTTGTGAGGGACATCCAGTAATGACTAGTTGAACTGCAGCTCTTTGTAGAATTATTTTGATATTGGAAACTATAATATTCACAGCCCACTGCTAATCTCGTCCCATAATGCTTTGCATGGCCTTTGGTTGGGATTGTTTTTTTGCCAATAACTGTGCTTGGGGTGATCCTAAGAGGATGGGACCACCACCGAAGTTCAACAAGATGTGCTTTCTGTTTATGCTCTTTGTGTTCAAGGCATCTGCTTGGTCCTCCCCCTAAGTTAGGGGGGACCCCAGAATCATCACCTCTCTCATTGCCTAATGTTTTCATTGAACAAGTTCACTTTTGTGAGTTGGTTATATGTTTTTTAGCATGTAAATTTGCTTTATCAAAACATCTGAGGATGTTCTTGATTTAGCTGCTACGCTACGTGATTGGGCACAGTTTTTGTACTGTGCTACGTGCAATTTGCGGAGTGCAAATTAGTACAAACTACGTATGCTCCGTCAGCATAGCGTAGTACTATGCCCAGGGTTAATTAAAAGAAGCAGAGTTCCAGCATGCAGAAAGAAATTATCTGCCCATCACAGCAATTCAAAGCATGGGTGTTCCAGAAGTGAAGAAAAAATTAGGCATTATAAGGTTTTCAAGCAGAGCGGCGATTGAGACATGGAGATTCCAAAATGGTGGCCGTTTTTTGCGGAAACGAGTCGCGCCATCAAAGTAGCCGAAAATTGATGAAAAACAGCAATTCAATTGCACAAAAGCTCACCTCTGTGCTAAGGAGCAGGAGACCAACATATTTTGAAGGAGATGAAAGTATTTCTCTCCCGTATACAGAATGCAACAGGAACGGAGGTGGGCAGCTACACCACCATCTTGATTGGCGTCTTGGCCACGCCCTCATGATATAAACTTCAAGGAAAGTTTTTTAGGTGAAAAGAAACAGGAAACATAAGTGTGTATTAAATCAAATAAGACATTAGTGTTTACAATGTGTGTCTCCATATATGGATTATGCCGCTGGTATCTCTTAGCTAAACATTTTACCTTTTAATGTACTGTACACTCACTCGATAGCTAGGCCGAAATTTAGAAATCAATAGCTTTGATTAACTTTACATTTTGGTATATAGTATATGCATCACAGTACATTTCCTTGTGCTATTGGCTGAAATTCCATACAAATGCACAAAGAATTGAGCAATTATGTAAGGTGTAATTATACACTCTAAACAACAAACCTCCATGCCTGCTCAAATATCTGGGCTGGTGCAACTGTCTTTTATACATTTATATCTTCCTCTTTTCAAAACAATCTTCCCTGATTCTGATCGTTATCCATGTTTTGTACATTAAGGCAAAACTTTATAAAAATGAATATCAACAATGTAAGCCAGAACATTGGCATAATATTGTCAATAGACAAAGCACACTTCTTTATTTGAGTAAGTATCCAGCACTGCAAAATTTAAATCTGTGATGATCATAGGCACCCAGGCTCTTAACAGGATTACTGAATATTGCTCTGAATTTATTTATCTGGTACACCATATTGTGTAAGCCTTACAATGCAATATATAATGACAGTATGTGAACAGGAGATTCCTAGTTTGCGCTGCAGGTAATGATAGCTGGAGGACAGGGGAGATCCATAGTACTGCACAGGGCAGGTCAGGCATCTGATCCCACTAGGCAATATCCTGGTGGACCAGAGCCCTTGGAGGCTGGTTTGGGAAGCCCTGGTCCATTCCTGGGGCACATTTATCAATGTTTCACTCAATGCAGTGCAGCAAACTATCTTGCTACGCTGTGTGAAAGGGCAGGAATGGGCCATATTTAAAATTGTATGGCGCATTCCTGTCCTTTCCTTGCACTGGTCTACTATGTGCTGCCTGGCGCAAATTGCAGTAACCCTTGCACCATGGTGCAAGCGTGCCTGTGTTGCAGGCAGAATTGCTTTTGTACATGAAGAGACACCTTCCTGCACACAAATAATCCACAAAGGCATTGTCCTTTTTCTATGTGTGCTGCAGAATGCAGCACAATTAGAAACAGGATTAACTGAGGAGAAACCAAAAAATTGCTCCTCTTATGCCTCACCTGGGAAGTTTTATCATTTTGACACTTTCCAGGTCTACCAGTAGTGGTAAATATGGGAATGCACCAACATCCATGGGTGGGTGCACTCAAGCTCCACACATGGAACCTCTCCCTGTCGCAGAGTAATGCAATGCAATAATTTTTTCAGTGTTTCATTACTCTAGATTTATCAAGCCATGCAGGGCCATGCAAGGTGGTGTTGCTTGGCTTGGTAAATCTGACTTAGTAGTTGTGTCGCCCTTGCGTCCCCTTGGTTGATGCAAGGGTGAACCAACTCATTGATAAATATGCCCCCTGGTGCCACTGTCACTTTCATCCACTCCTCGTAGTGAATTGCAGAAGGCATTGGGTGGATTTAAGAGAGATAGAAAGAGAGAGAGGAAGTGGGATGGTAGAGAGAAAGCAAACAGAGAAGGAAGACAGAAAAAAGGGAAGGAGAGAGAGAATGTATGGATGGCTAGATGGAGACTGCTCAAGGGGATGAAGGGAAATGTGCTAGTGTGAGCATTTCTTCCAGGGCTACTTTTGCATCCCGAGGATAGGCCTGGCGCTGCATTTCCACCCCTGGAGTTTTTGGCATGGGAACGTCTGCTGCCATTATTTATGCTACTGCAGTGCAGCATAGGTTTCTGTTCAAGGCGCATAATGGGGGTGCATCTGTTTTCAAACCACATTGTTCCCTTGCAATCGTACAACCCAACTGTAGAGAATAATGGAGATGCAGAGAAGTGGTGGTATCTGCTTTGATTCCCAACCATTTAGTGGTGGTATCTGCTTTGATTCCCAACCATTTATATTAACATTGCTGTTTTCACTCATTGCCGCAAGTACATCTATTGCCCACATGTCTAAAACTGAAAATAAAATGTTTTAATGCAATTGACAGAGAAGAAAAAGGATTCCAGATGAGGGCAAGACTTATGGAGATCCTGAACCTATCCTTGAGTATTACATCTCTTTTTGTGACAACAATTTGATTCCTAAATAATGTACATTCATTATTTGCATACCAGACTGTGACTCAGCACTTCCTATGGATGTCTACACCTTGCCATAGTGGTGAAATGGAGTGTACAGTCTTGACACACATAGGCTAATAATTGAGTTTTGCGCTTTCACACCATACAAAATGAATGCATTCAAAATGCACACAAGGGAGAGGTGCACAAGAATTGCGGCAGATAGATCTCATCAAAATCGAACTTGGGAGAATGTTTAAGCTGTTGGTTAAAAGGGTTTCAGAGAGTTCTACTTCTGATGGATGGTCTTCAACTCCCAAGGGAAAGGGGTAAGACTTGACCTAACCTCTAACCCAGAGGCTTTATTTGAGGGCAAATGTTTTAAATACATATCTGGAGAAACCAAAACAGGTCTTATTTTTCAGTTGCATTCCACTGAATTCCGGTTCCAGAATACTCTAAGGGCCATATTATCAAGAAAGGGCGATACATTATTGCCGCTTTTATCGGCAGGAAACTACCACTAAAGCGGCGATAATGGGCTTGATATTATGCCCTTGTGAATTCCCATAGAAGCCCAGGTTAACACCAGAACCTGGGCTTCTATGGGAATTCACAAGGGCATATTATCAAGCCCCTTATCGCCGCTTTAGCGGCAGTTTCCTGCCGATAAAAGCGGCGATACTGTATCGCCCTTTCTTGATAATATGGCCCTAATTTCTTTCACGTAGCTAGGAATCGCAAAATCATTTGTTGTAGACAAATAATCCCCTCTGGATAAGATAGATAAAAACTTGAGGTACATAAAAGCTCATACAGAAAGGGCAAGATTATGATAGAGCCACTGGTTATAAACCTTCATGTAGCCACCATTGTTTTAGAATCCAGAACTGCCTGAATCTATAAACACATCCATAAATCACTCATTATATTCGGATTTGAGAGCAATAACGTGACACAATACCCCCAAAAACGATAGCCCTCTTCACGACACGAATCTCAAGCATACAGATTACACCTTTAAACAACAGGAAAATATTAATCACCACCACTGTATCGCCCTTTCTTGATAATATGGCCCTAATTTCTTTCATGTAGCTAGGAATCGCAAAATCATTTGTTGTAGACAAATAATCCCCTCTGGATAAGATAGATAAAAACTTGAGGTACATAAAATCTCATACAGAAAGGGCAAGATTATGATAGAGCCACCGGTTATAAACCTTCATGTAGCCACCATTGTTATTGACCATATGAAATTATGGTCCATCCATAAATCACTCATTATATTCGGATTTGAGAGTAATAACATGACACAATACCCCCAAAAACGATAGCCCTCTTCACGACACGAATCTCAAGCATACAGATTACACCTTTAAACAACAGGAAAATATTAATCACCACCACTGATTACTCAGCTTTACTTACATCAAGGAATAAGATTAAAGGAAGTGTTCTTCCTTCCATCCTATAAACAAAGACACAAACAAGGTTATGTAAGCTCCACCTCCCAACTCCTCTCCCTCTCAGTTCTAGAAGGGGTGTGATTGTTTCACACTGAATACTCAGCACCCTACTCCATATTAACACCATTCCAGACACCATCTTTCTGCTACACCAAAATACCATTTACCACACCACTGAAGCCACCCGTATTCCCGACTTCCTCACTACCAAGCTACAACACATCACTAATTCACAACTTCCAATACCTTCATCACATTAACTCCACCAAATAACACAAACATTTGCAATGCAATCGGTCTCGCCTTTGGGACCTTATATGTATGTAGCTACGCAGCACATTAGCCTGGGTGCTGAAACAGCTATTGTTATTTAACATGGACAGGGAAAGTAAGCACCAAACTGTGTGATACGTAGATATGGGAACACATGGAAAGAAATATTGCCTTTCGGCGGAAAATTGTATATTCCAAATCTCTGTTTTTATCATAAAATCAGGGCCTTCTGAGGTCATATCACTGAAAATACAAGATTTGAAAAAAATATTATTGTCTATGGCTGCTCGTGGAAGACAATTTCTGTGGACTGGAAAGTAGAGAATGCTGAAGTGATTCTGGTAGTTTACTGAACTCTGCTGATCGTTTTCTATCAAGAAAGTTAAATAGAGGCAGATGCCAGAAAAAAAAAGTCTCCCAGCAGAATGCAATTCTGGTATTTTACTGACCTCTGCTGGTCGTTTTCTATCACGACATATTAAATAGAGGCAGTTGAACAGAAAAAAGTCACTAAGCGGAAACAGACAAGTTCTAGAGCTGATCTCCAGAGCCCACATGGTACATACACATATAAGTATATAGTAAGTATATACTAAAGTATATACAAGAGTCTCGAATGCTCGACCTAAAAAGAAGGTGCAACCTAAGACACAGCAAATTTAAATGACCTAAAAAGCACCCACACCTAACTATACCTCCAGGAATATGCATCTCAATCAAAATGAACGGTTTACATGCTTCAATCAACAGCTTTACATGTTCCAACACAAATCCAGATTCCCTCCAATACCAGATAGAGTTCTAGTCATATATTTTCCCTGTACCCCTAAAGCAGCAAGATGACACTGACATTCTGAACCTTATTCCAGGAAATATCACAAGCTCATCAATATCCACTCAACACATTGAAGAATTTCACTTATAAGGTGTCCTTTCCAAGTGTGGGTCGACATGTTCAAAGTGCACCTTGAGGCATGGCTGACCTAAAGCTCACTAACTCTTAGTTGTAAGCATCTGCCACCAAACTACTCCAGCCTCTGAACGGACTATTTGAACAAATGTGGAGATAAGAAAGCTCTCATCTACAGAAGCAATTTCTCATGAGTCAGTATCTCCGTAGAACAATTCAAAACATTTGAAATTCTCCAAGTTGAGATTTTATAACCACCTTATTTCATCGTAAAGCTTGTCACTTTGTATCACACCCACTATAAATAATTCACTTTCACAAGTAAAATTTCTGAAGTTCTCACCTCTCACAATCTTTAATCCTAGTGGATTTTTTTACATAAATTGGAATATCTATCATCCTGCTGTCTCTTAACATACATCATCACTCCATTTAAACAACCTCAAAAAATATTGCACTAAACCCTCACTCGCTCCAAACCTCATAATTGGCAATAAAAACTTGCATTCAGAAAAATGAAATCGGCACCAAGATCACTTCCTTATTTAGCACCCTCACATCAACCATGGATAAGAATTTACAATACCAGAACTTAAAGTAATTTCTCGTTGAAATTGTAAATTACACTAGTCCCATCTCTGGCAAAAATATCTACAAAAACAAAGGGCCCACTTCACTACTTAGGGTCGATTATAATGCTGTCCAGAAAGAACTTAGGTTTCCGACCGAATCGGACACCTTTCCGGACGATGCAAGGAAATTGTTTGGGTTGTTCGAATCGGTTCTGAACGGCATTTGGACAGACCGAGTCATTCAGAGCCAATTTGTACAGCTCTATGGACATCTAAACATGTGGGTTAACACTGTTCTGGAGGGCTGTTGGCACCCTTGTCTTCTTCGTTTTCATGGCCCTCCTTAACTATTCACTTCCTCCTCTCATCCCAAATTCTCAGTGCATAAAAAATTTGATTTCGCCCACGGCGCTCTCTCATTAAAGGCCAGCAGCTCTGAATGTAATCGATGAGCATAAATTGTTACTTGCACTTATATTAGATATGTTACACTTCTGAATAACACTGCTCTGTCAGATTACTGCCTATAACGTGAAGCATGACACTTGCGTGTGATGCTGCGCTGATGCATGACACTGCTGATTCTGATTCATCATTGGCAAGTCGCACGGCACTGGCACAGTTCAGTTAATTTGCACTGATCGTTACTATTGCACTGACAGGACACATTGTTTTTTTTGCAGATTTATAACGCGCCAACTCGACCCGAAGGCGTTGGAGCTTTTTATATAAGCACCAGTTTACCTTACACAAGGACACCTTCATTGTTTGGTAGGCGGGGGGAGTTTAAGTGATTTTTGCCCAGAATCACAGGATGTTGAGCCCACTCTGAGGCTCGAACCCAGGTCCCCAGCTCCAAAATCGGCAGGCTACATCCTCCTTTGTCTGTCAAGGTTTTCACGTGGGATAAAAATACAGGGGTGGGGGTGTCTCACAAAGGTGCGTGGCCGACGTAAATAAGGGCGTAGCTTAAACACATGTAAGCTAAAAATCTGTGCTTAGGATAGTGTGCCGCCCGACTTGTATTTTGCTGTTCTGTCATTGCATCCAGAATCCAGATACATATTACAACAAGTAAAATCATAGCTACAAGAAGTCAGGCTTTGTCAATGGTTGTTAGTTGCATAAGCTAAATAAGCAGCAACTATGACTTGTATATAATATTGAAAAGGCTTCCACTTAAAGCCCTGGTGACACCTCGACAATGTTGTTGCTCCTGCGTTTCAAAAAGAGAAGGGAAATCCAGAGAGAAAATGACTCTCTTTAAAGGATTTCCCTTACCGGGGAACATCCATTACGACGCGGTGTTTACACCGCACTACCATTACAACGATGGTTTTACAACGCAAGTCGTTACCACGACTTGCGCTGGAGGGCGCTCTAGGCTAAGGAATAGTAGATTTACTATTCCAACACCTTCCCTACTGTATGTAGGCTGGTGTTGGAATAGTAAATTTTACTATTCCTAAGTCCAGCACCCCACAGCGCAAGTCGTGATAACAACTTGCGTTATAAAACCAGCGTTGTAATGGTAGTGCGGTGTAAACACCGTGTTGTATTGACATACAACCCCCTTCCCCTACAACGCTCACCTGGCATGACGTCATGCGGTAACTTTTCCACTAGTGAGAAGTGAGCAGTGTGAGCACGTGGACATCTATGTGCCTGCTGTCACTGCAGTCCCGAAAAAAACGGACCGCCTGTGCAAGGGCACGAAACAGCACCCGATAGAGACCCGTTTCGAGACCCCCTTTAAACAAGTATTGGCATAGCCAATGGGTCTCGCTTTTGGGACCTTATAAGTATTTAGTTATGCAGCACAATATCCTTGGTGCAACAACATCAACTGTTGCATGGCTAAACACATAAGGTCCCAAAGGCGAGACCTATTGGCTATTGCTTGTTTTGTTTGAAATTACGTTTTGATCCTCCTACACTAGCAACATAATTCTTCAAGCTTCTGTAAAATGACGGGTTTGTGGCAGAACTTGTGTATTAAACATTCTATTATCTCTCAATAATGTATACGGCGTATCTTAGGTATGTCTCCTCCTGCTATCCTAAAAGTTTTATTCCTGAAGAATACGTATAAAGTTTGCGGATACCCTCCTCTTGGGAAGAAAAACTCATATACTGAAAGGAGTCCTTTATCAAATGTTATGATATTTTTAATTTGATACGGATATGCCATTTGTACCATATGCCAAAATGCTAAAACAACATTGAAACTGACACTAAATATAGGTAATACTTTTCCTTACCTGTTTATTTTGTGCTCATCATACACCATTTATGATTTTAGAAATTCACAACATTGGGTTTCCTAAAATCGCTGCAGATTATGTGGCTTGTGTGACACCTGCAATGAAATAGTGTCTCTTCTGATTTTTTTAAAAGACTGGCCAGAATTAGAGCTAATGATAAGTGATTTACATAATAGACTCTTACTCAAAAAGATATCCCTGCATGGAAATAATGAAAGTGTTCATAGTGCAAAATGATGTAAAAGCAATAAATTGAAGACCTCGAGGGGACCAGAACTGATGCATTTGAGGTTTCAGTTTAACATTTCCTGATTAACTACAATAGGTGAAAATTGCTAAGCAAGAGTGAGCTGTTCTCATTCTTGAATCAGTCAAAATACTTTTTTAACAATTCACTGGTATTTGTCAGGTAGCGTCCTGCCGAAAGTATGCCATTTAGGACTGCATTTATACAATCTTTAGTTTGAGAAGAAGTCAGCAATGCGATTTCATAATGGTACTAATAGGCAAAAATGATTCCCAGGTTGTTTTTAATTGTTAATTGGATCTCGTGTGTAGGTCTGGATGGACAGTGCAGCTCTCTGCATTAACTGTTGTTACAAAGGGCCTGTTTATGATGCCCACCGTGGCGAAACAGAACCTCCCGACTTGAAGTCGGCGGTCCTGCTGCCCAGATTATGATGCGCCCGCCTTCACGGCAGTCGCAATCTGTATACTTTCCATTGCAGTGTCTGCTGCGAGCTGCAGCACACGTCTCAATAGAAAAAAAACACATTAAAAGAATCCATACACTATGTGGCAGGCACCATGCGTGACCTGCCACATGGTGCAGCCCCAGGCTCCATAGTAGAGGGCCAGGGGGACCCAGCTAGAAGCCCCCAAAGTCACTATCCGCTTGCCTTTTCATGGCGGGGAGCCGCCATGAAAGGGGAAGCAGAAAGGGACATTGTAATCTCTACGGCGGTGCCAGAGCAGGCACTGCACTCATTGTAGGGATTACTGACCCTCCAATGCACCAATGGGGTCCTTGAGCCTGTCAGAAGCACGGTGGATGGTGGTCCCTCTGTCAGATGCCTCCGTCGCCGCATTGTAATGCAGCAGGCATACCGCAGGGACCGATGTCAGTGGGTCTGCCACCAGCGAGCCGTCGGTGTCAGACTCACCAACATTGTAATCAGGCCTTAAATGTTTAAACCATACATACATAATATACATACAAACATAGCTACACATACACTATACATAGATTGTGCTTTGAATCCACCTAAAGAGTATTAAACTCTCACCTAGTGCTATTGACTAATTAGGAAATCATTCCACCTATAAGAAGTATAAAGTTGGAATGCATGCAGGATTTTCTTACATCTGAAAAGTACATTCAATCATAACACTGCTTGTCAAAATCTATACAGAAAGCACTCTATACAGAAAGCAATCCTTTTTTGTTACTTTTTGCAAGCATTGACAAAGCCCGTAAGACAAGCTTTAAGGTGATAAAGAGCATTTGTGCAGGCAATATAGCTGAGCTGTATATGTAAATACCCTTCTTTACATACGTTGGCACATTAAAGCCAGACATATTTGCTTTGTCAAAGTGTATTTCATTTCTGAACAATACTATGAAATAACATAACTGACTAAGCCCAAAAGTGCCATGGTTTTCCTGTAAAGAAAGGAAATTCCCGTTCCTGCGATTGTATGAGGTTTCTTGCAGCAACTACCTAGCTAAGGATTATCATAAAACCAATATTTCACCGCATGAAGTTTCAAGTAAGGATTGTTGCAAAGTAGTATCAAATTCAAGTTCCAAAGTGAGAGGAAAATAGAGCGCTTGCTAAAGAACAATCACAGACCAGTATACAGTTGTAGTGTGGTGACAAAATAAGCATGTTTGTTTATGGTAGTAAACAATATAGGGGCAGATTTATGAAGGCCTTGAGCCGCCGGTGCTCCATTTTTAACATGGGAAAAAGTGACGCACCGGCGGCGCAAAGCCTTCATAAATCTGCCCCATAATATTTTAGCAAATTAAAGTTGCTTATGGCAATACGATTGAAAATAAAGGACGGCTGGTTTAGTCATCTGTAGAGAGAGCAATGTAAAATATGCTATGAATAAAGTACCAAAGTCAAGAAAGAGCACTTAGTTCTATATAGATTATTTTTACATAGGTGCTGCAAGATAGACTGTAAGGGGCTTCAAGCTGTTGAGCCAATTTTGACGCTGTCATTGTGATCCAACATGTATTAATTTTCTATACCATTCTTAAAAAAAAAAACACTAGGAACACCTGTATAGCCTCTATGTTCAATGTTTTGTATTGTTTCCCTCTGTTCTTTCATGGAGTCATCCATGTGAACCATTTTTCTCTCTTTTTATAACATCCGCAGAGCTAGTGGTTGCTGATGGGAGCTACAACACACTCATTTTTTGGGATGGGCACTTATTTTCCCACATCAAACATTTCCCAAGAGCAAGAGAGGAAAAAACACACAAACAGGAAAGAAGAAGAGAAGGAAGAGAAAAACGGGAAAACCATCACCAAGGATCCTGCAAGAGTGAGATAAAGGGGGAGGAAGTTTCGGTCGGTGAAACAAAGGGGTCTGATGGGGATTCAGCATTAAGCAGCCTTGGTTTTTGGCTCACTGACATTTCACCCCTTGCATGCTGATGATGGCCCCCATCCGTCATGCACTACGGCGCTCGTGTGCTGATGACGACTGGGGGCCGTCATAAACCCGCCCACTCGCGGTTTTGCCGCACAGGCGCAGAATCGCGGCAGCATGCAAGGGGTTAATATCGCTGGCCGAAGGCTTCTGAACAGCGCTTTGGGACCCACCCCTCATTATTACTGTTTTTTGCCTGCACAGTTTACCTGACCTCTACCATGTGCATATAGTTATTTCGTTCACTGATTCATTCTGCCTTTTTAACCACCCTAGGGCCCTGAACTCCGCCCTGCTTTCATGCTTCAATCCATCACCATCCTCTTTTGGTTAGGCCTTGATGCTTCATTTGCAAGTCTACCTGAAGGCTCAAGAGGGTCACAAGGCCAATTTTCTACTGAAGTCCAAGTACCAAGTCCTGGATAGTGGGGATTGTTCTTGGTTGTATCGATGACTGCAAGGGTGGTGGAAAAAGCCTTACATTTGACGCTTGTGGTGCAATATGAGTCTGGGTCTCAAAACACATGTTATGATGATAGCACAAGACGGGCAACTATTTAATACATGAGTGTAAAGATTGATCATATAGAAATCAAGGCAATGCGCAGTGGATCAGGAATGTTGAACCACAGTAAGAGCAGTTGACTTCAAGACAATTAAATAAATAGGCTTAAACTTGCTGGGCTAGAGTTCCTGTTAATGTACCAGGCACTGCATAGGTGTGAAAGTCCTTGTGACATACACCCAGACTTTGTTACCATTGCAGGTCCAGCACAACAAGCCTATCCCAATCCAGGTAACACCTTTCTCTAGAGGCGCTAACCCTCCAGGTAAAGAGGATGGAGGTCATGTTAGAGACGATCAAGTTGTTGCAGGCAAAGAGAAAGAGAGTAATGTTCTGTGGCGGCTTGCATATGGCGTGCTGCGGAGTGGTGCGGCGGGTCACGGGAGGGGCAGGGTTGGGGGTAGTAAACTCGGACATATGACAGAACGGAGGAACATAATAATTACTTTCCTCCTGTCCGTCATAAGTCTGAGTTTACTACCCCCCTACCCTGCCCTTACCCTGACCCGCCCATCCGCCCGCAGAATGCCCTATGCGAGCCGCCACTGGTAATGTTTACCCAAGACAAGTTGCTCATGGAGAATGAATTGAAGAAGAAAGGCTGGCCTTACACATTAAGAGTGCTTGAAGATTGAGTGTTTTGAAATATTGCCTACTTCAGCACTTCTCGCAGCTTTTTCCAGCTCCTGGAATGCCAAGCTATTGAAAACCCTGTGTAGAACTCTAAGCACTTCGTAGAGCTGTAGACTGTGGAAAAAAGAGGCATTGGGATGGTTTGTTTTTCATGTGCTTAAGTGTGAGCCATAGAAGTTTAGGGACTGATTTAGAATTTGGTGAAGGATTACTTAATCACAACCATGACAGATATCCTAACAGCTTTATTACAAGTACTATAGAATATAAAACACTTGTAATAAGGCAAATGGGATATACGTCATGTTTGTAGCAGAGTAACCAGTGCTCAAAACTCTAAATCAGGTCCTTAGTATTGAGATGAAAGCAGCAGGGTTACTAAGCTGATTTCCTTTCAGTAGAACCTAATCAATCATGGCATTGAGTTCGAATAAAGGACTGAATTATATGGACGCTAAACAGCTGCAATCAATAACCTGTTTAGGAAGTCTATTCTCTGGTACTATTTAAATTTTATGAGCTGGTGCTACTAAAAAACTAAAGGTTGTGTGAAAGATTAGAAGGTGTACTGGACATCTGTAAAAATGTGTTCAGTATTCTTTTGTAAGAGCACATTTTGGATGCATGTTTTCCAGATCTTCCTCTGTAACTTGCTGACTGAGATTGTTGATGTAAATCAGTTGGCCGGTAAGTAGCTAACAGTGTAAGCCAGCAAGTAAAAAGGTAGTGGCCATACAAAGAGACTGGAAAATCACCACAAACAGCATGCTCAGAAATGCTTTCAGGGTTCACCTGAGTCCAGAAGTCCCACAAAAGACACAAACCAATGGAAACCGGATATTCTTTTGCAAAGAACCACAACCCCAAAGAGGACAATTATGCCTTGAACACATCCTTGTTTGACTGCTTCTACTCAATCAATCAATCAATTATTTTGTAATACACTATAAACCAAAAACATGGACCCTAGCACAGATGCTGTGGGAAAACTCTTACAACTGCAGGGTTTTTAAAGCCTTCTAAATGACAAAAATGCATGAAAACCTCTCAGATTCTCCTTAATTTTATTCCAAGCAGGGCTTGCTGCATGGGAAATGCTTTACCACAGATTTAAATCAGCGACGTTACGCGCATGCGGGACTCAGATGCGTGACGGCAGACGGAGTTGAACTGATGGTTACAACCCAAAAACAATCTGAAAATTGTACCGGTTGAGAGTGAAGCACGATTCTGGCAGCTGAAGGGAGCCCCGCTGTACGAGCCAGCCCGAGCCCTGACATGAACAGATTCAGAGAGTTTCATTTGAAATGAACTAACTCGAGAGCAATGAATACTATTGAGAGAACTGTGAACATTCTATCGTGCCACTTACAGTGTGAGAGTTGTCATGCTTTTCCATGAGTAGAACACACAAGTGTTGGAAGGAACAAAAAATTACCGTGAAGGCCACTTACCGTCCACGTCCTGATGAGATCCCGCAATTAATCCTGGGTTCGAAAAGCGTTGACCCTGTGCTGAAGCAAGAATAATAATGGGCGTTACAGGGAATGACCAATAGGATGTATCCCCCCTCGGAACTCGACCCTTCACATCAATAGTCTTCAGCACAAAAAACAAGAACGCCCTTTCTCGAACTATTTGTTGTCCGCTTGTTTATGTATACATCACATAAGGACTGGTGCCCTCTAAATTAAATAGTTGGAGGCATTCCACTTTGTTTATATGGTGTCCATGTTTGATATAGATGTTTAACATTTATTGTGTGTATTATGTTGTCTGATTTTTGAAAGTCTGTGTATTGTAAGTTGAAAAAGTGGTACAGCTGTGTTGTTTTTTGGATATGATGAAATGTTATGAAATTAACATATGCAAAAAAGTAAAAATTATTAAATGAAAATTGTGCTCACTTAGGATTTGTTTGCTAGGTGATGTGTAAGATTGAGAAATTATCTATCTGGTCAGTTTTTTGTTTAGCCAGTTAGAGTGGTCCAGCACAGGTAGTTACAGGACCCAAGACTTTGTTTCCGACTGTTACCACAGATTTATGTCACAATACTCAGTGGCTAAATATTGTGCTGCATCATTTTGTATCCAGGACATTGACTACCACAATACTGTGTAGCTAAGTATAAATAGATAAATATAAATTCATTATACTTAACTGCACATCTATGTTCTTGGAAGATGTAAATGTATTGCCAAGGTCTGCAGCGGTGGCCCCAGGGCTGTAAATCTATCCTTATCTATATCTACACACCTTTGTGACATCGTGGTAGATGATAATCAGTGCATAATATTTTGGCAGGATTTAAAAATGGGAACTATGTGGACTGCAAAAAAAGTGTAAACTTACCATTGTGCATAAGTCCCTGGATACTGTGGATAGCATACCCTTAAAGAACAGCTTTTATATGCAGTCATTTTGGCAGGATTAAAGGTAGCTACCCTAAAGACCTTAAACTTCTTTTTGAAATGTAAATAAGAACTTGGCATGCTAGGCACTACAATGCACTGCTGTGGCTTCAATCAATCAATCAATCATTTGTAAAGCGCGCGACGGTCTCAAGGTGCTGGGGCGGGGGGGCGCAACTGATCGAACAGCCAGGTCTTGAGTAAACTCCTGAAGGTCAGCAGGTCTTGGGTCTGTCGTAGGCTCAGTGAAAGTGTGTTCCATGTCTTGGCTGTGAGGTGGGAGAAGGATCTCTCACCGGTGGTTGTTCTTCGGATGCGTGGGACGGTGGCGAGTGAGAGGTCGGCGGAGCGTAGCTGGCGGTTAGGGATGTAGAAGGAGAGCCGTCTGTTGAGGTAGGCTGGGCCAGTCTTGTGGAGTGCCTTGTGTGCATGGGTGAGGAGCTTGAAGGATATCCTCTTGTTGACGGGGAGCCAGTGCAGGTTTCTCAGGTGTGGGTGATGTGGCCGTGGCGTGGTACGTGGAAGATCAGTCGTGCCGAGGCGTTTTGGATGCCTTGCAGTTGTTTGATGAGCTTGGTCGGGGCTCCCGCGTAGAGGGCGTTTCCGTAGTCGAGTCTGCTGCTGACGAGGGCCTGGGTGACTGTCTTTATTGTATCTGTCAGGATCCATCTGTAGATCTTGCGGAGCATGAGGAGGGTGTTGAAGCAGGAGGAGGAGATGGCTTTGACTTGCTTGGTCATTGAGAGCGTTGAGTCGAGGATGATTCCCAGGTTGCGTGCGTGGTCGGTGGGTGTCGGGGCTGCCCCAGTGCTGTCGGCCACCAGGAGTCGTCCCAAGCTGAAGACTTGGAGCCGAGGATGAGGACCTCGGTCTTGTCCGAGTTCAGCTTCAGACGGCTGGTCTTCATCCAGTTGGCGACGGCCTTCATTCCTTCGTTGAGGTTGGCTTTGACAGTGATGGGGTCCTTGGTGAGGGAGAGGATCAGCTGAGTGTCATCCATCGGCGTAGGGGATTATGTTGAGGTCGTGCTGTCGGGCTACTCTTAGTGCTGCTTGACCTGTCAGCAGCATTCAATACCATTTCACACCCGATCCTATTAGATAGCCTCCAAGATATAGGAGTTCAAGGGCTGGCCCTGAAGTGGGTGACTGACTTCCTCACTGACAGAACTCAGACTGTCACCCTAGGAACCTTTAAATCTACAACTACTAAAGTGACCAAGGAAGTCCCCCAGGGCTCTTGCATGAGCCCCACCCTTTTTAATATTTATGTTACCCCTCTGGCCAGATTAATGAAATCCTTAGGATTCACCACCATCTAATATGCAGACAACACACAGCTCCTTCTCACATTTGATAAAAATAGACCAGATATACAGCTCATTTTCTCCGAAGGCATGAAAGCTATCGCTGCCTGGATGCGGGTCAATTTTTTACAACTAAACGCAGGGAAATCGGAAATCATGCTGTTTTGAGGAGCTGTCACATGCTGGTTGCCAACCTGAGGAACTTGGTCCTGCTCCTGCCCCTAAAGAAGTGGTCACGAACCTAGGCATCAGAATTGACCAAAACCTAACCCTTGAGGCACATGCTAATAACACTCTTGGCTCATGCTTTTATATCCTTAGTCTACTTAGAAGGATGTTTACCCTCTTACCATCTTCCACCAAAAAAATGTTAATGCAAGCCTTGCTATTAAGTAGACTTGACTATTGTAATGCCCTACTATTTTCAGCTAACAAAGGCTCCCTCAATAAACTACAAGTAGTGCAGAACACTGCCGCCCGTCTTGTAGCTGACGCCCCAGCCAGGACACCCTCTGAACCCCTTCTCCATAATCTCCACTGGCTCCCCGTGAGAAAGCGGGTAAAATTCAAAATAGGTTGCACTATCTTCAAAGCCCTCAATGGCCAAGGCCCTTCTAATCTTTCTAGAAAACTAGCTATGTACAACCCGGCACGAGCGCTTAGATCAGGCTCTGAACTTTTGCTACGCACCCCTAGAGTTAAAAAAGCGCACAGCGGAGGCAAAGCATTCTCTTACCGTGCCCTTGCATTCTGGAACAAGTTACCTTTTCATCTTCGCAACTGTCAGAATCTTCCCCAGTTGAGAAAGCTGCTGAAAACTCACCTTTTCTAGTTCTTTACCTCAACTGATCTCCTCCGTCCTAAGCGCCGAGATACCCTCTTGGGTGATTCAGCACTATACAAATCAATAAACTGCGTCGGGCTGAGGGAGGATCCCAGGGGTACGCCGCAGATGATCTCGGAGGCTTTGGAATGGAATGGGGGAGGTGGACGCTCTGAGTTCTGCCAGAGAGGAAGGAGGTGGTCCAATCCAGAGCCTTGTCTCGGATCCCTGCGGTGTGGAGGCGTGCTCGTAGTGTGCGGTGGCAGACGGTGATGAAGGCGGCAGAGAGGTCTAGGAGGAGGAGTGCTGCGGTCTCGCCGTTGTCCAGCAGGGTCCTGATGTAGTCGGTGGCGGCGATGTGGGCAGTCTCGGTGCTGTGGTTGCTGCGGAACCCTGACTGGGAAGGGTCCAGGATTCTGTTTTTTTTTAGATATCGGGTTAGCTGTCTGTTGACGGTTTTCTCGATGACCTTGGCCGGGAAGGGGAGCAGAGAGATGGGCCGGAAGTTCTCTCGGGTCTGCCTTAGGTTTTTTGAGTAGGGGCATTGATCTCGGCGTGTTTCCAGATTTCTGGGAAGGTCACGGTCTCAAGGGAGGGATTGATGACGTTGCGCAGGTGGGGTGCGATGGAGATGCTTGCTCTGTTGAAGCCGTGGTGCGGGAATGGGTCTGACGGAGAGCCGGAGTGGATTGAGCGCATGGTCTTGATGGTGTCATCGATGCTTACGCTGGCCCAGGCTAGAATGAGGCCGTGGTCGAAGGTGTAGGGAGGGTCTGTTGTGTTGCTATCTGTTGGGGCTGTCTGGGTGTTGAAGGTGTCGTGGATGTCTGCTATCTTGCGGTGGAAGAAGATGGCGTGGAAGTCGCACAGGTCTTGCGACGGCGGGATAGCTCCTTGCTATTGTGTGCGTTGTTGTCGAGGAGGTCTTTGAAGGAGGTCCTCTTGGCCACCCTGATGAGGTGGTGGTGGGTGCGGATGGCATCCTTGTGTGCTGCGTGGCTGTTTGGAGTTTGGTCACTGTGCCATTTCTTCTCTTTCCGGCAGGCTTGCTTGGAGGCTATGAGTTCTGGGGTGAACCAGCTGGCCCTCCTTACTGGTGTCTCTGTGGGGGGGTTTCTTCAGCGGGCGAGGGTGTTGGCGCAGTCCTCGGTCCAGCGTCTGAGGCTGTGGGCTATGGGTTTGCTTTCTGAATGAGCACCATGGTCTTTGAATTTAAAGCTCTATAACACCAAACAACTCCCCAAGGAATTCGATATATCCTCATGAAATATTATCCAACCTGGTGTAATATTAATTGTGTCTAAATGTACTGACGCTTATTTATACTCTACGTGAAGCGGCATATATTGATTGCAAGCGCAAGAGTCAGGATGTCAAGGTCAGTGAATAAAGCTTGCATATTAGTTACTGAGAAAAACTAAACTGTGCTATGGGAACTGGTAATTACCCAGGGCTGACATTCACTTAAAAAGGTTTTTTGCTCGTTATTCTACACTAAAGAGACCAGCAGGGTGCAATTCAGCCTTAGTCCTGCTTCAGTAAGTAGATTCAATCCAAACTACCAGGCCAGGTCCAATCCAGATAGGAAAGCAAACAATCACAGACTGGTTTCAGCCAGTTGGGTCCTTATTAGTGAGGGGTAACTTGATCCCTTTGGCACAGTGAGAACAAGGCCTATGCCTGGCCACAGTTAGTCCGGGCACTGTACTAATGAAAACAAAAAGGTGATATGATCAATATACATCATGCTTTGCTTAACCAAAACACACAAATAAACCCTGGAAAACACAGTTAGTATTTAATATCTAATACAGATATGTTGGATTCTCATTTTCCATTGCCTGTGAATGCGTTGGTAACTGGTGATCAGATCCCGTGCTCGTGGTTAGGTGCTGAACTAGCTTTAATTACTAAAAAAGGGTGTTTGGCTATTTCTAGCTAAGACAGAACACAGCACACAACAGACTCTCATGCAAGAAGAGTCCCTAGGCAGATCGCAGGCAACCCTCAGAGCAGCCAACCAATGCATTTATCTATTTTAGGAAAAAGTCTGTGCTGACACTGTATCTAACACAAGAATCACATGCAGGTGCACACCACATCAAGCATCAAATCCAGGCAAAGCCGGGAAATTTTGAACTATCATGAGTGCCTCCCTCTTTTAGCTGAAGTAGCTTGGGAAAAAGCCATAGCTTTAAAGACTCAGTCCTGGAAAATTTGCAACTGTGAGTTATTACATTGAAGTGGATTAGAAAAATATGAATACTTGAAAGACTCAATGCTGGGGAATTTGTAAGGACTGATCTATGGGTCTGGGAACCAGGGCACCTGCTCAAGAATTTAATAGTCAGCCTGCACCCACTCCTACGTTAAATCTGATTTGTTTCTGTGGAATACCATCAAAACAAAATATCTCTGCCTGTGTAACCCATCTAAAGTGCTAATCGTCACTGATAATAATAAAACACGAAACACTGGCCTTCACAAAATGTAATCCACAGAAACACAAATACCCAAAAATATATCAAGTTTATTCAATAAATATAAGACTGCAATTATATGAAGACATAGTAAATATTATACCAATAAATAACTCAAGCGCATCCTACACCACGCACACACAATCGTTCATACAAAACCATACCAATACATACTCAAACATCCCGCAAAATAAGGGTTCACAATTTTTTAATTAACCATATATACATACATGGAGACACAGTCCCCCTCTCCACATGTGACAATTAATAGCTCTGTCAAGTCAGTTGGAGTTAAGCACGTGAGTCAATTTCAGAATTAATCAACAAATGAGCAGACAGTTGATTCTACAATTCATCTTAGGACTTCAACTTTAACTCAACATAATAATGAATACAAAGGGTGAACAGCAAGTTAACAAGGAGATTCCAACACCGACGCGCGTTTCGGTGGGTGACCCCGGATTGGGTCTCACCTTCTTCAGGGCTCATAGATCACAAACAAACAAGAGAGGACACGCCTAGTAGGAACCAGAGAATTGACAAAGAAAATTCCCTGGTGGGTGGGCGATCAAGTGGCTCATGGCCAGAGCCACCGGGATCAATGGACAGTCCCTGAGTCAGGAAGAAGTAATTTCAATGACAATATCATCAACAGCAGGACCACCAATGGCACACATGAGCATCAGCTGATGCTCTCCCGTGAGAGACAAGGTATATGAAAGGGCTAACAGTCCACAATTTCTAATATGCCCCGTGATACGAACAGAGAGGTCCCAATCCCGACCAGCGTCTCAGGCTGGGACAGGATTTGAAGGTCCTAGCAGGATTCCCGTCTAGGATTTAGGGTTGAGATGTGTATATATTCATCCAATGGTCAGTGCCACGTAGTGCACAAGTAATCCAAGAGTCTCTACTGCTATTGAACAGCTTATTCGGATAATGCAACACATTAAGCTACCAACGCGTTTCAGAGACAGCCGTCTCCTTGCTCACAGTCAGGAAGCGGACACTATGCATGCCACTTATTGCTTTCACATACTGACAATAAACATGAAAGGGGGGCTCATTACAGAAACTGCAATACATTGTGCTTGTAAACATGAGCGCCATTTTGACCTGAGATCACTCATCATTTTACAACATATTGAGTGCTGTCACCCTCACTTGGTTTGGGAAATAAATGCAAATCAATTGACATTTTTAAATAAAATTTCTAAATTCACCTTATACCCAATGGTTTGGTATATCGTGGTAACATGTCCGAACTACATAATACTTTTCAAGTGCTTGATATGATTGAACTAGTGTTTTCCAAACGCTCGGCTAAAAACCTACAGTTTGAGGGGGTGACAAAGGAGCGAAAGATAGCTGGGGGATACCATAACAGTGGGCATTCAAGAACCCCTTGATACATGTGTACCTAATTGATACTCAAGTAGGGTTCATAACAGTGAAAAATAATAATACTACGAGTGTGTTATGCTGCAAATGCGACATACATAGCACTGTTCCCTCACATGTAATAAACTTTACGGTATAGATCTAAATCCATTATGAAAGATACATGTGTATTTGCAGGAATCATAGCCCACTGAATGGGTTACTGCTACTCTGTGTACAAATAATAAGTCCCAAGTGGGCCTACATGCAAGAAAGTCCATCTATGTCACTGTTGCATTTAGGCACATCCATGAAACGGAAGAGACTGTCATAATTGCTGCAATCTCTAGTGATGAAACCCTGAATAACACAGGAAGAAAGGGTATTACTACTTCATATTTACCATCAAAGGAGCATGATGTTAAGATCAAACAATCTTGCTATCACAAAATAATTTCATGTAAAGTTTACAGACTAAAGCCATGTATCGACAATGCCATTTGGATACCATGATTTGTGTTATCAGGAACTGTTTGATTTAGGATGTTTCCTTTGATAGAAAATTACTTCTTCCATATCAAAGTGTCAATCGAGTACAGGACTCAAGATACGTTAAAGCTCCTTTACTCTCCATCCTGGTGCGTAGGTCCTACAAATGTGATTTAAAACAGGTAGTGAGCGTCACTAGTCCTGACATGAAAAACAAGAATCATCCTAACTAAGTGTACTGCTAAATCCTATTTATAGTTAAAACCTGTTGGATATAGAGTTTGATAATTAATGATGTGTCTAGATGTTTATCTTCTGAGTGATAGAGTTCCGTTGCCCCTCTTTTTACACTGTTATTCTGTCCAGAAAATATAAAATTTGAGTAAACAGATATCACTGGAATGTTCAATGGAAAAATGTCTGGCCTCTGGGTATTGTTTGTTGACATTTGTAATGACCCGCAGGTGTTTCAAAATTTTAACTTTAGCATTGTGTATCATGCTGCTTATGTAATGTTTATTATCTGGACATTTTGAGGCAATATATGCAATAGTCTGAGTTACATGTTAGGCGTTGTCAGATTTCCAAATTCTATTTGATTCTTTTAGGGCCTAATTATGACTTTTGGCAGAGTGGTGGCGCGGCGGTGCCAACCCCCATGCCACCGCTCTGCCAAAGGTTGTTGCTGCCCACCTGCCAGATCACAACCAATTTAGTGGTCCTGGGGTGGGTGGCATGGTGGTCAAGCTGCAGTGTGTCTTTCAAAGGCAGCCGTGCCTTTGAAAGAGGCACTACAATGAGAATGCCACACGGGGTTCTTGCGCGGCATGGACTCGATTGTCCATGCCGTGCAGGAACCTGGGTTCATGCACAGAGGGGGCACATACATTCCCAGGCTGAGAGGGCATCGAGGGGCCTACGGGCCCCTTTGTTTCAGCACCACCAGTCTTTTCATGGAAGAAAGACTTCTATGATGCCACTGGCGGTCCTGAAACTAGTAATATGCACAGTGGTGCTGCAGCAGCACCACTCGCATATTGCATATCCCCTGACTGCCGCTCCACCACCAGGGAACAACAGTTCCCTGGTGGACCCGCAGACCAATAATGGTCTGACCGCCCAAGTCCTAATAAGGGGGTCTGACCACCGTGCCACCATGGGCCCGCTGGACTCATAATCAGGCTCTTGGTTTATTCAGTATATCTAGAGGCCTGCATTTGGTACACCTGTAGAAACCTCTTACAGAGCCATTGTTGGTTTTGTAGAGACAATATTCCGAAACAGCAGGTCCTATAGAGATTGCTCTTTCTAAAGGCTAGTCTTGGATGATTATCCAAGTATTTGGCAAGTAAATTATGCCAGTGTTTGTGAAAAATGCCTCTGGTCTTTGGGGTGATGTGGTGTATCTTATGAAATGTATAACTGGGGGCTCATATTTGGGCTTGGGTTTACTAACCAACAGTTTCTCCCTTTTAGTACTTTTAACTTTTTCCAAGGCTTTCTGTGCATTCTGTTTTGGGTAGCTGCTCTCATTAATTGTGCATGTCATGCACACTGCTTTTTACAGAAATTTCTCCCCTGAACTGCAATTTCTCCTTGCCCTCAGCAGTTCCGCATAAGGTATGCTTTGGATTAAATTACAGGAATGGCTGCTGGCTGCATGCAGTAAACTGTACCCTGCAGTTTTCTTGTGGTGGAAAATGGATTCTAATTTGTTGTTTGTAATCACCAAGTTTAGGTCAGGAAAATCAATAATATTTTTGTCAATGCTACTTGTGAATTTCAAATTCAAAGTGTTGGTGTTCAATATTTCTACAAATTCTCTAGCAGTTAGCACTGTACCTTACCAGATACAGAAAATATCATCAATGTGCCGAATCCACAGGACGGAAAGATGGATGTTCCTGACCACCTGTCCCTCCCACCTGTCCAGGTACAGACCTGAGTACCTGTGGGGAAATGGGTGCCCATCGCCATTTCCTGTGCTTGGCAATAGTCTTTCTGGTCAAATTGAAATTTGTTGTTTTTGAGGCAATATGCCACCATATCCAACAGCATTTCTGTATGTAAGGGGCAAGATAAGGAGTGTGCTTCCTGGAACTATCTGTGTGCTTCCAGGCCTAAGTCATGCGGTATGCAGGTGTACAAATTATTCACATCTAGGCACATTAGATGGTAATCATTCTCCCACGTTATGCCATCTATAATGCACCAAAAAAGTAACTTGTGTTTCTGATGTACGAGGAAAGATTCTCTACAGTCTTTAAAAACAGTCAACATACTAGAGGTGTTCTCTAATGGACTGCCCATTGAGTGTACAATGTGTCTACCCAGTGAGAACATGAGGTTCCTATGTAATTTGGACAGGAAGTACAAACCAGGAAATTTGGGAAATTCACACTTTAAAAATGGATATTCATTCCACTCCAATAGGCCCTGGTCCCGCCAGTCCTTTAGATAGTCATAATAGAGCTGCCTGGCTTTAAAGGATTCTTATTTACTAGATATTGTATAACTTGATGTGTCATTTAGCTGTCTGTGGCCCTCCTTCAAATATATATCTAAGGTAATCATAACTATGTTGCAACCCTTATCTGATTGCTTTTTACAATGTCATCATTTTTTCTTAGAGTTCTTTGATGGCCTCATAGTGATCGGATTGCAAATTTCCTCTGTCTTGTATTCTAATTTTTTGAAGGTTTCTTCTCAAACACAATAATGGCAACGTTGATTGTAAGAGATAAATAAGTGATGTCATAATAAATGTCAAAATTGACCAAATGGAGCATTGGGTCTTGAACAGTATCTTCCCCTTCATCCAAGTCACATATTATGCGTAAGAGATCAATATCCCTAATGTGTATGTTTTTGATGTGATGGTTTTGATCTGGATATTGTGTGTTGTTTCTGTTGTTTTAGGTCAAACCATCTTTTCAACTTTAATTTTCTCGTAAAGTGGAAAAGGTCGATGAGACTTGGGGCCAGATGTAGGTAAATCGATTTTACTGATTCTAAAATACCGAATTTTACCGAATCGGTATTTTAGAATCAGAAAATGGTATGTAGGAAAAAAATCGGTAAAAAATACCGATTCGGTAAAATTCGGTATCGGACAATCGGAACTTACCAAATCGGTATTTACAGAATCGGTATGTGGGCCAAAAGGCCCATAGGAATGAATAGGGAATACCGATTCGGTAAATACCGAATCGGTAAATACCGATTCGGTAAATACCGAATCGGAAAGCAAACAAAAGTGAAACTCAAGTAGGCAGCCAATCAGGTGCTACCACCCTCCCCCTCCCTACCAGGAAGTTGCTACAAAGGCAGCTGTAACTAATTAGAAGCTTCTGGAAAGGCAGTTGGAGCTGAGCAGAGTGCAGGAGCAGCAGAAAGGCTTTTGAGCAGTTTTAAAAGTGAAAAATGACAAGCAGCCAAGAAAAAGAGCAGCCTGAGAGGAGGAGGAAACTGAAATTCAGCAGCATGGAGCCACAGGTCCTTGTGGAGGAGGTGGTAAAGGTGCACCACAAATTGTTTGGCAGGCAGTCCCTCACTGTGGTTGAATCAGCCAAAAGAAAAATCTGGCTGGACATTATGGAGAAAGTGAATGCCGTGGGGGTGACCACCAGGGACATAGAGGACCTTAAAAAACGTTTCTATGACCTGAGGAGCCAAACCAAAAAGAAAATGGCAGAACATCATAAGCAGGCATCAAAAACAGGCGGAGGCAAGAACCCAGCACCCCCCCTGACTGACCTGGAGGAGATGGTGGCCTCAACCATAGAACCAGACAGCGTCTGCGGACTGGGAGAAGTGGACAGCTCGGCCAGAGCTAAAAGCAAAAAAGGTAAGACAAATGCACTGCATTCCCCCCAATACCAACACCCTTCCCTGTACCCTTAGTGGGTAAGTGAACCCAAGTCCAGTACTGCTAGCAATATACAGGGCCAATGCATGATGCGATATGTAGACAGGAAATGTAAGGACATGTTATACAGCACACCAACTGACTAGTTCATGTAATGACTGCATACAGAACATGGCCAATGTGATAATTATGTAATTGTAGTGACTGTGAGACAGTAGCGCTTAGCTAATGTACGCTCATATGTCCACAGGTGAAACGTCTCGCAGGCGTTCGCAGGAGGCTGAAGGGACACCACCTGAGAGGGAGGAGAGTCAGGATGCAGGACAAAGTACCCCCAACGTACCACAGGACAAAGCTGCATCAAGTAGCCATGCACCTGCCCAAGACACAGAAATGGCCCAAGAGTTGCTGGCGTCCCCTAGCAGATCTCAGTCCCCTCTCCTGCTGTCGTCACCAGAAATGCCTGCATCACAGCATGATGTGATACCCCCATCACAACCAGGCAGGAGGCATGTCGTGGCTCCACTCCCCGATTTGGAGTCCGTAGCAGCTGACATGGAGGGTGACGGACCACAGAACTTGCCTGTAGCAGTGAGCTCTGACACAACACACTCCAGTGCAGGGATGGGCCATAGTACTGCAAGACGCCGCAGAGTGCAAGAAAGGCCAGCAGATGCACCAGTTGAGGGTCCCAGTGTGTTCCTTGGTCTGGAGGGGAGCATGGTGTGGATACAAAGGATGCAGGGAAGAGCCATCCAGGCATGCCAACGACAGCTGAGGTCCCTGAATAGTAACATTGGAGAGATAGGAAAGGGCATCAGTGAGCTGGTACAGGTCAACAATGAGATGGCAGCAGGGATGCGGGTAATCAACAACTCGGTGCAGCTACTTGACCGCCAGGTTGTGCAGCATTGCACAGGCTGCAATCATTTTGCAGCAGGTGATTGGTGTGTACTGGCGGGCCCCTCCACTTTTATGGAGGCAGCAAAACCTGCTGTTCCACATGCCAAAGGTGCACTCCACAATGTTTCTAGTTGTTTTGTGTGCCCTGTTGTATCTTCTCTGACTTGGTGTTGTTGGGTTGAGGTAGGGTGTGAGGATGAAGGACCGGAGGGCATATGCACTGTCCCCTATTAGTAAGAAGAAATTAACATTAATCACATGCTCACACACATCCACCTGTGATACTATTAAAGTAATTTTCACACAGTGTCTCACCTAGCAAGTATCCCTCACCAAATTCCCCCGCAGGTAGGCGTGCGTAGATCCCACTGTTTTGGAAGATGTAGGAGTCATGGGTACTCCCTGGGAATTTGGCTACTATGTCAGTGATCACGTATTTTGCATCACAGATCACCTGTACATTTATGGTGTGGGCGGATTTACGGTTTCAATAAATGTACTCTGTGGCAGCAGGTGGGCATAATGGTATGTGGGTACCATCAATGCAGCCAATGATGTTAGGGAACTGCGCCATCTCATAGAAGTCTGTCTTTGTCCTTAACAGTTCTGAATGCGTTGCAGGGAAGCTAATGTAGTGCTGCATTCTCTGCAACATGGCATCAAGGAATTTTTTAAAGAAACGGGACAGACAGCTCTGGGACACCCCACCTACCGCAGCAACCACACTCTGGTAGCTTCCAGATGCAAGCAGATGTAGGCTGCACAGCACCGGCACATGGGGTGGGATGGCGTGCGCCCTTGGGGTAGGATGGTCCAAAAGTGGGTGTAGGTCCCTGATGAGGTCCATAATTGTTTGTGGGGCCAGCCTGTACCTCTGTAGGATCTCAGGCTCAGTGAGCTGGAATAGTGTGATCCTCTGCCTATACACCTGCTCCTCCTTCCTCCAGACCCTCTCTCCTTCTGCCTGGAGCCGTAGCCGCCTCGCAATGACATAGAATGCCGCCATTCTGGTGAAAGTGGTGCATTTTGGGGCCTTTTTTATAGCCTGCACCTGGTTACCACCTGATTTCAATCCATGGTAAATACAGACTCTTAAATACCGAATTTCATGCAAATTCGGTATTTAAAAGGGGACCTACATCTCGAAATTCATTTTTACCATTTCTTATTTACCGAATCAGTAAATTTACCGATTCTGTAATTTTACAGATTCGGAAACTTTACCGAATCGGTAAATATTCCGAATCGGTAAAGTTTCCGAATCGGTAACTTTACCGATTCTGTAAATTTACCTATTCGGTAAATATACAGATTCGGTAACGTTACCAATTCGGTAACTTTACCGATTCGGTATATTTACCGAATCAGCTACTTTTTGGTCCCCTACATCCCGAATGCCCAATACCGGTCGGTAATGGCCGAAATTACTGAATTTCGGCCGTTACCGACCGGTATTGGGCCACCTACATCTGGCCCTTGGTGTATAGGTCAAAGTGGTGGTTGGACAGAATGTTAACCCTAACAATAATACTTCAATTTGTGCTTTACAAAGAGTAAAATTAGAAAGATTTACCAAATTGTTCTTCAAATCCATTACTTCATTGTTGTTTGGCCCCTCATTCAAACTCACTTACATTGGCATCACAGTCCTGCATCTCTACCAGTGTGGTTATAAAATCAACGTCTCTAATATTGAGTTCATCCAGAGCAGGGGTGTCCCAGCATGGTTGACTCACCTCTGTGAGCTGCTGTATTGGTTTGATAACAGTGGCATGAAGAGCATGGTACCCATGTCTGAATAAGATCACCCCTGGGAACTTTTACTCCATCAGTTAGGGACTGGCCGGGAGTTTCCCACACGCAGGCTGGTGTCAGGCAAAAATGAGGCATCCCAGTAACCACCTCAGAATAATTTCTGGACCTGCGTAAGAAATGAAGAGGACTGGTCCTATTGTCTGTGACCTGAACAGAGCCCAGAAGACTGAACCTGTTCTCTCTCTTGTATCCAGGACAAAGAAGTGACCTTCAAGGTTCATAAGGCTTACCTCTTGCTCACGATACCATGAAACAACATGCTGCAACTGCCTAACTGACCAGTCCTAAACGACCATACTCTAGACCCTGCTGTTGGCCCAGCTGGAGTGAGTTTCGACCACAAAGTCCTGTTTCCAAAGTCCTGAACCTTTTTCAGGTGTTAAAAATATACTTACTCCTCCTAATTTTCCCTGGGACTTAGAAATGTTTTGCCAATTGTTTGCTCTCAGAACCGATTGAGGCCAATCTGACAAAGGAGAGTTACCACTGGGGCAAAGATTCAGGTTGCTCGAACTCTTAGGTTTTTCACAACAGCAAATCAGATACAGCATGACCTCGCAGAGAAGCTATCCAGCCTTAAGGAGCTTCCTTTGGCTGAAGGTTGCAGCCTTGCCCTGCTGGAAGAATCTGAAATCCAAAAAGTGACTAAATCCAAAGGTAGAAATCTTCACCAGGTCAAGGCACAAAAAGTATGAAGCAGGCTGGGGATTGTGAAATTAAAAACTCTTCTGATCAGATCTTTGCTACGGCTTTACTGAGAACTTGTTCAGTTGCTATATGATGACAAGGAGCCCTTTCTGACCACAGCCTGCTACCTTGCTATGTGACGATTTTTTTATTGCATTTTAGAGACTTTAGGGCCTATTACGATGGAGGTCGGAAGTCTCCAACCTTTGGTTGGAGGCTTTCCGACCCCCATTGTGTTCAATGGTCAGCTATACAGGCAGATGATAGGCGTTGGGATGGGTTCCTGCTCCGCCCCCAGCTACACGAACCTTTGCGTTGGCTGGTGGGAGGAGCAGGTAGCCTGGGCCAGCACAAACTCTATGTGGAACAACAAAATTAAATCTTGGCATCGGTACGTCGATGATCTTTTTATTGTATTTGAACGGTCAATAACAGAGGCTGAAGCATATAAGAATGTGCTAAATGATAACGATGTTAATCTAAGATTTAATGGTGAGATAACTACATCTAGTGTGAATTATCTAGATCTTACTGTGTACATTGAAGAAGGACACTTGTGTACTAAACTGTTTCGCAAAAAGACCGCAGGGAACTCTACTCTGTTCTCAACTAGCAGCCACCCTAAAAAACTAGTGGATAGCATACCATTTTGTGAGCTATTAAGATTGAAAAGGAATAACTCTACAGAAGAAGAGTTTCAAAAATCTGCCAAACTATGCTTAGATCGCTTTAAAGTCCGGGGCTACAAGGAGGGGGTTTTAAATCAGGCTCTCACTAAAGTGAATATTCGTACAAGAGAGGACTTACTAAAAGACAAAACTAAAGAAAAAACAAAAAAAAAAGGGCTTTTAGAATGATTACAACTTTCTCAGAAAATGCAGGGCAGGTGAAAAAAATCCTCTGCAAAAACTGGAATATCCTGCTTACGGATAATGTCATCAAAGATGATCTTCCATCGAATCCGATGGTGACATTTCGCAAAGCCAGAGCTCTAAAAGACCAATTGGTCCATAGTCATCATATGTCAAAAACTGTAACCCCGAATCAAATACCATTAAAAGGATTCTATCCTTGTGGCCGGTGTAAGGCTTGTTAAATCAGCAAAAGGACTTTGACATATAACATTCCAGGTCTTAAAATGCCTAAGAAAATTAACAAATTTCTAACCTGTACCACCCCTTACGCTATATACTGTCTGGTGTGCCCTTGCGGGTTACGATACATTGGCAGCACAATTAATCCTGTGAAACTTCGCATATTAGAACACATGCGTGCCAAACATAACATTGATGAATCGTACCCAGTCGCAAGACATTTCAATAAAGTTCATGGACATAATAGGGATCTATTAGCCTACTTTTGCCTAGACAGTGTCTTAGCACATCCTAGAGGGGGAGATCGATTACAGAAATTAAGACGTCTGGAATCAGGTTATATAATAGATTTGCAGAGTAAAAATCCCACAGGTTTAAATACCAATGAAGAACTGGCAGTACACCTGACATGAGTTGAATGGTTGATAAACTGGTTATCTTGATTGCTTCTTGTTTAATCTGAGTCGTGTTCTAGATGCATTATAATTATATTGGATGCTAATATCTTTTTTGTTTTGGTTTGTATGAAAGTAATCAAAAGTAAATGTAAAATTCTTTTTGGTCTAGGATGCACTTTATAGAGGAATCACCGCCCATCTATGGGCTTTATGAATTGCTTAGTGCAATATAGCCCATCCAGGGCGAGATACCAACAACAAGGATAATTACACTGTAATGAATTATCACTTGAACACAATGCATATAAGAATTTAAAACATGTAAAGAATGTATTTATACTTCTGAATGTTTCGTTTTGTACAATGATTGCAAAGTACAAAATGGCGAAGGATATAGAAAACATCAGTCCTCTTTCTATGATACCTTCTATTCTGTGCATGACCAATGAAATGTTAAATGCAATGGCGGCGTGTTCGAAAATCACAATTGATGAAGGCTAAGTGCCGAAACGCGTCTTGTTTGTGCTGGGTTGACAATAAACAACACTGGTATTGTTTGACCCCCCCTTGTGAGTGCTGTTTCTTGTTCATGGATTGAACGTTAAAGAGAACTTGGGAGCAGTGATTTGATCGGCGGGTGCACCCCCGCCTAAAGAGCACCCGCTCGGGAGTGCAGCAGGCTGGTGGACTTGGGAGCTGGATACAAATATATATATACAATATTTTTACAAAATACGGACATATACAGAAATTCAAAAAAACATCAAGAGGACATTCAAAAAAGTTTACAGATAAATCATGAACCTTATTTTCTGGTTCAAAAGCCCACTATCATTTCAAGTCAGGGATGTTAATCCAACCATTATATCCAAACATTCCCTATAGTCGGGTCACCAACTATAAGTATATAGGAGTTTTTTAAGGATGAATTATTTCTCCCTCCATTGGTATCGAACTCCTTTTTTATACTTTATATCTAATTTCATTTATCTTATGTTGATGCCGTAACAATGCAGTCGACGCGTTTCAGCCTCTGTTGAATTCCAGGCTTCTTCAGGACTTTAGGGCAATTTAAAACATATAATTCCTACAAAAATAATGTACCTAATTAATAATACTCTAATACATACAACACATACAACAAGACCAAGGTCGTAATTATGTACACCTATAATAGTAGAGTGTAATACCTCGAGGTATATGGCAATCAAATTTGACACCCAATGTGCGCAATCATTTCCACCACCAATTACTAATAACCAATAAAAAGAACAAGAAAAAGGAGGTGACTACAAATCAAAAATCACCACGTGGGTAGCTATAAAATTCTAATAGTGTCTAAGATATTTAAAGGATCCTGCCACAAATGCCGTCAATATCTAATCAACAAGTACCTCTTTTCCTTCCTTTCGGTTGGAATCCGCAATTTAATCCAGGGATTCTTTCTGTAATTTAAGTACCACTGTGGGAAATAACGGAAAGAAAACACCAACAACTTTAAAACCTAATCAAACTATCCGTCTACGTGAAGCATATAAACTTCAAAGAAACAGGACTGATCAATTTCCTCAATCACTGTCAACCGTGTTCTTCTGGGAGACTCAAGCCATCTCTGTCAGCTACCACATATCTACAAAAGGAACGCGGTATTGAATGTAAATACCCAAGTGCTCTACTCACACTGCCAAATAAAAAGAAAATAAGAGAAGAAACCTAAGGACATGGTGTTTATTACACGTCCATAAGACCACTATATGCTGTATTAGTTACGCGTCCCCATGTGTGCAACTTGCAGTGCAGATTAAAAAAGATTTGTAGCTCTAGAGTGAAACTCCGGGACGCGATGACACATACACGTTCCCTTTATACGGCTGGCAATGCCGACTTAGACCCAGAAACCCGGGACACTGACTAAATTACGCACATGCGCTTCCGTTGCTCGCCATGTGATATAAAGTGAGACAGCGAGAGATCAAACCGGTGCTTACCCAATTCGCAGTGCGGACGAAAAAAGATTTCCCCTTCGTATCTCAGGAATCGCAACTCATCCAGTTGTCCTAACTTTTTAAGGCGGTCTTGCGTTAGCTCACCCTGAGCAGACACAAATGTAGGACCAACACTGGTCTCATGATAAAAATAAAAGCAGGACTAACATTGATTTCGGCCCAAATGGAATCATTATACAACCATACATTACACCCTACAGACCGTGAATGGTTATAGCAGAATTCAAAACTTAGTAACTGCCTACACCAATTCAGGTTATCTTTTCATGGAAATATTTCTAACAAAAGTGTAAGTAAAATAACGGGGTTGGTTTCATGTCATATTTAAAGAGCCCACCTCTTTATTTCCATTCAACTAGAGAGTGGTTAGGTTTCATAGTAGGGGCGAATACCCACTATTCTCAAATTAATTTAATTTTACAGGTCCATCTACTTATCTATAATTCACAATTAAAAAAACAAACACAAATAAATAAGAATAAGGAATCACTAAGGGTGCAGGTGTCTATTAATAAAAAAGTCTATATAATCCAGTGTGTTGCCAACCCCTTACATTCTTGTTACTACTTATATCAAACCCATCAAAAGGTTTAATTACATTATCCATAAATCAACAGTTCATGACCTCAAACAATATAGCCTTTTTTTTAGAAATAGTTACACATTGTCATCAAAACAGAAAAACAGAATTCATGATATCAAGTCGAATCAAATTTTTAGTTGAACGGTTTTTGTTCTATCATTGCAAAAGAGACCACATTTCATCCCTATGATTCAGGCATATTCTAGAGGTTTGATTTTTTTCGATCATTCTTGCCTCCAATCTATTTAGTCTGATTTCTGTCTCTCCTTTACTGGCATTGGTTACACTACACAACACCGACCATTCTATATCTCTTTCGGAATGGCCGAAGCCCCTGGGGTTTTGCATTTAACTCTAGATTTGTGTTGTAAAATTCTTGTTTTCACAATTTGTGTCCTTTGGCCAATATATACCTTATTGCACGGGCATTTAATGCAGTAAATCAAGTTCTTTGAATTACAATTTGAAAAAATCTTTTGGGTATGTGTGTGTCCATTTATCACTATTTCTTTAGTGTCTTTCGTTAATTCACACGCCAAACAATTTTGACGCCTATAGTGTCCAATTACGGGAGGTAATCCTAATAGTTCTCTTGTCCCTTTAGAAGTTGGCGGTGTAGTGACACTTGCTCTTACTAACTGGCTCCTGATGTTCTTTCCCTTTCTAAAGGCAAATAAAGGTTTCGATATCCCAAGTTCTTCTATTATTTTCCAGTTTTTTTGGATTATTTTCTTGACTTTATTAGCCCTAGGGTCATAGGTCAAAACACATGTCAAAGGGGTGTCCTTATCTTTGTTTTTAGGTATCAAAAGCGTTTCCCTCGGGGTATACCAGGCTCGTTTCAGAGCTGTTATTACTAATTTTTTAGGGTATCCCCGGTTTATCAGTTTGTCTGTGAATTTTTCTGCATTACAAAAATATTTTTCCTTACTGCTACAATTCCTCCGGACCCGGAGGAATTGACCGTAAGGCAAATTTTATTCAAGAGTCCGCAGGTGACAACTTGTAAAATGTAACAGGGTGTTACAATCAGTAGGCTTGGAATATAGGCTAACACATAACTTGCCCTCTTCATACTGAATAAACACATCCAGAAAGTTAATCTTTTCTTGATCACTCGTAATTGTGAAATTAAATTCTTGTGTTCTGCCATTAAGCCAACTGTGAAATTCCATGAGTTGGGATTTATCTCCGTTCCAAATCATGAAGATATCGTCTATATAGCGACACCAAAACTCCACATGATGTTTAAATGGGTTGGTGTCGCTATATATCCACTTCAGTTCAAACTGTGACATAGCCAGATTGGCTATTTCGGGCGAAAAACTGCACCCCATTGCTACTCCAGAGATTTGGAGAAACAAATTGTTTTTGAAATTAAAGAAATTATTCTTTAAGCACAATTTAGCAAGAGCTAAAATAAACCTGGTAGGGATTTGGTGTGGTCGATCTCTTGAATCAAGAACATGCTTCATTACTCCTAATGCCTCATCTTGAGGTATGTTGGTGTACAATGATTCGATATCAAAGGTGGTAAGTATTTGTTTCTCTTGGTTATAATTTAACCCTTCCACCTTTGATATCAAATCCATTGTGTCACGGACAAAAGCCGGTGTCTTCTTAACTAGAGGGAGCAAAAAGATGTCTACATATTGGGCTAGTGGTTGTAGGATCGAGCCACACGAAGCCACAATAGGTCGACCCAGAGGGTCTGTGAGAGACTTGTGTACTTTGGGAAGTACATAGATATTTGGGACTTTCTTTTTGTCACTATTCAAAAACTCAAATTCATTTTTACAAAGCCAGCCAGCATCTATTGCTTCCTGGGTGATCATTAAAATCTGAGATTTAAGTCTAGGAGTCAGATCATTTTCCAAAGGTCTATAATGTTGTAAATTAGACAATTGGTTATTGGTTTCTTGTTCATATTTTGAAGTGTCCCACAGGACAATTCCCCCTCCTTTATCCGCCGGTTTTACTGTTATAGCAGAGTTATCAGCAAGATTTTTTAACGCTATAATCTCTGTCTTACTACAGTTAGTATTAAAGAAACATCTTTTGCTTTGTAGTTCGTCTAGTTCAGGTAACACGTGATTTTCAAAAATTTTAATCTCGGGTGGTAACAGCACACTTTCAGGTAGAAAGTTAGATTTATTTTTAAAACCACTCATATTATTCTGTTGAATACTTTCCCACTCCAGAAAGTAGGTTTTTAGTCTAACTTTTCTCAAGAAATTTAGTACCTCTATTTTTTTGTCTATAGGATCTTGTAACCTAGTTGGAACAAAGGTGAGTCCTTTAGCTAAAATCGATAGTTCATCTTTGGTAGGAATGTAATCAGACAAATTATAAATAGGAATATTTTCTATCTGTCTTTCAGAGTTTATACCTTGGTTTACCGCCTGTATGTTCTGTTCCGTGTACGGAAAGGTTCTGCTTCCTGATTCTGGTATTGTGGTGTTTGTTGGTACGGGCCTTGTGGTGGATATGTTTCTTCCTGTTAGTTGAAACCTCTCCATCTTGGCCACCCGCCCCATGGTCTGAACCTTCCTCTGCCTAAAAAAGGCGGTCTGGATCTTGGGTACTGTGGATATTGATAATATCCGCTATTTGAACCTTGACTAGAATCTGAAGATGTATCAGAAAATGTAATGAATTTGTTTCTGGATCTTCCCCTATATTGTAAATTTAAGGAATTGGGATTGTTATTGACAAAAAAGTCGTCTTTCAAAAAGGGATATACCTCGTCCAATTTGAAGTTTTTGATGTCTCTAGCCACTTTAGTAATTTTTAAATTGGTGTTATAAATTGCGAAGTCTGAGATGGTTTTATTCGCTACTTCTAACAATTTTTTGGCATCCTTGATTGTACTATCTCCAAGGATTTCTTGTTCCAATTTTTCTATTTCTCGTAGTTCTTCCTCATTTAATCTTAGCGCTGTCTCAACAGCAAGGGCCATCCAATCGATGGAACATTTTGTACCAACTCCTCCGAATCGATTCAAATAAGTTTTATCATTTGTAAAGATTACCGGAATATTTTTGACCTGTAGGCCAACCGGAATCGTATTGTTTTTTAAGTGTTCTGAAAGTACTTGAGCATGCAACTGTGTTCTGATGTTTTTTTTCTTAAGTTGTTTTAATTTTTCTATTTTATCGACATTGGTAGCTTGGGATACTACTTTATCCCCACTCAACAGTGATGGGGTTTTAGAGAGTAGTGCACTTATCTCTTCTTCGCTATAAGTCACTGAAATAGGTTCGGACATTTCTATTGGTGTATTACGATGCACAGGTTCCGGCATGGTTTTCATGCCAGACTGTCCGACATAGAATGTTTGAGGGCCCCCAGCAGGGCCCCCATGTGTGTGCGGCCTCTGGTTGGGGGCTTACGGTGCCCCCTGTTGATCCCTGCACCCCATGGCAGGCACCTTGAGGTGCCTGCCACAGGGTGCAGGGATGAACAACACCTCCCATTTCCTTATGGAAGCATGTATTACAGCTGGTTTACTGCTGTAATGCATGCTCCCATAAGGAAATGTCAAAATGCGACCAAACAGTGTTTGGTCGCATTCTAATGAGGCTGGCGGGATTGCCGACCAGAGGTCGGTCACTCCCGTTTATGAGACGGTGTTGGGCGGATGCAAGTCCGCCCGACATTGTAATCAGTCCAAAGGTAAAATTTCTAGCTGGGCTGAACCTGGTTGCTGTGTCTGACCGGAGCTCCATCACAGTCAGCCTTGACTTGTGCCTAGGTACCAGTCAAGCGCAACCAGATTACTGCAAATGGTTCTTAGTGCTTTTGGTGCTATTTTCCTATATAAACAACTTTAAACATTCCGGATTCCCTTATTGGATTTTTGTTGTTTTCATTCAAGTTTATTAACTAATATTTACGATTTTTCCTATGTTACGTTTTGCCAGCATTACATTTCAAACTCCAAGAACAAGGTAGAGAGAAAGAGGTTAGGGATGCCATGGACTCAGCCTCCTTAGCAAGTTACGTAAAAACAAAAAAAATCCACCCTTCATTCAAGAAACACTTCACTCAGTGAACAAATATTCTTAACCTTTCAGTGATTGCTATCAGTGTTTCCAAGGAAAAGATACTGATTTCCTTTATGGAAAATGATAAGTTCTCTTAAAATAACCCTCACCCACCAAAAAGTCCTTTGGCAGGATGCTTCATCATCTGGTTCTTCTCGTCCTGCTGCAGGATGGGGCGTGCTATGACAGATGGAGATGTGGGAGCACGTATCGTAAAGTGAATACTATGTGATATTTGTGCAAGTGAAAGAATCTGAAATATTAGTAAGGTTAAAAAATAGTGAGATTAAAAAATACCTGGTTATATGGACCCTACACTTTATTAATTCCTATAGCTGGTATCATTACAGTGGGGGTTGGAGAACTACACACTATGATGAGCGAACTTCTCCCTGGTCTACATGTTTCAAGCCTTTCCCTAGGCTTTTCTTGAGGACCAGAAATAAATAATCCCTCTAACCACTCTTGGTTATCTTACCAGGTGTGCCTGAATAGTTTACAGGTATAATGACGTTAAGCATGCATCAATACAATACCCATTCGGTATGACTTTTCTATGCAATACTTTCGTAGCTTAATTAAAGCCTCCTGAGCTGTTCACTGGAGGGGAGAGGCGCTTGTAGTTAAAGCTGCTCTCTCACCTATGACTTGGCTGCCCATGGCTCCGACGAACAAGCATTACATTTCTACATCTCATTTGGGTTACAAGCCTTACTGAGGGGTGACTTATTTATATTTAAAAGCAAGGTTTTTCCCTGTCATATTGTTATTTTGATAAAGTCAGAGTACATTAGTAGTCCTAAAACCATGTTTTCCATGTCACACTTGTGAATGACACAATAAGTACTGCAGTCCGCAGGTGATATTTAACTTTTCCTTACTATGGTTTAGTTTCTACACCATACCTTACAAGTACGTTAAATAGGCCAATAGGGAGTAAGCCAAATTTTACATTTTTACACGTCTAAGCATATATACTAGTAGTAACTTTATAGTTTTAGATGTAAGAGTTTCCACCCAAACATGTATACGGGTAGAGGTTCATACTCCTAATGCTGGATGAGAAACTCTGATCAAAACTATTCATTCTATCTTAAGTGTGGAACACACTTAACCTCGATGCACTGTTGGTATTTGTGGTTCAACACGAACAACACTTGGTTAAACAGTTTATGCAAAAATAAACATCAATCTTATTTCTGTTTCTACTCTTCAAATTTACTTCACAAAATTACAGAAAACTCTCATGTTATGTTTCAACATCAACATAAATTCAATTTACAAAAAAATCATATCACAAGTATTAAACATCCGATGACGGTTAATCTTCTCTGTACCCAATGCATTTCGAGCTCGTGGAGCTCTTCATCAGGGGCCTGAAAACTTAAATGAACAATGTATCAGATTTCTCATAACAAAAATGTCAAGAATTCTCAAGAAATAAGATTGATGTTTATTTTTGCATAAACTGTTTAACCAAGTGTTGTTCGTGTTGAACCACAAATAGCAACAGTGCATCGAGGTTAAGTGTGTTCTACACTTAAGATAGGACTTTACAGTAGGCACGGTTAGGTGATTTTAAACATAAGCGTGCAACTGAGGTAGCTACCTCAGTTGCTACCTCAGTTGCACGCTTATGTTTAAAATTCATACAACTTCATTGAGTTGTTTAAAAAATTTTCATTTATAAAATTTGGTGTGCCCCTCTTAGTCATTTAATACAAAACTATTCATTGCCATCTATAAATAAAGTGCTACCAGGCATAGGCAAACATCTACACTTGCAGAGGTCTCTGCACATATATTTCCCTATATGAATACGGCAACAAAGACTTTCAGCCGTTTGTTTGGTCTTCCCAGACCTTTTTGCCTTTTCCCCTCCTGTTTGCTGGAATGTGTTATGTTGACTTTACGCCTGCTAACCATTGCTAAAGTGCTTGTGCTCACTCTTTTTAACATGGTGCAATTGGCTTACACCCAATATGTACATTTAATTACATATAAGTCCCTAGCAAAGTGATACTGCAATTACACATGCCTGGAAATTAACTGCTACGAGTAGGCCTGCAACAATGATTGTGCCACGCACATAAGTAACTCTTTAAACATGACTCGGGCCTGCTATTATAACCTATGTGCAGTTAAACGCTGCCATTTCTACTGGGCAAAATTAGCCTTTGTCAGGACGAAACCTTCCTTTTTAAGATATATGTGTACCCACTAGAGTATACCCTAAACAGCACTTAGGGCGGGGTGCAGTGTATTAAAAAAGTTGTACTTGTACTTTTAAGTTTTACATGTCCTGGTAGTGAAAAACTCTTACATTCATTTTTACTACTGCAGACGCTACCTCTGACGTTAGAAAACATTGGGTTACATTATTAGATTTAATATAAGTGATAACTTTTGGTTGGGGAGAGGTAGAAAAGTCTTGCTTGGTCTCTAATGAATTGTAGTTTAAAATCCTCTTTATTGGTCAGATTTCAAGTCACAATTCTGACAATTCTGAAAATGAACCCTTTGGAAAGTTGCCATTTTCTTATCCTAACCATGAGGTGCATGCTGCCAGTGTCCAGGGTCACATGACTAGGTTAGGTTGGCAGTTGTTGATTGTGTAGTACTCCCAGACAGTGTAACAAAGGGGGACCCTTTGTTGACAATATGGGCCATCCTGTGAGGATGGCATGGTGGAGCAGTTTCTTTACCCACTTACACTTCAAAGTGACTGCCTCAGCACACTCACAAAGAACCTGACAGCAGGCTTTTGTCACTCCAGACATCTTTGGGCCTAATCAGGAGAAGGAAGAACATTCAAGAACCAGGTGTTGGGAAAAGTCTTGAAGTTTCTCCTTCTTCCAAGCTGGCATTGGGTATAAATATCACACCCTAAGGCCAACTCTTCAGTACATTTCTGAACCTGTGGCCACTACCAAAGAAGGACTGCCCTGCTGCCAGAGGGCTGCCCTGCTGCTTGAGGCCTACCCTGCTCTCCTAGAAGGAAGATTGGACCTGCTCCCTTCATCCCAGGCAGAATGACTCCAAGGGCCTGGTGGTCTTCTGTTCTGAGATAGAGGGACACAACAAGTTCCAGAGGTTGGTGTGCAACTGCTTTGGTGATGGCTGCACTAAATTGCCTCAACCTGCAGCTGGACCTGCCTGAACCTTGCTGGCCTCTGCTGGAGTGAGTTCTTGATCGCCAAAAGGTGCCACCCCAGGTCCTGGACCCTTGGCTGACATCAGTCATCAGAGTACTCCTCCCATGAAGAATAGAGAATTCCTGAAATTTTAGATTCTTGGGATTGGAAAACAGCCCATTTAGGCTGTGATCTCGCTGATCGCGATGATTGCCAATACAAAGCTCTGGTGGATCGAACTCTTTGTGCTACAGCAGACACCAGTGACTACCAGCAATGAGAGATCTGCATTTTGTGCTACAGTGATGATTTCCCACGGTGACTGACAGACTGAAGCTTCAGCAACAGTTGTCTGCGATGTCTGATAGGATCTTTGCACTGCAGTACTGACCGCCCATGACAACCAGCCTGCTCTTTGTGCTACAGTGATGACCATCACCAACGTTCTCCTTGCAGCCTCCTTCACTACGAGCTGGACTCTTCGTGTCAGACTTTAAGAAAATAACTTTTTCAGCAGGACTAACCTGTTCCCTAAATGTGGCAGGCGCTTCATAGCGGTATGCCTGAACTTCTGGCTTCCCCCCAGTCTAGCACAACCAGATGACTGTGAGTGGGGCTTTGTGCTTTAGGGTGTTTTATGTACCTAAAACCTTAAATTGCATATCTATGGTCCTACTGATTGGATTTCTTTTTGTTTTGGCTTCATTTTATATATTACATTTTAGTATAGTCTTCTAAATTGGTGTGGGATTTTTCTTGTGGTGTGTTTTCACATCATTACTGTTTGAGTCCTGCATAACTACTTTACACGTTGCCCCTAAGTTAAGCTTGACTGCTTTTGTGCCAAGCTACCAGAAGGTTAAGCACAGATTAATTTAACGACTTTGGGGTTTGACTCTGATTTTGTTGATTTTAGTACTCTGGTCAATTTTACCACTGCAATTCAGTGCTGAAGTGCATATGCTGTTCATGTAAAGTGTGTTTATGGATTGGTGTTTCTATGATTGGCTGAACCATTTGCAGTCATCTGGTTGCGCTTGACTGATACCTAGGCACAAGTCAAGGCTGACTGTGATGGAGCTCCGGTCAGACACAGAAACCACTTTCAACCCAGTTAGATATTTTACCTTTGGACTTAGAGGGTGATTACAATGTCGGGCGGACTTGCATCCGCCCAACACCGTCTCATAAACGGGACTGACCGAACTCTGGTCGGCAATCCCACAGAAGCAGCCTTTCAAAGAGTTCCCAGACCTGCCACTGCAGTATCTGCGTGCAGTTGTGATTGCCATGTCGGCCTGGCAAGTGCGCCCACTTGCCAGGCCCTAGCCTTCCCTTTTCTTACATGTAAGGCATCCCTAAGGTAGGCCCAATGTACCCCTGTGGACAGGGTGCAGTGTAGGTGAAAGGCAGGACATGTACTGATGTGTGTGACATGTCTTGGTAGTGAAATACAGTGTGTTTTGTTTATCACTATGGAAAGGCTATCTGTCCCATTGGATAGAACGGGATTCTACTTGTAATATTTTACTAGTATATCTTCCCATTATGACAAGATAAAGAAAAGGAGTATAGAATGCTTGAACTCATGATGTAGAAATGCATCTTTTAGTAAAGATGATTTTTGTGTTCTGTGTTTGCACAGTGGCCTGTGGGCACCGAACTCAGCACCGCCTCACTTCACTCCGGCACCCTGGTCTCAACAACAACGTAGCTGCACGCTGACCTCAACACCAGTGACCACACCGTGGTTTGGGGGCACCGCTTGTAAGTCACACGATATAATGCCCCGTCCCATACAGCAGTCTGGGCCGACCAACACCAGTTCCCATCAACCGACATGGCTGTTGCACCGTGACCGGTCAGCATCACCAGGAGCACCGCCTCAGTATATCCCGCAGCCTTGGTCTCACCGCTGCCACTGGACAACCGACACTGAGCCGCTGCCTGCACCATGACCTGAGGGCACCGCGCACTGCTCCGTTTCACATCACAACTGTGACAGTTGCCACAACTGGCCTGCACCAACGTGATCTGCCACAGCCTAAGGTACTGTTTACGAGTCTGCTGACACTATGCAGGTCCACACCGATGAGGTCAGCCAAAGCTGTTGGATTCTGTTGTTCTCAGCACCATGGTAGCCTCGGACAGAGCTACCGATCTCATGGAACTGCATTTTAAAGTCATTCTTGCAAAGTGCATATTTTGTATTACTGTATGTTGGCTTTTTATTGTTTTGGTCTTGTTTGCTAAGATAAATATTGGTTATGTTTCTAAACTGGTGTGGTGTCTGTTTGTAGTGTTTTCACTGTATTACTGAAGGTTATGTGCAAATGGTTTACACACTGCCTCTGCGATAAGCCTGACTGCTTGTGCCAAGCTACCAATAGGGTAACCAGATGTTACTTCAGTAGTGTATCCCCCTTATCCTGACTAGAAGGAAGGATACCTATTTGGACAAAGGTGCAAACCATTGCCAACTAGAGACCCTCATTACTAGCAAATGGTCTTTGCCCTCTCAATCCAAAACCCCATTTCCAAAAAGGGGTTTGTATGCTTCCCTTACAGAGCTGCTGAACCAAGTCACATGACGTTTTCAGCTTTATGGTCCTGAACCAGGTTTTTCGGAACCAAGGTGCTTTTTTTCACCCCACATAAATAGGAATACCATGGATATGTTATTTATTAGGTGTGATAAATAGCACCTATTATGATGTTCTAGGGAATAACATGCCCGTTGAGGTGCTTATCGCACTAAAATCTGCATAGGTAATACGGTACGCTTTCACCTGATAAATTCCAGCACGTTTCACCTGCCAAAATGTAATGCGGGTGAGCTAAATTACCGCATGTGGTGAATGTCACACAACTCGTAATAAAACACAGGTTATATAGGAACTAAAAACACCAGAAACTTGTAATAATGGCCTACCTTAATAAAGGATTTGCATGGGTAACCAATAGAAGATCAATTTATGTTCAATTAATCAATCAGGGTTTTTTAAAAGCGCACTACTCACCCGTGGGGGTCTCAAGGCGCCAGGGGGGAAGTTCCCGGTCATCCAAAAAGCCAGGTCTTGAGGCTTTTCCTGAAGTTGTGCAGGGTAGGGGAGGATATCATGTTACTGGGAGCTTGTTCCAGGCCTTGGCTGAGACATAGGAGAAGGCTCGTCCGTCTGCTCTGGTTCTGCGGATGCGCGGGTTCTCTGCTAGGGCGAGGTTGGCGGAGAGGAGGCTTCATTTGGGTGCTTTGAAAGAGATTCTTTCGTTGAGGTATTTGGGTCCAATGTTGTGTAGGGATGTGTAGGCATGGGTGAGTGGCTTGAAAGTGTCTCTCTTCTCAACGGGTAGGCAGTGGCGGTCTTGCAGGTGTTGGGTCATGTGCTCATGTCATGGGGTGCACAGGAAGAGTCTGGCTGCGATGTTCTGGATGGTATGGAGTTTTTGAAGCAGGGATTTGTTGATTCCCGCATAGAAGAGATTTCCGTAGTCCAGTCTGCTAGTGATGATTGCGTGGGTGATGGTCTTTTTGGCTTCGAGGGGATCAACTTGAAAGGCTTGCAGATGATGTGGAGGAAGTTGAAACAGGTGGAGGCAATGGCATTATTCTGGCAAGTCATGCTGAGGGAGGAGTCCAGGGTGATGCTGAGGTTCTGGACGAGGGAGAGGATGAGTTGGGTGTTGGTGGCATAGGATACTATGCTGAGCTCATGCTTTCTGCCGATGGTGGCGAGGGAGCCATGTAGATGTTGAAGAGCTTGGGGCTGATCGATGATCCTTGCGGTACTCTGCAGTTGATCTCTATGGGTTCAGAGAGGAAGGGTGGGATTCTGATCCTTTGGGTTCTGCTGGCAAGAAAGGTGTGGATCCAGTCGAGGGCGGTTCCCCATATGCTGGCATCGTGGAGTCTGGCTGCAAGAGTGCAGAAGGAGATGATGTTGAAGCCTGCAGAGAGGTCTGGCAGGATGAGGGCAGCGGTGTGTCCCTAGTCAAATAGCATGTGAATGTCGTCGGTAGCGGTAAGGAGGGCAGTCTCTGTGCTGTGGTTGCTGCGGAATCCAGACTAGGAGAAGTTGAGGATGGCATTCTCTTCAATAAAGGTGGTCAGTTGGGCGTTGACTTTGGCTGCGAAGGGAAGGAGAGAGATGGACCAATAGTTTTTTAGGTCAGCTGAGGGTTTCTTGAGGCGGGGCTTCACCTCAGCCCGCTTCCAGTCGTCGGGGAAGGTGCAGGATTCAAAGGTGGTGTTGATGGTGCGCCGTTGTTCTTACGTGATGGTGGCGAGGTCTGTGTGGAAGATGTGAGCCAGGCAGGGGTCCATGGGGGCTCCTGAGTCGGTGCTCTTCATGGTCGTGGTGGTGTCTTCGGTGGTGACCGGTGTCCAGGTGGCGATGGTTTGCTGACTGTCAGTCTGTTCTTTGAAGTTGTCGTAGAGGGCCTTGATTTTCAGGTAGAAGTAGGAGCCAAGCTTGTTGCAGAGGTCCTGGGATGGTGTGATGTCTGTGGCTTCGCTGGGGGTTTGGTGAACTGCTGGATGATATTGAAGAGTTCCTTTGAGTTGCTGGCATTGGTGAGGATTTTGCCTCAGATGAAGGTCCTCTTGGTGGCTCTTATGAGTTGTTGGTATTTCGTCAGGGTGTATTTGTAAGTGGACAGGTCTCTGGTGGTTTTGCTCTCCTGGAGGTGATGGTGTGGGGTGCGATGAGTTCGGCAATGGCAGTGGTAAAAGGAGCGCACCCGGAGGGTCTGTAAGCGTCGGTGCCACATAGTGTGGTTCTGGGGCTGGTCTGGATCTGGAAGTGGAGGTGTTTAGTGTTGGAGAAGGAGTCTCTTGTGCTGGAGGTGGAGAGTCATAGGGAGCTCTTGTGTGCGATGGCAAGTCCTCCTCCAGAGCGATGGGGGCGGTCCTTTCTCTGGATCTTGCAGCCATCGGGAATGGCGGTGGCGATGCCTGGGGTGGAGGCGGCATTTGTCCAGGTTTCTGTGAAGATGTCGACGTCTGGCAAGAGGGTGTCGAGGAGGTCCCATATCTCTGTAGTGTGTCTGTGCAGGTAGCGTACAGTGAGGATGATGCATTTCAGGGCTTCTTTAGTGTGGGCTTCTGGCCTGGGTGTGGAGGTCATGGGGTGAAGGAACGTTGCCAGTTTCGGCAAGAGAACTGGCTGTGGGTGGTGCTCAGCGTCGATATATGCAGTTGTTGTTCCTCCCGGGCTTGAGTGTGTGGAGGTCAGCTGGGTTGCAGCAGTGGAAGGTCGGAGATCCTTGGTCCCTGGCGCTGGTCAAGGTCGGGTCGCAGACGTGTGCGGACGGGCGCAGACGGGCTTGCCTTTGGTGCGGTGTGCAGCTGCGCAGTGGCCGCCATTAAGTAAGGAAGGGGTAATCGCAGCTGGGAGTGGGAAATCAGCAGGGAGGAGGGGCTGCGGGGAGGGGAAATGGGCAGAAAACAGGAAAACAGGGCAAAACAGCTAAACAAAGACAAAAATACAGAGGGACGGAAAACAGGCACAGTTAAAATATAGAAAATGAACAGAAAACTGTCACAATACGGCGCAGACATCAGTGGAGCAAGTCTCTCCCACTGGACCACCAGGGATGAGGCTCAGGTAGGAGCTTGTGGGTGGAGGAGGGCTTTGAACCTCTACCTGGATGGAGCGAAGCACGGGCAGCGTCACTTATCAGCGGCGGTGCAGAGGGAGAGAGCAGGTCCCTGACCAGGAAGTCAGAGGTCTTGCTCTTAATACTTCACTCAGGTTAGGTAGCATTTAAAAGAAAAACACATAAGGTTGTGATAAAGACTGTGCAGGACAAAGAAAAAGTGTGTTCAGACAAGCTTAAATAGTGTTGCATATAGTGGAGGTCGCGCATAACAGTTATGGGGGCCATTTCCATCACATGTCACAGAAGTGATTGCAATTTAAATTTGCATTACAGCTTGTACTTCGTTACAGTCATAATATATGCTGCCTCACAAAAGTGATTGCTTTAAAGCTCACTATGGAAACGTTCATGTCATTTCCCAGGCGAATGTATCAGTGAGTTCCGATTCAACATTTAACATTTTCTATAAAAACACACACCATTTTCTTAAGGAAAATCTCCTTTTTATTTAAACAAACCACTCGCATTACCTCAAACCTTTCTAGCAAAGTCAACCTCCAAACTCTGACCCTGTGATCTGTTTGGGAATTTGAACTGAGTCGCATCTGGCTGTCTCATTTCTGATGCAATTCCTCAGATTATTTTGAGTATTTGCATTTTTGTCAGAATAAGAGGGCGTTATAATGGAATCTTCATCTAAATGATAATTAAAGAATTTCAATGTGTGGCTGCAAGGTCAATATTTCTGCTCATGCGACCTTCAATTCTGTGCTGCTGACATTTTAGCTCACAGAGCAAAACATTTGCAGCACAGATTGAGATGGCTTTTGGCCTCTGGATTGCTACTGTGTGTGTAGCGGGGATGCATATTAATGAATTCAGCATCCTTCCCTGATGCTAAAATCTCTGATAATAAGATGAGGATTTCTGCTAGCGATGGGTAGGTTACTTAGATACACAGCAGGTATGCAATTATATGCTGCATTTGGAAAAACAGCAAACTGTATGTTTTTAAAGACGTTGCGGTGCTGATACTTGACTAACAGCTACTTACATATTTATTCTTCTCCTGCAGTGGAAACCGGATTGAAACATTGTACAAAATCAGACATGACAGCTCGCATACATTAGGATCATTAGCGTACACAGAAAGCATTAGAGACGTTTGTATGTGGGTCTGTTTAGCATGACATCAAAGAGTGAATAGGAATGGCTCTGAAATGCACAAATGTGTGCAGACGCTTCACGTCTAAAAAAAGGGAGCATTTGTGTATTGCAGCAGGACACCCCTTGAAAGGTGTTGATTTGCAAATGATTATTAATGTTTGCCCGAGTGAGCCTGGGGGCGTGGTCCCCTTCACAAAAATAATAACGTGTATTTATTTTTAAGTATAAATCTCACAGTAATACATTTTGGGCCCATGATAAGTGTGTCAGGAAACGGCAATTTTGGGACGGGATGAATCGCCCCCATTACGAGGAAGACCCTAAGGGCCCCATCCTAAATAGGGAGTTACAACTGGAATTGAGAACACTGCCCCCAATTCCTACAGTAATTGCCCTTTTACCCCCCAACACTCCCCCAAGGTTCTACTAGATATTTCGGCTTCTTTCAATAGCCAAATGTCCAGTAGTAAAGCTCCGAACCTGCGCAGTTGGAACTAATTTCGTAACACAGAAGGGACTGGTACCTTCCTATAAAAGTCTTTTGAAAATATTCTCAAATTTTAGAGAACATAACTGTTATCGTGGTGAGATCACTCAATAAAACTTTACAGAAAGGCCAATTAATTTTTGTGGAAAGCACATTTTTTAAAATAGCAAACTATAGGCTTTAATGATTATGCAAAGAAACAAAAAGATTCTCGCATTAATAAAAAGATTTGTAGTGTTATACAAATATCAGGTAAGATATTGCCTCTTGTAGAAGATCCAAACTATTAGTTGCTATTGAAATGTATTATATTGTTTTCCGCTTTTCAAATAAAAAATGCTTAGGTCCTCATTCTATGCCAAGTTAGGCAAAGTTATTTTCCTTCTCCTTAAAAGGCACAAATAGCGGATCATTCAACCCCCCACTTTGTGATTTAGGCATTATGGGGCTGAGTCCAGGAAGTAGTATCCCAGGAGTACACTTTTAAGTTCATATACATGTCTTTGTGAATCAGCCCCACAATGTGCAAGTTTTCATTAGCAAAAGTGCACACAGTCCTTTCTATGGGCATTATATAAAGTGGCGAACTGGTTACTCCATCCCAAACATGGAAGGCATTACAGCCTATTGCATTTGCAATATGACGGAATATCCCATCTGCAATACCTTAAAGAAGACCCTATTTGTTTTGATTGCACATGAGTATTCCTAGTTTATTCACATTCTATCCCCATTTTAGATATTTTGGGTCCAATTCACTAAGGCTTGTAAGAATATGAAACAAAGTACTGCAAGAGAACTACATTAGATGTTCAAAAAGGCCTTTATGAATAGGCTCCAGTGTTTTGGAACCTATGTAAAATAACTTCAGTAGGTGAACCATTAATGTACAAATTAAACAAAATTCCAATATTTAGCTTTATAATCTAACCTAAAATGGATACTTTTTGTCGCTCACACTTCCTTCACTCTATACAACTCCTCCAAGCATCTCTCTGATTTTGGCTCCAAGTGAGGCACCACAAAACATCCGTCAGTATTTCCAGCTCAAGGAAAACATCACCTTCCACTAAATTCAGAATTCAAAATTCTCTATTTGGCACCTACTCATTACCCATTCTCATTTATTTTTCCTCCCAAGAAGAAATGGGATACAAAGCATAAATACGTAGATTATGAAAAGATTGTAAATCAACATCAATCTTTATAGCAAAGTATGCTCGTTGTGCAGTTTCACCACATGCACTTCTTTGATTACTGCAGCCAAATGATTTAAGCACCCATCAATGAAATGAATATAGAACCATTTCCCACTTACTTTCTCACTGAAATCACAGGCTTCACGATTGGCTCCACCCTCTCTCTCTACCCAGACACCAATAACATAGCAAAATTATAAACTCCGCTCACTGATATTAAGGGGCTTATATTTGCTATCCATTGTGTTCAGAATTACATTCAAGATTTTCTACATGACTTCCACAACGTTCCATTTAAATAACTCTCCCAACTTGGAAAATGTGAGCAATTTAGTTGTTGGGTGTTGAGGGGGGTAAAAACCTACTGAAGCAATAGCCACAATCCTTGTCAGGGCGAACCACAAAAAGTCACCAAATTAACTTGTGCTTACCTCACTGGTAGGTTGGCACAAACGCATTCAGGCTTTACTTATTTATCTGGTGTGATAAAAAGCACCTTGGTTCCGAAAAACTTGGATTCAGGGCCATAAATGTGAAAATGTCATGTGACTTGGTTCAGCAGCTTTGTAAGGGAAGCATACAAACCCCTGTTAGAAATTAGGGGGTCCATTAGGATGACGGGTGGACTTAGTCTGCCCGCCATCCCATCGGGGGAAGGGCCCGCCCGCCATAAGGGCGGGGGTCCCGTTGGGGGTATTATGATGCACCCGCCACAATGGCGGGCGCATCATTCATGTTTAACATTGTGGCGGGCGGTGCACTCAGCACCGCCCGCTACAATGCAAAAAATGCTTTTGATGCGTTTGCATACACAAAGCGACAGGCACCGCGGGGTGCCTGCCGCTTTGTGTATGCAATTGCAGGGGGTACCACAGGTACCCCCCATGTGCACCCACCACCTCGCCTTCACCATTGGGGCCCGCAGGGGGCCCCCAAAGTAAAGAACGCATACTTTTCCATGGCGGCATTGCCGCCACGGAAAGGCACCTGAATGAGGCCATCATAATATGGCTGGCGGTGTCTGATAGACACCGCCAGCCATATGAACCTTTTCCGCCCCGGCCGCAAGGCAACCGGGACGGAAAAGCGGCAGAAGGTGTTTCCGTCCGCCACGGTCCCCCCCGCCATTGTAATATGACGAGGGGAAATAGGTGGCGGGCGGTCACGGATGTTGGGTGGATCGCCACCAGCTGTATGGCAGTGGCTATCCGCCTGACATCATAATGGGCCCCTAAGTTTTTGATTGAGGGAGCAAAGACCAATCTCCAGCAACAACCCCAATTCTGGTCAGGGCGAACCACAAAAAGTCACCAAATTAACCTGTGCTTGCCTCACTGGTAGGTTGGCACAAAAACAGTCAGTCTTTACTTATTTATCTGGTGTGATAAAAAGCACCTTGGTTCCGAAAAACTTGGATTCAGGGCCATAAATGTGTAAATGTCATGTGACTTGGTTCAGTAGCTTTGTAAGGGAAGCATACAAACCCCTTGTTAGTAATTAGGGGGTCTATTAGGATGACGGGCGGACTTAGTCCGCCCGCCATCCCATCGGGGGAAGGGACCGCCCGCCATAAGGGCGGGGGTCCCATGGGGGGTATTATGATGTGCCCGCCACAGTGGCCGGCGCATCATTCATGTTTAACTTTGTGGCGGGCGGTGCACTCAGCACCGCCCGCTACAATGCAAAAAATGCTTTTAATGCTTTTGATGCATGCGGTGCCTGCCGCTTTGTGTATGCAAATGCAGGGGGTGCCACAGGTACCCCCCATGTGCACCCACCACCTCGCCTTCACCATGGAGGCCCTCAGGGGGCCCCCAAAGTAAAGACCGCATGCCTTTCCATGGCAGCATTGCCGCCACGGAAAGGCACCTGAATGAGGCCATCATAATATGGCTGGCGGTGTCTGATAGACACCGCCAGCCATATGAACCTTTTCCGCCCCGGCCGCAAGGCGACCGGGGCGGAAAAGTGGCGGACGGTGTTTCCGTCCGCCGCAGTCCCCCCGCCATTGTAATATGGTGGGGGGAAATAGGTGGCGGGCGGTCACGGATGTCGGGTGGCGATCGGCCTGACATCCTAATGGGGCCCTAAGTTTTTGATTGAGGGAGCAAAGACCACTCTCCAGCAACAACCCCAATCCTGGTCAGGGCGAACCACAAAAGTCACAAAATTAACCTATGCATACCCCTCCGGTAGCTTGGCACAAAAGCAGTCAGGCTTAACTTAAAGGCAATGTGTAATGTATTTATACTGTAATTGAACAGTAATAAAATGAAAACACAACACAGGAAATATTCCACACCAATTTAGAAAAAATTTGTACATTGTAATAAATGATGTGACACAAAATCAACAAAAATCTAATTAATAGACCCGGATTATGAATTTTTAAATTTTAAAGTGTAAAATAGCATCTAAAATATTGACACGCCAACCGCGGACATCTAGTCGAACGAGACCTGGGCAAAGTTGAATGTTGTGGTTGACTGCAGTGGAGCATTGTTCAGATTCCTGAAGTGGTTTGGGCCGGGTCTATTTTTAGGGAAAAATGTCTGACAAGGTGAAGTTTAGCAGAGGAAGGCAGCTGGCATTGTCTGAGGATGAGGCATAGTCATTGGGAGCCGCTGGACAAAGTCACAGTGAAGGTTTCTACATTTGGACTTAGTCTCTATTTTGGAGGTCATAAATCTCCAGCAGGATGAAGCTGCAGGCTGTAGCCAACGAGAGTTCCAGCAAGCTGGATACCCCTTCCGTGAAGAGCAGCCGAACAGGATTTTGCTGCTGTGGGGAAGAACATAATGGGAGAAGCCATGAAGTCAGGTCCACTAGCGATGCACCTTCAAAATATCGGCGAACAGATAGGCCCCGGTCTTCTCTCAACTCTCAGGGCACTTTTTTTGTAGAAAAGTTTCCAAGTCCAAAGTTTTTGGTTTACACTATCTGGGCACCTTGATCACCATTTCCAAGACTACAGGACTGTAGTGGCACCACTTGGAGGGTCAGGACTCACTCAGGCTGGGTCCAAGTGCAGGTTCAAGATGGTTTGAGCCTTTTCTGTCACTGAAGCTCTGATCAGTAGGCCAGCCAACTAGCCCTTTGAGTCACTCTGGAAGTCCTGGGTTCAAGCAGTAAACCAGCTCAATCAAGTAACAAGCCAATCCTCTGAGGACAAAGAGCAGAATTCAGACAGCAAGACCGTTGTCTTGGTGCAGCAAGGCAGTCCTCTAAAGTGCACAGCAGGCCAAAGGCAGCAGTGCAGTCCTCTCAGAGTCCTTCCGAAGGTCTAGAAGTGACCTAAAGCATGGGTATGAGGGTCCCGTGGAAGAAACATATGGAATGTTCCCCCCACTGAAGTGTCTGAAACTTTCTGTCTCCCTGTCCTGGACACAGTCTGTCTCAGGTCACAATAGGCCAGTTTGAAGTTCTTTGTGTGTGTGGCGAAGCAGGGTCTTAAAAGTGCGAGTGGAGCTGTGCACAACTATGCCCCCATGATGCTTGGATGGCCCATCCTGCCATCACCCAGTAGCTCTATTGTGTGTCTGTCTGGGAGAAATAAACAAAGGCCAACTGCTATCTACACCTAGTCATGTGACGTTAGAAACAAGTTGCAGCCATCAAATGGTTAGGATAAGAAAATGTCAACTTTCTAAAAGTGGCATTTTCAGAATTGTGACTTAAAACATGACTTTACTATTTAAGAGGATTTAAAATTACAATTCCATAGATACAAATCATGGCATTTCTACCTGCGCCCAAGTTTAATTTATCACATATCAATTGTAATTATGTACCCCAATCTTACCCTATGGGAGAGGTAGGCCTCACAGTGATGAAAAAATACATTTGTGAGTTGTTCGCTACTAGGACATACTTTTATGTAAAATGCAGCCTGCCCTATGAGATGTTTAGAGCCTACCCTAAAGGTGATTCGGAATTTTTAAAAAGGGAGTTATAGGCTTGGCAATAGGTTTAATTTGCTGAGTCAAATTGGCAAATTAGAGCTTGTCACAGGCTGAAATGGCAGTGCTGAGACACGTTTAAAGGGGCTACTTAAGTAGGTGGCACAGTAAGTGCTGCAGGCCTACTAGTAGCATTTAATTTACCATCCCTGGGTATATGGTATACTAATTTACTAGGAACTTAGAGATAAAGTAAATATGACAATAAGGTGTAAGCCAATTTTACCTTGTTTTAGGGATTAAGCACAAGCACTTGAGCACTGGCTAGCAGTAGTAAAGTGCACAGAGTCCTAAAGCCAACACAAATGAATTGAGCAAAACTGGAGGAGAGAAGATAACATATTTGGGGGTGACCCTGAAGCGATGGCAAAGTCCAACAGTAAACCAGATCACTGTCTCAATTAGGAGCCAGCAGGAAATAACCTGGGACAGGGAGAAAGTGTAGGGGGGATGGGCAGACAGCTGAAAAGAAGGATACTGCACTGGGGCGAAATGTATTGTCTAATGTGTCATTTCTAGGCCCAGTTCAAAAAGCTATGTATATCAATCATGCTGCATTTGTGATTAGATAGGGCTCCATTCATTCCTGAAAGCTGCTCATGAAAAGAAGCCTGGCAGGCCTTATTGATTCTACTATTGTCTGAATTTACACTGCAACTGCATCAATTATCCAGTAGCAATTTCCACAAAACTGTTGGGGAGTGGAAGGGAAAGGCATGCTTTGCATTGAGAGTTTGGGAACACCAATAAACTTGTACGTTGTTGGCATTCACAAACTCCTCTCTGACCCAGGCAACACCCTAAATCTCTGTAGTGGTGTAGAGTTTCTCAACTGGAAGAATTGTTTTCTTTACAGAGAATACTAGCAGTCAGAAAATACATGTGCTTCCATTTTCATTTGCAGAGTTACATCATATTTATAAATCCATATCAAGAAAAAAGCAAAGCCACATGACAAATCCTAATAGTACATACACCTAGAAGGCTGTGGCTAACACAGATTACCTGGAAATATTTGTGATTTTCCAAATGGTGTACGTTTACACCCATGTGTCAGAGTATGTCTTCTGGGGTAAATGTAGACATTTTTCGATGACCCCTCCGGGAAGTCAAGGTCTTTGCTTATGGCAGATAGTGCAGTGGAGTGGGACGACAGCCTAGACTTGGGACACATTTCCTTTTCAATTTTCCGTTTCTCTGTTTACTAGATCACTGTTGAAATGTATTCTGAACCATCTAATATAGGTCCGTTGGGAACCTTGACCTCCCTAATGGAAGATATGTTTTGGTATCCTGTAAAGCCTGCATCATACTGAAGATTACAACTCTGTGAACTTATATGTATATGGACCCTGAGTTCAAGTAATATCTTCAGACATGTAGCTATATTTCCAAACAAGAGAATACCCTGAGAAATTAAAACAAGTTCTAGAATGCTGCTTAATACATTCAAGTGTCCTTTTGAGAGAGCCTTCATTTTTGCCAAATATATCAAAAGAGCCTGTGCTTCATTATTCTCAATATTGAAATGGTTCCATTTGAAAATTATTTTTTCCATTGCAATCACATCACATGTAACCGAATCTATCATGATATAATTTTTGTTCCCCTCAAGTTTGGTGTTGTTATTTTATTTTTACATTGCAAATGCATTTCTGGGATGTCTCAAGCAGTTTTTGAATACACTTTACATTCTTGTTTATTATACCTATTTGTGTGTAATTGAATATGTTTTGAAGTCATTGAATTATATTATATAATTGCTATTTCTATGTTAGAATTCAATTTTAAGCAGTTTTCATTAATCACATTAAGGTACAAATTAATGAATTACTCCTTAGTACACAAATGGGCTCTCTGGTATGGTCTTTTAACCCGAAGGATGTCCCGTGCCTAAAGGATCTGTCCCTAACACTATAGGGACTGAAGTCTAATTGAGGAGCTGATGACTGTGTTTCTTTCTGATGTGTCCTTTGATATGGTGCCTCAGCTATTTTGGGTGGTGCTTGTGTGGCAGCATGCCACAATTTGATTTTGACGGATTGGAAGACAGATTTAGCTCAGAAGGCATCTGCCCTAAGTTTACCTTTCCAAGGGACTATGATGTTTGGGGAAGAGTTGAGGGCGAGTTGCCCAACTTTTTTTTTCATAACTTCTTTTTATTACTGGATTACAAAAAATTACATAAACACCATGTTAGACCTGTCCTCCTTGGCGTGGGCCCTCTTACCTCCCGTGTCCCCGACCGTCTCTGGTGCACCGCCGCCCCCAGCGTAGCCCTGTCCTCTGTCCTACCTACATCCCCCCCTGATCCCAGAAGTAACGTAGCCACCCCGACATTGAACCCCCAATGGCCCCCAGTAGCAGGAAGCCTAGTGCCCAGGCCGAACGATAAAAACCGGGGTCCACCAGCGCCTCCCCCACAGGGTCCCAACTCCAGAGAAACCTGAACTCCCCATCGCCCCCTGCCCAGCTGTGGGTCGCGATCCTTTTCCCAGGGGAAGGGGGCGGAGGAGTTTTGTTCGCACCTCCTGCCCGAAACGGCTCCGCTCCCTGCCGGGCGGCGGAAAAGCCCACCTCCGGACTTCAAAGGAGACGAGTGCCAGATGGCCGGAGGCACCGACCATCTGCCCCAGACCCGAGGAGCCATCTGGGAGGGCCGGAACTTGAAAGGGAAGAGGAGAGATATAACGGGTGCCACCTGAGGAGAATAGTTAGTTGTATCCTGGAACCAGAGGGCCCGTCCAACGAGAAGAAGAACATCACGTCCCCACCACAGACCCCCACACCCCTGCTGACTGGATCGCGGCTCCCCTGACCCCGTGAGGACGCTTCGTTGCCCCCGACTCGAGCCCTGCTGACTTCGTCGCGGTTTGAGCCGGCACTGCCTCTACATCAGTACGTCCTCTACCGCGAAGCGCTTGAGGACCTGTGCGCTCCAGCATACGCACCGCCTCTGCCGCGGTACATCCCGTACCGGGAAGCGCTTGGGAACCTGTGCGGTCCAGAGTATGCACCGCTCCTACAGCAGTACGCCCCGTACCTGGGGGCGCTTGAGGGCCGTGTGCTCCAGGGTCCGCACCTCGACGACATCAGCCCGTCCTGTACCTGGAAGCGTGTGAGAGCCTATGCGCTCCAGGGTACACATCGCGACTACCTCAGCCCGTCCCATACCTGGAGGCGTTTGAGAGCCTGTACGCTCCAGGGTACGCACCGCATCGACCGTTGTACGCCACGTCCCAGGGAGCGCTAGGAGACAGTGGCGCTTCAGGGTGTGCCCCATCACAGAGACCGGACCCCGGAGCCCTTGGCGCTCCAGAGTACGAGCGGCACTGGCCTGTCACCGCCAGGAGAGGTGACCCGACCTACAGCCCTCAGAAGTACGAGTCGTACCAGGAGCCCAGGGTGCGGACAACGTCGAGAGGACGAATCGTGGTGGCGGGTACGAGCTGCACACAAACCCGCCGCTCTAGACCCCATCGGTATCACGCGACTCAAGGATTGTGAGTCATACTCCTGATACCTCTACATTGCAGCCCTCCATATCCCGCGGCTCGAGGATTGAGAGCCGTGCACCGGATACATGGCCTCCATCACCCGTGCCAGGAGGGCTGAATCCCACAGCCCTCCCGAGCAGACCGGACTAGAGACTAACCCGGAGAGACTGTGAGTACCTCGAGAATTCCCTTGAAGTCGCCCACCTATCCCCTCCATGAGGCCCGACCATTCAAGAAGGAAAGCTGGCCCCTAGCCCAAGTGTACATAATCCCTGATCTGATGACAAGCCATATATAAAGATCTTGTTTTGCCTATGACCCATTGGAGTGGTGTCCCTTTGTAGTGTGCTGGTGTCTCTGTGTACATGTCCATACATGCGTAACCCTCCCCTCTGGAAGGTCTGACTCTAGTCAGTAACGTTCCTGGAGGAGAGAGGTCCCGGGGTGGTCAGGAGTACTTACCCCTGTCCCCCAGAGACCTCCCCCCTCTAACACTGGTAGCAGCGAAAAGGATCCGAATCAGCATTGTGGTCATTGTATAGGGGAGCAGCTCACACACTGCCTAGCGTCATGAGCCTTACCGGACCCAGCGAGAACCCTACCTTTTAAGAAGACCAATTAGAAAATTACATTCATAGGGAACTGAAACAATTCTGTAAGGACTTTCAAATCCCCACCACTGGCCTAAACACCAAGGAAGATTTCCAGAAGACCCTGAAGGCCTGGGTAGAGTCCAGGGCACCTCCTCCCCATGTAGAAGGGAACGGCACTGGGGACGGACAGCAGGACGAACCCAGGGCCCCTGAGAGGGAGAGAGCAGTTTTCCCTGCGCATAGCGGCACGCTAGAGAGAGGCCTGTCCCCAGAGGAACTGGCAGATCGAGAGAAGAGCAGAGCCCACGAGTTAGAGCTAGCTAAGCTAAAAATTGAAGGGGAGTTAAAATTAGCCGAATGGAAGTTAGCTATAGAAGAGTTGAGGTTGCAAGGGGAGTTGGAGGAAAAAAAGTTGCAGCGAGAGCATGTGGGCAGGAAACTCCAGTTAGAGCACGAACGGAGCTTGAAGGAGCTCAAACTCAAGGCTAGGAGTGAGGAAGCCGGGCCCCCGGAGAATCGAGGAACCCCTCCCCCTGTAGAAGCCAAGGTACACATCCCTAAAGACATAGTCAAGGAATACTATAGGAACAATGACATTCAACAATGGTTTAAAGCCTATGAGGTAGCGATGACCTCCCACCGGGTCCCTGAGAAGGATTGGGGGGCCGGGCTGTGGGGGCGATTCCTGAGCGAGGGGAGAGATACCTTGCTGGAACTCCCCTCCACGGTACTGAATTCCTACAGCCACATGAAGAAGGCCCTAGTAGCTAGGTATGGGCTCACCCCAGAGATGTACAGGCAGCGATTCAAGGATTGCAAAAAGCTCCCTGGTACCCCCTGGGTGGAATATGTCAACTTTTACAGGAGAGCCTTAGAAGGATGGATCAAGGGCAGCAAGGTCACCACGTTTGAAGAGTTGTTTGATCTGATAGCCTGGGAGCAACTATCATTAAACTGCTTTGTGGAACTGCGCCAGCACCTCCTGGGCAGCAAGCTCACTAACCCCAGGCGGCTTGCTGTGGAGGCAGACCGCTGGGTGAATACCCGGGTCCCCAGGGGCCCAGTGGGTGGCTATGCTAGAATGAGAAGGGCCCACAACAGCGAGGGGGGAAGTCCAAGGTAGGACGCGGGAGTTCCCGCCCGGGCCCCAATGTAGCCCCCAAGGAAACCAGTAGCTCAGATCACAGTCTCCCCCAGTAACGAGCCCTGGGATCCCCCCAGGCAGACCGGGGCTAATGAACACCACACCTTGTTACAAATGCCAACAACCAGGCAACTATGCCAGTGATGCCCAGTGTCCCCTCTACAAAAAGCCCACCATCTCTGGCAACCCCCCCGTCACCGGACCGCAGTCGCCCTCGAGGAGGAGTTAGAAGCTCCAGAGGAGTGGGAACCAGTGGCGATGTCCCTGGTTTCCCTAGGGAATGGAGGAATGGTCCCCGGAAACCCGCTACCACCCAACACTATGAAGTACGCGCCGTGGGTGACCGTCAACGGACACCGGGTAGAGGCCCTCCGCGACACCGGTGGCAGTGTCACTGCTGTCCGCTGTCACTTGGTGTCAAAGGAACAGATTGCCCTCATGTCCTCTGTCCCGTCATTGCAGCCGACAATTCTGAGAGCCTCTGCAAAATGGCCCAAATTCCCTTTGAATGGGGGGAGTATCCAGCACCCTGCAGGTGGCGGTCCGACCCTCCAAGCCGGTCGATTGTTTACTAGGCAACGACCTGGAGACCTCACAGTGGACACAGGTAGAACAAAGGGCTCATCTGAGAATTATGGGCCTACCCGAGTGGGTGTGCGCCACCACTCGGGCCATGGCCGCACGGATGAGTGCTCCAGAAGAAGTGGGGCCAGAAAGAGGAGCCCAGAGCTCCGCCTTAGAGGGAGGAGAAAGGGAGTGCGGACAACCTGACCCCTCCAGTCCCGACACCTTAGGGGACCCCAACCCTGAAGAAGAATTAACCCAGGGCCCTACCGGAGAGCAGATTGCAGAGCTGGGGGACCTCCCTGGATTGGCCGAGTGGCGACAAGAGGGAGGACCTTCCCGGGAAGAGTTCTGCAGAGAACAAACCACCTGCCCCACCCTCCTAGGCGTGCGGCAGCAGGCCGCCGCACAGGCAGCCGACGACCAGTCCGAGTGCCACTGGATCTACTGGGAGAATGATCTCCTCTACAGCGAGCCTAAGTCTGCTGAGCTAGGGTCAGCCCGGGTGCTGGTGGTACCCCTATGCTTCAGAGACTTCCTACTGGGTCTGGCTCACGACGTGCCTCTAGCTGGACACTTGGGACAAGATACGACATACCACTGGCTGGTCACCCATTTCTATTGGCCCAAGATGCGCCAAAACATGGCAACCCACTGCCAGTCCTGCCAAACCTGCCAGGCCAGTGGGAAAAGTGGAGGAAAGCGCAAAGCCCCTCTCCAGCCCTTCCCGGTGGTCAGTACCCCCTTTGAGCGGGTGGGAATCGATATTGTGGGACCTCTGGACCCCCAGACCGCCATGGGCCACAGATTCATCCTAGTCCTGGTGGACCATGCCACCCTGTACCCCGAGGCCACCTCCCTCCGAACAGTGACAGCCCCCGTGGTGGGGCAGGCCCTGATGGGAATATTCTCCCGGGTGGGATTCTCCCGGGAGGTGGTGAGCGACAGGGGGACCATCTTCATTTCAAAATACATGAAGTCCCTGTGGCAGGAGTGGGGGGTGACCTACAAATTCACCACCCCTTACCACCCCCAAGGCAATGGTCTGGTTGAGAGGTTCAACCGAAACTTTAAGGGAATGATCAGGGGCCTGGAGGAGCCCCTGAGGCGTAAGTGGGACGTCCTCCTACCCTGCCTCTTGTTCGCGTACCGGGAAGTCCCCCAGAAGTCCCTGGGGTTCAACCCTTTTGAACTAATATATGGTCACCCCGTATGAGTACCTCTAAGCCTAGTCAAGGAGGGCTGGGAGACAGAACCCCGAAACCCTCCCCAGGATGTATTCCGATACTTCCTGGCCCTAAGGAACCAGACTCGGAAGTTAAGAGAACTCACGGAGGCCAACCTCGAGGCTAGCCAGGAAGAAATGAAACGCTGGTATGACCAGAATGCCACTCTGGTAGAGTTTCAGCCTGGTCAGCAGGTGTGGGTGATGGCCCCGGTGAAACCTTGCGCCCTCCAGGACAAATGGACCGGTCCCTTCAAAGTAGTGGAGCGCAAGAGCCAGGTCACCTACCTGTGGAGGGAGTGATTCTCTCCCCCTCCCTGTTATGTTATGTTATGTTATACAGGTTTTTTGTATAGCGTGCGGCTACTCGAAAGAGTGTCCCGACGCTTTAAATTGCACACTAATCTCATAACACAACAGGGAAAATGAACAGAAACAGAAAAAAGAGGAAAACTAATAGGACCTGAAACTAAGAAGTGAAAAGCCAAGTTTTAAGCCCCTTCCTAAAGGCCAACAAGTTGGAAGTGCTGCGCAGGGACACAGGTAGTTTGTTCCAGAGCTGAGGCGCTAATAATTTAAAGGAGCGACCACCGATGCGAGCTCTCTTCACGCGGGGCACTACAGCAAGAAAAAAGGCTTCAGACCTAAGCGGCCTGGCAGGACGGTAAAAGGACAGCCTTTTCTGAAGATATTTTGCTCCGGAGGTGTGCAAGGCTTTGTGTGCCAGGGTGAGAGTTTTAAAAACTATCCGCTTCCGGACAGGAAGCCAGTGCAGAGCCTCCAAGAGGCCCGAGGCTCTGGCACGACGGGATAGTCCAAAGATAGCACGTGCTGCCGAATTCTGAACAACCTGTAATCGTTGAAGCAGGTATTCTGGCAGGCCGAGATAGAGGACGTTGGAATAGTCTATTCTCGAGCCTACAATCGCCTGCACCGTGATCTTCCTGTGTTCCTCCGATAACAAGGGAAGGAACTTGCGAAGCATCCGGAGTAAGCCAAAACAGGTGCCAGTGAGACCGATTATCTGCGAGCGAAGTGTGAGGCCATTGTCGATCTTAATCCCAAGGTTTTTAGCTACCTGGGACGAACTTGCTGGTGGAAACATGTTCTCAGGCCACCACTCTTGCCAATCCGGGTCCGAACTGCACCCAAAAAAGAGGACCTCGGATTTATCCGAGTTGCACTTGAGGCTGTTATGATGGAACCACCGAAACACAGCCTCAAGGCAACCCTGGATCCTACCTCCATCGAAGTCCGCACCCCTCTCACAGGTGAAGAGGAGTTGGGTGTCATCGGCGTAAGAAACGATCTGGGCCCCGAAGGACTCCGCCAGAGCCGCCAGAGGGGTCATGAAGATATTGAAAAGAGTTGGGCTCAGGACGGAGCCCTGAGGAACTCCGACACCCAATGGCGACATCTCGGCGGAGCAAGCAGAAGCCCAGACCGTTTGTCGCCGGCCTGCCAGGAAAGATCGAAACCACTGGAGCACCGTCCCTCGAAGACCGATCTCTGAGATTCCCTGACCCTGGAACAGCACGAAGACTGTCGCCAGCTATTGAGACAGTTCTCTGACCTGTTTTCCCTGGTCCCCAGTGTCACCAATTGGTGTATCCACGATGTAGACACTGGGGACAGCACCCCTGTGCGGCACAAAGCCTACCGTGTCCCAGACCGAGTCTGGTCCTGCATTAAAGAGGAGGTCTCCAAAATGCTTGCCCTGGGAGTGGTGGAGTCCTCTGACAGCCCGTGGGCCAGCTCCGTGGTCCTGGTCCCGAAAGCGGCCGCCCCCGGGTACCACGCCCGAACTAAGGTTCTGCGTGGATTACCGTGGACTCAATGCCGTCACGCGAACGGATGCACACCCCATTCCCCGGGCAGACAAACTCATTGACCATCTGGGGCCGGCACATTACCTCAGTACTTTCGACCTGACCTCCGGATACTGTCAAATTGCCCTCACGGGAGGAGCAAAAGAGAGATCCGCCTTCTCCACCCCTGATGGGCACTACCAATTCCGGGTGATGCCATTCGGAATGAAGAACACCCCGGCCACCTTCCAGAGACTGGTCAACCGGGTACTGGCGGGGCTGGAGGAATTCAGCGCCGCCTACCTGGATGATATTGCAGTGTTCAGCACCGATTGGGGAAAACACTTGCGACACCTCTGGGAGGTGTTGTCGGCCCTCAGCCGGGCCGGACTCACCATCAAGGCTAGTAAGTGCCGGATTGGGCAAGGGTCAGTGGTCTACCTCGGGCACCAGGTAGGGAGCGGCCACGTGGCACCCCTCCAACCCAAAATCGATGCCATCCTGGCTTGGGAACCCCACACGACCCAGACCGGAGTGAGGGCCTTCCTCGGCCTCACCTGCTACTACCGGAGATTCATCAAGGGGTATGACAGCATAGTGGGGCCCCTGACAGAATTGACCTCTAAGAGACAGCCTAAGAAGGTGCACTGGACCCCCACCTGTCAGAAGGCTTTTGACGCCTTGAAGACAGCCATGTGCACTGCCCCAGTACTCCAGGCCCCTGACTACTCCCGGGAGTTTGTTGTCCAGACCGACGCCTCCGAGCTTGGCATCGGGGCGGTTCTATCCCAGCTAAATGAAGAAGGCCAAGACCAGCCAGTCGCCTTCATCAGTAGGAGATTACTACCCAGGGAGCAAAGGTGGAGCACCATCGAGCGGGAGGCCTTTGCGGTGGTCTGGGCCCTGAAGAAACTAAGGCCCTACCTGTTCGGAACTCACTTCCGGGTCCAAACCGACCACCGGCCCCTCAGGTGGCTACTGCAGATGAGGGGAGAGTATCCCAAGCTGTTGCGGTGGGCCATTTCCCTCCAGGGGATGGACTTCACCGTCGAACACCGCCCGGGTACTGACCACGCCAATGTGGATGGTCTATCCAGGTTTTTCCGCTTCACTGAGGAGAACTCCCAAGGGGATGAGTAGTTCTCCCTGCTTTTCAGATGGGGGGACGTGTGTTAGACCTGTCCTCCTTGGCATGGGCCCTCTTACCTCCCGGGCCCGACTGTCCCTGGTGCGCAGCCGCCCACAGCGTAGCCCTGTCCTCTGTCCGGTATAAAGCAGGAATATCGACGGGATAATATCGACTAGCATAAATATCGAGGTAAGAATATCGAATTTAAAAAATATCGTTGAAGTAAATATCGTTGTTGTAAATATCGATTTTGTATAATGACAAAAATATCGTCAAAATAAAATATCGTTGTATAGAATATCATTTAGAGAAATATCGTTGAATATAATATCGACAAAATAATTGAATGTGTTATATAAGTGTAGAATTTTTTTTATGTTTAAATATTATTAATTAAATGTCTATTTTTAGTATTATAGGGATCAAAATGTAAAAAAAAATTAAATGTTTGTAAATATTTTAGGAGCGGGTTATTGGTATTATAGGGGATAAGGGTGGGTAGTAATTAAAAAAAGTAGTGTAAATAATATGTATAGAATGGTAAAAAATTAGAAAATCTTAATTTATTTTTTATTTTGAATGGAGAAATTTGAAATTTAATTTAAATAACAGAATTATTTATTTAATGGGTTTTTAAAAAGATTTAGTAGTGGGTTGTTGGTGATATAGGAGATAAGGGTGGGTAGTATATTAAAATATGTTTCATAAAATTTAAATTTAATTAAAAAAAATTATAAATTGAAATACGAAAAAATATTATATTTAATTGAAATTGAATGTATTATATAATAATTTTGTAATTAAGTGTGGGTTTTATTTATATAGTGTTTAATAAAAAACTTAAATTGCTATAAAAAAACGAAATTTGAAATTTCAATATTTAAATTTGAAATTTGAAATTAGAAAATTGATTTTTAAATTATATTAAAATAAGTCAAGTGTGTAATATTTTATGTTTGTGTATTTGTTATAATATATGCTAAGAATGATTCGAAAAACACAAAAACAAAGTTTGGGTTAAAAATTATAAAATTGTGAAAATTATGTAAAAATGTAAAAAAAATTCGAGATTTGAAATTTCAATATTTAAATTTGAAATTTGAAATTTGAAATTAGAAAATTAATTTTTAAATTATATTAAAATAAGTCAAGTGTGTAATATTTTATGTTTGTGTATTTCTTATAATATATGCTAAGAATGATTCGAAAAACAAAAAAACAAAGTTTGGGTTAAAAATTATAAAATTGTGAAAATTTAGTAAAAATTTATAAAAAAATCGAAATTTGAAATTTAAATTTTGGTAAAAAAATTTGTTATTGTTATGTTCAAAAAAACATATTTTGTGATTGTAATTTAATAGTCTATTTTGTAGTATAATAGATAAGAGTTGTTATTAATATATATAAAGTGATGTTTATGTGTTATAATATCACAAATATTATGGTTTACTGTCAAGCAGTTTCCCTGACTTATGTAGGATTGGAGTTAGAATAGTTATTTATTATGGTTTCCTGTCCAGCACTTTATCTGACTTATGTATGATTGGAGTTAAAATAGTTATTTATTGTTGCTTACTGTTAAGTATTTTCTATGAGTTATGTTTTATATTTTTTATTTATAAAATTTGTTTTTAAATATTATTATTTTTTATTTTTTTTTAGAATTATTATTATACATAACGTTGTAATATTATTTTTATAAATAAACAAATATGAATATTTTCAACATTTTTACATACATATCACGTGTCAACATTTATTAAGTACAATAGTAATATATTTTGTACACATTTTTTTTATTCATACTTTCATTTGTTGATGCAAACATTTACATAATTTTAATACACCTTTTTCAATTATTTGTTTACATTTTACATTGCAATTTTAGTCATATATACATTGTTATATTACATTAATTAGTATATTAAATTTTAAATTTTCTTTTTTTAAATTTAATATGTTAATTAATTGACATGTAATTGTATTTTTCTAAAGTATGTACATAAAATAGTGCTCAGTTTTATACATATAAAAAAAATTTAACAATCAAAACCATATTTTTAATATACAATAATTAATGAATATATAAATATATTAAATATATTATTGTATATTTTACATTAATCATATGTTTATTTACAAACAATAAGTAAATTATTACAAAACATGGAAAGTAAATTGCTATTCATCTCTATTGTTTATTTTTAATAATGGGGATTTAGTCCTATTTTTATTTTTATTGTGCTGCCATTTTGTTTTTTGAACTTCACTTTTTAGTCTATCTACATCGTTGTTTGGGTCATTTCAGAAAACGGATCCTCGCGGTTGGGAGCTGCTTCGTGTTGGTGAATGTAAGTTTATTTTACATTAATTTTAACTACATTTTAAGACATTATAGAGCTAGTTGTAGTGTGTACGTGTTGCTATGTGTTGTACTTTACAGTTTATGTGAAAAATACGTGTTATTTAAGGTCGTTATTGATAACGTACTTTCTTAGATATTTCTTATGAAATTAAGGTTTATGTATTGTGTAAATGACCTAGTTCAGGTGTTTTCCTATGTTTTATATGTTATGTTTAGGCTTTCTGGCTTTCGTATTTATTGTGGGTGGGTTTTGTTTGTATTTATTTACAGGTGTTCGTTTTGGTGAGCAGATGGATTTTATCTCGTATTTTTTGTAAAATACAGGTAAATGTTTCAAAACATTTCTTGATTTTTCGGGATTTTGGAGCGTTTTTATCGTGATTATTTTTGGGGTTTTTTATGGTTCCGTTCTCCAGAGTATTGCTACGTGGGACCCTTTAAAACAGTTGTATATTTTGCATTTTGTGGGGATTTTTTTAAAACATGTGGATTGATTTTGGTTCTATTCGTCTTGAAACCATCTTCTTGGAACACATTCTACAGCTGCAGAACAGTTAAGTTATTATTATATTTTTGTTTGGGGTGGATTGTGCTATATTGTGCAATTTTTTTCAATGTCGTTTTATTATGTCTTGTAATAATAGATTACATTTATTTTTACATGACATAATTTAACTACATTAAAAAAAGTTTGTTTTATTTATTGTTTGAAATGTTTTTATGTGTTGCTTGTTAAAGGATAGATTTGGCTATTAGTTCTAAGTATTCAAGACCTTCGATACTTGGGTACATTCTTGTTTTTTGCTGTAGGTATTCGTACATATTTGATGTTTGTTTACTTAGTTTAGGGCCGATTTTAGATAGAGATTGCTCTATTCTTAGTTCTTGGTAGCTTTGCTCTTTTTTGATGCTTTGGATTAGTTTATGAAGTGTGGGTTGTGTTCTTCCTATTGTGGCTTGGAAGGCATTGTGCCATCCTTCGACCGCGTTGTTAGTTTTGGCTTTCTGTGCCATAGTACTAGCATACACATTCCACCCTGCAATTTGGAATTTAGGTTGTCTGCGGTGCCCAGAACGATGTAATCTTCCCACCCAGGTATCTTCAAAATAGTCTAAAAAGGGAGTTAATTTTTTCTCATTGGTGCGATAGAAAGGGCTGTCAAGTAGTAAATTGTAATAGTTAGCAACTTCTGTTGTTGGTACAAATGCCAATGCAATTAACTTTTTAATCTGATAAGCAAAGTTACTGTTTGTTGAATATTCAATGCTTAAAGTAGATTTTTGTAAGTGCCTCCGTATACTTTGGTTGTAGTGATAATAACACCCTTGTATAGATGTGTGAGGATATATTTTAAGTATAGCTTGAATCATGGCTATTTCAAAGTCTATTATTATTCTTCGTGGATAGTAATTATCAGTAAAATCTTTGATAGTTGTTAAAATTTCTACGTAGGTAGCATTTGTTTTATTCGGCAGCAGTGTATAAATTAAAGGGATATTTGTTTCTTGGTATTCACCATGGATGGTGTAAAGTTGATAGAAAGGTTTGGGACATACTTTAAAAGTTCCGTCCATCATCCAGGTTTCACACGATTTTAGTTTTTGCAAATTGCTATTTGTTGCAAAAAGTAAAATTCTTTTATTATGACTGTGGTTATCATACATTAAGAATTTATCTTCATTGTGTGTAATAGTATATTCAGGATATATTTTAATGTCTTGAAAAGTTTCAGGTGCTGGTGGAGTTGGATCAGAATCTCGTTTTGTTTTAGCAATTAATCTTTTCAAGTTGGGTATTGAAGGTAACTGTCCTGTGACATGTTCTGGCACCTTGCTTAAAACATTTTTCAAAATAGTGGTGCTTGTTTCTTGTGAGCCTGTACTAGCTTCTCTCAATGTCTCTAGTGCTTCTCTTACTTCGACTTCTGTTACATTCGGTGGGTGGTTATGCTCATGTACATTTACAACATTGTTATCAACAGTCTTTGCTCTACCATAGCATGCAGTTGAGTAATATTTACTACATTTCCAGTAAGTTTTATTCCCTTTTATTCTTTCTTGGGTGTAGGTGTAACCCATGTAGCTCAGCATTATTTTCCCTTTTTGAGAAGTAATAAAAGTAGCTCCTGTTGCCATGTCTAAGGTAGATCTGTGAAGACATATATATGTTTTTTTAGTAAAAGTGAAAAACATTTCTTGAGATGTGTACGTTAAAAGGAAAAAGTGCAAAAACGTACTTACAATGTTGTTTTCCTGCTAATTTTATGTTTTCTGTTCTTATATGTAGATTTTCACTCTTTAATGTTCTGTAGTTGTGGTAAAGAATAATACAAAAAAATGATTTCGTTTTATAGTTGTTTATTGTTTCTTTCTGATTATTAATAGACACAGTGGGTATACTTACTTAATGTAGTAGAAGATGTTGTTAGTTTAGTTGTAGATTGGTAGATGAAGTTTGTATATTCTGTAAAAGAAAGTTAATTTGTGTTATTTATTGTATTAGGATATATTAGTAGGTAATAACATATCAAGTCTTTTGCAACTTTACTTTGCAACTTTTTAAAATTATTTAAAAGCTTTCTAAGTAGACATGGATAAGGCAGTTCATAATTTCATTTAATTATTATCTTGTGGTGGTTGTTGATAGGATGTTGTCGTTATATTTAAACAAATATAAAGACCATGTTTTTAGTTTAGGGAGTTTAGCTACTTTTCGACAGGTTTGTATGATAAATGAAATGGGACTTGACTTACTTGAGTTGTAGTATGCTGTGTTGTAGTCGTTGTAGTAGGTGTGTATTCTCTTCTTTTCAGCAAGGTAACCGTTTCCCTCCAAGTTTGGCCAAAAAATGGTAATTTAAGTTAAGTTTGTAATTGTATTTCTAGTAGTGAGTTAATTAATGGTTATATTTGATTGGTTCAATTAAATATAATTTAAATTCATTGGCTGACAACATTAGTTTGAATTTGAAAGCCGTTATTTTGTAAAGAGTTAGTATCATCAATAATTGTTTTCGATTTTTATTACCAAATGTATTATATGTGTTTTATTTGAATGGTAAATATTTATTACAATGTTAAAATTAGTGAAATGTGATTTAAAGTAATCCGATAAGAGTGTATGATAGTGTTTTGTAATGTTTATATTGGTATACAACCTTTACAACGCAACTTTTACAACGTACTACCATTACAACCAAACTTTTACAATGCAAAAACTATTACAATGCATGTATTTACAAGGCATGTTTTTACAACGTAGGTACCTTTATAACGCATATCATTACAACGTAAGTATTGGTAAGTATATAATTATATTTAAAATGTAATATGTTTGGGGTTTTTTAAGGGATATTTTTAGGGTTCAGGGTCAGTTTTGGCTTTTAGGGTAAAGGGGTATTTTTAGGGTTGAGGGTCAGTTTTGTGTTTTTGGGAAAAGGGGTATTTTTAGGGTTCAGGGTCCGTTTTCAGTTTTTGGGTAAAGGGGTATTTTTAGGGTTCAGGGTCAGTTTTCAGTTTTTGGGTAAAGGGGTATTTTTAGGGTTCAGGGTGAGTTTTACGTTTTTGGGTAAAGGGGTATTTTTAGGGTTCAGGATCAGTTTTCAGTTTTTGGGTAAAGGGGTATTTTTAGAGTTCAGGGTCAGTTTTCAGTTTTTGGGTAAAGGGGTATTTTTAGGGTTCAGGGTCAGTTTTCAGTTTTTGGGTAAAGGGGTATTTTTAGGGTTCAGGGTCAGTTTTCAGTTTTTGGGTAAAGGGGTATTTTTAGGGTTCAGGGTGAGTTTTACGTTTTTGGGTAAAGGGGTATTTTTAGGGTTCAGGATCAGTTTTCAGTTTTTGGGTAAAGGGGTATTTTTAGGGTTCAGGGTCAGTTTTCAGTTTTTGGGTAAAGGGGAATTTTTAGAGTTCAGGGTCAGTTTTCAGTTTTTGGGTAAAGGGGTATTGTTAGGGTTCAGGGTCAGTTTTCAGTTTTTGGGTAAAGGGGTATTTTTAGGGTTCAGGGTCAGTTTTCAGTTTTTGGGTAAAGGGGTATTTTTAGGGTTCAGGGTCAGTTTTCAGTTTTTGGGTAGAGGGGTATTTTTAGGGTTCAGGGTCAGTTTTGTGTTTTTGGGAAAAAGGGGTATTTTTAGGGTTCAGGGTCCGTTTTCAGTTTTTGGGTAAAGGGGAATTTTTAGGGTTCAGGGTCAGTTTTCCGTTTTTGGGTAAAGGGGTATTTTTAGGGTTCAGGGTCAGTTTTTACTTTTTGGGTAAAGGGGTGTTTTAAGGGGTCAGGGTCAGTTTTTAGTTTTTGGGTAAAGGGGTATTTTTATTGTTCAGGCTCAGTTTTGTGTTTTTGGGGTACAGGGGTACAGGGTAAAAAAATAATTAATATATTAATTAAATAAATTAAATTAAATTAAATTAAATTTAATTTAATTAAAATCTATTCATTTTAATTAATTTATATTAAAAAAATTATTATATATTTACTAATACTTACGTTGTAATGGTATGCGTTGTAAAGGTACCTGTGTTGTAAAAATATGCGTTGTAAATACATGCGTTGTAATGGTTTTTGCGTTGTAAAAATTTCGTTTTAAAGGTATGCGTTGTAAAAGTATGTGTTGTAACGTCATACATACTTTATATTACTAATGTATTTTTTCTTATTATATATAAATAAATAATACATATTGTATATAAATATATGTTAGAAAAGCTTTTTTTGAATTTAAATAATTATGAAAAAGTGAATAACAGAAAGGTAGTGTGTATATAAGGTTATAAAGAAAATGACGATTTTTTTAATATTAATATAAGTAGAAAGGTAGTCGATATTAGTGTTGTCGATATTAGTGTAGAAGGTAATGTTATTTTAAATATTGTCGATAATGTAGTAGTCGATATTTATGTAGTCGATATAATTGTTAACGATATTAGAGTAGTCGATAAAAAAATATCGATATTTGTGTAAATCCTTGTTTAAGTATATGGTTACGATATTTTTGTAGACGATGTATTTGTGGCGATATTTTTGTAGGTCGATGTTTTAGTAATCGATATTTCATCATGGAACCCTCTGTCCTACCTACATCCCCCCCTGATCCCAGAAGTAGCGTAGCCACCCCGACATAGAACCCCCAATTCCCCCCAGTAGCAGGAAGCCTAGTGCCCTGGCCCAACGATAGAAACCGGGGTCAACCAGCGCCTCCCCCACAGGGTCCCAACTCCAGAGAAACCTGAACCCCCCATTGCCCACTGCCCAGCTGTGGGTCACGATCCTTTTCCCAGGGGAAGGGGGCGGAGGAGTTTCGTTCGCACCTCCTGCCCGAAATGGCTCCGCTCCCTGCCGGGCGGCGGAAAAGCCCACCTCCGGACTTCAAAGGAGACGAGTGCCAGATGGCCGGAGGCACTGACAATCAGCCCCAGACCCGAGGAGCCATCTGGGAGGGCTGGAACTTGAAAGGGAAGAGGAGAGATATAATGGGTACCACCTGAGGAGAATAGTTAGTTGTATCCTGGAACCAGAGGGACCTGCTGACGTGTTCGTGGCCCGTCCGACGAGAAGAAGAACGCCGCGTCACCACCACAGACCCCCAGAGCCCTGCTGAGGGGATCGTGGCTCCCCTGACCCGGTGAGGACGCTTCGTTGCCCCCGACTCGAGCCCTGCTGACTTCGTCGCGGCTCAAGCCAGCACTGCCTCTACAGCGGTACATCACGTACCTGGAAGCGCTTGAGGACCTGTGCGCTCCAGCATACGCACCGCATCTGCTGCGGTACGTCCCGTACTGGGAAGCGCTTGGGAACCTGTGCGCTCCAGAGTACGCACCGTTCCTACAGCAGTACGCCCCGTACCTGGGGGCGCTTGAGGGCCGTGCGCTCCAGAGTCCGCACCTCGACGACATCAGCCCATCCCATACCTAGAAGTGCATGAGAGCCTGTGCGCTCCAGGGCACGCATCGCAACTACCTCAGCCCATCCCGTACCTGGAGGCGTTTGAGAGCCAGTACGCTCCAGGGTACGCACCGCATCAACTGTTGTACGCCACGTCCCAGGGAGCACTAGGAGACAGTGGCGCTTCAGGGTGTGCCCCATCACAGAGACCAGACCCCGGAGCCCTTGGCGCTCCAGAGTACGAGCGGCACTGGTCTGTCACCGCCAGGAGAGGTGACCCGACCTACCGCGCTCAGAAGTACGAGTCGTACCCGGAGCCCAGGGTGCGGACAATGTCGAGTGGACAAATCGTGGTGGCGGGTACGAGCTGCACACAAACCCGCCACTCTAGACCCCATCGGTATCACGCGACTCGAGAATTGTGAGTCGTATGCCTGATACCTCTACATTGCAGCCCTAGTATCCTGCGGCTCGAGGATTGAGAGCCGTGCGCCGGATATGTGGCCTCCAATCACCCGTGCCAGGAGCGCTGAATCCCACAGCCCTCCCGAGCAGACCGGACTTGAGACTAACCCGGAGAGACTGTGAGTACCTCGAGAATTCCCCCGAAGTCTCCCACCTATTCCCTCCATGAGGCCTGACCATTCAAGAAGGAAAGCTGGCCCCTAGCCCAAGTGTACATAATTCCAGATCTGATGAGAAGCCATATATAAAGATCTTGTTTTGCCTATAACCCATTGGTGTGGTGTCCCTTTGTAGTGTGCTGGTGTCTCTGTGTAAATGACCATAAATGCGTAACCCTCCCCTCTGGAAGGTCTGACTCTAGTCCTCGGTAACGTTCCTGGAGGAGAGGGGTCCCGGGGTGGTCTGGAGTACTTTCCCCTGTCCCCCAGAGACCCCCCCCCCTCTAATACACCACTTGTTGGTTATCTGCCCTTCCGGGGACACAACAGAACATCGCATCCACAGTTTGTATAGCTATTTTACACATTTTTGGTCTACTCCCCCCTACACGGTTCCAGTGTGGTCGTCACCATCTTTCTGCCCCGTTCGTCTACATTGGGCAGTAGGTGCTGGACACAGAAGGCTTCTATACTCATTCCATTTACCCCACACCTTCCCCACTTTTGGGGACAGCCCCAATTCTGATAGCTTGTCTTTTTGGCCCGCATGCACCAGTCCATGTCTTTTTTCCATTTGCCAAGTGTTGGTGGTGTTTCTGCTCCCCAGCCGCGTGCTATGTTTCTTTTGATGAGTACTAGGGCTGTGGTCACTCCCTTTCTATACACATTCACCAGATCCGTCCCCTCCCATACAATAGGCAGGCCGAGCTTGGCCGACAATGGGACTACCACCCCACATAATGTACTTCGACACTGCATTATCTTAGTCCAATAGTGCTGAACTCTGGGATATGTCCATATTATGTGAACATTGTTTCCCTCTTGTCCGCAGCCCCTCTGGCAAAGTGAGTCACTAATACGTTACCTGAAATGTAAGTTCTAGGAAGTTCTTTAAGCTGTATGAGATGAGAACAAAATCTGATGGCCACTTCTCTGGGGGAGGATAGTCCGTTAGGCCAATCGTCCTCTTGCATGTCTATGATGTCTCTTTCCCACTTTTGCCGCAGTTTTTTTAGCAAGTGAGGGGCATTACTTACAAGCTTTTTGTATGTTAGCGAGATTGCCTTTTGGGTTATGTGTTTCTCAAGCAATCTGTTTTCTAAGGGTGAGGATTCTGGGATTCTGGTACCTCTTCCTGTCTGGGAATTATAGTATGTAGGGCGTGCCGAAGCTGCAGGTATCTGAATGTCTCTGTGGGGGCCAAATGGTCCACTCTCTGTAGGTCAGTGAAGGACTTTATTCCTGTCGATGAGTAGACATCTACAAGTAAAAAACTTCCTAGGCAATCAATCAGTGGAAACAGGTAAACAAGGAGAAAATCAGAAGGCAGAATATGTATGAAAACATTCATTTTAATGATATCATATTAAAAAATAACATGTAATTATACAATAAAATACATTGTTAAAAAACCCATTCTTTTTTTAAATAAGACAACTTGCAAAAAGTTTACACAAATAGTGGCATAAATCAATCGACGCGCGTTTCGGCGTACTCAACGCCTTCTTCAGGATTAGCCACACATACACATTTGATATCTCTTCTAACTGTTAATTACTTAGAGCAACTAATTGTAGGGATGATCTAGTTGCCGGGTCTATTCGAAAGTCCGTTCCTTAAAAATCTCAATGCAAATTGCAGTCGGACGATGTTTCCACCAACAAGACTTATGTGGCGAAAACCACAACAACTAGAGTCACCTGTTATGTCAAGGACTGCTCATTTACTTTAAAATAGAAGCCTGTTGCTTGTTTTCAGCTCTTCACTAATGTTAGGGATTTGCAAGAATGAGGGAATCATTCTTAAAATCTTCCTGGTACACTGCTTGCCGAGCTTGTATCTCGCCTGCATAGGGGAATGATCAGATACGCCCTAGGGTAGGTTCCTCACCTCCTCAAAGCTTGATAATTGTGATGGGAATCCAACCAGGAGGTGTATCCGCGAGAGACTCCCGTGTATGCCAGAATGAAAGGTAAACTCTCGAGCAATCGGATTCAGCACCCTCCATATACCTATCAGTCCAGTTGCCTCATGAACTTGTCCAGTTGTGTTTGTGGTTTGTGAGTCTTTGTCGAAGGCAGTCGGTTCAATGTGTCATTGAATGTCATGTTAAAGTCCCCGCCTAGGAGGATGTGACCCAGGGGAAAATGTAATACGTGCACTCTCAGATCTGAGAAGGTGGTGTTGTAGAGTGATGGTGAAATGTATAGCGATACTATGTTTACCGTTTCTCCCTCCCGTTTCTCTGAGATTACCACGTATCTATCCCTTTTATCCCCCATGTTGTTCGACTATTAGAGGAAATCACTTCTTAAGGAGTATACCTGTGCCCCTGGAACCCAAGATGAACCAAAATGGATGATTATTTTATACCCCCTACGGTCTACTGCTTTGCATGTTTTGTCCAGTAGGTGGGTTTCCTGCAAGAGGACTACATCTGGGGAATGCCGTTTTAGAAACAGAAGGACTATGCCTTTTTTAATTTTATCCCCCAAGCCGGTCACGTTCCACGTCACTAGCCAGAGTACAGGGTTGAGTATATTAGTCATGCGTTACGCTGATTACTTGTGGAGCTGGGGTCAGGCTCATCCCTGCTGACCGGGGGGGAGGGGGGTGGGGGTAAAGTGCCTTGTGGAGTGCATGTGACCGTTGCTTCTAGTTTGTGATACTTGTCGTTATTAGCAATTGTGTGACTGTACCTAGATCGAGTAATGTGAAGAACATACAAATTAAGATAACCAAACCTCCATCTAACCCATTGCCCAAAGAATAGCCCACCACCCGCTTCCCTGCCTGGCCAATTCACAACTCCCTGCCTCTCCCAACTCAGGAGAGCACCTGTCATCCCAACCAGGTTACTAGAAATTTAGAAGGGGTTGCCAAAGACCCGGAAGTCCCTGCCCCAAACCCTCGAACAAAGAATCATGTCATCCCATTGATCATGACTATCAATCAGAGTGTTGGTTATGGGCCCTCCATTACCTTTCATCATCACCCATTATGCATTGTCAACACAATGTCATCAACCTTCCTCCCAAGTCCCCCAAACCCAACCAACAAAGTGTTTTGACTCGATTTCATTTCTCAGGAAAGTTGGGTTTCTAATGTAAACAGTTCAGTTCAAACTTCCCTTTTCTCAGTTTCACCGACAGTTTTTTGTGGGGAGCCTCTCCTGCAGCAGTTCCACAGTCACTTCACCGGGTGGGGCAGATGTATCCTTTCTCTGCCTTCCTCGATGTGTCCCAGGAGGGGAACCCCCACTGTGCGCCACCCCTCAAGCCAAACCACATTTTACCTTCATCTTCTATGCAGAGGTTTTCCTGAAAGATCATGGAGTATTTCAGTCCCTTCTTTTGCAACACCGGCTTGACCACCTGAAAGTTGCGTCTTTGCTTTTGCACCTTCAGGGTGAAATCTGGGAATACGGTTATATTGACATTTTCTAATAGGACTGGTGGAGCTGTGCAGGCTGTTTGGAGTATCATGTTGCGGTCTCTGAAGTTAAAAAGACGAGTAAGGATAGGCCTGGGCAGAGGATGCCCTCCAGGTACTCTATATGCTCTCCCCACTGAAAAGAAGTTCAAGAGGTTCCTGGGCTTTAGGTGTTTGTGGATGAGGTCCTCCACAAATGAATCCATGACCGGCCCTTCTGCCCATTCTCGGACCCCCAAAATATGCCAGTTGTTTTGTCTTGATCTCCCTTCATAGTCTTCAATCCTCGCCTCAAGCTGTGCTGTATTTGTCTGAAGCTCTTTCACTTGGTCCTTAAGGGTCTTAGTATCTGGCTGCAGTTCAGTTGCTAGACCCTCCACCTCATGGACTCTCATGTTCATATTCTGGATATCCGCGCGGATGAGGGACACTTCTGTTGTAATATTGTCTATGTATCCTTTCAGGGCAGTGCAGACCCCCTGGATTGCCGCCATTATGTCCTTCAGGAAAACAGTGTCACCATCTGTGGACTGGGGGGTGTAACTGCTGCACCAGCTTTATTGTGTCTCAAGTCCTCCTGCCCTTTGAGTAGAGTAAATTTATTGAGTTTTTTCTGGTGGGTATTTTTCATCCCTCTTCCTCCAGTCATGGCTGCATGAAGTGCAGAATCCGTTAGTGGTGGGAGACAGGCTCCAGGGTACTCTCTGCGGCCAGCCACTGGATTTTCTTGGTACTAGTGCAGCCTGTCAGGATTCTCCCAGCGTACCTGAATCTCCCCAACGCCTGGTGGGTAGGTTGGGTGTTCTGCTGGAACTATTTTATCTTAATTCGGCTTGACTTAATGGGCTTGAGGCTTTATTGCAGCAGGATTCGCTGTTACTAAGGTTCCTGGTGGTGCAACTGGTCTTGCCAGCTCTCCAGGAGTACTGTTATATCTGTTGGTTTCAGGGACTCCTTCTATGCAGGCCACAGCAGACAGAAGGAGAGCCTGGTGCTGTTCCCCCCTCTCAGTGATGGGGGTGGACCAAACAGTGCTACACTCACCCCCTCCGTGTGGGCCAAGCACTACACTCCCAGCCAGCGTCCTCAGCGGTGCTCTGCTGTTATCTTCCTCCTGGTCTGCCCTGCCTGATGTCAGCCCCCAGGACGGGGGGATTCGCAGCACCAGGGAGACAGGAAGGTTCACGGCCAAATGCTGTGCCGCCTGCTGCCACCAGCTTGACCCTAGGGGGAGACGTGCTTTTTCTGCTGCCCAGGCCAGGGTCTCACAGGCACCATAACTCCGGAAGCACTGGGCCACCTTTTGGCCCGCTGTAACTTCTCCCTGCCTAGCACGATCTTTTGGGGATGGTGGACTTATTTACACACAGGGTCAGGTCCTCACCAGGGCTGGAGAGCAGCACCAGAGCAGCTATTTCAGTGTTAAATTCCTCATGGTTGGAGCCCACTGGAGCTATCTGCACCCACCTCTCTCTGATTGGGGTGAGCTAGTGGATCTGTGTACGGATAATCCGTGGGGAAGGGGGCCGGAGGGTGGAGCCACTTCAGCAAGCGGCCATGTTGTTCAGCAAATGTCCACGCCCTCCTCACAACCTTTTAAGGGGAAGAAGCATTTCTCTTCCTTGAAGCAGTCCTCTGCTGATAATGGGGCTTCAAAACCTAAATCTCCCTTTCGTTAGCCTTCTTGGAGGTACTTTTCTAGGAGTCAGGAGAGGTTTTACTTTAGCCAGGGTTGGGACTGAAAAGCAAAGTCTCCCCAGCCTAAACCTTGTTCCTGACTATATGATGGACGAACTGGAATTGTTGGTAGGAGGGTGGATTCAAAGCTTTCTTCCGGCCTAAGTGCAGTCTTCTTTGGTTGTGTGGGTGTTGGACATGGTGTGCCAGGGGTGCCGCATCGATTCACGGATTCAGGGTTCGTCCAACTCCATGGCCATCCAGTCAGACGAAGCGGACCAAGTTTTCCATAGGTATTGGGTCACTCCTGCAGTAAGGGGCACTTCAGGTGGTGCCTCCTCTGGAGAGGGTGGTAGGATTTTATTGCAGAATTTCTGTAGGCCACGTTGACAGGGGGATTCTGTCTGGTGCTGGACTTGAAGGCTCTGAGCAATTTTTTGTCCGCCTGCTCTTCAAGATGGAGACTCTGCAGTGGGTGATCCCCTTGGTTCTCCCGGGTCATTTCATGAGCACCCTGGATCTGCAGGACGCTTACTAGCATGTCCCAATACATTCCAGCTGTCGCAGATTCCTGAGGTTTTGCATTCACTTAAGTCATTTTCAGTTTTGTGTCCGGCCCTTTGATCGACCAAAAGGTTTTCACCAAGGTTGTGGCACCATTGGTGGCTTCCTTTCATCTCTGGGGTATCCTTCTCTACCCTTACCTTAATGATTGGCTGATTCATGCTCCATCTCAGGATCAACTACTGATCAAACTGGGTATTGTGTGTTCAGCTTTGCGAGATCATGGGTTTCAGCTGACCCTTCCCAAGTCTCAACTGGTGCCCTTGCAGGACTTGAAATTTATAGCGGCCAGATTTTGCACAGATTTGAACAGTGTTCTTGCCAGACCCCGGGCCTGTGTTCTTGAGTTCCCTTCCTTGGAGGGTATTGAGGGGGTCTGATTTACAGTTTGGCTATGATTGCGATTTCCGGGGCTCAAGGCAGCAGCGGTGTTCGCGGTGCCTTATAGATTTTCACCTCCGGCCATGTGGGTCCATCTGCTGGCCTGTTGGGATCCCTTGCCTCTGGACCTCAACCTTCTGGTTCCTGTGACTCCATCCTTCCTCCCTGCACTGGTGAACTGTGTTGGACAATCTTTCCCGGGTGATGTTGTTGCAGTCATCTCCTCCTGTGGTCCTGACTCCGGATGCCAGGAGGGACAGTTGCAGCCTGACTACAGATGCCAGACGTGACTGTTGAGGCGTAACAGAAAATTAAGGACAGGAGGGAGGGGGCAGGGGAATGACAATGGACCAGACAAGGGTAAGAGATTGGATAAGAGTCTGCACATGGAAAGCAGAAGACAGGGAGCAAGGTGGCAGGTGCAGCATGCTGACCACGGAAGGAAGGTGGGATGGGCACTGGAAGCACAACACAGCATGAAGGGCAATAGTGAGACTATAGTAGCATACACACAGACAATGCAGAGAAGGTAGAAGGGTATCAGAGGCAGCAGAGCAAGCTGACCACACAGAGCAGCTGGGAGGGGTAGGGGCAGCACAGAAGACCATGCATGGCAAGCGGTAGGGGGAATGGCAGCACAACAACCATAGTGTTATACATGAAGGTGGCAGGGGCATGCACAAAGTACCATGGAGGACAGAAGGATGGGGTAGGTGTTTGACACAGAAAAAGAGTACAGGGAAAGGGGCCTTAACAACAGACCATGCAGAGCAGACAGAGAGAAATAGTTGCAGTACAACAGAGCACTGAGGGCAGAAGAGAGTAGTAGCAAAATAAAGCATGGAAGACAAGAGGGAGGGGATGTGGCATGGAGCTTTGACAGGCAACGTTGATGTGGCAGGGACAGGTGGCAGCCATTTGACCATGCTAGGCATGTGGGAGGGGCAGTGGCAGCTCAACAGAACACTCAGAATAGATAGGAGGGTGGCAGGTCCATGGAATATGGTGGGCATAAAGGAAGAAGCAGGGGCATGAACACAGACATCGGAGGGCAGGGGGAAGGTGGGTAGGGGAGCAAACTAAGCACAGACACTATGCAGGAGAGAAATGATGGGCAGAGAATAGGGCAACAGAGGGTAGAAGGAGTGGGCAGGGACATCAAGCTAAATGAAGGGCAGTGGCAGCATATCGGACCATGCACGGAAAGACGGAGGGGCTGGTGCATGTACTTATACAACAGAGGGTAGGGAGGAGATGGATGGTGCAGCTGGCTAACTGTTTAGGGCAGGCAGGAAGGGCATTTAAAAGCCAAGAAAGCGGAGATAAAATTATCTCCGTATTACCTAGCTGTCGCTAACACCAGTTAGCGACCGCTAGTAGGAGATAGCGACCATCTTGGGCCCCACTTTGCATGTCAGTGATATTTATCACTAATGACATGCAAAGTGGGCATGCCAAGATGTTAGCGACTGGAAACAGTCGCTAACATCGCTATCTCCTATTACCAACTTTTGGAGATATTCGCGCTAAGCGCGAATATCTCCAAAAAGTAACACCTGCCCTGAGCAGTTCTTGGCCATGTTATCCAATGGGAGGTGGATAACATGGCTAAGAGCATTAGCTCGGTAATGCATGAATATCGCGGACTTTTCAGCGATATTAAAACATTGCAGCCGTTTTTTATCGCATTTGCGATAAACCTTGATAATAGCAAGGTTTATCTGCGATAATTTCTGACGATGCTTAGCGGTAAAAAATTCGTTGCTAAGCATCGTTAGGGATAAATATCGCTTAACTTTGGTAATATGCCCCAACGTCTGTTAACGTTCGATTCGAAGGAAATCAGGAAGTGTTGAAAAACATTGTCTGCGCCATCTTGCCTTTTTTCAAATGCCACACTTTTGTCGTGCACGGCAGCCATTTTAGATGACTTGACCAGACCCACTCTCTGCACGCTGTCGATCCTTAGCATGGCTCCCCACCATCGCAAGCATCTCCCCCAGGCACTGGTCACCCCCGCTCTCTGTCTTATGCATGGGCAATAAACCTCCCCCCATCTGCGCTGCTCTTCCCTGAGAATCACACCCTGTGCCCGCCCAACACCTCCCTTTCGCCCTATTCACTACCGCACCCTCTGACACTCCTCTTCCTCTGTGTCCGATTGTCCAGGCCGGTCCCAGGCTATCAGCTAGCCTTGCAGATGTAGTTTATGGCCCCAGCTGTAAAGAATCACCCCTCTTCAAAGGAGTTATAGTAGATCAAGGCCCACACCCGATGAGATCCGTCACAACACACGCGTTCCTACTATCTGAAAACCATCCTGTATTGTGATTGGGGAGGGGACCGAGCCTGAAGCGGAAGATTCCAGGGATGACTCTTTGTACATCAAAGTTTTTACAATTATGTGTCACATTAAAAATATATAGCACTCCAACAAAGTAGTAGGATTATAAAACTTTAATAACCTATAAATATATACAAGAAAACAAAAACAGTAAAAACATTTAAACATTTTTAGGGAAAAAGAAGGAACAATGGTAAGTAGCGGTCGGTTGTGCGAATAGTCCCAAGGCAGCACAACGTCCAGATTTCTGGACGGCACCCAGGTGATGTTGCCTGGGTGCCGCACTGATTTGGGTATCCGGTGTGGGGCGTCCCGGGGGGTGGGTCGTCAGTAGCGGTCTGTTGTGCGAATAGTTCCAAGGCAGCAGAACGCGCTGAAATGTGGATGGCACCAAGGTGATGTCCAGTAAGTTGCCGCCCTCCGAATAACGGCGTGGGGCGCCCCGGGGGGGGGGGAGGCGGCGTGAACGGGCCTCCCCAGGTGGAGCCTTGTCTGCTGTAGTGGGGCGCCCCTTTACCGTTTCAGTTGCCATTCCGTCCGCTTTTGGTCCACTGTGTCAAAATCCGCAATTCAGCTGAGTTGGGCCCACTCTTGCGGTGCAGCGATAGGCGGCTGTCACAGGACTCTCAAAATGGCGGCAGGCTCTTTCCTTTTTGGGCCTGGTCCACTGAAATGGCCCTGGGACACCTTGGAAATTGGACGCTTGTCTGCTAGGTCTTGGACCCCATTCTCGAAAGCGTCCCCTCCGCCTTGAGGATTCTACAAAAGTCTTGGGGGCCCCCGACTCCTGCAGGCTTCCGGTGGGGAGCGGCTGCCATGATTGCTCGCAGAATGACCACGACGGAGCCACGAGATGGTGGTGCTTTCATGCTGACGCCAGCTTCAGTCTGAAACATCCAGAAACAAGGTGGGGCTTTCATCGTTTGGGAAAAAAAAAAGTTTTCATCCAATAAAAAGTGTTATTTTTAGGTCATATGATCAAGCCTTCCATCATTAGGAAACCAAAAGTAAAATGAACCAATGAAAAGTTTTATAAACAAGTCACATGACCTGTTATGCGGCATAGGGTATAAAAAGCGTAGAAAATCCGTTGGCACGTGAGGCGGCGTCAGTAGCGGACCGATGTGCGAATAGGCCGAAGGCAGCACAACGCGCCAAGATCCGGATGGCACCGAGGTGGTGTCCAGCAAGTTGTCGCACTGGTGTGGCCATCCTACAATGCTGAAAGTCGGCGTGGGGCGGCCCGTTGGCCTGTGAGATGGCGGCAGTAGCGGACCTATGTGCGAATGGGGCCAAAGGCAGCGCAACAATATTTTCTGAATAGAAGACACCACAAGGCGCTGAGATGCCAAGATCCGGATGGCACCGAGGTGGTGTCTAGCAAGTTGTCGCACTGGTGTGGCCATCCTACAATGCTGAAAGTCGGCGTGGGGCGCCCCGTTGGCCTGTGAGATGGCGGCAGTAGCGGACCGATGTGCGAATGGGGCCAAAGGCAGCGCAACAATATTTTCTGAATAGAAGACACCACAAGGTGCTGAGATGCCAAGATCCGGATGGCACAGAGGTGGTGTCTAGCAAGTTGCCGCACTGGTGTGGCCATCCTACAATGCTGAAAGTCGGCGTGGGGCGCCCCGTTGGCCTGTGAGATGGCGTCAGTAGCGGACCGATGTGCGAATGGGGCCAAAGGCAGCGCAACAATATTTTCGGAATAGAAGACACCACAAGGCGCTGAGATTCGGTTAGCACCGAGGTGGTGTCTAGCAAGCTATGCAGCTGAGTTGCGTGCGCACTTGCGGCGAATAGGTCGAAGGCAGCACAACAATGTTTTCTGAATAGAAGACACCACAAGGCGCTGAGATTCGGTAGGCACCGAGGTGGTGTCTAGCAAGTTGCCGTACTGGTGTGGCCATCCTACAATCCTGCTCCGAATAACGGCGTGGGGTGCCCGAAGGGGGGGGGGGAGGCGTCGTGAACGGGCCTTCCTAGGTGGAGGCTCGTCTGCTGTAGTGGGGTGCCCCTTTACCGTTTCAGTTGCCATTCAGCTGAGTTTCGGCCGCTCTTGATGCTACAGCGACAGGCGGCTGCAACAGGACTCTCAAAATGGCGGCCTGTTCTTTGGATTTGGGCCTGGTCCACTAAAATGGCCCTGGGACACCTTAGAACTCGGACGCTCGAATTTTTTTTCCTTTCCTCTACATGCAAGAAAAGGTAAATGCCCGGTACGTTACACGCTTCATCTGCCACGATGTACTCTCCAGAGGAACCGAAAAAAAATATAGTTATGGTAACTATACCATGCATCGTCATATGGAGAGGTGGCACCGATTAATTATAGTGCTGCATAAAAGAGAGATTTGAAGGAGAACCCCCGACCTGCCAGTACATTCATCAAAGAAGTGGCACTGACAGCATCAGAGGCAAGGGAAACGGTCCCAAATATTTAGAAGAACTTTGGAAAGATTAAAATGACATGTTTAGATTGTGGCAAATTAATTTCATGTGGACAGATGAGTGTTACTCTAATAAATACAGCATATGAACATCATCATAGTCGATGGTTGGTAGAGACATTTTGACTATATCCTGGACCTGCCCGTCCTCGCCCAAAATGGCGCCGGAATAAATGGGACTCGTAACTCCTTGTTGTGTACTGGTTGCACAACCTTGATATCACGAGATACGTATGCAGTTTTGAAGCACATGGCGGGCGGGGACGAGAATAGATTGAATATTTCGATATCCCTATTGATATTAAGTTCTGATGTGTTATTGATTACTGTACTATTGAAAGTTCGAATTAACGTCACCCATGGTACTTGCCCGCAAATGTATATCTAGATAATTTTATTGTAACTGGCCCTGTCGTATTTTAATTATAAAATGTACGTCCACCGATTCCGCAACTGTTAGACACTTTAGTTCTTGCAACCTAATGGCCCGCCCGTTACGTTCCTCTACAGTGTAAATGTCTACTCATCATATAAGATTACAGTTTGCTCCGTGGCCGGCCCACGTGGTTATAGGCCCGTATTTGTATAATGACATTTTCACAATAAAGGTTTTTAAAAGAAAACATGGTAGTAGTATATACATTGGTAAAGTTTTTAATAATAGTCACTGTTTTAGAATCAGTAAAAGGCAAGTGAAATAAAGCAGACCAATTACATGAAGGGTAAAAGGTATAATACGCAGGAACGCAGTAAAGATAAATGGTCAAGGGCTGTTGTGTTTTCTACTCCTGCAACATAAAGTGATCGATAAGAATCTCATATTCAGGCGTATCGGCGACTAAGACAGCAGGCCGACCCTCTTTTGCTCAACGGCTCCGTCATGGGACGAAGAAACGCCCTTTTTCTCGAAAAAGGAATATATTTTACTTGCAGGACAGTTGTAAATTTTCCGGGAAAGTACATTAGCCTGGAACATTATAACATATATTTAAGAAAAAATAATGTTCGAAAGTAATAAAAAGCGTAATTTTTAGGTCATATGACCAAGCCTTTCATCATTAGAATAAGAAAAGTAAAATGAACCAATGAAAAGTTTTATTAACAAGTCACATGACCTGTTATGCTTACGTTACGCGCTGCGCGTCGCGCCCCGGATCACTTCCGGATGCGCTAACGCGGCGCGTCATATGACGCATTACGCGACAACGCAGGTCCAGAATATAGTCAAAATGTCTCCACCAACCAGCGGTCGGAACACAACCCCTTTCAGCAGGCTAAATAGTTCTGTTAAATGACAGAAGGGACAGGCAACAAGAACCATCAGTCAAAGAGGGGAGGGCTAGTTCTTCTCTACCGGGTCACATTGGGGCGCTACCGGAACTGATCGAATTGGTCGTCTACAGTGTTTCTGGATGTTTCAGACTGAAGCTGGCGTTAGCATGAGAGCACCACCATTTCGTAGCTCCGTCGTGGCCATTCCACGAGCAATAATGCTAGCCGCTCCCCACCAGAAGCCTGCGGGAGTTGGGGGCCCCCAAGACTTTTGTAGAATCTTCAAGGCTGAGGGGACGCTTTCGAGAATGGAGCCCAATCTCTAGCAGACAAGCGTCCGAGTTCCAAGGTGTCGCAGGGCAATTTTAGTGGACCACGCCCAAATCTGAAGAGCCGGCCGCCATTTTGAGAGTACTGTGGCAGCCGGCTATCGCTGCACCGCAAGAGCGGGAGCAACTCAACTACATGGTGAGCGAGACGCTGTAGTCGAAAGAGCGGGCGGTAAACAGCTGAATAGCTGAAGAGGCACAGTGTAGCAAAAGCGGGCGGAATGGCAACTGAAATGGTAAAGGGGCGCCCCACTACAGCGTGTCTTTAGGTGAAATGGATTGTGGGACAAGGTCAAGAATGGAAGAGTTACCAAAAGGCAAAAAGTTCCGCTTGATCCCGGGAGCCGGCCACCTATGTCGGGGGCGATCTCAGGCTACACCAGGAGAACACGACTTGGGGAGGGAGCCGGAGCCAAGCGCCCCCTCCGAGTCCGCGCCATCACACCGTCCCTCGGGGGCCTCCGTCAAGCGGTTCAGGGTGGCACCGCATTACATTGTTCACAAATGCAGTCACGTCCTCAAACAGCCCCCACTTTACTTTGAGAATAGTGAAGCTGAAGCAAGTGCAAATAGGCTTCAGACAGTGTTACAAGCACTCCTCAAAACTTTGAACCATCAGAGTGCATGAGTTTCATGCTCGATCGATTGAGCTAGCCGGATCGGGCAACAAAAAGTATAAAATAGTTATGTAAATAGTTGTTTAATAAAATGTTTTACCCTGTTACTTTGCTGGTGTGTTGTATATATTTGTAATATTTGCATAGAGTTTATCGTTATTTTGGGCGGGGTGGGTGGCGGAGCCGAGCTGTATTGCAGCCATCATGGTGTGGAGTTCAGTTCATCTCAATAGTTTCGTGTTTGTCATGAGGGGTTGTTCCTAATGTTTCTATTTTAGCGAGGTCAAAAAGAGATCCCATTAGTGGCCTACTGATTTTGCTCGATTCCTTTTGTTTTTTTACACGATTTTTCGCTATCTGCAAAGACTAAACAGAGTATTGCGACTCTGTGTTTGTTTGTAAATAGAGAATGAACCAAAGAGAACCAATTCTAAAACAGTAAATGCTTGGATAACAATCAATCAAATGGAGAGAGAAGCAGGCACGACGGATTACAACGGGGGCAAAGGCCTGCGTTAACTACCCTTCACTATCTGCAAAGAGAGAGTACTCCTAATAGAAATGAGGGGGAGGGGGGGCAGCATTCAAGCAGATCAGTGTGCATAAACACGAAAATGTTTTTACTTACCACGTACTTGACATTCGACAGCTTATGATATTTGCTATTAAAAAACCATTGAAATTCACTGAAAAAACCATAGGTTAGAGACCATATATAGTTAGGAATTAGCATTTAAAAAACCTTGAAAATTCACTGAAAAAACCATAGGTTATAGACCATATATAGTTAGGGATTAGCATTTAAAAAACCTTATTTTACTCACACAAAACCATTGAAATTCCATATATAGTTAGTTGCACTAACTATATATCGCGCACCCGCAATCCACTGCTGATGATGTCACATATTACATCATTTATGACATGGTCAGTGACATCACTGATGACATCTCAAATGACATCACTGATGACATCACTGATGACATCTCAAATGACATCACTGATAACATCTCAAATGACATCACTGATGACATCTCAAATGACATCACTGATGACATCACTGATGACATCTCATTTGACATCAATGACCACATCACTGATGATATCATTCATGTGACAATACAATGCATCTCCTCACACTTTAATATAACCTCTGTTACACCCAGTGTTAAATACAGAGTATAATTTTTGAAACCATTGACACACCAATACTAGTTACTACATACGCACTCAGTGATTCCTATGTTTACACACACATTCACTCATTTACCCATACAATCATTCATACATACAATCACTCATCTTTACAACACTATCATATGCACTCATACACCTATACAGACTCTCACACTCTGTCACTCATCCATGGAGTTACTCACACACCTAGTCAGTCCTGTAAATAATCAATCACACTTCCATTTTCTAATCTATACAGTTAAACATAGAGCACCTTACATTTTGAAACATATACTAACACATACTTACTCTCTTATACAATCATTGATACAAGTACACATTGATCTGCACAGAGTCACACACCTCCCAGCCAGCCACACACACACTCAGTCTCCCATACAAATACTTGGGCAATCAATAACCCATATAGTTACTCATATAGCTACTGACCAACACATGCAGCAGTTTACAGAACAACAGACATAATGATGCACAAATTAAGACAGTTTAGTCACTAACCCATGCACTCAGTGAGACACATTTAATCACTCACTCATACAGTCAGTCACGCACCTACTAAATCCTTCATCCAGACACTTCTACATCTACTCATTCTTCAATATGTAAAACATATTTAAACTTTACAGAAACACACAGTCACTGGATGATGTCATCAGTGATGTCATCAGTGATATCACTGACCATGTCATGAATGATGTAATATGTGACATCATCAGCAGTGGATTGCGGGTGCGCGATATATAGTTAGTGCAACTAACTATATATGGAATTTCAATGGTTTTGTGTGAGTAAAATAAGGTTTTTTAAATGCTAATCCCTAACTATATATGGTCTATAACCTATGGTTTTTTCAGTGAATTTTCAAGGTTTTTTAAATGCTAATTCCTAACTATATATGGTCTCTAACCTATGGTTTTTTCAGTGAATATATATATATATATATGTATATATATATATACATATATATATATATATATATATATTCACGCTCCAGGTTGTCCACCTTGTGAGTAGCACGCGAGCAGCAGCTTTATTTATGTGTAGGTGAGGACGGGGATCCGCTTGTAGACGCCGCTCCGTAATGGATCTGCCCGACGCGTTTCGAAGCTCCATCTGCTTCTCTTCAGGGGCTTTAACGGAAGCGGTGTGCGCACCCGCTACACTTCTCCAATTTCATATAACTCACCCGCCAATGGGAGGCTCCAATGAGACTTCTGGGAAGTGTAGTGCGGAAAGCACACAATCAAGTCCTGTATGGACTCCACGAGTGGGCCCGTCCTCTGATCCCATGTACGGCTGCTACTTCACTGCCGTGACCCCCACGTTAACGGGGTGGTGCATACTCTGCGGCTGGACTGCCGCATATAGATTCACGCTCCAGGTTGTCCACCTTGTGAGTAGCACGCGAGCAGCAGCTTTATTTATGTGTAGGTGAGGACGGGGATCCGCTTGTAGACGCCGCTCCGTAATGGATCTGCCCGACGCGTTTCGAAGCTCCATCTGCTTCTCTTCAGGGGCTTTAACGGAGGCGGTGTGCGCACCCGCTACACTTCTCCAATTTCATATAACTCACCCGCCAATGGGAGGCTCCAATGAGACTTCTGGGAACTGTAGTGCGGAAAGCACACAATCAAGTCCTGTATGGACTCCACGAGTGGGCCCGTCCTCTGATCCCATGTACGGCTGCTACTTCACTGCCGTGACCCCCACGTTAACGGGGTGGTGCATACTCTGCGGCTGGACTGCCGCATATAGATTCACGCTCCAGGTTGTCCACCTTGTGAGTAGCACGCGAGCAGCAGCTTTATTTATGTGTAGGTGAGGACGGGGATCCGCTTGTAGACGCCGCTCCGTAATGGATCTGCCCGACGCGTTTCGAAGCTCCATCTGCTTCTCTTCAGGGGCTTTAACGGAAGCGGTGTGCGCACCCGCTACACTTCTCCAATTTCATATAACTCACCCGCCAATGGGAGGCTCCAATGAGACTTCTGGGAAGTGTAGTGCGGAAAGCACACAATCAAGTCCTGTATGGACTCCACGAGTGGGCCCGTCCTCTGATCCCATGTACGGCTGCTACTTCACTGCCGTGACCCCCACGTTAACGGGGTGGTGCATACTCTGCGGCTGGACTGCCGCATATAGATTCACGCTCCAGGTTGTCCACCTTGTGAGTAGCACGCGAGCAGCAGCTTTATTTATGTGTAGGTGAGGACGGGGATCCGCTTGTAGACGCCGCTCCGTAATGGATCTGCCCGACGCGTTTCGAAGCTCCATCTGCTTCTCTTCAGGGGCTTTAACGGAAGCGGTGTGCGCACCCGCTACACTTCTCCAATTTCATATAACTCACCCGCCAATGGGAGGCTCCAATGAGACTTCTGGGAAGTGTAGTGCGGAAAGCACACAATCAAGTCCTGTATGGACTCCACGAGTGGGCCCGTCCTCTGATCCCATGTACGGCTGCTACTTCACTGCCGTGACCCCCACGTTAACGGGGTGGTGCATACTCTGCGGCTGGACTGCCGCATATAGATTCACGCTCCAGGTTGTCCACCTTGTGAGTAGCACGCGAGCAGCAGCTTTATTTATGTGTAGGTGAGGACGGGGATCCGCTTGTAGACGCCGCTCCGTAATGGATCTGCCCGACGCGTTTCGAAGCTCCATCTGCTTCTCTTCAGGGGCTTTAACGGAAGCGGTGTGCGCACCCGCTACACTTCTCCAATTTCATATAACTCACCCGCCAATGGGAGGCTCCAATGAGACTTCTGGGAAGTGTAGTGCGGAAAGCACACAATCAAGTCCTGTATGGACTCCACGAGTGGGCCCGTCCTCTGATCCCATGTACGGCTGCTACTTCACTGCCGTGACCCCCACGTTAACGGGGTGGTGCATACTCTGCGGCTGGACTGCCGCATATAGATTCACGCTCCAGGTTGTCCACCTTGTGAGTAGCACGCGAGCAGCAGCTTTATTTATGTGTAGGTGAGGACGGGGATCCGCTTGTAGACGCCGCTCCGTAATGGATCTGCCCGACGCGTTTCGAAGCTCCATCTGCTTCTCTTCAGGGGCTTTAACGGAAGCGGTGTGCGCACCCGCTACACTTCTCCAATTTCATATAACTCACCCGCCAATGGGAGGCTCCAATGAGACTTCTGGGAAGTGTAGTGCGGAAAGCACACAATCAAGTCCTGTATGGACTCCACGAGTGGGCCCGTCCTCTGATCCCATGTACGGCTGCTACTTCACTGCCGTGACCCCCACGTTAACGGGGTGGTGCATACTCTGCGGCTGGACTGCCGCATATAGATTCACGCTCCAGGTTGTCCACCTTGTGAGTAGCACGCGAGCAGCAGCTTTATTTATGTGTAGGTGAGGACGGGGATCCGCTTGTAGACGCCGCTCCGTAATGGATCTGCCCGACGCGTTTCGAAGCTCCATCTGCTTCTCTTCAGGGGCTTTAACGGAAGCGGTGTGCGCACCCGCTACACTTCTCCAATTTCATATAACTCACCCGCCAATGGGAGGCTCCAATGAGACTTCTGGGAAGTGTAGTGCGGAAAGCACACAATCAAGTCCTGTATGGACTCCACGAGTGGGCCCGTCCTCTGATCCCATGTACGGCTGCTACTTCACTGCCGTGACCCCCACGTTAACGGGGTGGTGCATACTCTGCGGCTGGACTGCCGCATATAGATTCACGCTCCAGGTTGTCCACCTTGTGAGTAGCACGCGAGCAGCAGCTTTATTTATGTGTAGGTGAGGACGGGGATCCGCTTGTAGACGCCGCTCCGTAATGGATCTGCCCGACGCGTTTCGAAGCTCCATCTGCTTCTCTTCAGGGGCTTTAACGGAAGCGGTGTGCGCACCCGCTACACTTCTCCAATTTCATATAACTCACCCGCCAATGGGAGGCTCCAATGAGACTTCTGGGAAGTGTAGTGCGGAAAGCACACAATCAAGTCCTGTATGGACTCCACGAGTGGGCCCGTCCTCTGATCCCATGTGCGGCTGCTACTTCACTGCCGTGACCCCCACGTTAACGGGGTGGTGCATACTCTGCAGCTGGACTGCCGCATATAGATTCACGCTCCAGGTTGTCCACCTTGTGAGTAGCACGCGAGCAGCAGCTTTATTTATGTGTAGGTGAGGACGGGGATCCGCTTGTAGACGCCGCTCCGTAATGGATCTGCCCGACGCGTTTCGAAGCTCCATCTGCTTCTCTTCAGGGGCTTTAACGGAAGCGGTGTGCGCACCCGCTACACTTCTCCAATTTCATATAACTCACCCGCCAATGGGAGGCTCCAATGAGACTTCTGGGAAGTGTAGTGCGGAAAGCACACAATCAAGTCCTGTATGGACTCCACGAGTGGGCCCGTCCTCTGATCCCATGTACGGCTGCTACTTCACTGCCGTGACCCCCACGTTAACGGGGTGGTGCATACTCTGCGGCTGGACTGCCGCATATAGATTCACGCTCCAGGTTGTCCACCTTGTGAGTAGCACGCGAGCAGCAGCTTTATTTATGTGTAGGTGAGGACGGGGATCCGCTTGTAGACGCCGCTCCGTAATGGATCTGCCCGACGCGTTTCGAAGCTCCATCTGCTTCTCTTCAGGGGCTTTAACGGAAGCGGTGTGCGCACCCGCTACACTTCTCCAATTTCATATAACTCACCCGCCAATGGGAGGCTCCAATGAGACTTCTGGGAAGTGTAGTGCGGAAAGCACACAATCAAGTCCTGTATGGACTCCACGAGTGGGCCCGTCCTCTGATCCCATGTGCGGCTGCTACTTCACTGCCGTGACCCCCACGTTAACGGGGTGGTGCATACTCTGCGGCTGGACTGCCGCATATAGATTCACGCTCCAGGTTGTCCACCTTGTGAGTAGCACGCGAGCAGCAGCTTTATTTATGTGTAGGTGAGGACGGGGATCCGCTTGTAGACGCCGCTCCGTAATGGATCTGCCCGACGCGTTTCGAAGCTCCATCTGCTTCTCTTCAGGGGCTTTAACGGAAGCGGTGTGCGCACCCGCTACACTTCTCCAATTTCATATAACTCACCCGCCAATGGGAGGCTCCAATGAGACTTCTGGGAAGTGTAGTGCGGAAAGCACACAATCAAGTCCTGTATGGACTCCACGAGTGGGCCCGTCCTCTGATCCCATGTACGGCTGCTACTTCACTGCCGTGACCCCCACGTTAACGGGGTGGTGCATACTCTGCGGCTGGACTGCCGCATATAGATTCACGCTCCAGGTTGTCCACCTTGTGAGTAGCACGCGAGCAACCTTGGAGCGTGAATATATATATATATATATATATATATTTCACAAAAGAGTTCCATTTACCGGGGGCCCCGACCCTGCAGGGCGGACTCTCGAAAGCAGGAATGGAGATCCTGCTGCTTCAACACCATATCACCAAAAAGAGCCCAACTCCGTCTGACTGCAAGAAGCTGACTTTATTCGTCACACCCACAGCATCACATGACACACTTAAGAGTCCTGACGCGTTTCAGCGTTGTTCCGCCTTAATCATAGGAGGGTGTGTCCTCAATGAGTTCCTAGTGGACTTGGTCCCACAGTGTTTGGATTGCGGGTTCCAGCATGCAACAGGTGAGTATTCAAGTCTGATTTTGCTTAATAGCGTGATTTCACCCAGTGCCTTCGTTGATAATTGCACAATGCTATGGGATGTTGCGGTGTTCTCAAAATTGGTTGCTTCCGCTGCGGGGTTGTAGGAAACAGGAAAGCATCCTTCTCCTCTCCCTTTCTTAACGGAGTGCCACATTGCCTCGGAAGTCCATGAGTGGCTGGCAGCACCGCAAGCGGGTCATCCCCCTCAATTAGTATTTCACAAAAGAGTTCCATTTACCGGGGGCCCCGACCCTGCAGGGCGGACTCTCGAAAGCAGGAATGGAGATCCTGCTGCTTCAACACCATATCACCAAAAAGAGCCCAACTCCGTCTGACTGCAAGAAGCTGACTTTATTCGTCACACCCACAGCATCACATGACACACTTAAGAGTCCTGACGCGTTTCAGCGTTGTTCCGCCTTAATCATAGGAGGGTGTGTCCTCAATGAGTTCCTAGTGGACTTGGTCCCACAGTGTTTGGACTGCGGGTTCCAGCATGCAACAGGTGAGTGGAGATTCCTTTAGTGCCAATACAAAACAACCAAGAACAGGGCGGATGCATTTCGGCTTGATGTATAGCCTCTTCAGCGCCAGATGGTTGTGACAGGGTGCGGGGTTTTAGCTGATTTAAATATCATTTCCCCTCCTGCCAGGTGACAACAGGCTCCGCCCCCGAACAGCGTAGAATCGAACTTGCTGTGTGATTGGGCACATGCAGGACGCCAAATGCGTCAGGACTGCATGTCCCAGCGTGCCCCTGGCTGGATTAGTGCAACAACGGGGGTGGGTGAAATAATACGGTCCAAAGTCACTGATGCCGATGCCCCCTCGTCTCCCCTCAACTATATATATATATATTTATATATGTATATATATATATATACACACACATACATACATACACATACATGTATACATACATGTATACATATATATTCCCACTCCATTCTGGGTAACAGTAGGGAAAGTGTTCGACTTCAGAGGGGTAAGATTTACTATTCCCACTCCAGTTTGTGCAACATTAGGGAAAGCATTGGACTTTGGAGGGGTTAAAATAACTGTTCCCTTGTATGTGACTGGTCCCCGTTTGGTACACATGGGCTTTTCTGTGGATGGTTTGTGTCGGCGTGGATGCGGTCTCCTGGGCACCTTTTTACATATCATTTGGGAGTGCCCTGAGATAGTGCGATTCTGGACCAGTGTGCACGAGGTGATGAGTGAGGTTACGGGGGTGCGATCGATGCCAGAGGCTAGGAGATGCTTGCTGAATGTATGGGAACCGAACGACTACTCCGTATCGCAGCTTCGATGAGTGACCTTGGGCAATAGGATCGCCAAAAGAGACATTGCGCAACTGTGGGGCGCTCAGGGGCCACCCGGGATTCGGAGGTGGAAACAAAACATGGACTGATGCATGTTCAGGGAAAAAACTGTATATACTTCCCGAGGTACCCCCCGAAAATGGGGGAAGATATGGACTCAGTGGAACACTTACCGTGGCGATATATGTACCCCCCCTCTCCCTGACCCAGATGTTGAGCCTACGTCCCCGTAACCCAAAGGTTCCTCCACTTCTTACTGTGTATTGGATACATTTTGTTCCTTCTGCCCCCCCCATGCGAGACTCTTTCTTGATGGAAAATACGCTCATTGGTTGACCTTCCCCGCTCCCGCACCATGTACTGCAATGTTGTTTATATTGCTGTCTTCTCTTTTTCTTTATTCCTTGCAAGTTGTTTGTGTTTGTATTTATAAAATTAATAAAAAGTTTCAAAAAAAATAAATAAATAACTGTTCCCACTACAGTCTCTGAAACAACAGAGAAAGCGTTGGACTTCAGAGAGGTTACATTTTCTGGGTTGGACGGTGTGCTCTGCTAATGATTTAGTCTCAACAATGGTTTTCCTTTCCGGGTAATATGCTGAGTATTCAATTTAATTAAATGCGAGGGTCAAAAAGATTGCAGACACTTGAAATAGGAGCTGTTTAAATGAGTTCCAAACTCCACAAACTGCTTCTCTGTATGCTCGTGAATGTACAGCATCTGTTTTTCACTGGTTCCCTCAGTCATCACCGGAGTAACTGAGGAAACCGTCCAACCCAGTTTTCAACAGCTACTTCTAACTTAAAGGCATTTCCTGATGCCTCCACTTCAATAGAGTCTGACCCCGTCATGGTCCTGAGGAGAACCCTTAGAATGTTTTGGGTTCAGAAACGTGTCGACCCCCCTCACAGCTAGTAACTGCCACTACCAGCTTATGGAATGTACCATATACAAACAGGACTTTCTGTCTGTTGTAACCTCGGTTAATCTAGCTGCATCTTGCATGTTGCTCATCTAACAAGTATTAATTATTTGCACTGCCATAAAATAAGGACTGGTCTAATGTTTGTAATATTGTTATTTGTATATACTTGTTTGTTTATTGATTTGGTTTTTTCAAGTATTTCTGTTTGAAATGTGCTTTAGTCAATGTTGATCTGTATTTATGAATATTGTACAGTGTCTTCCTCTATGATATGAATCAAATGTCATAATAGTTTGAACTTTGAATGAAATAAGAAAAGGTGAAGTAAAAGCACCACAACCACTTAATGACTGAAGATGGTGATTCCTGAAAGTATCATTTGAACAGCGCACATACTAAACACCCCTTCTATTTCCCCCAGAAAATAATCCAGCAAGAAGGAGAAAAACTGAGAACCAGGAAAACCTTCTAGCTGGCCAGGTCAAGCAGCAGGCAAATAACAACAAAAGAGCAAGGAACTGGAGAAAGCTGAGAATCCAGTGTGTTCAGTTACAGAGCAATGATTCAAGAACAACTGCGAAGCAACTGAAGTTTGTAATGAAGCTTCTTTTATAGTGGAAAAGAGGACATGATATAATTCAAAGGAGATTCGGCCATCTTTGATTGGGATGGAAAAAAGTTATAAAAAACATTTATACATGCAATTTCCTAGAACATTCAGCAGTAAGTGGGAATAGGCTATAACTCCTTGTGATGCCTTGTACTATTAACTTTATGGCAATTAAATTCGGCAGGATGTGTACTTCAGTACCTCTCTTGCATGTGGCGTTTCATGCTGTTGACATGCAGGGAGACATGCCCCATAATCCAGTGTGGGAGACCCGATACGCACAGAGACACAAGATGTCGGTGGCTGAAGAATCTATTGCTTTCTTGATCCAAACTGAGCTCTGCCACATTCCTGCCCTGAAGGGAACTGCAGTGGCACTACCTTGAGCGGTGGTAAGGTAAATAAATATTCCTTTTAGTGACCTAACTTCACCAGGCACCTGTGAATATATACATGTATCATATTCCTCTTTAAGGGCAGCAATGGACAACGCTATTTTTTCAACATCTCCTTGAGCACCTTCAAAATGCTTCAATGTTTTAGATCCCTTGACAAACATCTGGCTCTTTCTAAAAACAACCTTGCATGATGGAACCTCTTTCCATCACCTTGCATTACATCCCTGTCTTTTAAGGCCCTCACACTCATCTTTGACATACTTTACACCTATACTAATTGTCTTGTTAGCCTAGTTTATTGGGTATATTTGATTTGAGGGGTTATTGAGAAATATGTTTGTTTATTAAGTCAAACAAGGTTAATGTTTTAAAGATAGACACTAGAGAGCTCTGCTTTCCTTACAAATAACGTTGTGCTATGAAGAACAACAGATACCTTTTCAAATCATGCAAGAAAATGGTTTGCATTATATAAATTGTGAAGATATTCATTCTCTTTTGTTTTTCCCACCCATTTAAGACTCTACCTTGTAGCTAAAATAAGTCTATCACAAAGCCGGATTATTTTAACGTGTGTGGCATACTTTGCAAGAAAACTTTACGAAACAACCTTACACCCTTACTGCCTCCCTAACAACCCTAACTACCTCCCTTGTCCAAAGTGTGTGGTCATGCGCAGACCAGTGATTGTTTATACAAGAATTACAAAGACAAATACATCAAAAAATAGTCTTGCAGTTTTGGGAATTTCATGATAGGCTTTTTTATGGCCTGGCTCCTACTATATGTTTTTTAATCTGAGACAGTAGTTTACTCAGCTATGGCAACATAAATGCACCCAGAGTAATCGCTAGTGGTTCTGATCGATTCAATCATTTCCACCCTTCAATTCATTATGTGAAGAATGCACATGATCAATGTGTAAATATGCATTCGTCTAACTTGTCACTACTTTGCATGCACAAGACCTATATATTGTTTTTGCAATTCAAATTTCTCCAACAAAAATTCGTATAAGACAAAGCCCGCCTAAATCAAAATAAAATGATATAATAAAACAATGGAAATTGCTCTTAATCCTAAAATTGAGTACTGTCTCAATCGAATATGCCACAAATAAACTGAACAGCTTTACGTTATTTCTCGAAGATAAATATACTCCTTCATTAAATATAAAGTAAATAAGTCGTATAACCGTGTTTCATTTTGCTGCTTATTAATTGGATAACAGGAAGAAAGCACATTCTTATACTTTAAGACTAGTTGCTGGTTGGTCTCGTATTTTGTCTTTGTAATCTGTGAAAAAGAAAAGTGAAAAATCTTAAACTCGCTGCACACAAGAGGTTATCCAGGGTTGGGGTAGCTGTCAATCAGAGCCTTCACTTTGTCTTGACTATTGTTCCAACGAGAACACCCTGAGTGAGCTAGATAAAAGCTTTAATTCCCAATTCAGCAGGCATTTGACTGAGAACAGTTGCCATTGTTCCTGGGGTGAGCTCTCTGCTTGGCAGATTCTCGTGGCAGGCAGTAAAATAGATTTTATTTCTTGCATGTAAAAGACCTGCTTTGATATGGACAGTGAGTGGAACATTTTGACATTAGTCTGTGCATATTAATTGCAAAAGCTACAAAAATGATAGAAATTCCATTTATTACGTAAAATGAAATACTTGGTATTCATTTGCACTTCAACACATTTTCTTAGCTACTCGAGTTTATTTGGGCAATTTTTAAAAAATAGGCACATTAGTTAGCATGTCTCCTGAGATCACTGTATTAAGCAGAGTTTCCTCTTCACGGTGAATGATCTACAGGCAAAACACCGTGACCCATAATTCTACTCTGTATGTTTCCTGTCAGGCATTTTGCTTGCAGTAAAAATCTCTATCTAAACACAATCTGCATTTACTAATTGTTTAACAGCAACTTCAATCACAATATAAACTCTCTCAAGTAACATTAAACATTCTTTCTAATCTAGACAAATAGAATTGAATCCTATAATACCAAATGCCTTCCAGATTCCAATCTTTTTATCAGCTTTTTTAATGCATGACGATTGTAATCAATAACGCACAATAAAAACGCTCATATTAGATTCTGTGATGCTTAAATGGTCCGACTACTTACTGGTCCTGCTCTTTCCCATTCCAGTCCACAGCAATGAGCGATAACCTAACTGTAGTGTCCTGCTAGGACACAGTCTAGTTGTTTCCTATGTAATCCTACACTAAACACCCACCCACCACAGACGTCACTGGGTCAGGTGACGCTGTCAATAAAAGAGCCAGAGCGCACGTGCTCGTGGCCAGATCTGCTATCCCCTAACTGGTGTCCGTGTGTCTCATTTCCTACACCATGTGGGCCTAAGGCCCAACACTACATTGGCGACGAGGACGGTAGTGAAGCCACGCGTGCCACTGCCTCGCATCCTGGATAAAGGGGGTGAGAGCTGCCCGCCTGCAGGGCACCCCCTGTAGCAGGGCGCAGCAGCACCGAGAAGCCGGTGGGCACGTCGGAGCCCCGCAGCCTGCAGCGACCGTGAGGCCCACCGCACCAGCCTTCAAAGCCGAGCCGACCGGAGCCTACCCGCGTCGGCCGCCACCAACACGCACCTCCAGGGAAGAGCGCACCGCCCAGTGCCCACCTGAGACGGCCGCGTGGCAGAGACCCCCACCGGAGAGATGCACCGGCCGGGCGGAGCCCACCCGCCACGACCGCAGCCCAGGACCTGGCCCGTCGGCCGAAGGTGAGCGGAGGGGGCCACGAATGCCAAGAGCGACCCCCCTCTTATACTGCAGAACTGCGGTGCCCACCCGCATGGCCTGCGGGCAACGCGGTCGAGAATAAATTCCGAATGAGGCGGGGCCAGCGGAGCTCACCCGCGGCCGGCCTGCCGTGTCCCCCGCCGTGTGCATGAAGTACGGCGAGGGTGAATAAACATTAACTATGCCCCCACACAGTGAGAGCTCTGCCAGACATTGCCCCCGCAATACAGCAAGACTCGCGGAGCCCACCCGCGGCCTGCCTGCAGCGCCCCCCCCTCCCCCGCCGCGTGTGTGAAGTGCGGCGGAGGTGCGAAAGACTGTGAAATAAGCGGAGCCTACCCGCGTTGTTCAGCGCGCCTTGCCGGGCGCAAATGCAGCCTCATTTGAATTTCCGGTGAAGCAGTGCAAGCTGAGCCCACCCGCGGCCTGCCGGCGGCGCCCCAGCGAAGGACAGACACGGCAGAGCCAGCGGAGCCCACCCGCGGCCTGCATATAGTCACCCCTGCCGCGCAGCGTCGGACTAATGTTGCCGTAGGAGAAAGGGGCCCCGCAGCGTGAGGAGTGCTGCCAGGCCGTAATTGATATAAGCGGAGCCCACCCGCAATCAACGCAAATAACTTTATATTCAGCGGAGCTCACCCGCAATCAATGCAACCGTCAGCGGAGCCCACCCGCGACTGCAAGTAGCGCTGTCACTCCCTCCCCACGCCGCGTGTGGCTGCGGCAGTGGGGAAGGGAAAAGAGAGAACCGGCACCCGGTCCGCAGCCTGCAACAGCATCAGTGCAAGCCCCTTTGGAAAGTGAAGGCCTGCCGCGAGGGGAGATCAGAACTGAATCCCTGGCAGGAGAAGGAGCAAACTCCCCTAGACGGGAAAGGCAGGTCTCCAGCACCAGCGCTGACTCTCCCCTGCCCAGCCCAGCGTGTTGACTGAGACTGCTGCGGGCGGGGAGAGCTACGAAAGAACGCACACAACACCTGATGATAAGCCCCGCAGCGTGTGCCAAGCTGCCGGGCATAAATGCACCAAGCGGAGCCCACCCGCACTCGCAAAGAGGCCCCTCACCCCACCAAGTACGTAAGCCGCTAGCGCTATAAAGCAACGGTAAATGCAGCGATGCAAGCCGCCTACTAACTCCACTCATAAGAAGGGAATGATGGAACTTACCTGCATATGAGGCGGTGTCCCACCCATTCCTGGTGACCCGCGGTGCCTCCAGCCCCTGTACAGCCCGGGAGAAGAAAACAAAAAAAAAACGAGCACCGTGGAACCGAGGGACTGCCTCAAAGTCCTGACAGAGCCATCTAGTGGCCATTTTGAGTAACTGCACCCATGAAATGAAGGAACGCTCACAATGATATACATGGAACAAGGTACAGCCACACTTACTCCATACACCATAAGGTTTGCCCAAACGTGCATTCTCAAGTGTTGCAGCAGATGAAGAAAATAAGCCAACACGAGAACCCCCCCCCCCACAAGTGATACCCACAAACTGAATAGCGCCCCCAGGGAGAATCTACTTACAAGCAGCAAGTAAGTGCGCAACCACGCAGAAGACACCCACACACACCAGCAAAGGGTCTGCAGATGCCACTTTCAGCGCGACGTGGGAAAGAGGCACAAACACCTCACCAAGCATCAAAGCACTGACAGAACGTCTGGAGGGAAACGCCTGCCAAGCACTAGGAGAACGTCCAGAGCATCAAAGCACTGACAGAACGTCTGGAGGGAAAACGCCTGCCAAGCACTAGAAGAACGTCCAGGGAAAACGAGTGCCGAGATCAAACGACGGAGAGAGCAGCGACGCCTTGTGGCCACAGGTGTTCACCGCAGCATCAACCACTCCCGCCAACGGTCCAAAGCAGCAAGTAACTGACGACAGCCAAAGCAGCAAGTACCCAACGCCACTCAACAGGTGTCCAAGAACACTGAACAGTAAGTGCGCAGAAACGCGCCACACAGCAACAGGAGAATCTGTCCAAGCAAAAGGACACTGCCACGCCCGAATGACGCAAGCAAAAGGACACTGCCACGCCCGAATGACGCCACGTCAACATGCAACCTCCTGAACACATCAGGAGAACCATGCGGGAACGCACCAGAAGCACAGAACCGCGCCAGAACATTCAGGAACGCGCCAACAGCACGGAACCGTGCTGCAAGAACGCGACAGGAGTGCCAGAACTCCACACCCGCATGCCAGGACCGTGCAGCACTGCGCCGAAACGTGCCAGGAGCACCAGAGTGACGCTGCACAGCGACACGCCAACACCATGGGACAGCACACAAAGGTCCCCAACAGAGATCGCGATGTCTCGCAGCAACCGGAGCGCCATCGTCAGCACGCATGGCAGCACGCACCAGAGTTGCACCAGGAGCGGTGACGCAACCCTCCTCCGCGCAGACAAAGCGCGCCAACGCCAAAACACCGTGACGGTGAATAGCGACCACAAAGACAATAGCACAGCATGACAACTCATGCCCAAGATGAGAACCCAGTCTGGTCACCAAGGAAAGAAAAGCAACAACAGAGAAGATACGACGACAGGTCTAGTCACCAAGCCAAGTGAAGACAGTGTCCTACCACATGGACAAGACCACGGAGACGATATGTAGAGGGCCCGCTACATGGAGAATCCTGGTTAGCATGAGAAAGCAAGAAAGAAGACCGGACCGCGTCGAGGAAGTGAACGAAGAGGAAGAATGGAGAATCACATCACTCCACAGAGGAGGAGAGAGAACTACAGCACACAGGAACATCGGTGCTGTCCAAGGAGCATCGTAACAATCAGCACACAGGAACATCGGTGCTGTCCAAGGAACATCGCAACATCCGTGTGGATCCCAGTGATCCCTACAACCTGCATTCGAAGAGACCAACCACTGATGAACTGCATGGGTGCCCCGTGAACCTGAAGCTTACCGAAGCAGAGCATACCCGAGCACTAGACAATCCACCCTTGTGGACTACACAAGACTCGACTGTGGCCATGTGCGAAGTTCGGCAGCGACCCGTACAGCCCACGCGATCAAGTGGCGGTCCAGGGGACAAGGGCCTCGGCCGCATATCCTGTGAGAGAGGAATCCGGATGGGAGAGGTGCAGCAGCGGCAGCTCCACGACAGGCAACAGGAAGCATGAAGGCCCCAGGTAATCACCTGGCACCGAGAAACGGTCGGTTGAAGACACTGAACCCATGTCCTAACGGCAAGACCATCCTGGCGGATGACATCAACACCCCCGAGGACATCATGAGAGACTTGGCGGTGAGTCCGTTGGCAGTTCGGCAGCGACGCCTTTGCGCGGCTCATGCGAAGCCCGCACGGCCCACCCGGTCCCGTCGTGTCCGGCAAGAGGGTCCTCCCAGCGTCTCTAGTGAGAGAAGAGTCCAAGCAGGAGAGGCCAGTCTTCAAGGCTCCCGTGAGAGAGGAGTCCAGCAAGAAAGGCAAGTCGGAAGTTACCTGGCCGGACGGAGATGTGAAGGCATCAAGATCAGCAAATCCAAAGAAAGACCTCTCGTGCCATAATCGTCTCCTACAACCAACAAGCGTGGTCATCCACTGGACTAGGAACACCTGCGAGACCCCTCAAGGGTCACACCCTTTCTGCTCCCAAAGTGAGAACACTGTACATAAGCGTCAACACAGCAAGACAAGGATGATCTGAAGTACACCGCCGAGGTGAAGCTCATCTGACTGACTTTGTAGTCCTGGAACTTTCAACATTCTCCCAGCTGATCGCCTGAAGAAGATCTGTTGAGGCTATCAACTGTTATTGTTCTGTTTTCTTACAGGTTGGACATTCGCTTTTCCTTTCATTAAAGTTGGGGAGGAATGTAGTGTCCTGCTAGGACACAGTCTAGTTGTTTCCTATGTAATCCTACACTAAACACCCACCCACCACAGACGTCACTGGGTCAGGTGACGCTGTCAATAAAAGAGCAGGAGCGCACGTGCTCGTGGCCAGATCTGCTATCCCCTAACTGGTGTCCGTGTGTCTCATTTCCTACACCATGTGGGCCTAAGGCCCAACACTACACTAACCCATCTGAAAGAACTGACCAAAACTATTTTTTGCAAAGCACCTCCCCCTAAAGATAGGGATAAGATTCTAACACCGCGCAAAACACATCCTGGTTTCCTAACTTGTGTGGATATAGGCCTGGGTGCCGCAGCACCAGACCTTAGAGAAAAGAGGGACACTAATCGTACCTCTCTTTTGTCTCCGTTTCTGTTAGGAGACACTGCTATGCAAGGCCATTTCATCTTGCCTCGATGAACTTGGGGAACTAGTCATTCCTGGTTGTTTACCGGTCATTTTCAATACTTTGATTCCAAGTCTTCCCCGATACAGTCCTTACCTGCAAGAGTCTATCTCCGTCCTGCAGAACTTTTTCTCTAGCTGACGCAAAAAATCCTCTCAATATGGCTGCCATTATCTATCAGGCAGTAGAAAAGGGAGGAAGTACTATCTCACATCCTGTCAATTTTCAAGCAGTATAAAGCAAAAACACAAAATGAAATAATCAATCCCACTCTCAGGAGGGAGGGGGGGAATACAGGACTGTATCGGGGAAGATTTGGATACGGAGTAATGAAGATTACTGGTATGTTACCGAGCATTATCTCCTTATCCATCTTCCCCGCTACAGTCCCTATCTGCAAGAGCATACCCAAGCAGAAACCGATTGATTATGACCATAAACACAAAGAGTCAAAACTGCAAGTCAAAATCTTTAATAAAAGTACCTCTGTCATACACCTGTTGAAAACTTCACAAGCTTTAAACAGCAGACAAAATAACATTTCCAAAGGAAGCAGAAAAACTCTTCCACTATACGAACCTTGCAATGGAAGAGGAAAGGCTGAGGGGCTTGCCATGTTGTGGCACAGCAGATGTCTCTCAAAGTCAAAGTCAAAGAACAGCTTTATTCGATTGTTGTACAATACAATCATAAAAGCAAAGCATAAAAATAAGGTTACAGTAAACATCTCATAATTGCAAATTTGATTCATCATTGTGCCGGCATTGTCTAATCCCCATAGACTTCAAAATAGGGAGAATCCACACTTTCCTTATTAGACAATAAAAACTACAAAAAAGAACATGAATGGTAGTTTGTTTGGAAGAATTGTCGCAGGGACACAGAATCATTGTTTGGTGACCAATCATTCATAGTGGGAAAACTTACAATTCTATGCAATATTCCCAACCTGAATCTTGTTATTAGAAATCTGTCGTAGGCTCCAAGAACAATCGCTAAATATGGCTGGATGCTAAAAACTCTTAAAATAAGTTGAATATCAAGTGCGGTGGGTTTCAGAATCTCGGTAGCCAATCGTGACATGTCCAACATCATGAAGCCTTCCTTTTTCAGGTCTTTTCTACGTACCTTTCTCATGGTAGTTGGTTCGGTAAAGTACTCAGGGTGGCCTAGGTTCTGCATAAAATCACGGATGTATCTGACCCAAGGAATCTTTAAAACCTTTTCCATCTTCAATATATCATTTAAATATCTCCATTTAATTTAGTCTCCTCCTTGGCCCATACCCAATGCCATAAAAGACCCGGCTCAAGTTTTATAAAATCTGACAAGTGTGATAAACCCAGTTCACCGAGACAAACAAATGACGAGGTACTTTTTAGGTACTGATAAAATGTACCTCAAGAAATTGTTTTTTCACAATCTGAAGTATTTGAGTATTTGCCAGACCCCACACCCCTGTTCCATACGTGGCCGTTGGGATACATTTTGCGTGATAAATTTGCAAAAGCCCCACAGGGGGTTTTCTCCCTAGTTTTTTTGAGAACGGGCAAGTGCGGTAATAGTTCTTAGGAAGGCTAACTTTTTTGATAAAATGGCCTGGGTCCACAGGTCATCCTCGTGAAATAATATTCCTAGATACGAGAATGTCTTAGTTGCCTCTATTTTTTTTCCATTCATGAACATATCCCGACACTTTCGGCTCCCTCTGCCACATCTCATGACAAACATCTTAGAAGTATTCACCAGGAGTCCTAAGTTATTCATACAATCGGTAAATCCATTTAAGACCTTTTGTAAACCTAATTGTGTCCGTGACAATAGCACCGAGTTGACGGCATAAAGAAGGGCAGGAATCAGGCGCCCATTTACCTGAGGGTAGTCATTCTGTTCCATGACCAATGCCACTTCCAGACCATTTATATAAAGATTAAAAAGAAAGGGGACCAAGAAGACACACCCTTTCCTGAACCCCTTGCAATTGGGATTGGGGCGGTACAACCGCCACTGATGTCAAATCGTACTCTTGTCTTATAGTTACAATAAAACGTCTCAAAAAATGGATGATTTGTGGATCTACACCTATATTATCTAAAATCTCTCAGAGTTTAGCGTGTCTAACTTTATCGAAGGCAGCGGTGAGATCTACAAAAACTAAAAATAGTCCACCTTCTTTTACTCTTGTGTATTTTTCCACCAATAGGGCTAAATTTAAGCCCTGCTCAATAGTTCCCACACCTTCCCGAAAACCAAATTGAAGATCTGAAAGTACATTGTTGTCCTGTGCCAATCATTTAGGTGTGCTAAAATTATGCGGCCCACCACTTTGGTCGGTGAGTCCAGCAGCGAGATTGGTCTGTAGCATCCAGGGTCCTGACGGTTACCCTTTTTAAAAATGGGGACGATAATTGACTCTACCCAGGTAGGCAAAAAACATACCGAGCAGCTTGCATTAACTACCTGTGTGACCACTGGTCCTCATAAGTCCATATAAGTTTTGAATAGATCTACTGGGACACTGTCAGGACCTGGGGCTTTTCCTCCTAATGAAACTGAAATGGCCCTTCTCACCTCCTCCAATGTAAATTGGAGGTTGAAGTATTGTGTGTTATTGGCTGACAACATTTCATCTAAGTTATTATTAGAGTTACCTTCCCCATTAAAGACCCTGGTGAAATGTTGGATCCACTGATCCTCTGTAATAGCAATCTCTATTGTCGGGCCCTCTTCCGGCTTTAGAAAAGGAGCTTTGACTGCTTTCCAGAAAGCGCTGCTATCTCGGTTTAAGGCAGCCATATGAAGTGAGTCCCACACTTCATTTCTCAAGATGATTTTCCTTTCCTTGATTGCTGATTCGTACATCCCTCTAGCATGTCTTATAACATCCTGATTTTTAGGATTAGTATGGAGGGCGTTTTTTAAAGTTTGAATAAGTTTTGGTACACTTCGAGTTGAACCATCCAGATGAATTAACTTTGCTTGATTTCTGTACATGTAGGACCTCCCTCACCAAGCTGGATATAAATGAAAAAGAATCTAGTATATTTGTGGGAGTTGATGTGTCGTTCAGACAGACTTCAAGAGTGTTTTTACAGTTAACTAGCACCTGTTTGATAGCGCATTCAGGATCAACCATGGATCATTTCAACGTACAACCATTGTGTTTGCCAAGAGCAATTGTGTCTAAAATCTGGTCACTTTTATTACTATTATTTGGGTGATTCAACCCCAAAGTGACTGTCAGACATAGTGGAAAATGATCACTCAGGGAGATATCATCAATGAGAAAAGAACGGATTGTCAAAGCATAATTTTTTGACATAAGAATAAAATCTATAGTAGAACACAGACCCCTACCATTAAAAGTATGACCCAATTTAGCAGGATTTGGGCACATATCGTTTACAAACCCTAGATCTAGAAGACACAACATCTCGTTAAATATCTCCCCCTGACTAGAATTACAAAAATGGGTACTGCTAAGCTCCTCTTCAGCTTCACAACCACAGATATTACCTACAGTATGAGTACATAAAACACAATTAAAATCCCCTCCAAGGATAACAACCGTTTCTTTAGCAGATTTTGACAGTAAAGATTGTATATCACTGCATAGCTTTTTAATACCGTATTCTATGCTAAGGACTAGGATATTGTTATAAAAGTTAATCAAGATCAGACAGTGCTTACTGTCTGTTTCAATTCTGATTAGCTGATAATAGATGTCCTCAATATAAAGGTCAGCCTGAACATTTAAACTATTGGATATGTAGGTACTATGCCTACCTTTAAGTCTTCCTCTCTGTCCTCCAATTGCCATAGTATGTAAAGTTTTAAAACCATTAATGTGAATCGCATCTCCAGCCCATGTATCTTGAAAACAAAGGAGATCAAGGTTTAGTAGAAGCTCGCACCAAATGGCTCACTCAGCTTTGAGCGCAAGCCAGCAACATTCCAGGACACCAAATTACAAAGAGCTTTCTCGTTAGAAGCGGTTGAACAGTTGCACAATGTGGGTGTCGTTTCCGGGATATCAACGGTATCCGATACTTGTACTGACAATATTTGAGGGGATTTCACACTAGCATCTTCCTGGTTCTTAATGGTGGATCTCATACAGGCTTTGTGTGGTGCTGACTCGCTATTTAACATATCTAAGGTAGGATATCCTGGGATAGCATTCTCTGGTAATGATAACTTTGGGTCAAAAAGTCAATCGATATCTTCTAAGGAATTAAGGATTTCATAATGATTATTTATTGGTACCTCATAGGAATTTTGCCTGTTCTTTAGGGGTAACCTTCCTCCCTGATCACCATATAAGACAGTGGAGGGTTGATAAAAAGAACCCCAATGGTAAGATGTTAATGCCATTTGGATCAACCCGCCTATTCCCTGCCCTGCAAAAATAAGCTCAACCAAACTGGGAGACCCAAACGTTAAAATGACACAATCACCTTGTAGGCGCTTTGTGGACCTGCCTAACCATGATACCCTACGGACCATTTTAAACTCTGAAAAGAGAATATTCTTTAGCCCAGTTCTAGAGCTCACTAAATAGACTGCTTTATTACGTAGTGTAGACCAGTGTTCAGGCTCATTTGAAGCTAGGGGTGGGACATTTGCTAAAACAACAGTATATGGGGTTGCTTCTGGAGGTAGATTTAAAGTCAAATTGTTAGGAAAACCATTAGCTACCCTATGTTTGGCACCCTGCACGTGTGACTCGCCTGTGTACCTTGACACAGCCCTGTCTCTAGGAGTTAGCCTATGATTTGTTAAAGATGGATGCTGAATGTGTGAAGTGGGACGAGATTTCCCTTCTAAATGTGGGGCACTATTATATGCTAAATCAGTTGTAATAGAAGAGACAGGTTGAATACTAAGACAGTGTTCATTGATTATAAGACTATCCCTTACATTACTCAAAGTCCTCGTCGGCAGGGGCATGGGCCGAGTGGCTGCGCCCCCGCAATTACATGTAACAGGATTAACTGGGCGTGTTTCTGTGCTAATTTGCTCTATCTTATTCATCCTGTCTTCTATTTGGCACAATTTCTGCAGTAAAGGGTCTAGTAGAGTATATATCATTAGTTCTATCCTTTTACATATATTGTCCTCACTTGTCCATGGTGTGCTCGTATTAGTAATGGTAGTAGTAGCCACGGGTAGTGAAGTAGTAGTAGGTATGTCACAGCTACCGGGGGTACCAACATATCCTTCAGGTTTACGACCTGGTCGCTTTGATTTCGGAGCCTGTGTTTTTTTCTTCCTAGTGACGGGATCCTGTCCTTTAATTAAGCTTGCCTTCTGCCCTCTAGTACTTATTCCATGCTTACACGCTATATGCGGTTAATCATTAATAGGCTTTGCTATGGGGTTAGTTTCATCAGTTTGCAAATCATTAGGCATTGCACCTGGAGAATTTGGGGCCCGGTTTACCAAGCCACTGACTAAGCCAGGGAGCTGGAAGAGCTGAGATTGAGGCTTCAGAGACAGACGACGTTCTGTAAGCTCTATCTCATGCATGAGAGCAGATTTTGGTCAGACAAGAAAGGCATCAAGAGTCCCTACCACCCCTGTTCCCACCCCTGACTTACGCCTACTCATAATCTACTGATATTAAAACGGGAATTAAAAATTCAGATAGCTAATCAAACAATACCTCTAGCTCATATGTACAAGTGGACAGATCAAATGATCCGTAGCCAGTCCACAAATGTCAATAACTTGGCCCAGCCCAGCCTCCGTCGAGCTATGACGGGCACAGACGGGCCTGCCCTTAGCCTGAGCTTGGCCCGTGCCACAGAGGGAGAGGCTGCGCTTTGTAGCGTGGTGGAGACTCCTTCCCCTCACCTGTGGCCTTGGGAGTGAGGGCTGGTATGCCTCGCGTTGCACCCTGGGACTCGTAGTTCCATCAGGGAAGATGATGATCCTGATGTTAGCCTTGGAATGAGTCTTTAGCAGGCAAGGTGTAACACCCTGGTCTTAAGCTCCCGCCAGGGTGTATCAGCAGGGAGTATGAAAAATGGAAACCAACAGACCCCCTTCACTTCAAGAGCACCCCCTGCTTCTTTTAAGCTAGTTGTTTCTTTTAATGCGGAAACATTGCTTCAAACCCTCCAACTACGAGTGCCAGAAAGCAACTGATGAAATGTGGAGCTCAAGAACTGGCCTGTTGGCCTGCTGATGAGAAACAGCCACTGACACAGCCGAGCGCAGGATCCGGGGGTTCACAGCCAAACTCCTTACCCCCGCGTCACGTGCCACTCCAGGAAGCAGTCCAGGGGCATCACACCACACAGAGAAGGTTGAGCGAGGAGCTCAGGTAGAGAGAGTAATAAACTTGTAATTTTGCTAATCACTTCGTGGCCCCTTCTGTATCTTCAGAATATTGCCAAGCGTTCGTATCACAAAGGAGTTTAAACACACCACAAAATCCAGCTAACCATTTGTTAGCATGAGGAATGGGTTAATAGCTATTAAACGTCCGATCCAGGCGTAAAGAATGAACGGACCACTTAGAAATAAACATATATACTGCCAAATGATTGGCTGTAACCCCCTGCCTAAAAGAAGGTTATGCATGATGATCCCCTTAAATCCAATTTCCGCAGAACCCGCTAGACATTGATAGTGTTTCTTGTGCGTGTACACTGGATGTACAACAGGGATGTATTCAGAATGCAAAACTGAGGAATCGGTATTGCAGATGTTTTACTGTCGGTCTGGCTCCACACTAAAGTCAGCACCTGTAGCTCTCGGAGAGGCGATGCGTGATAGTGGAAAGAGAAACAAATACATTACCTGCTTTATCACTGCAATTTATGGCTAAAATGGCGGTGTGGCTCGAGTCCCGTTGCTATAGGGACCTCTCCTCCCGGATCCTTGCAGGGGCTGCTGGTGCCTCGGTTCACCGGGTCCCTCCCTCCGTGCGCTTCTGCTCACAACTGGGGCAGGCTCTTCCGCAGCTCCCTCCGTTGAATATGGCGGAGACCAGGGCGGGGGAGGACAGCGAGCAGGAGGAAGAGCCAGCAGAGACGGCTTTTGCTGTTGCTTGCTCCCTGGGGCCAGGCAGGGATGCCCTGGTTCCTGTGGTCGAAGACTTGCAGGTGAGGAGTGTGTAGACAGTGCAACACAAAGAAGCCACCCTAAAGGAGGTCCAGAAGGCCGACAACTATATTAAAGGACAGCAGGGTGAGGAGTTTAAGACAACTCATAACACAGAATTATGGTAGACTTGATCCATTTAGATAGAATTGAAGTTGAAGAACAAGATCCTTTATTTGGTAAACCAAAGTTAGCTAATAGAGCATCTACCCTATGAAATAGAGCAATTCTGCTCAAATTGATATAAAGTGTTCTATGCAAATCCAGTGTATGAAGAGCCTCCTCATCAGCAGAGGAACGCTCCAGAAAGATAGTGGAAGAACAACGTCCTAGGAACAGTGAAAAGATGAGGGAACTTTAGGTAATAAAGAAGGGCTGGGCCCGAGGACCACCATGTTTGAAAAAAAAACGAATAAAAGATAACAATGACAGATGTTGTGGCGGAAGAAAGATGGCGGCTGCATGAGCACTCTGTGAAGTCGTTCTCCCTGCCGTGGTGATTGTCTGTACTTTGTTTTGAGAAAAAGACTCTAATGGAAAACGGGCAAAATGCTCTTAACTCACCCGTAGCTACGCCGGCGGATTTCTGGATTTACTGATTGCCTGTCGGAAAACTGATGAAGTTGCTGACTATCAGAGTCCTGACGACCCGAGCTGTGTGGACGTTCTTTTAGGCAGCGGCTGGAGTCAAGAGGGAAGTACTTCGGAGATTCGGGGAAGCTAACTGACACTTTTTCTCTACGGAAAGGCTGCCAGAGATTAGAGCAGCAGAGGCGGGTTGCAACATTGTAGCCACAAAGTCAAGGTTGCCGGACTGTGAAAAGTGCAACATTGCTGGTGAAGGTGAAATCCGTGGGGAAAGACATCGGTGCTCCCGTAGGAGCTAAAGGAATATCCACGACTCGGCATGTGACTGCTGAGGGGAAAAGTCTGACTGACCCAGAGCGACATACGTTGTGCGGAGCGGATTGAAGACTGGGCTAACAATGAGAAATTGGCAGGGGAACAGCCCTTCAACGAAATGGCCACCAGACCAAAACACCCGACTGTACCTGGAATGTTTTCTGGCCTGGAATCTGCAAATACCCTGGTAAAGAAAACAAATAAAGGTAAAAACAATTCTATATCAAAAACAGATGTGGACAGTTCTAATAAATTGGTTTCATTGGGAGGGGTGCTGACTAATGGTGGTTACAGCACAGGAGAGACTTCCCCAGAGGAGGCAGAGCCAGTTAAACCTGCCTTATCTGCAGAAATACCTGGGGAAAAACTATATCGTGGACTATAGGAGGAGATGCTAAAAAGTGATATCAATATTCAACAAGAAACTACGAATACAGTTAATATTGTGCAAGCCATAGATGAAACCCCCGCGCACAGGCCATAAAGGGAAAATACGTGGCCAGTATTCAGGGAGATGGCAAGACTCTAGTGACTCCAGACCTTGATAAATTTTACTCTCTGACAGACGAATCTGGCCTGTCCAACACCAGCGAGAAGGATGGAACTGATGATGACTTTGCTGGGGGGGATAGTGGCAGCCCTTCCTTGAAGTTGACACACAAATACGCTTACCTGTTCGCACCAAGAAGAGGAGCACAAGAGGGTCAGACAAAGAGAAGGGCTTTACATCAGACTATAGTCAATCAAGCAAGCTAAAACGGGACTACTCCGCCACTCAATTTGAGAGGGGATTTAAAGACGGGTTTAGAGATCAAGCGAACGTTTTAGAATATTCAATAGAGACTAAAGATGCTATGGGGTCTCAAACACCACACCCTTCTATGGGGCTAATATACACAACACTGAAACAAATGCAAACCAAGGCACATCATGAACTTAAAAGGGCCCATCTGGCTACTAAAAAATTGCAAGGAGCTGTGCGCAAAGTTAATAAAACCTGTACGGAAATCTCAGAGCGCTCCTCGATTTTAGAAGAAAGGATCATACAACTAGAGGCCAGCACGGAAATATCTGGACAACAGACATCGACTAATGAAAGCAGGATGACTGACGGACTATGGAAGCTGGAGGACTTTGAAAATAGACAAGGCCGCAATAACCTCCGATTACTTGTGATTGCAGAAAAAGCTGAAGTTGACGATATTCGTGGATTCGTTTTAAGGTTACTCAAGGAAGGCTTCCCCGACCTTGCTCATTGGAATTGGGATTCCAAGGTGCAGAGGGTGCATCGGTTCCCCCTGATGCTCAAGAAGAGGCCTGGGCAAGATGAGAAACAGAGAGCCATCCTTATATTTTTTGGTAACTTTCTTCTTCGTCAAGCCATATTTGAGAAAGCCAGGCCCAACGCACAGAGGGTGGGTGAGGGACATTCCTTCTTTGTTCGGCCGGACGTTTGCCACACAATGGTGGAGAGGAGATGGAGGCCCCGATTGCTTATCACACCGTTCCAGAAGTTGGGCTACGAAGTCTTCTTACTGAACCCTGCTAGGCTCAAAGTCATTTGTAACGGTACAACAAGAGTATTCTCATCGGACATTCAAGATCAGAAGTTCCTGATGAACTTTCCAAGAAATAAGTTCGGAAAATTATATTGAAAAATTGATATGTCTTGCTTTTTTCATTTTTTCTTTCTCATGCTTTGTCTTTTTCTCTACACATGCGTTTTTCTTTTTTTGGCAGGGAGCGGCTAGGGGGCACAATACATGCAGGAGGCATCACAAGGGTCTTTGGACCTTTTTTGCACTTTTGAAGGGGAGGGGGATGGGGGGATAGCAGAAACCAAGGGGAGGAAGGGATGAATTCTTGCACTGAAATGATTACTTGGCACTGGAGTTTGGTATGTCTTGTATGGCGCTGCTTCATGTTTTGGAACTGTTGTTTATGTTTGCAATGAGGAAACTTAGAATCGCATCTATTATTATTTGCGGGCTAAACAATCCCCAAAAAAGAAGAAGAATTAGTCTCAATGATCAATTCTTGAAGGCAGATATTTTTTGCTTTCAAGAGACACATATTGAGGGGTGCAGGAAGGGGGTTTTAGAGATGGTGGGAATATCAACTTATTGCTACCATCACACAGGAAACTCGGACAAGAGGAGTGGCGGTACGGGAAGGAAAGCGAATCAGCAGTTTTCCGCGCTCACTGGTAGATAAAATGGGTAGATGGGTGATATTGCAATTCTGTCTTGGTAACAAAATCTTTACTCTCTGCTTAGTATATGGGTCAGTGCTTGATGATCCTGCATTATTTGAATAGCTGAATGTCGAGCTTGTGGGGATATGAATATTAACATGAGTTGTCGGGCTGCAACCCACAGAGGGATGACGTACCAAGGTTGTAAACCCAGAGTTTTTAAATCACTGTCACAGCTTAAGTCCCTGCATGGGCTAGTAGATGTATGGGCGGCACAGAAGGGGAGTGATGTTGGCTTTACGTACTTTTCTGCAACATACCAAGTGCACGCAAGATTGGATTCATTTTTTGTGTCGTAGGAGCTTTTACATGGGTGTTCGATAAGCAAATATCCCGAAGTTATGTCGGATCACAACCCTTTGGTGATTGAAATAAATATGGGGCTTCAATCCTCTGAGACACGTTGGACATTTAATATGTCTTTATTAAGTGAAGAGGGGTATTCACAGCAAATGGAGGAGTGGATGCCTAGGTTTATTGAAGAGAATTTAGGGAGCACCGATATTAGTATTGCGTGTGATACATTAAAAGCAGGGGTCAGGGGAGAAACATCAAGGTATGGTTAGGAGGCACAAAGGAAGGATAAAGCCATGTTACAGACCTTGTATGAGGATCTGGGGAAGACAGAAGCTGAACTGAAAGAGGTATTGTCAGTAGGGGCAGATGCGGAGGCAGCCCAAGTAAAGATGACTATCGCTAGATCTGCTATTACTGAGATAATTCTTTAAAAAGTGGCCTATAAGTACACAGCTTGGCTGAGCAAGGTCTACGAGAATAGTGGGAGGGTGGGTCATTTATTAGCTGTATGTACCTGGGAAATGGCGGTACAAACCCGGATTAGAGAAATTAGAGATCCCAATGAGGGTATGGTAAGCGAGCCTGATGCTATCCTCACTGCATTTAAAAATTTCTATCAAAGATTATACACTGAAGACGTTCGGGTTGGGGACCAAGAAATTGAAGCTTATTTAAGGGGGACATTTCTTGAACAGCTATCTCTAGAGCAGAGAGATATCTTAAATGAGCCATCTACAATAGACGAAATAACTGAAGCTATTGACTCCCTTCCATTAGGCAAAGCCGTGGGATCCGATCTTATACCTGGGGAATTTTATAAAAAATGTAAGACACAGATGGTGACACTTATGTTGGAGGTTTTTCACAGAGCACAACTTGATTTGCTGGCCCCTGATTCGTGGAAAAACGCTAACATTATCGTCTTCCCAAAAAAGGCAAATCCATAAAAGAACTGGGATCGTACCGGCCAATCATGCTGGTTAATAGCGATGTAAAAATCTATTAAAAAATTCTGGCAAATAGGCTAGCTGTAGTTATCAAGAAGCTAGTTTCTCCTTTTCAACATGGGTTTGTCCCGGGAAGGGGCACAACTGAACATATTAGCCGCATAATCACATTGTTTGACTATACAAAGGTTTCAGGAGACCCTATGGCCGTAATACTACTCGACGCCAAAAAAGTGTTCGATAGGGACTCCTGGCCCTTTTTATGCACAATTATGGAAAAGAATGGTCTGGGTAAGGGGTTTATCAGAGCCATCAGATGTATGTATCAGGAACCCACGCATGAGTAGCTATGATGGGTCTCATATCTGAAGCAATCAAAATTATTCGTGGTACACATGAAGGGTGCCCCTGCTCCCCGCTATTATTTGCATTGTATATTGATCCTTTGATTAGAAAAATAGCGGAGAATAACAAGATACAGGCCATTCAATCTAGCGGCGGAGACACCAAGATTTTAGCATACGCAGATGATCTTGCTATAATAACGGCTAACCCACTTGAGGCTATCAATTAGGTAGAAAGGGAGTCCAAAGATTTGGGCAAAATTTCAGGATATTATCTTAATGAGAAATAAGATGATTATTCTTAAAAAATCTAGAACAGCTCTGAATGATACACGAGTAGTCGGGAATGCTAGATATCTTGGAGTTGAGATCTCTGCCAACGTCGATGAAATTGTGCAAATTAACCTGGAGCCTCTACTACAAAAAACTAAAGCAGATTTAATAGAATGAACTGCTTACACCTTACACTCGTAGGTAGGTGTAATGTTATTAAGATGTTAATTTTGCCCCAAATCTTATATATTTTTAGAGCTATTCCAGTTGAAATAAATACGTGTGTTTTTCGGCTTTTAATCAAACAATCTCAAGATTCCTGTGGGCCTGGAAACGCCCCGTAGAGCACTAAAATATATAACTCTACCCAGAGACGGGGGGGTGGTCTGTTCCCAACCTCCAGATTTACTACTGGGCATCAGCTTTACAACATATGGCTAAACTACTGGGAAAAGAGATGGCAGAAACAGTGGAAGCACCATACACTTCTATATACAGGTTAGTATTAGGGGCGGAAGCAGATAGCATTACGCCACAATGTGGCACTATCCAATCCATTCAAACCATCCCCTTCAGAGAACTTACCCACAACAACAGATCCGTAAATAGAGATAATCTCACAAATATCAACATAGAGCAAGCTACCTTAACACACTCTACTAACAAGATGAAGTGCGCACTCATTAATTGCAGATCTGCTAGCAAACATGCTCCTGACATATTCAACGTCATTCTAGAGAATGATTTAGACCTCATCATCTTTACCGAAACATGGTTAAATAGCTCCATCCTTGATCTCTTGGTTCCTCCTAGTCACGATCTAATCCGCCTAGACAGAAAAGTGGCACCCGGAGGTGGGTTAGCCTGCATCTATCGTAACACAATCTCAGTCAAGCAAGCAGACTCCATCGCACTAACCGCCTACAAATATCTCTGCATCAATATCTGTGATGATAAGCGCCTCACCAGCAAGCTTAATTTAATCTACCACCCCCGAGGGATAATCTGACTTAGAACGTTAAGGAACTCATACAAAAGGAAGATTCTAAAGACAAAGGCAGACTTTTTTAGAACCCAGTTGAACCAAGCATTCAACCGTCCCAAAAAACTCTTCGAAATTGTCAAGCAAAAAACTCGACATCCAATCTAAGAAGGCCCTAACACAACCTCTGGCCAAGGATGCTAACGGTTATTCATAATTCAAGGTCCTCATCATTTCTCCAGGGGAAGTCACAGCAAACAACGCCTCCTGAAACTCCTTGACGCCAATCTCTGAACAAAAAAAGTATAACACTCTTCTGGTAATCAATCCGTCCAATCACTTTTCCGACCCCCTTCCTCCTGCCCTTTTCAAAATGATAAAAACATCCATACTACCATTATGGACAAAAATTGTAAACGCCTCCCTGAGGCAAGGCTCCATACCAGACTACCTTAAAATAGGGCAGGTTACGCCTATACTAAAGAAATCCGACGTCATCCCATCAGATCTCAACAATTACCGCCCTATATCTAATATCCCCACTTTGGTGAAACTGCTGGAGAAATGTGTTCAAATACAATTATGCAACCATATTGAGAACTAGAACCTTTAAGACATTCACCAATCTGGTTTCCCTCAAGGTCACAGCACAGAATCTGCTCTCACACACATATTAGATAACATACTAATAATGCTAGACCACAACGAATCCTGCCTAATGATACTGCTTGACCTATCCTCCGCCTTTGACACGGTTAAACATGACACCTACTGTCACTATTAGAAGGAAGGATGGGCCTCTCAGGCACAGTGTTACAATGGTTCTCCTCCTTTCTTAATAACAGGACTCAAAGAATCAAGATGAAGAATGCACTCTCCATCCGGGGTTGACATAGGTATTCCCCAGGGATCAGCCCTTTCACCTATTCTTTTCAACCTACTAATGTAACCCCTGTTGAACGCATTAAAATCAGCGAATATCTTATATCACCTGTATGCAGATGACACCCAACTGTATTTGAAAATCTCCACTCCAGAAGACTTCATCTCTCTCAACTCTATTCTTCTGAACACGCAAAGCTGGCTCATGAACAACCGCCTCATGCTCAATAAAACAAAACAGAATTCATTCTCATCTCCCCACCCAATCACACACCAAAGATAGAGCAATGGTTGAAACACCTAACAGCCATGGACTGGGCACCCCTCATCATTGATTCAGCGAAATCCCTGGAAGCCACCATAGACAAACACCTGAATATGCAGTCACACATCACTAAGACTACCAAAGGAGCCAATCACCAGATGAGCTTACTTAGGAAACTTAAACCCTTCCTCCCTCAGACTGACTTCAAAATGGCAGTGCAAGCCTTAGTAGTATCAAGATTAGACTATAGAAGCACCACTCTCTGTGGTCTCCCCAGATACAAGCTGGCTCCGCTGAGGGCCTCACTTAACGCTGCAGCAAGATTGGTATCAGGATATAAAAGAAATAGCCACATTTCCCCGTCCTTGAAAACTCTGAATTGGCTGCAATATGAGGCAAGAATACAACTAAAGGTTGCTTGCATGACCCATAAAGCACTTTATAATAACACACCCAGTTATCTAGCCATAAAGCTTAAATGATCCGGAGGTTGCAGACAACTAAGAAGCGCTAATTCTTTACTTCTGAAACCACAATCCTTTCATAAAAAGAGAACTTGTTGCAGAGCCTTTTCAGGGTTCGCTCCAAAGATTGAGAACTTTACCTCCAGTGGTCCGTGGAATCTCTTCCTTTACCGCCTTCAAAAAAGAGGTACAAATACTCCTATTGAACAAATTTACATCCTAAGACGATACGATCCTCATATGACTGGTTACCTCATGTGGATTGTAAGAGCTCATTATATGTTCGTTTATTTCCACAATACTGACCTAAGGTGTAATAACCGGTTAAATTGTAATGTGCTGTTGACCTCTATGATTATCTTGTGTCATCCACTGGTCACCTATGTTATCTTTTACCTGTTATCTCATACTTCTTACCTCTTTTGTGAGTAATGACAAATATCAAACACATGTATACTACCTCATTTCCTATGTCTTTAACTATATACTGTAAAGCGCTCAGATACCCTTGCGGGTCACGTTCGCGCTATATAAAACTTTATAAATAAATAGATGAATAAATATGGCTGTCTTATGCGTCACATTGATTTTGCCTATTTAAATAGAGTGAAATTTAAAATTATGCTGGGAGTATTTAAGATTTTGACTGCAGTTTGGAAGAAACTCAAAATAGGTAGGATACACAGATATACTCCTCTGTCGGATAATTATCTTTTGCCGAAAATTTTCCGAAATGTATATATGGAAATCTGGCTGAACAAGGGCATAATATTAATTTCTTTAAATTTTTACCAGTGGGGGACTATTTATCTAAGAAGGCAATCAAGGGGCTTAGAGTTCCCTTACTGGATATGATATTAGGGGCCCCTTCACCAATATCTGAATATTAGTAGTGCTGCATGAACTGCTTTTGCAGAATAGTGGAGAAACAGAGCATGGCCTGCTATCAGATCTCAGCAATACCCTCATTACCCTGTAGTGAGACACTTTACAGAGTACCACCTTTCAAATAGCATGCTACTAACATACTTTGCGATTGAGCAGATTGAGTACAACAGAAGGAGGGCAATAGAGAGCTCCTACTGAGGAAGCGAGAATCATGGCACATCATTAATTTACAAACCAAATACCCTTGGAGCCACAATCAAGATGAAGAATTATGTGTACATCTTCATGAACATTGAATTATACATCCATCCTTGAGGCAGCTAGGGAGACTCAGATGTACAATAGAATACGATACGTAGTCGTAAGATTTAGTTGCGTATGAGTTGACCACATAAGTAATCTGTTTGAAATTTACATAAGAATAGTTTTATAATCTTAACCATGACACTAGTATATAGTTTTTCTTTTTTTTTTAAACCACAGGAAGAAAGGAAGGGGCTGACTGCAGTGTGGACTCATCTTTCTCCCCTACCCTTTTCTTCGACATCACGAAACAGAGTGATGCAGGATGAACAAGTAACAAAATACAGATAAGAGAACCATTTCTTCCTAACACTACAACTCTATATATAGAATATTATGTAGAAGTGAATTTGAGGGTGGTAGGTAATAGCACTTGTATGTGATTTGAATTTCTCATTATTCTTCTTTATTTCACTATGTTTCCCTTATGTTGTTTTAAGTGTGGCTGGTAACTTGGACTTGGACATACTACATCATTGGACATACAGACTCTTATTACAATTTCATGTTTCATCTCACTTACAAATGCTGAACATATGGCACTAAGTCGATAACTGAGGATAATGTTCTCTGGGACAACACTGTACACAGTTTCATCCGGAACAGGTGTGAAAGCAAACAACATGGCACAATGTCATAATTGAAATATGTATGTTCTTTTATTAATACTGGTAATATCTTTGGCCAAGACTTTTAATCCGGAACAGATACAAATGTGTGCAATTAAATATCCAAAAAAGTATTCCTTGCACCCTTGACACTATGTCATATATTGTATACATGTAGATGGAACCCATCAGGTACTCTATCGATTGGGGACATTATGTAACTATAATTGACCATAATCAAGATTCATAACAGTTTGTTATCTGTAAAATACAATAAGCATTCACCTTATTTGTATGTAATCAGCACCATTCCAGTATGGCCGCTGTGTTAACGTATAATGCATTACAGCCTGCAGGAAGTCAGTCTTCTCTTTATGTACTTTACAATATGTATGCCTGCTTGTCCCTCAAGTCAGTGTGTGAGCAAGCCTGCTGTGTCAGGCGAAAAGCGTTACTGAAAACAAACCAACTGGTGCTGGAAAAACCTCTTTGTGATCGCTTAATTGAGCCTTGTGGAAGAAAAAAATATATACATATATATAAATATATATAACTATATATATATTAGCTGAAAAAAACCAAAGGTTCCAGAGACATTATAGTTAGCCTCTGATTTCCCTCGTACAAAACCAGACAAATTCAGCAGTTATAATTAAATGCGCTAACTATAACACACGCCCCCGCAATGCCCTGCTTATGATATTACATATTACATCACTCATGACATTGTCAGTGACATTACTGATGACATCTCAAATGACATCACTGATAACATCACTGTTGACATCATCCAGTGACGGTAAGTGTTTCTAAAAAGTTTATGAGTGTTAAATATAAATATATACACCAAGGTGTATTGATGAATCAGTGGGTGTATGATTGCCTGGATTGATGATTTAGTGGGTGCGTGACTGACTGTGTAAGTGAGGGATTATATGTGTCTCAGTGAATGTATGGGTAAGTGACAAGGTTTTGTGAATGTCTGTATCAGTCTGTCAGTTGGTGTGTAAGTGGCTGTATGGATTGACGAGTGTGTCTGTAAGGGGCTGTATGGGTGAGTGAGTGTGCATATGACTGTGTCAGTGAGTGAATGAATGTGTCAGCGGTATATGGGTGAGTAAGTGCATATGTGAAAGACAGTATAGGTGAGAGTTGGAATATATAAGTTACTAAATGTGTGAGTGACGTATTGTGAACATGGCTGTATGGGTGAGTGTGTGCTTGTGTCAGTGTTTGTATAGGTAAGTAAAGTCCACATTTGTAAAGCGCACAATCACCCGTAAGGGTCTCTAGGCGCTGGGGGCCGTCGGGGAGATTAAGCGAGCTATTGCCCAGAGTCACATGGTGCTGGGCTAACCTGCCGCCGGAGCCGGGGATCGAACCGTGGTCCCCAGATTCCAGCGTCAGTCGCCCTGGCCGCGGCGCCACACCTCTCCGTGTTAGTATCTGTCTGAATAAGTGAGTTGGTGTGTGTATAACTGTATAGGTGAGTAAGTGGCTGTGTGGTTGACTCTATGGGTGAGTGAGTAGATGTGTGAGTAGCTCTTGGGTGACTGAGAGTGTGTAAGTGGCTGTATGGGTGTACAAGTGGATTTATCAGGGGCTGTATTAGTGAGTGAGTAGATGTATTAGTGCCTGCATGGGTGACTGAGTAGATGTGTGTGTAGACCTATGAATCAGTGAGTGGGTGTGTAAGTACTGGTATGGCTGTGTCAAAGGTTTTGAGAATGGTAGTGTGGAAGTTGGACTGGGTAAATGAAAGGTTATATTGTGGTATGAGTGGGTATGTGAGAGATTCTGTGGATGATGTCATCAGTGATGTCACTGACCATGTCATGAGCAATGTAATATGTGAGGTCATAAGCATTGCGGGTTATATTTTTCTCAGCTAACTATAACTGCTGAATTTCTCTGGTTTTATACGAGTGAAACTTGAGCCTAACTATAATGTCTCTGTAACCTTTGTTTTTTCAGTGAATTTCTAAGGTTTTTTGTATACCATTTGCTAACTATAATGTCCCTGTAACCTTTGTTTTTTTCAGTGAATTTCTAAGGTTTTTTAAAATGCTAATTCCTAAATATAACGTCCTTGTTACCTTTGTTTTTTTCAGTGAATCTCTATGGTTTTTAAAGTAGAAGTCAGGTTTGCAGAGTAGTGAAGAAAGGGGGCGGGGACTCCGACCAGCTCTCAGGAATTCCGCTGTGTACGACTTACAGGAAGTACCAGGAGGGCTTCTTGACCCCCAAGGTTGATCTGGAGCCAAGGGGACTCCAACCCCCAACTAGTAGTGCCTTAGGAGGCATGTATACAGAGTGGTGGAGAAAGGAGGCATGCCCTCTGATAAGTTCTCAGCTATACTGCTATGTGGGACTTACTGGAGGTAACAGGAGGGGTAGTTGGCGTCCAATTACCTCCAGTAAGTCGCATACAGCAGGAGTGCTGTGATCTGATAGTAGGCTATGCCCCCTTTCTCCACCCAGAACACTACTAGTAGGGCGATGAAGTCCCTTAGCTAGTGAGTGTCCTTGGGGGCCAACTACCCCTCCTATTATCTCCAGTAAGTCCCAATTAGCAGGATTGCTGAGATCTGATAGCAGGCCACACTCAGTTTTTCCACCATTCTGCAAAAGCAGTTTGTGCAGTTCATGCGGCACTACTAGTAGGGGGATGAAGTCCCCTTGACTCTTGAAGGTCCCTGGGGGCCAACTAGCCCTCCTGTTACCTCCAGTAAGAACCACACAGCTGGATTGCTGGGAGGTCACCAGAGGTTAAGCCCCCTTTTTCCACCACTCTGCAAAAGTGCCTCCTGGCGCACTGCTGCTTGATGGAAGAAGTCCTCTTTAGTCCTGAGGCCCTCAGGAGGCAAGGGGACATCATCCCCCCACCAGCAGTGCACCAAGAGGCACGTTTGCAGAGTGGTAGATAAAGGAGCATGGCCTCTAACCACCTCTCAGCAGTCCGACTGTATGGGGCTTACTGGAAGCAACAGGGGATCTTCTTTAATAAGCTCTAGGAGGGGGTTCCTCCTTCCACCCCTCCTATATATATATATTAACTGCCCCATGAACCTGGCCTACCCAGGGGTTATTTTAAAGCAAGGGCGGGAGCCAGCGCTTACTTTAAAAAAAATGCTTTTGCCATGAATTTGCAAATATCGCCAATTCGCTGCAGATTTTTTTCTATATGGTTTTATGCCATGTCGGGGTCCTACCCTGCCCCCTTTTCTTTATTTACACTTATTTTGGGGGGACTCTGTGAAAATAGCTGCCAACACTTCCTGGTTGAAGTGTTGGCAGCCAATCAGAGCAGTGCATTTCCCTGCACCAGCTCATCTTAGTTGACAAAGACTTTGCGACCAGAGATATCACTATAATTTAAACTTAATTATCTAAACAACTACTGAAAGGAATTACACCAAATAAGAAAAAGGCACATCCTTGAGCCAACATCTATCTCCCTGCCATATTTGATGCAAGTCCGTTCAGTGGTTCTGGCTGTATATGTGGTTAAAGTTTGCTATGGGAATTAACATTACAAACGCACCCTTATTTCACGCCTCAAATTCTGGGTCCTCACTACACAATCACCCCAAAACTTTCTATGACAACCAGAAGCTACCTTGATACTTCTTTTGGAAAATTTCATGAAGATTGGTCAAATGACGCCAAAGTTGTAGCCAAGCCATAAAATGTTTTTTCCTTTGGCGTTTGTGGACAGAATTGGCTGAAATTTTCAGGAAAATGGAACAAATTGTTTCTGAGCAGCCCCTGAAAATTTTGGGGGGGGTTTGTCAAGGGGGGGGGGGGCTGAGAAAAAAGGGGGGTCCCAAAACGCGTTTTTCCCATGTTAATTTCCATAGGGCGGTTGGCCTCACTTTTAGCCCGAACGGCTGAATAGATTTGCATGAAACTTGGCAAAATTGTAGGGACTGTTAGCCCGATGTGCCTTTGCTAGGTCTCAATATATGTGCTCCAGTGGATTTTGATAAATTAACGTTCCAAAAAATATATATATCTGTAACAGCGCTTCGGGTAGCGCTCCGGTTCGCGTACTTGACGCGTAACGGAACTTCGCGAAGCGAAGCTGATTGGCTCTCCGGTGTCTGTCAACATTCTAAACAGTCCGGAGCGCCCGCCATCTTGTCTCTCGGTAGGATCGAGAGACAAGAGGAGGCCAAAACAAAGGGGGAAATGACCATAAGGGGGCATAGTAGATCCTCCCTCACCCTCTAGGTTTGATGTGGCTTTAAAAGGGCCCCGCGGGGCTAAAAAAAAACAAAACATTTTTTTTGCGTGGGGAGCGCCCGGTACGCTTTTGTGCAATGGGCGGTGGTAATATAAATGATGAGGGGGGGGGGGGCAGCGTTCAAAGCACATCAGCGTGCATAAACACGAAAATGTTTTTATCTACCACGTACTTGACTTATCTCTCTGAGATGCAATCCCTTGTGTTTCGGCAATGGTAGTCTGTTCATTACATAGATAGCCCGAGGGCGGTAGTACAGACCGCGCGTAGGAAAGGGTCAAAAGCCAGGGGTATAGGAGTATGTAACAAGCGAGCCATTTAATTGAAAAAACTAAACGTGACAAACGGTTGCAGGATCAGTGAAGGTTGATTTTATAATTGAAAGTATAACAGGATCAGTTACAATAAAATCGTCCATACGCACACCATGGGCGAGTATCATGGGTAACATTATTTCGAAGCTTTATTAATACAATAATCAATAATGAAAAATCGACATCAATAGGGTTGTCCGTATTCCTAGTCAGTACCCTTCCCCGCCCGCCATGTGCACAAAGACCGCATACATCCCCCATAACGTCAAGGCTAAGTAACTAGAACGTCATAAGGAGTTGCAAGTCGCTCCCATACTGGCGCCATTTTGGTCGAGGCCAGGCAGGTCCAGAGTATAGTTCAATGTCTCCAATAAGTAGAGGCAGGAGCAGAATCCCTTTCGGCAGTTCTGGCTTCGTCATTACGAGCACTAGAAAACAAGACATTCTGGGCAATACCACCCTTGACGCAGCCCTTTATTCTACAAGATGGTGTCTTTCAAAAGCCAGGGGTATAGGAGTATGTAACAAGCGAGCCATTTAATTGAAAAAACTAAACGTGACAAACGGTTGCAGAATCAGTGAAGGTTGATTTTTTAATTGAAAGTATAACAGGATCAGTTACAATAAAATCGTCCATACGCACACCATGGGCGAGTATCATGGGTAACATTACTTCGAAGCTTTATTAATACAATAATCAATAATGAAAAATCGACATCAATAGGGTTGTCCGTATTCCTAGTCAGTACCCTTCCCCGCCCGCCATGTGCACAAAGACCGCATACATCCCCCATAACGTCAAGGCTAAGTAACTAGAACGTCATAAGGAGTTGCAAGTCGCTCCCATACTGGCGCCATTTTGGTTGAGGCCAGGCAGGTCCAGAGTATAGTTTAATGTCTCCAATAAGTAGCGGCAGGAGCAGAATCCCTTTCGGCAGTTCTGGCTTCGTCATTACGAGCACTAGAAAACAAGACATTCTGGGCAATACCACCCTTGACGCAGCCCTTTATACTACAAGATGGTCTCTTTCAAAAGCCAGGGGTATAGGAGTATGTAACAAGCGAGCCATTTAATTGAAAAAACTAAACGTGACAAACGGTTGCAGAATCAGTGAAGGTTGATTTTTTAATTGAAAGTATAACAGGATCAGTTACAATAAAATCGTCCATACGCACACCATGGGCGAGTATCATGGGTAACATTACTTCGAAGCTTTATTAATACAATATTCAATAATGAAAAATCGACATCAATAGGGTTGTCTGTATTCCCAGTCAGTACCCTTCCCCGCCCGCCATGTGCATTAAGACCGCATACATCCCCCATAACGTCAAGGCTAAGTAACTAGAACGTCATAAGGAGTTGCAAGTCGCTCCCATACTGGCGCCATTTTGGTCGAGGCCAGGCAGGTCCAGAGTATAGTTCAATGTCTCCAATAAGTAGCGGCAGGACCAGAATCCCTTTCTGCAGTTCTGGCTTCGTCATTACGAGCACTAGAAAACAAGACATTCTGGGCAATACCACCCTTGACGCAGCCCTTTATGCTACAAGATGGTGTCTTCCATTCAGAAAATATTGTTGGCAGCATTTTGAAAGGAAAGATAAACGGCCGTTCTCCTAGTGAGTCTCATATTGTTACATTTATGAAGAATGTTGAAGAGTAGTATGTTGAAAATCTGAAGCCATCGTTCTACAAACTCTCAACCAGCCTTGGATGGAAAAATCCTGAAGAATGTACAAACTGAAAACCAGTTTTTGTCTGCATAGCATCAGCAGCAACACTTGAGTCAGCTTTGTGTGAAGCCGCCATCTTGATCCAATCAATACCGTCCCCCTGCACACATTCAGGGACCAGGCCGCATTGAGAGGGCACCGCAAGATGTGTCTTCAGGTCAAACGGATTGTGGGACAAGGTCAAGAATGAAGAGTCACCAAAAGGCAAAAAGTTCCGCCGGACCCCGGGAGCCGGCCGCCTATGTCGGGGGCGATCTCAGGCCACACCAGGGCAACAAGACTTGGGGAGGGGGCAGGAGCCAAGCGCCCCCTCCCAGTCTGCGCCACCACACCGCCCCTCGGGGGCCTCCGTCAAGCGGTTCAGGGAGGCACCGCAGGCAGCGGTTCTTCAGATCAGTGGCTCTCACCGGCAAGGCTCCCCTCCTTCAGCAGCGATCGTTGGCGCTGTGGTTGCGGCCGGAGGCCCCGCCTAGTCAACGCCCCGGCCTCTCCATGTCGTAGGCCGCAAGAGTGGGCGCAACTCAGCTGGATGGCGGGTGAGACGCTGTAGCCGCAAGAGTAGGCGAAACTCAACCGGCCGAGTGAGGCACTGTGCCGCAAGAGCGGGCGGAACTCAGCTGGCCGAGCGAGGCACTGTGCCGCAAGAGTGGGCGGAACTCAGCTGGCCGAGTGAGGCACTGTGCCGCAAGAGCGGGCGGAACTCAGCTGGCCGAGCGAGGCACTGTGCCGCAAGAGTGGGAGGAACTCAGCTGGCCGAGCGAGGCACTGTGCCGCAACAGTGGGCGCAACTCAGCTGGCCGAGCGAGGCACTGTGCCGCAAGAGCGGGCGTAACTCAGGTGGCCGAGCGAGGCACTGTAGGTCTTCCTCTCACAAAGATGAAAGTCAGAGTGAGGAAACAAGGAGGGGTTTTCATCATTTGGGACAAAAAAATAGTTCTAAACCAATGAAAAGTGTCATTTTTAGGTCACATGACCTAGCCTTACATCATTAGGAAACCAAAAGTGAAATGAACCAATGAAAATTTTTATTAACAAGTCACATGACCTGTTATGCTTACGTTACGTGCTCCGCGCCGCGCCCCGGATCGCTTCCGGGAAGCTGCGATACGCGCCTCGCTTCGCGCATCGGGTGCGCTAACGCGGCGCATCATATGACGCATTACGCGACAACGCGATACTACAGTGTTTCTGGATGTTTCAGACTGAAGCTGGCGTCAGCATGAGAGCACCCCGTGGCTACGTCGTGACCGTTCCGCGAGCAATCATGGCAGTCGCTCCCCACCGGCCCAAGTCTGTGGAGCCGACCGCCATTCCGTGAGCTCCGTGGCAGCCGCCTGTCGCTGTACCGCAAGAGTGGGTGCAATTCAGCCGGATGGCGGGTGAGACGCTGTAATAGCAAGAGCAGGCACCACTCAGCTGGCCGAGAGAGGCACTGTGCCGCAAGAGTGGGCGTAACTCAGCTGCCGAGTGAAGCACTGGGGTGCAGCTGAGAAACCTCCACCTGGGGAGGTGGGGGAGGCTCATTCGCGCCGCCTCTCCCTTCCAGTGCACCCCACGCCGTCTCCTGGCGCAGGTATATGTGATGGTCGGACCAGGGCACCGCAGGACGTGTCTTCAGGTCAAACGGATTGTGGGACAAGGTCCAGAATGGAAGAGTCACCAAAAGGCTAAAAGTTCCGCCGGACCCCGGGAGCCGGCCGCCTACGTCGAGTGAAGCCCTGGGGTGCAGCTGTGAAACCTCCACCTGGGGAGGTGGGGGAGGCTCGTTCACGCCGCCTCTCCCTTCCAGTGCACCCCACGCCATCTCCTGGCGCAGGTATATGTGATGGTCAGACCAGGGCACCGCAGGACGTGTCTTCAGGTCAAACGGATTGTGGGACAAGGTCCAGAATGGAAGAGTCACCAAAAGGCAAAAAGTTCCGCCGGACCCCGGGAGCCGGCCGCCTATGTCGGGGGCGATCTCAAGCCACACCAGGGCAACAAGACTTGGGGAGGGGGCAGGAGCCAAGCGCCCCCTCCGAGTCCGCGCCACCACACCGCCCCTCGGGGGCCTCCGTCAAGCGGATCAGGGAGGCACCGCAGGCAGCGGTTCTTCAGATCAGTGGTCTCACCGGCAAGGCTCCCCTCCATCAGCAGCGATCGTTGGCGCTGTGGTTGCGGCCGGAGACCCCGCCTAGTCAACGCCCTGGCCTCTCCATCTCGTAGGCCGCAGAGTAGTCGGGGAGAAATCCCCGTGTATTTGGATCGATGTTGCAGCAGGCTGCCATGTAAATAGTTATTTAATAAAACGTTTTACCCTGTTACTTTGCTGGTGTGTTGTATATATTTATAATATTTGCATAGGGTTTGTCGTTATTTTGGGCGGGGTGGGCGGCGGAGCCGAGCTGTCTTGCAGCCATCATGGCGTCGAGCTTGGTTCCTCTCACTAGTTTCATATTTCTCATGAGGGGTTGTTCCTAATGTTTCTATTTTAGCGAGGTCAAAAAGAGATCCCATTAGTGGCCTACTGATTTTGCTTGATTCCTTTTGTTTTTTCTAACGATTTTTCACTATCTGCAAAGACTAAACAGAGTATTGCGACTCTGTGCTTGTTTGTAAATAGAGAATGAACCAAAGAGAAGCAATTCCAAAACAGTAAATGCTTGGAGAACAATCAATCAAATGGAGAGGGAAGCAGGCACGACGGATTACAACGGGGGCAAAGGCCTGCGTTACCTACCCTTCACTATCTGCAAAGAGAGAATACTCCTAAAAGAAAAGAGGGGGGGGGCAGCGTTCAAAGCACATCAGCGTGCATAAACACGAAAATGTTTTTACCTACCACGTACTTGACATTTTAAAGCTTTTGATATTTGCTAATAAAAAACCATTGAAATTCACTGAAAAAAACCATAGGTTATAGACCATATATAGTTAGGAATTAGCATTTACAAAACCTTGAAAATTCACTGAAAAAAACATGGGTTATAGACCATATATAGTTAGGAATTAGCATTTACAAAACCTTATTTTACTCACACAAAACCATTGAAATTCCATATATAGTTAGTTGCACTAACTATATATCGCGCACCCGCAATCCACTGCTGATGATGTCACATATTACATCATTCATGACATGGTCAGTGACATCACCTATGGTTTTTTCAGTGAATATATATATATATATATATATATATATATATATATATATATATATATATATATATATATATATATATATATATATATATATATATATTTATTAAATCTCTACAATAAATATTTCTGGTGCTTTAATTGTCACCATTAATGTCCAGGATCTGTGTTGACAGTGGATAGGCAACAGCAATCACTGATGAGGCAGAATCAGTCTCTCATTCGACATGTAGGGGTGGGTGGCAAACTCCACTCTGCAGGCGGAGTTCATGGAGTTTTGTCACTCCGAGCTCTGCTTGGAACACGGAGTTCAGAAAAACCTCCGCCAACCCAGCGGGACGGAGTTTACCGGTGTGCTCACCCCTATTTACTGTTAGAATGTGTGTGTTGAGTTGAATCTTGAGAATTATGAGAGTGAGCTGGTTTCTCTCCTCTTCCATCTCGCTATCCTGTGGCAGATATCATGTTGTTGTTGACTGAACATGGCTGTGGTTGAAATGGAACCTTGTTGTTTTGTAATTCAACCAGCTGCCTCCACCTACTGGTGAGGAGTGTGATTGACTCTGAAGAAGGCAGCGTAATTGAAAATGTGTAACTTCTTTCTTTGTGAAGTATTTGCCCCCGTCTACTGGACCTGTGCGAAACAAAACAGCAGCCACAATGCAAGTTACACTGCCTACAAAAAAAGAGCCTGGTCATGAGAAATTGTCTGAGAGGAAATGAGCTTGAGGGGGTAAAACAGGGAATGATGGTGTGCAATAGATGGAGAAGTGGGCTTGTTCCTCAGACAATAGACGGTGTGGAGCGGGTGTCCTCAGTTTGTAGGGAGGGCTGCAAGGGGCTCGGTGCTACACGCTGTCTCTGGTGCTGAGTCCTGCCAGGCTCCGGTTGCTCAGATCTGGCTATCTATATGTAGGCTATGCCTGAAAAGAATGGAGCAGGCAGCTTGAGTTGCAGGCTCCTACCTACCGGTCTTAGGACTATAAGGAGAGGGGCAACATCTATTCTAAGCTCCAACTCTCGCCTCTTCCAGTCCAAAGCAACACTGGTCCTTAATGTGTTTTTTTTCTCTCTCCGTGTCCCCCATCCTCCCTCGGGCTGTTATCTGGTCTCTCCTTCTTCTCTCAGCTCTGCGCCACCCTTTCATATCTCCTGTACCCTCTTTTTTCCTCCTGCTGCTCACCGGGTTACCCTCTGCAGTGCCTACCCAATAATGGAGGCTTCATCAGAGGAAATGACCTCCCCAGCAAATCACCAGCTTGTCCGCAAAGTGCGCTCCAAGTGCGACACCCCCTACCTGGCAGAGTTCTGCATCTCCCTCAACCTCCAATTACTACCCACTCATATAAAAATAGACCGACCCTCGCTCCCTGCACCTCCCCCTCCCCTTCCTGCTCTTCCGTTTACCCCTAAGCTCCATACACCACGTCCGCTCCATGCCCAACACTTCCCATTCTCACATTGTTCCTCAGACTCCTAGATACATTGCGCCAAGTTTCACCCCATTTAGTCTTCTGCTCTCCCATGACAAAACCAAAACATGACCAAGAGAAACATAGATCTGAAGTCCTCTTAGTGCAATGCTGTTGTCTGAGTTGTAATGCTCATATGTATTACTGTACACAGCATTCTAATTGAGGTACCTGTGTAAATCTTACCCGAAGTCTTTTGCAAGACAGTTCAATAAACTTTTACTGGAGGACTATGGGTGGCCAAGCAATACTCTGCCCGTTCGTGGACCTCTGCGGAATTCGGTGGAGTTTTTTAGTAACTCCGCAGAATTCCATGGAGTGAAACTCCACGAGCTACGCCTAGGCCTTTTGTAGATCTGATGAACAAGGAGTTAAACACTGAAAGTGAAAAGTGTCCCTTGGTAGAAACCACTCGAAAAGGTTCTGCATCATATTTTCATTTTCGCATCTGCAATGCAAGTTCTCGATACGCTTTCATATTTTGTTTATGAACCAAGTCCTTCTCATGAGTTGCACTCTTTTAATCTATTCTCTGGTTGGTCCACTGAGGGATTTTGGTTGTCTTTGCGCTCCTGAACATCAATGTCATAGGACTTTCACCTGTGGTTGAGTTAGGTCTTGATTGATAAGCTCTTGAGGTAGAATTTAACACAGTTGTTAAAATAAACTTTTTCAAGATTAGCATGCTGCACTGCTTTCTTTAGCAGACCCATAAAGCGCTCAACAAGTCTGTTGGCCTGCAGCCACAGAGGTGTCCTCTTCTGATGCTTTATATTCAGATGCTCTAAGAAAACGTTGAACGCACAACTGTTCATTGGTGGGCCACTGTCAGATTTCAATACGGCTGTAACAACCCATGTTGCAAAAATGCCATCTAGTCTCTCAATGACTCGGTCTTGAGTGGTAGATGAGAGATCCTCAATTAAAGAAAATTATGAGTATTTGTTCACAATCACCATCAGATGATGTCCACTGTCACTAGCTATTCTCTGCCAGGCATGCTTCAGGAGTTCTGACATGTTCAAGGTGTGTTGAGTAACTTTAACAGAAAGGCAGTTGCACAGATGACAGTCCTTTAATTCCTTTTCAACCAGCTCATCAAGATACGGAAACCGGACTCAGTCTTGCAGAGCTCAATTTGTTGCAATGATGACAAAATGTCCTTTGAGGGACACGTCAATCATTTCCTACACTTGTAGTCATAGTCCCCATCATTTAATTCAAGGGGGCTTCTTGGCATTTGGATTTCCTAATATAGTTAGTAAAGCTTGATAATCAGTGACCACCGTAAAAAGCTTTCTCTACAGGATTACATGGAAATGTTTACAAGCCCATACCATGTTTAAATATATTTTTTCAGGTTGTGAATAAGTGCGTTCTGCTTGGGACAAACTCCAACTCTCAAATGACTTTGAGCGCTAGGGTGTCCTCTGTACTGTGCAAGGATGGCACATAACGGGACTAGACTAGCATCGACAAAACCTGTGTAAGAAAGCTTTGATTGAAATATATCATTTCACTAGCATTCTAAATGGCTTGTATTATTTTCTTAAACATTTTCTCATATTCACGTGACCAATGAAATGAAACATTCGTTTTTGTCACCACTCTCAATGGAGCACTTACAATGGCAAAGTCTTGTATATATATCTGGAACAGTAGCTGGCCATGCCAAGAAACAAACACACCATAGAAACATATATTGGAGGATCAGCATTTGGTAGCGCTTGTACTTTAGCCAGATGGGGTGTTATGTCCCCATCAGAAAAGATATGGCCAAAGAATTTTAACTTTGTCTTGTGAAATTCACATTTATCTGTATTCAAATTCAAAACCGCATCTGCAAGTAGACGACATACCAGTGTGAGAGCTTTCTTGTGCTCTTTTAGTGTAGTTCTCTTCCTTCTCTCTATAATCGCTATAATTGAATGCATTCATGACAGGCTGTATGAGATGGCAAATAACGTCTTGAAGAAGTTCTGCAGCCGATGACACACCACAACTTAGGTCCTGATTATGAGTTTGGTGGTCCGATGGACCACCAAACTCATGGTCGTGGTGCAGCAACTATCGCACCAGGAGTCAGACCGCTCTATTATGAGTTTGGTGGTCGGACCGCCATTGGACTGCTGCATCCACCGAGGAGACATGATTCCTCTGCTGCTCGTCTTAGGCCACAGCGGCACCACCAAGCATATATCAGAGTAACCTCACTGCCACAGTTTTTATGGCAGTGAGCCTGCCATGAAAAGTGCAGCTGACATTAAACTAACTGGGGGCCCTACAGGGCCCCCTGTTGCCTCTGGGTCAGGGGAGGCATGCGGGCGGGTACATTGTGTGCCCATTGTCTGCATGCACCCCCAGTTCCAGTATAGCATGGATTTCACATTCCATGCCATGCAGTAATGTACTTTGGTGCTCCCATTGCGGTGCCTTTCTAACAGGCAAAGCCCTGGGACCACCAAAGCACTGCCCACCAGACCATTTATGTCCCCATATTCTGGTGAGTGGTGTGCGGATGGGTTTGGTGGTGTGAGAGTGAGGCGCTGGCGTGGCAGCCCCCTCCCACACTGCCAAACTCATAATCAAGTCCTTAGTCTTTTGTATCAAAATAGACTAACAAGTGTAGAAAAGGTTGTAATGTACGTACAATTTTCTTTGAGTTCCAACTGGTTATATCCTTTATTCAAATCAAGGTGAGAGAAGAATTGTTCACCATTTAATTGCATTATCTTGTCAGCAATATCTAGACTTGGATGTTGTTCTCATTCAATTGCATTGTTTGCCTGACGCATGTCAATGCATATAGATACAGCTCCTTCACTGTCCTTTTTGGACACTAATACCAATGGAAATGCCCATGGGTTCGGACCAGTACATCGCTCAATGATATCATGCTTAAGTAATGATTCAAAGTATTTTTTAACAGCGCCTTGTAAATGGAAAGCAATTCATCTATGTTTTTGAGATACAGAACAGACATCCTCATCAATATGGTGCTTTACTTTCATACTCTTAAGCTTTTTTTAATCATGAAATAATGAAGGGAATTGATGTACTATTTTATAGTGAGCATTCATATTGTAGTTCACGTAAATCAATCCCATATCAGCGTCTGTGCTGAAACTGAGCAGACAGGCACTTGACGCTGTATGTTGAAGCACATGGATGGATGTTTGCACCTTCTTTTTCTTGTGTTTTATTGTTGCTATAAATGAACTTTGACTTTTTAAGGGTGTCAATGCAGCCCACGTATACACCTTGCTTTTCGATTGCGTAAGTTTTGGTGATGAAGACAATTCATTATATTTCTCTTCAGGCATACTGTTTATCGAAGCACCACTTTCCATGATGAAAGGTATTGAACAACTATTTGCTTTCAATGTAATTTTCAGACAATGTTTGTATGACTTTGGTGCTTTAGGATGTTGACTTTACTTTGACTGACATTTTTCTTCACATGTGGCCAGTCTAACATGCACATGTTTTTCTGAGGTAAACGTCAACATGACACAACCATCTTCTTCACTTTCACTTGACACTGATGTGGAAGAACTGTTTGAAGATGATTCAGATGACAATCGACTTCGCTCAGTGTCAATTTGTCTTAACTGATGTCGCCACTTGGCCTTGTGGATGTGCATCGAATGTTGCTTCTGGAGCATTCCGGCAGCCATTTTGGCATCGAGCACTTGCTTTTTTCCTGGTTTTGCGAACCGTCACAAAATTATTCTCCTTCCCATAATCTTTACATATCTGTCCAATGGTGGGACATTTACATGCGTGCGCAAAAAAAACTTCTTTTCATGTGTAAGAGATTATCATGTGTCCTCCAGTCTTAAACTTTGGTTTACTTTTCACACTCATGCCTGATTCATTTGGGGCATCTCCAGCCTCCATTTCATCAGCATGTCTATCAGCACACTCTTAAACTCTGGCAGCCATTAACCTTCGCCTAAGACTAAGGGTCACATGTATCAAAAAATGTTTTGCGAGTCTCAAATAGCGATTTTTAAGGAGTCTCTATTTGAGAATCGCAAAACATGATGTAAATAAATCGCAACTACTGATTACCAAAATTGAGATTTCTTAATTGCGAATTCGCAATTGAGAAATCGCAAATCTGTAAATTTGCTATTCTGGAGCAGATTGATGACATCACAACCAGCAAATGGGACTGCCCATGCTGTTCCTGATTGCCTGAGGCTATGTCAGAGGCTGGGATCAGGAGCACACCTCTCTGAACTGCAACACCATCCAAAACACAGTGGACCCACAGGAGAAGGAAAACGAGGCAGCTGGGAGGAAGAGAAAACAGAAATCTAGTGAGAAGGAACAGGAGGTCCTCATTGAGGAGATGGTTAAGAGCCATGAAGTGCTTTTTAGAAAGAAATCCCTGCACATTCCAGAGTCTGAAAAGTGCAAAGTCTGGCTGGACATACAGACTAAGGTGAATGCCATAGGTGTGACACAGCGCTCCATTGGTGACCTACGCAAGAGATGGTATGACATGCGCTCAAGGTCTAAGGACAAGGTTGCTACCAGGCTTGTGGAGGCCTAGAAAACTGGTGGGGGTCTAGCCACTGAGCCTGCATCCACATCCCTTGAGGAGTTGGTGGAGTCCACCCTACAGCCTTTAAGCATCAGCAGAGTCGCAGATATCGACAGCTCCACCACAACCAACACCAGACAAGGCAAGATGCATGCTAAATCAACCCTGACACATTACCCACTTAAGAACACACTCAGGAAAGCCTCAATTTCAAAGTTAGGATGCACCTCCATTCCACATTTTCCTGCCTACCCAGCAATGCATCATGGGAGATGTAGTCACACACATAACTCAGTCGAGCACTGAAACACAGCAATGATTCTGCAGTTGACATTAAATAGTACAACCAAAAATGTAACACAGCACGTAGGCATCCAAACTGCTACCAAGTTTATTCAGTGAACAATGTAAAGCAGGACACACAATAAGTAGTGCTTTTGTATTTACAGGTGAACCTGTAACACAGGGTGACAACACCAAACCTGTGGAGGCACAACAGTCACAGGACCAGGCAGGGGGAGAGGACAGAGATCAGACCACACAGCCAACACCTCTGCCAAAAAATCACCGTCACACTGTGCCTCCACTCCCGGAGTTGGAGGTAGACCTCGAAGGCACACAGGATGAGGCACATCCAGAGCAAGGAGAGCAGGCATGCCAGGAACATGAGCAGCCCCCTACGCACCGTAGGGACGACAGTTGTAGGAGACGCAGGCCCAGGGCACAAACTAGCACAGTGGTAGGAGATGATCCTTCCGTATTCTCAGGCCTTGAAGGCACAATGGTCAAGGGCGGTAAGGGGGACGGTGGCAGCTTTCCCTGACTCCGTTTTGGCGCCATCTGCGAGCATTCTGCTCCTCTTGTTTTAATTTCGCTCAAAACCGGCTCCTGTGAGCTCGTGCAGTATTTTAATTGTGTCACTGATTTGTGTGTTTTAAAAAGGGGCAAAATATTCTGTTGCATGTGTGGCACTCTGTTGTAGTGTGGCACTTGCATGATTTAGTTGTAAAATTGGTCCGCATACTTACACGCACTTGCTGTTTGACCTGTGCCTGCACGCCCTCCCAGACCCTCAGCCAATCACGGGTGGGGTAGGCGGAGCAGAGACAGAGGCAGGAACTTCCTGGGAAGCGAGCGGTTAGCGCTCCAGCTCTCCCCTAACTCGAGGGATATAAAGTCAGCGAGGCGGAGGCCGACTTTGCGGTAAGGGGGACGGTGGCAGCTTTCCCTGACTCCGTTTTGGCGCCATCTGCGAGCATTCTGCTCCTCTTGTTTTAATTTCGCTCAAAACCGGCTCCTGTGAGCTCGTGCAGTATTTTAATTGTGTCACTGATTTGTGTGTTTTAAAAAGGGGCAAAATATTCTGTTGCATGTGTGGCACTCTGTTGTAGTGTGGCACTTGCATGATTTAGTTGTAAAATTGGTCCGCATACTTACACGCACTTGCTGTTTGACCTGTGCCTGCACGCCCTCCCAGACCCTCAGCCAATCACGGGTGGGGTAGGCGGAGCAGAGACAGAGGCAGGAACTTCCTGGGAAGCGAGCGGTTAGCGCTCCAGCTCTCCCCTAACTCGAGGGATATAAAGTCAGCGAGGCGGAGGCCGACTTTGCGGTAAGGGGGACGGTGGCAGCTTTCCCTGACTCCGTTTTGGCGCCATCTGCGAGCATTCTGCTCCTCTTGTTTTAATTTCGCTCAAAACCGGCTCCTGTGAGCTCGTGCAGTATTTTAATTGTGTCACTGATTTGTGTGTTTTAAAAAGGGGCAAAATATTCTGTTGCATGTGTGGCACTCTGTTGTAGTGTGGCACTTGCATGATTTAGTTGTAAAATTGGTCCGCATACTTACACGCACTTGCTGTTTGACCTGTGCCTGCACGCCCTCCCAGACCCTCAGCCAATCACGGGTGGGGTAGGCGGAGCAGAGACAGAGGCAGGAACTTCCTGGGAAGCGAGCGGTTAGCGCTCCAGCTCTCCCCTAACTCGAGGGATATAAAGTCAGCGAGGCGGAGGCCGACTTTGCGGTAAGGGGGACGGTGGCAGCTTTCCCTGACTCCGTTTTGGCGCCATCTGCGAGCATTCTGCTCCTCTTGTTTTAATTTCGCTCAAAACCGGCTCCTGTGAGCTCGTGCAGTATTTTAATTGTGTCACTGATTTGTGTGTTTTAAAAAGGGGCAAAATATTCTGTTGCATGTGTGGCACTCTGTTGTAGTGTGGCACTTGCATGATTTAGTTGTAAAATTGGTCCGCATACTTACACGCACTTGCTGTTTGACCTGTGCCTGCACGCCCTCCCAGACCCTCAGCCAATCACGGGTGGGGTAGGCGGAGCAGAGACAGAGGCAGGAACTTCCTGGGAAGCGAGCGGTTAGCGCTCCAGCTCTCCCCTAACTCGAGGGATATAAAGTCAGCGAGGCGGAGGCCGACTTTGCGGTAAGGGGGACGGTGGCAGCTTTCCCTGACTCCGTTTTGGCGCCATCTGCGAGCATTCTGCTCCTCTTGTTTTAATTTCGCTCAAAACCGGCTCCTGTGAGCTCGTGCAGTATTTTAATTGTGTCACTGATTTGTGTGTTTTAAAAAGGGGCAAAATATTCTGTTGCATGTGTGGCACTCTGTTGTAGTGTGGCACTTGCATGATTTAGTTGTAAAATTGGTCCGCATACTTACACGCACTTGCTGTTTGACCTGTGCCTGCACGCCCTCCCAGACCCTCAGCCAATCACGGGTGGGGTAGGCGGAGCAGAGACAGAGGCAGGAACTTCCTGGGAAGCGAGCGGTTAGCGCTCCAGCTCTCCCCTAACTCGAGGGATATAAAGCACCTCGGCGGCTCAACGCGCAGTGTTGACGCGCAGTGTGGCGCCTAATCCTGCGCCTAAGACGAGCCAAAGACTAGCCCGTCTGCGCCCGTCCGCGGCAGGACGTGGCTAGGGGCTGGTGGCTATGACGGGCTCCATCACCCTCTCGGAGCCTCTCCATCAACCTGTATACACGTATTCTAGCCAGACATTGCGGGACGTGGGCAGGTATGTTACCACTCTGTGTCCCCGTAGGGCGGAGATATGTGTGGAGGGACCTTTTTCTTGCAATATATGTCACACACAATTTAGTCGCAACGCTGTTATATCCCCTTTGCACCCTACCTCCGTCCCTATACAACATCCATGCCCTGCTAATGATTCTTCTCTGATTTGTAAGAACCTTCTCTGTAATGTTCGCTCACTAGTGTCTCATGCAACTCAGATCTGGGATCTCATCACCTCTGAGGGCCCACATCTTTGTTTCTTGACTGAAACGTGGCTAAAACCACACACTGTTCCAGCCATCACTATGGGGGTGCCGCTGGGATACAAAATAGTGAGGATGGACCGCCCCATTAAAACTGGTGGTGGGCTGGCCATCATTTTCAAACAAGAAATAGAGGTGGTGGTCATTGAAACGGTGTGTAACCCGCAAATGGAGCTCCTGATTTTTACCATCAACCCAAATACTAAGTACACCAGGAAAGGTGCACTGGTCTATCGACCTCCAGGCCCCCTTGGGAATTTTTCCACTCAACTGGTGGAAGTGTTGGCCCCCCACATACGATGTAATTCCGATTTTACTGTGGTAGGGGACTTCAATGTCCATAGCGAAATAGCCACATGTGTTGAAGCACAGACACTCTTGACCGATCTAGCCTCGCTTGGCCTCAACCAAATGAATCAGGGACCCACACACATTGCCGGACACACCCTAGATCTTGTGCTATGCAACTACACCTCTATTAAATGTCTGCCTCCCACTTTAGTGGACTGGACTGATCACGCCATCATTGAATTTTACACCCGCCTTAACTATAAGGTAAAGGGCATCCAGAGGACGATGGCAGAAGTCAGAAGACCCTGGAACAAACTAACTGCTGAGGGTTTCAGGAGTAAATACTCAGAGCCCAACTGGGATGAATGTGGAGATGATGTTTCCTCCGCATTAGTCAAATTCAATGAAGCCTTAACACTGACTATTAACCAGGTTGCTCCCTTGAGAAAATTTAAACCACGGCCTATTTCTATACAAGAGGTCTGGTTCACTGACGATCTTAGACAGTTAAAGCTAACTGCTAGGAAGTCAGAAAAACGTTGGAGGGCCACTCATAAGGCAGAGGACAAAGAATCACACAGGACCTCATTAAAAGCTTACCATAAAGCTATTCGGGCTGCACGGAAACATCATATTGCAACCCAATTGTCAGCAGCCGGAAAAAATCCTAAAGTACTCTACCAGATCTTGCAAACCTTTATAAAACCCTCGGCTTGCGAAACGGATGGAATTGAGTCTCAGGAATTGTGCAATAATATCTCTCAGTTTTTTGTCAAAAAAATAGATGGCATTTATACGAAGATCTTAGCCACCAAATCCACCTCGAATTCTATGAGCAATGCTGATAGTTTGGTCCAGCCCCATATTAGCCCAATAGGAAATACGACCTGTAAGCTTGAAGCCTTTCCACCTATATCATTGGAGGAGATAACCACTCTTATCATCCAAACTAAGAGCGGGTGCCCCTCGGATATTATACCAGCACGGGTTATGTCTCTTCTCACTGAGGAGCTGGGTGTGAGTATTCAGCAGGTACTTAACCTTTCTCTGAGCACGGGGGAAGTCCCCCTAGGCTGGAAGCAAGCTTTGGTCAGACCCCTACGCAAAAATAATTCCATTCCCTGGACCGACCTCACAAACCTGAGACCTATCTCACTCCTCCCTTTTTTAGGGAAGCTCGCCGAAAAGTTTGTAAATCGGCACTTATCCAAATATATAGAAAGTGCAGGAGGACTTGACCCTTCACAATCGGGGTTCAGACCCAGGCATAGTACTGAGACCGCCTTGCTGTCCGTCGCTGACGATCTCCATATGCTACAGGATAAGGGTTATTCCGTTATCCTGGTGCTTTTAGATCTGTCAGCGGCGTTTGACACTGTGTCACATGATATCATGACCTCCAGACTCATTAACATCGGGCTGGGTGGCAAGGCGTTGGCCTGGCTAAAGAGCTTCTTCATCAAGCGTACTCAGAGAGTCACACTGGGTCCGTACCAGTCAGAGGAGGTGGAGATCTCTAAGGGGGTGCCACAGGGCTCCTGCTTGAGCCCTACACTTTTTAACATCTACGTGGCACCCCTGGCTAACATCATGAGATCCCACGGATTTATTCCTGTATCGTATGCAGACGATACTCAACTCCTCTTCCCCTTTAAAATCATGACTCCTGAGGTACGCAGCTCCTTTGCCCAGGGGATGAAAGAGGTGGCGCAATGGATGGCAGCAAATTTCCTTCAGTGTAACGTCTCAAAGACTGAGGTAATGCTTTTTGGAGAGGCCAAAAGATTGTGGACTCCCGACTGGTGGCCTCAAGACCTTGGCCCAGTCCCCGTACCCAAAGAGGTGGTAAAAGATCTCGGGGTCAAACTGGATCAGGAGCTCGCTTTTAAACATCATACCAATCAAGTGGTAGGCTCCTGTTTCCATGTGATTGGTCTTCTCCGAAGGGTTTTCCCCCTGTTACCTGATTCCACCAGGAAAACGCTAGTTCAGTCGCTTGTGTTGAGCAGACTGGACTACTGTAACGGGCTGCTGTTAGCCGCCAATGAGGGCATCATTAACAAACTCCAAGTTGTGCAGAACACGGCAGCACGCTTGGTTTTGAATGCCCCAGCACGTACACCCTCGAAACCATTACTGAATCAACTACATTGGCTCACTGTGAAACAGAGACTCTTGTTTAAAACGTGCTGCATCATCCATAAATGTCTCATTGGTAAAGGTCCTGACTATCTAACAAAAAAATTTGTCCCTTACATCCCTGCTAGAACTCTGAGATCTGGTAATCAAGAGCTGTTATGTGTCCCCAGGTTTTGTAAGACCAGACAAGGTGGAAGGGCTCTGTCTGTAGCTGGACCAAAGTGTTGGAACGATCTTCCTTATGACATTAGAACCTGTAAGGAACACTTTCCTTTTAGGAAAAAATTAAAAACTTTCTTGTTCAACTATTAATCCCACTAAGTCTTCACTTAATATTGTTAGAGCAGGCCTTGGTCTCAGATGCTGCCAAAAAGGCGCGGAGATACTCCTCAGGGAGTCGATTCCCAGCGCGTTATAAGTATGCAAAATAAAAAATAAATAAATAAGGTCCAGGGTCTGCAAGCAAAAAAGCATGAGATCAATAAACAAGCAGCTGGTGTTTGTGAACTATATCCTCACAGACATGAAGGAGGGCATTAGAGAGCTCAATGATACAGTTGCAGAGGGCAATAAGGCCTGTGCAGACAGCATTATTGAAATGACTGGAGCAATCAAAGAGCTCTGTGCTACTATGCAAAGGGACCATGCATCCAGACGCAGGGAACACCAACGTCTGTACACCCATCTGGATGTTTACAGTAAGGCTGTCAACCGATTGAGCAATGCCACCTCTTTACTGACTAGGCACACAGTGGCGATGCAGATAGAAATGGCACACTGCAGAAAGGATGTTGTTAAAGGTTTGGTGTAGAAAACAAATGCAGTTGACCAGCAGCATGTGGTAAATAAATAAATAATACCCTATTTTTGACTAGACGTATATCATAACAAATAGCTCAATAAATAAGAGTCAAGATTCGAGGTAGTGGGAGTTTTTGCAGGTTTAATACAGCATAAGGACAGGAACAGGACAACCTGCATAGGAACAGGGGCCCAGCAGCTGCTGGGGCTGGGTCTGGGATGAGCGCGCTAACTTTTAATAACAATACATGAGCTTATATACAAAACGCAAGCACATAGCATTACATTGCAGTAGGCGTAGCAGTGGGTGGAGCAGAAGGCGTGACGCGTAGCAGTCGCGAAAGATAAGAGTAAAAGTAGGTGTAACTGGGCGTATACATAGACATGTGGTGCAGACGTAACAGAATATGTCATGAATGGGGCGGAAACATTGGAGGGGGCTACCTAAGGAGCCGGGACCTCTAACCTGGTGGTGCGCGCAAACTGGCAATGACGTGTTACTAGGAGAAGCTGGGGGCTATGAACTCTGTGCTAGGAGCAGAGACTAAAGTCTGGAGGGTCGGAGCGACATGTACCTAAACTCTATCTAGTATCTGATGTTTAGGGAACATGTTGATATAAACTAAGAGTCAGGAGGGGAGAGGCTAACGGACTCTTAAGACTGGAGCATGCATTATTCTACATGTAGTACGTGATGAAGAATATTAAATGACCATTAAATACAGTATTTCTCTTAACATGGAGCCGCATAGGCTAGACAATGACGGAAACTATTGATGTAGTTCAGTAGCTTAGGAATGCAGAGAAGGAGGACTGAACTGATAACTGGAACTATAACATACTTTTGGCAGACTCAGAGGCAGAGCCAAGCTGCACCGGGCACTGCGAGGCAGGAAGTAAGTGAAGGGTCGAGGATACAGGTGGGGGCTGTATCGCTCCTCAGCGAGGACTTCAGGAGACAGGAGCTGAATCTGATGTCCGGGCCCTGTTGAGGCCTAGAAACGGGGACTTTATAATGGAATAACGTGCACACTGAGAAACGTGGCAACATTACTTTACATAGGCCTCATATTCGTAGTATTCACGAGGCCTGGAAACTGGCATACTAGAGGTGGACACAACTGTAATTGCGTCATTAATCAGACATGAGGAGTACATATGCATATTGGTCATGCACACATAACATATGATGGATGACACGTAGGGACACAGAACATGACAAAATTTACTTTTCCACATTCCCTCCTTGTCACTACGTTTCCATCAGGAAACATCAATATTCATGATACCATCTATCATTTCATACAGTATCATTTGCTCGTCTCGAATTATCTTGGAACGGGATTTAGAACGGGGCTTGGGACTAGGGATACAAGAGGTAGCACACATGCCACAAATCGCAGGCGCAAAAAACAACAAGTGATGGACTGAATGTGGATCAATGTCACACACTCCCCCAGTCAAAAGATCTGGGCCCAAATCCATCGTTTTTTTGCACTCCACACCACCCTGGGTCAGATAATGGCTTTATGCAAATCAGCTCTGACCCTGTTGCCCCATGGGAACAGTCCAGTCCGAACTACAACAGCCATATCTTTCCCAGACCGGAATCAAGCATCCGAGGACCGGACCGGTTTCGAGGTAACACCTCTCTTCAGCCCGGCTAGCTTGACTCCAAGTGGTGTGGAGTGCCTGGGACCCACGTCTGGGCATCCCCAGCGCACTTAGGGCGGCAATTGCAAAAAACAACAAGTGATGGACTGAATGTGGATCAATGTCACACACTCCCCCAGTCAAAAGATCTGGGCCCAAATCCATCGTTTTTTTGCACTCCACACCACCCTGGGTCAGATAATGGCTTTATGCAAATCAGCTCTGACCCTGTTGCCCCATGGGAACAGTCCAGTCCGAACTACAACAGCCATATCTTTCCCAGACCGGAATCAAGCATCCGAGGACCGGACCGGTTTCGAGGTAACACCTCTCTTCAGCCCGGCTAGCTTGACTCCAAGTGGTGTGGAGTGCCTGGGACCCACGTCTGGGCATCCCCAGCGCACTTAGGGCGGCAATTGCAAAAAACAACAAGTGATGGACTGAATGTGGATCAATGTCACACACTCCCCCAGTCAAAAGATCTGGGCCCAAATCCATCGTTTTTTTGCACTCCACACCACCCTGGGTCAGATAATGGCTTTATGCAAATCAGCTCTGACCCTGTTGCCCCATGGGAACAGTCCAGTCCGAACTACAACAGCCATATCTTTCCCAGACCGGAATCAAGCATCCGAGGACCGGACCGGTTTCGAGGTAACACCTCTCTTCAGCCCGGCTAGCTTGACTCCAAGTGGTGTGGAGTGCCTGGGACCCACGTCTGGGCATCCCCAGCGCACTTAGGGCGGCAATTGCAAAAAACAACAAGTGATGGACTGAATGTGGATCAATGTCACACACTCCCCCAGTCAAAAGATCTGGGCCCAAATCCATCGTTTTTTTGCACTCCACACCACCCTGGGTCAGATAATGGCTTTATGCAAATCAGCTCTGACCCTGTTGCCCCATGGGAACAGTCCAGTCCGAACTACAACAGCCATATCTTTCCCAGACCGGAATCAAGCATCCGAGGACCGGACCGGTTTCGAGGTAACACCTCTCTTCAGCCCGGCTAGCTTGACTCCAAGTGGTGTGGAGTGCCTGGGACCCACGTCTGGGCATCCCCAGCGCACTTAGGGCGGCAATTGCAAAAAACAACAAGTGATGGACTGAATGTGGATCAATGTCACACACTCCCCCAGTCAAAAGATCTGGGCCCAAATCCATCGTTTTTTTGCACTCCACACCACCCTGGGTCAGATAATGGCTTTATGCAAATCAGCTCTGACCCTGTTGCCCCCTGTTGCGGGCTGAAGAGAGGTGTTACCTCGAAACCGGTCCGGTCCTCGGATGCTTGATTCCGTTCTGGGAAGGACATGGCTTTTGTAGTTCGGACTGGACTGTTCCCATGGGGCAACAGGGTCAGAGCTGATTTGCATATCGCCATTGTCTAACCCAGGGTGGTGTGGAGTGCAAAAAAACGATGGATTTGGGCCCAGATCTTTTGACTGGGGGAGTGTGTGACATTGATCCACATTCAGTCCATCACTTGTTGTTTTTGCAATTGCCGCCCTAAGTGCGCTGGGGATGCCCAGACGTGGGTCCCAGGCACTCCACACCACTTGGAGTCAAGCTAGCCGGGCTGAAGAGAGGTGTTACCTCGAAACCGGTCCGGTCCTCGGATGCTTGATTCCGTTCTGGGAAGGACATGGCTTTTGTAGTTCGGACTGGACTGTTCCCATGGGGCAACAGGGTCAGAGCTGATTTGCATATCGCCATTGTCTAACCCAGGGTGGTGTGGAGTGCAAAAAAACGATGGATTTGGGCCCAGATCTTTTGACTGGGGGAGTGTGTGACATTGATCCACATTCAGTCCATCACTTGTTGTTTTTGCAATTGCCGCCCTAAGTGCGCTGGGGATGCCCAGACGTGGGTCCCAGGCACTCCACACCACTTGGAGTCAAGCTAGCCGGGCTGAAGAGAGGTGTTACCTCGAAACCGGTCCGGTCCTCGGATGCTTGATTCCGTTCTGGGAAGGACATGGCTTTTGTAGTTCGGACTGGACTGTTCCCATGGGGCAACAGGGTCAGAGCTGATTTGCATATCGCCATTGTCTAACCCAGGGTGGTGTGGAGTGCAAAAAAACGATGGATTTGGGCCCAGATCTTTTGACTGGGGGAGTGTGTGACATTGATCCACATTCAGTCCATCACTTGTTGTTTTTGCAATTGCCGCCCTAAGTGCGCTGGGGATGCCCAGACGTGGGTCCCAGGCACTCCACACCACTTGGAGTCAAGCTAGCCGGGCTGAAGAGAGGTGTTACCTCGAAACCGGTCCGGTCCTCGGATGCTTGATTCCGTTCTGGGAAGGACATGGCTTTTGTAGTTCGGACTGGACTGTTCCCATGGGGCAACAGGGTCAGAGCTGATTTGCATATCGCCATTGTCTAACCCAGGGTGGTGTGGAGTGCAAAAAAACGATGGATTTGGGCCCAGATCTTTTGACTGGGGGAGTGTGTGACATTGATCCACATTCAGTCCATCACTTGTTGTTTTTGCAATTGCCGCCCTAAGTGCGCTGGGGATGCCCAGACGTGGGTCCCAGGCACTCCACACCACTTGGAGTCAAGCTAGCCGGGCTGAAGAGAGGTGTTACCTCGAAACCGGTCCGGTCCTCGGATGCTTGATTCCGTTCTGGGAAGGACATGGCTTTTGTAGTTCGGACTGGACTGTTCCCATGGGGCAACAGGGTCAGAGCTGATTTGCATATCGCCATTGTCTAACCCAGGGTGGTGTGGAGTGCAAAAAAACGATGGATTTGGGCCCAGATCTTTTGACTGGGGGAGTGTGTGACATTGATCCACATTCAGTCCATCACTTGTTGTTTTTGCAATTGCCGCCCTAAGTGCGCTGGGGATGCCCAGACGTGGGTCCCAGGCACTCCACACCACTTGGAGTCAAGCTAGCCGGGCTGAAGAGAGGTGTTACCTCGAAACCGGTCCGGTCCTCGGATGCTTGATTCCGTTCTGGGAAGGACATGGCTTTTGTAGTTCGGACTGGACTGTTCCCATGGGGCAACAGGGTCAGAGCTGATTTGCATATCGCCATTGTCTAACCCAGGGTGGTGTGGAGTGCAAAAAAACGATGGATTTGGGCCCAGATCTTTTGACTGGGGGAGTGTGTGACATTGATCCACATTCAGTCCATCACTTGTTGTTTTTGCAATTGCCGCCCTAAGTGCGCTGGGGATGCCCAGACGTGGGTCCCAGGCACTCCACACCACTTGGAGTCAAGCTAGCCGGGCTGAAGAGAGGTGTTACCTCGAAACCGGTCCGGTCCTCGGATGCTTGATTCCGTTCTGGGAAGGACATGGCTTTTGTAGTTCGGACTGGACTGTTCCCATGGGGCAACAGGGTCAGAGCTGATTTGCATATCGCCATTGTCTAACCCAGGGTGGTGTGGAGTGCAAAAAAACGATGGATTTGGGCCCAGATCTTTTGACTGGGGGAGTGTGTGACATTGATCCACATTCAGTCCATCACTTGTTGTTTTTGCAATTGCCGCCCTAAGTGCGCTGGGGATGCCCAGACGTGGGTCCCAGGCACTCCACACCACTTGGAGTCAAGCTAGCCGGGCTGAAGAGAGGTGTTACCTCGAAACCGGTCCGGTCCTCGGATGCTTGATTCCGTTCTGGGAAGGACATGGCTTTTGTAGTTCGGACTGGACTGTTCCCATGGGGCAACAGGGTCAGAGCTGATTTGCATATCGCCATTGTCTAACCCAGGGTGGTGTGGAGTGCAAAAAAACGATGGATTTGGGCCCAGATCTTTTGACTGGGGGAGTGTGTGACATTGATCCACATTCAGTCCATCACTTGTTGTTTTTACAAATCGCAGGGCCACATTGTATACAGAGACAGCAGCTAAATATGATCGCTACTGCAATACCTAGAAAGGACAGGACTTTCCATCCCCATGCGGAAATTATATTCCAGAACCAACCGGACCATGTCCAGGTGCCTGGATCTTGGTGTAACAGATGGGCAATTTTATGGAGTCTGGTTATAGCTGAATAAACAGACGGCGCGTTATTTGGAATGAAAATGCAGCAACTAGATCCGATGACTCTACAGGCCCCGCCCCTATCGGCCAGTATGACGTCAAGGACGAGACGATTCTGTAAAACGACAATTCTCATAAAGGATTGCTCTTCGGTTAAGTTACCTAGAGCGGAGGCAGTCTCATCTACTACAGCTTCAAGGGTTCTTGTTAACCTACGGATTAGCTTACTGTTTACAACTGTACCTAAATAAGGGAACACACCTTTATCAATATCAATGAATTGTTCTGCAGCAGTTTCAGTATAATCGACAATCGGGAGGTTTCTCTTGTGTCTAGTATGTACTAGATGTGTATTTCTATGATAATCAGGTGGGGCTAGAAAAACTGGTGGCAGTAGGAAGGCAATGTAACAGGTTCCCTCCCAATCGAGGGGCAGACGAACATATGCGGTTTGACCACAAACAAAATAAGAATGACGTGAAGCTTTAAAAATAGATTTCCCACTGTCACTATACTTGACAATAGTAGTACATTCACTATGTCCTACGTGTACAGAACCATAATTACGAACACATAATTCGCCTTTGACTGGTAATACTGAAATAGCAGGTGAGTCTGGAGTAGTATCAGACTGAACATTCAGGACCATAAAATTCGAAGAATAGTTACCTAAATTGTACACTTCATTTTCTAGATCTAACCCTGTTCGGTGGGGGAGACCTTGCTTGTCTGGGAAACATGTACTGTTAAGAAAAGACATATCTGTTGAGGATGACGTTAACGTGGACCATGCTCCACACGAACCATTATGTGAAAAAGGATAAGGAAAGAGTGGCAGAACTCCCTTCGGTGTCTGGAAAGGGGGGAGTCGACCACACACCCAACAATTAGTGGCATTGCTGGTCTGGTGTGAGTAATGTAACATACGGATAAATGAGTTATTACGCATAGCGAGGCGGTAGGACAGTTCATGAGGGGGCAGATCACTAAACGTGTGCTCTACTGTAACATTAGCAGACTTATTTACATGAAGAACTGGGAAATATAGAAAAAAGGCATAACTGGTGCAGGAAATCATAATGCTGATGAATAATATGAAACTTAGAAAAACGATACATCTGATTGAGTTTTTACTAACTCTCTCACTATGGGGGTCTATTTTATACATGTCAGAAACAGTCTAACCGTTTCACCTAGGGGAGGACTTATACAATCAAACTGACTGACTTATTTTACTAGACCGTAGTTTTTGCTTATACTCCTGCTGCGGAGTTTTCTCTACCAAGGGAGGGGTTGTATCAATGTCATTTGCGGGACAGTCCTTAGGAACAATGTTCTGGCAAGTCTTGATATCCTGGGAAATGTTTTTAGAGACCGGTTTCAGTCCTTTAAAAAGTTTAACGTGAGAAAGGTGTATCCATCCTTTTCGGCCTTCCAACTTCACGGCTGTACGGGTGGTGAGGAGGACCTGACGGGGCTCTTTCCATCGAGGCTCCAGCGGACTTGATCTGTCAAAGTTTCGGACCATCACCATCGAACCTGGAACGATTTCGTGCGGTGCCACCTCGGTATTGTCTGGAAATGCGGCGGCAACCTGTGAACGACATGAGTTGAGGGCAGACATCAAGGAAGCTAGGTAATCTGTCAGCATATTACATGAAACATCAGTAATACTTCGGGGTCTAGGAGTACCCCACATGTTAGGGGGGCGGCCGAATACGACCTCATACGGGGACAGACCTGATCTGGAATGTGCGACCATGCGCATATAAAACAAAGCAACTGGCAGAGCTACTAGCCAGTCCACACCCTTATCTTTACATATTTTTGCAATTCGAATTTTCAGAGTCTGATTATGTCTCTCGACTAGACCGGCTGCTTCAGGATGGCGTACACAATGAAACTTCCACTGGTACCCTAACAACAGGGAAACGTGCTTCATCAACTCAGATGAGAATGGCTGACCGTTATCAGAATATACGACTCTAGGGAGTCCATATCGAGGGAAAAACTCACGAACCAACTGCTTGGCAGTGGTCGCGGCTGTGTAATCTGGGACTGGATATGCTTCTGTCCATCTGGACAAAGCGCATACAACTACAAGGACATACTTGAAACCTCGACATCGCTCCATCTGAATATAATCCATCTGGAGGACTTCAAAAGGGTGGTCAGGGGGCTGGAATCCACCTTGTTCCACCGGGACACTTTTACCTGGATTAAACTGACAACATATCATACAGGTACGGACTTTCTGCTTGGCTGCAGCTCGTAAATGCTTGTTGAACCAAATGTTCTGGATACTGTCTAACATAGCTTTTTCTCCTAAATGTGCTGGACTATGTGCGGTATTAATGATGACTTGAACCATAGAGTCGGGGAGAAACCATGTGGCTCTACCCTTCGTTAACTATCCTTGATCTGTCTGGACCCCTCCTTGTTCGGACCATTTCTTGATTTCATCGGGAGTAGCATGTAACTGGATATCTATGACATCTTGTGTAGGGTCCTTAACTGTCATACATGTAATCGGATCTGGAGTATGTGTCAGGTTAACTGGAATGTCTGGAGTCTGTGCTGTAAGCTTGGCTGTGCGGTCTGCTAGATCGTTACCTTGAGAAATAATGTCAGTAACTTTCGTATGTGCTTTGTATTTCATGATAGCAATGGATGTCGGTAAATGTATGGCATCTAACAGAGCTTGAATAAGGAGACCATGCTGAATCTTGGTTCCATGAGAAGTCATGAAACCTCTCTCCTGCCAGAGCACTCCAAAGTCGTGTACAACTCCAAACACGTAACGTGAATCTGTGTAAACATTAACTTTCAGGTTCTTGGCGTGTATACAGGCTTGTGTCAGAGCAACTAGCTCTGCTGCTTGAGCGGACAGGGTATCAATACGGTGTGTTTCAATAACTTCGGTGTCAGTAGTCACTGCATACGCGGCGACTAGTTCTCCTGTACTAGTTCTCATACATGAACCATCCACATAAAGTGTCAGGTCAGGATCTGGCAACGGAATATCTGTCAGATCTTGTCTTGGCTTTGTCGTAATGTTAACTACTTCCACACAGTCATGTGGGTCAGGATTTGAATTAACTGATGGTAACAGTGTAGCAGGATTCAGGACGTTGCAGCGTCTAATTTCTATGTGTGGCTGGAACAATGTCAATTCATAACCTGTTAAACGTGCAATTGTCAAGTGCTGAGTTTGTGTTCGGTTTAAAAGAACTTCCACGGAATGTGGAACTTGTACTGTCAGGGAGTGTCCTAAGACTATGGAATCACTTTGTCTGATAGCTAATGCTGTGGCGGCAACTGACTTGAGGCACGCAGGCAATGCCTGGGCGACTGGATCTAATGTGCTAGAAAAATAAGCACGGGGCTTGTATTGTCCTGCTTGATCTTGTGTGAGAACAGATAATGCTGTACCTTCGCGTTCAGTAACGAAAAGTGTAAAAGGCTTATTGTAGTTCGGTGTAGCTAGAACTGGAGCTTGGCATAAGGCTTTCTTTAACTCGTTGAAACTAAGTGTATGTTCTGATGTCCAAGGGAGAACAGTCGATACGGCTGCCTCCTGTGTCGTTAACTGTATCAGTGGCTTGGCTAGAAATGCATACTGGGGAATCCATTGTCTACAATAAGAAGTAAGGCCGATAAAGGCACGTACCTCCTTCTGGGTTCTGGGCTGGGGAAGACTCGCTATTAACTGGATGCGGTCTGGTGTCAACTGCCTACCCCTCTTGGACAGCAAGTGTCCTAAGTATACCACTTGCTGGACACAGAATTGAAGCTTCGAAGGGGACACCTTGTGCCCCATCTCGGCTAGGAAATACAGAACCGTCAGTGACGCTCGCTCGCAGTCACGTTCAGAACGGGCTGTGATCAGTAGATCATCGACATACTGGAGCAGGGCAGTGTCAGTTGGCATGTGAATGTTATCTAGTTGTCTCTTAAGTGCTTGACTGTAAATACTAGGGCTTTCTGTGAAACCTTGAGGAGCGCGTGTGAACATATAGCTCCTTCCATTTAAACAAAATCCGAAAAGAAACTGGCTGTCTGGATGAATTGGAACACTAAAAAATGCGTTCTTGAGGTCTATGACAGTAAAGAACGTGGCTTCGGAATCAATGGCTGTTAATAGGGAAGAGATGTCTGGGACAACTGGGTACTGCGGAATAATACATTTGTTAAGCTCTCGTAAATCAATCACTAATCGATATACAGGGGGTGCATTTGGATCAGTACGTTTCATGACTGGAATGATCGGAGAATTACATACGTTGGAGTCAGTTTCTACAACCACTCCTTGAGCGATGAGCTCGTCAATAATTTTGGATAAGGCTGCTACAGCCTCGGGTGGCAATCTGTACTGTCTGATTCGTGGTAACACTACACCTGGTTTGAGGGTCACACGATAGGGTGTGATTTGCATGTAACCTACATCAGTTGGACCTTGCGCCCATAAATGCTGCGGAACTTTAGACAGTCTTGAATCAAAATCTCGTAATACATAGTGACCCTTAAAGTCACGTAGGAACAGACGTATTCCCTCTGGGGAACAGCAAATGACTGCACCTAATTCTTTCAGTGTCTTAATGCCTAATAGGTTTTCTGGACATGACTTAGTAAGTAACAGATCAGTAGTACGGGACAATGGACCTACTTCTAGAGTAACTGGCTTTGAAATCTCATTAACGATAGGCTTTCCTGAAAATCCAAGGGAAACATTTCTTGAGCCTGAGAGCGGAGCCCCTGGAACTTCGGCGTGACTAATTGTGGTCCTACTTGCCCCTGTATCAATCAAAAACTTTCTGTCTTTCCCTAATACTTGACTGTGAACATAGGGACCTTCTTGATCTACAGGTATCTCGATGAGAGGCAAGCCTACCTCCCTCTCTAGGCTGTTTCATGAATATGGCTGATACTCTGGATACTCAGACTGTGCATACTGGTACATCTGCGATGTAACCTGCTGTGTTGCAGCGATAGGCTGCGGTACTGTAACTGTCTGTGGTGCATTCTGTGACTGAGGAGTCTGTGAAACTTGTTCTTGTCTAGGCGGACGTGGTCTTTCTTTAGTCTTACCAGTAGCTATGTTGTGTTTCAGAACTGCACACTCGTTTATAAAATGACCTGGCTGTTTACAATAATTGCAGTTCCCTTTAACGGGAGCTGCAGGATGACTGGCTTGATTCGGACCCCTCTTCTGACTGTCTTGAGGAACAGATTGTGCAACTAGCACTTTCATTTTCGTGTCTTTCATACGTTTTCTCTCGTGTTCTTGCTCTTCCCTGATTCTATTCTGGTGGTACTGGAGCATCTGGAGCATCTGGGACGGAGTATTAGCTTGCCAGGTGCTTTCGACTTTCAAAACTCGATTTTTAATTGATGGACTTGAATTCTCGACTAATTTAGTAACAAAAAGGTGAGGGTATGACTCACTACTTGTCTTGAGACCACTGTTGATACTGAAACATTTTTCAAATCTAGAATAAAAATCACTAATATCTTCATCTTGTTTCTGTTTACAGGCTGAGATTGCATCCCAGTCTTCTTTTCTGGTTGTCAATAATCTGGGTAAAACTTGAATCAATAATTCTGGTAATTCTTTACATTTATCTCCAAGACCGGTACCTGGTACTCGTGCCTTGTCTTCAGCTTCTAGAGCTGTCCAATCGATCTTTTTCTCTCCCACCTCCCATTCTTTTTCCTTTAGCTTTTCATACACCCCTGCGGGCAACAGGACCTTTAACATTTTAATGATATCTGGGTAAGTGTATTCTCCCATACGGAGCATGTCTTTTAATTCTCTATGGAACCCTGCTGGATCTTTGTCATGACAGGGAATTAATTTCTTCATTTCAAGGAGTTCCATCTTCGTGATTGGAGTGTATACAAACACTCGTTGCATTTCGCCACCCGTTCCTCTAACTGGGTGGACTTCTCGTAGCGGATTCTGTCTGTCTATGTAGAATGATTTACTTTCTGGGGGTGAGACATGAACAAAATGCGGGTTTAAAAACGTTCTATATTTGTGACGTTGTTCTAGAATGACACTAATTAAATCGGTACCTAGACCTCTCCATCTGTACTGGAGTAACTCGTTCAGGACATCATGTAACGGACCTGGATCAGAGTGCTGACCCTCATACAGAGTAATGAGGTACTGAATCATATACATACCCACCAGTCGCTGCTCGGCTGGGGGCATTTTCAGAAACATTTGTGCCACTATTTCATCTGGAAAAGTGGTAGAATCAGTAATCCATCGGACTGCTGATCGGACTATTTCTTGTTCATGCATAGTACTTAACTCACTGTAACCGATTCGTGATTTCAGAATGTGATCGGTAGCTTGGAATACTTGTTCTAGGGAACCTTGTTCTGGTGCTGGATGATGGAAAATAGACTTGTGTTCTAGACGCAAATGGCGATCTGGAAATCTAGATTTTCCTACATACGCTATTCTGGCAGTATTCTCGTCGTCTTCCTCTTCAGGATCAGAGATACTTTCTTTCTCGCTTACTTGTGCTGCTTTACGCTGTTCGTGTATCTTTATTATCTCTCTACGGATTTTCTTGTACATACTTTCCATGGCACTAATGGTATTGTGCTTTCCTTCGGCTATATTATCACTCCACTTTGTCAGAGTTTTCATTTCGGCTGGATCTTTAGACGGGTAATCTTGTTCTCTTATTAGACAATTAATTAAGAACTTTAATATCATACGCTGAATCTCGGCTTTCCTTTGAGACATGGCATCACTAATACTTTCTGGATCATCCCCTGTACGGATGAAACGATATATTCTGTCTAGATCTTCTTTCATATTCGGCAAGGTGACTAGATACTCGGTCACCCTCCTTACGCGTACTGAATATAAAACCATATTAAATTCGCCTGGAACTGGGTCATAGACACATTCGCCAAGGGTTTGCCTGATTTCTGCAACAGACTTATTACTTTTAGGAGTACGCTGTGATGCTTGAGCATGTAATTCGAGTGCTGATAAACGCTTGTATGGCGGCGGGGTTTGAGGAAGACCTCCTCCCGCGGCCCCTAAACTGGAATCATCAACTGATGCTTTTCGTCCTGGCAGGGTCGGTAATTGTAACGTGGGCTGGACTTGTATGGCGGGCTGACCCGGGGGGGCTGTTAAAGGCACCCCGGGGTCTGGAGGAACAGGAATTACCTGATTTACAGGGACTGGCGGAGCGCGAACAAGATTTGCATATTCGGGGACTGTGTCGTCCAGATAGGACGAAATAAAAATATCAGCTGCGGTCTGTTTGTGACGTAGCTTGGTCGGAACTAATGGTGGCGGGAAATTACTGGATGCCTCTGGGGTCGCTTTTGGCAAGCCCTCAGCAAGAAGAGGATACATACCCTTAATAAGGGCATGCCTCTGTCTGTCTGACTGTTCAGTTCTAACTCGTTCACCTATCTCGATTAATTCTCTTTCTTGGGCTCGTTCTTGGAATTCTCTACTTAGTTCTGACTTTCTGATTTCTTTTTCGGTTCTTTTATGAGCTTCTTTGCGCCATAACTCGATGGCGTCTTTCTGTGACTGTCTGGCTTTCTTTTTCCATAATGCTTCTTCTACTCGCATGATGCATTCAGCATCCCATGTACCCGATACGGGCCATCTATACTTTTCTTCTAACTGTTTGGTATAATCTACCCATAAATCTAGATACAATATGGCGCTTATGCCATGCTTCTGATACATAAAATGACCTGGACTGTCCCTGGGCGGGACAGGAACTGCTTCTTCTAACAAACCCTTTCTAGTTTTTAACTGACGTAGTCTCGAAAAGAGAGACATTGTAAACTTGAATCGGAACACAATACAATAAACGAGAAACAATAACAATTGGGAGAACAATTCAGGCATACCACGACATTGGAAATACATTGAAAACATCATAACATTACAGTTCGGACAGAAATATTACCTGGAATACTGAGAACAGAAACACAAGAATTTCTCGAGAACGGAACAGACTAGAGTTACTGGATGCACTGCTGAAACAGTACGGAACATACCGGTCCCATAAAGGGACGCATCAAGACCCGTATCCACCTAGGTGAACACTTCGTTTGTGGGCCTGGGTACCACCTACCCACGGACCAGAGTCAATTTAGATTGACCCTGTCTAGATACTACCCCAGCAATGGTACTCACCGGGCAGCAAGAACGGAAGGCCTTGGACTGGACTGGACTGCTACGACGACGGACGACGAACTTCGGACTTCAGTTACGGGTGGGCCTCCGGATACCTCGGACCTTGGACTCTTGGCTTGGGCTCTGGTCGGGACTCGCCGCGTTCCTCCACCGTCTCGTTTGGATGCTGGACCGCCTCCTCCGTCTCCTCCGTGGGCCTGAGGGATACTTGAGCAGAAATATCTGCCACTGCGCAGAAGAGTTCCGTCACGACTGCAGAGGGTCAGGGGGTCGGCGTGGCTTCACCGACGCGTGGGGAAAGGGCAAGTCCCTATTCGGGCGCCATTATGTGGTAAATAAATAAATAATACCCTATTTTTGACTAGACGTATATCATAACAAATAGCTCAATAAATAAGAGTCAAGATTCGAGGTAGTGGGAGTTTTTGCAGGTTTAATACAGCATAAGGACAGGAACAGGACAACCTGCATAGGAACAGGGGCCCAGCAGCTGCTGGGGCTGGGTCTGGGATGAGCGCGCTAACTTTTAATAACAATACATGAGCTTATATACAAAACGCAAGCACATAGCATTACATTGCAGTAGGCGTAGCAGTGGGTGGAGCAGAAGGCGTGACGCGTAGCAGTCGCGAAAGATAAGAGTAAAAGTAGGTGTAACTGGGCGTATACATAGACATGTGGTGCAGACGTAACAGAATATGTCATGAATGGGGCGGAAACATTGGAGGGGGCTACCTAAGGAGCCGGGACCTCTAACCTGGTGGTGCGCGCAAACTGGCAATGACGTGTTACTAGGAGAAGCTGGGGGCTATGAACTCTGTGCTAGGAGCAGAGACTAAAGTCTGGAGGGTCGGAGCGACATGTACCTAAACTCTATCTAGTATCTGATGTTTAGGGAACATGTTGATATAAACTAAGAGTCAGGAGGGGAGAGGCTAACGGACTCTTAAGACTGGAGCATGCATTATTCTACATGTAGTACGTGATGAAGAATATTAAATGACCATTAAATACAGTATTTCTCTTAACATGGAGCCGCATAGGCTAGACAATGACGGAAACTATTGATGTAGTTCAGTAGCTTAGGAATGCAGAGAAGGAGGACTGAACTGATAACTGGAACTATAACATACTTTTGGCAGACTCAGAGGCAGAGCCAAGCTGCACCGGGCACTGCGAGGCAGGAAGTAAGTGAAGGGTCGAGGATACAGGTGGGGGCTGTATCGCTCCTCAGCGAGGACTTCAGGAGACAGGAGCTGAATCTGATGTCCGGGCCCTGTTGAGGCCTAGAAACGGGGACTTTATAATGGAATAACGTGCACACTGAGAAACGTGGCAACATTACTTTACATAGGCCTCATATTCGTAGTATTCACGAGGCCTGGAAACTGGCATACTAGAGGTGGACACAACTGTAATTGCGTCATTAATCAGACATGAGGAGTACATATGCATATTGGTCATGCACACATAACATATGATGGATGACACGTAGGGACACAGAACATGACAAAATTTACTTTTCCACAAGCAGACAGCAAATATAGGAGGCACAGGTCTCCTGCGGGCACGGGACAGTCAGGAGGTCTCCAGCTGCAGCAGCATCACCCCACCAATGACAGAACCCAGACGGCATAGTGTGAGACAGGGAACTCCATCAGATGCCTCATCAAGGGAGGTAAGTCAGCACACTGAGCGTGCAACTGCAGGACGTGGACGAAGGAAATAGACAGTGTTGCCACAGCTGGATGATAATGGGTGAAGTAACCCATGGCATATGTACATTTGTCATAACATTACTCATGTCCTGTGTACATGAGATGTGAGATGCAACAACAAGTGCCACACATAACGTATGTTTGTGGGCTGTGTGAATGCAATTTCACTGATGCTAAGGTACATTAAAACACAGTCAATCACAAACCATTAGTGGCTTTGTGTCATCAATACTCACCTACAAATAGTTCTGTGTTACTTCTGCATGTCTGTGACAGCCATCAGCTGCCCCTACACCACCTACTTTTCTGGGACGTGGACCTGGTACCTCATCCTCATCTGATTCTGTATCTGTAAGTTCCAGTGGTATGCCTTTTCTTGTTGTAATGTTGTGCAGCATGGCACAAGTAGCCACAATCTTGCTGCAAGTCTCTGGCCCATACTGCAGTGCTTCTCTGCTCTTGTGCAGGCATCGGAACCTGCTCTTCAGTATACAAAATGTCCGCTCGATGACGCAGCGCGTTGACTTGTGTGCGCGATTGGATCTTTTCTCACTCGTATTAGCCGGATTTAGGTACGGTGTGAGGATGAATGCACACACAGCAAATGCACTGTAACCTACAGGTTGAAAGACGTATGGTTACTCACTGTCCTATCACTGTAGCTCTAAAGTACATATCAGAGTGGCTAACATGTATTTACCTAGCAGGTATCCCTCGCCAAATTTGACCTCGGTGAGACGTGTGTATATTCCACTGTCTCTAAAAATGAAGCAATCGTGTGTGCTGCCAGGATACTTTGCAACTATATCAGTTATGATGTGTTTAGCATTGCAGATGACCTGTATGTTTAGTGAATGGAATGATTTCCAGTTCCTGAAAACTTACTCATTGTCTGAGGGGGGTGAGAGGGCTACATGTGTCCCATCTATGCAACCAATGACACAGGGAATCTGGGCAATCTGGTAGAAGTCCAATTGGGCCTGCTGCAATGCCTGTTGTGTGTTGGGGAATATGATGTGATGGTATATCTTTGGACCATTGCATCCAAGAATGCATGGAAGAAGCATGATAGGCAACTCTGGGACTCCCCTCCTCCTGTAGCCATCACCCCCTGGAAGCTCCCTGATGCCAGTACGTGCAGTGAACAGAGGACCTGCACATGTGATGGAATAGTTTGGGTTCTGCAGGTTGGGTGTTCAAGCATAGGTTTTAGCTCAGCAATCAAATCCAGTATGGTAGCTGAGTCCAGCCTATACTTCTCATGTATCTCTTCCTCTGTCAGCTGGAACAGAGTGATGTGCACTCTGAAGGCCCGTTCCTGTCTCCTCCTTCTCTGTGCTGCTGTTCGAATCCGCATCCTCCTGGCTATGACATACAACGCTGCCATTGTGGAAGTCCCTGGGGCATTCTGGGCCTGTTTAAGTTAGTTGCACTTGGTTACCACCTGGCTTGAATTGGTGGTAATTTCCAGGTGCAAAACTGCAAATTCTATCTCTTCGCAAATTGCGTTTTTTTATACATTTGTTTGCTAATTTGCAATTTGCGACAATCAATTTAGCGAATTTGCAGATTGCGGCACGGTAATTGCAAATTCGCAATTGATTTTTTGCTAAACGGTGGCCTCGCAAAATTTGAAATCGCTAGTTTTGCGATTCTCTATTTTGTGATGCGAATCAATGACATACATTGGAGAAGCCAATTTTGCGATCGCAAACATTGTTTTTTAAGCTATTTGCATGGTGTTTACGACCTCAATATTGCTTGATACATAGGGCCCTAAAAGTTTCTATCAGCAGAATTAATCTGACAGGCATCCATCAATAACTCTAAGATGTATAGCTTCTTCATCATTAACTTAATTGAACATACAGTGTTTGATAAGTGTGCTGAGTCTCTCTACAAATTCATCATTGTTTTCACTAACTTTCTGTCGATCTCACTACTGCGGTGGGGTCAGGCGGCTCGCCATGAGTTCCTTCTGGCGAAACGGATTCTTCAAAAGCACGAGGTCTCTTACTCATTGGCATATCCTGCTAAACTGCGTGTCAAGCAAGGCTCCAAGACGCTCATTTTCCCGGATTCCAGGGAGGCGTTGGTATTTGCAAAGAAGCTGGACAGGTTACATCGTTCCTCGCCTACCAAATCCCAGGCTGCTGCTGATGACAATCTCAGTGATAATGACTGAATTGCTGTTAAGTGTTTGCTAGTCTGCTGACTGTATTCCATGTTACTCAGGCTCTTAGTTCGAATTAGCCCTCTTGGTCATTACTGCCTCCTAGGACATCCCATTCCATACCTCTGCTCTGGGCGTGGTGTCCTCCACTCTTTGATGTTTATTTCTTGTTGTCTGCCATGATTTACGGCTTGGCCACCCTGTCTTTTCGGAAGGAGTATATGCTGAGCGATGCCATCCCCCCACGGGATAGACATTTCCCTTCCTAGTTGTGGGTTGCAGGGGTGGGAATGGGTGGTATCTCAGCCTGATTGGGGGGTGGGAGAGGGGGTGGGGGGTCCTATGCGTTCATCTGTTTTGGGGATGAGCTCGGGTGGTCGGGTTGGGGGTTTCTGTGGTTTGTTGCTTCCTTTGAGGCCATCTTGTTTTTTTTAGCACAGGTTCATTCGCCTGGCTTCTTCACGACATGTCACTCCATTTGTGCACCCCTCAGGCTTAACGCCATCTTTCCTCCATGCACCTCTGTTGTCCAAATTTCTACTGGGTGGGGTTGTAATGTTGTTTGAATTGGCACCTCCTTACGAGGACTTAGTTGTATTTTGGACTATGCTATCTCATTGCGCTTTCAAGGTTATTGCACTGCCCTTCTTTCTCCATTATTCACGACACCGCTCCATGCCTCTGCACGAAGGTTCTACCTCCCTCACTACTTTCCTCAACACTACGTCCCTTGACACGGCACCATGACAGACACTACCCTACGGACCTGGAATGTCCGTGGGCTTAACGACCACCGCAAGGTGTGACAGGTCCATGCACATCTTACTCGGCTTAAGGTGGACTTTTGTTTTTTACAAGAGACCCATCTGTTACCTGCTACCTACTCCAGACTCCTTTCCCGACACTGGGGAGAAATTCACTCTTCCTTCTACTCCAATTACTCTCGGGGGTGTTTATCCTGCTACACAAAAAGCTCCTGTGGCAGACTTCCCAGGTGGTCACTGAGCCTGGGGGGCGATTTGTGATCCTTCATGGAACCCTGCTAGCCCAGCCCCTGACACTCGCTGCTCTGTACGGTCCCAACTGCGACGACCGGACTTCTTCGCGCAAGTCTGGTGCCACATCTCGGCCCTTGGCCCTGCTGCACTTCTTTGGGGGGTGATTTTAATGTAACACTGTCTGCTACTTTAGACCGTTCCGGCCCCCATGCCCTCACCCGCGCATGGCTTCACTTCTCAACTACATTCTCACTGAAAATTCCCTATACGACACGTGGCGCCACACTCTCCCCGCGGCCTGAGAGGGTACCTGCGTCACTGGCTCCCACAGCTGTTGGTCCCGGAAGGTTTTAAAGCCGTCATTTGTGGGGAATGTAATTCCAAACAGTCTAACGTCGTAGGCTCCATTTGTGGCACTCTCGACAAATTGGAAAGTGAGATTAAGATTCTTGACCCTTGTCACGCCCGGGACCCCAACCCTGACACGCTTGCCCAGATCCACTGGAAACTTACCGACTTCGCTGACGAGGCTAACAGAGAACTTGCATTTCTCATAGGGAGGCACGGGCGCGCCGATTTGGTGAGGGCGATCGCCATGGTAAAACCTTCGCCAATCTCCTCCGCCTACCTCGGGCCGCGTCCTACATCACCGCCCTTCAGGATGGTGACCCTTGCCTGAACCACCTCCCTGAGGAAATTAAAGCATGCTTTACTACATTTTATACACAACTTTACATGACGGGTTCAGTACCTCCATGTGAGGTTCTCGACCAATATTTTGACACCCTTCAGCTCCTTTGGCTCGGCAATTCCAACAGGAAGTTCCTCGATGAGCCATTCTCTAAAGAAGAGATCCAAGCGGCGATTAATGGTATGCCCAGGGACAAGGCCCCCTGCTCGGCCGGCCTGCAGGCCTCCTTCTATAAGGCCGTTGCTCGATTTCGGTCTCTCATTTAGCCTCCAGGTATAATGAGTCCTTTGAAACATGTAATTTCTCCCCGTCACTACGCGAGGCTTTGCTCACTTTACTCCTTTGTTCGCCCTAAATTGGCAGGGTATGCCCAGACGTGGGTACCTTGCTCACTTTGCCACTGGAATTAAGCTAGCCTGACTGATGACGGCTGATTTGCCAGAAACCGGTCCCAGGATGCTTGTTTCCGGTCCAAGGAAGACATGGCTTGGCAGTTCGGGCTGGACTGTTCCCATGAGGCACAGGGTCAGACTGATTTGCATATGACCATGTCTGAACTGGGGTGACGGAGTGAGCTAAAGAATGATTGTGGAGTAAACCCAGATCAGTTGACTGGGAGTGAGTGCTTGCATTGTTCAACACTCCGTCCATCATCCCCTTTAGTTTTGCTTTGTTCGTCCCCATTTGGCAGGGTATGCCCAGACGTGGGTCCCTTGCTCACTTTGCCACTGCATTCAAACTAGCCTGTCTGATGACAATAAAATCTTTGCCAAACTACTCACCTCCCACCTTCCTCTTCTCATGCCACTCATTGCCCACCCGGACCAGTCCGGTTTAATTCCCGATCGCTCGACCTCCCACAATCTCCGGACCATTTTCTCCGTTCTCCATCAAATGAACCCAACGCTCCTGGAAGTGGCCGCCCTACTTGATGGTGTGGAGAAGTGTGGCTCAGGGGTTAGAGGCAGCAGACCCGGAAGCTGAGATCGGTCCTGGACCAGGGTTCAATTCCCCGCCTCGGCGGGTCTTGGGCTAAAAATTCCACGGACTCGATAATTCTCGCCCCGGTGCCTCCTCGACTCACGGGTTCACACTCTGCGACTCTGGGCAATAGCTTGCTTAATCTCCACAACGGCCCCTCGCGGCGGGATGCCTGACTTTCACCTTGTGGATACCCTGCTATCTCACAGGGGAATACCAGGAAGGGTTCCCAAAGCAAGCGCCGGGAAACCCACTGCGGGTAGCTGTGCGCTATATAAGCTCAACTACACATGCCACCAAAGCCTTTGATACCTTAGAGTGGCCTTTCCTGTTTTATCTACTTCCCACTTGGGTTTCAGCCCGGTCTTTTTACGCAAAGTGTTGCTCCTTTACACCCTTCCTACTGCCCATCTCCGTATTAACGGCTAAATCTCTGAGCCCATCTGCATCGGATGTGGCACTCGACAGGGGTGTCCGCTATCCCCCATGCTTTTTGCCATCGCAATGGAACCCCTCGCAGCACGACTCCGACAACATCATACCCAGATAGGCATTGGCTTTGTGGCTCGCGCTTTATTAGTTTCAATGTACACGGATAATGTTACACTTTATGTCCGCAATCCCCAGGATAACCTCAGCCCACAGGTTTGTGAGGTGATACACTTTGGCGGTTACTCTGGAATCCAGGTGAACTGTAGTAAGTCCGTGCTATTTCCCCTAACTGATGCCACAATGCCCTTTGCTCCAGACTATCCCTTTGTATGGGCGTCAGAGTCCACTAGATCCTTAGGCATCTGGCTGAGCAGAGATGTAGATGAACTTTGGAGAGCTAACTTTGGCCGTGTAGTGGACTGGTTTGAGTCCAAGAACCCCTCTGGAGCCGGCTGCCTCTGTCTCCAGCCGGGCTCATAGCCATTGCCAAAATGGTGGTGCTCCCCTAGTTTTTATATCTAGTCATCAATATCCATTCCCTCTCACTGCCCACTTTTTCCGCAAGGTTTGTTCTTTGCTAATCACCGTGATTGGGGCCTGTCGGCAACCCAGGATCGCATATAATATCCTTACCCTCCCGATGTCGCGTGGCAGGCTAGTGCCCCGGATTTTAAGCTCTATGCCCTTAGTGCCTAAGGCCAGTTTTCTTCATTTCTGGCTTCACCCCACTCCGTTCCAGCCTCACATTGTGGTGGAGGCGGACCTCTCCGCCCCGTGCCCGCTCACGACTGCTTTATTTGCCTGGGCAAAACTCCCACACACTGAGATTGACACGGTTGAGCCCTTGCGTTGGGCCTGGGACGGGCTCTGGAAATTTTCAGGCTCTGATAAGCTTTCTGAGAACATAATGCCAATCGCTCATCACCCAGCTTTCCCTCCTCTCCAGTCTTCTGGGATTGTTAAACATGCCACTCGCCTGGGGCTCTCCACAGTGTTGGATCTCAACCCTGGGAACACATTCTTCTCGCTTGCTGCCGACTCCTGGCCCATGGACACCCTGTTTTATTAGCAACTCAGGGCTGTCTTTAGAAAGCTTCACCTCTCGTTTCCCAAACCCCCCCCTTCGATGGCCACTCTCGATCTCCTCTACGCGTCCCCCTCTTCTAAGAAATTAGTTACTAAAATCTACGCTTTCACACTAGCCGCATCTTCCACCTCCACTGACCGGGCGCGTGTTGTGTGGGGCGAGGACCTGGGAGTCGAAATCTCTCAAGTCGACTGGTTGTATTGTTGTAATCAGATGAAACATCTCTCCCCAAATTATCCTCCGCGCCTCATTTACTTTAAGTACATACATAGGCTATATCGGACTCCCGCCCAAATGCACTAGTTGGGACTCATTGCAAATGATAGATGCCTGCGCTGCTCTGTGCCTGCGGCTGACTTCTCCCACCTCGCCTGGCTGTGCCCCCAGGTCTCCGCATACTGGCGCGAGGTCTCCGCTGCTATTTCTGAGATTATTTTATCACTGGTCCAACCCGAACCTCTGCTTTGCCTCTTAAGCTTCGTTAAATTTTGTTCAGATGCCTCCTGCCGTTTGATTGCCATAATTTGGGCCTCGCGCGACGCAGGGTCTCCATGTGTTGGGGTCGCAGGCGTTGCCCTTTGTCTTGAGGATGCATCACGCTTCCAGACCTTCCTGTCCGAGTTCTGGGACCTTCTGCCAGCCAGATCCTGCCCAATTGACATATGGGGTCCACTTGTGTCCTTCCTTTTAAGTCACACTTTCCAGCGACATCTCCTGCGCTCCCTGCCCATGGCGGCCCCCGGTGAAGGTAAATGAGTAGCTCCCTTTCCGCTCTCACTCCTCTCTGCTCCATCTGACTCCCTCCCCGACTCATGGTGCCTCTTTCTGTTGTTCTCTTCACTTTCTCAGTGTTTCCACGACATTTCTCCCCGATTTTGTTTTCAAGTGTTACATGCTCGAGGTAAACTTTGCTGTGACATATTGTATGAATCGACGAGACCCGGTTACTGAGGGTAGACGCAGGTACCGAGCGGGTGCTAGATGCCGAGGGCGGTGTGCCAATTGCATCTCCACCCCCCTCCCGAGGTCTATGGTGTGCAAGCTCCACACCTGTCAAGTGCAGTTTATTTTTGTGTGGTCTCCATAATTGCGAGTGCCAGCATTTGCACTTTTTGACAGTATTTTATTGATTTTTCACTTTCACGTCCCTTGGTAGGGTGGGCCTTAGCGCGTCCACACCGCAGGGGTTTATTACACCCTAGGTCCTGACGAATACCAGGTTAATTAACACCGATATTGGCAGAAACATGTTGACTGTAAAACTAGAGGAAACTAGCCATCTAATTTATCTGGTTTAGTTCTCCCGCACATATTTTAATATGTCTTATTGATCAGATAATAAAGAATTTTTGATACATTTAAGGCATTTTTATTTCCACCACGTACACTTTTTCTAGTTACTCACACAACCACTTAGTCACTCACGACTTCACATTACCCGCTCCGCAGTAATTCTGGCGTTGCAGCACACTGGGGTGATGATGAAGCATGTCACCGACCAGGTCGGTGAGTGAGGGCTTTCCTAAAACACCAAGAAGGTGTCCCTATGTCTTTTTCTCTGTGCTCTAAAACCCGTCCTTTCTGACGAACCTGAACACTCTTTTGTTGTTATTATTGATGATTAGTGGGGAATAAGAGTGTTCCCTTCTCCCTACCTCTCTCCTTGTTGAAACATATTGTATGAATGTGCATAATGCCTTGAAATGGTGCAATTCTGTAACTTTGCTGTGCAATTTTTTCAATAAAGGTCTTTGAAAAAAAATATATATATCTTTCAGTCGTTCTCGACTGAAAAAGTATCTTTCATAATCTACATTTGCCATTGGATTGAATTTGAGATTCAAAGTTTCTCTAATCTGACAATATGTGAATTCTTCATCAGTTTGTGGCAACTTTCTTATGACTTCTTTTACACCAGCAAGGTTATTGAGGTATTTGATCGTTTTGTTATCAGTCTCTTCAAGTGCATCAATGAAATCTTCAAATGTCTCTATCCAAACAATACATCTATCACCAATTATTTACTTTTTGGCAGTATCTAAAATGTGGTGGGGGTTTTCATGAATGCAGCAGAGTTGTAGACCAGTGTAGAACTTACTGACACCATTTGGTTTAGATAACTCTTCTGTGAGACCTTGTGACGTGCTGGCCTCTGGATCATCTGTAATAATAAATGGAAAGGTGACTTTCTTTGCTTCCATCTGAAAAATTTCACTACTCCAAATCCCTCTTGGCTCTTTATTCTTGTAAGATCTGTGAAGATATTCTGAGCCCCACTCATTCTTTTTTGGGGCTGCATGACTTTGGGTATGAACGGCTCTGTAAGCACAACCTTGGAGTTCAGCTGTATATTGACTCTCTTTAACGGTTACAGTAAGTTAACTTTTTTTCTTTTCTAAATGTCAAGTTGGACTTTATGACATCTGGTTTATCTTTGCCTTGCAGTGTTTCTGATTGCAGCTTTATTTTGTAGTTTTTGATTATCAATGACTGCTCTTTGACATCCTGTTTATATCTCCCTTCAGCGTTAACACTCTGTATAACATATGAATTTACCTTGCATGGCAGCATGGTACTTTCATGTATGGCCTGACCAGCAGGTTCTCGACCAATGATGAATGGATTTTCTGAAATGCTTTCATTATCTTCAACTGTTTTGCAGCGCCTTGGGCTGAGCTTTGACTCCACATGCATTAAGTGTTTATGCTGTACTTTGACAATGGCACACGTGGCATGCATGAGCAGTTTGCTTTGACAACGGCAAACTCTCTGGAAGAGCACTGTCGATCTTCGGGTTAATTATACCCTATTTTATTGCCATTTGTAGCATCTTCCCCAGCCTGGGTACCCACCAATAACTGTGCCACACACAGAGCTTAGTATTACATGTCTTTATTCTTCTGTGTGTAACTGCGAACTTCACATTCTACATCAGCGTTCATTGCATTCTGTTCCTACACTTACGTCACAGCTATATGGAGTCCATCAGGAGCCAAAAGGGTTCCGTCATTGCAAACTAATGAGACACTACACTGCCCAAGACTCCCTGCTGCGAACCAGCGAGCATCACGATGTAGTAGAGTATTCTACTAAGGGGTACAGATGAAGATGGCTCCAGTAGATTGGCCAAAACTGAAGCCATCACCCCCTGACTCCACAAACACAGTCTTGCTAAGGCTTGAGACATTTGCAATACGTCCTGTAAATGAAAAACTAGTATCTGGACACTGTCCTGAGGCAGCAATACCATACCTTTGTCCATACATAAAGAGCCCCAGTGAATTGCAGCTGCTAGTCTGGCTGGAAGTTAGACTTCTCAGAATTTATTAGAAAACCATAATCGCGGAGAACATTGCACACTTCCTGGACATCGTTCTCTGCTATATAAAAAGAAGGAGAACTAATTACTATGTCATCAAGATAGGGGAACACATGGATACCTTGAGAAAGAAGAATACCTACCAGTGGAGCCAAGAGTTTGTGAAATCTCATGGAGCTGAAGTAAGCCCAAATGGGAGGACTTGAAACTGAAAGCATTGAGGACCCATAGTAAACCAAAGATATTTCTGGTGGGCAGGGAAAATGAGAAGATGTAAGTAAGCATCCTTCATATCCAAGGATATCAGGAAAGTTCCCTGTGCCAGAGAGGAAAAGACCTATGGAGCATTGTCACCTTGAAGGACCAATACACCAGGAATTTGTTGAGTCTCATTTCAGATCCAGGACAGGTCGAAAGTCTCCTGAGGGTTTTTGCTCTATAAATAGAAATGAGTAAAACCCCCTCTCATGTTCTTGAGATGGGACCAGGCAAATAGCATTCTTTGCTAAAAGTGCTCATACTTCCCAAAAACGGGCATGGACCCCACTGACATGGCGGGCTACCGCCCACTGTTGCTCCTGGCAATGGAATATAAAATTCTTAGCAAAATACTAGCAAATAGGCTCCGACCACTCCTACATAAATTAATACATATAGACCAGAACGATTTTCTGCCGGCCCGTAGTATGTCTTTGAACACCAGAAGATTGCATGCCCTAATGTCGGCCACCCCACCACCACTACACTCATGCTGGATGCGTGTCACTAGACCTTCGTCAGGCCTTCGACAGGCTACACTGGCAATATTTGTTTAAGGCACTGGGCAAGTCCAGCTACCGGAGGATTATCTAAAATGGCTTTGTCTGTTATACCAGTCCCCTACAGCTAGGGTCCGCACTGGGGGCCATATCTCAGCTGCCTATCCGATTTTTCTAGGGACTAGGCAGGGGTGCCCACTAATGCCACTTTTATTTATACTGGCGCTGGAGCCCCTGGCTATCAAACTGCGAGCGGAGGTACAGGAGTTGGGTATTACGATCGGACCGACCATACACCTTTTTTCAGCATACGCAGACGACATAACTCTACAAGGTTAAAGATCTCCGATCAGACTTAACGCCTCTGGCGGAGATATTCACTGTATTTGAAAACATATCAGGACTAGTCATTAACCCGGTGAAATCTCATGCCTTTTTCTTCTGGGAGCAGGCATTACCCCCGATAATCCAGTTCAGGCCAATGGCAATACAAGTCGCACCACAGACATTTAAATACTTGGGAATACAGCTGTACCGGACTCCTACTGATTTATTGGACGGCAACTTACACAGGGCAATTAGAGCCCTTCGCTCTGGTATTGCCTTTTGGATTACGTTGCCGATATCGGTGATAGGTAGGATATCCATTACAAAAATGGTGGTCCTTCCGAGACTAATTTACTACTTTACAAATCTACTTATACTGCTCCCACAACGTACTTTCAAACTTTTAAACACCCTGCTAATCAATCTACTTTAGGGGGCCAGCAGGCGGAGGATTAGCCTCAAGAAGCTCCAACTTGGCACGAACAAAGGGGGACACTGGGTTCCTGACCTAAGGGCCTACTACTACGCATGCCAGTTGCAGTGGCTATTCTTTTGGACGGCTGGACGGAACCTGCAGGAGGTAGGTTACACAGAGCGTGACATAGCAGCAGGAGCCTTGCACATGCTGTTGCTACCGCGTTGTAAACTCCCCCAACAGCTCCCCACATTACTGCACACAGCACTACAATGCTGGAAAGCAGCACTCCTTTATGCAAACACACTCCCTGCCTACGCAGGTAACATTCCCCTAGTGGGCATACCATTGGCGGCTGGGCCTATAACGCGCCGCACCATTGCCCTCCAGACTGACGCAGAAGTTAGCACGGTATTAGACCTGTTCCATGAGGGACACTTGCTAGATTATGATAACTTTGTCAGGAACAGAAATTATATTAGGATGGATGCACAGCCTAAAACAAAGAGGCTACCCACAGCATATTTTGGCAGAATCCAAACGGAAAATTGATTTAAAAACCAGAAGTTCTCTACTGCAACCTAGTCAAAAGAATGAGCAAACTAGAATAGTTGCCATCTCCAAATTTTCAACATCAAGTTACAAATTTAAAAAGACTATCCTAAAACACTGGCAAATGCTTACGCTAGAACCTGATTTCAACCAGAGCTTCAAAGAACCTCCACTATTCGCATTTACGAGATCAAGGAATCTAGGGGAAATGATCCAACCCAGAACCTCCAGTTCCGAAGTCTATCATGGAACCAGACCATGTTACAATTGCGGACATTGCAATAATGTAATAAAAGGCAATACAATAAATCACCCCATGAAAGGACAGGAAATCAAGTTAAGAGTAAATGCCACCTGTGATTCATCTAACATCATATATGCCCTCAAGTGCCCATGCGGCAAACTATACATCGGCAAGACCGAACGCAAGATGAAAACAAGACTTACTGAGCACAAATCTAATGTACGGTTAAAGAATGTAAAATCGACTGTTGCAATGCATTTCATGGAAGCTACACATAGCATTGCCCAACTGAAGTTCATGATTCTAGAAACTATCAACAAAACCGAAGGAAGAGACAATACAAAACACATACTTCAAAGAGAGAACTATTGGATTTTTAAATTGTGTACGCATAAACCATATGGTTTGAATGAAAGATGTGAATTTTCATGTTACCTATGAAGTCCGTCTTTAACTGTAAATTTGCCCTTCTGTGTTTTTAAGTTTGGTTCTCCTGTTTAGCACTAACCATACTCATGACAGAGTTCATTCCAACAGAACTCTCCGATAGCACAACACTCTCAAGCATGTCTCCATTAGACTAGTGTTTTAGCATACCGGTTCGAGACCATATGCTCCCTTTTGTTTTACCGTTTTTGACATTTGTTTTTTAGCCGCCCTCCGATGGATATACCTTTGTTACTTTTCATTTATTATTCTTTGTCATGTTTAAAGCCCAGTAACCACTACGAGCCGCCTGCATTAAAGTTCAAGAGTCTTTCTTTCATCTTCAGTAATCACGTGACCGAGATCACGGTTTAATTAACTAACCTAACGGCAACAATGTTGCAGAATGAAATCTCAACTTGTCGGGAACGCTGACCCTTTGAGGAGCCAGCTCTCTCGCCCCTGACCAAACCCGTTTCACCGAGCAAAAGGTTAGTGTTTCCATTGAAACGCACTCGCCACGCTACATTTTACATAGCATGTTGCACCACTTTAAAATAACCCGCATCATTTTAAAACAACCCGCGTTTTTCTTTTTTGCCACAGCCCAGTTACACTCGTCGAACAGACACCATAAACTCGCAACAGACATGTAAGTTCCCCAAGTCAGTCTTGAGTGTATTTTCACGTGTAGTTTCACACAAATGAATATGTTTGGTACAAATGCAAGATGGCTATTTGAATGAACTCTGTAAGGTTACGTGCAAGATGGTGATAGATTATTATTTGTTGTTACAGCATTATTCCCTGATGAAGGGCTTATTCCACGGCCCGAAATGCATTGGATACTCTGGATACTCTGAATTATAATGATGTCTTATGGATTAACATACCTCTCATGCTCATTAATGAGTGAAACGAATGATTAAAAATGATTTGAGCCATTATTTGATGAACAGTGAAAAATTAAAAGAAATTTGAAACGCTAAACAGTTGTGGAATCCTCTGTTGATAAGAGGAAAATAAGGTGTTCCTAAGGGGATGGTCCCAGTGATCTACTGGTATCACATTCTAAACTTTGTCAGGAACACAGGAGTACCAGACCACCTGTTCATCCTGCATGTGACGCAGTATGTGAAATTGCGGTGGGCCTGCATCAACAAGAGCCAGATACACATGAATTAGTGGTTTTATGTAGGGATTCGGGCGCATGCTGGAATAGCCCTCACCCAATTACAGGATGCTTGGTCGGCAGAGATCAGGCGGGTCATAGAAGGGAATGAGTGGGGAAAAATCATAGAACACCCTAGAAATATTACCAGAAACGCAAAATTTTAATTTATCCAAACCATGGTACTTCACAGGGCCTACCTCACCCCACATAGATAGGACAAAATGTTTCTGCAAACTCAGCACCACTGCCCTAGATGCTATGCGGATGGGGTTGAATTAGCACATATGTTGTGGACCTGCCCTCACCTAAGGGCATTTTGGGACTCGGTCAGAAGGCTCATCTCTGCAGCTATACAGAGGGAAATAGTCAATACTATGGAGGAATGTATACTGAGCCTTCATAAGTCCCCTTCGAAGCACAACGTACAGTACAGGTTCGCAAACCTGTCAATTCTAGCAATATGGGGCATCACAATGTGATGGAAGTCCAAAAAACAACCCCCCCACATATGTGGCATGGTGAAGTGATCAGGTGGGGCAATGCAGAAAGTGCGGCACTAAGGCGTGAGGAGTCCAGAGGCCTATGTAACACCCAGATAGCACTGGAATGGGATATATTGCTAGAATCCTTAGAAGCACAAGCTGTAGACGGGGTGGAATCTCGTAATAACTCACAGTAATGCCCATGGATCCCAGGAACCTATGTAATACACGTTACTAATATTTATGTGTTTCTATTTCACTGCCTGAAACTGTACAACAAACAAAAGAAAAACCAAGCGAGGGATACATATTATTGATTTTTCATGCTGTTGTTGGTATTAGACTGAATAAGGCAGCGGGGCTATGTACAGATGACCATTCTACTTATGTTATTTACATATGTTCGAAGGACTGGAGGGTGGGGGGAGGCAATTTGTGTTGGGGAAGTTTTGTTTTATTAACGCAGACAGTGCTACTATGTGATAAAACCTACAAGCCCGACTAGATAGTCATAGACATTCGGATACTGTCATGCATTTATTGAGCGTTGATACCACAAACTGTCCATACCCAATTACAAGAGTGGATAGAACTGTTGCGAACATTGGTGTCAGGCATGACAGACTCCCTTGTAAAACAAAAGTAAATATATAACTGCTGTGGCTGCAGGGTTGGGGAACCATCTTATATGTCTGTGACGAATAGTAATAGTATTGTACAATATGAAAAAACTGCTAATAAAACTTTGTTAAAAACAAAACCAAAAAACCAGGGCTCATACTCTTTCAAACAGAGCCTGATGACTTAGTAAATCATAAGGAATAGGGGTAGGCTGAAAATGATCTAAAGGCTGGCTTGCAAACTCCAGTCGATACCCTTCTGACACAAGATTGACTGCCCATAGCTCTGCCACAGTCTGAGGCTAGTAATCTTTGAAAAGGGACAGCCAACAACCCATCGGCAGCTGAGGCTGATTGTCATACTTTCAATGGACCTTGTGTGACCAAAGTTTCAGCTGTTTGGGACTGGGATTTTTCAATCAAAAGGGCTGTGAAACTCCTTTTCCAACAGTTTATTAGAAAGCCTCTTTGTAGCCAAAATCTCAAACATTAGGGTACATTTCCCTGGGGTGCTCAGCATTTTATTTTTCACAGTTTTCTTTATCATGTCCTCCAACTGTCAGCCAAGAGAGAATAACCATCAAAAGACAATTTACTTAAGACTGATTTCTAAGCAAAATCTGCCTTGCAGGACTGCATCCATAGGTGAAGCCTTGCCACCAACGCTGCACCTGTTGGAGCCACAGATGTACACAGATTTTCAAATGACAAATCTGAGAGAAAACAGACCTGCACCTCCATTATACTCAGCAATTGGAGGAGCTTGAAATCCTTTTTACAGGTGAAGCCACAAGAACAAACAGTCAGGTAGAGTAATGGTGCCACCGTTGTAACTTTTTTATGTTTGCAAGTTGGCAGATATAGCATTAAATAAAAAAAAGCTAAAAAGGTAGAGTAATGGTGAATTTGGAAAAAACAAGAAGGTCAGGCTAATTCAAAACCTGAACTGGCCTCAAATTGTTTATCTGGGATTTTCAGTGTAACACACTGTAAACCACTGTATTGCACTGCACAAATACAAGCCCAAGAAAAATCCAAATTAACCTGTGCACAACCCACAGGTAGCTTGGCATAGAGATGTCAGATCTAACTTAGAGGCAACGTGTATAGTATTTATGCAGCATTTCAAACAGAAATAAAGTGAAACACAAAACAAAGAAAAAATCCTACACCAATTTAGAAAAATAGAGTACATTTTGATAAATTGAACAAGACCACAGTGACAAAAATCCAGTCAGTACAACTGGACATATGCAATTTTGAAGATTTCAGTGAAAATAGTAGCAAAAAGCACAAGGCGCCAACTGTGGATATCTGGTCGTGTACTAGACCACAACAAAGACACAGGCTCATACCAACTGTGATAGAATAATGGCCGGCAACAAGGACTCAGTTAGTCCACTGAGCAAGAGTACCTTAAATCCTAGTTGCAGAGCATTGCAAGGTTGGACATCAAGGATGCTGCGAAGCTGCAATGCAAGGTCCTGTATCAGCGTCGAGTATCCCGTTGATAAGGACTTGTGATGCAGAGTCCGGTGTCAAAGGATGCATCACACAGTCGGGGTGAGGCTTCAGTTCATAGAAGCCATGAAGCGGCGATGTGAGAACTCGTATCGTCATCGAGGAGCCATTAATGAGAGATTTGCGATGCAATGACCTGCATCAGGAAAACTTCTCACATTGGAGGTTCTGATGCAGAGTCCTTGCCCTGAGAGAATTTGCACAGCACAAGCAATGCATCATCTCTACTCAGGATTGCACTGCCCAGCAGAGTTGATGCGCCAGTTCAAATGGATCCACAGATGGGCTGGCAGAGCACCTTGAGGCCAACTCCCCCGGGTCCAGGACTGTGGTAACACCACTTGACAGGGCAGGACTCACATATGGCAGAGTCCAAGTGCTGCGTTCAAGGTTGTTGGAGTATTCTGTCCTGAGGCTCTAGTCAGGAGGCCAGCCAACTAGTTCTTGGAGTTACTCTGGGGTCCTGGGTTCAACAAATGCAGGTCCATAGGAGGGCAGCAGTCACTCAGAGTGGCAATCCTTTCAGAGGAACAGCAGCCCTTCATCCTGACAGGTCCAGAAATGTGCAGAAGTGTACTGAAGAGTTGGTGTCTGAGGTCCAATATTTATACCTGTTCTTTCCTTTAAAGTGGGAGAACATTCTGGAGATTTCCCTTTGATCTGTTCTGGTTTCCTGCCTTTCCTGCCCTGGATCCTGACTAACTACAGGGGGTATGTAGCCCTTTGTGTAGTGGAAGGACACAGCCTATTCAAGTATTAGTAGGGCTGTTCCGAGCTCTGCCATTCCATCGTACCAGTGATAGTCTATACAGGTACACCTAAGATCTCTATTGTGTGTGGATGTCTAGCAGGAATACACAAAGCCGAACTGAGCCCAGTCATGTGACCCAGTGAAAGGCTGTAGGCACTAAACCGATAAGGCAAGAAAAAGCTAACTTTCCAAAATTGGTATTGAAAATCCGACTTCTCCACCAAACATGAACTGGTTTGCTGCTCCCATTTGGAAATAATCACTTATTAAAAGCAATAAGATAATTCCATTGTTATCCTATGGATGAGGTAGGCCATGCTGTAGTGGTCTACTAGGTCATGTAAAACTGCAAAATACATGTCCACCTTCTTACATACTGCACCTTGCCACCTAGGCTGTCCAGGGCCTTCCCTAGGAGTGACATATGTATTAAAAAGGAACGTTTGGGCTTGGCAAAAGGCTTGTTCTGCCAGGTCAGAGTGGCAATTTAAAACTGCTCAAACAGGCTGCATTGGCAGGCCTGAGACATATTTAAAGGGTTACTTGAGTGGCTGGCACAAACGAGGCTGCAGACCCACTAGTAGCGTATAATTTACAGGTCATGGGCACAAGTAGTGCCACTTTATTAGGGACTTCCAAAAAAACTAAATATGACAATTGAACATAAGCCAATGTTACCATGTTTTAAGGAGAAAGCACAGGCACTCGAGCACTGCAGGAATGGTAAAGTGTGCAGAGTCCTAAGGCCAGCAAAAATGAAGTCAGCAAAACAGGAGAGTTGAAGGCAAAATGTTAGGGGGAAAACAACGCCAAGGATGCCAGGTCTAACAAGTACCTACTTTTTGCTCTTCATTTTAATAATGGGGTGTGGTATCATATGCATTTAGAAGCCTACATATGTAATAGATTCTAATGTTAGGTAATGCAAAATGCAATGTAGAATGTTGACTGGTGGTTCACAAAGGACATATTGTCACAGGGAGAGATGGTGGCTCTGGTAAACAAGGCATTAGAAGAATAAATCTGGCTTCTTTATCAAGTCATCTGCATTGACCTCTCCTTCACTGATGGGCACCACTACCTCCCTGAGTCAGGTGTTAATTGTAATAGAGGGCTTCGCAGACCCCCTTGGGTCCTGGGGACCACCACCTCCCTGGGCCCACAGTAAATTTTAAAGAAGGAGTCAGTGCGCCCCCGGCCCCATTGACCATCACCTCCCTGGGGCCAAATAATTTTTTTTAATTAAGGAGAGGTCTGCGCGGCCCACCCCCTAGGCTATTTACGGCCCGGGACCACCCTCTCCCAGGGGTTCACCCATGTACAACAAAGGAGGGGGCTGCAAACCCCCCTCCTGGACCCAATAATGACCTTCGGACTGCCACCCCCCTGGGCCAGCTCCTGCTATGTCCCAGTGTGCCCACCCCTGGGACATAGAGGTTTTCTTTCGCCAAACAAAAGCAAACACTTCGCTCCACACAAGTGGGAGCTGTCAAACAGCTCCTGCTTGCTGGAGGTGGATTTTTCATCTCTTTCCCTGCCCGCAGACATACTCTCACATGCAAGGGACTGCCTTTCCAGCAGCTCCCTGTGTGGGAGAGCAATGCCGGCTCCCAACAGAAGTGGGGAGACAGCTAGGACTGCAGGGGCCTTGAGGCTACCCCCATGGTCCCATAGTACCCTGCTTGCCCTGGGTGGGACCAGGACACCAGAGAGACATTACTGGGCCCCAGGGTATGGGGTCCCCGGGGCTAAAATTTGGCCTAGGGAAGGGGATCCTGCGGCCCTATCCCTTATTGAATAGTGGACGTTAATCTGTGGATGATGTCATCAGTGATGTTATCTGTGATGTCATTTGAGATGTCATGAGTGATGTCCTCAGCAATGTCACCAACCATGTCATGAGTGATGTAATATGTGCGGTCATAAGCAGTGCATTGTGGGGGCACAAGTTATAATTAGCTCAGGTAACTACAAATGGTGAATTTCACTGGTCTTGGAAGAGTGAAATATAAGCCTAACTATAATGTCCTTCTAACCTTTGTTTTTTTAGTGGCTATATATATTTATATCCATACACACATACACACACACTCATATATATGAATACATTTTTCAATCTATTTACCTTTTTTGTTGAAATTCTGCTCTATGATATTTTGTCTGCAAAGTATGTAAATATTGTTGTTCCCGATATTCTGTCTTACAACTGTTACCAACACCTGATTTGGGGTGACAGCCAATTTAAAACGTGGAAGTTGTCCCATGGAATAGCTTCCTTTTTTAGAATATTGGCAAGGAGGATAGGGGAGCAAACCATGGCCGAATGGTCACTGTTTGCTCCCACAGTTATTATGTGCATAAGGAAACTATTTTTAAGCAGCCTTGTCTATTCAACAGGTAAATAGATGATTTTAATAATAGGTGACATGCAAGGAATGCAAACGTATTGGAGTGGGTGGAGATCTGCAGTTCTCCCTCACTGTCATTCACAAGTGTTGGAAATTGCCTCCTGCTGGAGGCACACTTCTACACACAGGTATGAATTTTTAAGTTTTGACACTTCACATATATTCACTGTAACATGCCTGGAAAGCTGTCCTCTTTATAGGTTACGAGGCATAATTCTGGGAAAGTCATTTGTCATGTTTGCTTGGTCCCCAGTGCAGAATTACATGCACTGTAGAACTCCACAGTGGATAAAGACTGGCTGCTGTGTAAATGCAATATTCTTTATTTTTTTAAAGTCTTCATGGAGAAAAACATTTTTTCTTGGTGGAGAAACCCTACACCAGCAACCACATAAGATTATTATTATTCTCTATTCCCCATTCCACCCTGAACAGGATTTACTTCAGTCAATTTCTGGAGCAAATCTCTGATCACTTTCAAAGGGGGGAAGGGTCAAACAAATTTGGTGAATGATCCACAACTAACAGGTTTTTGGCTATTCACACATCCTCAAGATAAATTACATCTGAATCCACCTGCTCCTCTCCCCTTTCATGGGAGATACTGATTTGTACGCAGCTGTGGTACACATTTAACTGTAGTAAAATAATGTTTTCCTGCGAGGGATCCATTTATGGACACCTGGAAGGCATCAATTGAGTCATTTTTGTCCATAGAAATATATTCTTTACAAAAGAATGCTTTATGAATTGGGCCTATTGGCTTGACTGATAATATCCTCATTGTTATATTGCCCAGATTGCCATTTAACAGCTCCGTTTTCGATTGAAAAGGTCAAATGAAAGTATATACCTGCACTTAACAAACTAGCTCTTTTTTCCATTTCAGGAAATTAGAAATTTCAACTACTTTGCTTATTTCTCCATTGAGTTTTTCATTGCTTCAAACATTCCATTGTGCACAGTGCTTGTAAAAGTCCCAAAGCCTTCACTTTCCTAGGCACCTGCCCCTGGAACTCACTTTCCGCCTCAAACTAAAATTAGACATTGGCTTCCTACAACCCTACATGCATGGCTATCTGGATTGTAGTGTTTATCATAGACGCCAGCCCAAAATCTTGCTGATAATGCATACGGGATGTAGAACAAAAACGTTCTTGATAGGAGATAAGGGCTCTACAGTAAACACCAGTATAATAAGACACGCAATACACCCATTTTAAATGTATTGCTCCATCTAGTTCACTTCCTATAGAATATCACTTTGGGATACAGCTAATGGCCAGAACATATTTCATCGTTCTGAAAGGCAATTTCATATCCCCTCATAAAAAGTACACAAGCTTTTTATTTGTCTGCTTTATTATAAAGAAACTGTATTACTCATTAGAAACGACATTCAACTGTATATCCACTTAGAGAGAAGGTGTTCTAAAGTTAAAATCATTAGTAGGTGTGCTTGGTTGGGAGATATCTGCGACCTAGTGTTGTTCAAATCGGGGGCATTAGGAACTATAGATATAGCAGAAGGAATTCTTTCGGCAATGTCTACATAAATACTATGGGATCTCCAACCTTTTCTGTACTGAGAGCTACTTATGTTCAATGAAACACACTGAGAGGTACTAATATTATTAGTGTTGTATAATCTCAATGTTGTTATCTGTTTAATCATTTAACAAAGCAAAATCTTTCTAATTTAATAAGCTAGGCTGCACACAGGTGAGCTACTCAGCTGTAGCTGGAGAGCTCCAGTAGCTCATGAGCTAGTGGTTGGAGACCCCATAGTTTTCATATAAGTTGTAAGTGAGTTCCGACACCCCGCAAACAGTATAACTCTTGAGGGATAATCAGGTGTATCACAAATCTCTGTGCCGAAAAAATGCTAAGATGAAACATCATTTTTTGCGTGGGAATGGCACCTTGCCCTGGTCCCCCTGACATGAGTTTTCTAAATCCCAACTTGTAGATAAAATTCTGTCACTTTCTTTCTGACTCCAAATGTTTCAACATTTTCAATAATGAATCCTCAGATGCCAATCCAAGGGGTTAGGTGGCAGACGAGCTCCTCACATCTTCAGTTCAAGTGCACAGCATTTTGTCCAGTTCTAAAAAGTTCCCAGGATTTGACTGCAGAATGACTAGTTACCATATTACTCTTGAACTTCTGTCTTCCCCAAGCACTCTAGAGACGTTTTACAGGAAAAGGCAGGAGAAATGCCTAGATATCTCAGGTCGACCAGTTACCTTCCAGGCATGCCACAGCTTTTATGGTTTCAAGTCCTTCTGATATCTAAAGCAATGTGAGCAGTGTTTCATGGGAAAAAGCAGGCTTAATTTTTTATTTTTTTTTTTTTTTTTTTTTTTATAAAGTTTTATTAGGCATCAGCAGAAAAAGAAAACAGAGAGAACAAAAAGATAAACACCTATATACATCGAGTCAAAGGCAGAAATACTAATATGATTCACTTCCATAATTTCTCACTTTTCAATCCAATTAGTAACTGGTAACCATAATTTATAGCCAAATGTCTTCCTTCTTATAGCTTTCAGTTTATACAATGCAGTTTCGAGATGATACAGAGAGAGAAGCTTATTTCGCCACAAAATAATATTTTGTGGTTCTTCATCAAGCCAGCCGGACGTGACGCAGAAACGGAAAACAGACATACTTATAAACACAAATCCAGATACTAAATCTGAGATTGAGTTAGAGGCATTTTCTTCACACCCGAACAAAACCAAAGATGCGGTTAATTTAATTGAAATACCCGATTCGGCTGTAAGAAAATGCTCCACATCGACAATAAATTTTGCCAATCTTGGGCAATTAAAAAACATGTGAATAGCGTCAGCTCCATAAAGATTACAGCGACTACAACTCGTCCCACGTCCGACGCTCCATTTGGCTATCTTCCCCGGTGTATAATACAATCCGAATATAGACATATAATGCTGACTAATTAATGACCCATTCATTAAAACCTTTCTAGCGATTGCTAAACTTCTCTCTATATTTAGAAAGGGGATATTTAATTTCTGCTGCCATTTGCTCGCCACCACCTCTAAATCATCCTCTCTTTTTTCCAAAATTAATTGATACAAAAATCCGATTCTTTGTCGGTGTTCTATTGCTTCTAGAATTTCAATTTTCTCCAAAAATATTAATGACTGTGAGAGCTTTTGTAGGCAGAAGCTTCGAACCTGGAGGTATTTAAAAAAATCGGATCGATGTATGTGATAAGTGTTTATCAAGTGTTCAAATGAAACAAAGTCTTTTTCTATAAACAGATCCCCTAGCTTATTAACACCTAAATCATTCCACCTATGCATTACCCCGTCCTGAAATATCGCCGGCAAAAAAGAACATTTCTGCAAGGGTGTATATTTCGTTAAATTTATATTGAGACAACATTTCTTCTTAACAGCTCGCCAGATGGAGTAGGCTGTATCAAATATCTTAAACTTAGTTTTTTGTAGTAGCTGGGCTCTATGATCCTGTTTAGACATTGTTTCGCCTCTGTCCCCAAGAGCATTTCATAAATAGAAGGGGTCAGGCATTCCTCCAAATGACCCTCTGGTAATAGAAGTACACCCATATATTGCATTATAGCCATCCAATGATAGATTTGAAAATTTGGCGCAGCCCATCCCCCTCTTTCTCTGGGTAATTCACAACTTTTAAGTGCTCTCCTAGCTCGACGATACCCCCATAAAAAACTAGAGCTCATTCTCTCCAGCCGTGCAAAGTAGCCGAATGGAATTAACAGAGGTATAGCTCGGAAAATATATAAAAATATATAAAAATGTTGGGAAGATAAGCATTTTTATCAAATTACTGCGACCTAGTAGGGATAGTCTCAAATTATTAACCCTTTCTAAAATCTTATTTGATGATGCTATTACTGGCTCTAAATTAATTGGAATAATTTCCTCAATATTAGCCGAGATTTTAATGCCAAGATATGTAGCCTCCTTATCTATCTTCATGTTTTCTGGATATCCCACCACGGAATGGATAAGCTGGGTTTTGTCAATATTCAGTTTATAGCCAGAAACCAGGCCGAATTCCTCTGCTAGTTTTATGATATTAGGAAAGGCTATATTAAGGTCTGCCGTGGCCACAGCTATGTCGTCGGCATAAGCGCAGACTTTTATTTCCCAGCCATTCAATGATACTGGTTTAACTGCGGAGTTATTTTCAAGCTTTCTTATAAAGGGGTCAATATATAGGGCGAATAGCAGGGGGGAACAGGGACATCCCTGTCTCGTCCCCCTTGCTATCCGCACTGGGCAGGACAAAGAGCCCGAGATCCGAATTACAGCAGTCGGATGAATGTAAAGTGATCTTATAGCTATAATAAAGTTTTTAGGAATTCCCAACTTCTCCATCACTGACCACAAAAAGGTCCACGTGACCCTGTCGAACGCTTTTTCAGCGTCCAACAGGGCCACCCCGACCGGAGATCCAGTCACAGTTGTTCACCACTGGGAACCAAACACCACATTGTAGCTCTTGACTCTCATAGGGTAGCATTGCAGACCAGTCCAAGGCTTACTCAAGGGAGATGGTGTGGCTAGTAATCTCCATTAACAGATGAACAATAATAACACTCAATAAAAAAATGTCCAGTCTGTGATTTTTGTTTTGAAAAAGGGAAAGTACATTTATTACACACAATTTACTCAATACTACGCAGCAATTTACAAATATGCACAAGCTGATGGAAACGTTTTTAGATGACATTGCATAATCATTCTTACCCCTCCCAAAGGGATGTCTAGAGCAATAATTCACAAGTCAGAGCATTTACTTGTATTAGAAATGCAATAATGGAATATCACTTTGAATGCACACGTACTTGCGTCATCAAAATTACTTTAGCATGAAATATACACTTTAGGGAACACAATTATTAGCACTGGATTTATGTGATTATAGTTAGCAGTATCAACACTTTTATCAAGAACAAAAATACAAAATTTTTTCACGGTCTCCAAAGGACATCAGTTTGATAAATGCAACTGTGTAATTACCACCTTTCACCTTTAGCGGGTATTTCTTATGACTCATATCAACCCTTTTACAGACCACAAATGGTTGTAGCCATAACCTTCATGAGAGTGTACCATTTCTCAGGAATTAAGATAAAAGTTCCAACATAGAGAGCTTGAAAACACTTGAAACCTTTGGGGGATTATCATTTGAATGTCCAGCAGAAAAGTACAACCAAGAGACCACTCTCTCCCCTGTGCAGGGCCTATTAAGGGTGGGTGGCAGTGTCCAACAGGGCTTCGCCTTTGGCCTATTCTGATGTGCCACATCATCGATCTGTAGCTGTCCCAAACTCCCTGCATAGTCTTCTGGGATAGCTCAAAATGGCCTCACCCAGGAGCCACTTGCTGCATGTGCTCTGGGAATTTCAGCTCCACCCCTTGCTGACATATTTGTCAGGCCTCAGCAAAACTTCCAAATACCCCCCCCCCTCTGGTTTAGGTCCAGAGTTCTGGGCTCCCACCTTTGTTCAGGGGGCTTGGCCCGGCCCTCTTTCTGACACAGGATGACAGCTGGCTGATTGATGCTAAGCAGTCCACCCCTTCCTTCTGAGGAACTGCCATAAGCCAGGATATGTTTCTGTGTTTGTGGGGTGAGGCCTTTCTTCCTGCCACTAGAGAAAGAAGTAATTAATCCAGGCCAGCAGGGTGACAGAAGGCCTGGGCTCTGATTTTGAGCTGATTCAGAGAAATATGACATTCCCGGATGCTCCATAAGATGTACAGATATGCTTTAGTACTTAAGAGAATTATTGTTTTTATACAGGTTACAGTGTACATTGGTGCAAGTCTGGAGTCTCTACCCCAAAGATAATTAGAGCTACGCTCTAAGGCAACCTTTCCTATAGGAGTATAAAAGAGTGTCTTTACAGTCAAACAGTAAAGCACACTGACTTTCCCTTTCCCTTACATGTTTACATCTACATTAGAAGGCCTATTCCAGGTCACTACCCAATTCTATATAGTCCCTTCTGCACAAGTCTACCTGTGCGCAGTTCCTGGACTGCACACAACAGGAGTCTCCCACATGCAGCCCTCTCATGTGTGCGTTTACGTGTAACCAGCCAAGTGCCCCTTAACTTGGCGGCAGCGCAGTGGCCTTAACTTAAAAGTCAGAAACTGTCAGTAAACACGAGAAGTCAATTTTTCCATGAGTTTACCATGGGTGAATCACAGGTTATGTGGTTCTCCCACAGTAAAAGGTAAAAAAACAGGTGAAAGCAAAAAATCCATTCAGATAAAAAGGTCAAAACCACATTCTCATAAGTTATACCCAGTAATGTGAGTGACCCGCTACAGGTTACAGGAACAAATGGTCTAATGGTAGAAAAATGGCAACTTTCGAAAAGTGTAATTTTCAAAATTGGAATAAAAAACCAGAGTTTACCATTAAATAGGGTTTTCATTAGAATTCCAAACACACCTAACATGACATAACTAACAGCTCCCAAGTGGAAGTTACATCTTATTACATGTAATAAGGAACCCCAATGATATTCAATGGGGGGGTAAGCCTCACAGTAGTGAAAATACAAATTTAGGATTTTTTCACTACCAGGACATGTAGAACTTAAAAGTATATGTCCAACCTTTTAATTACACAGAACAGTGCCCAATGGGCTACCTAGGGTCTACCTTAGCTGTGACTTACAAAAGGGGATTTTAAGGCATGGCAAGAGAGTTTTCATGCCATGTTGACATGGCTGTTTGAAACTGCATTCGGGCTGCAGTGGCTGACCTGGGACATGTTTTAAGGTGCTACTTAAGTGGGTGGTACACTGAGTGCTGCAGGCCAACTGATAGCATTTAATTTACAGACCCTAGGTATATGGTATACCACTATACAAGGAACCTATAAGTTAAATAAATATGCTAATTGGGTACAAACTAATGTAACCATCTTTTAGGGGAGTGAGTGCAAGCAATCCAGCACTGGTCAGCAGTGCTAAAGTGCACAGAGTCGTAAGGCCAACAAAAACATATTCAACTAAAAGTGGAGGGAAAAATGCCAATAAATTGGGGTGACCCTGCAGAGAGGGCCAGGTCCAACACCTATTATTTCCCATGACAAGGTGTCAAACTTGTAAACTGACACAAATAGTGCATCTACAAATTTGCAAACCCTGTACAATTTCTAATTTGGGGATGTATAATGTGCACAAGATTCCTGCAATCCAGTCAAAAATGGCCTCTGAGAATGATGGACTACAACTAAGCAAATGCAGCATTTAATTGCATTTTTTTAATGAATAATTCAGAGAGCACTCTCTTGTTCCTAATACAGTCGTTTTTAAATTCTACAAAGGTTGGTTCATGTTTGGTGTGTTTGCAAAGGCACCATTTGCCATTATATTTGTGCTGAGCTGCCACTCACCACACTCTGTAGACCCGTCCCAGTTCACCCCTATTCGCAAGGAGCATGCGTCATGCTTGCACCATGCAACATGGTACATGCATGATACAATGCCCCAATTCACATCTATGAAGCCACGCAAAGCCACTTTGCGTGGTTTTGAACGGCTTCACAAACATGGAGTAATGCAACACAGTAAATATTGCTGTGCTGCATTAATTACTCTGCACAACCAAGGTGCTCTATGGGCATTGTTGGTGGTGTTCCCATGCATCTCCCATGGTTTCTGATGCATTCCCGGATTTACAAGGACTTGTAAACCTGGGAATGTTTCAAAATATTACACCTTCACAGGTGAGGCGTAACAAGAAGAAATATATTAATTTGCAGCACACATAGAAAGAGGGAAACGACTCTATGGATGGTTTTTGTGCAGGAAGGTGCTCCTTTCTGCAGAAAATCAATCATGCCTGTAACGCAGGCACCCTTGCACCATAGTGCAAGGGTGCCTGTGTTGGCGCTTATCTGCCGAAGTGGCACCAGCACGGGGAAAAAGGACAGGAATGGACCATATTGTATAAATACGGTGCATTCCTGCCCTTTGCCCGTGACGCAGGGCAGTGCAGCAAGGCAACTTGCTGCACTGCCCTGCCCCACCATTCTGGCAGAAATGCTGAAACTTCCTCATTATAAACAGGCCAGTTATCCTAATTTGGCTATAATGATAAGTGGGCATCTGAATAGGGATCACAACTTGGCCCGCAAATCCATTGCCTCAAAATCCCTGATCCAGGCGAGACTTCCATTTGTCCACAATCATGATCAGCAATCAGTAGGTTTTTGCCCAAACAGTTTTTTCAGGTAAAATTTGGTGAAAATTATGTACAATGAAATCCGAATTTTCTCATCTTGAAATGGGAGAAACAGCTGTTGTTAGCTCATTACCCCAATGCACGCCCATAACTCAGACTGATGTGTAAATTGTGCACCCAGTAAATACCACATCCTGTGGTATTGTTATTTGCAAAGTGCACAATTTGAGCATTAATTTAGGGACCAGGCATAATGAGGCCGCTGGTGCACTAATAACCTATTATTACCTCATGCATTTTGACAGGTAAAACTTTCCTGAGTTTCCACAGAAAATTTACTACAAATTCCAATATTTTCACCACAAAACAGTAGCAGCAGCAACTCTGCTATGGCAGAGGATCATCACCCACCGCTAGCAGTGTAAAAAAAGGAAAGAAACCTGATAACATACCCTAGGTTTATTATTGTTTTATTTTGTTACCTGGGCGAGTCTTGGGATTGGGGGTATGAGGATGATGGGCACGAACAGTGAGTGGTGCCACTGATATCAGTGGGCATGACCGTTTGGCTGCCCGTCTCAGGCCGGCCAAACCATCATATGCACTGAAGCTGTCTCCAATCCAGCTGCGTTGCTGGGTTGGAGACAGCAAAGTACAGGTTCCCAGGATCCCTGGGAGTGCTAATTGAGAGCACTCAGGCCAATGCTGAAGCCACTCTCATGCATGAGAGCAGCTTCAGGATTACCTGGATGGGAGTCTGGGAGCCTTTGTCCGCAGTGGAACCACGAGAGGACCAGAAGACTGGTGATGCGGTGGGCTGCAGGTAAGTTATTCCCCCCCCCCCCATTTTTTGCTGTTGTCTCCTTTCCAGACCCCTGCCACTCTCCTCCGACACCAGCTGCTACTGAAAAATAGAACACAAAGCAGATATACATGCGGTATCACCACAACATCTCCAATTTAAGGGATTTAGGGAACACATGCATCAAGCCTTTTCCTGCCTGCAAACGGCCCATTTGCGAATGGAAATAGGCCTTTTCCTATGCATGTAGGTTTTGGCATTCACAATTCAAGTAATCGCAATTATTTGCGATTACTTAAATTGCGAATGCATTTAGGGAATCGCAATTTGGGATTCCCTAATGCCGATGCATGTAGCCTTTCCTAAATGCAGACTGTGCATTTAGGAAACGCTAATTACCATCAACTTCAAGTTAATGCTAATATGTACATGCTTTAAAAAATGCACAAAAATGCATTTTTCAAAGTGCCCTGTAGTGGACACATGTCCTTGGGGCATGTGTGTGCTTAACATGTGCGCACTTACCTTTTTGTGTGGAGTGCTTCAGGGGGGCAGTAGGACCTTGGGCACCCTTGGATTTGCATTCGCTCCAATTTGGTAATCGCAATTAGTGAATGCAATACCATTAATTTCTAGGCCCATTGGAATAAATGGAATCACATTACCTAATAGCGATTCACAATTTCCGAATCGCTATTAGGTAATGTTAAGGAATGGCAAACAATTTTGCGATTCCTACATGCATAGCATTTTGAGGGTTCCCAAATAGCAATTCCGTAAGATTCGCTATTGGGAATCGCAAAAAGCAGGCTTTATGCATGTGCCCCTTAGGGGAAACACTGCACCCAGCAAATATTGCACCGAGCACTGGACCTCAATCTGAGGGACAAGTATGTCATGATTCGATCGATCACCCAGGAACTGACGAATCGTGAATTACAGTTATTGTGGAAAAATCAAGCCTCCTGGTTTCTTTTACCCAAGACATTTTCTGTGGTCAAATCAGGCGAAATATACAGGTGAAAGAAAATGAGTGCATTAATGGGAAATAATGTGTGAATCACAGAAGAAACTTAGGTTCCTGCATGTTAATCCCCAGTCCTCATGTACTGACGTGTAACAGGTCATTATTACAAAAGTGTCAGTAGTTCTGGGTGCAGGACTGTCAATATAGACGATTCAGGCCAAATATTAATATTTGCCTAGTTCCAAGAAAAATTTAAACGCACACCATTAGTAATTTCTCTTCAACCCAAAGTATAATTAATTCTACGCCTCTAACTGAGTTCTTGTTGAAGCAGCTGTTGTTTTTTAGGTTTTCTGACATATCTTCCAATTAGGAAATGTTGCTGGAAAATGTATTGTGCTGAACCTGAACATAATAAGCAGCTGTTCAGATGTATGCACTTAGTAATGTTGCAGCTTTCATGTTTCATTTTTAAATCACAGCTATATTATCAGAAATGAGGTTAAAACAAAAGAACACACGGTTCCAGTAATGCTTTTATTCTGTGTACTATTAAATAGAACGCAGTGTTCATTAAAATTCAAAAGTACTCTCCAATACAGGACTCTGTATAAAAGAATAAGTGGTTCATAATGGAAGGAGGATAGTACTACATAATTGTATACATATTTACACAGGATCTGTTAGTGTAGTCATCAACAACAAAGATTAGTATATAAACTCAGTGCTTTCAGCACCTGGATGTGCAGGGGCTATATTTGCCACATAAATAAACATCGGTACAAAAGGGGGTGGTGATGGACGGAGCATCTGAATCAATCAAACACTCACATTCAGTCAAAAGATCTGGGTTTAATCCATCACCGTTCTTTAGCCCGCTATGCGACCCCAGTTCAGACATGGCTATATGCAAATCAGTCTGACCCTGTGCCTCATGGGAACAGTCCAGCCTGAACTGCCAAGCCATGTCTTCCCTGGACCGGAAACAAGTTTCCGAGGACCGGTTTCTGGCATTCCAGCCGTCTTCAGCCCGGCTTGCTTGAATCCAGTGGCAAAGTGAGCAAGGGACTCACGTCTGAGCATACCCTGCCACACTTATGGCGGCCAAAAGCGGTACAAAAGGGGGTGGTGATGGACGGAGCATCTGAATCAATCAAACACTCACATCCAGTCAAAAGATCTGGGTTTAATCCATCACCGTTCTTTAGCCCACTCTGCCACCCCAGTTCAGACATGGCTATATGCAAATCAGTCTGACCCTGTGCCTCATGGGAACAGTCCAGCCCGAAACTGCCGAGCCATGTCTTCCCTGGACCGGAAACAAGTTTCCGAGGACCGGTTTCTGGCATTCCAGCCGTTTTCAGCCCGGCTTGCTTGAATCCAGTGGCAAAGTGAGCAAGGGACTCACGTCTGAGCATACCCTGCCACACTTATGGCGGCCAAAAGCAGTACAAAAGGGGGTGGTGATGGACGGAGCATCTGAATCAATCAAACACTCACATCCAGTCAAAAGATCTGGGTTTAATCCATCACCGTTCTTTAGCCCACTCTGCCACCCCAGTTCAGACATGGCTATATGCAAATCAGTCTGACCCTGTGCCTCATGGGAACAGTCCAGCCCGAACTGCCAAGCCATGTCTTCCCTGGACCGGAAACAAGCTTCCGAGGACCGGTTTCTGGCATTCCAGCCGTCTTCAGCCCGACTTGCTTGAATCCAGTGGCAAAGTGAGCAAGGGACTCACGTCTGAGCATACCCTGCCACACTTATGGCGGCCAAAAGCGGTACAAAAGGGGATGAGATTCCGTGTATTTCTTCCACGGATTCGAAACGCGTTGGCAGAATAGATTGAAACATGAAACATACAGGATTCATTGCTGTTTTGTATTAATACTTTGAATGGTTTTGTGTTCTTCGATTTCTTCTTTGAACGTGTCTCTATCATTGAGTTGAAATATTGTTCTTTTTGAATATGTGCAAAGACTGATGGTTTGCTAATTGTTCAATAAGATAAGGTGTATAATATCATTTTTGTTTGTTCAATATATAGTTATGTATATGTGATTTTTTTGTATTTTGTACATGTTGAGTGTCTTTCTCAAACAGAGGATTATTTTTGTTCAAGTATTTAAAATTTCTAAGTAAAGGGTATAAATAAAATATACCGAACAAATCTGGAATTTAGTTCTATTTGTTTGCTCAGATTGTTGAGCTTTTGAAAAGTGGTGGGGTTGGCATCTTGTTCTTCCAAATTATAATATACGGTCCAGCTGACCCTACGTCCCGGGACCTACCTCCTTAAATATTTACAGCTACAGCGGCAACACCCTTGCTCAGTGATGCGATGGCTGCGACGGTGACACTCTCCTCCGATGTTGCAAGGCGTTTCTTGTGATGCGATGCAATGCGACAGCTACTGCGGCGACATCCTTGTTCAGTGATGCGACGGCAGCGGCTGCGACGGCGACACGCTTCTTCTTTGTGAGTCGCGATTCCAACTCCTTGCGACAGGCAGTCTCTCAGAAGGCCCAAAACAGCTGCAGGCACTTCCAAAGAACTCTTGGGGAGCTGGTGGTTGAAGCATGTTGTCCCTGAGACTTCAGCAGGAGGCAAGCTCTTCTCTCAAGCCCTTGGAAATCCTTCACAAGTTGAATAAAGCACACAAAGTTCCTTTCTCCTTTCTTTGGCAGTCAGGCAACCACTGCAGTCCAATTCCCCCAAGCAGCACTTCAGCTTAGGGATAGTCTCTCCTCAGTTTCCTCTGGTTCCTGTCCTCAGCAAAGGTTTCTTCTTGTTTCCCAAAGTGATCTAAAGTGCTGGGGTTTGGGACCCCTCTTTTATACACAGTTTATCTTTGTTCTCTGAAGGCAGAGAGGCCTTTGCGTAGTCTAAACCAGTTCCGGTCAGTCCTGGAGCACTCTGTTGACATGACTCCTTCTTTCCTTTCCCAGTGCAGGGCAGAGACATCAGACGCGCCAAAGGATGTGGAGCCAGCATTGTAGAGGGAAGGCACAGCCCTATTCAGGTCCCAGGTGCAACTCCTCCCTCCCATCTAGATGCAGATCTCTCTATTCACCACTGGGCTGACTCACCCTGTCTCCTGGAATCCCCCAACGCCTGTCACTCAAACTCCAGACAAGGAATACACAACCTGGCAGAGGCAGGCTTGGATAGTAATGTTAGACCTGTCAGCCCTTTGAGTGGTCCTTCCTTATTTTTCTCCCTTTCTGCCTTCTATTTTAGCGTCCACTGATGTTTTTCGGTGTTGACCTTAGGTCTCTGGGTGCCCCATTATTACTAATTAATAATGATGTGCAGGTGCTCTTTTAAAATGGGGGAGAGTAGGTGCTCCTTTACAAAATGGTGGCCTATCAGCTGTCACCTCAGAGCCTTGGGTCATAGGATGACATGAGGGGTTCCAGAACCTTCTGGTCCACTCTAGTCACTCAGGGCCCAGGCTATGTGGAGAGTCCAGTCAGGAGTTAAGGCTATTAAGTGGGGAGGTTGTTGCACTGAGGGGGATCTAATTGTCCTTAGGGGCTACTACCGCTGTCTGTTGATGCTGCCCCCTGCGCGTTGACCTAGCCCTGCCATTGACAGCTCTGTGGGACCACTTCACTCCTTTTGTACCCTTCGTGAGAGAAATTCTGGACTGACTCTGGGGTGTGAGGGCAATCGATCTGGCAGCTGGGGGTGAGTGCTACTACCCTCATTTTTCCTCACCCTTGCCGTGCCGCCGCCTGGAGCCCTAGTTTACCTAGATTCTTGCTGCCCTGTCAAAATCGCCCAAAGCCTGCCTCTCCAGTGCGGGTGTGGAGTCTGCCGCAGACCCTGGTGTGACCTGCACTCTCCTGCGCACGCCTTACCTTTCTGCCGCTAGCCTGCCTGAAATCCCTGCAGCGGGGTTGATGGGATCCGGAGCTAGTGGTGCTTTTGTCCCCGGTCCTGGGGTGGGTCAGAGGCGTGGCGCGGGCACTGCTGAACCGCCGAGCCTCCGCTGAGGAGATTCTGGGAGGCCGGCGTTAGGGAGAGAAGCGCCGCTTCAGCGGGGTGTGAGTCAGGTGACCGGCCGAGTTGAAGCCCCGCCCCAGCGCTGACAGAGGAGAGCGCCGGAAGGTGAGCTGGAAGGAGGCCGAGGGAGGAGTCTACCTTGAGCGTGGAGTGGAGTAGCGCGGAGACAGCCGGAAAGACTGTGGCTGACGCGCTACTTGTCCCCAGGGGAGGAACCAACCTCCGTGGGCCTGTCCCTGCTGATACCGGACACAACTGCCTTCGGGGAGCCAAATGAGGGAAGGCTTGTCCCCTGAGCTGTTGGTCTACCGGAGCAAGTGACAGTGCTTCTGAACTCAAGTAAGCTGGGGCTGGTGGGAGGGAGGACGCAGCACACTGAGATCCTCGCCGGGCCTTGACATTGATCTGTCTCCCTGGCCCCATTGGAGGTAGTGAATGTTGGGCCAAGGGAAGTGAAGAGAAGAGCTACACCATAAAAGGAGTTTCCCTAGTCTACCAAGGGACTGCTACTATCCGCTACAGCCAGCCTGGAAGTAGCGCTAAGCAAGTAATAAACCTAGGGCATGTTTACTTACTGAAAGTGATGGGAAGCCATGCCTAATTAGTAGTGGGAGCCTTGGTACATTGCTGGAATTAAGAACTGCTTACCTTAAGTGGATGTATTACGCAGTCGATTTAATACTTGTTTGATTTAATGTAATGAACTGCCTTTCCTTATAGTGAATGTTGTGAGAATTCAATACATATCTGACTTATTGTTTTAGCCTGCCTTCATCACTCAAGGTATTCAACTGTTCGATTACTTATCAAAGTACCATTGCTGCATAGCTGCCACTAGAACCTGCTTCCTATCAGTTGTGTATTGAAATGAGTCATTTTTGGTAATGTATCTTTACATCTAACCTGCTTCTAGTGCTATGACAAAATAAGGCTCGCTTAAGTAATGAAATCTTATGTCATGACATGCGTTTACAAGTGCAGGTGATCCAATGGTAATGTCTGAAATGTTGATTTATTAAATTGTGATGCAACTGAAAACCCAATTGAAAGGAAAGATAACGCTTTTCTACCTTTTCTAAAAAAAAAATGGTTTGGAGTCATTTTTGGTGGAGGTGCACTGGATTGCTGTGGTGAGTGTGATGCAAGTACAACACGATTGCCTTGAAGTTAGGTCTTGTCACTCTGTGCCAGGCTACCCTTGGTGGACCGGTGACCCCGGGTCCAACAAGTTAGACGAGAAAATACCTACTTTCTAAAAGTGGTATTTTCAAACACAGAATGTTAAATTCAACTTCACTAAAAGATGTATTTTATCATTCTGAGTTCAGGCATACTAAACTCGAATTTCTACCATGTTCCCTGAGTCAGTTAGGATTATAAGATGTAATAACTGCCCATTCTGGCCTAGGTAGCCTTGCAATAGTGAAAAACGAAAATGGATGTAATTCACTATTAGGACAGACCACACAGATCAGGGCTTGTCCTACTTACAATACACCCTGCCCTTGGGCCTACCATAGGGGTGTCTGATATGAAGAAGAGGGAAGGTTTAGGGACTGGCAAGTGGGTGCACATGCCAAGTCAACATGGCAGTACCAGACTGCACACAGGCTCTGTCATGGAAGACCTGAGACACACTTCTACAGGCTGCTTCTGTGGGTGGCACAATCAGTGCTGCAAGCCCACTAGCAGCATTTGCTTTTCAAGCCCTGGGCACACTCAGTGCACTGTACTAGGGTCTGAAAAGTAAACCAAACCAGCCAAGCATGGAGTCACTAATCCATTTATCAATTTACCATGGGGAGAGCATATGCACTTTAGCACTGATCAGCAGTGGTAAAGTGCCCAGAGTCATAAAACCGACAAACACAGGTCAGAAAAAATACCAAGTACAACATGCATCATAACTATTTTTCCAAGTAATAGACAGGTTTCCAGGCACTTCAAGAAAAGGAGGTAGAGGTGAAACAGACTGCATAGTAGCTAAAAGTAGGGAAAAAAGAGAACATACCCCCGAAATTGAAGAAATTGAGGGGAGAGAGACACCAGTAAAACAATAAGGAAAAAAAAACAAGAACACATCTAGAAATACCGTTGCATACATACAAAGAACCAGGTGTGTATCAACGTGGAAGAATGTGGTTGTCTTAGGGTAGTTAACAGTAAACCAAGACTGACACACAAGGTGTGTGTGTCACCATTGTACAGATTAAAAATACAAAGGTACTTGACTGGTGTGTATGTCACCAAAAAAGTCAGTGGGAGACATACAAGTAGAGAACTGTTAAACAGAGGGTGTGCATGTCATGGACACTTACTGTAGACTTGTAGAGATACCATAGCAGCAAATGACACACCAAGTGTGTGTTTCACTGATACTTACAGAAAACCTTGAACACAGAACCTCGCATGAAAAGAAAGTAGGCACACAATCTGTGCGTGTGAAAGCAGGTGTGCAAAGGAGACTCCAACAGCTTTAAAGATGATCAGCAAATCACACACAAGGTGAGCGTGTCACCGATGTGAAGGTAGGTGTGCACTTGAGACTTCAACAGCTTTAAAGATGAACAGCAAATGACACACATGTTATACGCGTCACCAACATATACTGCAACCTACTTTAATATGAAATAAATGACTTCCTATAGCGGTGCTTTTGATAAACTTGAAATGACACACACAACGTGTGCGTGTCACGGTCAGTAGCGGTAGACTGATTTATTGCTGTGCGTGAATAACCACAAAACGCATTGGCAGAAAGGTAAACCCAACTTGCTCAAAACTTTATTGGCGTTGACACTGTGTGAAAAAAAAGAAAAATTCCATTGCTGCCTTGGTTTTGATTCGCAAATACCCAACTCAAAATGTACGCCACGCTTAAACCACTTGAAAGCAGCGAATACAAATGAAGCTTTGCCGATTTCCGACCGTCAAAATGGCCGCGATGTTGCTGGCTTGATTAACGTATACCCTACGTCGACCCACTTCAGTTAGCGGTTAAGCTGCTGCTGTAAATGATGTGAGCTGTGCTCACACACTACCTCAAAATGCTTGCCCCCAGATCCGCAATGGCTGTCTGACATGATGTCGTGATCTCGCTTCAATCCGTATTGCCACCGTAAACTTCCAAAACCGGATACTAGAAGAGGAGCGAAGAAAGACTGCGTGGATCCAGCAGTCCTCTGTCAATCGTCGCCACACAAATGTAGTAATGAGGTCGCAGGAAACGCTGGTAAGTGGAGCAGGAACGCTTTATTTATGACGAGGACTGCACAGTAGCCAGCACCGGGGAGGCACAGGAAACAACTGTCCACTATTTCAAACCACAAAGTTCTCAGGTGCTGTTGTGGAATGCACACATGCATGAACTCATGAGGAGTGAGCATTCCACAACAGAGAGAAAGACAAGGAGAGACCACTACATTGTGCAAACTCACAGGGCATAACTCTTGACAATAATCTCAAAAAGCAGAAGCACATCAGTGCCACCACTAAAGGAACAAATCAACCAAAGAATACTCTAAGAAAATGAAAACCTTTCCTCCTCCTGAAAGACTTCAAGCATGCAGTTCAATCTCTAGTGATTCCCAGATTGGACTACGGTAGCGCAACACTCTCTGACTACCCAGATCCAAACTGGCTCCTCCAGCACCTCGCTCAACTCTGCTGCTAGGCTCATCACTGGCTCAAAAGATACAACCACATCACCTCCATCTCAAATGCCTCAACTAACTCACTTACGAAGGAAGAATCCAGAAAACAATTGCCTGGATAACACATAAGGCCCTCCACTACACTACCCCTAGATATCTTGTCCAGAAGCTCGAGATCCCTTGTGGCTCTACATCATCCAGAATCTACAACACCTTACTTCTGAAAACCTCAGAGATCCCACAAGGAAAAAAAAACTACAACCAATCTTTCTCTGGCATTTCCCCAAGAATGTAGAACAAATTACCTCCTGAAGTTAGAATGGATTCCTCAATCAAATCCTTCAAAAAATCAGTCAAAGTACTTCTTCTGAGCAAATGTCTTTGCTAGTCCCCAAGACTCTATTTTCTTCAGTCGCATGCATTATTATTTATCACTGGATACCCTAATGTGTTTGTCTTATCTTCACCAACATTAGCCTTCTGCTTCTCAACACTGCCTGGTAATTGCAGTTGTCTGGCTATGATATTCTGTTTTCATTCGTTTATTCCCCCTGCTCTCTGACAATGGTTAAGATTCTAAGCTCCATTATACACCCGTCTTTACAATGGATATGTTTCCTTCATTTTCTCCTTGGGTCTAATTCTGCTAGAACTGTTACACCAGTATTTGGTCAGATTTGCAACTGAGCTTCACAATTTAAATATTTCCGATCATGATTTGTGATAATTGATGAAGCTTTTCTCTGGTTATCTCTTTTCTATCCCTTTTATCAGAAAACAGAATGCCTATCACAGTGTGTTGCTTTGGACTCAACTCTCTCATCTGAAAAGTTAGGACACTATGGTCAACCTTTAAAATGGACAGATTTCTAAATTGACCGGTTGGATATAGTATGCAAAGATCAAATCCAACTCATGTCAAGCTATATGTATAAGACTAAGTAATACATTTTGGTAGATATAGTAGCATAAAGTCCACTAACTTGATTCCTTGGCGCTGCTGGTTGGAACCCAAATGTAAATTAACATCCACCAGCATATTATTTACCTGCAATCTCTAATTAAATGTAACTAAAAAAAGGTATACTCTAATTTTGCATTGCATCATACACTTTAGTGCTGGATTAGAGCTTATACTGCAGTGAAGGGTTAGGTATTAAAACGCTTCATAACAATATTTTTTTTTAGTACCTTTAACTTGTAAATGTGATTCACCTTCACCCCTTCCTCTATTTGTGGATCTATTTCATCTTTTTTCTATAATTAGAGTGTCAAGTATACCATTTCAGGTGTTTATAAGCTGTGTGTAAGTGATAATAGGAAATTTAGTCATAAATAGAGACTGCTTACTTCACATTAATTAGTCTTCATCACACCTGAACATAATTTTTGAAATGTGTTTGAAACTATGGGTCCTTCTTAATTCCTAACTCTGTGATCATTTTAGGGTGTTAGCATGAAGACTATTGGAGTCTAATGGGGAAAATATATAAGAACAATGTGTTTTGGGCACCCCTTTGTTCTTGGCCAACACATGATGAATCACTTTGTGACAATTCATCTAACGGCACCAAAGATATACCCAGACCAAAAATTCCATTTCCTATCTTGAGAAGAATATATATGCTTGTGGGGATTTTCCACCTGAAAACAAACAAAATATAACTATCTTTCTTATCTCTCTTTCTCATTCCATGTACGAATCTATATCTATGGGGCAGATGCGTGAAATTTTTATTTTGCATTTCCTAAATAGCGATTTTGTAGGAATCGCTGTTTAGGAAATGCACAATGGTATGTGCAAAATTTGTGATTTCCTAATAGCGATTCGCTATTAGGAAATCACAAATAGGAAATGCTATTGCATTCACACCTATGGTGATTTCCTATTAGGAAATTACAATTCAGGAAATCCAAATCCAGGGTTGCCTCTGGGCTTTAGGCCCACATGGAGGCCCCCCGAAATTCATAGTACATAGGGCATATGCGCGCCTCATTTCACATTAAAAAAATGTCTTACTGGGCCAAAATTGTGATTTGGTCCATTAAGAAAAGGCAAAACCTTTCATACATTTGACCCTATAAAGCTATGGTGAAAGATAATGACAGAAAGAGAAAAGGAGGAGAGCTAATACCTAAAGAGTAACCATGTAAAATGGCCAAATGTTGCCATTGAGTGGTTTGGTGATATCATAAACCATGAGAATGAATGATGAATGATTAGTAAATGTCACCAGAACCCTAACATTACAATATTGCAACATTTGACCACATTGCAAATGTTATCCCATATATATTTTATATTATGTGTTGACTTTGAGGTAGTTATATTGAAAAGGCAGTATCTTGGAAGTGAAGCCAACAGTGAGCACTGATTGGAATTAGAATGCTTAGGCTTTGTTTACCATTAATGAATAAAAAGTTGATAAAACTATGGCCAATGTTCATGCCAGTGGATTTATTTGATTCTGCAACTTTTTTCTATACCGCATAATATTGGATTTACCAGCTTACCGGACAAATAATTAGAATGATTAGGAGATTTACAAAAAATGTTTCTAGCTCAACTGGGTGAAAATATTATGAGCAGAAAATGTGATACATAATTTGTGTTTTTCTGATGAATTATTTGATCCTCTATGCCACATAATCCTAGTATCTCTCACAATGCTAAAGCTCTGCAAAGTAGTTATAGGGCAGTCATTATGTTAATATAATGCGTATTTCACAGGCAATCATGAAATATTTCCAATATTACTTAGGTCCAGGGAACTATGTGTATTTATAATACTGAGTTTTTTAGAATACAAAAATGTGTGTGTGCGTATCTATGAGTGTATACATAGTTGTGTACGGCTGTAGGATCTATGCAAAACAAAGAGAAAGCTCTCCGTGTCAACATTAATTACAGTTACACCTTAGACATTAAAAAATCTAAAGCAAATTTGAAAAAAAGCATTTCATTAATTAGTTTCTATGAAATGGTAAATGCCACTCATCTTGTAAATTTGCATTAAACAGTGTGGATACATGGTTTCTCATTAATGAGATTCTATGAAATTGTTTTCCTATGAAATAAATGTAGCTGACAAAGACAGTGTCTGCACCGGCCCTGCAGTGGCTCACCTGCCTAATTTAAAATTCCCCACTTGTTCAACAGAGAACTTCAACCGACAGTGCTTTCACTGATGCAACAGGAAGACCAGGTTTGGCGAAACTACACAATGTGGGTTAGATTCTGTTATTGCAAACTGGTCACCATTTTTTTCTCCAAAATATAAAACCCCAATCTGATGTCCCTAATCAATGTCTTGTTTAGCTGGGAGTTTTCTCACAACACATAGGAGACATTAATGTTTTTTTTCTGACAGTGGTCAACTTGTGTTGTTGATTCCTGGCACGCAAATGTGTGGAATTCGTCATGGTTGATGGAATTAGTATTTCATGCCCCACTCTAATAGTTTGACTCTAAGACACTATGGACCTGATTTCGACTTTGGCAGACTGGTTACTACATCACAAACATTACGGAAGTTCCATCCCCCGATTACAAGTGCATAGTATCCAATGGTACTTGTAATACAGCAGACAGAATATCTATCAACTTTGCGATGGAGTAACCCATCTGCCAATCTCTAAATTAGCTATATCGACTACCAAATCTCAGCGACTGCCGACTGACCCACTGTTACGGTGTTTCTGACAGTCGAAGTGGCTTGGACTTCACCGTTAGAAGCACAATGGTTCATCCACTTCAATCTGCGGTGGAGAACCACAGGTTGGGCAGACAGGACATCTGAATCTTTTTCGTGAATGTCTTGCTATTGTCCATCACTGAAGAAGACCTTAAGACAGAACTCTGTTGTTTGCTCAGGATGCAACTTCGGTGCCTGGTCTGATTGTTCTTCTGTGTGTGTTATGTTATTTTTTACTCCTTTGCTCACACTCTGACTCTCACTTTGCCACTGTTAGTCAGAGACTCAACCATTGGCGTAAGATTCATGTAACATCCTTGTTTTTGGTTTTCAAAGGCAAATTGGCCAATTTGTTTCTATTGTACGTTGCACATATATACTATGAATGAATGAATGAGTGTTTATTTCTATCGCGCTAAGGAAACTTAGCCCCAAGGGGCATCAAGGCGCTATCAGATGGAGAGGACAGAAGCATAACCTGAGGCAGAACAAAAAAAAAAAAGTAAAAACGCTGATAGTATCAAAATTAATGAGCTGATGAGAACAGCCATGTTTTTATAAGTTTGCGAAAGATAATCAGGGAAGGTTGTCTAGCAATTTCCGGCGGAAGCGATTTCCATAATTTAGGAGCCATCAAGGAAAATGCTCTACCGCCCCATCTCGCCTTGTTAACCCTCGGAACTGTGAGCAGATTTTTTGAAGCAGATCTAAGGCATCTGCTGGGGGTATGAGATGCCAATAGGGATTTAACCCCTTCGGGCCTGATCCAAAGAACGCACTATGGGCAAAACAGAGAATTTTGAATAATATTCTCGCTTGAATCGGCAACCAGTGCAGTTCTCTTCTAGCCGCCGTCGCTGACGATCGCCTAGGCAAATTCAGAACTAGCCTGGCAGCCGCATTATGAGTTACCTGTAGTTTTTGGATCGCTTTCTTATTTATACCACCGTAGAGAGCGTTACAATAGTCGATCCTGGACAATACCAGGGCGACCGTAGATTGTTTACGCGCCTCAGGGGATAAGAAAGGGGCTATCTTCTTTAGGGCCTGAATGATGGAGCAACAGGTGCCAACCGTTTTATTGACCTGTAGATCAAATGACAGGGTAGGGTCTATAATTACGCCTAAATTCTTAGCGAATTTGGCCGGGCGAGGGCATTCGCCCAAGGAGGTAGGCCACCATTCCTCACTCCACAGATCTTGATTCCCACTAAATACCAGAACCTCGGTCTTCTCACCGCTGAGCTTGAGAAAGTTCCTTATCATCCATGATGATACTGATTCCATACAGGTCTTGAATTTTGCAGCACAGTCTTGCCCCGACTGAGTTGGTGAGACAATGATCTGTGTATCATCGGCGTTGGATAACACCTGATATCCAAATGCATTTATTATTTTGGCAAGGGGGGTCACATATATGTTAAACAGAACCGGGCTTAACGCCGAGCCCTGTGGCACTCCACATTGCACCGCCTGAGTGGGGGACATAAAGTCGCCAAGTTTCACTTTTTGCTGTCTCTGGTGCAAAAAAGAGGACAGGAGACTCAGGGCACTCCCTTCGACCCCTATCCCCCTCAGTCTGTCCACAAGAATAGAGGGGGATAGGGTATCAAAGGCTGCTGTTAGATCCAGCAAGACCAACAAAGTGGTCTGGCCATTATCCACCTGAGATCTAATATTATTTACCACGACTGTAAGGGCAGTCTCCGTGCTAAGGGCCGCGCGAAATCCATGTTGAGAGGAGTCTAAACGATTCTCCCTTTCCAAGAATGCTGTCAGGTGCCGATTTAAATGGGCTTCAAGAATTTTTGCCGGCGCTGGTAATAACGAAATCGGCCGGAAGTTTTTCAACACCTCAGGGTTCAGAGAGGCCTTCTTCAAAAGGGGTTTCACCACAGCAAGTTTCCACACTTGGGGGAAAATTCCCTCCGTGATAGCGCTGTTTAAGATTTCAAGTAGAGACGGTAGAAGAATACTTCTGCAGGCCTTTAAAATTTTCAGAGGACAAGGGTCCAAAGGGGAGCAGGATTTGGTGGCATCTAAGATGCGATTTAACTCCTCCCAATACTAGAGTGTTACTTTCTCGAAACATATAATAAATCTAAAAATCTTATTGGCCTGTGGCCTTATATTGTTCCTCATCAGAAGCTGTACCTACAAATAAAGTGCATTTGAGACCTTAGTCATAATTGAATTGGGAGATGAAGATAAATACCCAGTCTACATGTCCGTTTAAATGATTACATACATTAATATTTAAAAAAAACAGCGTTCACAATAATATCAATAACAAATATTTTAAATTGATATTTTTCCTAAACACTGATTGGCTGATGATATCTGAAACAGTTTCGGTCATTTAGGAACATTTTCATCAAATTATAATTACAATCAGTTCTCAAATATGCCACCTTCATCTTCTGAGCTGCTGGTTGCCTTGTAACAGTAATATGTGCACATCTGATTAACCATGGCAACTTGGGAAGCAGCAGCAGCAGCCCAGGTGTTATAAACTGTTCTCCTCAAGTAAGCTGGCTTAAAGGCTTAAAGGCTAATACCGTAATCTCCCGTCCAAAACGCCTATCATTTGATAAAGTGTGAAGACGCTCTAATTCTTGCCGTGAAGATTCCTTTTCTCTTCTGACATGAGCTTGAGGGATTCACAGTATTTACTATCTGTCGGCTGAAGAGCCTTTTGACAGTAAATTAAATATGACGATCATCACATTTCTCTAGGAGCCCCTGTTGGCATTATTAGTTATTTGCAATCTCTGTAGCTGGGGCGGCCTCCTCCGTCTCCCGTGCAGAGTTCACAAGGGGGTCACGAGCTGAGCTGGGCCGCTATATACTCTATTTTAATTTAAACTAAAACAGGCAGCCAACTGTGTTGTCAGTTGCCCCCTTTGTACCAAAACATATTGAAATGTGACATTGTGGAGCGGACTAATATCAGTTTTCTAAAAAAGATTTCACAACAATTTTGAATGCCACCAGGCAAAATTTAACATTATGATTTCTCTTATTCCAACTAAGTTTGCGACTTTGGCATTCTCTCAACTTTTTAAACGTTTCAACAAGTTAAAAACAAGTAAGGAGAATATTGTTGGCGAAACAGACCTTGAGAATGCGAAAACAGTGTTCTCTTTCACTGTGGTAGCTGAATGATTTAGGATATTGAATAGGTAAGTCAACAAGGTGAGATTCAACACTATTGGCTATTAAGTGTATCTAAGTGCCAGATGAGTTCTTCTAGCCCAATGCCTGCATGGTGAAGTGCCCATGCACTGTAATGGAGACACACAGAGGTAAACACAATGAAATGATGGACGGAGCACTGAAACTTTTCAGACACTCACCTCCAGTCACAGATCTGGGTTGAATCCATCATCATCATTTAGCTCGCTTTGCGACCTCAGTTCAGATCCAGCTATATGCAAATCAGTCTTGAGCCTGAACTGCCAAACCTGGTCTTCCCTGAAATGGAAACAAGCACCAAGTACCGGTTTCCGGGTAACAACCTTTATCAGCCAGGCTAGCTTGAATCCAGTGGTAAAGTGAGCAAGGCACCCAGGTCTGGGAATACCCTGTCAACTTAGGGCGAACAAAGCAAACACAAAGGACGAACAAAGCAAACATAAGGAGATGATGGACGGAGCACTGAAACTTTTCAGACACTCACCCCTAGTCACAGATCTGGGTTGAATCCATTATCATTCTTTAGCTCACTTCGCCAACCCAGTTCAAACACAGCTATATGAAAATCTGTCTTGACCCTGTGCCTCATGGGAACAGTCCAGCCAGAACTGCCAAGCCATGTCTTCCCTGGACCGGAAACAAGCATCCTGGGACCAGTTTTGGGCTTACAGCCCTCATCAGCCAGGCTAGCTTGAGTTCTGTGGCAATGTGAGCAAGGGACCCACGTCTGGGCATAACCTGTGATGAAGGGTGTTACCCAGAAACCGGTCCGAGGATGCTTGTTTCCGGTTCCGGGAAGACCTGGCTTGGCAGTTCAGGCTGGACTGTTCCCATGAGGCACAGGGTCAAGACTGATTGGCATATAGTTGGATCTGAACTGGGGTGGCGAAGTGAGCTAAAGAATGATGATGGATTCAACCCAGATCTATGACTGGGGTGAGTGTCTGAAAAGTTTCAGCGCTCCATCCATCATCTCCTTGTGTTTGTTTTGACACACCGAGGTGCATTTTTTTATGCTTGTGCGGGCTCCTGCATGTTGTCACTGACATAACATAAGAAGCTTCTTTGCAAGCATATTCCCAGATGAATCCCACAGAGACCCTGACCCTGCACTCCCAGGATACCTGAGGGAGCTTGCTGATAGGTTTTCCCTCATTCAGAGTCCCTTAAAGGTCCAAATAATCAACTCATGGTCGGGCCTGAAGGAGTTTGGTAAGTTATTGTTATTATTTGTCCCTCAGCTTCTGCTTGTCTTCTTTCCCGTCACTGCCCCCAGGACAGTTCCTGTCAGTTGGGAGTGGCCTCAGTTTGTCACTGTCCTGTTCCGAGGGAGAGTGGGGATATGGAGCTTCATATGCCTAGAAAGGGGCGGTGCCTTGGGAAATCTGAATGACAAGGAGAGTTAAAGGGCTGAGGAGCCAGCAGTTTGTATTGAGTTTGTTAAACCCAGACTAAGGAGGTGGCACCAGATACCGAGCTGGGGGTGGCCTGGAGCAACTCCACAAACCCGGTCCCCTTGGTATGTGCTGTGTCAACTAACAAGGGAATCCGAGGATCCCTTGAGACCTTTGGCGAACATTACATCATATAACAGTGGCTCCTAAAGATGTGTAATGTAGTCAAATAATAAATTTACATGTATAGAAATAAGCAGAAAATGTACTCTGTTAACAAAAATGATGGTGCAGAGGGTATAGGTGAAAAAAGGTGTTGGACGCTCTCTCAAAAGTGAAACACACAAGTGACAGTGACGATCAGAGTGTGTATTTAAAAATAATGATAGCATGGTCCATTCATCTATTTTTAAACAAAGCAGGAAGGGTCTGTATTTGGGGACTCATATATGAAAAGTGTCGCCTTGCAGCAGCAAAACAGCCATGCACCACTTTTTGTTTCACCATCCTTGCGACACCATGGATGTGCCGTATTTACACTACCGCACTCCATGTCCCAAGGATTGCAGGGATATGTTTGGAATCCTGATATATCTGGTAGCAAAAAAATGGCATATTGATGGAGTGTGTCTGGAAACAGATGCAACTTCAGCACTGTGTCATTTCATGTGGGGGGAGCCCCATGTGAAAAGGCCTGCATCACCCCTTATGCCTGCTTCAAACAGGCATAAAGATTTGACGCAGTGAGGCAGTAGAAGTGTTGCAGTGAAATTTCATAGATTTCACTGCAACACTTCTATGAGCCTTCTCTGCGCCGGAACGCTCACCCATCATACATTATACCTGTGGCAGGTATAATGTAGATATGGTTCAGTGTGCCAGGTTTTTTACGCCGCTGCAGCGTCACAAAAAGTGACACAATGGGGGCATAAGGGCCTCTTAAATAAGGCCCTTAATGTTAATGTTGTGATCGCAAAACCAATACCAGGATCATCATCAGGACTTTAGGAATATAACTGAGTCCGTTCTGTCAAGCTTTCCGCCTGCACCCACTGTGCCGTCATTTTTGTTCATTGTATAAAAACATTTTTATTTCTATACAAATAAACTCATCTTTTGATTGCATTACACATGTTTAAAGACCACTGTTATATAATGATGTTCCTTTGTTAACTGCCGGCACAACACTGAACCCCTCATCCTGTAAGGAGGATGTAAGGCTGGAGGGTGAGGGGCTGTTGCCAGACTCAGTGCTGTTGCTGTCTGAGTCCTTGCTGGCACCCCTTCCTTGGTGTGCTAGTGTTGAGGGGGGTGGACCCCACTGGAGATAGCTTTGCCCATCCATGCACTGCAAGGGACTTCCCAAGCAAAAGCTGTTGCAGCACGAAGAATGCAAGGAGAATGTAGCACCTATAGGAGTGTCTTTGGCAAAGATGGTCCTTTGTACCACAATGATAGCATGATTTGTGAGTACTGCTATTTTCTGAGTAGCATAATTTCTGATAAAGCTCACAGTTCCATCCAGCTTATCTCCCTCTGTTCTCTCAGTTTTTCCCTCTTTCTTTCCATTTCCATTTTACATAGTGCCCTATACCCAGTCTCCTTTTGTTCCCTCAATATTCACATGTTCTTCCTTCCACATTGATGGCTGTGTACCTCTTAGATTGCTGTGTACCTCTTAGATGGTGGTGTACCTCTTAGATGGCTGTGTACCTCTTGGATGGCTGTATACCTCTTAGTGTCACCCAATAAAAACTTTAGGTGGAAGCCAGTAGGCGTGGTTGAAGCCGAGTAAGCAGTCTGCAGTAGCAGTTGTAGCCGCTGCAGTCTGTGGCGGTAGCTGTACAGACCCCACCAGGACGCCCGCCAACCTGAAAGATTTAGCTAAGTCAGATTGTCACTGCTGTGCCGAGAGGGGGGCACTGTGCCACAGAGGCTGAGCGGTACTTGTGAACGTGACAACTGGTCCATTCAGTGTGAGTCCCCCAGTAGGGGGGCCTAGCCAGGGGAGGAGTGTGAGCACAGCAGAGGCAGCCAAGCTAGGTCTCGGTGCAGTTTGTTGCCCTGCTTCACTCCAAACCTGCTCCCTCCCTCGTCATCAACTAAGCAGGTTCCTTCTGCAAGGAGCAGCTCCTGAATTCACTGTGAAAAGTACCTTGGCAATCAAGGAGGATTACTCTGAGCAGTTGCTGGAATTCCTGTGCTAGTATTTCAGCAAGACTTTCAACTGCTAAAGCTCATGAGGGAGTGCCTTTGTTGACCAAGACGGGTTGCGGAGTTGTCCCGCCAGGAATCTTCTAGGCCCTTGATAAGGCGCCCTGTCTCCAGTCTGCTTTTTCCTGGCTTTTCTTGCTTGATCTTGCTTGCCCTGAATTTATAAGATCTCGGCCTGCTGCTCTCCTACTCCCTTTGCAGTATTTTATTCTATCTGTGGGATGTGCCTGGGGTTGTTTTGATCTATGTAATAAAGTCGCCTTTGAAACTGATCACCGCCAGCTTTTGTTGGCGCTTTTTTCTGCTATGTTCTGCCTCTGAAATCTTTTAAATCTGAAAAGCTCTTCTTAGGCTAGGGGCATTGGAGGTGCATAGCACCCCTTCTGAGGGTAAAGCGGGCGTCAAGCAGAAGCAGCCCAGCCAGGACCTTAGTGCAGCTTACTCTAAGCTGGATGCTACCCCACCCATTGGCCAGGGTGTCGTATGCAGCCTATAATTTTGCAGCTATTAGACTACCAAGTCCAAGCCAGGAAATCAGAAAATTGGACATAAATCTAAAGTAACCATGCACTCCTGCAAGACACGGGTAGCAACCACAACCAAAAGATGTAAACAGAGGTGCCGCATAACACACCTAAAAAGAACAGTGGCGCTTTCGAGCACATGACGCATGCAACAGACATTCTCCAACAGGATGTGGGGCTTCATTTTTCATCTCTAGTGCCAGCAGGGCAGTCTCAAGACCTAAGGGCTAACAAATGGAACACATTTGCTTTTTTAAAAGACCCAATGGATGCTCTGTTATAGCATAATAAAGACACACAAGGTCTGCAAATGCTCATAGAGCCACACATGCCCAGTAAATTCTATACAAAGCCGGTAGGGAATCATGAAAGTTCTGGGCCACAAAATTCAGTTAAGACAAGGAGAAAGGTTCCTTTTGACTGGGAGAATTTGGCAAAAAGGAGCCTAGAAGCAAGGGAAAAGAACCCAATCCAGTCTATGGTACCAAAGGATAAGGAAGAATATATCCAAACTGTTACATCCTGATAAGGAAATCCAGAAGACTTGGATAGGTTATAGATGATAAGTTTATTCTTCTTAGATGGTTAGATAGGTTTTCCAGTATATATGTTATCAAAGCCCCACCAGGAGCATCCTCTCTGCTGCTCAGCCCAGGATCCAACTGACAGTCCACTCACAGCATACCAAACATTCCAATGACATCACATTCACACTAACATTCCACTCACACTGGCTGAACAGCAGAGGCAGAGAAACAGGGAAGATGCAAGGTAAAAACCTTAGATATAACACACCTTCCCTCTTTATAAAATGAACAAAGAGAAAGCAAATGTAAATAGCAACATTGCAATAACATCACTGTATAATCAATACCAATTGCAGTAGAAAGATTGCAAATGCCCATAAGTATGAAAAACATACTAAAAATAAGCAAGGTGAAATGTGACGTAAAAATAAGCAATGAAGGAAATCATGTAATAAAGTTTAAAGTGAGAACAGTATTGCAAATAATACAGCATGAAAGTAATACAAAAATAGAACAGACACACATCTTCTTCCTTAGCAGAGAAAATTGAAGTAAGAAGTTTCAAAAGGAATGAAAAAGTAAAAGAACGGAAAGCAAACTGAGAAAATTACATAAGCAAGAAGTAATAATACCACGAAAACTAACAAGAAGTAGAGCACGAGTGTGACCACCACAACTACACCAACTGGCCAGGCTAGTGAGAAGTATGGAACCACTGAACACATCAACAGGAAGAAGGAAAGAAAGAAAGAAATGAAAGTAAAGAAAACAGGTGACGTACACCTAACACATCAACCAAAAAGGAAGACATGTAGAAAAGGTCTGCGATCTGCGTAAACTGTACCACACCGAAGATAAGAGTACAGTCACACCTAAAATTAGACCACAAGTGAAAAATTTCAGGGAAAGTGCGGTCTGGGAAACTGAACTAGACAGTAAAGAAAATTCAGTAACACCTTAAATTAGACCACATAAGTAAATCTGCGTTCAAAATAATAATTAAACAGTAAATATCAAGTATTCAAGTCAGGAATCAGAGGAACAAAATTGCTCCAGGAAAATGCGATCTGGGTAATCAGAACTACATATCAAAGAAGTTCATTCAAGCCTCAAGTTAGACCACATATGAAATTGCAGGAAAAATACGATCTGGGTAGACTGAACTATACTGCAAAGAAATTCAGTCACGCCTCAAGTGTTTGAAAACCTGCGCACTAAATGGAAAATGCATTGTAAATGTCATCATGAAAATATCAGAGGTACAAGAAAATTATTACAGGAAAAGTGCGATCTGTGTGAACTGAACTACACAGTAAAGATGATTCAGATACGTCTCAAATTAGACCACATACAAAACTTGTACACAATATAATAAGGGCATTATAAATAAATTATGTACAGAACATAGGAAAGAGCAGATGTAGAAAACTGGCATGCCCAGCAAAGATTCATTAATAAATGCATCAGAATAAAATGGTAAAATTATCGTAAAATTGAGCATTAACACTTGTAACATTAAAGAAATGTAAGAATGAAAAAGCAAATGTAACTGGAAAGAAAATGCAAATAGAGAAAATAAACAGGTTGCAAGTGTACCCAGTATGACTTGAATATCAACGCTCAAGGTGAAGTAATCAGGAAAAGTGAAAAGTGTCTCTAGTCCAAGGGTAATAAGGTTGTATAGAAATGTATAATAATAATCATGCTTCAAAATATTTCACAACCTGGCTCCAAGGAGATTAAAATTGAAAGTTACATTTTTGAAGAAGGTGTGCGTGTCACCGCGCTGAAAGTACTTACAGTATATAAATTGAAATTCTGACGGTAAAGGTTTACTTCTTGTGCTGCCATAGTTGGTCCGATTAAGAATTTTCTGTAAGTAATGAAACTAATGTAAATTAAGAATGAACTTTAACAAATGCGTAGCGTGGATGGCAATGACAGAAATTGAAGTGTAAACTAGCCGTCGCAAGATGGCGTCACGTAGGGGACGCAATGCTGAGTGGTTGCAGGCACGTCTTGGCAGTTCATCAAAGAGGCAGCAGGGCGCTGCGCGAGGAGAATACAGTGTTCGCGCAGCTTCCAACGGACGTTGAAAGAGGTCGTGCTGCTAGCAACAGACGTTGTAAGTAGATGACCGTTTATTCAATATTCATGGCGTAGATACGAAATGTAAAAGGCAAGGTTCATTGTATCTGAGTACACCAAAATTGCATCCACGGTGATGTTGCACATAAAACATGAGAGTTCATTAATATGCTAAAGGCAGTTTTTAAAAGCAGAAGCAGGTTTCATGCGCAAGACGTGAAAACAGAAAAGGTTTTAAGTCTCAATCTAAACGACATGGCATAAGTAGCACAAAGAGTCGCTTTCGAACACTCTGCCTGTTTGTTAGAAAACATCGTAAGATAACCACTGCCAGTTACATAATGAGTTGCTGAAAAGCTGCAGAGACGAAGATGCACTTACTAGTTTGACTCCTGACACATAGTAGAAATCAGAAGGAGTCAGCAGCAAATTCCAACAGTTATTGAACACCGCATAGTAACACTTGCGTGATGAAGCAGTTGGTACACTAGTTCAGATGAAACATTTGCTCAGTAATTGGTTCTTAGATGCGGTGTCAGTCTTTGTAGATATTGCTAAAGTACACTTCAAAAGCAGTATAGTGTCAATATAAAGGCAGTAGAAGTCTTAGGTATAATTAGTCAGGTAGGAGGAAACAGCAGCAAAGTGTATGACAGCTGTAAAATTATGAAGTTTATATTCTGTTAATGGTAGCAGGAGTCAGGCAGAAAGAATCTGGTAGTAGGAAACTTATGTCTAGTTTGAAGCAGGTAGTATTATTTGTATTGAAGGAGCAGGTTGGAGTAAAATGTACGCCTTGTCCGTGGGCTGTCCGGTGAAATATGGACACTGGTGGGGCGGGAGGGCGTAATATCCTTAAGTAGGTTCGTATTGAGTAATTGTGATTAAAAGTACCTTTAAGAAGCTTGAAGAAGGTCCTCACGCGTAGTTTTGATTCCACCTCGTCACCAAATTTATGTTACATCCTGATAAGGAAATCCAGAAGACTTGGATAGGTTATAGATGATAAATTTATTCTTAGATGGTTAGATAGGTTTTCCAGTATATATGTAATCAAAGCTCCACCAGGAGCATCCTCTCTGCTGCTCAGCCCAGGATCCAACTGACTGTCCACTCACAGCATAACAAACATTCCAATGACATCACATTCACACTAACATTCCACTCACACTGGCTGAACAGCATTGGCAGAAAAACAGGGACGATGCAAGGTAAAAACCTTAGATATAACACAAACTCACCTAAAAGTACAGCCCACCAATGGTTCTACGGATACAAATGAATCACCAGGTAAAAGGAAGAGTGTTCAGGTCATTACAGAGGTACATTATCTTTCATCTAGTGACCAGATGACTCTGTCTTTAGACAACCTGAAAATTATGAGCCCGACATAGTGAAAATAGTGTAGCTTACAGCTGTGTCAACGTTTTAAAAAAAACAGTACCTCGACCCTGGTTAAAAAGCATATCACCTGCCTTGTAATGGTGATGAGATCATTCCTTCAGCCCAGGTTGAGATGATGGAATCAGTAGGTCTAAGGAGGCTTTCAGTTGGTACACACTTAGCAGCAAGTCCTGATATTTCTCTCCATAACTGCAGTTCAGACATTCTTAAACGCCCCATGCTCTGACTGGAAGGAGAGAAGTAATACCTGGGACATTCTGCTCTGCTCATTACAATCTATAGAACTTGCTCTAACATACCAATCAAGCAGGTTAGACCTGCAGGTGGCTTACCTTGATACTATGGCTGCTTACGTTACGGCTATTGACTCAAATATTTGAGCTTTCCATTTATTCATACAGCTCAAGTCGATGCAGCACAATCAGTTTCATCTTGCGTATATAGTCTCATTCTTGATAAGCTGGCAAATCTACCGGACATACTAGGTTTGGTTTTAACAGAAATAAAACTACAGATGAAGATTGATCTCCCATCTGACCAAACTATCACCTCTTTCAGGGCTCTAAAGCAGTTCTCAAACCAACAACTCAATGCTAGCCAAACTTCAGCAATTGGCCAGACAATTATGGCAAACACCAAAAACAGCCCACCAATAATGGGGGAAGCAAGGGATGTTGTTGTCCAACAGAGCATTAGTAATGCTACTCAGCAGAGTAGTACAACTTTACAGACTCCTTGTAGTTTGCCTGCATCTGGTCTTGGGCAAAGCACAACTAAAGAACACTTCACCAGATCAATTACTTATGCTCAAGCCCTTCCTAGCATACATGCCCGAAGCCCTGACCCATCAATAGAACATTCCGCTGGTAAGATACAATCGTCTAAAAGGCAGAATAAGAGGATCAGAAAATCTTGTAATAAACAAACAGTTAAAGGCCTCTCAACAGTGCATGTTGGACAAGTCTACTCCATCTTTAGACTACCCCTTAAACCCCAAGAAGCAGACAATGTCTTAAGAAAAGAAAAGGGGTTGTCTAAGGAATTACATAAATAAAAAAAGCGAGGGAAAAGACAGAGATGACCAACTATTCATCTAAAATTAATACAGGCCACACAGCTGCAGACAGAAACATCCTCCGCGGAATTTAGTATGTGAGGAGGGTACAAGAGAGGGATCCTGCTCAGTAAATAACCTAGCAATAAGTGAAACAACTGAAGTTAATCTGCAAACAGCATGTTCAATCAACCCTATCAGATCAACTTCCACTTTCTGTGGTGGCAACGGGGCCCATAAACATCCCTTGAACAAACAATGGAGAAGGACAAGTGTCTAATCAGCTGTTAAGTTATCCAACATTGGGCCCTTCCATGCATTATCAGTCATGATGTAAGAACTATCCCGCAGTTTACCATGAGAAAGCAATTGCTTATAAATCTTAGTTTGCTGCGTAACTATCCCACTGATGGTGATCCTTATTAAATCTTTTCAAGATGTGCATGGAATATAGAGGGACTTTCCAGAAAAATTGAGGCTGAGCACTGTATTGCCTACATTAATACTTTCCATTTGCTGATTTTTATAGAAACTTGGGGGCATACTAGGAAGGCCGTGCGATAAATATCGCAAATTACGCTTAGCGCATATTTTTTTGCTGTCTATTGCTGGATGCTATCGTGGAGATAGCGCGTTATTACCAACATTTATCTCCCATGTGATAAAAGATCCAGCGATAGCGGCGAAATCCACCAAAAACACAAGTAAAAGAGCGATAAAACTTTTATCCCTAACGTAAAGCTTGCTAATAGGCAGGGGAGGATTCATCCTTGGAATCCACCTCCCATTGAGGATAGTGGCTTAGTCAGGATTTTAGCAGGTGTAAAAATTCCTGCGATAACCCCGTTTAGCGCGACTTTTGTCATCGTTAACTGGGGCCTGGGCCTCATTGCTAATAGGCGTTAGGTCTGTTAGCGGCTGTTTCCATGGTCTTTTGGTCAGGAATGCCTACTTTGCATGTCATTAGCAATTAATATTGCTGCCATGCAAAGCGGCCCCAAAAACGGTTGCCTTCACCAGAAAGCTGTCACTAACAGCTGTTAGCGACAGCTTGCTGATAGGGCGATTAAAATATTGCCGCTAAAGCGGCAAAGACGCCCTTGCTAATATGCCCCTTGGTCCCTAGAGGCTTCAGACCTTCTGTCATTCTTGGGCTACAGCAAACCAGCAATGAAAACTCATATGCTGGGCTGCCGTGCTGGGGGTGCAGCTGTCTATACACAGTGACTGAACGTAATGCAAAAATAGTTGAGATCAACATCAACTATCCTAACTTGCAAGTGGTAAAACTCTTGAATTGCCTGCCTTTTAGTGATCTTCCCCTGCTGATTATATACACCCCTTGCCTGCTAAACAGCAAGAAGCAATCAACGTATTATTGGCCGTCATTACTGTTTGAACTATTAAGGATCCACCACTGCCCATATTAATGTCTTGAAATCTAAATATGAACCTAACGCAGGATACATCAAGGGACCAAATAGTAGATATTTTTTATCAGATCTGGCATATACCCAACTTTCAACCATCAATGAAGAAAAAGGATGCCTGGGGCAAAACCTTTTAATTGAAGGGGAGCATCTGTGCATGAGAACTATGAATGGTCACATTATCCCAGACATACCAGTTCAGTCAGTTTACCACTCTGCAACCGCCCGTTCAATAATTGACTATACTTTCGTCTCACTTACTTTATTTCAAAAGGTTATGCACTATGAACTGGGTAGCCAGGTGGAAAGCGACCATCAACCACAGAGGATTCTATTACACTTAAACTGTTCAATGCATGTTCAAGTCCAGTCTGAGATAGACATAATCTCTACTACTAATTATAGAAACCTTTTATTGGACAACGGATTCTATTGAAAGGGCGGAACTTAACTTCAGGGGTAAATGGGAATATGTATGTGAGGCAATTACTGACCCACTGGATCAGTGAGCCCAACTCTCAGAGCGACTTCTGGAATATCAAGATCATCCCAAAGGGTACCATACACCTTGGGTGCAGTGTTGTTCTGGGCCAAAAGGGCTTAGATTTAAATCATAGCATCCAAAAAGAAGCTGACTCTTGCTCCACAGCTACTTCAAAACAGTCCAAATTTGACATTATGGAGTGGCACCCACCAAAAGTTGAGATCTCTTTATGGAAAAACCACATGGGAAGCATCAAAATCTCTTGTATGCAAGCCCTCCTTGCTTTTCATAAGGCTTTGAAGACCTTGCTTTTTTCCTGTAATGCCTCCTTTTAGGGCTGGGACCATACAATTCTTTTCCTCCCAAAGTAGACTAACTACATTAGTGCCTTGACACTTTCGGGCATTTGTTCACGCTCTTCAAATTGAAAAATCAAATCAAGGCTGGGTAAAGGTTCATTGATCTCAAAGAATATTCCCATGAGCAACTTCCTTAAATAAGGAACCATTTTGGCTTCTATCTTTTCAACCTGTATCTGGTAGACCTGACAATGGTGTTCTGTAGTATCAATTATTATTCTCCTTTGGTGTCTGGATTTTGTGCTTCTCACATGCTGTAAGCAAACAATAATGTTTTGCTCAGTTACATAAAAGTCGGCCTACAGTGTTTAATTACTGCAATGGCCCAGTATGCAATAAATCATGGGCTATGGGTCAGTCTCTCAAAAACAAACACAATGGTAGTAAAATCTCGAGAAGACGTCCAATGCCAATATTTTATCTAGATGGCTCAGCCTTGGAGTCCATGGTGGAATATCCTTAACTAGGCATAATTTTTGATTGAAGTGGAACTTTCATCAAGCAGTGCAGTGTGATACTAAGGAAAAATAATATTTTAACCTCCGCCTTCTACTCCCTAAGGAACTCTATAAAAAGAATGTCTCCAGAGCCACTTTTACAAATTATGGCAGTTAAATATGCGCCCTCTCTTACGTATGGTATAGAAGCACTAACGGGAAGTGCTGATAAATGTATTCACAAAGCTGCAACAGGGACATATCGCTGCTTGTTTAACCTTCCCAGTCACTCCTCTCAAGCTCAAATACCTCTAGAGTTTGGGCTCCGGAGTCAGGTTGTAAACAGTCAGGGTGTGTTACTGAAAGATTGCTAGAAGTAAAAGAATGAACTTAGACCTAGCTTAAGTAGTTTTGTGTGGATGGCTATAAGGGATCCAAGGAACATCGAGGCTCATGACTGTTTAAACTTGACACTAACCACCTTTAACGTAAAGGAACTTTGGGTCTTAACCCTTTCACAACAAGGGGCGTATCACCAAGAGGGGGCAATAATTATCGCTAAGAACTCTTAGTGCTATGATAATTATCGCCACCCAACTCTGAATTTTATCGCGGATATAGTGTGCTATCAGTAACGCTTATCTCCACAGCGATAACATTCAGAGTGTAAGCTGCCTAGCCGTGTGATTATCGCTGGAAATCCAGCGATAATCACACAACTTTTGGCGATAGCTTGCTGATATGGCCTCACATACTTAGCCATGATATCCACCTTCCATAGGATATCACGGCTAAGTCAGTTTCAAGGCAGGGGTAAGGAAAGTAGCGATAACAGAGGTTATCGCTACTTTTCTTGTCGCTATGCTGCTTTCCGTGAGGCTTGATATTAGGAGAAATGTCGCTTAGCGACATTTCTCCCGTTATCCTGGGGAGGAACGCCCACTTTGCATCTCATTAGAGATGCAAAGCTGGGCGTTGAGGGAAAGGGCGAAGAAGCATGGATTCACGCGTTAGCGTGTCCTTGCTAATAGGGCGCTAGAATTATCGCTGCTTTTCGGCCGAAAAACGGCCGCAAAAGCAGTAATAATGTTTTAACGCCCCCTTGTTGATATGCCCCCAAGTCTTTTATAGATTATAATCTCAACTGTGAAAAAGATCTCATTTCATCTCTCATCTCTAGAAGATAAAACAGTACTATCTAAAAGATCTCGTGCTTGGATGGTAATAGGCTCATTCGGTCTCCTAAAGCCGCAACCATAATTAGGGGATCTGTTCGGGCTAAAACATTAGCTCAGACTGCTCAGACTGCTGAACCTGCGATTGGAAGATTTACAAACCTGTTATAATTCTCACGCCTGGAGACGATTCACTACTGAGATAACTTGCTGACTTTGCAATTATACAAAGGAGGACATTTGTCATATTGTTTGTACTTGGAAAGAAAAGTTCTGCTGAGACAGTTCTTAATAGGAATAGCATAGGAGCGATGTTCTGGGGAATATTTCTTAAATGTATATGTGTAGCTGACGCTAAATTGGCTGAGATCAAAATATAAAGTAGTGCTCAATAATTATTGTTAGCTGTTTACTATTCCCGACTTTGTACTTATGTTAGGAGGAAATGATATTAAGCCAATGCACTATAGCACTTTTATACCAGAGTATTTTGTATTAGTAAATGTATTTACGTTACTAGGAAATTATATTAGGCCAGCACTCTTAAACACTTTATCTAAGAATATTTGTATCACTAAACCTAATGTGTTCTCTTGGCTAGTATTCCTTGTGGAAGGAAATGGCATTGAATCAAAGCACTAAGCACCTCTGCATTTTTAAAAGAAATGATGCTTTAGTCTCTGCCTCTGATTCCTTCCTCTTGAAGGTATTTGCTGGGTGTAGCCTTCCGAGTTCTTCACCCTTGGAAAGAGTGATTCTGCATGTTTCGAGGTCTAAAAGTGAAAAACCTGGAATAAGGGAGCTCCATACCAATTTTATTCTCAGAGTGCCCTTGTCATAGTTAAAAAGCAGTGTGTTAACAATTGAAAAAGTCAAATGTTAAGCGGTGGATAAGGTCGACATGTTTCTGCCCTCACAGGAATCTAACAGTATGGGGGCATTCCTCAGGACCAAATGAGCAATTAATATATAAAGCTGCTGCTAAATGTCAAAGAGTGAAAACAAAACAGTGATGAATGTCAAATTAAACAATTCATATACTTCACCGATAATATCCAATTCGACAGCAGTGGAACAGATTATCGGTTACCCACAACAGTTGGGTGTCACCCTCACCTCTACCTGGTAACTACTCAGGGAAGGGGGCCCCCTCTGTCCGTCGGTACCCCGGTGCGGTCTTTGAGTAGTGACCTCCGGTTAACACACTGCTTTTTAACTATGACAAGGGCACTCTGAGAATAAAATTGGTATGGAGCTCCCTTAGTCATTTTTAACACACTTTTTTCATATTATTTAGCGCTGCACCTTTTCTTTCTTTTTAGAAACCCTCTTCACCTGGCAAGAATATATGCCTATGGGTTCTATGTTGTACTCTGCGGAGTCATCAGCCATCCTCTACAATTTCCAAGACTGAATCCCGAGCGAGAGGAGGCCAGACCCAAATGATGATACCTCACAAATTGTGAATGATGGGTTTTGGCAATGAAGTTTTCTCCTCTACTTATGAGTTGGCTGTTGTCTTAACCTGTTGACATATTTTCATCCCAGCTTGTCCCTACCTCTGCTCATTTTTTACCTGCCTTATTAGACCCAAGGTGTTTGTGGTATTTGACTGTTTATATAGGGGACATTTTCCCTTAGACCCTCCTTAATGTCTTGTGTTTCTACCCAGCAAAACTTACGCAGGGTTCAAGTGCTGAATTTCAGCACCAGTTGGAGACCATAAACTCCTGTTTGCACCCAAAATAGGATTGCCAAAACAATATTACTGTGGACTTTACTCTCCAAAGTGGCTGATTTCAATTTGACTGCAGCCAAAGTCTAGCGAAGGTGAACCGTTTGCATTACACTGGCATGTGTGTCAATATACTCCTCTTATATGAGGTCTGTGTGGCAACTTCAGAGGAAACAAACAATAAGTAAGCCACTAATTAGCAATTACCGTGGTTGGGCTAAAGTCCGATTTCCATTTAAGGTGGATGGGTGATTTTCTGCTGCTGCACCTGTGTGACTGTACCAGGCCCCGGTATGAGCAGTGATTCGAGTTCTTAATTTGTGCTGGTGGTTGCAAGAGTGGTCACCATCAAATAAGAAAATAGTGACAAAGTTAGAACACTGGAATTCAAATGAACCTGCAAGATTGAGGTAAATACACTGAAAGGTGAAGAGGTAGAAGAAAGAGGCAACATTGAAACCAAAACTATGTAGCCTTGGCATCCAGCAATCTGCATTTGGTTTCAAGGTGTGGTGGCTCCTAAAAAACTGTGGACTCCTGTACTTGTTTTTTCCCAAATTAATTGCCGAGTGATTCCGAGTGATGTCACCTGCAAGAATGCTGGCTTCACAGACAGAACATCCACAGAGGAACAGAACGGTGCGAGCATTAATGAAACCATGCGGCCGACATTATGCACAAAGTCTTTTCAGAACTTGGCTGCGCATTTAATGCGCGTCAAAAGGATGTTGAGGGAAATCACTGACATGTTTCCAAACACATGTTGTCAATTCCGAAAACTGAGGTGAGAAGTGTCAGTAAGTGTTTTTACCAGTGGATGGCGGTTGACATAAATCTCTACAAAGACCAGTTTGTAATTGCTGCACTGTTTGGCATTCCAGGGGTATGGGATTTCTTTGAAGGACACAGGTGCCAAAGTCAACTGCATCCAACCGTTGGCTCTAATTGGGCCTTTTGGGAGCAGTGGGCGGGCGGCGCTGTTAGATCGTTCGCGGACGGCTGTACAAAGATAGGGGGAATTGGGCGGTTCATTAGGGTCTGGTAATATTCAGCGAAACAGCTGCGGATTCTGTTTCGTTGAAAAGGGAAATTGTGAACATGACACTGTGAAATGATACGTCTGTTGGGAAAACTAAGAAGTCATCGATGCGATTTCTTGGTTTAGCAAACCTAATATAAATATTTTTTACATAATGTAAAAAAAGGGAGGGCAAGGTAAACCTCTAGCTGTAGTTTAGATTCCACGGGGGATTCTTTTATTTATTTTCCGTAATATACTCTGTAGTACTTTTACATATACAGATGGCAAAGAATTAAACATTAATATAGAATTTTCGTAATCTCGGTCTCGGGGGCCGGTCCCATAGCAATGATTAAATGGACATGCGTTGAAGCTGTCATCTCTTACCATCTTGTTATAGAAAAGGTCATGATGTATGAGGTGTGAGCGCGTAAGGCCTGTGAAAGGCGATACAGAAAACTGCTTTTCATTAAAGAAGGAAATCGAATATGCTGTGCCTGCAGGGATAAAACACACTGAACAACATTTAAATGTGACACAATTTCGTGACAAGAAAAATCTCATGTAACATGCTCTGCTACTGGGACCCATCCAGATGACCTGCAGCTGTGCTGGTGACAGTAATTTTGAACCCAAAAAACCAATTCATCAATTATAGTTAGCATCACTAACTATAACTTGCGACCCTCATTTGCTGCTAATGATCTCATATATGACACCACTCATGAAATGTTCTATGACATAATTTATGACATCACTGATGACATCTCAAATAACCTAATTGGTGGCATTCCTGGCGACATCATTCAAGCTTTGTTTTCTCGCATATTGCTCTATAATTTAGTATGGCATTAGAGGCCCAAAACTGTGCAGGAGAAGATCATGGCATCATTACTACCAACACAGAACCAACTCCTTTAGGTGTTGAAAACAATCTTTATGTGCAACATTGACCCTATAGCATACACTTTAAAAGGTAGCATAGTTCATGTTTATAATTAGCCACAGATATATGGGAAATCTTCACTGAGTACAGTGTTTAGTCTGTATACAACTGTTCAGAGAAAGCCAAAATAGTGAATGCCAATTCCAGAACAAATGCCCTGCTATGGACAGCTTTTATTTGTGTCAACCCCCATACACACACTGAGCTACACTGAGAAATTAAGTTGATATCAGTACATAACTGAGTACTGTAAACAGAGTTTACTCTATGACGAGAGTTCATTCTATACCACACAGTTTGCAAACACTGAAACTCTCATAAGAAATACATTACAGGGTATTCAAAAGAATCTACTAAGACAGCGTACATTCTATGCAACAGCTGTCAAAAAAGATACTATTTGCTAAAAATATCCAAGGTCTGAAGGTGCTAAAGATCATACTACATGGACTCTTCATACAGTGGTGAAAACTTTCCAGGTAGCCGATCCGAAGCAAAACAAGCTCACATACATAGGTTAGCACAGGCACATAGGCTAGTACATGGTGAATACACTCTTCTGTGTTAAGTATACATTAATATGCTGACACAGGTCTCTTAAATCAAGGCTGCTTCCAAAAGTTAGTAGCTACTATGTAGAATCTTTCTCCTGTTGGAAACTTTTTCTGCAAAACCTAAAAGTTGTGTGGAGCATAGTGAATATGAGTGAACTGTCACTTGCACACAGAGTAACTCTTGAATGCAAATATTTATAATGTGTTCAATACCACTACACAGCTATGGAGCATTAGTAGCACATGCGTTTTGTCAACACTTACACCCACTAGCTGAACCCAAGCTCTACAAAACTACATAGAAAAGTAATATAGTAGTTACCTGCCATTATGTAAACTTTAAAACAAACTAGTACACTCATTTCATGATGTCATCAGCGATGCCATAAATGATATCAGAGAACATGTCATGAGTTATGTCATATGTGAGGTCATAAGCAGTGCATGGTGGGGGTGCAACTAATAGCACTGCTAACTATAACTGGTGAATTTCTGTGTTTTCTTTAGTGCAAAACTTTAATGTTGTCCCTGACAATTATTCCAACTATAACAATACTTTAAAATTTGTTTTTTCAGTGAATTTCTAAAGTTAAAAAAACAGATGATTTTATCACTCCCACTGTAAAGTTACTTTAGCCTTTGTTTTTTTCAGTGACTTTCTAGTTTTTTTTGAAAAAGTAAAGATATATTTAATGACTCTATGTAAATTCAAAATCCCACCACTTACGGTCTTCAGCCCTGCATGGCAGGGGACTGGTAGTTCTGAATCGCTTAGCTGAAAGTTGGAAAGATTGATGACAGATTGTGATGCCATGCCATCATCAGGCGCCCTCATTTGCGATTCCATTTTCTCTTGACATTTGACTTTTTGTTGTTGTTTGGCTTGCCGCTTGTTATGGCATTGCCTTCTTTCCCGGCGTTGCTGGTTGTTTCTTTGGCACCTTTCATGCTGGTACCCCGGGGTCGTAAGGTGGATCTGCGCTCCTGGCGCAAGCAGTCCACCTCTTGTGCTAGGGAGAACCTGGTAAACCCCAACCCTATTGTTTGTCGTGATGATTCATTGTCCGATTCGCTTTCTGGTATAGAGTTGAGATCAGACAAGGATGAAACCGATTGCACAGGAGCAATGTTATTAGGTTCAATACTGGTTGTTTGAATTGGCTTTTTGGAAGCTTTAATGGCATCAAACTTTTTGGCAAAGCGAAGACTTGCCCTTGTCGGTAGTCGTTCTTGTCCCTTTGGATTTTATATGCCTTTCGTTTTTTAATAATTTCTTCTTCCTTATGTAATCTGGTTAACATTTCATATCAGTAGTTCTTGGGGTTTCAATTTGGCAGATTGCATTGTTTAAGTCATCAATTTTTACTTGTAGGGCTGCTCGGTCACTGTCCACATATTTAACCAAGATCCTTACCAATTTGCGTGACGACTCAAGATTACATTCTGTCAAATCCATAAGCATGTTTGGGTCAGTGTTTTCATAGCTGGGGGCTAGCATCATCCGCAGACCACGGGGAATGTGTCCGACCTCCATGTAGTGGGATAAAGAGCGGTGCTCTCACCATTTGGATTGTTCTGCCCGCATCAATTTCTCAAGCCTTTTGAACATATCGCGGACTTTTCAACTATTGGCTTGTGCAGTCGTCGCTTGCACTACATATGATAAGTCGCCGGCCGGCGAGTCATCAAAAAACCTCTTTACCAGCCTTCTCTCTGCTCCTCAAAGCGTTGGCGGACATTTTTGTAAAATGTAACAGGTAATAACAATTTAGGAAACAACGCACCAGATAAATGCCGGTGTCTGTATCCCGCACACTCCTTCACCGGACTTGTTGAACAATCTCCTACCTCCTGCGGGATGCCTGCCATCGCTCGAGTCATCCGACTCATGTTCCGTCACTCCTGTCGTGGGTTGGAGAAAATAGCGTTGTCCGGGGGCTACCAAAGCTGGTCCTGACAGAACCACAAGTCCTTTTCCAGCTGCCCGAAAAAACTGCTTCTTGCTGCCCGGCCCAAGACGAAGGAGGGGTCTGCTGATTACCGAGGAAGCAAAACTTGGTAAGATAGATGCGGGAGCCTTCGCTACTGCAATCTTTCAGTTCCAAAGATGAAAGTAGACCCAAAGTCAGTGAGAAATATTTTAGTGTATTGTGAACCCTTCGTGTCCGCCATGACGCGTTTCAGCCTCCAAGAGGCCTTGATCACATGACGCTTTAGGAGGAGTACTACAAAGTTTAAAGTGCTAGGTGCATTGACAACGTAATTGATGTACAGCACATGATCAATAGACATGGAAGAACTACTTCTGCATACTAGGCAAGTGCCTAGGTGTGATCCATTGACAACACTGGTAACAAAAAATGATAAAATTCTATAAATAATAAACAATATATCATGGATATTAAAGTATGTTGGAAAATAGCAATGATAGGATTACTTCAGGTACATTTATAAAAAATTTATAAAAATACCTAAAACACCACACTTGCCTAAAAACATAAAAAATATATAATAAAACCTCAGTAGGTGATAATTCATTGTCATAAGCAAAGGGAAAGAATGGACCAAACATAGCTTCATATAAATAGGCTAAAAACTTCTCAATAAAGCCCATTCATAATTGATAAATAAAAATACAAAGAATATCATGAATTTGATGTAAAAGGAATTATGATAAATACATAAAAACTGTGTATGGTAAACAAGTTTTCATTAGGAATTTGCCACTATAAAAACAACATAGCCTAAAGTGCCAGTGCAACACGATGAATAAATAGTAAATATATTTATATTCATGTTCACGATCCAACCAAGGCTGCCGAACAAACGACGGGTACATCGATAGAGAGAGGTGAGACCCATTTTTGTTACACAACAACTACAAAAGAATTTGGAGCACTCAAATGGTCATTTTAACTGACGGAATTTGCAGAAGCGTTTCGCCGTTATGCCTTCTTCCATGCAGTCACATCATTAAAAAGCAAGCACAGAGTTGGTTTGTTTAAAGCCTCCATCGGTTGTTCCTATTTGTTGGGTTCTGACCAATGGGCAAGCGGCAATGTTAATATTGACTTTACTATGACCCACGTATGTGAGTATGGCTGCAGTGGCAACAACCATGAATGTATTTTTAAATTCGACCTCAATGTCCAATGAGTATGTTGTTTTCCAATGAACAGGGGAATGCCGTTTGTAGCTCTCACATTGGGATTTTCACCAACTTTTATCGCTGATAATGCAGTTGTACCCACTCTTAAAGGAATTGGTCTCATGTGTGGGCTGCCCCAGGGGCTTTTGAGGCTCAGGGATGAGTAGTAAGTAGTAAGTAGTAATTTTATTTGCACAGGTAATTAAAACCAATGCAGTGCGATACAAAATATGAATTAAGAAAGAACGCAATATAAAATCACATATGTTTAAAACCATCATAGTATAAACATTGATGTTCTGTTCGTCATAGTTATAAAATCGTATTAGCCTTTCATTTATCACACAGTATTTGGACAGTAGGCATAGTTTGTATTATAAAACATGTTAGGATCAGGTCGGTTCAAGATTCTAGACCTGGCATTTTTTTCTCCACAGCCTTTAAAAATTTTGCAAGGCTGCAGCTCAGTTGAGGGTCCTGAGATGTGAAACAGGTAAGTACTGCACTCCTTCGTGTACCTATCCCAAATCAAATAAAATGCTGTTTCAAAAGAAGTTTCCTCTCCGCTTGCATTTTCTCGCAAGAGCATAGCAGGTGAATCATATCTTCTTGCGTGTAACCACATTGCCGGCATGGCAAACCTGCTTTCTTTTTTAACCAGTGTTGGAAATGCTGAGTGCAGGGCAGCAACCCTAGTCTGTATCTTAAGAAGCACATTTTGGTCTTTTTTGCAAAGCCCAGGCCAAAATAGTTCTGAGGAGCTTTTGCCGAATATGAGTTCAAAATCATCCAAGCGTACGTTCTTTTTGAGAAATCTGTTTTGTCTTGTACCCACGACTGGTGTTTGATAGATTTCTTTACCAATTTGTTGAAAGTTTTGTGATCTGAGGAGGAAGCCCAAAGCTGTTCCAGCCCGGTATTTGCAAGGCTCTTTGCTAGATATTTAGCTGCAGGCGATGTCGGAGACTGCTCTATCTCCCTCCACAGATATTCGTTCAGTGTTCCTTGTGCAGATTTCCTCACTTTGTCCCATACACAGATATAAGCCCCCTGACGTGCTAGGAGCTGTGTTGGATGCCAAACTCCAGCCTAATCTGTGGTGGGGAGGTCCGCTTAGGAAGGCTAAAGATAATTCTATATGCGGCTATGATTGTGCTATCAAGTATTGTTGCATCTCTGCCTCGTAGGACCTCGCTTCCATAAGTGATTGTAGGCAGTAATTTGGCTCGATTAACTTGTACCAAAGGTGCTAATGATGGGCCAGATAGCTTATTATTCAATGTTTTTAAAGCAATTGCCAGAGCAATCCCTTTGCCTTTAATGCTAGACCTTTGTGCACTGAATCGACCGCCATTGTCAATCTTCACGCCTAAATATTTGTATATTGGCGTCTCTTTAATGTGAGATTTATTCCAGAACCACGTGAAAGTTTTTCTTTTTCTTTTACTGATGGTCATAGTTTGAGTTTTCTCGAGATTTACTATTAGATCATTTGCCTCGGAATAACTCTGTGTGGTGTTCAGGAGGTTTTGAAGCCCTACTTTAGCGTGGCTTATTAGAACAATGTCGTCCGCATATAAGAGGCATGGTAGGTTAAGCCCTCCTAGTTTAGGAGCATGTGAATTGCAGTTAATCAAAATTGGCACCAAGTCGCCCACAATCAGATTAAACAGTGTTGGGGCCAAGACACAGCCCTGCTTGAGGCCATTGTTTGTCGGTATGCGCCTAGACAGCAGTGAGCCGTCCCCCACCTTTATCCATATCCAGGTCTCCGTGTGCAGGTTTATTAGCAGGTCCAACAGCGGTTTTGAGATCCCCAGCTTTTTAATTTTGACCACAGAAGATTCCGGTTAATGTTGTCAAAAGCCGCTTTCTAATCTATGTAGCAGAGATGTAGCAGAGATGTAGGGGCAGTTTTTTCGTCTCTGCTTTGTCTATTAGTAGGCCCATAGTTAGGATATTAGTCGTCGTGCCCACTGTTTTGACAAAGCCTGTCTGAAAAACCGGTATCAGGGATTTCTTTGCAGCCCATACCTGCAATTCTCCAACAGTAAACCTGCCAAGTACTTCGCCTCATTGTCAATTAGGGCCACTAGTCGGTAGTTTTGGGGGAGAGCCCTATCCCCTGCTTTATATATTGGGGTAATAACAGAGCCCCTCCAGGAGTCTGGCAGGATGTTCGAGCACCTGATTTCCAAAAAAAGGGGTTCAAGAGCCGCTGCCCAATAACCCGCATCTTGCTTGAAGAGGATTGGCGGGATCCCGTTAGGTCCCGGAGCTCCTTCCCTTCTGCCTTTTTTGATTTGGCATTTGATGTTGTGTTGTAGCTTTGAGGGATTAATTAATTCATATTTGTCTTTAATGTTTGTGCACAATTGTGTTTGTTGTGCATTGTCAACATTGTGGTCTATTCTGATATCTGATATAGATAAGTCCTGGTATTTGAATGGGTCTTGATTAAAGTGCTTGCCAAGATAGAATGCCCATATTTCCTCTGTAATGTTAGATGAGATCCCCAGGTTTGCCGGACAGGTTAGCGAGTTAATGGTTTTCCAAAACCTTGCCCCATCATTCTGTTTAATTTCTGAGTGAAGTTTTGCCCACAAGTTGTCCTCCGTTGATTTGGTTGCCTCCCATTTCAGCTTTTTTAGTTTGAATTTCAGCGTCCGAAGATGATTTTGCTTTGCTTTTTCATTGGGGTCCAAATGTATATCTCTCATTAAATGGTATATCATGTTTTTTGCTTCCTTAATTTTGTCTCTGTGCTCACGGGATAGATTGTCGATTTTGCTGATCTTTGCAGATGCTTTGGGCTGTGTTGCATAGTTCGACATGGTGGTTGTGAATTGTTCCCATTTTGTGACTTCATTTGATCCAGTGCGCTCCATAAAGTGTTGGTGTGCCCTTCCTATTAAAATTTCACCCATCGCTACTGAGTACTTAATATTTTAAAAGTTAACTGTATGGATAGTCTCTTTTGGGGTATTTGATCGCTCAAGTGTAGGTCTCGCAATATCCAAGGCAATTTCTTGGGGGCAATGTTCACTGTCAGTTTTTTTCCCTATCCGGAACGAGGTTGTATAGTGAAAATGAGGTAGTGAAATAAAGGTATAATCTAATATGCTATTTGTCCTTGTAGAATGATAAGTTGGGGCTGGCGGACTATCTCCCACAAATCTACCATTTAGGGCTCTGATATTGAAATGTTCCAATTCTTCGAGTGTCTGTGCTCCCAATTTTGTTTGTTTGGTTGTTTGAAGTTTCTCTTGCGGTGGAAGGTCCCAAGATGTATTTTGAGCTAAAATTGCCTCTTCTTGTGGTGTACCCATGAGGTTGAGATTGAAATCCCCTGTGAGCACAATATTAGTTGTTGATATTCCCATAATGCATTCCACCAAGAAGTTGTATAATTCCTTTACTGTTTTTTTTTCCCTTTAGGGTGGATGTAAGTATTGATAAGAATGCATTCACTGTTGGCTTTCCCTGAACCTTGGGGTGCTAGGGCCAACTTAATTGCAAGATTAGCTTCTGAAGAAGGACCAATTTCTTCTATCCTGACAAAACTAGTGGCTGCTACATAAATCGCTAGACCACCTTTGAGATGCCCGTACTTAGCTAACCTTTTTGCATCTGTGAAAAAACGTAGATATCCCTGGAGATGTGGAGGTTCGGCGAGCCATGTTTCCTGTAGGGCCACTATGTCGAAAGATCTTATATAAGCTACAAATTCTGAATCCAGCATTTTGGTGGCTAAACCGTTGATGTTCCAGGAGCATATGCGCAGTTGGTTTAGCATATGCTCCCGTAGGTTTTGGTCGATTTGTCAGTTGTTATTTTGTATGGTTCTCACAATCCGTCTTTGATCTTTCAACTCGGTTGAAGCTACCCTATCTGCTCCTTTCCAGCAGGTAATTTCAGTGTACTCATTGCTACCTATTCCACATGGCCCTGCCGCGCCTCTAAGAACCGAGGTTCTGAAGCTGGCAGCGTTGTCCCTGGGCTCCAGCTTTACTTCTGGGTATAGGATGTCCAGGGATCTTGGCTTTGTATGTGGTTTTATTGTGATGCCCCAGTTTTTAAATACCTCGGCTTCGGATAGAATTTTCTGCGTTATTGCTCCCGAGGTCCAAGTCGCCTTTGTCGCTTCCCTTCCTGTGCCCTCTAAGTCTATAAATTCAAGGGGCATCAAGTCTCTGCTTGATACATTTGCCAGTGAAGGGATGTGAGATAATAGCCGTAATATATTTCTTCTATTAAGGATGTCATGTCTTCCTTTGGAGATATAATCCGGGTTAAACCATGTAGCATCTGGGGTATTCCCTTGTTCGTTTATACACTGCCCTCCATTGTAGATGTTTGTGGGTGTTTCCAGATCTACACATTCTATTGGGCTTGCTTTTACCAGATAAGTGTCAGTTTTGGTCACTCCGCCTGAGGCTTGATCATTGGCGCATTGGTGAGGTGCAAGAGTTTCGGGATCTGTGTGTCTCCCCCTTCCGCACAGCCAATGCACGTTGCCTGTCAGGTTAGCAGGTGCCAATTCTGTTGTTGTACGGTCTCCCCGTGTATATAATGTCGCAGTTGCTTGATTGATAGCGTATAGATGGTTTTCCGTCAATCCAATACCTGTGCTTTGGCTTTCTGCTCTTTTGTCGATTCTGTCCAGGGTAAGACCTTGTTTTATATTTTGTGGGGGATTGTGCCTGATCTTTATGTTATTTTTTTGCACATTTAACAGGTCAGTATTGGCAAGCATTGGGCTATTCCTAGTTGGTTGTGCAATTGCTAATTGGCCGTATTGAGAGTGGGCATTTTGTTCATCTGATCCGGTGTTAACTGGTTCCTCCAGGTTAACCGATATATGGCACATTTCATTGGAGTTTTGGCTTGATGTTTTTCTTCCCCAGATTGTAATTTGTTTTGCTCTGTAGTGGTAGATCGGCCAAAGAGTTGCGTAAATCCTTCGCGTTTTGAGCAGAGCTTATGTTTCCTGCCTTTACGCTTTTTAGCTTGCCTCTGTTTCGCGTTAGATTTTATATCGATGGCATCTTCATCTATGGTATCCGTTGGTAGAGGGCTGATTGGTCCCATGTCTTTGCCCACTGTGCCTTTGTTTGGATCGTTCTTTTTAGTTTGTGCTTGTGTGCCTGTGCTCATCAGTTCAATCTTTCTTACGGCTTCTGTGTCTTCACCAGTTTTTCATTTTTCAACCAATTCTGTTTGTGTGTGAACCCAGTCATGGGCTCCCCAGGGCCTCTCAAGGTACCCTTTCTTATAAATAATAAGATCGTCCCCGGGGGTGGGCTCCCCGGGGCTTCTAATTGCTCGGGGAGGAGGAGCCACGCACCCCACCTTCCCATACACATTGTTTCGGACTCCCCAGGGGTTATAATGAATATTTATATAATAGGAAAAGCATTTTTTGGCTTGCCTTTAACTTTGCCGCAAGGCACCCCACCTCCCCATACACATTGTTTTTGACTCCGAGGGGGGTTATAATGAACATATATGTATAAAAACGATTCCAGAGCCACACTGATCATAGGTAAATAATTTGAATTTGCAGAAAGAAGACGGGTTTCGAACACAGCCGTGGTCTTGATCACACATGTATTACCTACTGGCGGTCGCCAGTAGATTGTTGTAGTTAGGGTCTATTTCCCATGGGATATCCGCAACATTCTATTTGCAATAACTTTGGCACGGTTGACGAATCTTTGCAAAATTTTCAAAACTGGTGTGGCGCTCTGGTCTGCTTCTATCCTCCAAGTTTCACGGTGATTCGTGAAGCGGGGTCCGAGAAATTTGGCAAAAAGGTAGCCCTTGGTTCAGAGTCGTGCCTTTTTGTTAAATGGTGTAAATCTGTTCAGTAGTTTTTTTAGATAGTAGAGGAAAAAGTATATATATCTGGGCGGAGCCTAACCACACTTCTCACAGAGGAGAGGAGTGGCTATGGGGGCATGCTTCTCCCCCAGCTATGCATGTTTACATGTTGGCTGGTGGAAGGAGCATGTCCTCAGAAAACACCACAAGGCAATTTTTGATACACATATTGCTCATATGTGGAGGTACATAGACGATGTTTTTATTGTGTGGAAAGGCGATTGTATTCGTAGAATGTATAAACAACAATGATCTTAATTTAGCCTTTACCAGCAACATAAACAGCACACGCACAAACTTCCTAGACATTGAAGTTTCAATTCAAAACAATGTCATTGTAACTAGTCTGTACCAAAAACCCACTGCAGGCAATACGCTATTGCATGCGTCTAGTTTTCATCCACGTCACACCATAGAAAGTCTCCCATATGGAGAACTTCTTAGAATCAGGAGGGCATGTAGCACTGATGAAGCATGGAAAGATTCACAGGAGATTGCTAAAGCTAGAGTGTCTGCATGTGGTTATGGAGCAGGTAAAATCAAAGTGGCTCTAAGAAAAGTTAATCAACACGATAGATGTAATTTATTACAACCATTGATTCCTGCACAGAACATTGAAACAGAGTTAACCACAGGTGCATACACAGATAGGGCTAGCAAGAATGATAATTCCCAATGTAGGTTTATCACCACATACAGTAAGCAATCACATGCCATAAGAAAAATCATAAATACTCAGTGGCCCATCGTTTTAACCGATGGGGTCCTGAAGGGAATCTTGCCTGTAAAGCCTAGTATCACCTATCGCAAAGCATATTCCATGAGATCAGATTTGGTTAAAAATAGTCCGGAACTGCTCAATAAAGATAAATGGTTCTCCACTAAGAAGGGTTTCTTTAAATGTAGTAGTTGCAGAGCTTGTAAGTTCGGTTCTAACACAAAAACATATAAAACTGCTTTCTCTGATGAGTTGATTGAGATCAAAGGCAATTTCAACTGCAAAACAGAATATGCAGTATGTGTCTTGAATTGTATATGTGGTCTCCGCTATGTGGGAAGCACAAAACTTCCGGTGCAGGCACGCATTTTACAACATCTGCAAGCAACAGTGAATTCAGACCAAACATATCCTGTTGCTAGACACGTCAAATCCGAACATGGAAATAATCTAAATGTACTTTCTTATTTTGTGATTGACAGTGTCCCCATCAACAAAAGAGGAGGCAACAGAGATAAAGCTCTGCGCCAACTGGAAACACATTACATTCTAGAACTCGATACAAAGAACCCTCAAGGTCTGAATATGTGCGAGGACATGTACCATTATCTTTGAGTAAACACGGAGCAAGCGATTGTCTAAGGAAAAGATATGATTACGTTCTGTATAATGGTGCAAAATATTCAGTTGAATTTTTAAGTGAATTAAAGTAGCAGTATTTATGTCTCCAATATGGTTAGTCGGTGATTGTGTGTATTATCATGAATTTTTGTGATTTTATACTATTTATTGACGCTCATTTTGCACAGACGTGATTTGCACGGATAAAAATTCCATTTCTCAGCTGCTATATATATACTATTTGATTCGTTCTCATTAAATTGGCCGGTAATTCCTGTAATATTGTATGAAAACTATATCCAACAAATGCTGATTCTCTCTCAAGCAAAAAGCAAAAGGTGTTCCCGGCTGGGAGCATTTTTAGAAGTTAAAAACAATGCACTTTATTCACGTTTTGCACTTTTTTGGCACAAAAGCACTTTTGAATATGATCGCTATATTATATGAATATCATACATGTGACCAAATAGCTTGACCATAATAATTGTTTATATCAAGATAAATCTGTTATGATACAAATAATAATGCATTATGCAGTTAGAAAATACAAGCAGCCATTGCAATGTAATGTTATGTTTTTAATATTAAGCATAATATTTATTGTTTTAGACATTAATTTTTGGATTTTTTTGAAAACCAAAAAATATTGCAATGTCTGTTTTCTCCATTCTATAATATATAGGATGTGTAAAGTTAGTGTATTTATACAGATATTATCTACCACGTCTTTGGATTTCCATGGTGAAATTAACCATGAGTAAGTCTGTTGTCTATATTCATTGCTATGAAGGTTGGTCATGTGATCAAAGACGAAAAGTGCGGTGATTGGTAATGGATAATTTAAAATGTTTGCACATAGAAACGCTTGTATCTGGTGAGCAAGGCGACACGATCGCCGAAACGCGTCGGATCGCGGCACCCTTGACACTGCAATGAGATCAAATAAAAAAGAAACTTTGCTGCACAGATTACCGGGTTTGTGTCTGTTTCTCTTCCTGGGAGTGCTGTCTGCGCGGTGCACCGAGGGAGCGCTAGCGTATATATGTGCATATGTTTGCGTGTAGAGAGAGGTAGAGAGGTAGAGAGGTAAAGGTGTAGAGGTAGATGTGTAGAGGTAGAGATTTAGAGGTTGAGAGGTAGAGAGGTAGAGAGTAGTAGAGAGAGAGGTAGAGAGAGGTAGAGAGTAGAGAGTGAGTAATAGAGAGGAGAGAGTGAGTAGTAGAGAATGAGTAGAGAGAGTAAGTGAGTAGTAGAGAATAGTAGACTGAGTAGTAGAGAGTGAGTGCTAAAGAGTGAGTATTATAGAGTAGTAGAGAGTGAGTAGTAGAGAGTGAGTAGTAGGGAGTAGTAGAGAGTGAGTAGTAGAGAGTGAGTAGTAAGGAGTATTAGAGAGTGAGTAGTACAGAGTGAGTAGTAGAGAGTAGTAGAGAGTGAGTAGTAGAGTAGTAGAGTAGTCAGTCAGTGTCAGTCAGTCAGTGTCAGTCAGTCAGTGTCAGTAAGTCAGTGTCAGTCAGTCAGTGTCAGTCAGTCAGTGTCACTCAGTCAGTCAGTGTCAGTCAATCAGTGTCAGTCAGTGTCAGTCAATCAGTGTCAGTCCGTCAGTATCAGTCAATCAGTGTCAGTCAGTGTCAATCAGTCAGTGTCAGTCAGTCAGTGTCAGTCAGTCAGTGTCAGCTAGAGCAGTTCTGCTGACCTGGTTCTCTTACTCTAAAGCAGCTCTGCTGACTTAGTTCTCTTGCTCTAAAGCAGCTCTGCTGATCTGGTTCTCTCCCTCTAAAGCAGCCCTGCTTACCTAGTTTCTCTGGCTGTACGGCAGGTCTGCTGACCTAGTTCTCTGGCCATAGAGCAGCTCTGCTGATCTAGTTCTTAGGCTACAGAGGAGCTCTGCTGATCTGGTTCTCTGGCTCTACAACAACTCTGCTGACCTGGTTGTCTGGCTCTAAAGTAGCTCTGCTGACCCGATTTTTGGCTCTAAATCAGTTCTGCTGACATGGTTCTCTGGCTCCAGAGCAGCTCTTCTGACCTGGTTCTCTCCCTCTAGAGCAGCTCTGCTGACCTGGTTTTCTCCCTCTAAAGAAGCACTACTGACCTGGTTTCACTGACTCTACAGATGCTCTGCTGACCTGGTTCTATGGCTCTAGAGCAGCTCTGCTGACCTGGTTCTTTGGCTCTAAAGCAGCTCTGCTGACCTGGTTCTATGGCTCTAAAGCAGCTCTGCTGACCTGGTTCTCTGTCTCTAAAGCAGTTCTGCTGGCCTGGTTCTCTGGCTCTAAAGCAGCTCTGCTGACCTGTTTCTTTCCCTCTAAAGCAGCTCTGCTGACCTGGTCTCTCTGGCTCTACAGCAGCTCTGCTGACCTGGTTCTCTGGCTCTAGAGCAGCTCTGCTGACCTCGTTCTTAGGCTCTAGAGCAGCTCTGCTGACCTGGTTCTCTGGCTCTGCAACAGCTCTGCTGACCTGGTTCTCTGGCTCTAAAGTAGCTCTGTTGACCTGGTTCTATGGCTCTAAAGCAGTTCTGCTGACATGGTTCTCTGGCTCTAGAGCAGCTCTGCTGACCTGGTTCTCTGACTCTAGAGCAGCTCTGCTGACCTGGTTTTCTCCCTCTAAAGCAGCGCTACTGACCTGGTTTCTCTGACTCTACAGCAGCTCTGCTGACCTGTTTCTATGGCTCTAGAGCAGCTCTGCTGACCTGGTTCTTTGGCTCTAAAGCAGCTCTGCTAACCATGTTCTATGGCTCTAAAGCAGCTCTGTTGACCTGGTTCCCTGACTCTAAAGCAGCTCTGCTGGCCTGGTACTCTGGCTCTAAATCAGCTCTGCTGGCCTGGTTCTCTCCCTCTAAAGCAGCTCTGCTGACCTGGTTTCTCTGGCTCTACAGCAGCTCTGCTGACTTGGTTCTCTGGCTCTAGAGCAGCTCTGCTGACCTATTTCTTAGGCTCTAGAGCAGCTCTGCTGACCTGGTTCTCTGGCTCTGCAACAGCTCTGCTGACATGGTTCTCTGGCTCTAAAGCAGCTCTGCTGACCTGGTTCTATGGCTCTAAAGCAGTTCTGCTGACCAGGTTCTCTGGCTCTAGAGCAGCTCTGCTGACCTGGTTCTCTGACTCTAGAGCAGCTCTGCTGACCTGGTTTTCTCCCTCTAAAGCAGCGCTACTGACCTGGTTTCTCTGACTCTACAGCAGCTCTGCTGACCTGGTTCTATGGCTCTAGAGCAGCTCTGCTGACCTGGTTCTTTGGCTCTAAAGCAGCTCTGCTAACCATGGTCTCTGGCTCTAAAGCAGCTCTGCTGACCTGGTTCCCTGTCTCTAAAGCAGCTCTGCTGGCCTGGTTCTCTGGCTCTAAAGCAGCTCTGCTGACCTGGTTCTCTCCCTCTAAAGCAGCTATGCTGACCTGGTTTCTCTGGCTCTACAGCAGCTCTGCTGACTTGGTTCTCTGGCTCTAGAGCAGCTCTGCTGACCTATTTCTTAGGCTCTAGAGCAGCTCTGCTGACCTGGTTCTCTGGCTCTGCAACAGCTCTGCTGACCTGGTTCTCTGGCTCTAAAGTAGCTCTGCTGGCCTGGTTCTATGGCTCTAAAGCAGTTCTGCTGACATGGTTCTCTGGCTCTAGAGCCGCTCTGCTGACCTGGTTCTCTGACTCTAGAGCAGCTCTGCTGCCCTGGTTTTCTCCCTCTAAAGCAGCGCTACTGACCTGGTTTCTCTGACTCTACAGCAGCTCTGCTGACCTGGTTCTATGGCTCTAGAGCCAGCTCTGCTGACCTGGTTCTTTGGCTCTAAAGCAGCTCTGCTAACCATGTTCTATGGCTCTAAAGCAGCTCTGTTGACCTGGTTCCCTGTCTCTAAAGCAGCTCTGCTGGCCTGGTTCTCTGGCTCTAAAGCAGCTCTGCTGACCTGGTTCTCTCCCTCTAAAGCAGCTCTGCTGACCTGGTTTCTCTGGCACTACAGCAGCTCTGCCGACTTGGTTCTCTGGCTCTAGAGCAGCTCTGCTGACCTATTTCTTAGGCTCTAGAGCAGCTCTGCTGACCTGGTTCTCTGGCTCTGCAACAGCTCTGCTGACATGGTTCTCTGGCTCTAAAGCAGCTCTGCTGACCTGGTTCTATGGCTCTAAAGCAGTTCTGCTGACCTGGTTCTCTGGCTCTAGAGCAGCTCTGCTGACCTGGTTCTCTGACTCTAGAGCAGCTCTGCTGACCTGGTTTTCTCCCTCTAAAGCAGTGCTACTGACCTGGTTTCTCTGACTCTACAGCAGCTCTGCTGAGCTGGTTCTATGGCTCTAGAGTAGCTCTGCTGACCTGGTTCTTCAGCTCTAAAGCAGCTCTGCTAACCATGTTCTCTGGCTCTAAAGCAGCTCTGCTGACCTGGTTCTCTCCCTCTAAAGCAGCTCTGCTGACCCGGTTTCTCTGGCTCTACAGCAGCTCTGCTGACTTAGTTCTCTGGCCCTAGAGCAGCTCTGCTGACCTGGTTCTCTGGCTCTGCAACAGCTCTGCTGACATGGTTCTCTGGCTCTAATCAGCTCTGCTGACCTGGTTCTATGGCTCTAAAGCAGTTCTGCTGACCTGGTTCTCTGGCTCTAGAGCAGCTCTGCTGACCAGGTCCCATGGCTTTAAAGCAGCTCTGCTGACCTGGTTCTCGCCCTCTAAAGCAGCTCTGGCAGCTCTGCTGACCTGGTTCTCTCACTCTAAAGTAGCTCTACTGACCTGGTTTCTCTGGCTCTACCGCAGCTTTGCTGACCTAGATCTCTGGCTCTAGAGCAGCTCTGCTGACCTGGTTCTTAGGCTCTAGAGCAGCTCTGCTGACTTGGATCTCTGGCTCTAAAGCAGCTCTGCTGACCTATTTCTTAGGCTCTAGAGCAGCTCTGCTGACCTGGTTCTCTGGCTCTGCAACAGCTCTGCTGACATGGTTCTCTAGCTCTAAAGCAGCTCTGCTGACCTGGTCCCATGGCTTTAAAGCAGCTCTGCTGACCTAGTTCTCGCCCTCTAAAGCAGCTCTGCTGACCTCGTTCTCTCACTCTAAAGCAGCTCTACTGACCTGGTTTCTCTGGCTCTACAGCAGCTTTGCTGACCTAGATCTCTGGCTCTAGAGCAGCTCTGCTGACCTGGTTCTTAGGCTCTAGTGCAGCTCTGCTGACTTGGACCTCTGGCTCTAAAGCAGCTCTGCTGACCTTGTTCTATGGCTCTAAAGCAACTCTGCTGACCTGGTTCTCTGGCTCTGGAGCAGCTCTTCTGACCTGTCTGTCTGGGTCTAAAGCAGCTCTACTGCCCTGGTATATGGCTCTAAAGCAGCTCTGCTGACCTGGTTCTCTGTCTCTAGAGCAGCACTGCTGACCTGGTTCTCTGGCTCTAAAGCAGCTCTGCTGACCTGGTTCTCTGGCTCTAAAGCAGCTCTGCTGACCTGGTTTCTCTGGCTCTAGAGCAGCTCTGTTGACCTGGTTCTCTGCCTCTAGAGCAGCTCTGCTGACCTGGTTCTGTCCCTCTAGAGCAGCTCTGCTGACCTGGTTCTCTCCCTCTAGAGCAGCTCAGCTGACCTGGTTCTCTCCCTCTAAAGCAGCTCTGCTAACCTGGTTTCGCTGGCTCTACAGCAGCTCTGCTGACCTGATTCTCTGGCTCTAAAGCAGCTCTCCTGACCTGGTTCTCTGTCTCTAGAACAACTCTGCTGGCCTGGTTCTTAGGCTCTAGAGCAGCTCTGCTGCCCTGGTTCTCTCCTTCTAGAGCAGCTCTGCTGACCTAGTTCCTAGGCTCTAGAGCAGCTCTTGTGACCTGGTTCTCTGGCTTTAAAGCGGCTCTGCTGACCTAGTTCTCTGGCTCTAAAGGCTCTGACCATCAAATGTTTAGCTTTTTTTGATATGTACTATTGTCAAGGTAAGATTAAGTAATCCAAACACTATCAATGGACAACTACATTCAGCTGTGCACTATATATATAAACCTCTAACCAGCTACTTGGTAAAGTACTACCCATGCAACCTAGGAATCCTCCTGTCTGTCCCATGCACTCCTCCAATCACCCATCCAGAACTATCTACGTATCGTATCACTCCACAATACCTAAGCACTTATAAATTCAACATGTACTCTCTTTGCAGCACTGAAATTATTCTAGTTACTACTGCATTAATCACAAAATAGTATAGACAGTTCAAATCATTGTTATGTGTTGTTTTAAAATGTCTCGCCACCGGATATGCTGCGTCATTATTGACGATTGCCCTGAGATGCTGCAATATTCTGACATGCACCTGCAGCTTCGTGCTACCCACGTAGCGAAGCCCACATGTGCACGCAAGAACATATACAGCGTACTCAGTGCGGCATCCGTAACTTCCTTTGATGGCTACACTCCTATCTGAAAATGGGGTAGTATAATGAGTCGTATTTACGCCAAAACTGCATGCTCTACATGATGAACATTTGTAGAACTCCTTTATCTGCATGAACCTTGTTCCCTCTTTTCTAATTTCTGGGCTCGATCTAACTAATTGATTCCTCATAGATCTTGCTTGCCTGAAAGTGATTGATGGTGACTCTGGTAATCTGCTAGCAAGTACACCGTCAGTTAAAACGATAGGCCAATTCTTTTTGACGATGGCTTTAATTTTCCTTTCTTGCTTGCTAAATGTGGTTATAAGCCGAGGACTATCATTGCCATTGCTAACCACTATATCTTTCGGGGTCAATAGTGAATCCCGTGAGCGTACCTCAGTTTTAGCCCAGGAAATGGTGGTTTTGGAATACCCGCTATCACTAAGTCTGTCCATCATTTCCTTTGCACAGCTCTCATAATTTTCTTGGCTGCTGCAAATGCGTTTCAGTCTTAGTAGCTCACCTACAGGAATACTTTCAATTAGATGACGGGGATGACTATTGCTGGCATGCAAGATGCTGTTGCCACCAGTCTTCCTTCTAAATAAAGTTGTTTCTAAATTATTGTCAGTGACTGTAACACGCACATCCAAAAATTCAACAGTAGATACACTAATATATGATGTAAAATGTAGATTGCTTGAATTTACATTTAAACTTTCTACAAATTCTTCTGCACTTTTTACATCCCCCTCCCATTTTGCAAAAACGTCATCAATGAAGCAAAGCCAATATTTCCAGGCCCGGACTGGTGAGTCCGGGCACCGGGCAATCCCCCGGTCGGCTGGAGGGTTTTGGGGGCCGGTTTCCGTCGGGGGGGCCGGTTTTGTGTCTGGGGGCCGATTTTGCCGCGTGCGTCACTCACTTTGTTCAGGTACGCACTCTCGCACAACTGAACTGACTCTATGCGTGCACTGCAGGCCTCAGCCTGCACGAACACCCCCCCATCCCCCCAAGCGCCACAACAAGCAATTCATTAAATTCAAGTAGCAAGCAAGCAAACCTCCGACCGTAACCGTTACAACAGTAAACAGTCACATGACATAAACAAATGGAGGAGGAGGGGGGAGGTGCCTGTGCGCAGCGCGCAGAATTATGCCTGCCCCCTCCTCTGCCGTGTCTGCACGCGGCGCGCCTCTCTAGGGTGGAGGCTGGTGTAATTCTCCTCGTTCCTGGAGTTCCCGCATGCGCATTGGCAATTTACTGCGCGTGGTGACGAGAGGAGAGCAGTCCAGTCAGTGCGCAGGGAGTCGGAGTGAGTCCCGACTCCCGCCAGGCCTGCCCATAAATTAATTTTATTCTAGAGTGGCTGGCAGGGTAGTGGCTACTGGCAGTAGACTGGCTACTAGCGCCGGCGCCGCCTAGCCCGACCCCCTGCCCTGTGCCTGCCTGTGCCACCCCCGCCGTCCGTGGTGACCTGCCTGCCGATCCTGAACAGCAGTCAGCAGAAACGGCAGCCAGGCCTGAGTGAGGTGAGTGAGTGTGACTGACTGAGTCAGTTTTAATTTCTGCCCGGCCGGCGGCCCACCGAGAAAGTAAAGAAGCAAGCAGCGCTGCTTGCTTCCCCAGCGCAGCCAGCGCTACGTGACCAGGCCAGGCCCTGGTCCTCTGGTACCTACAATGGTGCCCACATTGGCAGACAGTAAACAGATTTTGCAAGAACAGGGTGAGCAGTAGCGCAGCAGATGGCAGCCATCTTCAGGGTCGGTCAGTCTCTTCCTCTCCGTGTTACAAGGTTTTGAGTCTTCCAGTTTGCACCCCCTACGTCTCTCCAGTCCCAACAACTTTAGATCTAGATCTGTCTGATTACTTAGTCACATGCGAATATGAATATAAGTATGCCGAGGCCGTTTTCTTTTTTGATGTTTACATCATGCTGCCATTGCTGCCACGTTTTTCATTGGTTTGTTGGGTCAATGTCAGGGCCATTGAAATTATGCGATCATCCGGCTGTGGCTTTTCCCGAACAATTATATATTTGTCACATTTTTTTAAAGAGTTTTATATAGATGTTGATACATGATCCACCATTTGCTGCATAATCTGCAGATTTTATCAAAAATAATTTGTTTCTAGCTTAAACTGATCAAAAGTTACGAAAAACATGGCAACATGTGGTCGCGGTAGTGGAAGGCCCTTCACAAAGATTTACTGGTCTACTTTCAGTTGCTTATTTCTCTATTTGGTTGTTAAAATAGTACTAATAAAGTGAAATCATTACCCAGACAGTATCGTCATGTGTCTGAATCACAAAATTATCAAGTAATATTATTAAAAAATGGGCTGCGTTATGCCACATGATTTATCTTTTTTTGCCGCCTAATTTAATCACCCATTAAACATTATTTGTTGCTCTCCTTACGGATAATTCCAGTAGCTCTGGTTAAATTACACTTTTAAACGGTTTTAATTGTCTGCTCTATGTCTATGTATGATTATACTAAAATCAAAGTTGATTCGTCCCAAAACAGTCTTTCAGCTTATATAAATATCTTCTAATACTTTTCACTGTCCCCGAAATGTATCTACTCTACATGCGTTGGCACGTCCACATCAGCACAGCGGACCAATAAAAAACGTGACAGCAAGACTTACCCACATTAAACAAGAAAATAATCTCGGTTAAACAACCAGAAAATTAAACATACCTCACCTACTATCTTTTTTGCAATGCCATATGTTATTCCACTAAAGAGCCCATCACTTAGGACATAACCTAGGTAAGTGAATATTACTATTCTGAATTCAACATATATGTGTCTTGATGGTATGCACATCGTCATGGTAAGTGGATGTGTGTGTGTGTGTACCTTCTGTTGCTGCTCATGTTATACCTGTTCAGTGTGAGGAATGCTTGCAAGAATGTTGCCAGGGCTGTGATGGGCAGCAAGGGTTCCAGGGAATCTGTGAGTACCCTCAATTGCTACTGCCTGCTTGAAGTGTATACTCCGTGTTCGAAAAGTGTTTTGCTCTCCTTATGCACCCTATTAAAAAAAAAAAAATGAATGTTCCTTTGTTCTTCACTTTGCTTATGCTGTGAGAAAGTCTGACGTCCCTGGTTGCTCCCTAAGAATGAACCTTATTCAATAACTACTGCATTAACCACTAACCCTGCTTTCCAGACGGGCGGACTCCTTTCTGTAACACCTCTCAACACCTTGTAGGGGTAATAAGTGCTATTTAAATCCAATTCCAATACTCTTGAGTTCATGCTTAATGCCGCACCCTGAAGGCCTAAATGGTCATCCCTGTGTTATCCGCGTTAGTCCTCCTTTGCAGGCAGGCATGCCTGGGGCCTAGTAGGACTGTGGTGGTTGGAGTGAATGAATTCTTGCCCTCTTCGTCATGCAGGAAGCAGCTCTTATAGATTTATTTTCCTTCAAAACTCTATTTTCTCATTGTTCATTCTTCCACAGTGTTATCTGATTAGTCCCATAATTTTGTGTTCCGAATGCAAGTTTTTGCTTTGTTCTTTTATGCTGTGTTCGGAGTCTGCTCTCTTGCCCAAGGTAAAATAAGGCTCTTAAAACCCATTTGATGAATTACAAAGGTTTAAAAGTTAAAAAAATGCTAGTAAGCTCGGTTAGCAGTGGCTCTTAAGAAGTTTTCTCCAGTAGACCAATTTGTTAAATGGCACTTTATGATGTGAAACTAATAGCGTCTTCTGGCCCGCAGAAGACTGTGTAATGTGCCTGGCATGAGAGCGTGCACTTTATGAACTGCACAGCCCTTCTGATAGCATATCTGAACGGTGACTTCAATGAGGATGCAGTACACAGGCTAATTATGTATTCCCTTGTGCTGCTTGCCTCCATAAGAAATGCTCAGACAAATTACTTGTAATTAAAAGATTGCTCGATGCCCAGATAGAAATCTTGTGCCGGCCGAAGCGTGGTTGTGGAGTGCACACACTCTTAAATCCGGTATTGGTGAAGCGCTAACTACTCACCCTAAAGGGGCACTGAGCTGGCTTTCAGAGGAGGTCCCGCAATAATATATAAGTAAATAGACAACCTACATAAGTTCAAGTCAAAATATGTTTGTATAAAGTTGAGACAATTGTGGATTTCAAAGTTTTTCACGCAACTTTGAGCAAATGTTCAGGTCTTTTGTGGTATTTCATATGACTATAAATTCAGTTGTGTTTAAATCTTGGAGGTAATCATGTGATCACGCATTTGTTTGTACTTTGAGGAGCAAAGGAAAGTGAGGCTGACAAACGTAATGTCAAAAAAGCTGTCTCTTCCTTTGGATCTGCTGCAGTTTATAACAAGTTTTGAAATGCTGACTCAGAGGTGTCCAAGTTTGGTCCAGGAAGGCTGGATCCTTGGCTGGTGTTGGAATGAGCACAGACTGTGTAATGTGTTCCATTCCACTTTCAGACTCTGTGGATGTGCATTTATCTCATGTCCATAACCTTAAAACGTCTGTATTACTATGTACTTTTTGGTTTAAGTGTTGCCTGCTGTCAATATTGAGACGGACAGGTAGCACAGTCGTGCTCTGTCTGGAATGCATGTTGCCCCATAGGTGGCTGAAGCTGAGCCAGTCGGGGGTGTAGAGATGAAAGGTAGAAGAAAAGCCAAATGCGAACAGAAAAGGGAACCGTGTGATCTCTCTCCTCTCTCTCTCCCTCTCCCTCCCCCCCCAAACCCCCCTAGTGGCTGTCGGGCTCGCTCGCTCGCTATGCGCTGGACGGGGGCTGGTCTGCTACGCGCCGGGCGGGGGCTGGTCTTGCAAAATTTGCCAGGGCTGCTTTCAGTTCCCAGTCCGGCCCTGAATATTTCACTTTGTTTCTGTTATGAGTGCCCTCTAGGATCTGTTTCTCCCACCAGCCTACGTGCAAGCACGCATATCTGGGGGAGAAACAGGATCCCATTGCTGCTCCTTGCTCCTGCTTCCAATATTCTTTATTGAACAAGAAATAGTTATTGTTCAGACACCAAGCGGTCAATTCACTGATCATATTATTGTGACTATAATATTCACATGATTTGGTACCTAAAAAATAATTTACAGCGCGTAGGCCTGCCTAATGTTCAATACTTCTGTACAGCGATTCAATGTCTAATGTAATTAGACACCAATCACTGTTCCACTTAATGGTACCAAGTTTGTTTAAAAAATCTCCTGTATCTCTCACATAACTTTGGAGACTTTTTACATGTTCCTGGAGGTAGAAATCTGTATATTCGGACACATGTTCCGCCATGCTATTGATTGCGGAAATTATAGGCCTGCCTGTTGTGGGTGAGACCATCTTATGCACTGTCGGTATTAAATATAGGATTGGAATTACCGATGTTCTAAATGTAAAAACTTAAATTCTGTTAAAGATATTAAACCATTTCTTCTATATTCATGTAGCAGTTTCTTTATTGCATCCTTCGCTCTTTTGTATTCCATTCCACTTGATTTAGAATAATGCCGTGTATCACCTAATTGTCTCATGGCTTCTTTTATATATTCGCTTCTAGGCCATAAGACAATGTTGCCTCCTTTGTCCGATTTATTTACTATTATCTCCTGGTTTTCAGATAATTTTTTCATCAACTTGGAGTATTGTTCTGCATTGTATTTTTTCTTTGTATTGTGATTATGTTTTTGCACAGTTCGATTGAGCTTCTTCAGGTCTTCAACAACGCACTCATGAAAAATGTCTATCGCGTCTTTAGGCATACTAGGAATGAAAACACTTTTAGGTTTGAAGGGACTTTCTCCAGCTCCCCTTTGTTTCACTTCTATTGCTCCAAGGCGCTCTTGTGTGTTTGTTGTTCCTTCTTCAGACAGTTCGACTTGATCTGATCCTGATGCTGCCAAATCATGGAGGGTCAAAAGACTTTTTGCATCCACTGCTTGTATGGCTTGTAGTGGTGGGTCATTTAGCAGTATAGTGGTGACTTGATTATCATTACTTCCTCCTTCTTTAATGGTGAATAACTTTTTTAATTTTAATTTTCTAATGAAACAGAAAACATCGGCCTTTGTGTTGGCATAGTTAAAAGAGCTTTCAGGACAGAAATTGAGTCCCAGTGCAAGTAGTTGTTCTTCAGCAGTCGTTAATGTGGTTGTAGATAAATTCGTAATTGCTAAATCTATTGTTTTTTTCTTTTTGAATCACTACTTTTCTTTGACTGCTGTTTTTTGTCTTTTTCTTCTTGCCCTGCGTCTGGCATTCTTCCTTTTTCTTGGACATTCTTCGTTCTCGGACGCAGTGTTTTCAGCCTGTCCTCGACTAAAAAATCGGTCTCTTCGCTTAAATTTAAAACTAGATTACTTCCCGAGCTTGCAAGATTGCTGCTCTCCGTACTTGAAACGCTGGATAAGGATACAGTATCACCATCTGTATCAGTAATTTGTTCTAATCCAGATGTGCTTTGCAATGCTCTTGGATTTGATTTTTTGTCATTAATCTTCAGTTTTTTAGCGTGATCGAATTTTTGGGAAAATATATAAATCTGTCCCAGCTCATAATCCTTTAAATCTCTTGCAAACATATGCACCTTGCGGATTTTGATCCTGTCTTTGTGTTTCCTTAAGCGTTCACTGATATCTTTTCTGGTTTTCTCAATCAACTCCTTGCATTCAGCATTTTGGCTTGCTACTTCTAACTCTTCATTAATCTTTTTGATTCCATCTAGTAACACCGCCCGATCTATTGCTGCATATTTGAGTAGGATTTTAACCAGATTCATCGAAGCCTCCATGTTGCTTTAGCCCCTTTCACGAAGCATGGCAGGATTTGGTGCTTCAAAACTGGGCGCTAATAAAGTGCAAAGCCCCCGAGGCACTCGTCCTGCCTCCAAATACTTAGTTAAAGATTTATGATCCCACCACTTGGTAAGTTCATTTTTACTTTTCTTTTCCAGTGTTCTCAATAATTTTTTATTGTCTTGATGTTTTTCTTTTACATTCAATGCTGCCGGTTCTTTATTTGTTGTAATCCCAGGCAGTTTGCCGAATACTTCCTCGGTCGATATTTATATATCCAACTCAAAGTTGCCTGTAAAGGAGGTACCCAAACACGAACATCAATAGCCAACAATCTTTAATGAGGAACACAGTGAGGGACCAGGCCTGCAGCACAGCAAATATGTCCAGCCTGACGTGTTTCATGCGAAAGCATTTCTTCAGAGGCAATCGGACTTCAGGGCCAACTGCGTGGTATTTTCAGACAGCACTTTTATATAATGAGACACGCCTTGATGGGCGTGGCCATTCCCGTGGCTTTGTGGAACTTGTGGTGCCATAACTTACTCATGTGAGTTATCGTGCTGAGACTCCAATGTACAAAATAAAACCAAGTGGGGTGTGTTGTGAAGCTCAAACTCCCCGCCGTTCACTCATTTCCCCAAAAATGGTCTCCATGTCCCACATGCGACAGCGTTGGTTGGTGCTGTCACTGGAAGGCTGCAAACAGCCTCTGGGCTTCCTCCGCGGCTCAGGCAGGCCGCAAACACATCCAACTCAAAGTTGCCTGTAAAGGAGGTACCCAAACACAAACATCAATAGCCAACAATCTTTAATGACGAACACAGCGAGGTACCAGGCCTGCAGCACAGCAAATATGTCCAGCCTGACGCGTTTCATGCGAAAGCATTTCTTCAGAGACAATCGGACTTCAGCCTCTGTAGAAATGCAGGGGCTGAGAAAAAGTGGGGTCCCACAACGTGTTTTCCCTATGTAATTTTCCAATTGGAAACTTTAGACAAAGCTACAGCCCGAACTACTGAATGGAATTAAACTACATTTGTCAAAAAGGTAATCCTTAGTTCAGAAAGAGTTCTTTTTGTTAAATGGTGTAAATCCGTTCAGTAGTTCCTGAAAAATTTGAAAAAGAAAAAATATTGATATCTAGGGACGCGTTGGAGTCGTGATCCCTCCCGAGCACGAGCTTCACTCTGATTGGCTGGCAACACTCCAAACCAGAAAGTGTTGGCAGCCATCCGTGACTTGGTAAACCCGAGTTAAAAGAAAACAGTGAAACAAAGGTGAAAAAAAAGAAAAGGGGCAGGGTAATAAACACCCTTACCCCCTATGCCTACTCAGTGCATCCCACAAGGACCTCCAGGGCTAAAAAAAGCATTTTTTTAAAATAATTGTGGCGGAATTTGCATTGGGGTCGCGAATCCCACCAACATTTGTTAAAAAATGAAGCGCAGATTCCCGCCCTTCATTTAAATGAGGCCCCCAGGTGGGCCAGGTCTCGGGGGCATTGTCCAAATTATACTTTATAATTGCATGGACCGCCACCTCCCCAGGGCCATGTTAAGGAGGGCATATCTGTGTGGGGGGGCTCAAGCTCCCCCCACATGACCCAGGGAGCACCTCCTCCCCGGGGCACTAAAATGTAAACTCAGGGGTCCATTACGGACCCCCGAGCCCTGGGGACCACCACCTCCCCGTGGCTTCACTCACGTTTGGAGGGGGGCCACACGGCCCCCCCTCCTGGAGCCCTTGATGGCCTTGGGGACCACCACCCCCCAGGAGCTGCTACTGCAGTGTCCTGGGAAGCCCAGCCCCGAGACACTGCTGTTTGCTGTGACAGGGTGGGAGCATGGCTCCCGCCCTGTCAAAGCAAAATGTGCTTTGGATTTTGGAATCAAAAGCAGGAAAGTCTGCTCTCTCTTCCAAAATCCAAAGCAGATTGCTTTTCCACATGGAGAGCTTGCTTCAATGCATGGACCACCATTAAGTGTGTTAAAAACGGTAATAAATTGATAAACATCACAATCATCATTACGATACCCCATAATTGCTATGTCTTCATTGCAAAAGTGTCTGTCTCAGATGGCTGTTTAAAACAGTGAAATCCGGCTATTGCAATTATGAATCAAAAAACAACACGTAAGTGTTAGGGTCTTCACTATAAGCTGTTCATCCTGATGTGTAGTGCAAATACTAAAGTAAAAGTGTGCAAAAAAGGGTGAATATGCTAAGCAAATAACATAAAAGAAACAATCTAAGGGAAAAAGAGGCCGAGATGTTAAGAATTATCCAGAATTACCCTCCTTGTCATGCTAATATTAGATGAGGGGGGACAGTGTCATGGGTACTAGCCCTCCCGATAAATTAAAAAATGAAGGAATACAGGGATACAACAGGACCATTCCCAGTCACACAAGCATACATTGGGCAAAAGCCCAGACCAAGAGTGTGACATCACAGAGCTACAGTGTATGCAGAATTCTCTTGTGTGGCAATCAGGGATATAGCTGAAGACTGCCCGCTATATGATAAAATTGTATCATAGTGCTGAGTTCAAGGGTTGTTAAAGATAATGATGTAGATCTTCACAAATATTTAACCCATTAGGCACCTTTGTGTCGAGCTCAATTATATACTTTGTCTCTAGTTGCCTGAGCTGTTTTTCGCGGTTCCCTCCTCTTTTTTTGATGGGAACACTTGTCAATGACAAAGTATTTGAGCACATTAAGATTATTGTCATGTTCCATTTTAACATGTCGGGCAACTTGATATGAGGCATCAGAGTTCACTGTGGCACGGAGATGTTGCACGATCCGCTGGTACGCCTGCAGCTTTGTGCTGCCTACGTAGCATAATCCACAGACACACTGAAGGATATAAACCACGTGGTCAGTCCGGCACGTGTAGTGGCCCTTCAGCTTCACAGGGATGTCCGAGAAAGCAGTGGTATAGGTTTTTACGTTAATGCCAATTTTACACCCACGACATGTGCTGCATTTGTAGAAACCTTTAGTAGGCGATAGCCAGCCTATTTTATTGTCAAGTTCGGGACTGGTTTTAACGAGCTCACTCTGCATAGAGCAAGCTTTTCTGTAGGTAAAGTTAGGCTTAGCAGGTAAGATCTGAGACAGGGTAGTGTCCGTAAGTATTATAGGCCACTGGGCATTAATAATGCCCTTGATTCTGTTAGCTTACCTACTGTATGCAGAGATGAACCTACATGTGACAATTTCACTGCGAGTATGGCTTTCCATCTGGCTCATGTTGGTTAATATTGGTGTCGCTAGCATAGCCAAAACTGAATTGAATTGCAACAGAGATTGTCGGTCGTGTGCATTTGCTTTCTTAAGGGCCAAATCAAGCAATTTGGCTTTGTAGCCTCTTTGTAGAAACCTATTTCTAGCTGCTTGTTGTGCCTCAGTCAAAGACTCAGTGGTGCTACAGGCTCTGTGGATCCTGAGAAAGTCCCCATAAGGTAGACTAGAGATTGTGTGGTAGGGATGAAAACTGGTGGCATGCAATAATGTGTTACCTGCCATAGGTTTACGAAACAGCCGTGTTTCTAACCCTCCATTTTCAACATATACTGTGATGTCAAGAAAGTTGAATGCACACTGGTCTATATGCGCTGTAAACTGTAGATTTAGCTGATTGTTGTTGATGGCATTAACAAACTGTAAGGCCTGATTTTTAGTGCCTTTCCACACGACGAAAATGTCGTCGATGTACCTCCACATGTGTACTAAATGCATGTCTACCAGTGCTTTGTGTTCCACCATAAGAACATGCTTCTCCCACTAGCCCACGTGTAAACACGCGTAGCTGGGGGAGAAGCATGCACCCATGGCTACGCCCTGCTGTTGCTTGAAGATCTTGCCATCGAACGTAAACAGATTGTTGAACAAACACCAATGTATCATACTGAGTAACATAGTATCATGACGATAAATGGAAATACATCTATTTTTCAAAAAGAAATTCACAGCATTAAGTCCATCCTCATGTCGGATACTAGTGTAGAGGGAGGTGATATCTAAAGTCTTAAGCAAATACTCACTGGACCATTGTATTTGGCTTAGGTTCCTTAGAAAATCCTTGGTGTCTTTGAGATAGGTGGGCAAAGCAACTACATGTTCTTGCAGATAATGATCTACATATCTGGATGTTTTTCAAAGACACTGTCTCTCGCTGAGATAATTGGACGTCCTGGGATCGGAGTCACAAGTTTATGAACTTTAGGGATTACATATATATATATATGGGGTGATTTATCAAGCAGGGGCTGAAAAAATGGGGGTCCCAAAATGCATTTTCCACATTTTAAGTCTATGGGGATTTTTCATTTTTTAACATGACTACATCCTGGCCCGCTGAACAACATTACACCAAATTTGGCAGAAACTAGGTGCTCATCAAGAAAGTATGCATTTTGTGATTTTGTGTAAATCTGTTCAGTAGTTTCAGAGATATTTAAGTTTGAAAAATATAGCGATCCTGAAATTTAATTGGCTGCCAACAGTCCCACCACGAACAGTTGGCAGCCATCTTGGGCCTCAGCTTGAAGTCAGTGTGCCACAAAAAAGTTAAAAATTAAGAAAAGAGGGCAGGGTAGGAATACCCAGACCCTTCAGATAGGGTGGGGGGTCTCACAGGGACCCCGCCTGGTGTTCAAATAATGTTTTCTAATTTAATTTTGCCACAAATTCGTGGGTGTTCCAGCAGATCCGTGGCAACTAAAAAAAAATGATGTGCGGGCTCCCTCGTGTCTTCTCCATGAAGCCCGCAGGTGGGCCAAATCCCAGGGGCAGTGTTTTTTTACAATGCAGGGGGGTAGCCATGCAGCACCCCTGCACCTCGGGATGGAGACCTCTCCAGGGAAAACATAAGTAAACTGATATGGGGGCGCACATAGCCCCCCGCAGCCCCATATAAAGAAAGCGAGGGGGCCGTATAGACCTACATGGCTCGCAGCCCTGTATAAAGAAAGGATGGGGGCCGTGATGACCCCATGCAGCCCTAGGGGCTTCCTCTCCCTGGACTTTAAACTTAAAAATGATTGGGGTTGCACAGACCACCTGCAGCCCTTGGGACCACAACCTCCCTTGCTCTTTAACATAAATAAAAGTATGTCCATGTGTCCCTCCCGGCTGACCTAAGCACCACCATCTCTCCAGGGCTTTAACTTTAATTAATGGGGGGCCACATAGACACCCTCAGTCCCAGGGAATGACACCTCCTTGGGGCAGTTAACAGAAATGCAGGGGTCCTCATGCCCTTCTCAGCCTGGGAACCACCATCTATATGGGCCAAATATCAAAGAAATGCAGAGGTCCCGCAGAGCCCTGCGCAGCCACCTCCCCGGGGCTCAAATGATAAGATGGAGAGGGTCTGTTGCAGACCCCATCCCCAGGGATCATCACCTGCCATCAAGAGAAGATTGGAGGGGGACTGAGTGGCCCCCTCTTGGAGACAAAGATGGATCCAGAGGCTGTCACTCCCCATGGCCTGCTCCTGCTATGTCCAGGGGTGCCATTCCAGGGAAATAGCTGTTTTCTTCGGCTTGGCTGAAGCTTTACAGCTCCGCAAAACCATAGCAAACTCTGCTGTGAATTTTGCTCTTGCTTGCTCAAATAGGAGCACAATTGCTTAGACAGAGAGGAAGCTGAATGTTAGCAGCTCCCTATGTGTTAAATCACCCCTATAGGAGACAGGGAGCCAGCCGGAAAAGTGGGGGCTTTGAGTCTCCCCCCCCATGGTCCCCAAGTCTAGAAAGAGGGTGCACTGGGTGGGACCAGTGCCCCCACACTACAGGCCAGGGTATGGGGTCCCTGAGGCTGAAATCAGTCCATTGTAAGGCCGTGTTATTCCCCCTCCCATTATTTAGTTATTTAAAAATATTTCTTTAAAAGAGGGTGAGCCATGGGGAATGCCACATTGCTCCTCTCCCCTATTCAAAATAGACCTGGCCTCCGAAGAAGGGGTCTCATGGGCCAAAGTTGTCTCACGGAAGGTGGGTACACATGGCCCCCACCCTAAAAAATTACTGGGGGCCCTGCCCCCTTTCCTCACCCCTCTGAAAATGCAGCCCTTATGCAATGCTGGTCGAGAGATGAAGTCGCCTAAGGTTCATAGTCCTGGGGGCCAACAAGCCCTCCTGTTACCTCAAGTAAGTCCCACACAGCCTGATTGCTGAGAGGTGTTCAGAGACCATGCCCCCAGTCTCCAAGCGAGCCTCCTAGTGCATTGCTGGTGGGGGGATTAAGTTCCCTTGACTGCTGAGGGTTCTTGGGTTAACACAAGGAGATGATGAATGGAGCTCTGAAACTTTTGAGACACTCACCCCCAGTCACAGATCTGGGTTGAACCCATCATCATTCTTTAGCTCACTTCGCCGCCTCAGTTCAGACCCAGCTATATGCAAATCAGTCTTGACCATGTGCCTCATGGGAACAGTCCGGCCCAAAGTGAAAAGCAAGGTCTGCCTGAACCGGAAACAAGCATCCTGGGACCGGTTTCTGGGTAACACCCTTCATCAGACAGTCTAGCTTTAATCCAGTGGCAAAGTGAGAAAGGGACCCATGTCTGGGCAAACCCTGCCAACTTAGGGCGAACAGAGCAAACACAAGGAGCTAATGGACGGAGTGCTGAAACTTTATATACACTCACCCCCAGTCACAGATCTGGGTTGATTATCTTCATTCTTTAGTTCACTTCGCCACCTCAGTTCAGACCCAGCTATATGCAAATCAGTCTTGACTCTGTGCCTCATGAGAATAGTCCAGCCCAAACTGCCAAGCCAGGTCATCCCTGAACCAGAAACAAGCATCATGGGACCGGTTTCTGGGTAACACCCTTCATCAGCCAGTCTAGCTTTAATCCAGTGGCAAAGTGAGAAAGGGACCCACGCCTGTGCATACCCTGCCAACTTAGGGCGAACAAAGAAAACACAAGGAGATGATGGACGGAGCACTGAAACTTTTCAGACACTCTCCCCTAGTCACAGATCTGGGTTGAATCCACCATCATTCCTTAGCTCACTTCGCTACTTCAGTTCAGACCCAGCTTTATGCAAATCAGTCTTGACCTTGTGCTTCATGGGAACAGTCCAGCCCGAACTGCCAAGCCAGGTCTTCCCTGAACCGGAAACAAGCATCCTGGGACCGGTTTCTGGGTAACACCCTTCATCAGCCAGGCTAGCTTGCATCCAGTTGCAAAGTGAGCAAGGGACCCACGCCTGGGCATACCCTGCCAACTTAGGGTGGAACAAAGCAAATACAAGGAAATGATTGACGGAGCGCTGAAACTTTATAGACGCTCACCCCAGTCACAGATCTGGGTTGAATCCCTCATCATTCTTTAGCTCACTTCGCCACCTCAGTTCAGACCCAGCTATATGCAAATCAGTGTTGACTCTGTGCCTCATGGGAACAGTCCATCCTGAAGTGCCAAGCCAGCTCTTCCCTGAACCGAAACAAGCATCCTGGGACCAGTTTCTTGGTAACACCCTTCATCAGCCAGGCTAGTTTTAATCCAGTTGCAAAGAAAGCAAGGAACACATGTCTGGGCATACCCTGCCAACTTAGGGCGAACAAAACAAACACAAGGAGTGCTTTTTTAAATATTAGCCCCCCCGGGTGGGCCGGGTCCCTTGAGCAAGTGTAAATTAAAGAAAAGGAGAGGGGGCACAAGTGACCCCCCCTCCCGGGGCAGTTTAAGCCGTGGGGACCACCAGCTTTCTGGGGTTTATTTAAGAATATATGAAATTAGGTCACATCTCTAATGGCCTTCAAAGTCCCCAACAAATATATATAAATGGAAGGGGGCCACGTGGACCCCGCTCCGACATTTAAAAATGCCCTGGGGAACGCCACCTCTGTGGGGCACAAAACATAATTTAAGGGGAGGGGGCTACAGCCCCCCTCCCAGGTCATAGATGGTCCCAGGAATAACTAACTCCCCAGGACATGGTTTAGATTAAAGAGGGAGTAGGTGATGCCCCCTCTCCTAGGCTGTTTCTGGCTCCAAGAAAGAACACCTCCCCGGGGCCGACCCTGTGCAATCAAAAGGAGGGGGGCTGTGTGGCCTCCCTCCTGGAGCCATTAATGGCCTTGGGGACCACCTCCCGACAGGGAGATAATAAATTGCTCTCGCTTGGTGGGAGCTTTGACAGCTCCCGTCAAGTGAGAGCAAACTGTAAGTCTGCTCCCAGCTGAAAGGATCAGGAAACTGTTCCTGCTTGCTGTGGATAGGAAAATAGGTGAAATGATTGCTCCCACATGCAGGGAGCTTAATTACTTGCTTCTCCCTATGTGTCGATGCAATGAATGCCTGGATCCTGCTGGAGGTCGGGACCTAGCAAGGACCACGGGGGCATTGAGGCTACTCGCTGTCCTCAATATTGCACACTGGGTGCCCTGGGCAGGCTCCAGGGCACCCAGCATCAAGAGGGGGTTCTCGGGGCCAAAATCAGCCCAGGGAGGGGCTGCATGCAGCGCCTCTCCCCTTGTGTAAATTAGAAAACAGAGTGGATGGTTTTCCCTTTAAATTAGCCTGAGTAAGCAAATGCACAAAATCATCTGCCAGCTCCGCTCATTTGGCTTCGCCCTGTTTTCCTTAGCAGTATACAAAGGCCTTTCTATCATTTCCCACATTGATAGACAGTTTACCAAAAGGGTTGAGTGCATTTTTGGCAAATTGTGATGATGTATTCTTGATGTAAAGAATAGAAGGACATTTTCACCAAACAAACAGGCACTTATTTCATAGAGTTAGAGGAAGTACCCTTGTTTGGTGGAGATTCACACCCTTGTAGTCTTGTTGTTGACTGTTGATGAGGATTTGTGGATGTAGATGGAGCAGGAATGATCCCATTGCTGAAAATACATGCACACAAGGTCACTTGAGATATTACCTTGTGGTCATTTATGCAGCTATAGTATAGATTATGCACTATACATTTAACCAATGTGGTAGCACATACTAATTAACCGTTTGAAAGTACTCCAGTAAGATTGGCATTTTCAATAAAACTGTCAACTCTTCTGGGAGAAAATGAGGTTCGATTCTGGCCCTGATGCTTATTTCACAGAAATTAAACCTTAACGGGAAGCACTTACACATATAAACAAAGCAGGTGCTTAAGTTGAAGCTCCTCTTCTGTAAATCACAAATTATCTTAACGTCTTGGTTTTATTAAATGCAAAGCAAGAGTGTTTCCTCTCATATTCCACGTTGAAATCAATCTGAAATTCTTCATAGAGGTGAATAGATTGTTGATTTATTGGAGCGCAACCTGATCTGTAGAGACTGTGATGACTCATGGCTTTCTTGTCTTGAGGACAGAGTCAATGGTTCTCCCTTTTAAATTCCCTGAGTATACAAATGCCCAAAATCATCTGCAAGGACCGCTTGTTTTGGCCACACCCTGTTTTTCTCAGTAAATCTTCCTGCCATTGATGGACAGCTTACCAATAGGCCTCCAAGCACCTTTTCCATCGATTTTGGTGATGCGTTCTTGATACAGAGGAGTTTTAAGGGCATCTCCACCAAACATACAAGCACTTACTTCATATAGTTAGGAGAATGTAATCTTTTTTGGTGGAGATTCCCTACCTCACAGTCTTGTCCTGTTCTCTAGACAAGTATACATAGATTTGTGGATAAAGACGCTTTAGGAACAATCACATTGTTGAAATGACATACAAATGAGGTCAGTGGAGATATTTCCTTGCGGTCCATTCTGCAGTTGTATTGTCAAATATGCACTAATTATTATGCAATGAGGTACCACATAGTAATTGAGTAGTAAAAGTACTCCAGTTGGGTAGACATTTTGTGCAAAGCTGTGGACTCTTGTTGGATTAAGGAGCAGGTGAGTTTCTGTTCTGGCCCAGTCACTCACACAGCTACTGATACACCCACACAGATACTCAAACACCCACTCACCTATCCATTAAGCCACTCTCACATCCACTCACAGACCTACACATCCACTCACACACCCACTAAACACCCATACAGTCACTGATACATTCACTCAGAGAACTACTCACATACCCACACAGACACTCAGACACCCATTCTGCCACTCTCAGATTCACTACCATTAAGTTACAGACCCACACAGCCACTCACACACCAGCTCACTGACCTCTACCGCCAATCACTCACCTACTCTTAACGGTTACAAGTCACAGATAGCGTGCTTTTTTGACTGCAGTGCCGCGTCCCACTAACTGTTTTGCCGCTGTTCTTCCGGGCGTCTAACAGGTGAGGGCGTAGTACGGTGAGGTCAGTGGGAGGGGATTGGCGGATCGGCGGCGCTGCAGGCAGGCGAGTGAGCTCCCGGCGGGGTGATTGCTACCGAGGACGCACAGCGTTTCTGAGTCAGGTCAGAGCTGGGGGCCACGGGAGAGGAATTGCAGCGAGTTGTGGATAACGGTAAGATGGCGGACATCGGGAGAGGGGCTGAGAGGTGCGGTTTGGAGGGTTTAAGGACTAAGGTCTACCCGCCGTCACAGAGAGGTGTGGTCAGTTGCCGGCGGCCCTGCGGGTCCTGCAGAGCGGCTGTCTCGAGACCTGACTGTGCCTCCTGGTCTGCCATTCAACCCTCTCCCTATTTCACTCTTAGATTTGTAAGCTGCCGCTTGGTCCTCCCAAGCTGTATCCTCTGTAACTCCTGGCCACCTGTTTGAATCTTCCTGAGACCCACTTCGGTTCCCGTAGGCTCCTTGGGGGGGTTCTAGCTCTAGCCTGCAGCGTTGCCCTGCGTCCGTTTTCCCTGCACTGCTAAGCCGGCTGGCCCAACCTGGCGGGCGTGCGGACGTCTCAGTGGCTCTATTAGCTCTGGGGCTGCTCTCTCCGCCTCTCTCTTCCGTGTCCTGCCTAGTTGCAGTCGCACTATCTCGCCTCCCTGAGCTCCGCCAGGCTGAGTGGTTGAGGCCCACCTAAGAGGGACTTCTCCCTGTTGGGTTGAGGAGTTCTCAGTGGTGGGGCCGAGATTGGACTCGAGCTTGGGTTTGGGCTCAGGTGGTGTGGGGTGTCAGCGGTCACAGGCGGCCAGGTCGGGAGTAGGGGTTAAAGTGCGGGGGGTGCACAGGCAGTGACAGGCAACGACAAAAAAGTACCGGCCAACCTACAATTGTAATAAATAGTGCAATATTTTACACAGCCCTATCCTCCTTAGCACTTTATCAACCGACATCAAATGACATCGCTGAGGCCGCTGAGAGCCCACTGAAGCCGGAACAAATCAGTGAACAACCTATGAGCACAACCTATGAGCACAGACGGGTACAGATTTTAAAACCAAACAGCGTCTAGACATACTGGACCCATCATACTAGATCCTTCAGATTCATCGTAAATCTTCTTTGGATTCATCGCAAACCCCCACAGTTCACAATCGGCCCCGGAGTGCCATACTAGTGCTGGACTTCTCTTCAGTGGCTCCAGCTACTTCTGCAGCACCGGTTCCCGTTAGTAGCTAAAGTCATGAGATATGGGAGAGTAAGAAAGACTCTACTGGCACCCAAACGGAGGAAATCAAAGCAACCGGTATCGACCAAGGGCCTCCATTTGAACAACCCGGGCACTCACAACTCCACCCGGGCCAGCAATGAAATTTTAACAGCGGAAGGATCTCCGCCAAAAGGTTTTGGCAATCTTAGCCAAAAAATCATGACCATGGAAAAGCCACCCGACAGAAAAACCTCGAATTTGTTGGATTACTTAAAAAAAAAACATCATCGTCCAATAATCTCTGGCAGTTCCAGACCCAAGAGATAACCGGGTGTAAAGCCTCACCCAGGCAGCCTAAAACAAGTACACTTCTTCAACTATCCCCACAACACTGGCAAATTGAATCCAAAAAGATAGCCCATCCTGCAGAGGTATTCATCTTCGGATCATCACCGAATAAATCCATGCTGGAAGATCTGGGGGGCGCAAGCCTCGTATCGCCCACCACTAACAACCAACCAGACCCGCAATCAGCACAGGAATCCGACCAGCAACTATCCCCCACTGCTGTGGACATCAAAGGAGTTCGTCTGTTGCAAACATTCCCAATGAGCCCACGGGATGTGCTGAGCCCTCCCACAACACAAAACCGGAAATCGGAATCACAGGCAAAGCCTCCTGGTCAAGACTCAGCCGTCTCAAAAGAAGCCCCAATGGCTCCTCATCAACAGCAAACTCTCGCTCAAATCCATGTCCAAAGTACCCATTCAAGTAATAAACCTCTCCAAACATTCCACTCACCTCAAACAATAAACACACCTAAGGACCAATTGACTGCGTCAAGTCCAATGCATATAACTTTTTCGCCACCAGTAGCAACAATAACATCATCGTCACAAAAGTCGCTCAACAAAGTTGACCAGCTTTTGGCGGACCTGTCATTCTTCTTTAAAAACACCGAAGATCCTACCAAGGTCACGTCAACGACGTCAAACACCACTTCTAACACCATCCAAGAAGACCCCATAGCTATCAGCGTCTGGCCTCAACTTCTCCAAACATTTCAACAAACCGTCATGGCACTAAACTATCACTCGGACAAACTGTGCAAGTCGATCTCCTAAACACTCTGGCAGTGTTTACTTCAGGGATTGATAAAAAACTTGATAAATTAAACAACGTAATTCTTGGAGCACAAGCGTCGACAAAGCTCATACAGTCGGTATGCTGCTGTTCTCCAATTATTGATTCACTCTCTTCGCTTCCTGACTTCCTAACCAGTGTTATAAATGAAGTTAGGATGCTGAAAGGCGGTAACCCAAGTATAACTCCCTGTCTGTTATTAAAAAACCCATCAGACACGTCTCAAGATCCAGGCATTTTGCAGTCCGCAATAAACAAAGGCATCAAGCCAAACGAGGGTACAGCCCTCGGCTCAAAATGGCCGAATGAACAGTCAAAACCCGGCCATCAATCATTAGACCTGGCCGAAGCTGCACCGGGAAACGCAGAGATTTCGAATAGGTGTATTGTGAGTACTGACCACCTACTGACAGGTCTAACGACCAGCCCCGTGCCCCAGGCTCCTCCTACTGCGGAAGATCTGCCAGCGTTTGAACCCCAACTCAGTAAAAGAGAACGTAAGCGCCAGCGCAAACAGAGAAATAAAGCAAAGGCAAAAACAACTGCTGCCACCCGGAATACTACCCCCTCTTTGCAATGGCATCCAACAAACAGGCTCCCAACGAAACAAAAGCACTTTCACCTCCAGGAAACTCTGAAGTGTCCAAATCAGAAATAGACAAACCTGTAACCGTGACTCAATCAATCGCGGGGAGATTACATGAGGCAAGAGAACCAGTAGTGCGAACTGAAAAAAAATTAGCTAGGCCCGGTGGAAGAAAAGACAACCATGAAAACACCAGGACCCACAGAGACCCAGGCGGAATTGAAACCTGAGCATGGCCCATCTTCAACAAAGACTGACAGCACAATGATAGAGCTGAAATGGACTAAAACAATTTACAATCATAAAACAGTTTCGCCCACAAAGCGTCGGCCCAAATGGAAGGGCAGCCATAGTTTAACGCAACAGGACCAAGAATTGGACGAAGGTCTGTCAACTATTAAACCCAATAAGACTTCTTCAAGTCAAAAACACATGGAATCCTCAAAAGACTCGTCCCATTCTTACATATTATTAGCACCCGAATACAAATCAAAGGGTCACCAAGACATTCTTTACGGATCAAACATTATAAAATTGGTAAATGGTATCCCCAGATTTCCTGGTCTAATATCAGATGATATCGAATCCATTGAATTTCTTCCACCAAGAGGAACCCAACCATCAGAGGGAACGCTAGTGACATTTAAATCGGCCACCTGGGCAGGCATACTCCTGAACCACAAAGCCACTTTAAGGGAATGGGGCATCCGAGCGTACCCATATTTCTTTCCAGGGTACCCTACCGCCTTACTAAACCAGCCAACGCCACCGCGAAAAACTGGAATTACAAGATTGAAAGACCACCAGAAAACATATTCAATCTTAAAAAACGCGTCGGGCCTGAGGAAGACCGTAATACTCCTCCCACAGTGGCCCCCAACATTGACACCAGCCAAGGATTGGATTGGCTTCCATCCACTTTATCGACCAAAAGCTTAGAATGACCACCCGAACCGGAAGCAGTGGTCCCTGGCCTCAAACGCTTGGTAATGTTACCTCTTCCAGAAGGAGTATTAAATACACAAGCGGACTCCACCGTCACAATATGTTCCTGGAATATAAGCGGCCTTCAGCAAAAAATTAAGAACTCCGACACCTTTTCCTTCCTGTGTGAACACTCATTAATAGCCCTGCAGGAAACTTGGGCCACACAAGAGTGCCCAGTCATCGGGTTCATCAAGTTATGGAATCCAGCACTTAGGGACAGCCGCTTCGGTGACCCCAAAGGTGGCTTGTCGATATATATATCAAACACCCTAAAAGGCCCAATATCACGACTGCCCCTTGATGAAGATTGACTACTGGGGGTTAAAATCAATGCTTGGCGGAAGAAGAGCCCACTGATCCTTTTAAATGTATATATCAACCCTAATACTCGCACAAAAAAAGAACATTTGACACGCCTAACGGAAATCATGAATGACATAGCCGCTGAACATGGGAACTCAGACTGTATAGTTACGGGGGACTTTAACACCTACCTATTCCAAGGGAATGCAACAGACACTGATGGGCCCTTCCTACTTCCAATCATCGAGCCAATAACACAAACCAAACCACCCACCCAAATTCAAAGTGGATTGGGTGATCTTTGTGTGATGAAATTTTATAGTGCAGGTTACCTTGTCATTAACGGCAGAACAGCAGGTGACACCCCGCCAAACTGGTCCTGGACAAACGGTACAAAGTGTTCTTAGTTGGATTATACCATCTGCAATGCCGCCCTGCTCCACTGTCTAATCGACTTCCGAATTAACCCAAGAACTGAAAGTGAACACAGACCGCAGGTTATCTCCTTTAACATAAACCCGATGAAACACAAAACTGCCCCATCAGTATGCCGGGGAATACACACGGAAAACCTAAAGCGCCTTAAGTGGTCTGAAGAAATTAGCTCGAACATCCTCCAAGCAAGTGAGGACATCATAAGAAGAGGAATCGAGCAAGAGGCAATTCCGTCTGTAACCTGGACAATGCTCAGTTCCCACCTGACTGACCTTTTTCCAGCAAAGCACCATGTCGAAAGGGTAACACAAGTGCGTCAGTTTACAATTTCACAGCAGACCAAGTCACTTAAGAAAGCCAGAAATGCAGCTCTGCGGGCACTGGGTAAATCCCCGGGGAATAGTGAATGTACAACTCACTATCAAACCACACAAAGATCCTTCAAGCTGGCGATCAAAAAAGACAAAAGGTCTCATGAAAACCAACTTTGGTGTAAACTGGTGTGGGAGAGTAAGCAAAAAAACTCTAGAAAATTTTGGGCTCTTATCAATCATCTCAACTCTAATACATCGAGCTTTGGATCTGCAAACATCCAGGAATCAGACTGGGTAAGATACCTGCAAAAACAACAAGTGATGGACTGAATGTGGATCAATGTCACACACTCCCCCAGTCAAAAGATCTGGGCCCAAATCCATAGTTTTTTTGCACTCCACACCACCCTGGGTTAGACAATGGCGATATGCAAATTAGCTCTGACCCTGTTGCCCCATGGGAACAGTCCAGTCCGAACTACAAAAGCCATGTCCTTCCCAGAACGGAATCAAGCATCCGAGGACCGGACCGGTTTCGAGGTAACACCTCTCTTCAGCCCGGCACTTGGAGTCAAGCTAGCCGGGCTGAAGAGAGGTGTTACCTCGAAACCGGTCCGGTCCTCGGATGCTTGATTCCGTTCTGGGAAGGACATGGCTTTTGTAGTTCGGACTGGACTGTTCCCATGGGGCAACAGGGTCAGAGCTGATTTGCATATCGCCATTGTCTAACCCAGGGTGGTGTGGAGTGCAAAAAAACGATGGATTTGGGCCCAGATCTTTTGACTGGGGGAGTGTGTGACATTGATCCACATTCAGTCCATCACTTGTTGTTTTTGCAATTGCCGCCCTAAGTGCGCTGGGGATGCCCAGACGTGGGTCCCAGGCACTCCACACCACTTGGAGTCAAGCTAGCCGGGCTGAAGAGAGGTGTTACCTCGAAACCGGTCCGGTCCTCGGATGCTTGATTCCGTTCTGGGAAGGACATGGCTTTTGTAGTTCGGACTGGACTGTTCCCATGGGGCAACAGGGTCAGAGCTGATTTGCATATCGCCATTGTCTAACCCAGGGTGGTGTGGAGTGCAAAAAAACGATGGATTTGGGCCCAGATCTTTTGACTGGGGGAGTGTGTGACATTGATCCACATTCAGTCCATCACTTGTTGTTTTTGCAATTGCCGCCCTAAGTGCGCTGGGGATGCCCAGACGTGGGTCCCAGGCACTCCACACCACTTGGAGTCAAGCTAGCCGGGCTGAAGAGAGGTGTTACCTCGAAACCGGTCCGGTCCTCGGATGCTTGATTCCGTTCTGGGAAGGACATGGCTTTTGTAGTTCGGACTGGACTGTTCCCATGGGGCAACAGGGTCAGAGCTGATTTGCATATCGCCATTGTCTAACCCAGGGTGGTGTGGAGTGCAAAAAAACGATGGATTTGGGCCCAGATCTTTTGACTGGGGGAGTGTGTGACATTGATCCACATTCAGTCCATCACTTGTTGTTTTTGGGTAAGATACCTGTCTGACCATTTCAAGTCTCCAGAACACCCTGATCCCAAAGGAAGTAACTTTTTAAATGAGATTGTCCATGGGCCTGCCAGCCCATGGAGTCTACCCGCTGATTGCTTATATCCCACCGACATGGACCTCGAAGTGACACAAGAGAGAGTAGCTACTGCAATGTCAAAAGCAAGATCTGATGGGGCTCCGGGCCCAAATGGCCTGCCACAGAGCCTGTTTAAATTTGACATTGCCTTCTGGTCTGGAACACTATCTAATCTCTTCAACTACGCACTGAGAACAGCAACAATCCCGGACTCATGGCGGGGCGCTATAATCCATCCAATTTTTAAATCAGGATCACACGCCCAACCGAATAACTACAGACTTATTGCCCTCCTGGACATTGAAGCCAAGCATTATGCGAGCCTCCTACTGGAGGATCTAAGGTTATGGGCAAAGGACCATAAACTGTTGCCAATGAATCAAACAGGATTTGTTGCAAACTCAGGGACCAGCACTAACTTGCTAGCAATCTCAACTATAGTCGACAAGGCCATATTAACATCTAGGTTGGTGTTTTGTTGCTTTGTTGACTTCAAAGCAGCATTTGATAGAGTACCCAGGGAGGCCCTATCGGTAAAATTAAGGAAGTGGGGGATTCCAGAAAATCTATTACAGGCAATCATCCAACTCCATACGCAAACATGGGTTCGGGTGAAGCTAGGGTCCGGCACACATCTGTCGCGGAAAATAATGACAACTAGAGGCATGAAGCAGGGATGTGTGTTGGCCCCCCTTCTTTTCAACCTGTTTATAGCAGATCTGTCGGCGACCCTGGATGGCACTCTCCAAAAATCGGCGGCGTGGGTCTGAGCAACCTTTTGTACGCCGACGACCTTGTCCTTTTTAGCCTCACTAGGGTGGGCCTACAAAGGCTCCTTGATAAACTGTATGATTACACAACTATTAACCAATTAGAGGTCAACCTAAAAAAAACGCACGTCGTTCCTTTTGGTAAGAAACGACACACAGGTGGTGGCTGGTCTTTCAACAACATAAGCCTCATAACAGGCCAGTCGTATAAATATCTAGGCGTCCATTTGGATTCTAAATATAACTTTAGAAAGCAGCGTAATGAGATTGCAGTCAAAGCAACAACTCTTGCGGTATCATTAGGCAAGCTTGCAAAAAATCTCTCCAGCCCAACTCTATCGCCCCTTTTGGAGGTGATGAGAGCAAAAATTGGCCCTACTCTATCGTATGGTATAGAGCTATTTGGGGGGGGAAATGAATACAGCCCTGAACCAGCACACAACCAAAATTTATAAAAAGGTGCTCCAGCTGCCAAAATCTGCATCTGCTGCACAGATAAGACTGGAGATGGGGCTGATAAATTACGATGCCTCCAACATCGGGGCATATCTTAATTTCTGTCACAAATTAAGACAAGCGAATCCCAACACATTAGAATCCCTGGTCTGGCTGGAAATAACCCAGGTGGAATATACGGCCGTCTCTTTAAAGAGGCCATCCTGCAAATGTCTGCGAGTAACTTGTGGGCCCTGAATCCCAGTCAGACATCATTTAAAATAGGGATCAAAAAGGGTGTGAGAATGACATCAAGTATCACCGATAAATCATTCTTCTTGAAACGTAGTCATGCCTGGGCCCTTGTAAACTCTTACAGACGGCTAGCCCCTGCCTCCTATTTGGCCTGCACATATTCACTCCATCTAAAACGCAGCCTTATCGCCATTAGAATGGGCGACTGGCGATTCCTGAAATATCTACCCCCCTGGCGACGCACCACGGAAGATCTGACATGTAGAGGGTGTGGTAAAACAGCTGAAACTATGTCGCATGTGATCTGCCTGTGTCCAGTTTTTAATTCAGAACGCAGGCGGAGACTTAAACCAGAATGGAACAGGCTGGGTGTTAGGACCTCCAGGCAAGCCATCACGGCAGCCTTGAACCCGGAGAATACTTTGTTAAACATAAGATTCACAAATTTTATTCTGCATGCATATCGTAACTTTAATCAAAAGAGGCCCTGCTAAAGACTCTGTTCCACCTGCCAACTCTTACGGAGGTTAAAATAAAGTGAGCTGTAGCTTCACGAATGTCGGTCACCTCCTAAAAGTAGGATATCATCAATGCCGAGTATAATACAAAAGGGTGGAAGAGATGACTTTTTTACTTGTACATCATGCTTCAAACCATTCTACTTTATCTAAAGAGGCTTAAGAGAAGACACTTCCTATTTTTATAATGATTGTTAAATGACCATGCTTTTATTCTTCACTGATTTTTAAATTATTTATGGATACACAATGTGAATTTTGTAACTTTCTTTTAAAGATATATGTGCTATATCTAAATAAAGATAATTGATTTGATTTGAAGTCACAGATAGGAAATAACATTTGAAAAACTTTAGAAATTCACTAAAAAAACAAAGGTTACAGGGAATTATAGTGAGAAAATACAATTCAAAATGACGTAGAAATTCACTAAAAAAGAGAAATGTTACAGGGACTTTATAGTTGGGAAAAAAACATTAAAAGAACACAGAAATTCTTTAAAAAAAAACAAAGGTTAAAGGGATCTTATAGTTAGGAACAGAATTAAAAAAAACCCTTGCAAATTCCCTGAAAAACCAAAGGTTACAGGGATAGGTATAGTTAGGCCCAGATTCCACTCACGCAAAACTAGTGAAATTCGGCAGTTATAGTTACTTGAACTATAACTTATGCCTTGAGCAATGCGCTACTTATGACCTCGCATATTAAATCACTGATGACATGCTCAGGGACATCACAGATGACATCTCAAATGACATCATCAAATGAGTATCTTAATTAAACGTTTCTGAGACTCAAAGACATAGGGTCTGAGTGCATGATTGAAGGCCATGTACAGTGCAGGATTGGCTGCCTTTACAGGGGTTGGCTTCATGTGGAGGGTTGGTTGCCTGCTGCCAACGTTACACAGCACTTGGCCTAAGGCCATGTGTGGCAGGGAGTAGCATTTACATATGGTCACTAAATATTACTTACATTACAAAACTAGAAATTCACTGAAAAGACTAAAGTAACACTATAGTTAGGTGAATTTGTCAGTGACAACATTAATGTTTTTAACAAAAAAACACCCAAAAATTCACCAGTTGTAGTTCACACACAGATAACTTGCATCCCGCCATGCACTGCTTATGACCTCACATATGACATCACTCAATACATGTTCTATGACATCATATATGACATCTGTAATGCCATCTCAAATGACATCACTGATGACATCATCCAAGCTTCTTTATTACACACTGCTCTTTGAATGGGTATACTGTTAGAGTTATGAAAGTAAGTACACAAAAGCTCACCATAGACCATAGTATGAAGCACATTTACTGCCGCCATACATACAACCCCCATAGGTAAAGCAAGCTTGTGTTATTTGCAACATTCACCCTATATCATTTGTTTCATAGGTAACCAAGTTCATGTTGAACATGAACCACTGATGAAAGGGTAACCTATCCTGCTCAAGGCGTTTAATCTGTGTAAAACTTTTCAGGGAAAACCAAGTTCTTAAAGATACTCAAACCCTGTTATATAACTAATGCCCTACTATGGGCACTCTTTACCTGTATCAAACCTCTGAAAGTAACTGAACCTACATTAAGAAACAAAGTGGATATGAGTAGAGAAGTGAATACTGTTAACAGTTTCTACTCAACAAAGAGACTCTGTACCACTTAAGCACGGTGTACACTCTATCAAAAGAGTGACTATTCAATTAAAATAATCAAGGTCTAAAGGTGCTTAAGATCATTCTATCAACGGCCTTCATAATGTGGTGAAAACTTTACAGATAGCCCATCTTGTGAAGCAAAACAATCACATATAAATAGGTTAGTACCTGTTGCACACAGTCATCTCTGTTAAGTAGAAATTGTCATGCTGAGACAATTCTGCCTAATAACTCAAGGCTACTTACAAAACTTAGTATGTTTTACACACTTGCTTATTTATTTTTGGTACAAGAAGATTAAGTGACTTGTCCCGAATCACAGGATGTTAAAATGACACCAAGACTCAAATATATCTCCAGTTCCAGAGTTGGAAGCTCTGGAATCCATTTTCACATTAGTTGTCACTTTTGCACTCACCCACATTTCATTCTTTAAGTCTGATCAGTTCCTTAACATTTTCCTCAAAAGGTGAAATTGTTGCACGGATTCTGTGGAGTCACAGAACTATGCTTGGGATAATAGAACCTTAGTAGGCATGGGCTGAGTCATCCTACCACCTGAGTACGCATGAGCCTGGGACTGACTAGCTATAGTGTCATGCTCGCCCTCCTACTCACTCACAGAGGAACAAGTGATTAGACACCCTAGAACATAGCATTCCTGACCCTCTCAGGAATCGCACTTACAGGACACACCATTTCACTCTCATACTTGTACTAGTCCACAATAAGATCTGACAGAAACACGAGAAAAGTTTAAAATGTTTATTTTAATTATTGTGCTCTAGTATGCAGTATATGTGCCACAATGAGTAAGACAATGTCTGACACAAATTCGGTAGGCATGATAAGTAGTCCATAAATCATAAAATGAGCTGTCATTATACAAGACAGGCTAGCCGAGCCCCCTCCCTTTCTGCAGAAGCAAAGTGATTATATATCAGAAGATCTCTGGGTGTTGACAGCAGACCCTATACCTTAGCATGCACAGATGAAAGTTCTATATCTCAGGTGCTGTCACAACCTCTTCCCATGGAAAATCACTCTCCAAGTGTGTTGTTAGGCCTGACCGGAACAAAATAACAAGTGGCATTGTTGTTTGACCTTGTCTGTATGTGCAGACTAAATCCCAGGAAAGAACTTAACTCAAAAACAACAGCAGTGTCTGTGTGAAAGAACAGTGTGACACAAAGCAAAATATGTTTATATACTAACATGCGCAAAGCAAAGGGCAGTCTGCAACATGCTCATGCTAACATAGGGAAAACTATGATGGGCATGTACGGGACATATGACAATATTTTATACTATGAATAGCACATTACACTATCATATATACTTAATATTCAATATGTTGATACAGTCTGACCCCATGATAAAGTTAGGTACTATATTCATAGCATGACACTGAAGGGTTTCCAATAGTTGAGATCTCATTAAATGATATGTAAAAGCAGGAAATGGCAGGCTAGGTCTCATAGGCTGAGAGATCGATGGTGCCCCTGAGCTCTTCATCCACTGGAGACATTCATCCAAATGGTTCAATAGCTAAGGATACAAAATCACTTCATTTCATTGGTAGTGCCTGTCTTATTTACTTTCATGATCTGTAGGCATTCTTTAGCTCTCCTTATCTATTTTCAATATGAAGAAACAGACAACGGCTGTGAATACACCTGTCAAATGCCTATAAAAATTAGTTTTCAGAGATAAAGACCTATCACACATTTTGTACCAATATAGCTGCACCTTCACAAAAATGACTACATCAAATCATGTGATGATCAAATGTCTTCTGACAACTGTTAGAACATTTGTAATTTCTTTTCCTTCTATTAGTTTCAAAGGATTTTATCAGAAGAAATGTCACCAATGTGCATTAGGAGAGTGAGAACCGATGATTGTTTGATCATCCTGGCAGGCGTGCTGCAGGAATAGAAGAATCATTCTAAAGGAACAGGAAGGGAGGGGAGAGCAGTTCCTTCCTTCTCAGGAGCACATGGGAGCATCAATCAAAGTAATTGTAAAGTGTTCCTCTAACTGTGAAAGACATACACAGCCCTAGCAGGCTGAAAGTATTAGAAAACTGAGACACCTTGACATATTAAAGAATTACTTGAGCAGAGCAAGTGTAAGCATATAGGAAAGGCCCATTAAGGACAATATTTTTATAAATATGTATAACATTGCATTCTGATGGACACTTGTACCTGTAGATTCCCCGCCTTTCGAATATCCTGCAGGAGCCAGACTGGATCCAGAAATTTTGAAATAGCTCTCCTGCACCAACAGGTGGAGCCTTGGCTCTGAACCAACTGTGATATCTTCCCATGACATGGTGTCAGCAAACCATATATTTGTTCATTGCTATGCGCTGACAGTACCTTTAGTTTCCACTCCCTTGGATATGGATTCAGAATTGTTCTCCTCTGAATGCTTTCTTATGGAAATTATTGTTTTACAGTGTATTGACATTCTGACTCGCCCCAACATTTTAGGGTTTAACACCATGCGTGCGGCGCATTTTCCCGCTGTGCGCTGAAGTTTTTAAAAACCCGCGGTTCATGACGAGCTCAGCTCGTCATGAGCGTACGAGAGGTGTGCCTCATGATGAGCTAAAAGGTAGCCTTTTTGTCACATTCCGTCATCCCTCTCGGTACCTCCACAATGTCTGTCTTTTTTGCTTTATGCCTTAACAAAGTTAAGACAAAAATCGCACAAATAAATAACATGACACTGGGTCATGTGAGAGGTGAGTTTGCTTGTATACCAAGGGCATGAAGATGTGGAGGTAAATCTTTTCATGCAGCAGACCTCCAAGGACAAGTCATTAGGCAAAATGGGGATGCAGGGAGACAAAAGTAATGTAGAGCATCCATTATGTTCATGTGCCAGTTTCAATTTTAGGGCCTGATGTAAAGTTTGACGGACAGAGTAAAGGGGTTCTTCCAGTAAAGCGTCCTGCGGAGAGTGCTGTCTCCTAGCGTACTCTCGTTCCTGCAAGTTAATTGACGCCTCGCGGTCCCCGCTCCGCGGGTACCGCTCGCAGGCTGAGGACTTTTGCTTGCCTTTATCTCTGGACTTCCCTAAGTGCAAGGAGCACCAACGCGACCTGTGTGAGGCTGCAGCTGGACCCCGAGGCGTGAGGCGGGACTGCGAGGACCAGCGTGCAGCGCGGCGCTGATCGGCCGCAGCTGGTCCTCTTCCCGCCCCTCCACCCGTCAAAAACATCGCGGTGTGCGAACCGCCCGGGTTCTTCCAGTAAAGCGTCCTGCGGAGAGTGCTGTCTCCTAGCGTACTCTCGTTCCTGCAAGTTAATTGACGCCTCGCGGTCCCCGCTCCGCGGGGACCGCGAGCAGGCTGAGGACTTTTGCTTGCCTTTATCTCTGGACTTCCCTAAGTGCAAGGAGCACCAACGCGACCTGTGTGAGGCTGCAGCTGGACCCCAAGGCGTGAGGCGGGACTGCGAGGACCAGCGTGCAGCGCGGCGCTGATCGGCCGCAGCTGGTCCTCTTCCCGCCCCTCCACCCGTCAAAAACATCGCGGTGTGTGAACCGCCCGGGTTCTTCCAGTAAAGCGTCCTGCGGAGAGTGCTGTCTCCTAGCGTACTCTCGTTCCTGCAAGTTAATTGACGCCTCGCGGTCCCCGCTCCGCGGGTACCGCTCGCAGGCTGAGGACTTTTGCTTGCCTTTATCTCTGGACTTCCCTAAGTGCAAGGAGCACCAATGCGACCTGTGTGAGGCTGCAGCTGGACCCCAAGGCGTGAGGCGGGACTGCGAGGACCAGCGTGCAGCGCGGCGCTGATCGGCCGCAGCTGGTCCTCTTCCCGCCCCTCCACCTGTCAAAAACATCGCGGTGTGTGAACCGCCCGGGTTCTTCCAGTAAAGCGTCCTGCGGAGAGTGCTGTCTCCTAGCGTACTCTCGTTCCTGCAAGTTAATTGACGACTCGCGGTCCCCGCTCCGCGGGTACCGCTCGCAGGCTGAGGACTTTTGCTTGCCTTTATCTCTGGACTTCCCTAAGTGCAAGGAGCACCAACGCGACCTGTGTGAGGCTGCAGCTGGACCCCAAGGCGTGAGGCGGGACTGCGAGGACCAGCGTGCAGCGTGGCGCTGATCGGCCACAGCTGGTCCTCTTCCCGCCCCCTCCACCAGCTCTTCCTATAACATCGTTTAGAGCAACGCGCACGCGGGACGCGCGCGGGGCAACGGCCGGGGCGAAGACCGGGCAAAGAGCGGGCCGTTTAAGGCCGTTCAAGGACGGCAGAGGACGGCCCAGGCCCTGAATCCCTGTCTTATCGCCCTGAAACCACCATCCAGGTAGGCCGGTTGTCATTTAACCTTCCTTGAGGCCACTGCCATCCAATACCTGGTATAGCATTCCCATCTTCAACACCAATCATGCGGCACAAAACAAGAAGCTGTACCAAAAAAGCTACGGAGGTAGTGCAAGTGACTGGTCCCATTGACCTTTTCATCTCACGGGTAAATGAGACAATTGATAAGAGCATTGTACTCCTAGAGAAAAGAGTCTCCCTTGACCTAATGAATGCCAAGCGTTCTTCCCTGGGCTCCCTTGCAAATGCAAATTCACCCTTTCAGCAAACTTCGAACAATTGCTCCTTGCCCTTGACCACCACAGGCACTGTTACAGTACCGAGTGCCGTCGACTTGTCAGTTTCCTGTTCGGAGTCGGACCCGTCCTTTGTGGATCTGGAGGCGACTCCAGACCTAGAAGCTTGTCAGTCTCCTAGAGAGGCGGAGTCGGGCATGGATGGGTTAGCTGTCAAGTCGACCCCTCATGTGCCTAGTGATTCCAGGGGAAAGGCTGATTCCTTAAGGAAGCCAGCATGAAAAAAGACTCTAAATCCTTCTGGGACACCATAAGGGCACGAAACAGACTGGATAGCGACCTCGTAACCTGCAACATTCCGGGCAAGGTATGGGAGGCTCATTTTTCCAAACTGTATTCCTGCCATAGCATCATGAATGGAAGAGGGTTAGTCCATTCCTCTCCTTACACTGATTATATTCTTCTCCCTAGCGATCCTGACTTCACATTGAAGGAAGTAGAATATGCTATTAACTCCATCATTCCACAAAAAGCTGCAGGTCCAGATGGCATCCCCGGGGACCTGCTAAAATCCGATGGTGTCAATTGGGGTAAAATAATCCACTCCCTCCTTCTTGCCATCTGTAGGGGTGCCCCCATTCCCGTGTCTTGGAAGGGGGCAGAGGTGGTTCCCATCCACAAGAAAGGCCCTAGGGATGATCCGTCCAATTATAGGCCGATTAGCTTATTAGATGTAAGCCAAAAAGTTGTCGGCAAAGTCATTCTACTCAGGATACTTAACTGGGTGGATGAAAACAAAATACTTACCGATTTTCAGGCCGGTTTCAGAGTAGGCACTGGAACGATAGAGCAGGCCTTTAGGCTTATGATGATCTACTGGAAGGTGGTAGTGATAGGCAAGGGCAGTCTTTATCTCGCATTCATCGATTTAAAGACTGCCTTTGACCTTGTCCCCAGGGACTTGCTATGGAAGGTTTTGGCCAATATGGGGCTCCCACAGTACCTACTATCCCTACTAGTCAGGCTCCATCAGGACAGCTTTGCCCAAATCAGGTGGGGCTCTGGAGGGGAGAAAACGGGCTGTATTCTGGTCGAGAGAGGGGTCCGCCAGGGATGTGTTCTGGCTCCCACCCTTTTCTCTTTGTACATTAATGGGGTGGTGGAGCACCTACTCAAATCCCCATCTGACGAACCATCCCTGGGGGGGGTACGTATACCGACCCTCCTCTTCGCGGACGACACGCTCCTAATCTCCAAAACCCCAATGGGACTACAGAAACTCTTGGACAATTTCCAATCCTTTTGTACTGACCGAGGCTTGGTCATAAACACCAATAAAACAAAATACCTCGTCCTTAATCCCCCTAAACAGAAAGTGCGTCCCCCTATTTTAAACACCGAGCCTCTGGAAAGGGTAAAAGAATTTGATTATTTAGGGATACGCATTTCAGACAAAATGGATTGGTCTCCCCATCTAGATAAGATGCTGCTGAACCACAAAAGGATCACAGGTGCCCTTCTAAGGGAGCAACGTTCCAGTTCGCTCAAACCAATTGGAACAGTCCTAGAGATCTACGCTGCCAAGGGTGTAAGCTCTGCACTTTATGGAGCTGAACTTTGGGGCTTCGCATCTTCTCAAGCTCTACAAAAATCTGAGAATAAATTCTGTAGACAAATAATGTCCCTTCCTCAAAGTACCCCACTTCTGCCCTTATTTATGGACCTTGGCTGTACCCAGATTGGCGAAATTGCGAAATTTCGTCCTCTCCTATTATGGGCCCGTATTTGGCGGGTAGAGGAACTCAGTGCCTACGCCAGAAGTCTGGAAGAAATAATGGAGTCACCACACTGGGCCAGAGTCAAGTGGTTAACTGATATGAAAACCTTATTGTTGAACTTGGGCCTACTGGATTCCTGGTCAAGCAGAACCTCTCCTCCGAAACAAGTACTTAAAAATCTTTATCGGGATTGGATCTGCTCCCAAAGGCATTCTAGCTCATCCATTGGCAGGCTTACAGAGGACTTTTTGATGTTTAAAGACTGTCCCAGGCGAGAACCCTATTTAGACATAATCGGGAAACCGTTCGCCCGGTCCTTGTATTTTAAATTCAGAACGGGTACTCTCCCATTGAACACTTTCACCAAAACATGGAAATCCTGTACAGACAAAACTGACTTGTGTCCATCATGTTCAGCCCATCCAGAGACATTAGCCCACTTCCTATTTGTCTGCAAAGAATATGCCAATCCAAGAAGGGTGTGGCTGAAGAACTTGTGCCGACAACTGGGAACTAGGAGCCATGATGTGGCAATCAGGATACTTGTTTCGGACAGTTATGTACCCTATGCCTGTGCCCTATCAAAATTTCTATTTTGGGCTTGGGCTATTCGAGCCAGAAAGCTTAAATACTCTGTTTAATTTCTTCTTAAACAATATTTATTCTAGTAAATGTTATATTCCTTGTTATTAACTGGATATGTGCTACTAATTTTATTATTAACTATCAATTTTTTTTTACTTGCTTTTATGATAATGACATTTTATCGAAATAAAGCTTTTTGACTTTGAGTAAAGGCAGACAGGGTGACAGAGAACTTAACATCTACCACCCTGACTTTACTCTGCCTGACAAATTTAGAGATGCCCTGCAACCCTTAGGGCACCTCCATACAATAGAATTAACAGCTGCTACAGAGGTTCGTGTGAATGTTAAAAAAGTAAGACAGACAGCTTTGTCACAGTTTTTTTCTTCTAAACAAACTCAAACTCCCATGGTAGGAATTTGTTTTTGAAAAGTAAAAAAGTAGCAAATGAACCCCACACAAAGGGAGTTTTCTCCCATGGTGTGGAAATAAATCTTCTCTTTTAATGTCCTTCACCACCAAGAAGGAAAAAAAGTCCCCCGACCACCCACTCAAAATAGCATGGACTGTTGGATAGCTTACGTCCGAGAGCGCCCACATGTCATCAGAGGAAGGTTTAAATCAGTGGTGTCAATTATTTATTTTTTTATCAGTGCAAACCTGGCAGTCTGCCCACCTCTAAAACTGGTGGGTGAATGGAGAGTTGTATGGAGAAGGTACTTCACTGCCATTGTGAGAGAGTACCTTCTCCACCAAACTCTATATCAGCCACTTAGTCTAAATCTGTCACGCTGTTCTTGCGCAAAATGTCAAAGGAGTTTGAACTGAAATACAATGTTTGGGCCCTATCCCTGGAAAGGAAAAGTTCATGGAGATGGTCTATAAAGCCTCTAGAAGCCCATTTGTATGCACTGAAAAGCCCCCTTGATGAAGTGTAAACCTGCACCCCATGTTGAGATGAAGGCTTTCGTTGACTATCCGAGATGTGCCCAAGAACTTAAATATCTTCAAAGAGGCCAACCGGTCACAGGAAAATGTTAGCTGGCACCTGGGCAGGGTCTTCCTTTGTCCACCTAGTGATACAGGTATCAATCCTATTTTGAGACAACTTGCTTTCAGAACTAGTTTGAAGTGGCCACAGAGGGGAGGTTGCTCATTTCCCTTGTCACTCCTCTGGAGTGAGCACAGGTGAAAAAAAGTTCTGTCATCTTGGTTTTAGGCAAAGAGATTCACTGTGGGATTGTTTGCAGTAGGGCACATGGGAATTGCTGCAAAAGTGTATAAAGTAACCCATAAGAAATTTTTCCCTAATGGCTAGGGAAGGGTCATGAGTCACCCCCACCCACAGGCTAGTGGCAGGCATAAATATGTCCCCCTGGGAGCCTTCTTCAGAACACTCCTGGACCTATGGAAGTCAGACGAAGGTCTGAATATGCTGTTGAGACCAGTGAGAAGGCCCGAAAGGCTTAACCTGCCCCCATGTGTACACAGGACAAAGATGTAGACTCCAAGAGCCAGTTGTGTTCCTATTAAGCCACAAGAACACAAGAAGGTGGCTTCTGCTGGAGTGAATCCTGGTCCCCAAACCCTGTTCCTGAGATCCTGGGACCCTTGGCTGTATCAAAGTGTACTCCTCCTAACATCCTAAAAAACCTGAGACATAGAAAATGTTGTCTTCAAAGACAACCTGAGGTCCGGGACAAACCTGCTAAGTCAATCTGACTATGGTGTCTTGTCACTGGGCCAAAGATTCAGGTTTCTCCCTGTCAGAGCTTTTCTACTGCAGGAATTACATTTCAACGGGCTGTTGCAGAAAGTGGATCTGGTCTTGAGGAGCCCTGTTTGGCTTCAGCTTTGCTCTTGCTCTGCTGGAGGTATTTAAACTCCAAAAACGTGACATAATGGCTGATTTAGATTGGGTAGTATAGAATTTACTCTGTCAGGGTGACAAACTAAAATATTCCATCACCGTGATAAAAAAATCGTATTCTGGATTTAAAGATGACGGCCACCTCAGCTGACATCTGATGATGGGTGATTAGCCAGAAACTGTGGTGGCGGAGTGAGCTAAAGAATGATGATGAATTAAACCCAGATCAGTTGACTGGGGGTGAGTGCTTGCAATGTTCAACACTCCGTCCATCATCCCCTTTGGCTTTGCTTTGTTCGCCCTAAGTTGGCAGGGTATGCCCAGACGTGGGTCCCTTGCTCACTTTGTCACTGGATTCAAGCTAGCCTGGCTGATGATGGCAGATTAGCCAGAAACCGGTCCCAGGATGCTTGTTTTCGGTCCAGGAAAGACATGGGTTGACAGTTCAGGCTGGACTGTTCGCATAAGGCACAGGGTCAGACTGATTTGCACATGGCCATGTCTGAACTGGGGTGGTGGAGTGAGCTAAAGAATGATGATGGATTAAACCCAGATCAGTTGACTGGGGGTGAGTGCTTGCAATGTTCAACACTCCGTCCATCATCCCCTTTGGTTTTGTTTTGTTCACCCTAAGTTGGCAGGGTATGCCCAGACTTGGGTCCCTTGCTCACTTTGCCACTGGATTCAAGCTAGCCTGGCTGATGACGGCTGATTAGCCAGAAATCGGTCCCAGGATGGTTGTTTCCGGTCCAGGTAAGACATGGCTTGGCAGTTCGGGCTGGACTGTTCCCATGAGGCACAGGATCAGACTGATTTGCAAATGGCCATGTCTGAACTGGGGTGGCGGAGAGAGCTAAATAATTATGATGGATTAAACCCAGATCAGTTGACTGGGGGTGAGTGCTTGCAATGTTAAACACTCCATCAATCATCCCCTTTGGTTTTCCTTTGTTTTCCTTAAGTTGGCAGAATATGACCAGACGTGGGTCCATTGCTCACTTTGCAACTGGATTCAAGCTAGCCTGGCTGATGACGGCTGATTAGCCAGAAACCGGTCCCAGGATGCTTGTTTCCGGTCCAGGCAAGACATGGCTTGGCAGTGCAGGCTGGACTGTTCGCATAAGGCACAGGGTCAGACTGATTTGCACATGGCCATGTCTGAACTGGGGTGGTGGAGTGAGCTAAAGAATGATGATGGATTAAACCCAGATCAGTTGACTGGGGGTGAGTGCTTGCAATGTTTAACACTCCGTCCATCATCCCCTTTGGTTTTGCTTTGTTCACCCTAAATTGGCAGGGTATGCCCAGACTTGGGTCCCTTGCTCACTTTGCCACTGGATTCAAGCTAGCCTAGCTGATGACGGCTGATTAGCCAGAAATCGGTCCCAGGATGCTTGTTTTCGGTCCAGGTAAGACATGGCTTGGCAGTTCGGGCTGGACTGTTTCCATGAGGCACAGGATCAGACTGATTTGCATATGGCCATGTCTGAACTGGGGTTGCGGAGAGAGCTAAATAATTATGATGAATTAAATCCAGATCAGTTGACTGGGGGTGAGTGCTTGCAATGTTAAACACTCCATCAATCATCCCCTTTGGTTTTGCTTTGTTCTCCCTAGGTTGGCAGGGAATGCCCAGACGTGGGTCCCTAGCTCATTTTGTCACTGGATTCAAGCTAGCCTGTCTGATGACGGCTGATTAGCCAGAAACCGGTCCCAGGATGCTTGTTTCCGGTCCAGGCAAGACATGGCTTGGCAGTTCGGGCTGGACTGTTCCCATGAGGCACAGGGTCAGACTGATTTGCATATGGCCATGTCTGAACTGGGGTGGCGGAGTGAGCTAAAGAATGATGATGGATTAAACCCATCTCAGTTGACTGGGGGTGAGTGCTTGCAATGTTCAACACTACGTCAACCATCCCCGTTGGTTTTGCTTTGTTCTCCCTAGGTTGGCAGGGTATGCCCAGACGTGGGTCCCTTGTTCACTTTGCCACTGAATTCAAGCTAACCTGGCTGATGATGGCTGATTAGCCAGAAACCGGTCCTAGGAAGCTTGTTTCCGTCCCTGGGAAGACATGGCTTGGCAGTTCGGGCTGGACTGTTCCCATGAGGCACAGGATCAAACTGATTTGCATATGGCCATGTCTGAACTGGGGTGGCGGAGTGAGCTAAAGAATGATGATGAATTAAACCCAGATCAGTTGACTGGGGGTGAGTGCTTGCAATGTTCAACACTCCGTCATTCATCCCCTTTGGTTTTGCTTTGTTCTCTCTAGGTTGACAGGGTATGCCCAGACGTGGGTCCCTAGCTCACTTTGTCACTGGATTCAAGCTAGCCTGCCTGATGACGGCTGATTAGTCAGAAACCGGTCCCAGGATGCTTGTTTCCGGTCCAGGCAAGACATGGCTTGGCAGTGCGGGCTGGACTGTTCCCATGAGGCACAGGGTCAGACTGATTTGCATATGGCCATGTCTGAACTGGGGTGGCGGAGTGAGCTAAAGAATGATGATGAATTAAACCCAGATCAGTTGACTGGGGGTGAGTGGTTGCAATGTTCAACACTCCATCAACCATCCCCTTTGGTTTTGCTTTGCTCTCCCTAGGTTGGCAGGGTATGCCCAGACGTGGGTCCCTTGTTCACTTTGCCACTGCATTCAAGCTAACCTGGCTGATGATGGCTGATTAGCCAGAAACCAGTCCCAGGATGCTTGTTTCCGGTCCAGGGAAAACATGGCTTGGCAGTTCGGGCTGGACTGTTCCCATGAGGCTCAGGGTCAGACTGATTTGCACATGGCCATGTCTGAACTGGGGTGGCGGAGTGAGCTAAAGAATGATGATGGGTTAAACCCACATCATTTGACTGGGGGTCAGTGGTTGCAATGTCCAACACTCCGTCCATCATCCCCTTTGGTTTTGCTTTGTTTGCCCTAAGTTGGCAGGGAATGCCCAGACGTGGGTCCCTTGCTCACTTTGCCACTGGATTCAAGCTAGCATGGCTGATGACGGCTGATTAGCCAGAAACCGGTCCCAGGATGCTTGTTTTCGGTCCAGGAAAGACATGGGTTGACAGTTCAGGCTGGACTGTTCGCATAAGGCACATGGTCAGACTGATTTGCACATGGCCATGTCTGAACTAGGGTGGTAGAGTGAGCTAAAGGATGATGATGGATTAAACCCAGATCAGTTGACTGGGGGTGAGTGCTTGCAATGTTCAACACTCCGTCCAACATCCCCTTTGGTTTTGCTTTGTTCACCCTAAGTTGGCAGGGAATGCCCAGACGTGGGTCCCTTGATCACTTTGCCACTGGATTCAAGCTAGCCTGGCTGATGATGGCTGATTAGCCAGAAACCAGTCCCAGGATGCTTGTTTCCGGTCCAGGGAAGACATGGCTTGGCAGTTCGGGGTGGACTGTTCCCATGAGGCTCAGGGTCAGACTGATTTGCACATGGCCATGTCTGAACTGGGGTATCGGAGTGAGCTAAATAATTATGATGGATTAAACCCAGATCAGTTGACTGGGGTGAGTGCTTGCAATGTTAAACACTCCATCAATCATCCCCTTTGGTTTTGCTTTGTTTGCCTTAATTTGGCAGAATATGACCAGACGTTAATTGTTAATTGTTAATTGTTAATTGTTAATTCTGGCTTTTATAGCGCCAACTCACCGGCAGGTCGCAAGGCGCTTATGACCGAAAGGCAACAACTACATAATTATCAGAAGGAGGAAAGCAATATCATGTTTAGATTGAGCTCAACGCATCCCTGAACAGAAAGGTTTTTAGGATTTTTCTGAAACGAAGGAGATTACCTTCTTTACGGAGGGTCTCAGGTAGTTTGTTCCAAATTTTTGGGATCAGAGCAGAAAAGGATCTCCCCCCTTTTGTGGCCAACCTAAACCGGGGGCACACCAACAACTGTGCGTCTGAGGACCTTAGTCTTCGTTCCGGTTTATATATCTCCAACCGTTCCTTTATGTAAACGGGTGCTTGCCTGTAAATTGCCTTATGGGCTATACATAAGCTTTTAAAGACAGACCTTTGCCCAATAGGCAACCAATGGAGGCTCTGCAACAGTGGAGAGACATGGGATCTTCTTGGGAGCTTACAAATGAGACGTGCGGCGTCGTTTAGGACCACCTGCAATCTGCTGATCAGGATTTTTGGAAGGCCCAGGTAAAGGGCATTTCCGTAGTCCAGCCTTGAGATTATCGTAGCAGAGACTACAGTGCGAAGCATGGACTGGGATAAAAGAGGGACTAACTTGCGCAATTGTCTAATTAGACCATTGCAGGTGCCTACTATGGAGGAGATCTGACTACACATTGACAGTTCGCTGTCAATCTTAATGCCCAGGCTTTTCACCTTATCCACTGGTGTAGGAGTTGGACCTAATTCCTGGGGCCAATACAAGTCACTCCATGGGGAACATGTAGATGATACAACTAGAACCTCTGTTTTTTCAGGGTTGATCTTCAAAAGGTTCCTAGTCATCCAACTCACTGTAAATCTTAGAACATCTTGCGCGTAAGTCTGCGCCAACACTGTGTTCTCTATGCTCAATAATAATTGGGTGTCGTCAGCGTAGTTAAATACGCGACATCCCATCTTTGCCAGGGAGCTTATCAGTGGCTGCAGGTATAAGTTGAAAAGGAGTGGGGACAGTGCGGAGCCTTGAGGGACCCCGCATGTCAGATTCCCCACCTCCGATACCTTATCCCCCAGCTGAATCCTCTGTGTTCTCCCTACTAAGAAAGATTCCAACCACCTATAGGCCGTGTCTCGAATCCCGAAATTAGCCAGTCTATCCAGGAGCAGGGTATGGCTGACAGTATCGAACGCCGCCGATAGATCTAAAAGTATCAGGGCGCTCGGTTTCTTGCTGTCAGCCATCCCTCTAAGCTCGTCCAGCACCGAGAGCATCACCAACTCGGTGCTGTGGTGTGCACGAAACCCCGCCTGCAGATCATGGAGAGAGTGGTGTAACTCCGGGAACGAGGCCAGGGACTTCAGTACATGTTGCTCAAGGATTTTTGACAGGAACGGGAGTTGAGAAATTGGCCTATAATTTTTCAGAATCTTAGGGTTTGCTCCGGATTTCTTCATTAGCGGCTTCACTCGAGCTTCTTTGAAGCTAGCTGGTAGCCGTCCTGTGTCTAATGAGTTATTCAGGAGAGAGAGGATGTGGTCTTCCAAGGTATGGCGTGCTAAACGAAATACACTAGGGGGGCAGGGGTCCGCCGGGGAGCCAGATTTAACTTTGTTCATGAGTTGCTCAAGAGTCATCGCATCCATCAGAGGAAAATTTGAGATATGGGTTTCCACAGGAGTCTGGGCGGCCTGCGACTTGATGGATTCAGTCACATTACCATTCCAATGTCCTGTAAAATGGTCTCTACCTTCTCTAGAAAGTAGCTTTGGAAGGTGTCGCAGCTAATTGCTATTTCCATATTTTCAGGTTTTTTGCTCAATTCAGTTAATATTTTGAAGGTTTCCTTCTGGGCATTTCCAGCTTGCTTTATACGATTTTCATAATATTTAGCTTTAGTGTCCAGGATGAGCTTCTTATAGATATTGAGCAGAGTTTTATATTGTTCTCGACTTTCCTCATCTTTTTTCCTCCGCCAGTTTCGTTCTGTATTTCGAAGCTTCTTTTTATGCTCCCTTAGGTCAGATGTAAACCATGGAGCTCCCTTTCCAGCTCCTTTTACCCTTTGCTGTTTTTCTGGTGCAATCTGATCAATTGCTCTGATCAGATTACCAGTAATGTCCCTATACTCCTGATCGAGGTCAGTATTAGGGGCAATTGGGTAAACCAATTCCGAAAGGGTAGAAGACAAAGTTTGTAGATCAACTTTCTTCCATTGACGGACCTTCTTCATTTTAGGTGGAAGTTGCATCGGCTTTGCATTAATGGGTACATCACAGTAGATTAAGTGATGATCCGACCAAATGCAGGGTGAAACCCTCAGAAGCGCTACTTTAGGATCTAGCGTCCAAATAAGATCAAGGATATGTCCTTTTATGTGTGTGGGGGTTTCTACCAACTGTCGAAAACCTAGTGAGGACATAGTGGTCTCCAAAAAGCGGGCTGCTGGTTCCTTAACTTCCCTATCCCAGTGAAAGTTAAAATCTCCGGTTACTACTATATTTTTATATCGGGAACAAATGTCCGATATAGTAGCCATGAACAGATCATTAAAACCTGGGTTTGAATTAGGTGGACGATATACTGTAAGGATCACCAAACATAGGTTATCAAACACAATCTTTACTGCAAGTGTGTCTGCTAAGTCCACAGTTTCTGCCAGTATTTTAGTTACAATTAAAGATTTCTTAAATATGATCGCTACTCCCCCCCCTCGGGCATTATCAGCACGATTGTGCCATACTATATCATACTCACTCGGGACAGCTGCTATGATGTCTGGTAGTGAGCTATCCCCGAGCCAGGACTCCGAGAGGGTAAGGACATCAATATCCTCGTCTTGGAGTAGGGTAAAAATCTCCAGGTTATGTCTATGTAGAGACCGTGTATTTAGGCAGGTCAGCTTTAAAGAGCGTGACAGAGTTTCTGGTAATACTGTGGGTGATTTTAAAATGGACATAGCGTCCAGTAAGGCTATAGTGGCTGGGTCCAGAGAGTGTCCCCCCGTATCTAAATGATACAATTCTTCCGAGGAAAAGATGCGCCGCAAACCAGAAATCCGTGCCCCCGCGCCCGACCGTGTGCGGACGGGCGCAGACGGGCTGGACTCTGGCGTGACTCCGGCGTGCTCATGCAGCGCGTGAACGCTGCGCGTCAGCATGGCCGCCCTAAATACCTGTGAGTGAGGCACTAGCGCGTCAACAACGATTGCGCCGCCGAGCGTCCAGTGCTTCCCCTAAGATGGCCGCCGGTGAAAGGGATGGAAAAGGACCCGCAAAGCGCGGTGCTTAGTTTCAATTTTATCGTGCGGGTAAGTGGAATTCGATATGGCCAAAGTTAAAACCAGGGGGAAATAACAAAAATGCAAATAAGATACAAAACGGGTATTTTTAAAAGTACAGCTCTAGCCAGCACGATATTGCTTCTCGAGCGTGGTCGCTGTTAGGCGCTGCGATGCTATGTAACGCGCCCTGTCTAGTCAAGACGTGGGTCCATTGCTCACTTTGCAACTGGATTCAAGCTAGCCTGGCTGATGACGGCTGATTAGCCAGAAACCGGTCCCAGGATGCTTGTTTCTGGTCCAGGCAAGATATGGCTTGGCAGTTCGGGCTGGACTGTTCCCATGAGGCACAGGATCAAACTGATTTGCATATGGCCATGTCTGAACTGGGGTGGCGGAGTGAGCTAAAGAATGATGATGAACTAAACCCAGATCAGTTGACTGGGGGTGAGTGCTTGCAATGTTCAACACTCCGTCATTCATCCCCTTTGGTTTTGCTTTGTTCTCCCTAGGTTGGCAGGGTATGCCCAGACGTGGGTCCCTAGCTCACTTTGTCACTGGATTTAAGCTAGCCTGTCTGATGACGGCTGATTAGCCAGAAACTGGTCCCAGGATGCTTGTTTCCGGTCCAGGCAAGACATGGCTTGGCAGTTCGGGCTGGACTGTTCCCATGAGGCACAGGGTCAGACTGATTTGCATATGGCCATGTCGGAACTGGGGTGGCGGAGTGAGCTAAAGAATGATGATGAATTAAACCCAGATCAGTTGACTGGGGGTGAGTGCTTGCAATGTTCAACACTCCGTCAACCATCCCCTTTAGTTTTGCTTTGTTCTCCCTAGGTTGGCAGGGTATGCCCAGACGTGAGTCCCTTGTTCACTTTGCCACTGGATTCAAGCTAACCTGGCTGATGATGGCTGATTAGCCAGAAACCGGTCCCAGGAAGCTTGTTTCCGGTCCTGGGAAGACATGGCTTGGCAGTTCGGGCTGGACTGTACCCATGAGGCACAGGGTCTAACTGATTTGCACATGGCCATGTCTGAACTGGGGTGGTGGAGTGAGCTAAATAATTATGATGGATTAAACCCAGATCAGTTGACTGGGGGTGAGTGCTTGCAATGTTCAAGACTCAGTCCATCATCCCCTTTGGTTTTGCTTTGTTTGCCCAAAGTTGGCAGGGTGTGACCATACGTGGGTCCTTTGCTCACTTTGCAACTGGATTCAAGCTTGCCTGGCTGATGACGGCTGATTAGCCAGAAACCAGTCCCAGGATGCTTGTTTCCGGTCCAGGGAAGACATGGCTTGGCAGTTCGGGCTGGACTGTTCCCATGAGGCTCAGGGTCAAACTGATTTGCACATGGCCATGTCTGAAATGGGGTATCGGAGTGAGCTAAATAATTATGATGAATTAAACCCAGATCAGTTGACTGGGGGTGAGTGCTTTCAATGTTAAACACTCCATCAATCATCCCCTTTGGTTTTGCTTTGTTTGCCTTAAGTTGGCAGAATATGACCAGACGTGGGTCCATTGCTCACTTTGCAACTGGATTCAAGCTAGCCTGGCTGATGACGGCTGATTAGCCAGAAACCAGTCCCAGGATGCTTGTTTCTGGTCCAGGCAAGATATGGCTTGGCAGTTCGGGCTGGACTGTTCCCATGAGGCACAGGATCAAACTAATTTGCATATGGCCATGTCTGAACTGGGGTGGCGGAGTGAGCTAAAGAATGATGATTAATTAAAACCAGATCAGTTGACTGGGGGTGAGTGCTTGCAATGTTCAACACTCCGTCATTCATCCCCTTTGGTTTTGCTTTGTTCTCCCTAGGTTGGCAGGGTATGCCCAGACGTGGGTCCCTAGCTCACTTTTTCACTGGATTCAAGCTAGACTGTCTGATGACGGCTGATTAGCCAGAAACCGGTCCCAGGATACTTGTTTCCGGTCCAGGCAAGACATGGCTTGGCAGTGCGGGCTGGATTGTTCCCATGAGGCACAGGGTCAGACTGATTTGCATATGGCCATGTCTGAACTGGGGTGGCGGAGTGAGCTAAAGAATGATGATGAATTAAACCCAGATCAGTTGACTAGGGGTGAGTTCTTGCAATGTTCAACACTCCGTCAACCATCCCCTTTGGTTTTGCTTTGTTCTCCCTAGGTTGGCAGGGTATGCCCAGACGTGGGTCCCTTGTTCACTTTGCCACTGGATTCAAGCTAACCTGGCTGATGATGGCTGATTAGCCAGAAACCGGTCCCAGGAAGCTTGTTTCCGGTCCTGGGAAGACATGGCTTGGCAGTTCAGGCTGGACTGTTCCCATGAGGCACAGGGTCTAAATGATTTGCACATGGCCATGTCTGAACTGGGGTGGCGGAGTGAGCTAAATAATTATGAATGATTAAACCCAGATCAGTTGACTGGGGGTGAGTGCTTGCAATGTTCAACACTAAGTCCATCATCCCCTTTGGTTTTGCTTTGTTTGCCCTAAGTTGGCAGGTTGTGACCATACGTGGGTACTTTGCTCACTTTGCAACTGGATTCAACCTTGCCTGGCTGATGACGGCTGATTAGCCAGAAACCAGTCCCAGGATGCTTGTTTCCGGTCCAGGGAAGACATGGCTTGGCAGTTCGGGCTGGACTGTTCCCCTGAGGCGCAGGGTCAGACTGATTTGCACATGGCCATGTCTGAACTGGGGTATCGGAGTGAGCTAAATAATTATGATGGATTAAACCCAGATCAGTTGACTGGGGGTGAGTGCTTGCAATGTTAAACACTCCATCAATCATCCGCTTTGGTTTTGCTTTGTTTGCCTTAAGTTGGCAGAATATGACCAGACGTGGGTCCATTGCTCACTTTGCAACTGGATTCAAGCTAGCCTGGCTGATGACGGCTGATTAGCCAGAAACCGGTCCCAGGATGCTTGTTTCTGGTCCAGGCAAGATATGGCTTGGCAGTTCGGGCTGGACTGTTCCCAAGAGGCACAGGATCAAACTGATTTGCATATGGCCATGTCTGAATTGGGGTGGCGGAGTGAGCTAAAGAATGATGATGAATAAAACCCAGATCAGTTCACTGGGGGTGAGTGCTTGCAATGTTCAACACTAAGTCCATCATCCCCTTTGGTTTTGCTTTGTTTGCCCTAAGTTGGCAGGTTGTGACCATACGTGGGTACTTTGCTCACTTTGCAACTGGATTCAACCTTGCCTGGCTGATGACGGCTGATTAGCCAGAAACCAGTCCCAGGATGCTTGTTTCCGGTCCAGGGAAGACATGGCTTGGCAGTTCGGGCTGGACTGTTCCCCTGAGGCGCAGGGTCAGACTGATTTGCACATGGCCATGTCTGAACTAGGGTATCGGAGTGAGCTAAATAATTATGATGGATTAAACCCAGATCAGTTGACTGGGGGTGAGTGCTTGCAATGTTAAACACTCCATCAATCATCCGCTTTGGTTTTGCTTTGTTTGCCTTAAGTTGGCAGAATATGACCAGACGTGGGTCCATTGCTCACTTTGCAACTGGATTCAAGCTAGCCTGGCTGATGACGGCTGATTAGCCAGAAACCGGTCCCAGGATGCTTGTTTCTGGTCCAGGCAAGATATAGCTTGGCAGTTCGGGCTGGACTGTTCCCAAGAGGCACAGGATCAAACTGATTTGCATATGGCCATGTCTGAACTGGGGTGGCGGAGTGAGCTAAAGAATGATGATGAATTAAACCCAGATCAGTTCACTGGGGGTGAGTGCTTGCAATGTTCAACACTCCGTCATTCATCCCCTTTGGTTTTGCTTTGTTCTCCCTAGGTTGGCAGGGTATGCCCAGACGTGGGTCCCTAGCTCACTTTGTCACTGGATTCAAGCTAGCCTGTCTGATGACGGCTGATTAGCCAGAAACCGGTCCCAGGATGCTTGTTTCCGGTCCAGGCAAGACATGGCTTGGCAGTGCGGGCTGGACTGTTCCCATGAGGCACAGGATCAGACTGATTTGCATATGGCCATGTCTGAACTGGGGTGGCGGAGAGAGCTAAATAATTATGATGGATTAAATTCAGATCAGTTGACTGGGGGTGAGTGCTTGCAATGTTCAACACTCCGTCAACCATCCCCTTTGGTTTTGCTTTGTTCTCCCTAGGTTGGCAGGGTATGCCCAGACGTGGGTCCCTTGTTCAATTTGCCACTGGATTCAAGCTAACCTGGCTGATGATGGCTGATTAGCCAGAAACCGGTCCCAGGAAGCTTGTTTCCGGTCCTGGGAAGACATGGCTTGGCAGTTCGGGCTGGACTGTTCCCATGAGGCACAGGGTCTAACTGATTTGCACATGGCCATGTCTGAACTGGGGTGGCGGAGTGAGCTAATTAATTATGATGGATTAAACCCAGATCAGTTGACTGGAGGTGAGTGCTTGCAATGTTCAACACTAAGTCCATCATCCCCTTTGGTTTTGCTTTGTTTGCCCTAAGTTGGCAGGTTGTGACCATACGTGGGTACTTTGCTCACTTTGCAACTGGATTCAACCTTGCCTGGCTGATGACGGCTGATTAGCCAGAAACCGGTCCAAGGAAGCTTGTTTCCGGTCCTGGGAAGACATGACTTTGCAGTTCGGGCTGGACTGTTCCCATGAGGCACAGGATCAGACTGATTTGCACATGGCCATGTCTGAACTGGGGTATCGGAGTGAGCTAAATAATTATGATCGATTAAACCCAGATCAGTTGACTGGGGGTGAGTACTTGCAATGTTAAACACTCCATCAATCATCCGCTTTGGTTTTGCTTTGTTTGCCTTAAGTTGGCAGAATATGACCAGACGTGGGTCCATTGCTCACTTTGCAACTGGATTCAAGCTAGCCTGGCTGATGACGGCTGATTAGCCAGAAACCGGTCCCAGGATGCTTGTTTCTGGTCCAGGCAAGATATGGCTTGGCAGTTCGGGCTGGACTGTTCCCATGAGGCACAGGATCAAACTGATTTGCATATGGCCATGTCTGAACTGGGGTGGCGGAGTGAGCTAAAGAATGATGATGAATTAAACCCAGATCAGTTGACTGGGGGTGAGTGCTTGCAATGTTCAACACTCCGTCATTCATCCCCTTTGGTTTTGCTTTGTTCTCTCTAGGTTGGCAGGGTATGCCCAGACGTGGGTCCCTAGCTCACTTTGTCACTGGATTCAAGCTAGCCTGTCTGATGACGGCTGATTAGTCAGAAACCGGTCCCAGGATGCTTGTTTCCGGTCCAGGCAAGACATGGCTTGGCAGTGCGGGCTGGACTGTTCCCATGAGGCAAAGGGTCAGACTGATTTGCATATGGCCATGTCTGAACTGGGGTGGCGGAGTGAGCTAAAGAATGATGATGAATTAAACCCAGATCAGTTGACTGGGGGTGAGTGCTTGCAATGTTCAACACTCCATCAACCATCCCCTTTGGTTTTGCTTTGCTCTCCCTAGGTTGGCAGGGTATGGCTAGACGTGGGTCCCTTGTTCACTTTGCCACTGCATTCAAGCTAACCTGGCTGATGATGGCTGATTAGCCAGAAACTAGTGTAGTGTAGTTCCTATTTTCCCAATAGGCTCTGCGCATTGGAATAATACCTACAGCAGTAAAGGCCTAGGCCAGACGTTAACTAGGTCTACTACTGTCGATACTAGACTTAATTTTTGGGTTTGCCAGCTAAGCTCAGAGTTCGCTAGAAACTTTCTCGAATGTTCAAGGAAGGATTAACTTCCCTGATTAGACAAGAAGGGATTTAGTTTCTGACAACCATAGAACATGACAACTTTGCTCTCCCCTAATCAAGAGTCAATCTCGAGAGTCGTGTGAGCACAAGGCAATTATTTTACTCAGTCAGTACGTGCATTCTTAGTCTCATCAGAATGTAGAGAAAAGGAAGAGACGGGCGTGTTCAATAAAAAGGTGTTATTTATTGATCAGTCTCTTTTCTCATACATGAGAAATGGATCGATATTATTGCAATACTTATAGTTAAGTAAAGTGCATACATTAAAAGCAATAGTATAAAATAATACTGTAAAAACATTGATATGGTTTCTGAGCCATATGATGTTTAAAATGATTAAAATATATTTACATACACATATACATTTGACTAAACGTACTCAACTGGTGTTTCTAAATACGCCTACCCCGTGTACCTGACCTAAGTCTAATGCGTGGGCGGGAATAGAAAGTTACAGTTTAAGTTAAGTTTGTTTTTGCCAAGTGAATAACTAAAGAATTCTCTGTGAGGGGTTATTCAGTTCTGTACCTGGAATTTAGGATGAATGAGGAATGGTATCTCTTTCTCTGCTCTCGATATTCCAGGCTGCCTGCGAGGGCTGCCCGAAAGCGCCGGTGCTGGGTCTCTCGGCTTGAGATAGCAGCGCGTCTCTCAGCGCGTCAGGAAGGCGGGGCTGCTGCCAGCGGGGTCTGCTTCTGCTCTCGGCTTTGGCAAGTATGGCTGCTCCGTCTTGTCACCACGCGTGTGTTTGCATAGGGCAAGGTCGGCAATATTTATACCTTAAAGGTGCCGAGATTGACGTAAGGATGGACATAGATACGTCAATAAAGATGTCATACGACTTGCTCGTTAGCACATTCTTTACTAAAGTTCTCTGTGAAATCAAAACAATGGCCGCACGGATTTTCCAGGTTGTCATAGGTTTGATTTGTTATGAGAACGTCGTATGCCTTATCAGGGGCTGGAGGAATGTCGCTTGTCTAATTAGATCTCAAGCGTTATGACCTAATCAGATAACACGTTCCTGTGCCGTAGTGTGACTGCGTCAGATAACGGTATCTGCATCATGGGGGTTTTCTTGCCTCATGGGCTGACTGTTAGTTAACTTGATAGTTAGTTTAACCAGAATAGGGTCAGGAATAGGGGGACTGATTCAGAACCTATAGAAATACACGACACCCACTCCACGCTAACTATGGTCATATCTACTAATCTATGCATAGTATAACATAGTACAACATACTATAGAGTATAGTGTATACCTTACCACCCCAAAATACATAAATGCATTTAGAAATTTTCAAATATACTGAAAAATTGCAGTCATATATATTGTATGCACTTAAGCTATGAATTAAATGCAAAAGTAAACACGCATTTTTATGCATTATTGCTTTTCGGTATATGAGAAATACACATGAAATGGCTCTTAATATGGCTATACAGAAAGGATGTCCGAGACCATTTCATCACATAATAATATATTTGTGAACATACCAGCGGGCAGCTAAAGTCTATATAAAGTATCTAAAAATAGAAATCTTAGTTCTCTAGGAATAGTTTCTTACTTTAAGCAGAAGATCAGTGTCCCGGGAAAAAATATGTGGAAAAATATTTTAAGGGGCATGCTGAAAAAATTGCTGTCCGTGAACTGGATTGTAATTGTTCATGTGACTTTATTTTTAAAGTTGAAGGCCGAATTCAGGGAACGCCGTGTGCGAGTTTACTCAAAAGTCTCTATTTCTGTCCTGGAGAGAACATCATATCATTCAGGCTTTCGAAAAAACTGTCAACAGCTTCATGGGAAAGTTCCACTAAGTCGGAAATAGGGGTAACCATGCATTCGTGCGCATGATTGTCTCCATTGACATTCTGATTTGCATTGCTGACAGAAGGTCGTACCTGTTCGATGTTGCTTTCATCTTGAACTTCACTACTCTTCAATCGCAGTGGTGAAGATTCCAGGAATGCCGTCATCAGGATTGGCAGCCTTTGAGGGCAGCACAAAGCGTGAACCTTGGTAGGAACCAACAGTGTATCTGCATCCACTGGCGCATCAGATTGTAGCGTCAGACAGGTGTCTAACACGCATTCTTCTCCGCATAGCAGACACCTTAGTACAGGTAAAACACACCTTTGCCACATTGGTCGAAATGATAGAAACCAAGTCATGTTCAGGTCTCTAAGCCGGGAGAGTCCCAGGATTTTTGATATCCGGTCCCGGTATCCAATGGCTAGGATCGTATCTTCCATTGTCGCGAGAGTTTGATCTGTGACATGGGTTGCCATAACGAAAAATAAGGACTAGGAATAGGATTCCTGCAATTAGTCCCAGGATCAGGGGACGTCCGCCAAAAATCGAATGGACGAAATCTGGAAAAATACCCAGTATGGCTTTGAATGGTGTTAATGCCATCGAAAATACTGTCTTAAATACCTTTGAGACCCCAGTGGTATCAGAAATATTTAAGATTTCGCTCAGGATTTCCGCGAAATGTACGGGGGAATTAGTTGATAATAATGTATGTATCTCTGCAGTCGTCCTTGCGACTTGTAGATCATATGTTTCTTTTGATGACGTGAGCCTTGTAGGCGTCTGAAGAAGCACTGTTTTCATTCTGCTTAAAGTATCTATTCGAATAGAAGTAATTTTCAAACTGGGCCATGCCCTTGCCTCCCTGTCTGGAAAGGAGCTGGGGAATAAAGAACGCCCACAGCACTTGACCTTCGCCGTTGTAGTTACTAGATAAGGAGTCCCGGGCATAAGACTGCAACATCTGCGGTCTACAATAAGAATGTAACTCCCATTATAGAGTCTTTGAAAGAATGGTTCTATTTCAGTTGCAGGTGCGCCTTGCTGGTGACATGAAAGGTTGTATGAATTCCCTTCACAGGCTCCATGCAAACTAATTCCGTTACACAGAAGCGTGCCGCTTAGTGACATAGCACAATTGTTGCCACTAAGAAACACTTTCTGTCCTTTATTACTGACACATGCATGTGAATAGGGCAGGTTCCATGTTGTTTTAAGGTACCCCTTTCCCAATTTCTCGTACATGCCAGCCTGTATATATTTTTGGCAGTATTGAAACCTGAAGGTTGAGATTGGAATATTTATGATTCCGTGGATTATCCATTCACTGACAGGTCGTTCTGACATTGTCATTGGTAATCTTTCTAGTTTTTCAATGCTCAAGATTGTATAATCAGCACCCTTTTGCGCCATACCGATTTGTCTATCAGTAAGGTTAAATATTTGAAATAGTGACGTTGTGTTGATTAAACGCCAAGGCACATAGCCTGAACGCAGATTTTGTAACGTCCAGCCAAGCTGTACAATAGAACGCAATTGTGACTGACCATGTTGTAATAACAGTAAGTCTTGCGATAATATGTCGATTGCTGAAGACACAATGCTGTCCAAAGAAAAAATTCTGGAGGACAGAGTCATTAACCCATTGTCCACTACAGAAAGTGATTTTTCCAAATTAATACGGTCAATTTCCCGTATTCTCTCTGCTGTCTCAATTTGAGTAACCTTCCAGGCCTCATTGTATGCTGCATATACAGAGGCTGCTATGAAACGCTTTTGACGCTGTTTGCGTGGTCCCAGTATGAAATCACGCAAGTCAGCACCATCAGTAAGTAAAGTTAGGTGTTGCTTAATTTCAGGCAGTGTGGAAGTCTGTAGCCATTGAAGGCATAATTTGCCCACACTGTAGGTTGTTATTATCCCTGGGTGATGTCTTTGGGGATATATAGGGTCTGGCCTGGTCATTTTGAAACCCTGTGTTTTATTCAGGAATCTATCTTGACAGTTATTTGTATCTGTGGGCCAGATCAACCATTGTTTCCAATCAGGATGTGTTCTGTTTTGGTTAAGTATATGGTTTACGTCTATCTCTTCATCTGTATCAGAGCTATTGCTAAACATTGTTGGCTTTGGAATAGACGGTTTAATTAAATCTTTGATTTTGGCTAAGCCAAGACAGGTGGTTTGTTGAACAGTGTCATTTAAAAATATCATTTGTTCTGGGATCATGCAGGCTCTAAACAAAGCTTCTAAACCCTGTACTTGCCATTCTTTTGTACCCCAAACACTTTTCAAATCAAAATTTTTGTCCCAATAATCAAATCCAAAAGTATTCATTTTTTCAAAGAACGAATCTGAATATATCAATTTTGTGTTGGTTATCATGGTTTTCATCCCTGTCTTGTTTGACAATTTAAAATAAAATGTTTCAGCATTACTTGTGTTAAAACCTGAAAAATATGAATATTTGTCAAAAACAGTTCTAGAGCTCCCTTTTGGAGGTGTAGCACAATGTTCCCATTGATTATAATTTAAAACATTTCTAGGTTGTGCCGATTTATGCAAAAAATGGTTACCATAATGGTTATAGCAATACATGCTATCATAATTTGTAGAACCTTGCAAATAATCATGTTTTGTAAATTTAGCAGACATTACTAAATCAGACATCATATTGTTAATGCTTTCGAAGTCCCAATCATCAGCAAATGAGTTTGGTTTTGCAAAATCACTCAAAGAGATCTTGATTTGGTGTGGATATTTCAGGATTTCGACCGGACCATAAATTTCACAGTCAGTGTTGTCCCAGGCTACCCCACCAGGTATCGGATTGGCTGTGAAGTTGGCTGAAGAAAGTTCTGGAGAAAGTTCTCTTTTCTCGACGTGTGAAGATGTGTGTGGTTTGAGGACCAAGTTGATGTTCTGACTTGCTGTGTCCATTTTAGCATATTTTCCCTCAATGAAGCGTCCCAAAGTAAATACCATGATGAGCCAAAGTATGAGGATAAATGCACCAAAACCCACCCAAAATTCAATCCATGGAGAAATCAGATATGTTTCTTTCAGTTGTTTCAAAAGTTGCTTCGCTTTGTCTTTAAAGGATTTTGATGATGGCTGTGTCTTTGATTCACTGAAGCCGTCAGAGGAATCATCGAAGTTGATGAAGTAACCAGATGCAGTTCTGTCAATTGTTCCAATTGGTTCAGGATTTTTGTTTTTTGCATTTTCACTTGGTACTTCAGTATAGATTGGTGTGTCTCTGCTAAATGTCTTTATTTGGGTTTTCAGAGGTCTGAGTTCTATTGCATTGTTGCATAGTCTTTGTTGTTCTTCTGTAGGCGTTTCGAATGTGATGAGCCTCTTTGTTAGGACCTCTGTACTGGTAGCAAACCTTGGTGTTCTGCTACTTATTGGGAGTCCACTTGGCCTACTGTTTGTTATCGGCCACATGTTGTGGTTTTACCAGGTCGATGGATACAACTCGGTTCTCCTTTTTTCCAGCAAGTGGTGGTAGTACAACTGATCTTGTCCCGTTGACAGACAAGACAGGAACTGCTTTTCTGTAAGAAGGCCCAAATTCCTTCTTTACCGCGATCTTCTCCCTGACTAGATCCCCGACTTTTGGAATCCAGACAGGTCTTGCTGGGACAGGTGGTGATTCTTTAGTGGTTGTTGGCTGTTGTTTCAACTGTATGTTGCTCAGGTCTTTTCTTGTTTTGTTTAAGTCCTGCAAAATAGCCAAACGGTCTTTGACATCAAAGCTTTTTTCTATTACCACTGAAGTCTGACTATCAAGGTCAGAGATCAACATCCTAGTTCCGAATAATAATTCGTACGGACTGAATCCCTTCAGAGAATTTCTTGGCAAGTTATTTAGACTACGTTGGACACTTATTAGATGTTTGACCCACCCAGCTCCCGAACCTAATACCTTTGCCGTTATAGATTGCTTTATGTCACGGTTTTTTCTTTCAACAATTCCGTTCCCCTCAGGGTGAAATGGACAAGAGTACCGCAATTGCACGCCCATGCTGACCATGGCCTCCTTATAAGCCCGAGAGCTAAAAGCAGGACCATTGTCCGAATGCAGAATGCCAATTGCGTATGTGCCGATGAAGACCCGCAAATCTTTTATAACAGTTCTGGCGTCAGCCGTTCGCTGGGGCCACATCCATATAAATCTCGTGCATGAGTCCACTGCGACCAAGATATATTTATAGTTACCATCCCTTTGTAAGGGACCGCAGTGGTCTAGATAAACACAGGCTAATGGTTTATCCGAGATTAGAAGGGGCGTCTGCGCTGGACGTCTCACCGTTGATACTTTCATTTTTTGACATATTTCACATGCTAGAACATAGTTCCTTGTTTGTCTTCTCATTTGTGGCCACCAGTATCTCTGTTTTAATAATGATACTGTGGCTGAGACGCCAGCATGAATAGAAGCAAGCCCTTCGTGTGCCGCTATTATTAGTCCTAACCTATGTTCCATGTTTGGAATTGCCCTATCCCCCACTCCAGGGATTCGAGCAAAAGGAACATTGTTTGCATCAGTTATGTATGAGTATTTTACTGGAAAGCCTTTAGGGAGTGGTTCTATCGAATCCTTTTCTGAAGCGCTGACAGCTTGTAATATTTCGCTGTCTATTTTTGTTTTTGACCGGGTGACGGCAGCTACGGAAGCCGTTTGCACAGCTGCCTTCGCGGCCTCATCAGCCAATGAATTCCCTGCAACGTGAACGCCATCACGTTGATGACTCAGTGTATGTATCACGTGAGTCTTTGGTAGTTCTTTTTGTAAAAGAGCTACATGTTCCCAGAGCATTTTATGCTTGATTGTGCCACCCTTTGCATCCTTAAAACCGTTCTGAAGCCAGATCTGCAAGTATTCATTATAAGACTGAACGCAATAATACGAATCGCACACTATAAGTGTGGGGAATTCTCGATCAGTATTTTCAAGCGCCATCTTGAATGCTAGTAGTTCAGCTCGCTGAGCTGTGCAATCTCCTAGAGATTGTGTTTTAGTGAGGGTTGGTTTAAATTTCCCTTCGTGCCAACGACCTTTAACAATCGCGCACGCAGCACTGTAAGCTTGTTTACCCCCTACTGCGGGTTGTGCTGATCCGTCTGTATATATTATACAGCCGTATTGGTCTAGAGGCCGAATTTCGGTCGGCGGAGGACATTCAAATTCATATTGGAGAAATTCTTGTGTTTTTAAGTAAGGATCAAATTCGTACACCACGTCTGTTGCAGCAAGAGAGTTAGCCCATTGTATCCATCTCGGATGGAGTGCTTTAGCATTTGGAATGCTTGCCTTTGTTACCGCCTCTAGGGCTGGTATCGGTGTCACGATTATTATTCGTTTACCTTGTGCCAGGGCTCGTTCTTTTGCTATAGCTGTCTGTGTCGCTGTAAGAATTTTTTCCGTTGGGCTAAATTTCATTTCAGCCTTAGTGTACAAGTGTGATTTGAATGCAATTGGTACCTTTTCTCCTTCATTAGAAGTCAGGTATGTGAATCCGCATCTCCCTGGGATGACTCGAATCACAAGATTGCGTGTGTTATCACGTGTTTCTAATTTTGTTTTAATTAGCATGTCTGTTTGTAAGGATCTCAAAATTTCTGTGTGTGTTTGAGTCCAACTGGATCTTTTAAAGTCTGGTTTAATTAGATCATAAAGGGGTTTGACCTTTTCTGCGTAATTTGCAATGTATGTTCTTCCGAAATTTAGGAAGCCTAGAATTGACTGTAGGTTTTTTAGTGTTTTAGGAGCTTGGATTACGGCACATTTCTCTAGGAAATTGTCTGCCAGGCTTTTACCTTCACTTGATAACTCATATCCTAAGAATAGGACTGTCAGATGGGCAATTCTGGACTTTTTGAAGTTGAATTTGTAACCCTCTGCAGCGAACCCAAGTATTATGGTGTTCACCCTTTTCAAGTGAGTCTCCAAGTCATCATCTGTTAAGTAAATGTCATCGACATAAGATAACGCTTCATCATCATATAGTTGCAGTAATTCTGTTACTCTCGCTGAGAATACCCCCGGGCTGTTCTTGTACCCCTGGGCTAACCGACAGAATTGTTTTTGAGTGCCATTTACTGAGAATGCAGTTAAAGATCTGCTCTCTGGTGCTATGTTTTGACAAAAGAATCCATTGGAGATGTCCAAGGTTGTTTTGTATTTTTTGCGCACTATGTTATTCATTAGTGCAGCACTGTGTGAGTTTTGCACTGCAAAGGTTTTGCAACATGTGTTAAGGTGTCGGTAATCCAAAACTAGACGGTACGAATTGTCTGGTTTGGAGACCGGAAACAAAGGATTGTTCATTTGTGAGGTGCAAGTTTCAATCACCCCCTGGTATTCTAGCTGATCTAGTATTTCATTTACCTGTTTTTTAGCTTCTTGCTTAATTGGGTACTGCCTTTGTGCAGTAGGTTGTGATTTTAACTGGATTTTGTGAGGAGGAGAATCCTCATCCCATCCTACATGATTTTTATATAAAGCAGGTGCTAAGGCCACTGCCCACTTTCTAGCAAGTGTGTATTTTTTATGAATCGGTATTTGATTCGAGAAGGCAGGCATAATTACTTCTTCGCCATGGGGGCACTCCCTGACAAACTCTGGTGGCCAGTCTTTTTCAGCTAGAAGGATGTCATAGCCTTTGGAGAGGTTATCCCAAAATAGTCCCCTTATTTTCCTAGTCTTATCTCCCTCTATACGTAATGTTATCTCGTATATTTTGTGGGGCTTGCTAACTCTGGTGTCTGCAGTTTCCACTTGAAGGTATTCATTCGTGTCCACTGTCTCCAGATGATTCATAAGGACTTTGCGAGCTATGCTCACCTCTGCTGCGCTGTCTAGCATTGTCTGAGCCCACTCTCCGTTTTTCAGTTGTGTCCTCAGTATTCTCGGCATTGTTAACTACCTTGATACTGGCTACCTTCTTTTTTGGAAATTGTAATTTCTTTTTTAGCTGAGCAGATTCCTTGTCTTTGGACTTGGCGTGCTCTTCTGATCGTCCTCTTCTTTCCGATTTCTGCGAGGAATTCTGAAAAGATTGAGAGGGACGTGTATCAATGTCTTGATATCTATCAGGTTTTTTAATATTATCCCTATTTCTAAGGTTATATCTATTCCCAGAGGGGTCACTCTGTGGTGACCTCTGTCTTTGGTTTGGAGATTTCTCTCTTCGCCTCGGAGACCTTCCTCTGGACTGGAATTTCTTTTCTTTAGGATTGGATTGTTTATTTCCATCCCAGTTCTTTTTTGGTGAATTATTATTATTAAAAAATATTTTTTCTGGACTTGTAGTCAGTTGCGGTTTTACTGGTATTCCACCTAGACTATCTCTGCCTAGTTCTTCATAGGATTTTTCTATGATTCTGGCAATTTCAGCTGGTTGGTCTGCTATATCTGTCTCTTTTAACCTCTGGCGGATCGCCACGTTTGCTGCTTCACCTTTTATGTTGGCTAGTAATATAGCCGAGACCTGCTTGAAGTCTTTTAGTAATTTCATACCAAGAGTTAAAGCAGGTTCTGGACCGTATTCATCTTGAATTTGTTTTAGCACATCTGGTATTACCGAAATGGATGGAACACCGTGCGTTTTTGTGTAGATGGAAGCAAAGACTGTACCCCAAGTGTCACAGTCCTCAATGTGTGGTGCGATTCCCATTGGGAGACATATAGTCAGAATCCTGTGTTTTTCCAGCGGGGTGGTGTCAGGAAACACCGCCTCTATTTGGGTGATTTTCTGTGCCAACCAGAATGGTATTTGTTCCCTTTTAGCTGGAACTTTACCTAGGCAGGATTGGATGTTCTGTGGTGTGATTTTATTTGTGTTCCCCTGGTGAGGGGTCAGCTGTGGAAGTTTAATCGCTGGCTGAATTGTTGAAGTCCGCATTACATACTGAACTAATTGTCTATGAATTTTTAGTAGTTGTTTTAGCTGTATTAACAGCTCTGCTGCAGGCATTCTTTCGATGTCTGGATGTGGTGTGTATCCGGCTAAGACCGGCCACGTTGCTCCTGGTCTTCCTAAAGGACCGAGCCTTGTAATGTGATTGTTATGTTTTAGGGCGCCATCAAATAAGAGCAAATGCTCTTGGAATTTGAGTGGTACTTCCACCTCCTCGAAAGGAGTGTATGTTTCAGGAGGTTCCTCTACTTTGTAATAGTGGAAGTACTTTGTTACAGCATTTGCTGCTGGAAAATGTATCCATGAATAGTATACCTCTGTCTGCCGATATTCGTGTGCCTCAATTACGAATATGACTGTGCCACCTCTAGGTGTCAGTCCATTTTCTATAAGTTTTAAGGTTATAGATCTCCTTTTAATGACCGGAATGAGTATTATATCCGCGTCTGCTGCTTGCATGGTAGCATCAGCATCTGCGAGTTCAGTTGCTAATCTAACTGCCTCTCTTTCTTCATCACTCTCTGCCATTTTACAGACAGGATGGTATTATGTTTGTTTGCAGATCAGGTTTCTTTATGGAACAAAGATTAGATGTACAATATTTTGGAACTGTTTATCCTTCAACGTTGACTTGACCAAGAACCATACATAGGAGTTCCCTCCTGCGAGGTTTTGGAGGATATAACCTTTCACCCACTCCAGACGTCTTTGGAGTATTTGGGAAAAGGGGTCTGAGTGAGAAAGCACGACTGAGTTACTCTAAATGTCTTACGTTAGTTTTATCGCCCTTTCCAAACGCGTTGGGCGCCATGTAGTGTAGTTCCTATTTTCCCAATAGGCTCTGCGCATTGGAATAATACCTACAGCAGTAAAGGCCTAGGCCAGACGTTAACTAGGTCTACTACTGTCGATACTAGACTTAATTTTTGGGTTTGCCAGCTAAGCTCAGAGTTCGCTAGAAACTTTCTCGAATGTTCAAGGAAGGATTAACTTCCCTGATTAGACAAGAAGGGATTTAGTTTCTGACAACCATAGAACATGACAACTTTGCTCTCCCCTAATCAAGAGTCAATCTCGAGAGTCGTGTGAGCACAAGGCAATTATTTTACTCAGTCAGTACGTGCATTCTTAGTCTCATCAGAATGTAGAGAAAAGGAAGAGACGGGCGTGTTCAATAAAAAGGTGTTATTTATTGATCAGTCTCTTTTCTCATACATGAGAAATGGATCGATATTATTGCAATACTTATAGTTAAGTAAAGTGCATACATTAAAAGCAATAGTATAAAATAATACTGTAAAAACATTGATATGGTTTCTGAGCCATATGATGTTTAAAATGATTAAAATATATTTACATACACATATACATTTGACTAAACGTACTCAACTGGTGTTTCTAAATACGCCTACCCCGTGTACCTGACCTAAGTCTAATGCGTGGGCGGGAATAGAAAGTTACAGTTTAAGTTAAGTTTGTTTTTGCCAAGTGAATAACTAAAGAATTCTCTGTGAGGGGTTATTCAGTTCTGTACCTGGAATTTAGGATGAATGAGGAATGGTATCTCTTTCTCTGCTCTCGATATTCCAGGCTGCCTGCGAGGGCTGCCCGAAAGCGCCGGTGCTGGGTCTCTCGGCTTGAGATAGCAGCGCGTCTCTCAGCGCGTCAGGAAGGCGGGGCTGCTGCCAGCGGGGTCTGCTTCTGCTCTCGGCTTCGGCAAGTATGGCTGCTCCGTCTTGTCACCACGCGTGTGTTTGCATAGGGCAAGGTCGGCAATATTTATACCTTAAAGGTGCCGAGATTGACGTAAGGATGGACATAGATACGTCAATAAAGATGTCATACGACTTGCTCGTTAGCACATTCTTTACTAAAGTTCTCTGTGAAATCAAAACAATGGCCGCACGGATTTTCCAGGTTGTCATAGGTTTGATTTGTTATGAGAACGTCGTATGCCTTATCAGGGGCTGGAGGAATGTCGCTTGTCTAATTAGATCTCAAGCGTTATGACCTAATCAGATAACACGTTCCTGTGCCGTAGTGTGACTGCGTCAGATAACGGTATCTGCATCATGGGGGTTTTCTTGCCTCATGGGCTGACTGTTAGTTAACTTGATAGTTAGTTCAACCAGAATAAGGTCAGGAATAGGGGGACTGATTCAGAACCTATAGAAATACACGACACTAGTCCCAGGAATCTTGTTTCCGTTCCTGGGAAGACATGGCTTGGCAGTTTGGGCTGGACTGTTCCCATGAGGCTCAGGGTCTAACTGATTTGCACATGGCCATGTCTGAACTGGGGTGGTGGAGTGAGCTAAATAAATATGATGGATTAAACCCAGATCAGTTGACTAGGGGTGAGTGCTTGCAATGTTCAACACTCCGTCCATCACCCCCTTTGGTTTTGCTTTGTTTGCCCTAAGTTGGCAGGGTATGACCAGGCGTGGGTCCTTTGCTCACTTTGCAACTGGATTCAAGCTTGCCTGGCTGATGACGGCTGATTAGCCAGAAACCAGTCCCAGGATGCTTGTTTCCGGTCCAGGGAAAACATGGCTTGGCAGTTCGGGCTGGACTGTTCCCATGAGGCTCAGGGTCAGACTGATTTGCACATGGCCATGTCTGAACTGGGGTGGCGGAGTGAGATAAAGAATGATGATGGGTTAAACCCACATCATTTGACTGGGGGTCAGTGGTTGCAATGTCCAACACTCCGTCCATCATCCCCTTTGGTTTTGCTTTGTTTGCCCTAAGTTGGCAGGGAATGCCCAGACGTGGGTCCCTTGCTCACTTTGCCACTGGATTCAAGCTAGCATGGCTGATGACGGCTGATTAGCCAGAAACCAGTCCCAGGATGCTTGTTTTCGGTCCAGGAAAGACATGGGTTGACAGTTCAGGCTGGACTGTTCGCATAAGGCACATGGTCAGACTGATTTGCACATGGCCATGTCTGAATTAGGGTGGTAGAGTAAGCTAAAGGATGATGATGGATTAAACCCAGATCAGTTGACTGGGGGTGAGTGCTTGCAATGTTCAACACTCCGTCCAACATCCCCTTTGGTTTTGCTTTGTTCACCCTAAGTTGGCAGGGAATGCCCAGACGTGGGTCTCTTGATCACTTTGCAACTGGATTCAAGCTAGCCTGGCTGATGACGGCTGATTAGCCAGAAACCGGTCCCAGGATGCTTGTTTCTGGTCCAGGCAAGATATGGCTTGGCAGTTCGGGCTGGACTGTTCCCATGAGGCACAGGGTCAGACTGATTTGCATATGGCCATGTCGGAACTGGGGTGGCGGAGTGAGCTAAAGAATGATGATGAATTAAACCCAGATCAGTTGACTGGGGGTGAGTGCTTGCAATGTTCAACACTCCGTCAACCATCCCCTTTAGTTTTGCTTTGTTCTCCCTAGGTTGGCAGGGTATGCCCAGACGTAAGTCCCTTGTTCACTTTGCCACTGGATTCAAGCTAACCTGGCTAATGATGGCTGATTAGCCAGAAACCGGTCCCAGGAAGCTTGTTTCCGGTCCTTGGGAAGACATGGCTTGGCAGTTCGGGCTGGACTGTTCCCATGAGGCACAGGGTCTAACTGATTTGCACATGGCCATGTCTGAACTGGGGTGGTGGAGTGAGCTAAATAATTATGATGGATTAAACCCAGATCAGTTGACTAGGGGTGAGTGCTTGCAATGTTCAACACTCCGTCCATCATCCCCTTTGGTTTTGCTTTGTTTGCCCTAAGTTGGCAGGGTATGACCAGACGTGGGTCCTTTGCTCACTTTGCAACTGGATTCAAGCTTGCCTGGCTGATGATGGCTGATTAGCCAGAAACCAGTCCCAGGATGCTTGTTTCCGGTCCAGGGAGAACATAGCTTGGCAGTTCGGGCTGGACTGTTCCCATGAGGCTCAGGGTCAGACTGATTTGCACATGGCCATGTCTGAACTGGGGTGGTGGAGTGAGCTAAAGAATGATGATGGGTTAAACCCACATCATTTGACTGGGGGTCAGTGGTTGCAATGTCCAACACTCAGTCCATCATCCCCTTTGGTTTTGCTTTGTTTGCCCTAAGTTGGCAGGGAATGCCCAGACGTGGTTCCTTGCTCACTTTGCAACTGGATTCAAGCTAGCCTGGCTGATGACGGCTGATTAGCCAGAAACCGGTCCCAGGATGCTTGTTTTCAGTCCAGGAAAGACATGGGTTGACAGTGCAGGCTGGACTGTTCGCATAAGGCACAGGGTCAGACTGATTTGCACATGGCCATGTCTGAACTGGGGTGGTGGAGTGAGCTAAAGAATGATGATGGATTAAACCCAGATCAGTTGACTGGGGGTGAGTGCTTGCAATGTTCAACACTCCGTCCATCATCCCCTTTGGTTTTGCTTTGTTCACCCTAAATTGGCAGGGTATGCCCAGACTTGGGTCCCTTGCTCACTTTTCCACTGGATTCAAGCTAGCCTGGCTGATGACGGCTGATTAGCCAGAAATGGGTCCAAGGATGCTTGTTTTCGGTCCAGGCAAGACATGGCTTGGCAGTTCGGGCTAGACTGTTCCCATGAGGCACATGGTCAGACTGATTTGCATATGGCCATGTCTGAACTGGGGTGGCGGAGTGAGCTAAAGAATGATGATGGATTAAACCCACATCAGTTGACTGGGGGTGAGTGCTTGCAATGTTCAACACTACGTCAACCATCCCCTTTGGTTTTGCTTTGTTCTCCCTAGGTTGGCAGGGTATGCCCAGACGTGGGTCCCTTGTTCACTTTGCCACTGAATTCAAGCTAACCTGGCTGATGATGGCTGATTAGCCAGAAACCGGTCCTAGGAAGCTTGTTTCCGTTCCTGGGAAGACATGGCTTGGCAGTTCGGGCTGGACTGTTCCCATGAGGCACAGGATCAAACTGATTTGCATATGGCCATGTCTGAACTGGGGTGGCGGAGTGAGCTAAAGAATGATGATGAATTAAACCCAGATCAGTTGACTGGGGGTGAGTGCTTGCAATGTTTAACACTCCGTCATTCATACCCTTTGGTTTTGCTTTGTTCTCTCTAGGTTGGCAGGGTATGCCCAGACGTGGGTCCCTAGCTCACTTTGTCACTGGATTCAAGGTAGCCTGTCTGATGACGGCTGATTAGTCAGAAACCGGTCCCAGGATGCTTGTTTCCGGTCCAGGCAAGACATGGCTTGGCAGTGCGGGCTGGACTGTTCCCATGAGGCACAGGGTCAGACTGATTTGCATATGGCCATGTCTGAACTGGGGTGGCGGAGTGAGCTAAAGAATGATGATGAATTAAACCCAGATCAGTTGACTGGGGGTGAGTGCTTGCAATGTTCAACACTCCATCAACCATCCCCTTTGGTTTTGCTTTGCTCTCCCTAGGTTGGCAGGGTATGCCCAGACGTGGGTCCCTTGTTCACTTTGCCACTGCATTCAAGCTAACCTGGCTGATGATGGCTGATTAGCCAGAAACTAGTCCCAGGAATCTTGTTTCCGGTCCTGGGAAGACATGGCTTAGCAGTTTGGGCTGGACTGTTCCCATGAGGCACAGGGTCTAACTGATTTGCACATGGCCATGTCTGAACTGGGGTGGTGGAGTGAGCTAAATAATTATGATGGATTAAACCCAGATCAGTTGACTAGGGGTGAGTGCTTGCAATGTTCAACACTCCGTCCATCATCCCCTTTGGTTTTGCTTTGTTTGCCCTAAGTTGGCAGGGTATGACCAGACGTGGGTCCTTTGCTCACTTTGCAACTGGATTCAAGCTTGCCTGGCTGATGACGGCTGATTAGCCAGAAACCAGTCCCAGGATGCTTGTTTCCGGTCCAGGGAAAACATGGCTTGGCAGTTCGGGCTGGACTGTTCCCATGAGGCTCAGGGTCAGACTGATTTGCACATGGCCATGTCTGAACTGGGGTGGAGGAGTGAGCTAAAGAATGATGATGGGTTAAACCCACATCATTTGACTGGGGGTCAGTGGTTGCAATGTCCAACACTCCGTCCATCATCCCCTTTGGTTTTGCTTTGTTTGCCCTAAGTTGGCAGGGAATGCCCAGACGTGGGTCCCTTGCTCACTTTGCCACTGGATTCAAGCTAGCATGGCTGATGACGGCTGATTAGCCAGAAACCGGTCCCAGGATGCTTGTTTTCGGTCCAGGAAAGACCTGGGTTGACAGTTCAGGCTGGACTGTTCGCATAAGGCACATGGTCAGACTGATTTGCACATGGCCATGTCTGAACTAGGGTGGTAGAGTGAGCTAAAGGATGATGATGGATTAAACCCAGATCAGTTGACTGGGGGTGAGTGCTTGCAATGTTCAACACTCCGTCCATCATCCCCTTTGGTTTTGCTTTGTTCACCCTAAGTTGGCAGGGAATGCCCAGACGTGGGTCCCTTGATCACTTTGCCACTGGATTCAAGCTAGCCTGGCTGATGACAGCTGATTAGCCAGAAACCAGTCCCAGGATGCTTGTTTCCGGTCCAGGGAAGACATGGCTTGGCAGTTCGGGGTGGACTGTTCCCATGAGGCTCAGGGTCAGACTGATTTGCACATGGCCCTGTCTGAACTGGGGTATCGGAGTGAACTAAATAATTATGATGGATTAAACCCATATCAGTTGACTGGGGTGAGTGCTTGCAATGTTAAACACCCCATCAATCATCCCCTTTGGTTTTGCTTTGTTTGCCTTAATTTGGCAGAATATGACCAGACGTTAATTGTTAATTGTTAATTGTTAATTGTTAATTCCGGCTTTTATAGCGCCAACTCACCGGCAGGTCTCAAGGCGCTTATGACCGAAAGGCAACAACTACATAATTATCAGAAGGAGGAAAGCAATATCATGTTTAGATTGAGCTCAACGCATCCCTGAACAGAAAGGTTTTTAGGATTTTTCTGAAACGAAGGAGATTACCTTCTTTACGGAGGGTCTCAGGTAGTTTGTTCCAAATTTTTGGGATCAGAGCAGAAAAGGATCTCCCCCCTTTTGTGGCCAACCTAAACCGGGGGCACACCAAGAACTGTGCGTCTGAGGACCTTAGTCTTCGTTCCGGTTTATATATCTCCAACCGTTCCTTTATGTAAACGGGTGCTTGCCCGTAAATCGCCTTATGGGCTATACATAAGCTTTTAAAGACAGACCTTTGCCCAATAGGCAACCAATGGAGGCTCTGCAACAGTGGAGAGGCATGGGATCTTCTTGGGAGCTTAAAAATGAGACGTGCGGCGTCGTTTAGGACCACCTGCAATCTGCTGATCAGGATTTTTGGAAGGCCCAGGTAAAGGGCATTTCCGTAGTCCAGCCTTGAGATTATCGTAGCAGAGACTACAGTGCGAAGCATGGACTGGGATAAAAGAGGGACTAACTTGCGCAATTGTCTAATTAGACCATTGCAGGTGCCTACTATGGGGGAGATCTGACTACACATTGACAGTTCGCTGTCAATCTTAATGCCCAGGCTTTTCACCTTATCCACTGGTGTAGGAGTTGGACCTAATTCCTGGGGCCAATACAAGTCACTCCATGGGGAACATGTAGATGATACAACTAGAACCTCTGTTTTTTCAGGGTTGATCTTCAAAAGGTTCCTAGTCATCCAACTCACTGTAAATCTTAGAACATCTTGCGCGTAAGTCTGCGCCAACACTGTGTTCTCTATGCTCAATAATAATTGGGTGTCGTCAGCGTTGTTAAATACGCGACATCCCATCTTTGCCAGGGAGCTTATCAGTGGCTGCAGGTATAAGTTGAAAAGGAGTGGGGACAGTGTGGAGCCTTGAGGGACCCCGCATGTCAGATTCCCCACCTCCGATACCTTATCCCCCAGCTGAATCCTCTGTGTTCTCCCTACTAAGAAAGATTCCAACCACCTATAGGCCGTGTCTCGAATCCCGAAATTAGCCAGTCTATCCAGGAGCAGGGTATGGCTGACAGTATCGAACGCCGCCGATAGATCTAAAAGTATCAGGGCCCTCGGTTTCTTGCTGTCAGCCATCCCTCTAAGCTCGTCCAGCACCGAGAGCATCACCAACTCGGTGCTGTGGTGTGCACGAAACCCCGCCTGCAGATCATGGAGAGAGTGGTGTAACTCCGGGAACGAGGCCAGGGACTTCAGTACATGTTGCTCAAGGATTTTTGACAGGAACGGGAGTTGAGAAATTGGCCTATAATTTTTCAGAATCTTAGGGTTTGCTCCGGATTTCTTCATTAGCGGCTTCACTCGAGCTTCTTTGAAGCTAGCTGGTAGCCGTCCTGTGTCTAATGAGTTATTCAGGAGAGAGAGGATGTGGTCTTCCAAGGTATGGCGTGCTAAACGAAATACACTAGGGGGGCAGGGGTCCGCCGGGGAGCCAGATTTAACTTTGCTCATGAGTTGCTCAAGAGTCATCGCATCCATCAGAGGAAAATTTGAGATATGGGTTTCCACAGGAGTCTGGGCGGCCTGCGACTTGATGGATTCAGTCACATTACCATTCCCAATGTCCTGTAAAATGGTCTCTACCTTCTCTAGAAAGTAGCTTTGGAAGGTGTCGCAGCTAATTGCTATTTCCATATTTTCAGGTTTTTTGCTCAATTCAGTTAATATTTTGAAGGTTTCCTTCTGGACATTTCCAGCTTGCTTTATACGATTTTCATAATATTTAGCTTTAGTGTCCAGGATGAGCTTCTTATAGATATTGAGCAGAGTTTTATATTGTTCTCGACTTTCCTCATCTTTTTTCCTCCGCCAGTTTCGTTCTGTATTTCGAAGCTTCTTTTTATGCTCCCTTAGGTCAGATGTAAACCATGGAGCTCCCTTTCCAGCTCCTTTTACCCTTTGCTGTTTTTCTGGTGCAATCTGATCAATTGCTCTGATCAGATTACCAGTAATGTCCCTATACTCCTGATCGAGGTCAGTATTAGGGGCAATTGGGTAAACCAATTCCGAAAGGGTAGAAGACAAAGTTTGTAGATCAACTTTCTTCCATTGACGGACCTTCTTCATTTTAGGTGGAAGTTGCATCGGCTTTGCATTAATGGGTACATCACAGTAGATTAAGTGATGATCCGACCAAATGCAGGGTGAAACCCTCAGAAGTGCTACTTTAGGATCTAGCGTCCAAATAAGATCAAGGATATGTCCTTTTATGTGTGTGGGGGTTTCTACCAACTGTCGAAAACCTAGTGAGGACATAGTGGTCTCCAAAAAGCGGGCTGCTGGTTCCTTAACTTCCCTATCCCAGTGAAAGTTAAAATCTCCGGTTACTACTATATTTTTATATCGGGAACAAATGTCCGATATAGTAGCCATGAACAGATCATTAAAACCTGGGTTTGAATTAGGTGGACGATATACTGTAAGGATCACCAAACATAGGTTATCAAACACAATCTTTACTGCAAGTGTGTCTGCTAAGTCCACAGTTTCTGCCAGTATTTTAGTTACGATTAAAGATTTCTTAAATATGATCGCTACTCCCCCCCCTCGGGCATTATCAGCACGATTGTGCCATACTATATCATACTCACTCGGGACAGCTGCTATGATGTCTGGTAGTGAGCTATCCCCGAGCCAGGTCTCCGAGAGGGTAAGGACATCAATATCCTCGTCTTGGAGTAGGGTAAAAATCTCCAGGTTATGTCTATGTAGAGACCGTGTATTTAGGCAGGTCAGCTTTAAAGAGCGTGACAGAGTTTCTGGTAATACTGTGGGTGATTTTAAAATGGACATAGCGTCCAGTAAGGCTATAGTGGCTGGGTCCAGAGAGTGTCCCCCCGTATCTAAATGATACAATTCTTCCGAGGAAAAGATGCGCCGCAGACCAGAAATCGGTGCCCCCGCGCCCGACCGTGCGCGGACGGGCGCAGACGGGCTGGACTCTGGCGTGACTCCGGCGTGCTCACGCAGCGCGTGAACGCTGCGCGTCAGCATGGCCGCCCTAAATACCTGTGAGTGAGGCACTAGCGCGTCAACAACGATGGTGCCGCCGAGCGTCCAGTGCTTCCCCTAAGATGGCCGCCGGTGAAAGGGATGGAAAAGAACCCGCAAAGCGCGGTGCTTAGTTTCAATTTTATCGTGCGGGTAAGTGGAATTCGATATGGCCAAAGTTAAAACCAGGGGGAAATAACAAAAATGCAAATAAGATACAAAACGGGTATTTTTAAAAGTACAGCTCTAGCCAGCACGATATTGCTTCTCGAGCGTGGTCGCTGTTAGGCGCTGCGATGCTATGTAACGCGCCCTGTCTAGTCAAGACGTGGGTCCATTGCTCACTTTGCAACTGGATTCAAGCTAGCCTGGCTGATGACGGCTGATTAGCCAGAAACCGGTCCCAGGATGCTTGTTTCTGGTCCAGGCAAGATATGGCTTGGCAGTTCGGGCTGGACTGTTCCCATGAGGCACAGGATCAAACTGATTTGCATATGGCCATGTCTGAACTGGGGTGGCGGAGTGAGCTAAAGAATGATGATGAACTAAACCCAGATCAGTTGACTGGGGGTGAGTGCTTGCAATGTTCAACACTCCGTCATTCATCCCCTTTGGTTTTGCTTTGTTCTCCCTAGGTTGGCAGGGTATGCCCAGACGTGGGTCCCTAGCTCACTTTTTCACTGGATTCAAGCTAGCCTGTCTGATGACGGCTGATTAGCCAGAAACCGGTCCCAGGATGCTTGTTTCCGGTCCAGGCAAGACATGGCTTGGCAGTGCGGGCTGGACTGTTCCCATGAGGCACAGGGTCAGACTGATTTGCATATGGCCATGTCTGAACTGGGGTGGCGGAGTGAGCTAAAGAATGATGATGAATTAAACCCAGATCAGTTGACTGGGGGTGAGTGCTTGCAATGTTCAACACTCCGTCAACCATCCCCTTTGGTTTTGCTTTGTTCTCCCTAGGTTGGCAGGGTATGCCCAGATGTGGGTCCCTTGTTCACTTTGCCACTGGATTCAAGCTAACCTGGCTGATGATGGCTGATTAGCCAGAAACCGGTCCCAGGAAGCTTGTTTCCGGTCCTAGGAAGACATGGCTTGGCAGTTCAGGCTGGACTGTTCCCATGAGGCACAGGGTCTAACTGATTTGCACATGGCCATGTCTGAACTGGGGTGGCGGAGTGAGCTAAATAATTATGAATGATTAAACCCAGATCAGTTGACTGGGGGTGAGTGCTTGAAATGTTCAACACTAAGTCCATCATCCCCTTTGGTTTTGCTTTGTTTGCCCTAAGTTGGCAGGTTGTGACCATACGTGGGTACTTTGCTCACTTTGCAACTGGATTCAACCTTGCCTGGCTGATGACGGCTGATTAGCCAGAAACCAGTCCCAGGATGCTTGTTTCCGGTCCAGGGAAGACATGGTTTGGCAGTTCGGGCTGGACTGTTCCCCTGAGGTGCAGGGTCAGACTGATTTGCACATGGCCATGTCTGAACTGGGGTATCGGAGTGAGCTAAATAATTATGATGGATTAAACCCAGATCAGTTGACTGGGGGTGAGTGCTTGCAATGTTAAACACTCCATCAATCATCCGCTTTGGTTTTGCTTTGTTTGCCTTAAGTTGGCAGAATATGACCAGACGTGGGTCCATTGCTCACTTTGCAACTGGATTCAAGCTAGCCTGGCTGATGACGGCTGATTAGCCAGAAACCGGTCCCAGGATGCTTGTTTCTGTTCCAGGCAAGATATGGCTTGGCAGTTCGGGCTGGACTGTTCCCAAGAGGCACAGGATCAAACTGATTTGCATATGGCTATGTCTGAATTGGGGTGGCGGAGTGAGCTAAAGAATGATGATGAATAAAACCCAGATCAGTTCACTGGGGGTGAGTGCTTGCAATGTTCAACACTAAGTCCATCATCACCTTTGGTTTTGCTTTGTTTGCCCTAAGTTGGCAGGTTGTGACCATACGTGGGTACTTTGCTCACTTTGCAACTGGATTCAACCTTGCCTGGCTGATGACGGCTGATTAGCCAGAAACCAGTCCCAGGATGCTTGTTTCCGGTCCAGGGAAGACATGGCTTGGCAGTTCGGGCTGGACTGTTCCCCTGAGGCGCAGGGTCAGACTGATTTGCACATGGCCATGTCTGAACTGGGGTATCGGAGTGAGCTAAATAATTATGATGGATTAAACCCAGATCAGTTGACTGGGGGTGAGTGCTTGCAATGTTAAACACTCCATCAATCATCCGCTTTGGTTTTGCTTTGTTTGCCTTAAGTTGGCAGAATATGACCAGACGTGGGTCCATTGCTCACTTTGCAACTGGATTCAAGCTAGCCTGGCTGATGACGGCTGATTAGCCAGAAACCGGTCCCAGGATGCTTGTTTCTGGTCCAGGCAAGATATGGCTTGGCAGTTCGGGCTGGACTATTCCCAGGAGGCACAGGATCAAACTGATTTGCATATGGCCATGTCTGAACTGGGGTGGCGGAGTGAGCTAAAGAATGATGATGAATTAAACCCAGATCAGTTCACTGGGGGTGAGTGCTTGCAATGTTCAACACTCCGTCATTCATCCCCTTTGGTTTTGCTTTGTTCTCCCTAGGTTGGCAGGGTATGCCCAGACGTGGGTCCCTAGCTCACTTTGTCACTGGATTCAAGCTAGCCTGTCTGATGACGGCTGATTAGCCAGAAACCGGTCCCAGGATGCTTGTTTCCGGTCCAGGCAAGACATGGCTTGGCAGTGCGGGTTGGACTGTTCCCATGAGGCACAGGGTCAGACTGATTTGCATATGGCCATGTCTGAACTGGGGTGGCGGAGTGAGCTAAAGAATGATGATGAATTAAACCCAGATCAGTTGACTGGGGCTGAGTGCTTGCAATGTTCAACACTCCGTCAACCATCCCCTTTGGTTTTGCTTTGTTCTCCCTAGGTTGGCAGGGTATGCCCAGACGTGGGTCCCTTGTTCACTTTGCCACTGGATTCAAGCTAACCTGGCTGATGATGGCTGATTAGCCAGAAACTAGTCCCAGGAAGCTTGTTTCCGGTCCTGGGAAGACATGGCTTGGCAGTTCGGGCTGGACTGTTCCCATGAGGCACAGGGTCTAACTGATTTGCACATGGCCATGTCTGAACTGGGGTGGTGGAGTGAGCTAAATAATTATGATGGATTAAACCCAGATCAGTTGACTGGGGGTGAGTGCTTGCAATGTTAAACACTCCATCAATCATCCGCTTTGGTTTTGCTTTGTTTGCCTTAAGTTGGCAGAATTTGACCAGACGTGGGTCCATTGCTCACTTTGCAACTGGATTCAAGCTAACCTGGCTGATGACGGCTGATTAGCCAGAAACCGGTCCCAGGATGCTTGTTTCTGGTCCAGGCAAGATATGGCTTGGCAGTTCGTGCTGACTGTTCCCATGAGGCACAGGATCAAACTGATTTGCATATGGCCATGTCTGAACTGGGGTGGCGGAGTGAGCTAAAGAATGATGATGAATTAAACCCAGATCAGTTGACTGGGGGTGAGTGGTTGCAATGTTCAACACTCCGTCATTCATCCCCTTTGGTTTTGCTTTGTTCTCCCTAGGTTGGCAGGGTATGCCCAGACGTGGGTCCCTAGCTCACTTTGTCACTGGATTCAAGCTAGCCTGTCTGATGACGGCTGATTAGCCAGAAACCGGTCCCAGGATGCTTGTTTCCGGTCCAGGCAAGATATGGCTTGGCAGTTCGGGCTGGACTGTTCCCATGAGGCACAGGGTCAGACTGATTTGCATATGGCCTTGTCTGAACTGGGGTGGCGGAGTCAGCTAAAGAATGATGATGGATTAAACCCAGATCAGTTCACTGGGGGTGAGTGCTTGCAATGCTCAACACTCCGTCCATCATCCCCTTTGGTTTTGCTTTGTTCACCCTAAGTTGGCAGGGTATGCCCAGACCTGGGTCCCTTGCTCACTTTGCCACTGGATTCAAGCTAGCCTGTCTGATGACGGCTGATTAGCCAGAAATCGGTCCCAGGATGTGTGTTTCTGGTCCAGGTAAGACATGGCTTGGCAGTTCGGGCTGGACTGTTCCCATGAGGCACAGTATCAGACTGATTTGCATATGGCCATGTCTAAACTGGGGTGGCGGAGAGAGCTAAATAATTATGATGGATTAAATCCAGATCAGTTGACTGGGGGTGAGTGCTTGCAATGTTCAACACTCCGTCAACCATCCCCTTTGGTTTTGCTTTGTTCTCCCTAGGTTGGCAGGGTATGCCCAGACGTGGGTCCCTAGCTCACTTTTTCACTGGATTCAAGCTAGCCTGTCTGATGACGGCTGATTAGCCAGAAACCGGTCCCAGGATGCTTGTTTCCGGTCCAGGCAAGACATGGCTTGGCAGTGCGGGCTGGACTGTTCCCATGAGGCACAGGGTCAGACTGATTTGCATATGGCCATGTCTGAACTGGGGTGGCGGAGTGAGCTAAAGAATGATGATGAATTAAACCAAGATCAGTTGACTGGGGGTGAGTGCTTGCAATGTTCAACACTCCGTCAACCATCCCCTTTGGTTTTGCTTTGTTCTCCCTAGGTTGGCAGGGTATGCCCAGACGTGGGTCCCTTGTTCACTTTGCCACTGGATTCAAGCTAACCTGGCTGATGATGGCTGATTAGCCAGAAACCGGTCCCAGGAAGCTTGTTTCCGGTCCTAGGAAGACATGGCTTGGCAGTTCAGGCTGGACTGTTCCCATGAGGCACAGGGTCTAACTGATTTGCACATGGCCATGTCTGAACTGGGGTGGCGGAGTGAGCTAAATAATTATGAATGATTAAACCCAGATCAGTTGACTGGGGGTGAGTGCTTGCAATGTTCAACACTAAGTCCATCATCCCCTTTGGTTTTGCTTTGTTTGCCCTAAGTTGGCAGGTTGTGACCATACGTGGGTACTTTGCTCACTTTGCAACTGGATTCAACCTTGCCTGGCTGATGACGGCTGATTAGCCAGAAACCAGTCCCAGGATGCTTGTTTCCGGTCCAGGGAAGACATGGCTTGGCAGTTCGGGCTGGACTGTTCCCCTGAGGCGCAGGGTCAGACTGATTTGCACATGGCCATGTCTGAACTGAGGTATCGGAGTGAGCTAAATAATTATGATGGATTAAACCCAGATCAGTTGACTGGGGGTGGGTGCTTGCAATGTTAAACACTCCATCAATCATCCGCTTTGGTTTTGCTTTGTTTGCCTTAAGTTGGCAGAATATGACCAGACGTGGGTCCATTGCTCACTTTGCAACTGGATTCAAGCTAGCCTGGCTGATGACGGCTGATTAGCCAGAAACCGGTCCCAGGATGCTTGTTTCTGGTCCAGGCAAGATATGGCTTGGCAGTTCGGGCTGGACTGTTCCCAAGAGGCACAGGATCAAACTGATTTGCATATGGCCATGTCTGAATTGGGGTGGCGGAGTGAGCTAAAGAATGATGATGAATAAAACCCAGTTCAGTTCACTGGGGGTGAGTGCTTGCAATGTTCAACACTAAGTCCATCATCCCCTTTGGTTTTGCTTTGTTTGCCCTAAGTTGGCAGGTTGTGACCATACGTGGGTACTTTGCTCACTTTGCAACTGGATTCAACCTTGCCTGGCTGATGACGGCTAATTAGCCAGAAACCAGTCCCAGGATGCTTGTTTCCGGTCCAGGGAAGACATGGCTTGGCAGTTCGGGCTGGACTGTTCCCCTGAGGCGCAGGGTCAGACTGATTTGCACATGGCCATGTCTGAACTGGGGTATCGGAGTGAGCTAAATAATTATGATGGATTTAACCCAGATCAGTTGACTGGGGGTGAGTGCTTGCAATGTTAAACACTCCATCAATCATCCGCTTTGGTTTTGCTTTGTTTGCCTTAAGTTGGCAGAATATGACCAGACGTGGGTCCATTGCTCACTTTGCAACTGGATTCAAGCTAGCCTGGCTGATGACGGCTGATTAGCCAGAAACCGGTCCCAGGATGCTTGTTTCTGGTCCAGGCAAGATATGGCTTGGCAGTTCAGGCTGGACTGTTCCCAAGAGGCACAGGATCAAACTGATTTGCATATGGCCATGTCTGAACTGGGGTGGCGGAGTGAGCTAAAGAATGATGATGAATTAAACCCAGAACAGTTCACTGGGGGTGAGTGCTTGCAATGTTCAACAATCCGTCATTCATCCCCTTTGGTTTTGCTTTGTTCTCCCTAGGTTGGCAGGGTCTGCCCAGACGTGGGTCCCTAGCTCACTTTGTCACTGGATTCAAGCTAGCCTGTCTGATGACGGCTGATTAGCCAGAAACCGGTCCCAGGATGCTTGTTTCCGGTCCAGGCAAGACATGGCTTGGCAGTGCGGGCTGGACTGTTCCCATGAGGCACAGGGTCAGACTGATTTGCATATGGCCATGTCTGAACTGGGGTGGCGGAGTGAGCTAAAGAATGATGATGAATTAAACCCAGAACAGTTCACTGGGGGTGAGTGCTTGCAATGTTCAACACTCCGTCATTCATCCCCTTTGGTTTTGCTTTGTTCTCCCTAGGTTGGCAGGGTCTGCCCAGACGTGGGTCCCTAGCTCACTTTGTCACTGGATTCAAGCTAGCCTGTCTGATGACGGCTGATTAGCCAGAAACCGGTCCCAGGATGCTTGTTTCCGGTCCAGGCAAGATATGGCTTGGCAGTTCGGGCTGGACTGTTCCCATGAGGCACAGGGTCAGACTGATTTGCATATGGCCTTGTCTGAACTGGGGTGGCGGAGTCAGCTAAAGAATGATGATGGATTAAACCCAGATCAGTTCACTGGGGGTGAGTGCTTGCAATGCTCAACACTCCGTCATTCATCCCCTTTGGTTTTGCTTTGTTCTCCCTAGGTTGGCAGGGTCTGCACAGACGTGGGTCCCTAGCTCACTTTGTCACTGGATTCAAGCTAGCCTGTCTGATGACGGCTGATTAGCCAGAAACCGGTCCCAGGATGCTTGTTTCCGGTCCAGGCAAGACATGGCTTGGCAGTGCGGGCTGGACTGTTCCCATGAGGCACAGGGTCAGACTGATTTGCATATGGCCATGTCTGAACTGGGGTGGCGGAGTGAGCTAAAGAATGATGATGAATTAAACCCAGATCAGTTGACTGGGGGTGAGTGCTTGCAATGTTCAACACTAAGTCCATCATCCCCTTTGGTTTTGCTTTGTTTGCCCTAAGTTGGCAGGGTATGCCCAGACGTGGGTCCCTTGTTCACTTTGCCACTGGATTCCAGCTAACCTGGCTGATGATGGCTGATTAGCCAGAAACTAGTCCTAGGAAGCTTGTTTCCGGTCCTGGGAAGACATGGCTTGGCAGTTCGGGCTGGACTGTTCCCATGAGGCACAGGGTCTAACTGATTTGCACATGGCCATGTCTGAACTGGGGTGGTGGAGTGAGCTAAATAATTATGATGGATTAAACCCAGATCAGTTGACTGGGGGTGAGTGCTTGCAATGTTAAACACTCCATCAATCATCCGCTTTGGTTTTGCTTTGTTTGCCTTAAGTTGGCAGAATTTGACCAGACGTGGGTCCATTGCTCACTTTGCAACTGGATTCAAGCTAACCTGGCTGATGACGGGTGATTAGCCAGAAACCGGTCCCAGGATTCTTGTTTCTGGTCCAGGCAAGATATGGCTTGGCAGTTCGTGCTGACTGTTCCCATGAGGCACAGGATCAAACTGATTTGCATATGGCCATGTCTGAACTGGGGTGGCGGAGTGAGCTAAAGAATGATGAGGAATTAAACCCAGATCAGTTGACTGGGGGTGAGTGCTTGCAATGTTCAACACTCCGTCATTCATCCCCTTTGGTTTTGCTTTGTTCTCCCTAGGTTGGCAGGGTATGCCCAGACGTGGGTCCCTAGCTCACTTTGTCACTGGATTCAAGCTAGCCTGTCTGATGACGGCTGATTAGCCAGAAACCGGTCCCAGGATGCTTGTTTCCGGTCCAGGCAAGATATGGCTTGGCAGTTCGGGCTGGACTGTTCCCATGAGGCACAGGGTCAGACTGATTTGCATATGGCCTTGTCTGAACTGGGGTGGCGGAGTCAGCTAAAGAATGATGATGGATTAAACCCAGATCAGTTCACTGGGGGTGAGTGCTTGCAATGCTCAACACTCCGTCCATCATCCCCTTTGGTTTTGCTTTGTTCACCCTAAGTTGGCAGGGTATGCCCAGACCTGGGTCCCTTGCTCACTTTGCCACTGGATTCAAGCTAGCCTGTCTGATGACGGCTGATTAGCCAGAAATCGGTCCCAGGATGTGTGTTTCTGGTCCAGGTAAGACATGGCTTGGCAGTTCGGGCTGGACTGTTCCCATGAGGCACAGGATCAGACTGATTTGCATATGGCCATGTCTGAACTGGGGTGGCGGAGAGAGCTAAATAATTATGATGGATTAAATCCAGATCAGTTGACTGGGGGTGAGTGCTTGCAATGTTCAACACTCCGTCAACCATCCCCTTTGGTTTTGCTTTGTTCTCCCTAGGTTGGCAGGGTATGCCCAGACGTGGGTCCCTTGTTCACTTTGCCACTGGATTCAAGCTAACCTGGCTGATGATGGCTGATTAGCCAGAAACCGGTCCCAGGAAGCTTGTTTCCGGTCCTGGGAAGACATGGCTTGGCAGTTCGGGCTGGACTGTTCCCATGAGGCACAGGGTCTAACTGATTTGCACATGGCCATGTCTGAACTGGGGTGGCGGAGTGAGCTAATTAATTATGATGGATTAAACCCAGATCAGTTGACTGGAGGTGAGTGCTTGCAATGTTCAACACTAAGTCCATCATCCCCTTTGGTTTTGCTTTGTTTGCCCTAAGTTGGCAGGTTGTGACCATACGTGGGTACTTTGCTCACTTTGCAACTGGATTCAACCTTGCCTGGCTGATGACGGCTGATTAGCCAGAAACCGGTCCCAGGAAGCTTGTTTCCGGTCCTGGGAAGACATGACTTGGCAGTTCGGGCTGGACTGTTCCCATGAGGCACAGGATCAGACTGATTTGCACATGGCCATGTCTGAACTGGGGTATCGGAGTGAGCTAAATAATTATGATCGATTAAACCCAGATCAGTTGACTGGGGGTGAGTGCTTGCAATGTTAAACACTCCATCAATCATCCGCTTTGGTTTTGCTTTGTTTGCCTTAAGTTGGCAGAATATGACCAGACGTGGGTCCATTGCTCACTTTGCAACTGGATTCAAGCTAGCCTGGCTGATGACGGCTGATTAGCCAGAAACCGGTCCCAGGATGCTTGTTTCTGGTCCAGGCAAGATATGGCTTGGCAGTTCGGGCTGGACTGTTCCCATGAGGCACAGGATCAAACTGATTTGCATATGGCCATGTCTGAACTGGGGTGGCGGAGTGAGCTAAAGAATGATGATGAATTAAACTCAGATCAGTTGACTGGGGGTGAGTGCTTGCAATGTTCAACACTCCGTCATTCATCCCCTTTGGTTTTGCTTTGTTCTCTCTAGGTTGGCAGGGTATGCCCAGACGTGGGTCCCTAGCTCACTTTGTCACTGGATTCAAGCTAGCCTGTCTGATGACGGCTGATTAGTCAGAAACCGGTCCCAGGATGCTTGTTTCCGGTCCAGGCAAGACATGGCTTGGCAGTGCGGGCTGGACTGTTCCCATGAGGCACAGGGTCAGACTGATTTGCATATGGCCATGTCTGAACTGGGATGGCGGAGTGAGCTAAAGAATAATGATGAATTAAACCCAGATCAGTTGACTGGGGGTGAGTGCTTGCAATGTTCAACACTCCATCAACCATCCCCTTTGGTTTTGTTTTGCTCTCCCTAGGTTGGCAGGGTATGCCCAGACGTGGGTCCCTTGTTCACTTTGCCACTGCATTCAAGCTAACCTGGCTGATGATGGCTGATTAGCCAGAAACTAGTCCCAGGAATCTTGTTTCCGTTCCTGGGAAGACATGGCTTGGCAGTTTGAGCTGGACTGTTCCCATGAGGCACAGGGTCTAACTGATTTGCACATGGCCATGTCTGAACTGGGGTGGTGGAGTGAGCTAAATAATTATGATGGGTTAAACCCAGATCAGTTGACTAGGGGTGAGTGCTTGCAATGTTCAACACTCCGTCCATCATCCCCTTTGGTTTTGCTTTGTTTGCCCTAAGTTGGCAGGGTATGACCAGACGTGGGTCCTTTGCTCACTTTGCAACTGGATTCAAGCTTGCCTGGCTGATGACGGCTGATTAGCCAGAAACCAGTCCCAGGATGCTTGTTTCCGGTCCAGGGAAAACATGGCTTGGCAGTTCGGGCTGGACTGTTCCCATGAGGCTCAGGGTCAGACTGATTTGCACATGGCCATGTCTGAACTGGGGTGGTGGAGTGAGCTAAAGAATGATGATGGGTTAAACCCACATAATTTGACTGGGGGTCAGTGGTTGCAATGTCCAACACTCCGTCCATCATCCCCTTTGGTTTTGCTTTGTTTGCCCTAAGTTGGCAGGGAATGCCCAGACGTGGGTCCCTTGCTCACTTTGCCACTGGATTCAAGCTAGCATGGCTGATGACGGCTGATTAGCCCGAAACCGGTCCCAGGATGCTTGTTTTCGGTCCAGGAAAGACATGGGTTGACAGTTCAGGCTGGACTGTTCGCATAAGGCACAGGGTCAGACTGATTTGCACATGGCCATGTCTGAACTAGGGTGGTAGAGTGAGCTAAAGGATGATGATGGATTAAACCCAGATCAGTTGACTGGGGGTGAGTGCTTGCAATGTTCAACACTCCGTCCAACATCCCCTTTGGTTTTGCTTTGTTCACCCTAAGTTGGCAGGGAATGCCCAGACGTGGGTCCCTTGATCACTTTGCAACTGGATTCAAGCTGGCCTGGCTGATGACGGCTGATTAGCCAGAAACCAGTCCCAGGATGCTTGTTTCCGGTCCAGGGAAGACATGGCTTGGCAGTTCGGGGTGGACTGTTCCCATGAGGCTCAGGGTCAGACTGATTTGCACATGGCCATGTCTGAACTGGGGTATCGGAGTGAGCTAAATAATTATGATGGATTAAACCCAGATCAGTTGACTGGGGTGAGTGCTTGCAATGTTAAACACTCCATCAATCATCCCCTTTGGTTTTGCTTTGTTTGCCTTAAGTTGGCAGAATATGACCAGACGTGGGTCCATTGCTCACTTTGCAACTGGATTCAAGCTAGCCTGGCTGATGACGGCTGATTAGCCAGAAACCGGTCCCAGGATGCTTGTTTCTGGTCCAGGCAAGATATGGCTTGGCAGTTCGGGCTGGACTGTTCCCATGAGGCACAGGGTCAGACTGATTTGCATATGGCCATGTCGGAACTGGGGTGGCGGAGTGAGCTAAAGAATGATGATGAATTAAACCCAGATCAGTTGACTGGGGGGGAGTGCTTGCAATGTTCAACACTCCGTCAACCATCCCCTTTAGTTTTGCTTTGTTCTCACTAGGTTGGCAGGGTATGCCCAGACGTGAGTCCCTTGTTCACTTTGCCACTGGATTCAAGCTAACCTGGCTAATGATGGCTGATTAGCCAGAAACCTGTCCCAGGAAGCTTGTTTCCGGTCCTGGGAAGACATGGCTTGGCAGTTCGGGCTGGACTGTTCCCATGAGGCACAGGGTCTAACTGATTTGCACATGGCCATGTCTGAACTGGGGTGGTGGAGTGAGCTAAATAATTATGATGGATTAAACCCAAATCAGTTGACATGGGGTGAGTGCTTGCAATGTTCAACACTCCGTCCATCATCCCCTTTGGTTTTGCTTTGTTTGCCCTAAGTTGGCAGGGTATGACCAGACGTGGGTCCTTTGCTCACTTTGCAACTGGATTCAAGCTTGCCTGGCTGATGATGGCTGATTAGCCAGAAACCAGTCCCAGGATGCTTGTTTCCGGTCCAGGGAGAACATAGCTTGGCAGTTCGGGCTGGACTGTTCCCATGAGGCTCAGGGTCAGACTGATTTGCACATGGCCATGTCTGAACTGGGGTGGTGGAGTGAGCTAAAGAATGATGATGGGTTAAACCCACATCATTTGACTGGGGGTCAGTGGGTGCAATGTCCAACACTCAGTCCATCATCCCCTTTGGTTTTGCTTTGTTTGCCCTAAGTTGGCAGGGAATGCCCAGACGTGGTTCCTTGCTCACTTTGCAACTGGATTCAAGCTAGCCTGGCTGATGACGGCTGATTAGCCAGAAACCGGTCCCAGGATGCTTGTTTTCAGTCCAGGAAAGACATGGGTTGACAGTGCAGGCTGGACTGTTCGCATAAGGCACAGGGTCAGACTGATTTGCACATGGCCATGTCTGAACTGGGGTGGTGGAGTGAGCTAAAGAATGATGATGGATTAAACCCAGATGAGTTGACTGGGGGTGAGTGCTTGCAATGTTCAACACTCCGTCCATCATCCCCTTTGGTTTTGCTTTGTTCACCCTAAATTGGCAGGGTATGCCCAGACTTGGGTCCCTTGCTCACTTTGCCACTGGATTCAAGCTAGCCTGGCTGATGACGGCTGATTAGCCAGGAATCGGTCCCAGGATGCTTGTTTTTGGTCCAGGTAAGACATGGCTTGGCAGTTCGGGCTGGACTGTTTCCATGTGGCACAGCATCAGACTGATTTGCATATGGCCATGTCTGAACTGGGGTTGCGGAGAGAGCTAAATAATTATGATGGATTAAATCCAGATCAGTTGACTGGGAATGAGTGCTTGCAATGTTAAACACTCCATCAATCATCCCCTTTGGTTTTGCTTTGTTCTCCCTAGGTTGGCAGGGAATGCCCAGACGTGGGTCCCTAGCTCATTTTGTCACTGGATTCAAGCTAGCCTGTCTGATGACGGCTGATTAGCCAGAAACCGGTACCAGGATGCTTGTTTCCGGTCCAGGCAAGACATGGCTTGGCAGTTCGGGCTGGACTGTTCCCATGAGGCACAGGGTCAGACTGATTTGCATATGGCCATGTCTGAACTGGGGCGGCGGAGTGAGCTAAAGAATGATGATGGATTAAACCCACATCAGTTGACTGGGGGTGAGTGATTGCAATGTTCAACACTACGTCAACCATCCCCTTTGGTTTTGCTTTGTTCTCCCTAGGTTGGCAGGGTATGCCCAGACGTGGGTCCCTTGTTCACTTTGCCACTGAATTCAAGCTAACCTGGCTGATGATGGCTGATTAGCCAGAAACCGGTCCTAGGAAGCTTGTTTCCGTCCCTGGGAAGACATGGCTTGGCAGTTCGGGCTGGACTGTTCCCATGAGGCACAGGATCAAACTGATTTGCATATGGCCATGTCTGAACTGGGGTGGCGGAGTGAGCTAAAGAATGATGATGAATTAAACCCAGATCAGTTGACTGGGGGTGAGTGCTTACAATGTTCAACACTCCGTCATTCATCCCCTTTGGTTTTGCTTTGTTCTCTCTAGGTTGGCAGGGTATGCCCAGACGTGGGTCCCTAGCTCACTTTGTCACTGGATTCAAGCTAGCCTGTCTGATGACGGCTGATTAGTCAGAAACCGGTCCCAGGATGCTTGTTTCCGGTCCAGGCAAGACATGGCTTGGCAGTGCGGGCTGGACTGTTCCCATGAGGCACAGGGTCAGACTGATTTGCATATGGCCATGTCTGAACTGGGGTGGCGGAGTGAGCTAAAGAATGATGATGAATTAAACCAGATCAGTTGACTGGGGGTGAGTGCTTGCAATGTTCAACACTCCATCAACCATCCCCTTTGGTTTTGCTTTGCTCTCCCTAGGTTGGCAGGGTATGCCCAGACGTGGGTCCCTTGTTCACTTTGCCACTGCATTCAAGCTAACCTGGCTGATGATGGCTGATTAGCCAGAAACTAGTCACAGGAATCTTGTTTCCGGTCCTGGGAAGACATGGCTTGGCAGTTTGGGCTGGACTGTTCCCATGAGGCACAGGGTCTAACTGATTTGCACATGGCCATGTCTGAACTGGGGTGGTGGAGTGAGCTAAATAATTATGATGGATTAAACCCAGATCAGTTGACTAGGGGTGAGTGCTTGCAATGTTCAACACTCCGTCCATCATCCCCTTTGGTTTTGCTTTGTTTGCCCTAAGTTGGCAGGGTATGACCAGACGTGGGTCCTTTGCTCACTTTGCAACTGGATTCAAGCTTGCCTGGCTGATGACGGCTGATTAGCCAGAAACCAGTCCCAGGATGCTTGTTTCCGGTCCAGGGAAAACATGGCTTGGCAGTTCGGGCTGGACTGTTCCCATGAGGCTCAGGGTCAGACTGATTTGCACATGGCCATGTCTGAACTGGGGTGGCGGAGTGAGCTAAAGAATGATGATGGGTTAAACCCACATCATTTGACTGGGGGTCAGTGGTTGCAATGTCCAACACTCCGTCCATCATCCCCTTTGGTTTTGCTTTGTTTGCCCTAAGTTGGCAGGGAATGCCCAGACGTGGGTCCCTTGCTCACTTTGCCACTGGATTCAAGCTAGCATGGCTGATGACGGCTGATTAGCCAGAAACCGGTCCCAGGATGCTTGTTTTCGGTCCAGGAAAGACATGGGTTGACAGTTCAGGCTGGACTGTTCGCATAAGGCACATGGTCAGACTGATTTGCACATGGCCATGTCTGAACTAGGGTGGTAGAGTGAGCTAAAGGTTGATGATGGATTAAACCCAGATCAGTTGACTGTGGGTGAGTGCTTGCAATGTTCAACACTCCGTCCAACATCCCCTTTGGTTTTGCTTTGTTCACCCTAAGTTGGCAGGGAATGCCCAGACGAGGGTCCCTTGATCACTTTGCCACTGGATTCAAGCTAGCCTGGCTGATGACGGCTGATTAGCCAGAAACCAGTCCCAGGATGCTTGTTTCCGGTCCAGGGAAGACATGGCTTGGCAGTTCGGGGTGGACTGTTCCCATGAGGCTCAGGGTCAGACTGATTTGCACATGGCCATGTCTGAACTGGGGTATCGGAGTGAGCTAAATAATTATGATGGATTAAACCCAGATCAGTTGACTGGGGTGAGTGCTTGCAATGTTAAACACTCCATCAATCATCCCCTTTGGTTTTGCTTTGTTTGCCTTAAGTTGGCAGAATATGACCAGACGTGGGTCCATTGCTCACTTTGCAACTGGATTCAAGCTAGCCTGGCTGATGACGGCTGATTAGCCAGAAACCGGTCCCAGGATGCTTGTTTCTGGTCCAGGCAAGATATGGCTTGGCAGTTCGGGCTGGACTGTTCCCATGAGGCACAGGGTCAGACTGATTTGCATATGGCCATGTCGGAACTGGGGTGGCGGAGTGAGCTAAAGAATGATGATGAATTAAACCCAGATCAGTTGACTGGGGGGGAGTGCTTGCAATGTTCAACACTCCGTCAACCATCCCCTTTAGTTTTGCTTTGTTCTCACTAGGTTGGCAGGGTATGCCCAGACGTGAGTCCCTTGTTCACTTTGCCACTGGATTCAAGCTAACCTGGCTAATGATGGCTGATTAGCCAGAAACCTGTCCCAGGAAGCTTGTTTCCGGTCCTGGGAAGACATGGCTTGGCAGTTCGGGCTGGACTGTTCCCATGAGGCACAGGGTCTAACTGATTTGCACATGGCCATGTCTGAACTGGGGTGGTGGAGTGAGCTAAATAATTATGATGGATTAAACCCAAATCAGTTGACATGGGGTGAGTGCTTGCAATGTTCAACACTCCGTCCATCATCCCCTTTGGTTTTGCTTTGTTTGCCCTAAGTTGGCAGGGTATGACCAGACGTGGGTCCTTTGCTCACTTTGCAACTGGATTCAAGCTTGCCTGGCTGATGATGGCTGATTAGCCAGAAACCAGTCCCAGGATGCTTGTTTCCGGTCCAGGGAGAACATAGCTTGGCAGTTCGGGCTGGACTGTTCCCATGAGGCTCAGGGTCAGACTGATTTGCACATGGCCATGTCTGAACTGGGGTGGTGGAGTGAGCTAAAGAATGATGATGGGTTAAACCCACATCATTTGACTGGGGGTCAGTGGGTGCAATGTCCAACACTCAGTCCATCATCCCCTTTGGTTTTGCTTTGTTTGCCCTAAGTTGGCAGGGAATGCCCAGACGTGGTTCCTTGCTCACTTTGCAACTGGATTCAAGCTAGCCTGGCTGATGACGGCTGATTAGCCAGAAACCGGTCCCAGGATGCTTGTTTTCAGTCCAGGAAAGACATGGGTTGACAGTGCAGGCTGGACTGTTCGCATAAGGCACAGGGTCAGACTGATTTGCACATGGCCATGTCTGAACTGGGGTGGTGGAGTGAGCTAAAGAATGATGATGGATTAAACCCAGATGAGTTGACTGGGGGTGAGTGCTTGCAATGTTCAACACTCCGTCCATCATCCCCTTTGGTTTTGCTTTGTTCACCCTAAATTGGCAGGGTATGCCCAGACTTGGGTCCCTTGCTCACTTTGCCACTGGATTCAAGCTAGCCTGGCTGATGACGGCTGATTAGCCAGGAATCGGTCCCAGGATGCTTGTTTTTGGTCCAGGTAAGACATGGCTTGGCAGTTCGGGCTGGACTGTTTCCATGTGGCACAGCATCAGACTGATTTGCATATGGCCATGTCTGAACTGGGGTTGCGGAGAGAGCTAAATAATTATGATGGATTAAATCCAGATCAGTTGACTGGGAATGAGTGCTTGCAATGTTAAACACTCCATCAATCATCCCCTTTGGTTTTGCTTTGTTCTCCCTAGGTTGGCAGGGAATGCCCAGACGTGGGTCCCTAGCTCATTTTGTCACTGGATTCAAGCTAGCCTGTCTGATGACGGCTGATTAGCCAGAAACCGGTACCAGGATGCTTGTTTCCGGTCCAGGCAAGACATGGCTTGGCAGTTCGGGCTGGACTGTTCCCATGAGGCACAGGGTCAGACTGATTTGCATATGGCCATGTCTGAACTGGGGCGGCGGAGTGAGCTAAAGAATGATGATGGATTAAACCCACATCAGTTGACTGGGGGTGAGTGATTGCAATGTTCAACACTACGTCAACCATCCCCTTTGGTTTTGCTTTGTTCTCCCTAGGTTGGCAGGGTATGCCCAGACGTGGGTCCCTTGTTCACTTTGCCACTGAATTCAAGCTAACCTGGCTGATGATGGCTGATTAGCCAGAAACCGGTCCTAGGAAGCTTGTTTCCGTCCCTGGGAAGACATGGCTTGGCAGTTCGGGCTGGACTGTTCCCATGAGGCACAGGATCAAACTGATTTGCATATGGCCATGTCTGAACTGGGGTGGCGGAGTGAGCTAAAGAATGATGATGAATTAAACCCAGATCAGTTGACTGGGGGTGAGTGCTTACAATGTTCAACACTCCGTCATTCATCCCCTTTGGTTTTGCTTTGTTCTCTCTAGGTTGGCAGGGTATGCCCAGACGTGGGTCCCTAGCTCACTTTGTCACTGGATTCAAGCTAGCCTGTCTGATGACGGCTGATTAGTCAGAAACCGGTCCCAGGATGCTTGTTTCCGGTCCAGGCAAGACATGGCTTGGCAGTGCGGGCTGGACTGTTCCCATGAGGCACAGGGTCAGACTGATTTGCATATGGCCATGTCTGAACTGGGGTGGCGGAGTGAGCTAAAGAATGATGATGAATTAAACCAGATCAGTTGACTGGGGGTGAGTGCTTGCAATGTTCAACACTCCATCAACCATCCCCTTTGGTTTTGCTTTGCTCTCCCTAGGTTGGCAGGGTATGCCCAGACGTGGGTCCCTTGTTCACTTTGCCACTGCATTCAAGCTAACCTGGCTGATGATGGCTGATTAGCCAGAAACTAGTCACAGGAATCTTGTTTCCGGTCCTGGGAAGACATGGCTTGGCAGTTTGGGCTGGACTGTTCCCATGAGGCACAGGGTCTAACTGATTTGCACATGGCCATGTCTGAACTGGGGTGGTGGAGTGAGCTAAATAATTATGATGGATTAAACCCAGATCAGTTGACTAGGGGTGAGTGCTTGCAATGTTCAACACTCCGTCCATCATCCCCTTTGGTTTTGCTTTGTTTGCCCTAAGTTGGCAGGGTATGACCAGACGTGGGTCCTTTGCTCACTTTGCAACTGGATTCAAGCTTGCCTGGCTGATGACGGCTGATTAGCCAGAAACCAGTCCCAGGATGCTTGTTTCCGGTCCAGGGAAAACATGGCTTGGCAGTTCGGGCTGGACTGTTCCCATGAGGCTCAGGGTCAGACTGATTTGCACATGGCCATGTCTGAACTGGGGTGGCGGAGTGAGCTAAAGAATGATGATGGGTTAAACCCACATCATTTGACTGGGGGTCAGTGGTTGCAATGTCCAACACTCCGTCCATCATCCCCTTTGGTTTTGCTTTGTTTGCCCTAAGTTGGCAGGGAATGCCCAGACGTGGGTCCCTTGCTCACTTTGCCACTGGATTCAAGCTAGCATGGCTGATGACGGCTGATTAGCCAGAAACCGGTCCCAGGATGCTTGTTTTCGGTCCAGGAAAGACATGGGTTGACAGTTCAGGCTGGACTGTTCGCATAAGGCACATGGTCAGACTGATTTGCACATGGCCATGTCTGAACTAGGGTGGTAGAGTGAGCTAAAGGTTGATGATGGATTAAACCCAGATCAGTTGACTGTGGGTGAGTGCTTGCAATGTTCAACACTCCGTCCAACATCCCCTTTGGTTTTGCTTTGTTCACCCTAAGTTGGCAGGGAATGCCCAGACGAGGGTCCCTTGATCACTTTGCCACTGGATTCAAGCTAGCCTGGCTGATGACGGCTGATTAGCCAGAAACCAGTCCCAGGATGCTTGTTTCCGGTCCAGGGAAGACATGGCTTGGCAGTTCGGGGTGGACTGTTCCCATGAGGCTCAGGGTCAGACTGATTTGCACATGGCCATGTCTGAACTGGGGTATCGGAGTGAGCTAAATAATTATGATGGATTAAACCCAGATCAGTTGACTGGGGTGAGTGCTTGCAATGTTAAACACTCCATCAATCATCCCCTTTGGTTTTGCTTTGTTTGCCTTAATTTGGCAGAATATGACCAGACGTTAATTGTTAATTGTTAATTGTTAATTCCGGCTTTTATAGCGCCAACTCACCGGCAGGTCTCAAGGCGCTTATGACCGAAAGGCAACAACTACATAATTATCAGAAGGAGGAAAGCAATATCATGTTTAGATTGAGCTCAACGCATCCCTGAACAGAAAGGTTTTTAGGATTTTTCTGAAACGAAGGAGATTACCTTCTTTACGGAGGGTCTCAGGTAGTTTGTTCCAAATTTTTGGGATCAGAGCAGAAAAGGATCTCCCCCCTTTTGTGGCCAACCTAAACCGGGGGCAGACCAACAACTGTGCGTCTGAGGACCTTAGTCTTCGTTCCGGTTTATATATCTCCAACCGTTCCTTTATGTAAACGGGTGCTTGCCCGTAAATTGCCTTATGGGCTATACATAAGCTTTTAAAGACAGACCTTTGCCCAATAGGCAACCAATGGAGGCTCTGCAACAGTGGAGAGGCATGGGATCTTCTTGGGAGCTTACAAATGAGACGTGCGGCGTCGTTTAGGACCACCTGCAATCTGCTGATCAGGATTTTTGGAAGGCCCAGGTAAAGGGCATTTCCGTAGTCCAGCCTTGAGATTATCGTAGCAGAGACTACAGTGCGAAGCATGGACTGGGATAAAAGAGGGACTAACTTGCGCAATTGTCTAATTAGACCATTGCAGGTGCCTACTATGGAGGAGATCTGACTACACATTGACAGTTCGCTGTCAATCTTAATGCCCAGGCTTTTCACCTTATCCACTGGTGTAGGAGTTGGACCTAATTCCTGGGGCCAATACAAGTCACTCCATGGGGAACATGTAGATGATACAACTAGAACCTCTGTTTTTTCAGGGTTGATCTTCAAAAGGTTCCTAGTCATCCAACTCACTGTAAATCTTAGAACATCTTGCGCGTAAGTCTGCGCCAACACTGTGTTCTCTATGCTCAATAATAATTGGGTGTCGTCAGCGTAGTTAAATACGCGACATCCCATCTTTGCCAGGGAGCTTATCAGTGGCTGCAGGTATAAGTTGAAAAGGAGTGGGGACAGTGCGGAGCCTTGAGGGACCCCGCATGTCAGATTCCCCACCTCCTATACCTTATCCCCCAGCTGAATCCTCTGTGTTCTCCCTACTAAGAAAGATTCCAACCACGTATAGGCCGTGTCTCGAATCCCGAAATTAGCCAGTCTATCCAGGAGCAGGGTATGGCTGACAGTATCGAACGCCGCCGATAGATCTAAAAGTATCAGGGCGCTCGGTTTCTTGCTGTCAGCCATCCCTCTAAGCTCGTCCAGCACCGAGAGCATCACCAACTCGGTGCTGTGGTGTGCACGAAATCCCGCCTGCAGATCATGGAGAGAGTGGTGTAACTCCGGGAACGAGGCCAGGGACTTCAGTACATGTTGCTCAAGGATTTTTGACAGGAACGGGAGTTGAGAAATTGGCCTATAATTTTTCAGAATCTTAGGGTTTGCTCCGGATTTCTTCATTAGCGGCTTCACTCGAGCTTCTTTGAAGCTAGCTGGTAGCCGTCCTGTGTCTAATGAGTTATTCAGGAGAGAGAGGATGTGGTCTTCCAAGGTATGGCGTGCTAAACGAAATACACTAGGGGGGCAGGGGTCCGCCGGGGAGCCAGATTTAACTTTGCTCATGAGTTGCTCAAGAGTCATCGCATCCATCAGAGGAAAATTTGAGATATGGGTTTCCACAGGAGTCTGGGCGGCCTGCGACTTGATGGATTCAGTCACATTACCATTCCCAATGTCCTGTAAAATGGTCTCTACCTTCTCTAGAAAGTAGCTTTGGAAGGTGTCGCAGCTAATTGCTATTTCCATATTTTCAGGTTTTTTGCTCAATTCAGTTAATATTTTGAAGGTTTCCTTCTGGACATTTCCAGCTTGCTTTATACGATTTTCATAATATTTAGCTTTAGTGTCCAGGATGAGCTTCTTATAGATATTGAGCAGAGTTTTATATTGTTCTCGACTTTCCTCATCTTTTTTCCTCCGCCAGTTTCGTTCTGTATTTCGAAGCTTCTTTTTATGCTCCCTTAGGTCAGATGTAAACCATGGAGCTCCCTTTCCAGCTCCTTTTACCCTTTGCTGTTTTTCTGGTGCAATCTGATCAATTGCTCTGATCAGATTACCAGTAATGTCCCTATACTCCTGATCGAGGTCAGTATTAGGGGCAATTGGGTAAACCAATTCCGAAAGGGTAGAAGACAAAGTTTGTAGATCAACTTTCTTCCATTGACGGACCTTCTTCATTTTAGGTGGAAGTTGCATCGGCTTTGCATTAATGGGTACATCACAGTAGATTAAGTGATGATCCGACCAAATGCAGGGTGAAACCCTCAGAAGTGCTACTTTAGGATCTAGCGTCCAAATAAGATCAAGGATATGTCCTTTTATGTGTGTGGGGGTTTCTACCAACTGTCGAAAACCTAGTGAGGACATAGTGGTCTCCAAAAAGCGGGCTGCTGGTTCCTTAACTTCCCTATCCCAGTGAAAGTTAAAATCTCCGGTTACTACTATATTTTTATATCGGGAACAAATGTCCGATATAGTAGCCATGAACAGATCATTAAAACCTGGGTTTGAATTAGGTGGACGATATACTGTAAGGATCACCAAACATAGGTTATCAAACACAATCTTTACTGCAAGTGTGTCTGCTAAGTCCACAGTTTCTGCCAGTATTTTAGTTACGATTAAAGATTTCTTAAATATGATCGCTACTCCCCCCCTTCGGGCATTATCAGCACGATTGTGCCATACTATATCATACTCACTCGGGACAGCTGCTATGATGTCTGGTAGTGAGCTATCCCCGAGCCAGGTCTCCGAGAGGGTAAGGACATCAATATCCTCGTCTTGGAGTAGGGTAAAAATCTCCAGGTTATGTCTATGTAGAGACCGTGTATTTAGGCAGGTCAGCTTTAAAGAGCGTGACAGAGTTTCTGGTAATACTGTGGGTGATTTTAAAATGGACATAGCGTCCAGTAAGGCTATAGTGGCTGGGTCCAGAGAGTGTCCCCCCGTATCTAAATGATACAATTCTTCCGAGGAAAAGATGCGCCGCAGACCAGAAATCCGTGCCCCCGCGCCCGACCGTGTGCGGACGGGCGCAGACGGGCTGGACTCTGGCGTGACTCCGGCGTGCTCACGCAGCGCGTGAACGCTGCGCGTCAGCATGGCCGCCCTAAATACCTGTGAGTGAGGCACTAGCGCGTCAACAACGATGGCGCCGCCGAGCGTCCAGTGCTTCCCCTAAGATGGCCGCCGGTGAAAGGGATGGAAAAGGACCCGCAAAGTGCGGTGCTTAGTTTCAATTTTATCGTGCGGGTAAGTGGAATTCGATATGGCCAAAGTTAAAACCAGGGGGAAATAACAAAAATGCAAATAAGATACAAAACGGGTATTTTTAAAAGTACAGCTCTAGCCAGCACGATATTGCTTCTCGAGCGTGGTCGCTGTTAGGCGCTGCGATACTGTGTAACGCGCCCTGTCTAGTCAAGACGTGGGTCCATTGCTCACTTTGCAACTGGATTCAAGCTAGCCTGGCTGATGACGGCTGATTAAGCCAGAAACCGGTCCCAGGATGCTTGTTTCTGGTCCAGGCAAGATATGGCTTGGCAGTTCGGGCTGGACTGTTCCCATGAGGCACAGTATCAAACTGATTTGCATATGGCCATGTCTGAACTGGGGTGGCGGAGTGAGCTAAAGAATGATGATGAACTAAACCCAGATCAGTTGACTGGGGGTGAGTGCTTGCAATGTTCAACACTCCGTCATTCATCCCCTTTGGTTTTGCTTTGTTCTCCCTAGGTTGGCAGGATATGCCCAGACGTGGGTCCCTAGCTCACTTTTTCACTGGATTCAAGCTAGCCTGTCTGATGACGGCTGATTAGCCAGAAACCGGTCCCATAATGCTTGTTTCCGGTCCAGGCAAGACATGGCTTGGCAGTGCGGGCTGGACTGTTCCCATGAGGCACAGGGTCAGACTGATTTGCATATGGCCATGTCTGAACTGGGGTGGCGGAGTGAGCTAAAGAATGATGATGAATTAAACCCAGATCAGTTGACTGGGGGTGAGTGCTTGCAATGTTCAACACTCCGTCAACCATCCCCTTTGGTTTTGCTTTGTTCTCCCTAGGTTGGCAGGGTATGCCCAGACGTGGATCCCATGTTCACTTTGCCACTGGATTCAAGCTAACCTGGCTGATGATTCGCCAGAAACCGGTCCCAGGAAGCTTGTTTCCGGTCCTGGGAAGACATGGCTTGGCAGTTCAGGCTGGACTGTTCCCATGAGGCACAGGGTCTAACTGATTTGCACATGGCCATGTCTGAACTGGGGTGGCGGGGTGAGCTAAATAATTATGAATGATTAAACCCAGATCAGTTGACTGGGGGTGAGTGCTTGTTATGTTCAACACTAAGTCCATCATCCCCTTTGGTTTTGCTTTGTTTGCCCTAAGTTGGCAGGTTGTGACCATACGTGGGTACTTAGCTCACTTTGCAACTGGATTCAACCTTGCCTGGCTGATGACGGCTGATTAGCCAGAAACCAGTCCCAGGATGCTTGTTTCCGGTCCAGGGAAGACATGGCTTGGCAGTTCGGGCTGGACTGTTCCCCTGAGGCGCAGGGTCAGACTGATTTGCACATGGCCATGTCTGAACTGGGGTATCGGAGTGAGCTAAATAATTATGATGGATTAAACCCAGATCAGTTGACTGGGGGTGAGTGCTTGCAATGTTAAACACTCCATCAATCATCCGCTTTGGTTTTGCTTTGTTTGCCTTAAGTTGGCAGAATATGACCAGCCGTGGGTCCATTGCTCACTTTGCAACTGGATTCAAGCTAGCCTGGCTGATGACGGCTGATTAGCCAGAAACCGGTCCCAGGATGCTTGTTTCTGGTCCAGGCAAGATATGGCTTGGCAGTTCGGGCTGGACTGTTCCCAAGAGGCACAGGATCAAACTGATTTGCATATGGCCATGTCTGAATTGGGGTGGCGGAGTGAGCTAAAGAATGATGATGAATAAAACCCAGATCAGTTCACTGGGGGTGAGTGCTTGCAATGTTCAACACTAAGTCCATCATCCCCTTTGGTTTTGCTTTGTTTGCCCTAAGTTGGCAGGTTGTGACCATACGTGGGTACTTAGCTCACTTTGCAACTGGATTCAACCTTGCCTGGCTGATGACGGCTGATTAGCCAGAAACCAGTCCCAGTGAGGAAAATCGAATTTTGTCCTTGTCATGTGTCCCTACGTGTTCCCCATCATATGTTATATGTGCATGATTAATATGCATATTTACCCCCTTGACCGAATAAAGACGCAATTACAGTTGTGTCCAACGTTAGTATGTCAGTTATCAAGCCCCCGTAAAAGCAACGTGAATTAAGCTTCTAGGCCTATGTTGCCAACGTCTTTACATTGTGCACGTTAAATCATCGAGTTGCACCCGTTTCTAGGCCTCACAAGGCCCGGACACCAGATTCAGGCTTCAAGTCTCCTGAACCACTCCGGGGAGAGATGCAGCCCCGCCCGCATCCCTGACCCTTCACTTACTTCCTGCCAAGCAGCGCGGTGCCCGGCCTGGCCTGCCTGCCTGTCTGCCAAGAATATGTTATGCTTACAGTTATCAGTTCAGCTCCCCGGTTTCACATTCCTAGCTAACGAACCGCATAAACATCTTCATCTATAGTCTAGTCTTCCTGTCTCCATGCAAGAGAATTACTGAATTAATATCCATAGAAGATTCATAGCACACGCAATACACTAAGAAGTATATGCATGCACTAGCCTTAGTGACAAGTAGCCTTTGCCCTGATGACTTTTAGATTCAAGCGACATGTACTCCAAACATGAGATATCAGATATGCTATAGGTAAAGGTCGTTCTGACATCCCAGACTTTAGTCTCCTCTTCTAGTGCTAGAAGTCAGAGCCCCCAGTTCTCCCCAGTTACACGTCATGATCCGTTTGCGCGCACCAGTAGGTTAAAGGTTCCAGCTGCCCATGAAGCCCCCTCCATGTATCCACCCATTTATGACACTTCTGTGACGTTTACATCACACACCTCCGTGCACGCCCTGTGCACGCCTTCTTTTTACGCCCATATGTTCTTATCTTCCGTTTGTCACTTGTTACGCCTACTGTATTCAATGCAATTGTACTGTTTTACTATATATACTGTATGATGTTAATGTGATGCGCGCGACTTCCTTTGTCCTGTGTCTGTCCCTTCCTGAACCTTAGCAGGTGATGGAACCCGATGGTCCATTGGCTCGAGCCATCTAATTAAAGCCCGTATGACTCAGATACCACGGATTCTGCCTCTAATTTATTGAGCTATCCTTTTTCAGTTAATGCATGGAAAAATAGTACCGGTATTTATTTATTTATTTACCACATAAATGGCGCCCGAACAGGGACGAGCCCCTTCCCCACGCGCCGGCGATGTAACGCAGGCCCCCTGACCCTTCTACAGCCGTGATGGACCTCTACTGTGCACGTGCAGATATTTCTGCTTCAAGTCTCCCTCAGGCCCACGGAGGAGACGGAGACTGCGGTCCGGCATTCAGACGAGGCGGTGAGGAAGGCGGATCGTCCCGACCAGAGCCCAAGCCGAGAGAGCAAGGTCCGAGGTATCCGGAGGCCCACCTGTTTCCGAAGCCCGAGGCGCATGCGTAGTGCGTAGCAGTAATCAGACGTCGTAGCAGTCCAGTCCAGTCCGAGGCCTTCAGTTTTGCTTCCCGGTGAGTACCGTTGCTGGGAACGTATCTTGACGGGTTCATTAATTTGTCCCCGGTCCGACGGGTTTGGGTACACAGATCCGGTCCGACGTGTTCACCTAGTTGGATACGGTATGACGTGTCTCTTTAGGAGACCGGTATGTTCTGTACTGTTTTAGCAGTGCATCCAGTAATTCTAGTAAGTCTGTTCTCTGGTATAGTTTCTCGAGAAAGTTCCAGCATTATGTTTTCGAAGTATTGTGTTTTCAATGTATTAGGTACTATCCGTTCGAACTGTTATTAATGTGTATTGATGTCGTGGTATGAGTGATTTGTTTGCTGTTCATTACTGTGTTCATTGTGTATTGTGTTCAAGTTCAAGTAAGGTTCAAATATGTTTCCCTGGGATTTTCAGGAAAGCCTATTGTTAATGAAATATCGAAACCAGTTTCCCTAGAAGTTGGTCCATTGTCCCGAACTACAGACTTGTTACTTACGAAATCATGTCCTGAGAATTTACTTGGTATTAAAACATTGAAAGAGTTAGGTGCTGTTATATGCTGTTCTCCGGAAGGAGTGAGATTGTTTTTACGTGATTTTAAAGGTCATTATGTGTTACGAGATTTTGATCCAAGATTACTGAATGTACCACAGCATTTATGGGCGCAAGGTCCAACTGATGTAGGTTGTATGCACATTACACCATATCGTGTCTCTCTGAAGCAAGGAGTGGTATTAACCCGAATCCGACAATACAAGTTGCCACCTGAGGCTGTAGCAGCCTTATCGAAAATCATTGACGAGCTCATTGCTCAAGGAGTGGTTGTAGAAACTGACTCCAATGTATGTAATTCCCCTATCATTCCGATTCTTAAACGTACTGACCCAAATGCACCTCCAGTTTATCGATTAGTGATTGACCTTCGAGAACTTAATAAATGTATCATACCCCAGTACCCAGTGGTTCCAGATATCTCTTCCCTATTGACTGCCATTGATTCCGAAGCTACGTTCTTTACTGTTATTGATCTCAAGAACGCTTTCTTTAGTGTCCCCATTCATCCAGACAGCCAGTTCCTTTTCGGATTCTGCTTAAATGGAAGAAGCTATAAATTCACACGTGCACCTCAAGGTTTTACAGAAAGTCCTAGTATTTACAGTCAAGCACTTAAACGACAACTAGACAGTATTCACAGACATAACTAGACAGTATTCACTGTCCAGTATTCACGTGCCAACTGACACTGCCCTGCTCCAGTATGTCGATGACCTATTGATCACAGCCCGTACAGAACGTGACTGCGAACGTGCGTCACTGACCGTCTTGTATTTTCTGGCAGAAATGGGACACAAAGTGTCCCCTTCGAAACTGCAATTCTGTGTCCAGCAAGTGGTATACCTTGGACACTTGCTGTCCAAGAGGGGTAGACAGTTGACACCTGACCGTATCCAGTTAATTGCACATCTTCCACAGCCCAAGACACAGAAGGAGGTACGAGCTTTTATCGGCCTCACTTCTTACTGCAGGCAATGGATCCCTCAGTATGCATATCTAGCCAAACCACTGATACAGTTGATAACACAGGAGGCAGCCACATCGACTGTCCTCCCTTGGACCCAGGAACATACACTAGTTTTCAATGAGTTAAAGAAAGCTTTATGTAATGCACCTGTGTTAGCGACACCAAACTACAGTAAGCCTTTTACACTCTTTGTCACTGAACGTGATGGTACAGCATTATCTGTTCTCACGCAAGATCAAGCAGGACAACACAAGCCTTGTGCTTATTTTTCTAGCACATTAGATCCAGTAGCCCAGGCTTTGCCTGCGTGCCTCAAGTCAGTTGCAGCCACAGCTCTAGCTATCAGACAAAGTGATTCCATAGTGTTAGGACACTCCCTGACAGTACAAGTTCCACACTCCGTGGAAGTTCTTTTAAACCGAACACAGACTCAGCATTTGACAATTGCACGTTTAACAGGATATGAATTGACACTGTTTCAGCCACACATAGAAATCAGACGCTGCAACATTTTAAATCCTGCTACACTGTTACCCTCGATTACATCAAACCCTGCCACACATGACTGTGTGGAAGTTATTAACACCATGACAAAGCCAAGACAAGACTTGACGGACATTGCATTACTTGATCCAGACCTGACACTTTACGTGGATGGTTCATGTATGAGAACAAGTACAGGAGAGTTAGTAGCCGCGTATGCAGTGACTACTGAAACTGAAGTTATAGAAACACATCGTATTGACACCTTGTCTGCTCAAGCAGCAGAGCTCATTGCTCTGACCCAAGCCTGCATACGAGCTAAGAACCTGAAAGTAAACATATATACAGATTCACGTTATGCATTCGGAGTCGTTCACGACTTTGGAGTCCTCTGGCAAGAAAGAGGTTTCCTGACCTCTCATGGAGCCAAGATTCAGCATGGCCCCCTCATTCAAGCTCTTTTAGAAGCCATACATTTACCAACAGCCATTGCCATTATGAAGTGCAAAGCACATACGAAAGCCACTGACACCATTTCCCAAGGTAACGATCTAGCAGATCGAACAGCCAAGCTTACAGCTCAGACTCCAGACATTCCAGTTAACACAACAAAGACAGATGTTCCAGATCAGACGACTTGTATGACAGTTAAGGATCCTACACAAGATGTACTAGACATACAGACACATGCTACCCCAGACGAAATCAAGAAATGGTCTGAACAAGGAGGGGTCCAGACAGATCAGGGATGGTTGACGAAGGGAAAAGCCACATGGTTTCTCCCCGACTCTATGGTTCAAGTCATTATTAACACCGCACATAGTCCAGCACATTTAGGAGAAAAAGCCATGTTAGACAGTATCCAGAATCTTTGGTTTAACAAGCATTTACGAGCAGCAGCGAAGCAGAAAGTGCGTACCTGCATGATCTGTTGTCAGTTCAATCCAGGTAAAGGTGTTCCGGTGGAACAAGGTGGATTCCATCCTCCTGACCACCCTTTTGAAGTCCTCCAGATGGATTATATCCAGATGGATCGATGCCGAGGTTTTAAGTATGTCCTCGTAGTTGTATGCGCTTTATCCAGATGGACAGAAGCATATCCAGTCCCAGATTACACTGCTGCGACCACTGCCAGGCAGTTGGTTCGTGAGTTTTTCCCACGCTATGGTTTGCCCAGGGTCGTGTATTCAGACAACGGACAGCCATTCTCATCCGAACTTATGAAACAAGTATCACTTCTGATGGGGGACCAGTGGAAGTTCCACTGTGTGCGACATCCCGAGGCAGCTGGCCTCGTCGAGAGACACAATCAAACTCTGAAAATACGTATTGCGAAGGTTTGTGCCGAGAAAGGTGTAGATTGGATGGTAGCCCTGCCGGTTGCCCTTTTCTACATGAGAATGGTCGCTCACTCCCGATCTGGTCTGTCACCTTTTGAAGTAGTGTTTGGTCGTCCCCCAAACATGTGGGGTACACCTGTGCCACGTAAAATCACCGATGTTGACAGTAATATGCTGACAGATTACCTAGCTTCCTTGATGTCTGCACTACTCTCTTGTCGTTCACAGGTCGCGGCTGCCTTTCCAGACAACACCCAGGTGAAACCGCACGAGGTCGTTCCAGGCGACCTCGTCCTCCTAAGGAATTTTGATCGTTCAAGCCCTCTGGAGCCCCGCTGGAAGGAGCCAAAACTCGTTCTGATGACCACAAGGACTGCCGTGAAGCTGGAACGCAGAAAGGGCTGGCTACACTCCAGCCACATCAAGCGTTTCCATGGACTGCGTCCAAAGGCTTTTTTCAAGGACTGCCCCGATACTGACTCTAAACTTCCCCTGTTAGAGAAAACTCCGCAGCAGGAGTATAAACTCAAGTTAAGGTCTAGCAAGTCAGACAGCGTTTAATTGTTTAAGTCCCTCTCGGGTGAAGCGGTTAGACAGGTTCCTGACATGTATGAGATAGACCCACATAGTGAGAGAGATAGACGAAACTCCAAGATAACCAAATACTCTAAGAGTCTGCGAAGCAGATGTGTTGTTACATTATTGTTTATGTTATTTCTGAGTCTTACGATCACATGCATAAGTTATGTTTTACATGTATTTTTTCCTCCTCTTGATTCGCATGTACATCTTTCCTCTAATGATACAGTAGAGCACACTTTTAGTGAACTACCCCCTCACGAGTTATCCTACCGACTTGCAATGCGCAACAATACTTTTATTCGAATGTTACACTATTCACACCAGACCAGCAATGCCACTAATTGTTGGGTGTGTGGTCGACTCCCCCCTTACCAGACACCGAAGGGAGTTCTGCCACTTTTTCCCTATCCGTTTTCACACAATGGTTCGTGTGGAGCATGGTTTACGTTAACCTCATCCTTAGACGATAAGTCCCTTCTTAATAGAACATGTTTCCCAGACAAGGAAGGTCTTTCCCATAGGACAGGGTTAGATCTAGAAAATGAAGTATATGATCTAGGTAATTTTTCCTTCAACCTCATGGTTTTGAATGTTCAGTCCGAGACTACTCCAGACTTGCCTGCTATTACAGTTCTCCCAGTGAAAGGCGAATTATGTGTTAGAAGGAATGGTTCAGTACATCTAGGACACAGTGATTGTACTACTGTGGTCGAGTATAGTGACAGTGGGAAATCTACTTTCAAAGCCTCACGTCATTCATATTTTATATGTGGTCAGACCGCATATGTACGTCTGCCCCTAGATTGGGATGGAACATGTTACATTGCCTTCCTACTGCCACCAGTTTTTCTAGCCCCATCCGATTATCACAGAAATACACATCTAGTACACGTCAGACATAGAAGGGAGATCGAGTCCCCAATTGTCGATCAAACTGAAACTGCCTTAGAACAGTATACAGATTTCAATAAAGGTTTCTTTTTCTTCATAGGACCTATCCAGAATAGTAAGCTAATACGTAGGTTAACCAGAACCCTTGAAGCAGTAGTGAATGAGACTACTTCCGCTCTAGGTAACTTAACAGAAGAGCAATCTGCTATGAGATTTGTTGTTCTTCAGAACCGCCTTGTTCTTGACGTCATACTGGCCGATAGGGGCGGAGCTTGTAGAATCATCGGATCTAGTTGTTGCATTTTCATTCCTAATAACGCACCGTCTGTATATTCCGCAATAACAAGACTTCATAAAATAGCCCATCAGCTACACCAGAGTCCAGGCACCTGGACATGGTCCGGTTGGCTCTGGAGTATAATAACTGCCTGGGGATGGAAAGTACTGTCATTCCTGGGAGTAGTAGTAATGATCATATTCAGTTGCTGTCTCTGTTTACAATGTGGCCCTGCGATTTGCGGCTTGTGCGCTACATCTTGTATTCCAAGTCCAAAGTCCTATTCCCAGAAGATTAAAGACGAGCAAATGATGCTCTATGAACAGATAGATGGTCTCATGAATATTGATGTTTCCTGAAGGAAACGTAGGGAACAAGGAGGGAATGAGGAAAATCAAATTTTGTCCTTGTCATGTGTCCCTACGTGTTCCCCATCATATGTTATATGTGCATGATTAATATGCATATTTACCCCCTTGACCGAATAAAGACGCAATTACAGTTGTGTCCAACGTTAGTATGTCAGTTATCAAGCCCCCGTAAAAGCAACGTGAATTAGGCTTCTAGGCCTATGTTGCCAACGTCTTTACATTGTGCACGTTAAATCATCGAGTTGCACCCGTTTCTAGGCCTCACAAGGCCGGGACACCAGATTCAGGCTTCAAGTCTCCTGAACCACTCCGGGGAGAGATGCAGCCCCGCCCGCATCCCTGACCCTTCACTTACTTCCTGCCAAGCAGCGCGGTGCCCGGCCTGGCCTGCCTGCCTGTCTGCCAAGAATATGTTATGCTTACAGTTATCAGTTCAGCTCCCCGGTTTCACATTCCTAGCTAACGAACCGCATAAACATCTTCATCTATAGTCTAGTCTTCCTGTCTCCATGCAAGAGAATTACTGAATTAATATCCATAGAAGATTCATAGCACACGCAATACACTAAGAAATATATGCATGCACTAGCCTTAGTGACAAGTAGCCTTTGCCCTGATGACTTTTAGATTCAAGCGACATGTACTCCAAACATGAGATATCAGATATGCTATAGGTACAGGTCGTTCTGACATCCCAGACTTTAGTCTCCTCTTCTAGTGCTAGAAGTCAGAGCCCCCAGTTCTCCCCAGTTACACGTCATGATCCGTTTGCGCGCACCAGTAGGTTAAAGGTTCCAGCTGCCCATGAAGCCCCCTCCATGTATCCACCCATTTATGACACTTCTGTGACGTTTACATCACACACCTCCGTGCACGCCCTGTGCACGCCTTCTTTTTACGCCCATATGTTCTTATCTTCCGTTTGTCACTTGTTACGCCTACTGTATTCAATGCAATTGTACTGTTTTACTATATATACTGTATGATGTTAATGTGATGCGCTCGACTTCCTTTGTCCTGTGTCTGTCCCTTCCTGAACCTTAGCAGGTGATGGAACCCGATGGTCCATTGGCTCGAGCCATCGAATTAAAGCCCGTATGACTCAGATACCCCGGATTCTGCCTCTTATTTATTGAGCTATCCTTTTTCAGTTAATGCATGGAAAAATAGTACCGGTATTTATTTATTTATTTACCACACCAGGATGCTTGTTTCCGGTCCAGGGAAGACATGGCTTGGCAGTTCGGGCTGGACTGTTCCCCTGAGGCGCAGGGTCAGACTGATTTGCACATGGCCATGTCTGAACTGGGGTATCGGAGTGAGCTAAATAATTATGATGGATTAAACCCAGATCAGTTGACTGGGGGTGAGTGCTTGCAATGTTAAACACTCCATCAATCATCCGCTTTGGTTTTGCTTTGTTTGCCTTAAGTTGGCAGAATATGACCAGACGTGGGTCCATTGCTCACTTTGCAACTGGATTCAAGCTAGCCTGGCTGATGACGGCTGATTAGCCAGAAACCGGTCCCAGGATGCTTGTTTCTGGTCCAGGCAAGATATGGCTTGGCAGTTCGGGCTGGACTGTTCCCAAGAGGCACAGGATCAAACTGATTTGCATATGGCCATGTCTGAACTGGGGTGGCGGAGTGAGCTAAAGAATGATGATAAATAAAACCCAGATCAGTTCACTGGGGGTGAGTGCTTGCAATGTTCAACACTCCGTCATTCATCCCCTTTGGTTTTGCTTTGTTCTCCCTAGGTTGGCAGGGTATGCCCAGACGTGGGTCCCTAGCTCACTTTGTCACTGGATTCAAGCTAGCCTGTCTGATGACGGCTGATTAGCCAGAAACCGGTCCCAGGATGCTTGTTTCCGGTCCAGGTAAGACATGGCTTGGCAGTGCGGGCTGGACTGTTCCCATGAGGCACAGGATCAGACTGATTTGCATATGGCCATGTCTGAACTGGTGTGGCGGAGAGAGCTAAATAATTATGATGGATTAAATTCAGATCAGTTGACTGGGGGTGAGTGCTTGCAATGTTCAACACTCCGTCAACCATCCCCTTTGGTTTTGCTTTGTTCTCCCTAGGTTGGCAGGGTATGCCCAGACGTGGGTCCCTTGTTCACTTTGCCACTGGATTCAAGCTAACCTGGCTGATGATGGCTGATTAGCCAGAAACCGGTCCCAGGAAGCTTGTTTCCGGTCCTGGGAAGACATGGCTTGGCAGTTCGGGCTGGACTGTTCCCATGAGGCACAGGGTCTAACTGATTTGCACATGGCCATGTCTGAACTGGGGTGGCGGAGTGAGCTAATTAATTATGATGGATTAAACCCAGATCAGTTGACTGGAGGTGAGTGCTTGCAATGTTCAACACTAAGTCCATCATCCCCTTTGGTTTTGCTTTGTTTGCCCTAAGTTGGCAGGTTGTGACCATACGTGGGTACTTTGCTCACTTTGCAACTGGATTCAACCTTGCCTGGCTGATGACGGCTGATTAGCCAGAAACCGGTCCCAGGAAGCTTGTTTCCGGTCCTGGGAAGACATGACTTGGCAGTTCGGGCTGGACTGTTCCCATGAGGCACAGGATCAGACTGATTTGCACATGGCCATGTCTGAACTGGGGTGGCGGAGTGAGCTAATTAATTATGATGGATTAAACCCAGATCAGTTGACTGGAGGTGAGTGCTTGCAATGTTGTACACTAAGTCCATCATCCCCTTTGGTTTTGCTTTGTTTGCCCTAAGTTGGCAGGTTGTGACCATACGTGGGTACTTTGCTCACTTTGCAACTGGATTCAACCTTGCCTGGCTGATGACGGCTGATTAGCCAGAAACCGGTCCCAGGAAGCTTGTTTCCGGTCCTGGGAAGACATGACTTGGCAGTTCGGGCTGGACTGTTCCCATGAGGCACAGGATCAGACTGATTTGCACATGGCCATGTCTGAACTGGGGTATCGGAGTGAGCTAAATAATTATGATCGATTAAACCCAGATCAGTTGACTGGGGGTGAGTGCTTGCAATGTTAAACACTCCATCAATCATCCGCTTTGGTTTTGCTTTGTTTGCCTTAAGTTGGCAGAATATGACCAGACGTGGGTCCATTGCTCACTTTGCAACTGAATTCAAGCTAGCCTGGCTGATGACGGCTGATTAGCCAGAAACCGGTCCCAGGATGCTTGTTTCTGGTCCAGGCAAGATATGGCTTGGCAGTTCGGGCTGGACTGTTCCCATGAGGCACAGGTTCAAACTGATTTGCATATGGCCATGTCTGAACTGGGGTGGCGGAGTGAGCTAAAGAATGATGATGAATTAAACCCAGATCAGTTGACTGGGGGTGAGTGCTTGCAATGTTCAACACTCCGTCATTCATCCCCTTTGGTTTTGCTTTGTTCTCTCTAGGTTGGCAGGGTATGCCCAGACGTGGGTCCCTAGCTCACTTTGTCACTGGATTCAAGCTAGCCTGTCTGATGACGGCTGATTAGTCAGAAACCGGTCCCAGGATGCTTGTTTCCGGTCCAGGCAAGACATGGCTTGGCAGTGCGGGCTGGACTGTTCCCATGAGACAAAGGGTCAGACTGATTTGCATATGGCCATGTCTGAACTGGGGTGGCGGAGTGAGCTAAGGAATGATGATGAATTAAACCCAGATCAGTTGACTGGGGGTGAGTGCTTGCAATGTTCAACACTCCATCAACCATCCCCTTTGGTTTTGCTTTGCTCTCCCTAGGTTGGCAGGGTATGCCCAGACGTGGGTCCCTTGTTCACTTTGCCACTGCATTCAAGCTAACCTGGCTGATGATGGCTGATTAGCCAGAAACTAGTCCCAGGAATCTTGTTTCCGTTCCTGGGAAGACATGGCTTGGCAGTTTGGGCTGGACTGTTCCCATGAGGCACAGGGTCTAACTGATTTGCACATGGCCATGTCTGAACTGGGGTGGTGGAGTGAGCTAAATAATTATGATGGATTAAACCCAGATCAGTTGACTAGGGGTGAGTGCTTGCAATGTTCAACACTCCGTCCATCATCCCCTTTGGTTTTGCTTTGTTTGCCCTAAGTTGGCAGGGTATGACCAGACGTGGGTCCTTTGCTCACTTTGCAACTGGATTCAAGCTTGCCTGGCTGATGACGGCTGATTAGCCAGAAACCAGTCCCAGGATGCTTGTTTCCGGTCCAGGGAAAACATGGCTTGGCAGTTCGGGCTGGACTGTTCCCATGAGGCTCAGGGTCAGACTGATTTGCACATGGCCATGTCTGAACTGGGGTGGCGGAGTGAGCTAAAGAATGATGATGGGTTAAACCCACATCATTTGACTGGGGGTCAGTGGTTGCAATGTCCAACACTCCGTCCATCATCCCCTTTGGTTTTGCTTTGTTTGCCCTAAGTTGGCAGGGAATGCCCAGACGTGGGTCCCTTGCTCACTTTGCCACTGGATTCAAGCTAGCATGGCTGATGACGGCTGATTAGCCAGAAACCGGTCCCAGGATGCTTGTTTTCGGTCCAGGAAAGACATGGGTTGACAGTTCAGGCTGGACTGTTCGCATAAGGCACAGGGTCAGACTGATTTGCACATGGCCATGTCTGAACTAGGGTGGTAGAGTAAGCTAAAGGATGATGATGGATTAAACCCAGATCAGTTGACTGGGGGTGAGTGCTTGCAATGTTCAACACTCCGTCGAACATCCCCTTTGGTTTTGCTTTGTTCACCCTAAGTTGGCAGGGAATGCCCAGACGTGGGTCTCTTGATCACTTTGCAACTGGATTCAAGCTAGCCTGTCTGATGACGGCTGATTAGTCAGAAACCGGTCCCAGGATGCTTGTTTCCGGTCCAGGCAAGACATGGCTTGGCAGTGCGGGCTGGACTGTTCCCATGAGACAAAGGGTCAGACTGATTTGCATATGGCCATGTCTGAACTGGGGTGGCGGAGTGAGCTAAAGAATGATGATGAATTAAACCCAGATCAGTTGACTGGGGGTGAGTGCTTGCAATGTTCAACACTCCATCAACCATCCCCTTTGGTTTTGCTTTGCTCTCCCTAGGTTGGCAGGGTATGCCCAGACGTGGGTCCCTTGTTCACTTTGCCACTGCATTCAAGCTAGCATGGCTGATGACGGCTGATTAGCCAGAAACCGGTCCCAGGATGCTTGTTTTCGGTCCAGGCAAGATATGGCTTGGCAGTTCGGGCTGGACTGTTCCCATGAGGCACAGGGTCAGACTGATTTGCATATGGCCATGTCGGAACTGGGGTGGCGGAGTGAGCTAAAGAATGATGATGAATTAAACCCAGATCAGTTGACTGGGGGTGAGTGCTTGCAATGTTCAACACTCCGTCAACCATCCCCTTTAGTTTTGCTTTGTTCTCCCTAGGTTGGCAGGGTATGCCCAGACGTGAGTCCCTTGTTCACTTTGCCACTGGATTCAAGCTAACCTGGCTAATGATGGCTGATTAGCCAGAAACCGGTCCCAGGAAGCTTGTTTCCGGTCCTGGGAAGACATGGCTTGGCAGTTCGGGCTGGACTGTTCCCATGAGGCACAGGGTCTAACTGATTTGCACATGGCCATGTCTGAACTGGGGTGGTGGAGTGAGCTAAATAATTATGATGGATTAAACCCAGATCAGTTGACTAGGGGTGAGTGCTTGCAATGTTCAACACTCCGTCCATCATCCCCTTTGGTTTTGCTTTGTTTGCCCTAAGTTGGCAGGGTATGACCAGACGTGGGTCCTTTGCTCACTTTGCAACTGGATTCAAGCTTGCCTGGCTGAGGATGGCTGATTAGCCAGAAACCAGTCCCAGGATGCTTGTTTCCGGTCCAGGGAGAACATAGCTTGGCAGTTCGGGCTGGACTGTTCCCATGAGGCTCAGGGTCAGACTGGTTTGCACATGGCCATGTCTGAACTGGGGTGGTGGAGTGAGCTAAAGAATGATGATGGGTTAAACCCACATCATTTGACTGGGGATCAGTGGTTGCAATGTCCAACACTCAGTCCATCATCCCCTTTGGTTTTGCTTTGTTTGCCCTAAGTTGGCAGGGAATGCCCAGACGTGGTTCCTTGCTCACTTTGCAACTGGATTCAAGCTAGCCTGGCTGATGACGGCTGATTAGCCAGAAACCGGTCCCAGGATGCTTGTTTTCAGTCCAGGAAAGACATGGGTTGACAGTGCAGGCTGGACTGTTCGCATAAGGCACAGGGTCAGACTGATTTGCACATGGCCATGTCTGAACTGGGGTGGTGGAGTGAGCTAAAGAATGATGATGGATTAAACCCAGATCAGTTGACTGGGGGTGAGTGCTTGCAATGTTCAACACTCCGTCCATCATCCCCTTTGGTTTTGCTTTGTTCACCCTAAATTGGCAGGGTATGCCCATGCTTGGGTCCCTTGCTCACTTTGCCACTGGATTCAAGCTAGCCTGTCTGATGACGGCTGATTAGTCAGAAACCGGTCCCAGGATGCTTGTTTCCGGTCCAGGCAAGACATGGCTTGGCAGTGCGGGCTGGACTGTTCCCATGAGACAAAGGGTCAGACTGATTTGCATATGGCCATGTCTGAACTGGGGTGGCGGAGTGAGCTAAAGAATGATGATGAATTAAACCCAGATCAGTTGACTGGGGGTGAGTGCTTGCAATGTTCAACACTCCATCAACCATCCCCTTTGGTTTTGCTTTGCTCTCCCTAGGTTGGCAGGGTATGCCCAGACGTGGGTCCCTTGTTCACTTTGCCACTGCATTCAAGCTAGCATGGCTGATGACGGCTGATTAGCCAGAAACCGGTCCCAGGATGCTTGTTTTCGGTCCAGGCAAGATATGGCTTGGCAGTTCGGGCTGGACTGTTCCCATGAGGCACAGGGTCAGACTGATTTGCATATGGCCATGTCGGAACTGGGGTGGCGGAGTGAGCTAAAGAATGATGATGAATTAAACCCAGATCAGTTGACTGGGGGTGAGTGCTTGCAATGTTCAACACTCCGTCAACCATCCCCTTTAGTTTTGCTTTGTTCTCCCTAGGTTGGCAGGGTATGCCCAGACGTGAGTCCCTTGTTCACTTTGCCACTGGATTCAAGCTAACCTGGCTAATGATGGCTGATTAGCCAGAAACCGGTCCCAGGAAGCTTGTTTCCGGTCCTGGGAAGACATGGCTTGGCAGTTCGGGCTGGACTGTTCCCATGAGGCACAGGGTCTAACTGATTTGCACATGGCCATGTCTGAACTGGGGTGGTGGAGTGAGCTAAATAATTATGATGGATTAAACCCAGATCAGTTGACTAGGGGTGAGTGCTTGCAATGTTCAACACTCCGTCCATCATCCCCTTTGGTTTTGCTTTGTTTGCCCTAAGTTGGCAGGGTATGACCAGACGTGGGTCCTTTGCTCACTTTGCAACTGGATTCAAGCTTGCCTGGCTGAGGATGGCTGATTAGCCAGAAACCAGTCCCAGGATGCTTGTTTCCGGTCCAGGGAGAACATAGCTTGGCAGTTCGGGCTGGACTGTTCCCATGAGGCTCAGGGTCAGACTGGTTTGCACATGGCCATGTCTGAACTGGGGTGGTGGAGTGAGCTAAAGAATGATGATGGGTTAAACCCACATCATTTGACTGGGGGTCAGTGGTTGCAATGTCCAACACTCAGTCCATCATCCCCTTTGGTTTTGCTTTGTTTGCCCTAAGTTGGCAGGGAATGCCCAGACGTGGTTCCTTGCTCACTTTGCAACTGGATTCAAGCTAGCCTGGCTGATGACGGCTGATTAGCCAGAAACCGGTCCCAGGATGCTTGTTTTCAGTCCAGGAAAGACATGGGTTGACAGTGCAGGCTGGACTGTTCGCATAAGGCACAGGGTCAGACTGATTTGCACATGGCCATGTCTGAACTGGGGTGGTGGAGTGAGCTAAAGAATGATGATGGATTAAACCCAGATCAGTTGACTGGGGGTGAGTGCTTGCAATGTTCAACACTCCGTCCATCATCCCCTTTGGTTTTGCTTTGTTCACCCTAAATTGGCAGGGTATGCCCATGCTTGGGTCCCTTGCTCACTTTGCCACTGGATTCAAGCTAGCCTGGCTGATGACGGCTGATTAGCCAGAAATGGGTCCAAGGATGCTTGTTTTCGGTCCAGGTAAGACATGGCTTGGCAGTTCGGGCTGGACTGTTTCCATGAGGCACAGGATCAGACTGATTTGCATATGGCCATGTCTGAACTGGGGTTGCGGAGAGAGCTAAATAATTATGATGGATTAAATCCAGATCAGTTGACTGGGGGTGAGTGCTTGCAATGTTAAACACTCCATCAATCATCCCCTTTGGTTTTGCTTTGTTCTCCCTAGGTTGGCAGGGAATGCCCAGACGTGGGTCCCTAGCTCATTTTGTCACTGGATTCAAGCTAGCCTGTCTGATGACGGCTGATTAGCCAGAAACCGGTCCCAGGATGCTTGTTTCCGGTCCAGGCAAGACATGGCTTGGCAGTTCGGGCTGGACTGTTCCCATGAGGCACAGGGTCAGACTGATTTGCATATGGCCATGTCTGAACTGGGGTGGCGGAGTGAGCTAAAGAATGATGATGGATTAAACCCACATCAGTTGACTGGGGGTGAGTGCTTGCAATGTTCAACACTACGTCAACCATCCCCTTTGGTTTTGCTTTGTTCTCCCTAGGTTTGCAGGGTATGCCCAGACGTGGGTCCCTTGTTCACTTTGCCACTGAATTCAAGCTAACCTGGCGGATGATGGCCGATTAGCCAGAAACCGGTCCTAGGAAGCTTGTTTCCGTTCCTGGGAAGACATGGCTTGGCAGTTCGGGCTGGACTGTTCCCATGAGGCACAGGATCAAACTGATTTGCATATGGCCATGTCTGACCTGGGGTGGCAGAGTGAGCTAAAGAATGATGATGAATTATACCCAGATCAGTTGACTGGGGGTGAGTGCTTGCAATGTTCAACACTCCGTCATTCATCCCCTTTGGTTTTGCTTTGTTCTCTCTAGGTTGGCAGGGTATGCCCAGACGTGGGTCCATAGCTCACTTTGTCACTGGATTCAAGGTAGCCTGTCTGATGACGGCTGATTAGTCAGAAACCTGTCCCAGGATGCTTGTTTCCGGTCCAGGCAAGACATGGCTTGGCAGTGCGGGCTGGACTGTTCCCATGAGGCACAGGGTCAGACTGATTTGCATATGGCCATGTCTGAACTGGGGTGGCAGGGTGAGCTAAAGAATGATGATGAATTAAACCCAGATCAGTTGACTGGGGGTGAGTGCTTGCAATGTTCAACACTCCATCAACCATCCCCTTTGGTTTTGCTTTGCTCTCCCTAGGTTGGCAGGGTATGCCCAGACGTGGGTCCCTTGTTCACTTTGCCACTGCATTCAAGCTAACCTGGCTGATGATGGCTGATTAGCCAGAAACTAGTCCCAGGAATCTTGTTTCCGGTCCTGGGAAGACATGGCTTGGCAGTTTGGGCTGGACTGTTCCCATGAGGCACAGGGTCTAACTGATTTGCACATGGCCATGTCTGAACTGGGGTGGTGGAGTGAGCTAAATAATTATGATGGATTAAACCCAGATCAGTTGACTAGGGGTGAGTGCTTGCAATGTTCAACACTCCGTCCATCATCCCCTTTGGTTTTGCTTTGTTTGCCCTAAGTTGGCAGGGTATGACCAGACGTGGGTCCTTTGCTCACTTTGCAACTGGATTCAAGCTTGCCTTGCTGATGACGGCTGATTAGCCAGAAACCAGTCCCAGGATGCTTGTTTCCGGTCCAGGGAAAACATGGCTTGGCAGTTCGGGCTGGACTGTTCCCATGAGGCTCAGGGTCAGACTGATTTGCACATGGCCATGTCTGAACTGGGGTGGCGGAGTGAGCTAAAGAATGATGATGGGTTAAACCCACATCATTTGACTGGGGGTCAGTGGTTGCAATGTCCAACACTCCGTCCATCATCCCCTTTGGTTTTGCTTTGTTTGCCCTAAGTTGGCAGGGAATGCCCAGACGTGGGTCCCTTGCTCACTTTGCCACTGGATTCAAGCTAGCATGGCTGATGACGGCTGATTAGCCAGAAACCGGTCCCAGGATGCTTGTTTTCGGTCCAGGAAAGACATGGGTTGACAGTTCAGGCTGGACTGTTCGCATAAGGCACATGGTCAGACTGATTTGCACATGGCCATGTCTGAACTAGGGTGGTAGAGTGAGCTAAAGGATGATGATGGATTAAACCCAGATCAGTTGACTGGGGGTGAGTGCTTGCAATGTTCAACACTCCGTCCAACATCCCCTTTGGCTTTGCTTTGTTCACCCTAAGTTGGCAGGGAATGCCCAGACGTGGGTCCCTTGATCACTTTGCCACTGGATTCAAGCTAGCCTGGCTGATGACGGCTGATTAGCCAGAAACCAGTCCCAGGATGCTTGTTTCCGGTCCAGGGAAGACATGGCTTGGCAGTTCGGGGTGGACTGTTCCCATGAGGCTCAGGGTCAGACTGATTTTCACATGGCCATGTCTGAACTGGGGTATCGGAGTGAGCTAAATAATTATGATGGATTAAACCCAGATCAGTTGACTGGGGTGAGTGCTTGCAATGTTAAACACTCCATCAATCATCCCCTTTGGTTTTGCTTTGTTTGCCTTAATTTGGCAGAATATGACCAGACGTTAATTGTTAATTGTTAATTGTTAATTGTTAATTCCGGCTGTTATAGCGCCAACTCACCGGCAGGTCTCAAGGCGCTTATGACCGAAAGGCAACAACTACATAATTATCAGAAGGAGGAAAGCAATATCATGTTTAGATTGAGCTCAACGCATCCCTGAACAGAAAGGTTTTTAGGATTTTTCTGAAACGAAGGAGATTACCTTCTTTACGGAGGGTCTCAGGTAGTTTGTTCCAAATTTTTGGGATCAGAGCAGAAAAGGATCTCCCCCCTTTTGTGGCCAACCTAAACCGGGGGCACACCAACAACTGTGCGTCTGAGGACCTTAGTCTTCGTTCCGGTTTATATATCTCTAACCGTTCCTTTATGTAAACGGGTGCTTGCCCGTAAATTGCCTTATGGGCTATACATAAGCTTTTAAAGACAGACCTTTGCCCAATAGGCAACCAATGGAGGCTCTGCAACAGTGGAGAGGCATGGGATCTTCTTGGGAGCTTACAAATGAGACGTGCGGCGTCGTTTAGGACCACCTGCAATCTGCTGATCAGGATTTTTGGAAGGCCCAGGTAAAGGGCATTTCCGTAGTCCAGCCTTGAGATTATCGTAGCAGAGACTACAGTGCGAAGCATGGACTGGGATAAAAGAGGGACTAACTTGCGCAATTGTCTAATTAGACCATTGCAGGTGCCTACTATGGAGGAGATCTGACTACACATTGACAGTTCGCTGTCAATCTTAATGCCCAGGCTTTTCACCTTATCCACTGGTGTAGGAGTTGGACCTAATTCCTGGGGCCAATACAAGTCACTCCATGGGGAACATGTAGATGATACAACTAGAACCTCTGTTTTTTCGGGGTTGATCTTCAAAAGGTTCCTAGTCATCCAACTCACTGTAAATCTTAGAACATCTTGCGCGTAAGTCTGCGCCAACACTGTGTTCTCTATGCTCAATAATAATTGGGTGTCGTCAGCGTAGTTAAATACGCGACATCCCATCTTTGCCAGGGAGCTTATCAGTGGCTGCAGGTATAAGTTGAAAAGGAGTGGGGACAGTGCGGAGCCTTGAGGGACCCCGCATGTCAGATTCCCCACCTCCGATACCTTATCCCCCAGCTGAATCCTCTGTGTTCTCCCTACTAAGAAAGATTCCAACCACCTATAGGCCGTGTCTCGAATCCCGAAATTAGCCAGTCTATCCAGGAGCAGGGTATGGCTGACAGTATCGAATGCCGCCGATAGATCTAAAAGTATCAGGGCGCTCGGTTTCTTGCTGTCAGCCATCCCTCTAAGCTCGTCCAGCACTGAGAGCATCACCAACTCGGTGCTGTGGTGTGCACGAAACCCCGCCTGCAGATCATGGAGAGAGTGGTGTAACTCCGGGAACGAGGCCAGGGACTTCAGTACATGTTGCTCAAGGATTTTTGACAGGAACGGGAGTTGAGAAATTGGCCTATAATTTTTCAGAATCTTAGGGTTTGCTCCGGATTTCTTCATTAGCGGCTTCACTCGAGCTTCTTTGAAGCTAGCTGGTAGCCGTCCTGTGTCTAATGAGTTATTCAGGAGAGAGAGGATGTGGTCTTCCAAGGTATGGCGTGCTAAACGAAATACACTAGGGGGGCAGGGGTCCGCCGGGGAGCCAGATTTAACTTTGCTCATGAGTTGCTCAAGAGTCATCGCATCCATCAGAGGAAAATTTGAGATATGGGTTTCCACAGGAGTCTGGGCGGCCTGCGACTTGATGGATTCAGTCACATTACCATTCCCAATGTCCTGTAAAATGGTCTCTACCTTCTCTAGAAAGTAGCTTTGGAAGGTGTCGCAGCTAATTGCTATTTCCATATTTTCAGGTTTTTTGCTCAATTCAGTTAATATTTTGAAGGTTTCCTTCTGGACATTTCCAGCTTGCTTTATACGATTTTCATAATATTTAGCTTTAGTGTCCAGGATGAGCTTCTTATAGATATTGAGCAGAGTTTTATATTGTTCTCGACTTTCCTCATCTTTTTTCCTCCGCCAGTTTCGTTCTGTATTTCGAAGCTTCTTTTTATGCTCCCTTAGGTCAGATGTAAACCATGGAGCTCCCTTTCCAGCTCCTTTTACCTTTTGCTGTTTTTCTGGTGCAATCTGATCAATTGCTCTGATCAGATTACCAGTAATGTCCCTATACTCCTGATCGAGGTCAGTATTAGGGGCAATTGGGTAAACCAATTCCGAAAGGGTAGAAGACAAAGTTTGTAGATCAACTTTCTTCCATTGACAGACCTTCTTCATTTTAGGTGGAAGTTGCATCGGCTTTGCATTAATGGGTACATCACAGTAGATTAAGTGATGATCCGACCAAATGCAGGGTGAAACCCTCAGAAGTGCTACTTTAGGATCTAGCGTCCAAATAAGATCAAGGATATGTCCTTTTATGTGTGTGGGGGTTTCTACCAACTGTCGAAAATCTAGTGAGGACATAGTGGTCTCCAAAAAGCGGGCTGCTGGTTCCTTAACTTCCCTATCCCAGTGAAAGTTAAAATCTCCGGTTACTACTATATTTTTATATCGGGAACAAATGTCCGATATAGTAGCCATGAACAGATCATTAAAACCTGGGTTTGAATTAGGTGGACGATATACTGTAAGGATCACCAAACATAGGTTATCAAACACAATCTTTACTGCAAGTGTGTCTGCTAAGTCCACAGTTTCTGCCAGTATTTTAGTTACGATTAAAGATTTCTTAAATATGATCGCTACTCCCCCCCCCTCGGGCATTATCAGCACGATTGTGCCATACTATATCATACTCACTCGGGACAGCTGCTATGATGTCTGGTAGTGAGCTATCCCCGAGCCAGGCCTCCGAGAGGGTAAGGACATCAATATCCTCGTCTTGGAGTAGGGTAAAAATCTCCAGGTTATGTCTATGTAGAGACCGTGTATTTAGGCAGGTCAGCTTTAAAGAGCGTGACAGAGTTTCTGGTAATACTGTGGGTGATTTTAAAATGGACATAGCGTCCAGTAAGGCTATAGTGGCTGGGTCCAGAGAGTGTCCCCCCGTATCTAAATGATACAATTCTTCCGAGGAAAAGATGCGCCGCAGACCAGAAATCGGTGCCCCCGCGCCCGACCGTGCGCGGACGGGCGCAGACGGGCTGGACTCTGGCGTGACTCCGGCGTGCTCACGCAGCGCGTGAACGCTGCGCGTCAGCATGGCCGCCCTAAATACCTGTGAGTGAGGCACTAGCGCGTCAACAACGATGGCGCCGCCGAGCGTCCAGTGCTTCCCCTAAGATGGCCGCCGGTGAAAGGGATGGAAAAGGACCCGCAAAGCGCGGTGCTTAGTTTCAATTTTATCGTGCGGGTAAGTGGAATTCGATATGGCCAAAGTTAAAACCAGGGGGAAATAACAAAAATGCAAATAAGATACAAAACGGGTATTTTTAAAAGTACAGCTCTAGCCAGCACGATATTGCTTCTCGAGCGTGGTCGCTGTTAGGCGCTGCGATGCTATGTAACGCGCCCTGTCTAGTCAAGACGTGGGTCCATTGCTCACTTTGCAACTGGATTCAAGCTAGCCTGGCTGATGACGGCTGATTAGCCAGAAACCGGGGTGGTAGAGTGAGCTAAAGAATGATGATGGATTAAACCCAGATCAGTTGACTGGGGGTGAGTGCTTGCAATGTTCAACACTCCGTCAACCATCCCCTTTAGTTTTGCTTTGTTCTCCCTAGGTTGGCAGGGTATGCCCAGACGTGAGTCCCTTGTTCACTTTGCCACTGGATTCAAGCTAACCTGGCTGATGATGGCTGATTAGCCAGAAACCGGTCCCAGGAAGCTTGTTTCCGGTCCTGGGAAGACATGGCTTGGCAGTTCGGGCTGGACTGTTCCCATGAGGCACAGGGTCTAACTGATTTGCACATGGCCATGTCTGAACTGGGGTGGTGGAGTGAGCTAAATAATTATGATGGATTAAACCCAGATCAGTTGACTGGGGGTGAGTGCTTGCAATGTTCAACACTCAGTCCATCATCCCCTTTGGTTTTGCTTTGTTTGCCCAAAGTTGGCAGGGTGTGACCATACGTGGGTCCTTTGCTCACTTTGCAACTGGATTCAAGCTTGCCTGGCTGATGACGGCTGATTAGCCAGAAACCGGTCCCAGGATGCTTGTTTCCGGTCCAGGGAAGACATGGCTTGGCAGTTCGGGCTGGACTTTTCCCATGAGGCTCAGGGTCAAACTGATTTGCACATGGCCATGTCTGAAATGGGGTATCGGAGTGAGCTAAATAATTATGATGAATTAAACCCAGATCAGTTGACTGGGGGTGAGTGCTTTCAATGTTAAACACTCCATCAATCATCCCCTTTGGTTTTGCTTTGTTTGCCTTAAGTTGGCAGAATATGACCAGACGTGGGTCCATTGCTCACTTTGCAACTGGATTCAAGCTAGCCTGGCTGATGACGGCTGATTAGCCAGAAACCAGTCCCAGGATGCTTGTTTCTGGTCCAGGCAAGATATGGCTTGGCAGTTCGGGCTGGACTGTTCCCATGAGGCACAGGATCAAACTAATTTGCATATGGCCATGTCTGAACTGGGGTGGAGGAGTGAGCTAAAGAATGATGATTAATTAAAACCAGATCAGTTGACTGGGGGTGAGTGCTTGCAATGTTCAACACTCCGTCATTCATCCCCTTTGGTTTTGCTTTGTTCTCCCTAGGTTGGCAGGGTATTCCCAGACGTGGGTCCCTAGCTCACTTTTTCACTGGATTCAAGCTAGCCTGTCTGATGACGGCTGATTAGCCAGAAACCGGTCCCAGGATGCTTGTTTCCGGTCCAGGCAAGACATGGCTTGGCAGTGCGGGCTGGACTGTTCCCATGAGGCACAGGGTCAGACTGATTTGCATATGGCCATGTCTGAACTGGGGTGGCGGAGTGAGCTAAAGAATGATGATGAATTAAACCCAGATCAGTTGACTGGGGGTGAGTGCTTGCAATGTTCAACACTCCGTCAACCATCCCCTTTGGTTTTGCTTTGTTCTCCCTAGGTTGGCAGGGTATGCCCAGACGGGGGTCCCTTGTTCACTTTGCCACTGGATTCAAGCTAACCTGGCTGATGATGGCTGATTAGCCAGAAACCGGTCCCAGGAAGCTTGTTTCCGGTCCTGGGAAGACATGGCTTGGCAGTTCAGGCTGGACTGTTCCCATGAGGCACAGGGTCTAACTGATTTGCACATGGCCATGTCTGAACTGGGGTGGCGGAGTGAGCTAAATAATTATGAATGATTAAACCCAGATCAGTTGACTGGGGGTGAGTGCTTGCAATGTTCAACACTAAGTCCATAATCCCCTTTGGTTTTGCTTTGTTTGCCCTAAGTTGGCAGGTTGTGACCATACGTGGGTACTTTGCTCACTTTGCAACTGGATTCAACCTTGCCTGGCTGATGACGGCTGATTAGCCAGAAACCAGTCCCAGGATGCTTGTTTCCGGTCCAGGGAAGACATGGCTTGGCAGTTCGGGCTGGACTGTTCCCCTGAGGCGCAGGGTCAGACTGATTTGCACATGGCCATGTCTGAACTGGGGTATCGGAGTGAGCTAAATAATTATGATGGATTAAACCCAGATCAGTTGACTGGGGGTGAGTGCTTGCAATGTTAAACACTCCATCAATCATCCGCTTTGGTTTTGCTTTGTTTGCCTTAAGTTGGCAGAATATGACCAGACGTGGGTCCATTGCTCACTTTGCAACTGGATTCAAGCTAGCCTGGCTGATGACGGCTGATTAGCCAGAAACCGGTCCCAGGATGCTTGTTTCTGGTCCAGGCAAGATATGGCTTGGCAGTTTGGGCTGGACTGTTCCCAAGAGGCACAGGATCAAACTGATTTGCATATGGCCATGTCTGAATTGGGGTGGCGGAGTGAGCTAAAGAATGATGATGAATAAAACCCAGATCAGTTCACTGGGGGTGAGTGCTTGCAATGTTCAACACTAAGTCCATCATCCCCTTTGGTTTTGCTTTGTTTGCCCTAAGTTGGCAGGTTGTGACCATACGTGGGTACTTTGCTCACTTTGCAACTGGATTCAACCTTGCCTGGCTGATGACGGCTGATTAGCCAGAAACCAGTCCCAGGATGCTTGTTTCCGGTCCAGGGAAGACATGGCTTGGCAGTTCCGGCTGGACTGTTCCCCTGAGGCGCAGGGTCAGACTGATTTGCACATGGCCATGTCTGAACTGGGGTATCGGAGTGAGCTAAATAATTATGATGGATTAAACCCAGATCAGTTGACTGGGGGTGAGTGCTTGCAATGTTAAACACTCCATCAATCATCCGCTTTGGTTTTGCTTTGTTTGCCTTAAGTTGGCAGAATATGACCAGACGTGGGTCCATTGCTCACTTTGCAACTGGATTCAAGCTAGCCTGGCTGATGACGGCTGATTAGCCAGAAACCGGTCCCAGGATGCTTGTTTCTGGTCCAGGCAAGATATGGCTTGGCAGTTCGGGCTGGACTGTTCCCAAGAGGCACAGGATCAAACTGATTTGCATATGGCCATGTCTGAACTGGGGTGGCGGAGTGAGCTAAAGAATGATGATGAATAAAACCCAGATCAGTTCACTAGGGGTGAGTGCTTGCAATGTTCAACACTCCGTCATTCATCCCCTTTGGTTTTGCTTTGTTCTCCCTAGGTTGGCAGGGTATGCCCAGACGTGGGTCCCTAGCTCACTTTGTCACTGGATTCAAGCTAGCCTGTCTGATGACGGCTGATTAGCCAGAAACCGGTCCCAGGATGCTTGTTTCCGGTCCAGGCAAGACATGGCTTGGCAGTGCGGGCTGGACTGTTCCCATGAGGCACAGGATCAGACTGATTTGCATATGGCCATGTCTGAACTGGGGTGGCGGAGAGAGCTAAATAATTATGATGGATTAAATTCAGATCAGTTGACTGGGGGTGAGTGCTTGCAATGTTCAACACTCCGTCAACCATCCCCTTTGGTTTTGCTTTGTTCTCCCTAGGTTGGCAGGGTATGCCCAGACGTGGGTCCCTTGTTCACTTTGCCACTGGATTCAAGCTAACCTGGCTGATGATGGCTGATTAGCCAGAAACCGGTCCCAGGAAGCTTGTTTCCGGTCCTGGGAAGACATGGCTTGGCAGTTCGGGCTGGACTGTTCCCATGAGGCACAGGGTCTAACTGATTTGCACATGGCCATGTCTGAACTGGGGTGGCGGAGTGAGCTAATTAATTATGATGGATTAAACCCAGATCAGTTGACTGGAGGTGAGTGCTTGCAATGTTCAACACTAAGTCCATCATCCCCTTTGGTTTTGCTTTGTTTGCCCTAAGTTGGCAGGTTGTGACCATACGTGGGTACTTTGCTCACTTTGCAACTGGATTCAACCTTGCCTGGCTGATGACGGCTGATTAGCCAGAAACCGGTCCCAGGAAGCTTGTTTCCGGTCCTGGGAAGACATGACTTGGCAGTTCGGGCTGGACTGTTCCCATGAGGCACAGGATCAGACTGATTTGCACATGGCCATGTCTGAACTGGGGTATCGGAGTGAGCTAAATAATTATGATCGATTAAACCCAGATCAGTTGACTGGGGGTGAGTGCTTGCAATGTTAAACACTCCATCAATCATCCGCTTTGGTTTTGCTTTGTTTGCCTTAAGTTGGCAGAATATGACCAGACGTGGGTCCATTGCTCACTTTGCAACTGGATTCAAGCTAGCCTGGCTGATGACGGCTGATTAGCCAGAAACCGGTCCCAGGATGCTTGTTTCTGGTCCAGGTAAGATATGGCTTGGCAGTTCGGGCTGGACTGTTCCCATGAGGCACAGGATCAAACTGATTTGCATATGGCCATGTCTGAACTGGGGTGGCGGAGTGAGCTAAAGAATGATGATGAATTAAACCCAGATCAGTTGACTGGGGGTGAGTGCTTGCAATGTTCAACACTCCGTCATTCATCCCCTTTGGTTTTGCTTTGTTCTCTCTAGGTTGGCAGGGTATGCCCAGACGTGGGTCCCTAGCTCACTTTGTCACTGGATTCAAGCTAGCCTGTCTGATGACGGCTGATTAGTCAGAAACCGGTCCCAGGATGCTTGTTTCCGGTCCAGGCAAGACATGGCTTGGCAGTGCGGGCTGGACTGTTCCCATGAGGCAAAGGGTCAGACTGATTTGCATATGGCCATGTCTGAACTGGGGTGGCGGAGTGAGCTAAAGAATGATGATGAATTAAACCCAGATCAGTTGACTGGGGGTGAGTGCTTGCAATGTTCAACACTCCATCAACCATCCCCTTTGGTTTTGCTTTGCTCTCCCTAGGTTGGCAGGGTATGCCCAGACGTGGGTCCCTTGTTCACTTTGCCACTGCATTCAAGCTAACCTGGCTGATGATGGCTGATTAGCCAGAAACTAGTCCCAGGAATCTTGTTTCCGTCCTGGGAAGACATGGCTTGGCAGTTCGGGCTGGACTGTTCCCATGAGGCACAGGGTCTAACTGATTTGCACATGGCCATGTCTGAACTGGGGTGGTGGAGTGAGCTAAATAATTATGATGGATTAAACCCAGATCAGTTGACTAGGGGTGAGTGCTTGCAATGTTCAACACTCCGTCCATCATCCCCTTTGGTTTTGCTTTGTTTGCCCTAAGTTGGCAGGGTGTGACCAGACGTGGGTCCTTTGCTCACTTTGCAACTGGATTCAAGCTTGCCTGGCTGATGACGGCTGATTAGCCAGAAACCAGTCCCAGGATGCTTGTTTCCGGTCCAGGGAAAACATGGCTTGGCAGTTCGGGCTGGACTGTTCCCATGAGGCTCAGGGTCAGTCTGATTTGCACATGGCCATGTCTGAACTGGGGTGGCGGAGTGAGCTAAAGAATGATGATGGGTTAAACCCACATCATTTGACTAGGGGTCAGTGGTTGCAATGTCCAACACTCCGTCCATCATCCCCTTTGGTTTTGCTTTGTTTGCCCTAAGTTGGCAGGGAATGCCCAGACGTGGGTCCCTTGCTCACTTTGCCACTGGATTCAAGCTAGCATGGCTGATGACGGCTGATTACCCAGAAACCGGTCCCAGGATGCTTGTTTTCGGTCCAGGAAAGACATGGGTTGACAGTTCAGGCTGGACTGTTCGCATAAGGCACAGGGTCAGACTGATTTGCACATGGCCATGTCTGAACTAGGGTGGTAGAGTAAGCTAAAGGATGATGATGGATTAAACCCAGATCAGTTGACTGGGGGTGAGTGCTTGCAATGTTCAACACTCCGTCCAACATCCCCTTTGGTTTTGCTTTGTTCACCCTAAGTTGGCAGGGAATGCCCAGACGTGGGTCTCTTGATCACTTTGCAACTGGATTCAAGCTAGCCTGGCTGATGACGGCTGATTAGCCAGAAACCAGTCCCAGGAGGCTTGTTTCCGGTCCAGGGAAGACATGGCTTGGCAGTTCGGGGTGGACTGTTCCCATGAGGCTCAGGGTCAGAACGATTTGCACATGGCCATGTCTGAACTGGGGTATCGGAGTGAGCTAAATAATTATGATGGATTAAACCCAGATCAGTTGACTGGGGTGAGTGCTTGCAATGTTAAACACTCCATCAATCATCCCCTTTGGTTTTGCTTTGTTTGCCTTAAGTTGGCAGAATATGACCAGACGTGGGTCCATTGCTCACTTTGCAACTGGATTCAAGCTAGCCTGGCTGATGACGGCTGATTAGCCAGAAACCGGTCCCAGGATGCTTGTTTCTGGTCCAGGCAAGATATGGCTTGGCAGTTCGGGCTGGACTGTTCCCATGAGGCACAGGGTCAGACTGATTTGCATATGGCCATGTCAGAACTGGGGTGGCGGAGTGAGCTAAAGAATGATGATGAATTAAACCCAGATCAGTTGACTGGGGGTGAGTGCTTGCAATGTTCAACACTCCGTCAACCATCCCCTTTAGTTTTGCTTTGTTCTCCCTAGGTTGGCAGGGTATGCCCAGACGTGAGTCCCTTGTTCACTTTGCCACTGGATTCAAGCTAACCTGGCTAATGATGGCTGATTAGCCAGAAACCAGTCCCAGGAAGCTTGTTTCCGGTCCAGGGAGAACATAGCTTGGCAGTTCGGGCTGGACTGTTCCCATGAGGCTCAGGGTCAGACTGATTTGCACATGGCCATGTCTGAACTGGGGTGGTGGAGTGAGCTAAAGAAAGATGATGGTTTAAACCCACATCATTTGACTGGGGGTCAGTGGTTGCAATGTCCAACACTCAGTCCATCATCCCCTTTGGTTTTGCTTTGTTTGCCCTAAGTTGGCAGGGAATGCCCAGACGTGGTTCCTTGCTCACTTTGCAACTGGATTCAAACTAGCCTGGCTGATGACGGCTGATTAGCCAGAAACCGGTCCCAGGATGCTTGTTTTCAGTCCAGGAAAGACATGGGTTGACAGTGCAGGCTGGACTGTTCGCATAAGGCACAGGGTCAGACTGATTTGCACATGGCCATGTCTGAACTGGGGTGGTGGAGTGAGCTAAAGAATGATGATGGATTAAACCCAAATCAGTTGACTGGGGGTGAGTGCTTGCAATGTTCAACACTCCGTCCATCATCCCCTTTGGTTTTGCTTTGTTCACCCTAAATTGGCAGGGTATGCCCAGACTTGGGTCCCTTGCTCACTTTGCCACTGGATTCAAGCTAGCCTGGCTGATGACGGCTGATTAGCCAGAAATGGGTCCAAGGATGCTTGTTTTCGGTCCAGGTAAGACATGGCTTGACAGTTCGGGCTGGACTGTTTCCATGAGGCACAGGATCAGACTGATTTGCATATGGCCATGTCTGAACTGGGGTTGCGGAGAGAGCTAAATAATTATGATGGATTAAATCCAGATCAGTTGACTGGGGGTGAGTGCTTGCAATGTTAAACACTCCATCAATCATCCCCTTTGGTTTTGCTTTGTTCTCCCTAGGTTGGCAGGGAATGCCCAGACGTGGGTCCCTAGCTCATTTTGTCACTGGATTCAAGCTAGCCTGTCTGATGACGGCTGATTAGCCAGAAACCGGTCCCAGGATGCTTGTTTCCGGTCCAGGCAAGACATGGCTTGGCAGTTCGGGCTGGACTGTTCCCATGAGGCACAGGGTCAGACTGATTTGCATATGGCCATGTCTGAACTGGGGTGGCGGAGTGAGCTAAAGAATGATGATGGATTAAACCCACATCAGTTGACTGGGGGTGAGTGCTTGCAATGTTCAACACTACGTCAACCATCCCCTTTGGTTTTGCTTTGTTCTCCCTAGGTTGGCAGGGTATGCCCAGACGTGGGTCCCTTGTTCACTTTGCCACTGAATTCAAGCTAACCTGGCTGATGATGGCTGATTAGCCAGACCAGTCCTAGGAAGCTTGTTTCCGTTCCTGGGAAGACATGGCTTGGCAGTTCGGGCTGGACTGTTCCCATGAGGCACAGGATCAAACTGATTTGCATATGGCCATGTCTGAACTGGGGTGGCGGAGTGAGCTAAAGAATGATGATGAATTAAACCCAGATCAGTTGACTGGGGGTGAGTGCTTGCAATGTTCAACACTCCATCAACCATCCCCTTTGGTTTTGCTTTGCTCTCCCTAGGTTGGCAGGGTATGCCCAGACGTGGGTCCCTTGTTCACTTTGCCACTGCATTCAAGCTAACCTGGCTGATGATGGCTGATTAGCCAGAAACTAGTCCCAGGAATCTTGTTTCCGGTCCTGGGAAGACATGGCTTGGCAGTTTGGGCTGGACTGTTCCCATGAGGCACAGGGTCTAACTGATTTGCACATGGCCATGTCTGAACTGGGGTGGTGGAGTGAGCTAAATAATTATGATGGATTAAACCCAGATCAGTTGACTAGGGGTGAGTGCTTGCAATGTTCAACACTCCGTCCATCATCCCCTTTGGTTTTGCTTTGTTTGCCCTAAGTTGGCAGGGTATGACCAGACGTGGGTCCTTTGCTCACTTTGCAACTGGATTCAAGCTTGCCTGGCTGATGACGGCTGATTAGCCAGAAACCAGTCCCAGGATGCTTGTTTCCGGTCCAGGGAAAACATGGCTTGGCAGTTCGGGCTGGACTGTTCCCATGAGGCTCAGGGTCAGACTGATTTGCACATGGCCATGTCTGAACTGGGGTGGCGGAGTGAGCTAAAGAATGATGATGGGTTAAACCCACATCATTTGACTGGGGGTCAGTGGTTGCAATGTCCAACACTCCGTCCATCATCCCCTTTGGTTTTGCTTTGTTTGCCCTAAGTTGGCAGGGAATGCCCAGACGTGGGTCCCTTGCTCACTTTGCCACTGGATACAAGCTAGCATGGCTGATGACGGCTGATTAGCCAGAAACCGGTCCCAGGATGCTTGTTTTCGGTCCAGGAAAGACATGGGTTGACAGTTCAGGCTGGACTGTTCGCATAAGGCACATGGTCAGACTGATTTGCACATGGCCATGTCTGAACTAGGGTGGTAGAGTGAGCTAAAGGATGATGATGGATTAAACCCAGATCAGTTGACTGGGGGTGAGTGCTTGCAATGTTCAACACTCCGTCCATCATCCCCTTTGGTTTTGCTTTGTTCACCCTAAGTTGGCAGGGAATGCCCAGACGTGGGTCCCTTGATCACTTTGCCACTGGATTCAAGCTAGCCTGGCTGATGACGGCTGATTAGCCAGAAACCAGTCCCAGGATGCTTGTTTCCGGTCCAGGGAAGACATGGCTTGGCAGTTCGGGGTGGACTGTTCCCATGAGGCTCAGGGTCAGACTGATTTGCACATGGCCATGTCTGAACTGGGGTATCGGAGTGAGCTAAATAATTATGATGGATTAAACCCAGATCAGTTGACTGGGGTGAGTGCTTGCAATTTTAAACACTCCATCAATCATCCCCTTTGGTTTTGCTTTGTTTGCCTTAATTTGGCAGAATATGACCAGACGTTAATTGTTAATTGTTAATTGTTAATTGTTAATTCCGGCTTTTATAGCGCCAACTCACCGGCAGGTCTCAAGGCGCTTATGACCGAAAGGCAACAACTACATAATTATCAGAAGGAGGAAAGCAATATCATGTTTAGATTGAGCTCAACGCATCCCTGAACAGAAAGGTTTTTAGGATTTTTCTGAAACGAAGGAGATTACCTTCTTTACGGAGGGTCTCAGGTAGTTTGTTCCAAATTTTTGGGATCAGAGCAGAAAAGGATCTCCCCCCTTTTGTGGCCAACCTAAACCGGGGGCACACCAACAACTGTGCGTCTGAGGACCTTAGTCTTCGTTCCGGTTTATATATCTCCAACCGTTCCTTTATGTAAACGGGTGCTTGCCCGTAAATTGCCTTATGGGCTATACATAAGCTTTTAAAGACAGACCTTTGCCCAATAGGCAACCAATGGAGGCTCTGCAACAGTGGAGAGGCATGGGATCTTCTTGGGAGCTTAAAAATGAGACGTGCGGCGTTGTTTAGGACCACCTGCAATCTGCTGATCAGGATTTTTGGAAGGCCCAGGTAAAGGGCATTTCCGTAGTCCAGCCTTGAGATTATCGTAGCAGAGACTACAGTGCGAAGCATGGACTGGGATAAAAGAGGGACTAACTTGCGCAATTGTCTAATAAGACCATTGCAGGTGCCTACTATGGAGGAGATCTGACTACACATTGACAGTTCGCTGTCAATCTTAATGCCCAGGCTTTTCACCTTATCCACTGGTGTAGGAGTTGGACCTAATTCCTGGGGCCAATACAAGTCACTCCATGGGGAACATGTAGATGATACAACTAGAACCTCTGTTTTTTCAGGGTTGATCTTCAAAAGGTTCCTAGTCATCCAACTCACTGTAAATCTTAGAACATCTTGCGCGTAAGTCTGCGCCAACACTGTGTTCTCTATGCTCAATAATAATTGGGTGTCGTCAGCGTAGTTAAATACGCGACATCCCATCTTTGCCAGGGAGCTTATCAGTGGCTGCAGGTATAAGTTGAAAAGGAGTGGGGACAGTGCGGAGCCTTGAGGGACCCCGCATGTCAGATTCCCCACCTCCGATACCTTATCCCCCAGCTGAATCCTCTGTGTTCTCCCTACTAAGAAAGATTCCAACCACCTATAGGCCGTGTCTCGAATCCCGAAATTAGCCAGTCTATCCAGGAGCAGGGTATGGCTGACAGTATCGAACGCCGCCAATAGATCTAAAAGTATCAGGGCGCTCGGTTTCTTGCTGTCAGCCATCCCTCTAAGCTCGTCCAGCACCGAGAGCATCACCAACTCGGTGCTGTGGTGTGCACGAAACCCCGCCTGCAGATCATGGAGAGAGTGGTGTAACTCCGGGAACGAGGCCAGGGACTTCAGTACATGTTGCTCAAGGTTTTTTGACAGGAACGGGAGTTGAGAAATTGGCCTATAATTTTTCAGAATCTTAGGGTTTGCTCCGGATTTCTTCATTAGCGGCTTCACTCGAGCTTCTTTGAAGCTAGCTGGTAGCCGTCCTGTGTCTAATGAGTTATTCAGGAGAGAGAGGATGTGGTCTTCCAAGGTATGGCGTGCTAAACGAAATACACTAGGGGGGCAGGGGTCCGCCGGGGAGCCAGATTTAACTTTGCTCATGAGTTGCTCAAGAGTCATCGCATCCATCAGAGGAAAATTTGAGATATGGGTTTCCACAGGAGTCTGGGCGGCCTGCGACTTGATGGATTCAGTCACATTACCATTCCCAATGTCCTGTAAAATGGTCTCTACCTTCTCTAGAAAGTAGCTTTGGAAGGTGTCGCAGCTAATTGCTATTTCCATATTTTCAGGTTTTTTGCTCAATTCAGTTAATATTTTGAAGGTTTCCTTCTGGACATTTCCAGCTTGCTTTATACGATTTTCATAATATTTAGCTTTAGTGTCCAGGATGAGCTTCTTATAGATATTGAGCAGAGTTTTATATTGTTCTCGACTTTCCTCATCTTTTTTCCTCCGCCAGTTTCGTTCTGTATTTCGAAGCTTCTTTTTATGCTCCCTTAGGTCAGATGTAAACCATGGAGCTCCCTTTCCAGCTCCTTTTACCCTTTGCTGTTTTTCTGGTGCAATCTGATCAATTGCTCTGATCAGATTACCAGTAATGTCCCTATACTCCTGATCGAGGTCAGTATTAGGGGCAATTGGGTAAACCAATTCCGAAAGGGTAGAAGACAAAGTTTGTAGATCAACTTTCTTCCATTGACGGACCTTCTTCATTTTAGGTGGAAGTTGCATCGGCTTTGCATTAATGGGTACATCACAGTAGATTAAGTGATGATCCGACCAAATGCAGGGTGAAACCCTCAGAAGTGCTACTTTAGGATCTAGCGTCCAAATAAGATCAAGGATATGTCCTTTTATGTGTGTGGGGGTTTCTACCAACTGTCGAAAACCTAGTGAGGACATAGTGGTCTCCAAAAAGCGGGCTGCTGGTTCCTTAACTTCCCTATCCCAGTGAAAGTTAAAATCTCCGGTTACTACTATATTTTTATATCGGGAACAAATGTCCGATATAGTAGCCATGAACAGATCATTAAAACCTGGGTTTGAATTAGGTGGACGATATACTGTAAGGATCACCAAACATAGGTTATCAAACACAATCTTTACTGCAAGTGTGTCTGCTAAGTCCACAGTTTCTGCCAGTATTTTAGTTACGATTAAAGATTTCTTAAATATGATCGCTACTCCCCCCCCCTCGGGCATTATCAGCACGATTGTGCCATACTATATCATACTCACTCGGGACAGCTGCTATGATGTCTGGTAGTGAGCTATCCCCGAGCCAGGTCTCAGAGAGGGTAAGGACATCAATATCCTCGTCTTGGAGTAGGGTAAAAATCTCCAGGTTATGTCTATGTAGAGACCGTGTATTTAGGCAGGTCAGCTTTAAAGAGCGTGACAGAGTTTCTGGTAATACTGTGGGTGATTTTAAAATGGACATAGTGTCCAGTAAGGCTATAGTGGCTGGGTCCAGAGAGTGTCCCCCCGTATCTAAATGATACAATTCTTCCGAGGAAAAGATGCGCCGCAGACCAGAAATCGGTGCCCCCGCGCCCGACCGTGCGCGGACGGGCGCAGACGGGCTGGACTCTGGCGTGACTCCGGCGTGCTCACGCAGCGCGTGAACGCTGCGCGTCAGCATGGCCACCCTAAATACCTGTGAGTGAGGCACTAGCGCGTCAACAACAATGGCGCCGCCGAGCGTCCAGTGCTTCCCCTAAGATGGCCGCCGGTGAAAGGGATGGAAAAGGACCCGCAAAGCGCGGTGCTTAGTTTCAATTTTATCGTGCGAGTAAGTGGAATTCGATATGGCCAAAGTTAAAACCAGGGGGAAATAACAAAAATGCAAATAAGATACAAAACGGGTATTTTTAAAAACTAAACCCAGATCAGTTGACTGGGGGTGAGTGCTTGCAATGTTCAACACTCCGTCATTCATCCCCTTTGGTTTTGCTTTGTTCTCCCTAGGTTGGCAGGGTATGCCCAGACGTGGGTCCCTAGCTCACTTTGTCACTGGATTCAAGCTAGCCTGTCTGATGACGGCTGATTAGCCAGAAACTGGTCCCAGGATGCTTGTTTCCGGTCCAGGCAAGACATGGCTTGGCAGTTCGGGCTGGACTGTTCCCATGAGGCACAGGGTCAGACTGATTTGCATATGGCCATGTCGGAACTGGGGTGGCGGAGTGAGCTAAAGAATGATGATGAATTAAACCCAGATCAGTTGACTGGGGGTGAGTGCTTGCAATGTTCAACACTCCGTCAACCATCCCCTTTAGTTTTGCTTTGTTCTCCCTATGTTGGCAGGGTATGCCCTGACGTGAGTCCCTTGTTCACTTTGCCGCTGGATTCAAGCTAACCTGGCTGATGATGGCTGATTAGCCAGAAACCGGTCCCAGGAAGCTTGTTTCCGGTCCTGGGAAGACATGGCTTGGCAGTTCGGGCTGGACTGTTCCCATGAGGCACAGGGTCTAACTGATTTGCACATGGCCATGTCTGAACTGGGGTGGTGGAGTGAGCTAAATAATTATGATGGATTAAACCCAGATCAGTTGACTGGGGGTGAGTGCTTGCAATGTTCAACACTCAGTCCATCATCCCCTTTGGTTTTGCTTTGTTTGCCCAAAGTTGGCAGGGTGTGACCATACGTGGGTCCTTTGCTCACTTTGCAACTGGATTCAAGCTTGCCTGGCTGATGACGGCTGATTAGCCAGAAACCAGTCCCAGGATGCTTGTTTCCGGTCCAGGGAAGACATGGCTTGGCAGTTCGGGCTGGACTGTTCCCATGAGGATCAGGGTCAAACTGATTTGCACATGGCCATGTCTGAACTGGGGTGGCGGAGTGAGCTAAAGAATGATGATGAATTAAACCCAGATCAGTTGACTGGGGGTGAGTGCTTGCAATGTTCAACACTCCGTCATTCATCCCCTTTGGTTTTGCTTTGTTCTCTCTAGGTTGGCAGGGTATGCCCAGACGTGGGTCCCTAGCTCACTTTGTCACTGGATTCAAGGTAGCCTGTCTGATGACGGCTGATTAGTCAGAAACCGGTCCCAGGATGCTTGTTTCCGGTCCAGGCAAGACATGGCTTGGCAGTGCGGGCTGGACTGTTCCCATGAGGCACAGGGTCAGACTGATTTGCATATGGCCATGTCTGAACTGGGGTGGCGGAGTGAGCTAAAGAATGATGATGAATTAAACCCAGATCAGTTGACTGGGGGTGAGTGCTTGCAATGTTCAACACTCCATCAACCATCCCCTTTGGTTTTGCTTTGCTCTCCCTAGGTTGGCAGGGTATGCCCAGACGTGGGTCCTTTGTTCACTTTGCCACTGCATTCAAGCTAACCTGGCTGATGATGGCTGATTAGCCAGAAACTAGTCCCAGGAATCTTGTTTCCGGTCCTGGGAAGACATGGCTTGGCAGTTTGGGCTGGACTGTTCCCATGAGGCACAGGGTCTAACTGATTTGCACATGGCCATGTCTGAACTGGGGTGGTGGAGTGAGCTAAATAATTATGATGGATTAAACCCAGATCAGTTGACTAGGGGTGAGTGCTTGCAATGTTCAACACTCCGTCCATCATCCCCTTTGGTTTTGCTTTGTTTGCCCTAAGTTGGCAGGGTATGACCAGACGTGGGTCCTTTGCTCACTTTGCAACTGGATTCTAGCTTGCCTGGCTGATGACGGCTGATCAGCCAGAAACCAGTCCCAGGATGCTTGTTTCCGGTCCAGGGAAAACATGGCTTGGAAATTCGGGCTGGACTGTTCCCATGAGGCTCAGGGTCAGACTGATTTGCACATGGCCATGTCTGAACTGGGGTGGCGGAGTGAGCTAAAGAATGATGATGAATTAAACCCAGATCAGTTGACTGGGGGTGAGTGCTTGCAATGTTCAACACTCCGTCATTCATCCCCTTTGGTTTTGCTTTGTTCTCTCTAGGTTGGCAGGGTATGCCCAGACGTGGGTCCCTAGCTCACTTTGTCACTGGATTCAAGGTAGCCTGTCTGATGACGGCTGATTAGTCAGAAACCGGTCCCAGGATGCTTGTTTCCGGTCCAGGCAAGACATGGCTTGGCAGTGCGGGCTGGACTGTTCCCATGAGGCACAGGGTCAGACTGATTTGCATATGGCCATGTCTGAACTGGGGTGGCGGAGTGAGCTAAAGAATGATGATGAATTAAACCCAGATCAGTTGACTGGGGGTGAGTGCTTGCAATGTTCAACACTCCATCAACCATCCCCTTTGGTTTTGCTTTGCTCTCCCTAGGTTGGCAGGGTATGCCCAGACGTGGGTCCCTTGTTCACTTTGCCACTGCATTCAAGCTAACCTGGCTGATGATGGCTGATTAGCCAGAAACTAGTCCCAGGAATCTTGTTTCCGGTCCTGGGAAGACATGGCTTGGCAGTTTGGGCTGGACTGTTCCCATGAGGCACAGGGTCTAACTGATTTGCACATGGCCATGTCTGAACTGGGGTGGTGGAGTGAACTAAATAATTATGATGGATTAAACCCAGATCAGTTGACTAGGGGTGAGTGCTTGCAATGTTCAACACTCCGTCCATCATCCCCTTTGGTTTTGCTTTGTTTGCCCTAAGTTGGCAGGGTATGACCAGACGTGGGTCCTTTGCTCACTTTGCAACTGGATTCAAGCTTGCCTGGCTGATGACGGCTGATTAGCCAGAAACCAGTCCCAGGATGCTTGTTTCCGGTCCAGGGAAAACATGGCTTGGCAGTTCGGGCTGGACTGTTCCCATGAGGCTCAGGGTCAGACTGATTTGCACATGGCCATGTCTGAACTGGGGTGGCGGAGTGAGCTAAAGAATGATGATGGGTTAAACCCACATCATTTGACTGGGGGTCAGTGGTTGCAATGTCCAACACTCCGTCCATCATCCCCTTTGGTTTTGCTTTGTTTGCCCTAAGTTGGCAGGGAATGCCCAGACGTGGGTCCCTTGCTCACTTTGCCACTGGATACAAGCTAGCATGGCTGATGACGGCTGATTAGCCAGAAACCGGTCCCAGGATGCTTGTTTTCGGTCCAGGAAAGACATGGGTTGACAGTTCAGGCTGGACTGTTCGCATAAGGCACATGGTCAGACTGATTTGCACATGGCCATGTCTGAACTAGGGTGGTAGAGTGAGCTAAAGGATGATGATGGATTAAACCCCGATCAGTTGACTGGGGGTGAGTGCTTGCAATGTTCAACACTCCGTCCATCATCCCCTTTGGTTTTGCTTTGTTCACCCTAAGTTGGCAGGGAATGCCCAGACGTGGGTCCCTTGATCACTTTGCCACTGGATTCAAGCTAGCCTGGCTGATGACGGCTGATTAGCCAGAAACCAGTCCCAGGATGCTTGTTTCCGGTCCAGGCAAGACATGGCTTGGCAGTTCGGGCTGGACTGTTCCCATGAGGCACAGGGTCTAACTGATTTGCACATGGCCATGTCTGAACTGGGGTGGTGGAGTGAGCTAAATAATTATGATGGATTAAACCCAGATCAGTTGACTGGGGGTGAGTGCTTGCAATGTTCAACACTCAGTCCATCATCCCCTTTGGTTTTGCTTTGTTTGCCCAAAGTTGGCAGGGTGTGACCATACGTGGGTCCTTTGCTCACTTTGCAACTGGATTCAAGCTTGCCTGGCTGATGACGGCTGATTAGCCAGAAACCAGTCCCAGGATGCTTGTTTCCGGTCCAGGGAAGACATGGCTTGGCAGTTCGGGCTGGACTGTTCCCATGAGGCTCAGGGTCAAACTGATTTGCACATGGCCATGTCTGAACTGGGGTGGCGGAGTGAGCTAAAGAATGATGATGAATTAAACCCAGATCAGTTGACTGGGGGTGAGTGCTTGCAATGTTCAACACTCCGTCATTCATCCCCTTTGGTTTTGCTTTGTTCTCTCTAGGTTGGCAGGGTATGCCCAGACGTGGGTCCCTAGCTCACTTTGTCCCTGGATTCAAGGTAGCCTGTCTGATGACGGCTGATTAGTCAGAAACCGGTCCCAGGATGCTTGTTTCCGGTCCAGGCAAGACATGGCTTGGCAGTGCGGGCTGGACTGTTCCCATGAGGCACAGGGTCAGACTGATTTGCATATGGCCATGTCTGAACTGGGGTGGCGGAGTGAGCTAAAGAATGATGATGAATTAAACCCAGATCAGTTGACTGGGGGTGAGTGCTTGCAATGTTCAACACTCCATCAACCATCCCCTTTGGTTTTGCTTTGCTCTCCCTAGGTTGGCAGGGTATGCCCAGACGTGGGTCCCTTGTTCACTTTGCCACTGCATTCAAGCTAACCTGGCTGATGATGGCTGATTAGCCAGAAACTAGTCCCAGGAATCTTGTTTCCGGTCCTGGGAAGACATGGCTTGGCAGTTTGGGCTGGACTGTTCCCATGAGGCACAGGGTCTAACTGATTTGCACATGGCCATGTCTGAACTGGGGTGGTGGAGTGAGCTAAATAATTATGATGGATTAAACCCAGATCAGTTGACTAGGGGTGAGTGCTTGCAATGTTCAACACTCCGTCCATCATCCCCTTTGGTTTTGCTTTGTTTGCCCTAAGTTGGCAGGGTATGACCAGACGTGGGTCCTTTGCTCACTTTGCAACTGGATTCTAGGTTGCCTGGCTGATGACGGCTGATTAGCCAGAAACCAGTCCCAGGATGCTTGTTTCCGGTCCAGGGAAAACATGGCTTGGAAATTCGGGCTGGACTGTTCCCATGAGGCTCAGGGTCAGACTGATTTGCACATGGCCATGTCTGAACTGGGGTGGCGGAGTGAGCTAAAGAATGATGATGAATTAAACCCAGATCAGTTGACTGGGGGTGAGTGCTTGCAATGTTCAACACTCCGTCATTCATCCCCTTTGGTTTTGCTTTGTTCTCTCTAGGTTGGCAGGGTATGCCCAGACGTGGGTCCCTAGCTCACTTTGTCACTGGATTCAAGGTAGCCTGTCTGATGACGGCTGATTAGTCAGAAACCGGTCCCAGGATGCTTGTTTCCGGTCCAGGCAAGACATGGCTTGGCAGTGCGGGCTGGACTGTTCCCATGAGGCACAGGGTCAGACTGATTTGCATATGGCCATGTCTGAACTGGGGGTAAATAAATAAATAATACCCTATTTTTGACTAGACATATATCATAACAGATAGCTCAATAAATAAGAGTCAAGATTCGAGGTAGTGGGAGTTTTTTGCAGGTTTAATACAGCATAAGGACAGGAACAGGACAACCTGCATAGGAATAGGATGACAGGGCCCAGCAGCTGCTGGGGCTGGGTCTGGGATGAGCGCGCTGCCTCTTAATAACAATACATGAGCATATATACATAACGCAAACACATAGCATTACATTGCAGTAGGCGTAGCAGTGGGTGGAGCAGAAGGCGTGACGCGTAGCAGTCGCGAAAGATAAGAGTAAAAAGAAGGTGTAACTCAGACATGTGATGCAAACGTAACAGAATATGTCATGAATGGGCGGAAACATAGGAGGGGGCTACCTAAGGAGCCGGGGCCTCTAACCTGGTGGTGCGCGCAAACTGGCAATGACGTGTTACGAGGAGAAGCTGGGGGCTATGAACTCTGTGCTAGGAGCAGAGACTAAAGTCTGGAGGGTCGGAGCGACATGTACCTAAACCCTATCTAGTATCTGATGTTTAGGGAACATGTTGATATAAACTAGAAGTCATGAGGGGAAAAGCTAACTGACTCTAAGACTGGAGCATGCATTTATTCTACATATAGTGCGGGATGAAGAATATTAAATGACCATTAAATACAGTATTTCTCCTAACATGGAGCCGCATAGGCTAGACAATGACGGAAACTATTGATGTAGTTCAGTAGCTTAGGAATGCAGAGAAGGAGGACTGAACTGATAACTGGAATCATAACATAGTCTTGGCAGACTCAGAGGCAGAGCCAAGCTGCACCGGGCACTGCGAGGCAGGAAGTAAGTGAAGGGTCGAGGATACAGGTGGGGGCCGTATCGCTCCTCAGCGAGGCTTCAGGAGACAGGAGCTGAATCTGGTGTCCAGGCCCTTTTGAGGCCTAGAAACGGGGACTTTATAATGAAATAACGTGCACACTGGAAAACGTGGCAACGTAGCTTTACATAGGCCTGATATTCGTAGTATTCACGAGGACTGGAAACTGGCCTACTAGAGGAGGACACAACTGTAATTGCGTCTTGAATCGGACATGGGGAATAACATATGCATATTGGTCATGCACACATAACATATGATGGATGACACGTAGGGACACAGAACATGGCAAAATTTACTTTTCCACATTCCCTCCTTGTCACTACGTTTCATCAGGAAACATCAATATTCATGATACCATCTATCATTTCATACAGTACCATTTGCTCGTCTCGAATTATCTTGGAACGGGATTTAGAACGGGGCTTGGGACTAGGAATACAAGAGGTAGCACAAATGCCACAAATCGCAGGGCCACATTGTATACAGAGGCAGCAGCTGAATATGATCGCTGCTGCAATACCTAGGAAGGACAAGACTTTCCATCCCCATGCAGAAATTATATTCCAGAACCAACCGGACCATGTCCAGGTGCCTGGATCCTGGTGTAACAGATGGGCAATTTTATGGAGTCTGGTTATAGCTGAATAAACAGACGGCGCGTTATTTGGAATGAAAATGCAGCAACTGGATCCGATGAGTCTACAGGCCCCGCCCCTATCGGCCAGTATGACGTCAAGGACGAGACGATTCTGGAGCACAACAATTCTCATAAAGGATTGCTCTTCGGTTAAGTTACCTAGAGCGGAGGCAGTCTCATCTACTACAGCTTCAAGGGTTCTTGTTAACCTACGGATTAGCTTACTGTTTACAACTGTACCTAAATAAGGGAACACACCTTTATCAATATCAATGAATTGCTCTGCAGCAGTTTCAGTATAATCGACAATCGGGAGGTTTCTCTTGTGTCTAGTATGTACTAGGAAGGAATTCCTATGGTAGTCAGGTGGGGCTAGGAAAACAGGTGGCAGTAGGAAGGCAATGTAACAGGTTCCCTCCCAATCGAGGGGCAGACGAACATATGCAGTTTGACCACAAACAAAATAAGAATGACGTGAAGCTTTAAAAATAGATTTCCCACTGTCACTATACTGGATAATAGTAGTACAATCACTATGTCCTACGTGTACAGAACCATAATTACGGACACATAATTCGCCTTTGACTGGTAATACTGAAATAGCAGGTGAGTCTGGAGTAGTATCAGACTGAACATTCAGGACCATGAAATTCGAAGAATAGTTACCTAAATTATACACTTCATTTTCTAGATCTAAACCTGTTCTGTGGGGGAAACCTTGCTTGTCTGGGAAACATGTGCTGTTAAGAAAAGACATATCTGTTAAGGATGACGTTAACGTGGACCATGCTCCACACGAACCATTATGTGAAAAAGGATAAGGAAAAAGTGGCAGAACTCCCTTCGGTGTCTGGAAAGGGGGGAGTCGACCACACACCCAACAATTAGTGGCATTGCTGGTCTGGTGTGAATAATGCAACATGCGGATAAATGTATTGTTACGCATAGCGAGGCGGTATGAATATTCGTGAGGAGGCAGATCACTAAACGTGTGCTCTACTGTAACATTAGAAGGCTTATTTACATGAGGAACTGGAAAACACAGGAAAAATGCGTAACTAGTGCAGGAAATCAAAAGGCTGAGAAATAATATGAAACTTAGAAAAACGATACATCGGATTGAGTTTTGACTAACTCTCTCACTATGGGGGTCTATTTTATACATGTCAGAAACAGTCTAACCGTTTCACCTAGGGGAGGACTTATACAATCAAACTGGCTGACTTATTTTACTAGACCTTAATTTCTGTTTATACTCCTGTTGCGGAGTTTTCTCTAACAGGGGAGGGGTTGTAGCAATGTCATTTGCGGGACAGTCCTTAGAAACAATGTTTTGACAAGTCTTGATATCCTGGGAAATGTTCTTGGAGACCGGTTTCAATCCGTAGAATTTCTTGACGTGCGAAAGGTGCACCCAGCCGCGGCGTCCTTCCAATTTCACAGCTGTACGGGTGGTGAGGAGGACCTGACGGGGCTCCTTCCAACGTGGCTCCAGCGGACTTGATCTGTCGAAGTTACGTACGAGCACCATCGAACCTGGAACGATTTCATGCGGTGCCACCTCGGTATTGTCTGGAAATGTGGCGGCAACCTGTGAACGACATGAGTTGAGGGCAGACATCAAGGAAGCTAGGTAATCTGTCAGCATATTACATGAAACATCAGTAATACTTCGGGGTCTAGGAGTACCCCACATGTTAGGGGGGCGGCCGAATACGACCTCATACGGGGACAGACCTGATCTGGAATGTGCGACCATGCGCATATAAAACAAAGCAACTGGCAGAGCTACTAGCCAGTCCACACCCTTATCTTTACATATTTTGGCAATTCGAATTTTCAGAGTCTGATTATGTCTCTCGACTAGACCGGCTGCTTCAGGATGGCGTACACAATGAAACTTCCACTGGTACCCTAACAACAGGGAAACGTGCTTCATCAACTCAGATGAGAATGGCTGACCGTTGTCAGAATATACGACTCTAGGGAGTCCATATCGAGGGAAAAACTCACGAACCAACTGCTTGGCAGTGGTCGCGGCTGTGTAATCTGGGACTGGATATGCTTCTGTCCATCTGGACAAAGCGCATACAACTACAAGGACATACTTGAAACCTCGACATCGCTCCATCTGAATATAATCCATCTGGAGGACTTCAAAAGGGTGGTCAGGGGGCTGGAAACCACCTTGTTCCACCGGGACACTTTTACCTGGATTAAACTGGCAACATATCATACAGGTACGGACTTTCTGCTTGGCTGCAGCTCGTAAATGCTTGTTGAACCAAATGTTCTGGATACTGTCTAACATAGCTTTTTCTCCTAAATGTGCTGGACTATGTACGGTATTAATGATGACTTGAACCATAGAGTCGGGGAGAAACCATGCGGTCCTACCCTTCGTCACCCATCCTTGATCTGTCTGGACCCCTCCTTGTTCAGACCACTTCTTGGTTTCATCGGGAGTAGCATGTAACTGGATATCTATGACATCTTGAGTAGGGTCCTTAACTGTCATACATGTAGTCAGATCTGGAGTGTGTGTCATGTTAACTGGACTGTCTAGAGTCTGTGCTGTAAGCTTGGCTGTGCGATCTGCTAGATCATTACCTTGAGAAATAATGTCAGCGACTTTCGTATGTGCTTTGCATTTCATGATAGCGATAGATGTCGGTAAATGTATTGCATCTAACAGAGCTTGGATAAGGAAACCATGCTGAATCTTGGTTCCATGAGAAGTCATGAAACCTCTCTCCTGCCAGAGCACTCCAAAGTCGTGAACGACTCCAAATGCGTAGCGTGAATCTGTGTAAATATTAACTTTCTGGTTCTTGGCGTGTATACAGGCTTGTGTCAGAGCAACTAGCTCTGCTGCTTGAGCGGACAGGGTGTCAATACGGTGTGTCTCAATAACTTCGGTATCAGTAGTCACTGCATACGCGGCTACTAGTTCTCCTGTACTAGTCCTCATACATGAACCATCCACATAAAGTGTCAGGTCAGGGTCTGGTAACGGAATATCTGTCAGATCTTGTCTTGGCTTTGTCGTAATGTTAACTACTTCCACGCAATCATGTGTGGCTGGATTTGAATTAACTGATGGTAACAGTGTAGCAGGATTCAGGATGTTGCAGCGTCTAATATCTATGTGTGGCTGAAACAGTGTCAATTCATAACCTGTTAAACGTGCAATTGTCAAGTGCTGTGTTTGTGTTCGGTTTAAAAGAACTTCCACGGAGTGTGGGACTTGTACTGTCAAGGTATGTCCTAAGACTATGGAATCACTTTGTCTGATAGCTAGTGCTGTGGCTGCAACTGACTTGAGGCACGCAGGCAAAGCCTGTGCGACTGGATCTAATGTGCTAGAAAAATAAGCACAGGGCTTGTATTGTCCTGCTTGATCTTGTGTGAGAACTGATAATGCTGTACCTTCACGTTCAGTAACGAAAAGTGTAAAAGGCTTACTGTAGTTCGGTGTAGCTAGAACTGGAGCTTGGCATAGGGCTTTCTTTAACTCGTTGAAACTAAGTGTATGTTCAGATGTCCAAGGGAGAACAGTCGATACGGCTGCCTCCTGTGTCGTTAACTGTATCAGTGGCTTGGCTAGAAATGCATACTGGGGAATCCATTGTCTACAATAAGAAGTAAGGCCGATAAAGGCACGTACCTCCTTCTGGGTCCTGGGCTGAGGAAGACTCACTATTAACTGGATACGTTCTGGTGTCAACTGCCTACCCCTCTTGGACAGTAAGTGTCCTAAGTAGACCACTTGCTGGACACAGAATTGAAGCTTCGAAGGGGACACCTTGTGCCCCATCTCGGCTAGGAAATACAGAACCGTCAGTGACGCTCGCTCGCAGTCACGTTCAGAACGGGCTGTGATCAGTAGATCATCGACATACTGGAGCAGGGCAGTGTCAGCTGGCATGTGAATATTATCTAGTTGTCTCTTAAGTGCTTGACTGTAAATACTAGGGCTTTCTGTGAAACCTTGAGGAGCTCGTGTAAACATATAGCTCCTTCCATTTAAACAAAATCCGAAAAGAAACTGGCTGTCTGGATGAATTGGAACACTAAAAAATGCGTTCTTGAGGTCTATGACAGTGAAGAACGTGGCTTCGGAATCAATAGCAGTTAACAGGGAAGAGATATCTGGGACAACTGGGTACTGCGGAATAATACATTTATTAAGTTCCCGTAAATCAATCACTAATCGATATACTGGGGGTGCATTTGGATCAGTACGTTTCATGACTGGAATGATCGGAGAATTACATACATTGGAGTCAGTTTCTACAACTACTCCTTGAGCCATGAGCTCGTCAATAATTTTGGATAAGGCTGCTACAGCCTCAGGTGGCAATCTATACTGCCTGATTCGTGGTAACACTACACCTGGTTTGAGAGTCACACGATGGGGTGTGATTTGCATGTAACCTACATCAGTTGGACCTTGCGCCCATAAATGCTGCGGAACTTTAGACAGTCTGGAATCAAAATCTCGTAATACATAGTGACCCTTAAAGTCACGTAGGAACAATCGTATTCCCTCTGGGGAACAACATATAACTGCACCTAACTCTTTCAATGTCTTAATGCCTAATAGATTTTCTGGACATGACTTAGTAAGTAACAGATCAGTAGTGCGGGACAATGGACCTACTTCTAGAGTGACTGGCTTTGAAATCTCATTAACGATAGGCTTTCCTGAAAATCCAAGGGAAACATTTCTTGAGCCTGAGAGCGGAGCCCCTGGAACTTCGGCATGACTAATTGTGGTCCTACTTGCCCCTGTATCAATCAGAAACTTTCTGTCTTTCCCTAATACTTGACTGTGAACATAGGGACCTTCTTGATCTACAGGTATCTCGATGAGAGGCAAGCCTACCTCCCTCTCTAGGCTGTTTCATGAATATGGCTGGTACTCTGGATACTCAGACTGTGCATACTGGTACATCTGCGATGTAACATGCTGTGTTGCAGCAATAGGCTGCGGTACTGTAACTGTCTGTTGTGCATTCTGTGGCTGAGGAATCTGTGAAACTTGCTCTTGTCTAGGCGGACGTGGTCTTTCTTTGGTCTTACCAGTAGCTATGTTGTGTTTCAGAACTGCACACTCATTTATAAAATGACCTGGCTGTTTACAATAATTGCAGTTCCCTTTAACGGGAGCTGCAGGATGACTGACTTGATTTGGACCCCTCTTCTGACTGTCTTGAGGAACAGATTGTGCAACTAGCACTTTCATTTTCGTGTCTTTCATACGTTTTCTCTCGTGTTCTTGCTCTTCCCTGATTCTATTCTGGTGGTACTGGAGCATCTGGAGCATCTGGGACGGAGTATTTGCTTGCCAGGTACTTTCGACTTTCAGAACTCGGTTTTTAATTGATGGACTTGAATTCTCGACTAATTTGGTAACGAAAAGGTGAGGGTATGACTCACTACTTGTCTTGAGACCACTGTTGATACTGAAACATTTTTCAAACCTAGAATAAAAATCACTAATATCCTCATCTTGCTTCTGTTTACAGGCTGAGATTGCATCCCAGTCTTCTTTTCTCGTTGTCAATAATCTGGGTAAAACTTGAATTAATAATTCTGGTAATTCTTTACATTTCTCTCCAAGACCAGTACCTGGTACACGTATCTTATCTTCTGCTTCTAGGACTGCCCAATCTATCTTTTTCTCTCCCACCTCCCATTCTTTTTCCTTTAGCTTTTCATACACCCCTGCGGGTAGCAGAACCTTTAACATTTTAATGATATCTGGGTAAGTGTATTTTCCCATACGGAGCATGTCTTTTAATTCTCTATGGAACCCTGCTGGATCTTTGTCATGACAGGGAATTAATTTCTTCATTTCGAGGAGTTCCATCTTTGTGATTGGAGTGTATACAAACACTCGCTGCATTTAGCCACCCGCTCCTCTGACTGGGTGGACTTCTCGTAACGGATTCTGTCTGTCTATGTAGAATGATTTACTTTCTGGGGGTGAGACATGAACAAAATGCGGGTTCAAGAATGTTCTATATTTGTGGCGTTGTTCTAGAATGACACTAATTAAATCGGTACCTAGACCTCTCCATTTGTACTGGAGTAACTCGTTCAGGATATCATGTAACGGGCCTGGATCAGAATGTTGACCCTCATACAGAGTAATGAGGTGCAGAATCATATACATACCCACCAGTCGCTGCTCGGCTGGGGGCATTTTCAGAAACATTTGTGCCACTATTTCGTCTGGAAAAGTGGTAGAATCAGTAATCCATCTGACTGCTGATCGAACTATTTCTTGTTCATGCATGGTACTTAACTCACTATAACCGATTCGTGATTTCAGAATGTGATCGGTAGCTTGGAATACTTGTTCTAGGGAACCTTGTTCTGGTGCTGAATGATGGAAAATTGACTTGTGCTCTAGGCGTACATGGCGATCTGGAAATCTAGATTTTCCTACATACGCTATTCTGGCGGTATTCTCGTCGTCTTCCTCTTCAGGATCAGAGATACTTTCTTTCTCGCTTACTTGTGCTGCTTTACGCTGTTCGTGTATCTTTATTATCTCTCTACGGATTTTCTTGTACATACTTTCCATGGCACCAATGGTATTGTGCTTTCCTTCGGCTATATTATCACTCCACTTTGTCAGAGTTTTCATTTCTTCCGGGTCTTTAGACGGGTAATCCTGTTCTCTTATTAGACAGTTAATTAAGAACTTTAATATCATGCGCTGAATCTCGGCTTTCCTTTGAGACATGGCATCACTAATACTTTGTGGGTCATCCCCTGTACGGATGAAACGATATATCCTGTCTAGATCTTCTTTCATATTCGGCAGGGTGACTAGATACTCGGTCACTCTCCTTACGCGTACGGAATATAAAACCATATTAAACTCGCCTGGAACTGGGTCATAGACACATTCGCCAAGGGTTTGCCTGATCTCTGCAACAGACTTATTACTTTTAGGAGTACGCTGTGATGCTTGAGCATGTAATTCGAGTGCTGATAAACGCTTGTATGGCGGCGGGGTTTGAGGAAGACCTCCTCCTGCGGCCCCTAAACTAGAATCATCAACTGATGCTTTCCGTCCTGGCAGGGTCGGTAATTGTAACGTGGGCTGGACTTGTATGGCGGGCTGACCCGGGGGGGCTGTTAAGGGCACCCCGGTGTCTGGAGGAGCAGGAATTACCTGATTTACAGGGACTGGCGGAGCGCGAACAGGATTTGCATATTCGGGGACTGTGTCGTCCAGATAGGACGAAATAAAAATATCAGCTGCGGTCGGTTTGTGACGTAGCTTGGTCGGAACTAATGGTGGCGGGAAATTACTGGATGCCTCCGGGGTCGCTTTTGGCAAGCCCTCGGCAAGAAGAGGATACATACCCTTAATGAGGGCATTCCTCTGTCTGTCTGATTGCTCAGTTCTAACTCGTTCACCTATCTCGATTAATTCTCTTTCTTGGGCTCGTTCTTGGGATTCTCTACTTAGTTCTGTCTTTCTGATTTCTTTTTCGGTTCTTTTATGAGCTTCTTTGCGCCATAACTCGATGGCATCTTTCTGTGACTGTCTGGCTTTCTTTTTCCATAATGCTTCTTCTACTCGCATGATGCATTCGGCATCCCATGTACCCGATACGGGCCATCTATACTTTTCTTCTAACTGTTTGGTATACTCTACCCATAAATCTAGATACAATATGGCGCTTATGCCATGCTTCTGATACATAAAGTGACCTGGACTGTCCCTGGGCGGGACGGGAACTGCTGCTTCCAGCAGACCCTTTCTAGTTTTTAACTGACGTAATTTTGAGAAGAGCGGCATGACTGGACTATAATCTGGACATAATACAATACACAATGAAAACACGAAATCACGTCGCACTCATACCACAACATTAAAATACATGAAGAACATTATAAATAACAGTTCGAACAGAATACCACCTGGAAATACTTGAAATTTCTCGAGAACAGAACTGACTAGAACAGAAACTAGATGCACTGCTGAAACAGTACGAAACTTACCGGTCTCTTAAAGAGACACGTCAGGACCCGCATCCACCGAAGTGGACACTTCGTTTGTGGGACTGTGTACCACCAACCCACAGACCAGAGTCAATTAAATTGACCCTGTCTAGATACCACCCCAGTAACGGTACTCACCGGGCAGCAAGAACGGAAGGCCTCGGACTGGACTGGACTGCTACGACGACGAACTTCGGACTTCGGACTTCAGTTACGGGTGGATCTCCGGATACCTCGGACCTTGGACTCTTGGCTTGGGCTCTGGTCGGGACTCGCCGCGTTCCTCCACCGTCTCGTCTGGATGCTGGACCGCCTCCTCCGTCTCCTCCGTGGGCCTGAGGGATACTTGAGCAGAAATATCTGCCACTGCGCAGAAGAGTTCCGTCACGACTGCAGAGGGTCAGGGGGTCGGCGTGGCTTCACCGACGCGTGGGGAAAGGGCAAGTCCCTATTCGGGCGCCATTATGTGGTAAATAAATAAATAATACCCTATTTTTGACTAGACATATATCATAACAGATAGCTCAATAAATAAGAGTCAAGATTCGAGGTAGTGGGAGTTTTTTGCAGGTTTAATACAGCATAAGGACAGGAACAGGACAACCTGCATAGGAATAGGATGACAGGGCCCAGCAGCTGCTGGGGCTGGGTCTGGGATGAGCGCGCTGCCTCTTAATAACAATACATGAGCATATATACATAACGCAAACACATAGCATTACATTGCAGTAGGCGTAGCAGTGGGTGGAGCAGAAGGCGTGACGCGTAGCAGTCGCGAAAGATAAGAGTAAAAAGAAGGTGTAACTCAGACATGTGATGCAAACGTAACAGAATATGTCATGAATGGGCGGAAACATAGGAGGGGGCTACCTAAGGAGCCGGGGCCTCTAACCTGGTGGTGCGCGCAAACTGGCAATGACGTGTTACGAGGAGAAGCTGGGGGCTATGAACTCTGTGCTAGGAGCAGAGACTAAAGTCTGGAGGGTCGGAGCGACATGTACCTAAACCCTATCTAGTATCTGATGTTTAGGGAACATGTTGATATAAACTAGAAGTCATGAGGGGAAAAGCTAACTGACTCTAAGACTGGAGCATGCATTTATTCTACATATAGTGCGGGATGAAGAATATTAAATGACCATTAAATACAGTATTTCTCCTAACATGGAGCCGCATAGGCTAGACAATGACGGAAACTATTGATGTAGTTCAGTAGCTTAGGAATGCAGAGAAGGAGGACTGAACTGATAACTGGAATCATAACATAGTCTTGGCAGACTCAGAGGCAGAGCCAAGCTGCACCGGGCACTGCGAGGCAGGAAGTAAGTGAAGGGTCGAGGATACAGGTGGGGGCCGTATCGCTCCTCAGCGAGGCTTCAGGAGACAGGAGCTGAATCTGGTGTCCAGGCCCTTTTGAGGCCTAGAAACGGGGACTTTATAATGAAATAACGTGCACACTGGAAAACGTGGCAACGTAGCTTTACATAGGCCTGATATTCGTAGTATTCACGAGGACTGGAAACTGGCATACTAGAGGAGGACACAACTGTAATTGCGTCTTGAATCGGACATGGGGAATAACATATGCATATTGGTCATGCACACATAACATATGATGGATGACACGTAGGGACACAGAACATGGCAAAATTTACTTTTCCACAGTGAGCTAAAGAATGATGATGAATTAAACCCAGATCAGTTGACTGGGGGTGAGTGCTTGCAATGTTCAACACTCCATCAACCATCCCCTTTGGTTTTGCTTTGCTCTCCCTAGGTTGGCAGGGTATGCCCAGACGTGGGTCCCTTGTTCACTTTGCCACTGCATTCAAGCTAACCTGGCTGATGATGGCTGATTAGCCAGAAACTAGTCCCAGGAATCTTGTTTCCGGTCCTGGGAAGACATGGCTTGGCAGTTTGGGCTGGACTGTTCCCATGAGGCACAGGGTCTAACTGATTTGCACATGGCCATGTCTGAACTGGGGTGGTGGAGTGAGCTAAATAATTATGATGGATTAAACCCAGATCAGTTGACTAGGGGTGAGTGCTTGCAATGTTCAACACTCCGTCCATCATCCCCTTTGGTTTTGCTTTGTTTGCCCTAAGTTGGCAGGGTATGACCAGACGTGGGTCCTTTGCTCACTTTGCAACTGGATTCAAGCTTGCCTGGCTGATGACGGCTGATTAGCCAGAAACCAGTCCCAGGATGCTTGTTTCCGGTCCAGGGAAAACATGGCTTGGCAGTTCGGGCTGGACTGTTCCCATGAGGCTCAGGGTCAGACTGATTTGCACATGGCCATGTCTGAACTGGGGTGGCGGAGTGAGCTAAAGAATGATGATGGGTTAAACCCACATCATTTGACTGGGGGTCAGTGGTTGCAATGTCCAACACTCCGTCCATCATCCCCTTTGGTTTTGCTTTGTTTGCCCTAAGTTGGCAGGGAATGCCCAGACGTGGGTCCCTTGCTCACTTTGCCACTGGATACAAGCTAGCATGGCTGATGACGGCTGATTAGCCAGAAACCGGTCCCAGGATGCATGTTTTCGGTCCAGGAAAGACATGGGTTGACAGTTCAGGCTGGACTGTTCGCATAAGGCACATGGTCAGACTGATTTGCACATGGCCATGTCTGAACTAGGGTGGTAGAGTGAGCTAAAGGATGATGATGGATTAAACCCAGATCAGTTGACTGGGGGTGAGTGCTTGCAATGTTCAACACTCCGTCCATCATCCCCTTTGGTTTTGCTTTGTTCACCCTAAGTTGGCAGGGAATGCCCAGACGTGGGTCCCTTGATCACTTTGCCACTGGATTCAAGCTAGCCTGGCTGATGACGGCTGATTAGCCAGAAACCAGTCCCAGGATGCTTGTTTCCGGTCCAGGGAAGACATGGCTTGGCAGTTCGGGGTGGACTGTTCCCATGAGGCTCAGGGTCAGACTGATTTGCACATGGCCATGTCTGAACTGGGGTATCGGAGTGAGCTAAATAATTATGATGGATTAAACCCAGATCAGTTGACTGGGGTGAGTGCTTGCAATTTTAAACACTCCATCAATCATCCCCTTTGGTTTTGCTTTGTTTGCCTTAATTTGGCAGAATATGACCAGACGTTAATTGTTAATTGTTAATTGTTAATTGTTAATTCCGGCTTTTATAGCGCCAACTCACGGCAGGTCTCAAGGCGCTTATGACCGAAAGGCAACAACTACATAATTATCAGAAGGAGGAAAGCAATATAATGTTTAGATTGAGCTCAACGCATCCCTGAACAGAAAGGTTTTTAGGATTTTTCTGAAACGAAGGAGATTACCTTCTTTACGGAGGGTCTCAGGTAGTTTGTTCCAAATTTTTGGGATCAGAGCAGAAAAGGATCTCCCCCCTTTTGTGGCCAACCTAAACCGGGGGCACACCAACAACTGTGCGTCTGAGGACCTTAGTCTTCGTTCCGGTTTATATATCTCCAACCGTTCCTTTATGTAAACGGGTGCTTGCCCGTAAATTGCCTTATGGGCTATACATAAGCTTTTAAAGACAGACCTTTGCCCAATAGGCAACCAATGGAGGCTCTGCAACAGTGGAGAGGCATGGGATCTTCTTGGGAGCTTAAAAATGAGACGTGCGGCGTTGTTTAGGACCACCTGCAATCTGCTGATCAGGATTTTTGGAAGGCCCAGGTAAAGGGCATTTCCGTAGTCCAGCCTTGAGATTATCGTAGCAGAGACTACAGCGCGAAGCATGGACTGGGATAAAAGAGGGACTAACTTGCGCAATTGTCTAATAAGACCATTGCAGGTGCCTACTATGGAGGAAATCTGACTACACATTGACAGTTCGCTGTCAATCTTAATGCCCAGGCTTTTCACCTTATCCACTGGTGTAGGAGTTGGACCTAATTCCTGGGGCCAATACAAGTCACTCCATGGGGAACATGTAGATGATACAACTAGAACCTCTGTTTTTTCAGGGTTGATCTTCAAAAGGTTCCTAGTCATCCAACTCACTGTAAATCTTAGAACATCTTGCGCGTAAGTCTGCGCCAACACTGTGTTCTCTATGCTCAATAATAATTGGGTGTCGTCAGCGTAGTTAAATACGCGACATCCCATCTTTGCCAGGGAGCTTATCAGTGGCTGCAGGTATAAGTTGAAAAGGAGTGGGGACAGTGCGGAGCCTTGAGGGACCCCGCATGTCAGATTCCCCACCTCCGATACCTTATCCCCCAGCTGAATCCTCTGTGTTCTCCCTACTAAGAAAGATTCCAACCACCTATAGGCCGTGTCTCGAATCCCAAAATTAGCCAGTCTATCCAGGAGCAGGGTATGGCTGACAGTATTGAACGCCGCCAATAGATCTAAAAGTATCAGGGCGCTCGGTTTCTTGCTGTCAGCCATCCCTCTAAGCTCGTCCAGCACCGAGAGCATCACCAACTCGGTGCTGTGGTGTGCACGAAACCCCGCCTGCAGATCATGGAGAGAGTGGTGTAACTCCGGGAACGAGGCCAGGGACTTCAGTACATGTTGCTCAAGGTTTTTTGACAGGAACGGGAGTTGAGAAATTGGCCTATAATTTTTCAGAATCTTAGGGTTTGCTCCGGATTTCTTCATTAGCGGCTTCACTCGAGCTTCTTTGAAGCTAGCTGGTAGCCGTCCTGTGTCTAATGAGTTATTCAGGAGAGAGAGGATGTGGTCTTCCAAGGTATGGCGTGCTAAACGAAATACACTAGGGGGGCAGGGGTCCGCCGGGGAGCCAGATTTAACTTTGCTCATGAGTTGCTCAAGAGTCATCGCATCCATCAGAGGAAAATTTGAGATATGGGTTTCCACAGGAGTCTGGGCGGCCTGCGACTTGATGGATTCAGTCACATTACCATTCCCAATGTCCTGTAAAATGGTCTCTACCTTCTCTAGAAAGTAGCTTTGGAAGGTGTCGCAGCTAATTGCTATTTCCATATTTTCAGGTTTTTTGCTCAATTCAGTTAATATTTTGAAGGTTTCCTTCTGGACATTTCCAGCTTGCTTTATACGATTTTCATAATATTTAGCTTTAGTGTCCAGGATGAGCTTCTTATAGATATTGAGCAGAGTTTTATATTGTTCTCGACTTTCCTCATCTTTTTTCCTCCGCCAGTTTCGTTCTGTATTTCGAAGCTTCTTTTTATGCTCCCTTAGGTCAGATGTAAACCATGGAGCTCCCTTTCCAGCTCCTTTTACCCTTTGCTGTTTTTCTGGTGCAATCTGATCAATTGCTCTGATCAGATTACCAGTAATGTCCCTATACTCCTGATCGAGGTCAGTATTAGGGGCAATTGGGTAAACCAATTCCGAAAGGGTAGAAGACAAAGTTTGTAGATCAACTTTCTTCCATTGACGGACCTTCTTCATTTTAGGTGGAAGTTGCATCGGCTTTGCATTAATGGGTACATCACAGTAGATTAAGTGATGATCCGACCAAATGCAGGGTGAAACCCTCAGAAGTGCTACTTTAGGATCTAGCGTCCAAATAAGATCAAGGATATGTCCTTTTATGTGTGTGGGGGTTTCTACCAACTGTCGAAAACCTAGTGAGGACATAGTGGTCTCCAAAAAGCGGGCTGCTGGTTCCTTAACTTCCCTATCCCAGTGAAAGTTAAAATCTCCGGTTACTACTATATTTTTATATCGGGACCAAATATCCGATATAGTAGCCATGAACAGATCATTAAAACCTGGGTTTGAATTAGGTGGACGATATACTGTAAGGATCACCAAACATAGGTTATCAAACACAATCTTTACTGCAAGTGTGTCTGCTAAGTCCACAGTTTCTGCCAGTATTTTAGTTACGATTAAAGATTTCTTAAATATGATCGCTACTCCCCCCCCTCGGGCATTATCAGCACGATTGTGCCATACTATATCATACTCACTCGGGACAGCTGCTATGATGTCTGGTAGTGAGCTATCCCCGAGCCAGGTCTCCGAGAGGGTAAGGACATCAATATCCTCGTCTTGGAGTAGGGTAAAAATCTCCAGGTTATGTCTATGTAGAGACCGTGTATTTAGGCAGGTCAGCTTTAAAGAGCGTGACAGAGTTTCTGGTAATACTGTGGGTGATTTTAAAATGGACATAGTGTCCAGTAAGGCTATAGTGGCTGGGTCCAGAGAGTGTCCCCCCGTATCTAAATGATACAATTCTTCCGAGGAAAAGATGCGCCGCAGACCAGATATCGGTGCCCCCGCGCCCGACCGTGCGCGGACGGGCTCAGACGGGCTGGACTCTGGCGTGACTCCGGCGTGCTCACGCAGCGCGTGAACGCTGCGCGTCAGCATGGCCGCCCTAAATACCTGTGAGTGAGGCACTAGCGCGTCAACAACGATGGCGCCGCCGAGCGTCCAGTGCTTCCCCTAAGATGGCCGCCGGTGAAAGGGATGGAAAAGGACCCGCAAAGCGCGGTGCTTAGTTTCAATTTTATCGTGCGAGTAAGTGGAATTCGATATGGGCAAAGTTAAAACCAGGGGGAAATAACAAAAATGCAAATAAGATACAAAACGGGTATTTTTAAAAACTAAACCCAGATCAGTTGACTGGGGGTGAGTGCTTGCAATGTTCGAATCCACAGGGTGGAAAGTGGTTGCTACCACAATGGTGGGGAGCAACCTGGGTTGTTAGAATACCCCTCACACACCAACAGGCCCCTTGGTGTCATGCTTCATCATCGGGGTCTTCGCAAAACCTCTACGGAATGCGGCGTGCTACGACTTCACGACTACGCAGGAGCACTTTTAGGTGAACTATGTGTTTGGTGTGTGTGGGTAAAACAATGTGAGTGGTGAGGTGAAGGTGAAAAATTAAAAAATACCTGGCACGTGAGTACTGAAAAATTTATTAAGACTCCGGCTGGTATTATTAAAAAGAGTGCTGTGATGGTTGTGGTCTACTAATTAGGGAAACCCAACCATGTCAGTGCGTCGACATGTTTCGGAGTTTGAAGAACTCCTTCTTCAGGACGAGGATATGCACTACTTATCCCCACCTTACTCACATGTGTGTAGATATAAAAGTGTGCTCTACAAAAAAGATATGGTGAAAATGTACCTATCTATGTTTAAAATAAGGTCCGTTGCGCCCAATTGGCGATTCAAGACACCTGAAAACAGAAAAGTCAAATCAAAAACAAGAAATTACATGTATTTTTACTTTTTGCTGTGTGAAATACACAAGGGGTAACAAGGAACAAAAGTGAAGATCCAGGAACCCTGAAAAAGGAAAAAACGAAAAAACGAATAACACTATAAACAAGACACACAATCAGGCATAATATCTGGAGGGACCACTGAGGGAAAAAGGTCCTCATCTAGATGTATTGCTTACTTATGGAATGAGGTTTACATGGCCTCATGAGCCACAGCGTGTAGGAGGGGTCCGTTCTACCAGGTGAGGCAACCTACGAGGTATTGAAGGAAAAGGATCAAAATGATGTGAACCCTCGTTTTTGTTGAAAATAGTACACACCACATCCATGCATTCATTCACACTCACGGTTACTATCAGGGCTTCCTGACTTCCTCCCTCTTCACGCGGCTCCGACGAGTGAATTCAGAGTTACAGGGAGGGTTATTTATAGTCTGAAAAGACTCAATTGGCCGCTGATTGAAAACGGAACCTGCCCATGTAAGTATAATGCTAGTGCGCTCTTTGTCGCATCTGCGCGCATCCCGGATGTGTTCCAGCTTGATCACGCATGCGCGCCTGAGTGGTGGTGGCCGGCCGCGCATGCGCGGTAGTGTATCCTCGTTGCCCGCCTTATGGGCATGCGCAGAGGACAGACACTTGATTAGCATGCGCAGAGTGAAAGACGCTCCCGTCATGGTACAAATGGGGATGATATCAGCGATAACTACAGGACTAGAAGTGCTGAAAGGGTTTAGAAAAGGTGGTCACAGCGGATCCTGATCTTGGGGGACTAGTAGGAAACGACTACTGTCATTACACAGATCAAATATTGTCGCTACAGTGATTAATGGGAAACCTAAATGATTGGGGTGTTAACATGAGTTAAAGAGAAACTACATATATACATGTACCGAGGAAAAACCCTATGCATATACATAAAGGGAAGCATGTAACAGATAGTGGACACTTCGGCTACATAGGCTCTGATCTCAAAGCCCCCCATTCGAGTTGTTGGTACAGCTGATCCCTGAAAATCAAGTTTGTGCAGCACGGTCACCTAAGTAGTGAGTTAAGAATCACCCAAGTAGATACCGCGTGGCCGATAGTGGGCATATAAGGACAGATCTCATGGGTTTTTTTTAGTGTACTTGGCTCCATGGAATGGAGTCGTTCAACCCTGTTACGTCTGAGCCCAGACGAAACACCCATCTCTGTTCTTTCTCAAATAAGCCCCTTTCTGATGGTAACTGCTCAATAACAGTCCAGTGTATGTCGTTCACACAGTGCTGTGCTTCAAGAAAATGAGATGCCATTTTGGTTGTCTGTTTTTTGCACCTTACATTGGACAACCAACTTCCAGTTGAAGTCTTAGCTTTTGAGAAAGCTGTCATGTCAGAGCTAGGCAAAATGGAAACAGACTCCAGGGTCTTTCAGAACATGAGCAGAGTAGAGAACCAGGCTGTGAGAGAATTATCACAAAACAAACTGATCATTATAAAACCCGCGGACAAGGGCGGGGCCGTTGTGATACAGACAGCAACGGCGTATGATCTAGAATGCAGGAGACTCCTCGAAGATAGAAGGAACTATCAAGTTCTGGAAGAGGACCCAACAGAGTCCATACGAATCAGGGTGGGCGCAATGACTGAGGAAGCTCTAAGCCATGATTGGCTAACGAAAAAAGAGGCCCTTTTCTTGACACAAAAAAACCCACGAATACCGTATTTTTATACGATACCCAAAGTTCATAAAAATCTTGAAAACCCTCCTGGTCGCCCCATCGTGTCTGGTATTTCATCAATATTGGAACCCCTCTCCAGGTTCGCAGATGCCTTCTTGAGACCATTGGTACAGGCCACCGATACATATCTCAAGGATACCAAAGCCATACTCCAATTACTGAAAGATCATCCTTTTGACCCTTCCTCCCAGATCTTACTGAGCCTCGATGTGGAGAGCTTGTACACCAGTCTCCCACACGATGAAACCCTCAACATCATCGAGGAAGTTTTGTATAGTAAACAATGGCTTTACCACACCCCAAGAGGCGTGGTAATGGAGTGCATCGCATTGGCCTTAACCCGAAACTTCTTTGAGTATGAGGGTACCCTCTATTTACAACGCCATGGGACCAGCATGGGGAGCACCTTTGCTCCTAGTCTGGCTGGTCTCTACGTACACCATCTAGAGACCACCAAAATTCTGCACCAAGACAACCCGTTCAGGAGTAAAATCCTATCCTGGAAACGTTATATTGATGACGTGTTGGTTGTGTGGGAAGGTGATAACGAGTCAGTCATGGATTTCATGGGATGGATCAATACCCAGAATGAGTTTTTAAAATTCACTCATCAAATGTCCAATGAATCTATGGTTTTCCTAGACCTGAATATATATCATGAAGCTGGCCTCCTGAAAACTGAGACGCACTTCAAACCAACGGCAAGGAACTGCCTCCTCAGGTTCGATAGCTTTCATCCGCGTCACCTGAGGGAGAACCTACCATATGGGCAGTTCCTTCGCCTACGGCGAAATTGCAGCGATGTGGGGAAGTATAAAATCCAGGCTCTGGACCTGAGTAAGAAATTACAGGAGAGAAAATACCCAGACAAGATCATAACCAGAGCAATGAAACGAGCTAGGAACAATAATCGTGATGCTCTACTGGATGACAACCCACCAAAAGAGGAATCAGGCAGACCAGTCTGTGTCACGACCTACAATCCTGTGTCTAACCAGGTATCCAAACTAATAAACAAACATTGGCGCATCCTGACTAGTGTAAATCTGGATTTGGAAAAACCCATCTTTGCCCACAGGAGGGGGAGAAACCTCAAGGATATTCTGGTCCATACTAGACCAAAAACCGATGTAGTACACCAGACAAGGCTGAAGGGACTACACGGGCATTATCCATGTGGGAACTGTAACAACTGCCATTTGACCACGAAAAGTCTGACTTTACAATTCAGGAATGGCGAAAAATGGGAACAACGAGCAGTAACAAATTGCAATAGCCGCAACGTGGTGTATCTCATCACGTGCCCTTGTGGCAAGGAGTATGTAGGAATGACCACACGTGCTGTGAAAACGAGAATTAACGAACACAAGAGCAATGTAAGGTGCAAAAAACAGACAACCAAAATGGCATCTCATTTTCTTGAAGCACAGCACTGTGTGAACGACATACACTGGACTGTTATTGAGCAGTTACCATCAGAAAGGGGCTTATTTGAGAAAGAACAGAGATGGGTGTTTCGTCTGGGCTCAGACGTAACAGGGTTGAACGACTCCATTCCATGGAGCCAAGTACACTAAAAAAACCCATGAGATCTGTCCTTATATGCCCACTATCGGCCACGCGGTATCTACTTGGGTGATTCTTAACTCACTACTTAGGTGACCGTGCTGCACAAACTTGATTTTCAGGGATCAGCTGTACCAACAACTCGAATGGGGGGCTTTGAGATCAGAGCCTATGTAGCCGAAGTGTCCACTATCTGTTACATGCTTCCCTTTATGTATATGCATAGGGTTTTTCCTCGGTACATGTATATATGTAGTTTCTCTTTAACTCATGTTAACACCCCAATCATTTAGGTTTCCCATTAATCACTGTAGCGACAATATTTGATCTGTGTAATGACAGTAGTCGTTTCCTACTAGTCCCCCAAGATCAGGATCCGCTGTGACCACCTTTTCTAAACCCTTTCAGCACTTCTAGTCCTGTAGTTATCGCTGATATCATCCCCATTTGTACCATGACGGGAGCGTCTTTCACTCTGCGCATGCTAATCAAGTGTCTGTCCTCTGCGCATGCCCATAAGGCGGGCAACGAGGATACACTACCGCGCATGCGCGGCCGGCCACCACCACTCAGGCGCGCATGCGTGATCAAGCTGGAACACATCCGGGATGCGCGCAGATGCGACAAAGAGCGCACTAGCATTATACTTACATGGGCAGGTTCCGTTTTCAATCAGCGGCCAATTGAGTCTTTTCAGACTATAAATAACCCTCCCTGTAACTCTGAATTCACTCGTCGGAGCCGCGTGAAGAGGGAGGAAGTCAGGAAGCCCTGATAGTAACCGTGAGTGTGAATGAATGCATGGATGTGGTGTGTACTATTTTCAACAAAAACGAGGGTTCACATCATTTTGATCCTTTTCCTTCAATACCTCGTAGGTTGCCTCACCTGGTAGAACGGACCCCTCCTACACGCTGTGGCTCATGAGGCCATGTAAACCTCATTCCATAAGTAAGCAATACATCTAGATGAGGACCTTTTTCCCTCAGTGGTCCCTCCAGATATTATGCCTGATTGTGTGTCTTGTTTATAGTGTTATTCGTTTTTTCGTTTTTTCCTTTTTCAGGGTTCCTGGATCTTCACTTTTGTTCCTTGTTACCCCTTGTGTATTTCACACAGCAAAAAGTAAAAATACATGTAATTTCTTGTTTTTGATTTGACTTTTCTGTTTTCAGGTGTCTTGAATCGCCAATTGGGCGCAACGGACCTTATTTTAAACATAGATAGGTACATTTTCACCATATCTTTTTTGTAGAGCACACTTTTATATCTACACACATGTGAGTAAGGTGGGGATAAGTAGTGCATATCCTCGTCCTGAAGAAGGAGTTCTTCAAACTCCGAAACATGTCGACGCACTGACATGGTTGGGTTTCCCTAATTAGTAGACCACAACCATCACAGCACTCTTTTTAATAATACCAGCCGGAGTCTTAATAAATTTTTCAGTACTCACGTGCCAGGTATTTTTTAATTTTTCACCTTCACCTCACCACTCACATTGTTTTACCCACACACACCAAACACATAGTTCACCTAAAAGTGCTCCTGCGTAGTCGTGAAGTCGTAGCACGCCGCATTCCGTAGAGGTTTTGCGAAGACCCCGATGATGAAGCATGACACCAAGGGGCCTGTTGGTGTGTGAGGGGTATTCTAACAACCCAGGTTGCTCCCCACCATTGTGGTAGCAACCACTTTCCACCCTGTGGATTCCTTCTGTTTATGACAATTACTAGGGGAGACAGAATCCACATCTTCCTCTCCCTCTCCCTCTTTTGTTAAGAATTATTTATGACAGCGCACAGCTGTGGGAGCCCCTCCCTTAACGAATAACACAATTTTTTGAACGACACACTTTACATCCAACACTATCTTGAACATCCTTTACAACCATCATGGAGGATGAACACGGGCTAACATTTACGGAGGATGAGATCGATAGACTTTTGGCGCAGGATAATCCCTTTGAGGGTCTGAGCACTGACAACCCTGCCCCCACAGTAGGAGATTGGGATGAACTAACAAATGTGCGGAAGGTACAGATAAGAGCTGCCCTACATGGTCTACTCATGAGGGAGTATTTGAGGAACAAACTAGCCCCTCAGGGCTTACTAGTGAAAAATGAACCTTTCATATTCCAAGACGATTTGGCCTTCAAAAAAGCATGGTCGTTAATCTCCTGGCACTGTACGAGAGACTGGCTGGTACTGATAGTTCAGACGGCGAGTAAAAAATCCCAAGAACTAAAGATCGAGATACAGAGATTGGAAGTCCAGCTAAAAAGCTATATCCAACCAGCTGATTTAAAGAAGGGTCTGGAGGAACTCAACAAACAAATGTCAGAGTTCGAAGCCACTTTAAAGCAGAGTAAATTTAACAAATTTAAAAAGGATAAAGACCGCTTTACAGCAGAGTGGGCTTACCCCTACACTAAAGCGGATTATGTGGCTAGTGGCAACACTAGTGATGCTGACAGCATCAACTCAGATGGGAGTGCTTCCAGTAACAACTCTGGGGGTTTTAGGAACAAGAGACAACAAAGGGGCGGATATCGACAACAGAGAAACCAGTATCCACGCCAAAGAGGATGGCGAGGTTTCCAAGGACCACCCATGTTCAACCCTTTTCAGGGTCCTTTCCAATTTCCACAATATCAGTATGGCCCACCACCAATGGGCCCGATGTACCCACAGTGGGGGGAAGATCAACCAATCGTTCAACAACAAAATCCTCAACCTTTTTTATCATGGGGCCCAGGATCCAACAGGGGACGGAACAAACGAGGAAACAATGTCACTTGGCAACCAGTGACAGAATCAGACCCCAGAATGCACACCAGGAGCATGACAGCGGGTCAAGCCTCCACCAGCAAGAGAGGAACTTAGTCATAAACATATCCCCGTGGCCACTAACTGAAATACAAGAAGAAGTATTGAATAAAGGCCTAGGCTACGTACCTACGAATAAGCCTGACATTTTCCTTTTACATAAGGAGGTCCAGGATTTTATTAGGACCATCAAACTGAAGGCCTTTTTTCACAATCAAGCACCCAGAGTCGAAATATCCGACACGGGTTTAAAACCAAAATCTTCATTCACCCCACAGGACAACCAACTTCCAGTTGAAGTCTTAGCTTTTGAGAAAGCTGTCATGTCAGAGCTAGGCAAAATGGAAACAGACTCCAGGGTCTTTCAGAACATGAGCAGAGTAGAGAACCAGGCTGTGAGAGAATTATCACAAAACAAACTGATCATTATAAAACCCGCGGACAAGGGCGGGGCCGTTGTGATACAGACAGCAACGGCGTATGATCTAGAATGCAGGAGACTCCTCGAAGATAGAAGGAACTATCAAGTTCTGGAAGAGGACCCAACAGAGTCCATACGAATCAGGGTGGGCGCAATGACTGAGGAAGCTCTAAGCCATGATTGGCTAACGAAAAAAGAGGCCCTTTTCTTGACACAAAAAAACCCACGAATACCGTATTTTTATACGATATTTTTATACGATACCCAAAGTTCATAAAAATCTTGAAAACCCTCCTGGTCGCCCCATCGTGTCTGGTATTTCATCAATATTGGAACCCCTCTCCAGGTTCGCAGATGCCTTCTTGAGACCATTGGTACAGGCCACCGATACATATCTCAAGGATACCAAAGCCATACTCCAATTACTGAAAGATCATCCTTTTGACCCTTCCTCCCAGATCTTACTGAGCCTCGATGTGGAGAGCTTGTACACCAGTCTCCCACACGATGAAACCCTCAACATCATCGAGGAAGTTTTGTATAGTAAACAATGGCTTTACCACACCCCAAGAGGCGTGGTAATGGAGTGCATCGCATTGGCCTTAACCCGAAACTTCTTTGAGTATGAGGGTACCCTCTATTTACAACGCCATGGGACCAGCATGGGGAGCACCTTTGCTCCTAGTCTGGCTGGTCTCTACGTACACCATCTAGAGACCACCAAAATTCTGCACCAAGACAACCCGTTCAGGAGTAAAATCCTATCCTGGAAACGTTATATTGATGACGTGTTGGTTGTGTGGGAAGGTGATAACGAGTCAGTCATGGATTTCATGGGATGGATCAATACCCAGAATGAGTTTTTAAAATTCACTCATCAAATGTCCAATGAATCTATGGTTTTCCTAGACCTGAATATATATCATGAAGCTGGCCTCCTGAAAACTGAGACGCACTTCAAACCAACGGCAAGGAACTGCCTCCTCAGGTTCGATAGCTTTCATCCGCGTCACCTGAGGGAGAACCTACCATATGGGCAGTTCCTTCGCCTACGGCGAAATTGCAGCGATGTGGGGAAGTATAAAATCCAGGCTCTGGACCTGAGTAAGAAATTACAGGAGAGAAAATACCCAGACAAGATCATAACCAGAGCAATGAAACGAGCTAGGAACAATAATCGTGATGCTCTACTGGATGACAACCCACCAAAAGAGGAATCAGGCAGACCAGTCTGTGTCACGACCTACAATCCTGTGTCTAACCAGGTATCCAAACTAATAAACAAACATTGGCGCATCCTGACTAGTGTAAATCTGGATTTGGAAAAACCCATCTTTGCCCACAGGAGGGGGAGAAACCTCAAGGATATTCTGGTCCATACTAGACCAAAAACCGATGTAGTACACCAGACAAGGCTGAAGGGACTACACGGGCATTATCCATGTGGGAACTGTAACAACTGCCATTTGACCACGAAAAGTCTGACTTTACAATTCAGGAATGGCGAAAAATGGGAACAACGAGCAGTAACAAATTGCAATAGCCGCAACGTGGTGTATCTCATCACGTGCCCTTGTGGCAAGGAGTATGTAGGAATGACCACACGTGCTGTGAAAACGAGAATTAACGAACACAAGAGCAATGTAAGGTGCAAAAAACAGACAACCAAAATGGCATCTCATTTTCTTGAAGCACAGCACTGTGTGAACGACATACACTGGACTGTTATTGAGCAGTTACCATCAGAAAGGGGCTTATTTGAGAAAGAACAGAGATGGGTGTTTCGTCTGGGCTCAGACGTAACAGGGTTGAACGACTCCATTCCATGGAGCCAAGTACACTAAAAAAAACCCATGAGATCTGTCCTTATATGCCCACTATCGGCCACGCGGTATCTACTTGGGTGATTCTTAACTCACTACTTAGGTGACCGTGCTGCACAAACTTGATTTTCAGGGATCAGCTGTACCAACAACTCGAATGGGGGGCTTTGAGATCAGAGCCTATGTAGCCGAAGTGTCCACTATCTGTTACATGCTTCCCTTTATGTATATGCATAGGGTTTTTCCTCGGTACATGTATATATGTAGTTTCTCTTTAACTCATGTTAACACCCCAATCATTTAGGTTTCCCATTAATCACTGTAGCGACAATATTTGATCTGTGTAATGACAGTAGTCGTTTCCTACTAGTCCCCCAAGATCAGGATCCGCTGTGACCACCTTTTCTAAACCCTTTCAGCACTTCTAGTCCTGTAGTTATCGCTGATATCATCCCCATTTGTACCATGACGGGAGCGTCTTTCACTCTGCGCATGCTAATCAAGTGTCTGTCCTCTGCGCATGCCCATAAGGCGGGCAACGAGGATACACTACCGCGCATGCGCGGCCGGCCACCACCACTCAGGCGCGCATGCGTGATCAAGCTGGAACACATCCGGGATGCGCGCAGATGCGACAAAGAGCGCACTAGCATTATACTTACATGGGCAGGTTCCGTTTTCAATCAGCGGCCAATTGAGTCTTTTCAGACTATAAATAACCCTCCCTGTAACTCTGAATTCACTCGTCGGAGCCGCGTGAAGAGGGAGGAAGTCAGGAAGCCCTGATAGTAACCGTGAGTGTGAATGAATGCATGGATGTGGTGTGTACTATTTTCAACAAAAACGAGGGTTCACATCATTTTGATCCTTTTCCTTCAATACCTCGTAGGTTGCCTCACCTGGTAGAACGGACCCCTCCTACACGCTGTGGCTCATGAGGCCATGTAAACCTCATTCCATAAGTAAGCAATACATCTAGATGAGGACCTTTTTCCCTCAGTGGTCCCTCCAGATATTATGCCTGATTGTGTGTCTTGTTTATAGTGTTATTCGTTTTTTCGTTTTTTCCTTTTTCAGGGTTCCTGGATCTTCACTTTTGTTCCTTGTTACCCCTTGTGTATTTCACACAGCAAAAAGTAAAAATACATGTAATTTCTTGTTTTTGATTTGACTTTTCTGTTTTCAGGTGTCTTGAATCGCCAATTGGGCGCAACGGACCTTATTTTAAACATAGATAGGTACATTTTCACCATATCTTTTTTGTAGAGCACACTTTTATATCTACACACATGTGAGTAAGGTGGGGATAAGTAGTGCATATCCTCGTCCTGAAGAAGGAGTTCTTCAAACTCCGAAACATGTCGACGCACTGACATGGTTGGGTTTCCCTAATTAGTAGACCACAACCATCACAGCACTCTTTTTAATAATACCAGCCGGAGTCTTAATACATTTTTCAGTACTCACGTGCCAGGTATTTTTTAATTTTTCACCTTCACCTCACCACTCACATTGTTTTACCCACACACACCAAACACATAGTTCACCTAAAAGTGCTCCTGCGTAGTCGTGAAGTCGTAGCACGCCGCATTCCGTAGAGGTTTTGCGAAGACCCCGATGATGAAGCATGACACCAAGGGGCCTGTTGGTGTGTGAGGGGTATTCTAACAACCCAGGTTGCTCCCCACCATTGTGGTAGCAACCACTTTCCACCCTGTGGATTCCTTCTGTTTATGACAATTACTAGGGGAGACAGAATCCACATCTTCCTCTCCCTCTCCCTCTTTTGTTAAGAATTATTGCTTGCAATGTTCAACACTCCGTCATTCATCCCCTTTGGTTTTGCTTTGTTCTCCCTAGGTTGGCAGGGTATGCCCAGACGTGGGTCCCTAGCTCACTTTGTCACTGGATTCAAGGTAGCCTGTCTGATGACGGCTGATTAGCCAGAAACTGGTCCCAGGATGCTTGTTTCCGGTCCAGGCAAGACATGGCTTGGCAGTTCGGGCTGGACTGTTCCCATGAGGCACAGGGTCAGACTGATTTGCATATGGCCATGTCGGAACTGGGGTGGCGGAGTGAGCTAAAGAATGATGATGAATTAAACCCAGATCAGTTGACTGGGGGTGAGTGCTTGCAATGTTCAACACTCCGTCAACCATCCCCTTTAGTTTTGCTTTGTTCTCCCTAGGTTGGCAGGGTATGCCCTGACGTGAGTCCCTTGTTCACTTTGCCGCTGGATTCAAGCTAACCTGGCTGATGATGGCTGATTAGCCAGAAACCGGTCCCAGGAAGCTTGTTTCCGGTCCTGGGAAGACATGGCTTGGCAGTTCGGGCTGGACTGTTCCCATGAGGCACAGGGTCTAACTGATTTGCACATGGCCATGTCTGAACTGGGGTGGTGGAGTGAGCTAAATAATTATGATGGATTAAACCCAGATCAGTTGACTGGGGGTGAGTGCTTGCAATGTTCAACACTCAGTCCATCATCCCCTTTGGTTTTGCTTTGTTTGCCCTAAGTTGGCAGGGTGTGACCATACGTGGGTCCTTTGCTCACTTTGCAACTGGATTCAAGCTTGCCTGGCTGATGACGGCTGATTAGCCAGAAACCAGTCCCAGGATGCTTGTTTCCGGTCCAGGGAAGACATGGCTTGGCAGTTCGGGCTGGACTGTTCCCATGAGGCTCAGGGTCAAACTGATTTGCACATGGCCATGTCTGAAATGGGGTATCGGAGTGAGCGAAATAATTATGATGAATTAATCCCAGATCAGTTGACTGGGGTGAGTGCTTTCAATGTTAAACACTCCATCAATCATCCCCTTTGGTTTTGCTTTGTTTGCCTTAAGTTGGCAGAATATGACCAGACGTGGGTCCATTGCTCACTTTGCAACTGGATTCAAGCTAGCCTGGCTGATGACGGCTGATTAGCCAGAAACCAGTCCCAGGATGCTTGTTTCTGGTCCAGGCAAGATATGGCTTGGCAGTTCGGGCTGGACTGTTCCCATGAGGCACAGGATCAAACTAATTTGCATATGGCCATGTCTGAACTGGGGTGGCGGAGTGAGCTAAAGAATGATGATTAATTAAAACCAGATCAGTTGACTGGGGGTGAGTGCTTGCAATGTTCAACACTCCGTCATTCATCCCCTTTGGTTTTGCTTTGTTCTCCCTAGGTTGGCAGGGTATGCCCAGACGTGGGTCCCTAGCTCACTTTTTCACTGGATTCAAGCTAGCCTGTCTGATGACGGCTGATTAGCCAGAAACCGGTCCCAGGATGCTTGTGTCCGGTCCAGGCAAGACATGGCTTGGCAGTGCGGGCTGGACTGTTCCCATGAGGCACAGGATCAAACTGATTTGCATATGGCCATGTCTGAATTGGGGTGGCGGAGTGAGCTAAAGAATGATGATGAATAAAACCCAGATCAGTTCACTGGGGGTGAGTGCTTGCAATGTTCAACACTAAGTCCATCATCCCCTTTGGTTTTGCTTTGTTTGCCCTAAGTTGGCAGGTTGTGACCATACGTGGGTACTTTGCTCACTTTGCAACTGGATTCAACCTTGCCTGGCTGATGACGGCTGATTAGCCAGAAACCAGTCCCAGGATGCTTGTTTCCGGTCCAGGGAAGACATGGCTTGGCAGTTCGGGCTGGACTGTTCCCCTGAGGCGCAGGGTCAGACTGATTTGCACATGGCCATGTCTGAACTGGGGTATCGGAGTGAGCTAAATAATTATGATGGATTAAACCCAGATCAGTTGACTGGGGGTGAGTGCTTGCAATGTTAAACACTCCATCAATCATCCGCTTTGGTTTTGCTTTGTTTGCCTTAAGTTGGCAGAATATGACCAGACGTGGGTCCATTGCTCACTTTGCAACTGGATTCAAGCTAGCCTGGCTGATGACGGCTGATTAGCCAGAAACCGGTCCCAGGATGCTTGTTTCTGGTCCAGGCAAGATATGGCTTGGCAGTTCGGGCTGGACTGTTCCCAAGAGGCACAGGATCAAACTGATCTGCATATGGCCATGTCTGAACTGGGGTGGCGGAGTGAGCTAAAGAATGATGATGAATTAAACCCAGATCAGTTCACTGGGGGTGAGTGCTTGCAATGTTCAACACTCCGTCATTCATCCCCTTTGGTTTTGCTTTGTTTGCCCTAAGTTGGCAGGGTATGACTAGACGTGGGTCCTTTGCTCACTTTGCAACTGGATTCAAGCTTGCCTGGCTGATGACGGCTGATTAGCCAGAAAACAGTCCCAGGATGCTTGTTTCCGGTCCAGGGAAAACATGGCTTGGCAGTTCGGGCTGGACTGTTCCCATGAGGCTCAGGGTCAGACTGATTTGCACATGGCCATGTCTGAATTCGGGTGGCGGAGTGAGCTAAAGAATGATGATGGGTTAAACCCACATCATTTGACTGGGGGTCAGTGGTTGCAATGTCCAACACTCCGTCCATCATCCCCTTTGGTTTTGCTTTGTTTGCCCTAAGTTGGCAGGGAATGCCCAGACGTGGGTCCCTTGCTCACTTTGCCACTGGATTCAAGCTAGCATGGCTGATGACGGCTGATTAGCCAGAAACCGGTCCCAGGATGCTTGTTTTCGGTCCAGGAAAGACATGGGTTGACAGTTCAGGCTGGACTGTTCGCATAAGGCACAGGGTCAGACTGATTTGCACATGGCCATGTCTGAACTGGGGTGGTAGAGTGAGCTAAAGAATGATGATGGATTAAACCCAGATCAGTTGACTGGGGGTGAGTGCTTGCAATGTTCAACACTCCGTCCAACATCCCCTTTGGTTTTGCTTTGTTCACCCTAAGTTGGCAGGGAATGCCCAGACGTGGGTCCCTTGATCACTTTGCCACTGGATTCAAGCTAGCCTGGCTGATGACGGCTGATTAGCCAGAAACCAGTCCCAGGATGCTTGTTTACGGTCCAGGCAAGACATGGCTTGGCAGTTCGGGCTGGACTGTTCCCATGAGGCTCAGGGTCAGACTGATTTGCACATGGCCATGTCTGAACTGGGGTATCGGAGTGAGCTAAATCATTATGATGGATTAAACCCAGATCAGTTGACTGGGGGTGAGTGCTTGCAATGTTAAACACTCCATCAATCATCCCCTTTGGTTTTGCTTTGTTTGCCTTAAGTTGGCAGAATATGACCAGACGTGGGTCCATTGCTCACTTTGCAACTGGATTCAAGCTAGCCAGGCTGATGACGGCTGATTAGCCAGAAACCGGTCCCAGGATGCTTGTTTCTGGTCCAGGCAAGATATGGCCTGGCAGTTCGAGCTGGACTGTTCCCATGAGGCACAGGCTCAAACTGATTTGCATATGGCCATGTCTGAACTGGGGTGGCGGAGTGAGCTAAAGAAAGATGATGAATTAAACCCAGATCAGTTGACTGGGGGTGAGTGCTTGCAATTTTCAACACTCCGTCATTCATCCCCTTTGGTTTTGCTTTGTTCTCCCTAGGTTGGCAGGGTATGCCCAGACGTGGGTCCCTAGCTCACTTTGTCACTGGATTCAAGCTAGCCTGTCTGATGACGGCTGATTAGCCAGAAACTGGTCCCAGGATGCTTGTTTCCGGTCCAGGCATGATATGGCTTGGCAGTTTGGGCTGGACTGTTCCCATGAGGCACAGGGTCAGACTGATTTGCATATGGCCATGTCTGAACTGGGGTGGCGGAGTGAGCTAAAGAATGATGATTAATTAAACCCAGATCAGTTGACTGGGGGTGAGTGCTTGCACTGTTCAACACTCCGTCAACCATCCCCTTTGGTTTTGCTTTGTTCTCCCTAGGTTGGCAGGGTATGCCCAGACGTGGGTCCCTTGTTCACTTTGCCACTGGATTCAAGCTAACCTGGCTGATGATGGCTGATTAGCCAGAAACCGGTCCCAGGAAGCTTGTTTACGGTCCTGGGAAGACATGGCTTGGCAGTTCGGGTTGGACTGTTCCCATGAGGCACAGGGTCTAACTGATTTGCACATGGCCATGTCTGAACTGGGCTGGTGGAGTTAGCTAAATAATTATGATGGATTAAACCCAGATCAGTTGACTAGGGGTGAGTGGTTGCAATGTTCAACACTCCGTCCATCATCCCCTTTTGATTTGCTTTGTTTGCCCTAAGTTGGCAGGGTATGACCAGACGTGGGCCCTTTGCTCACTTTACAACTGGATTCAAGCTTGCCTGGCTGATGACGGCTGATTAGCCAGAAACCAGTCCCAGGAAGCTTGTTTCCGGTCCAGGGAAAACATAGCTTGGCAGTTCGGGCTGGACTGTTCCCATGAGGCTCAGGGTCAGACTGATTTGCACATGGCCATGTCTGAACTGGGGTGGTGGAGTGAGCTAAAGAATGATGATGGGTTAAACCCACATCATTTGACTGGGGGTCAGTGGTTGCAATGTCCAACACTCCGTCCATCATCCCCTTTGGTTTTGCTTTGTTTGCCCTAAGTTGGCAGGGAATGCCCAGACGTGGGTCCCTTGCTCACTTTGCCACTGGATTCAAGCTAGCATGGCTGATGACGGCTGATTAGCCAGAAACCGGTCCCAGGATGCTTGTTTTCGGTCCAGGAAAGACATGGGTTGACAGTTCAGGCTGGACTGTTCGCATAAGGCACAGGGTCAGACTGATTTGCACATGGCCATGTCTGAACTGGGGTGGTAGAGTGAGCTAAAGAATGATGATGGATTAAACCCAGATCAGTTGACTGGGGGTGAGTGCTTGCAATGTTCAACACTCCGTCCAACATCCCCTTTGGTTTTGCTTTGTTCACCCTAAGTTGGCAGGGAATGCCCAGACGTGGGTCCCTTGATCACTTTGCCACTGGATTCAAGCTAGCCTGGCTGATGACGGCTGATTAGCCAGAAACCAGTCCCAGGATGCTTGTTTACGGTCCAGGCAAGACATGGCTTGGCAGTTCGGGCTGGACTGTTCCCATGAGGCTCAGGGTCAGACTGATTTGCACATGGCCATGTCTGAACTGGGGTATCGGAGTGAGCTAAATCATTATGATGGATTAAACCCAGATCAGTTGACTGGGGGTGAGTGCTTGCAATGTTAAACACTCCATCAATCATCCCCTTTGGTTTTGCTTTGTTTGCCTTAAGTTGGCAGAATATGACCAGACGTGGGTCCATTGCTCACTTTGCAACTGGATTCAAGCTAGCCAGGCTGATGACGGCTGATTAGCCAGAAACCGGTCCCAGGATGCTTGTTTCTGGTCCAGGCAAGATATGGCCTGGCAGTTCGAGCTGGACTGTTCCCATGAGGCACAGGCTCAAACTGATTTGCATATGGCCATGTCTGAACTGGGGTGGCGGAGTGAGCTAAAGAAAGATGATGAATTAAACCCAGATCAGTTGACTGGGGGTGAGTGCTTGCAATTTTCAACACTCCGTCATTCATCCCCTTTGGTTTTGCTTTGTTCTCCCTAGGTTGGCAGGGTATGCCCAGACGTGGGTCCCTAGCTCACTTTGTCACTGGATTCAAGCTAGCCTGTCTGATGACGGCTGATTAGCCAGAAACTGGTCCCAGGATGCTTGTTTCCGGTCCAGGCATGATATGGCTTGGCAGTTTGGGCTGGACTGTTCCCATGAGGCACAGGGTCAGACTGATTTGCATATGGCCATGTCTGAACTGGGGTGGCGGAGTGAGCTAAAGAATGATGATTAATTAAACCCAGATCAGTTGACTGGGGGTGAGTGCTTGCACTGTTCAACACTCCGTCAACCATCCCCTTTGGTTTTGCTTTGTTCTCCCTAGGTTGGCAGGGTATGCCCAGACGTGGGTCCCTTGTTCACTTTGCCACTGGATTCAAGCTAACCTGGCTGATGATGGCTGATTAGCCAGAAACCGGTCCCAGGAAGCTTGTTTACGGTCCTGGGAAGACATGGCTTGGCAGTTCGGGTTGGACTGTTCCCATGAGGCACAGGGTCTAACTGATTTGCACATGGCCATGTCTGAACTGGGCTGGTGGAGTTAGCTAAATAATTATGATGGATTAAACCCAGATCAGTTGACTAGGGGTGAGTGGTTGCAATGTTCAACACTCCGTCCATCATCCCCTTTTGATTTGCTTTGTTTGCCCTAAGTTGGCAGGGTATGACCAGACGTGGGCCCTTTGCTCACTTTACAACTGGATTCAAGCTTGCCTGGCTGATGACGGCTGATTAGCCAGAAACCAGTCCCAGGAAGCTTGTTTCCGGTCCAGGGAAAACATAGCTTGGCAGTTCGGGCTGGACTGTTCCCATGAGGCTCAGGGTCAGACTGATTTGCACATGGCCATGTCTGAACTGGGGTGGTGGAGTGAGCTAAAGAATGATGATGGGTTAAACCCACATCATTTGACTGGGGGTCAGTGGTTGCAATGTCCAACACTCAGTCCATCATCCCCTTTGGTTTTGCTTTGTTTGCCCTAAGTTGGCAGGGAATGCCCAGACGTGGTTCCTTGCTCACTTTGCCACTGGATTCAAGCTAGCCTGGCTGATGACGGCTGATTAGCCAGAAACCGGTCCCAGGATGCTTGTTTTCAGTCCAGGAAAGACATGGGTTGACAGTGCAGGCTGGACTGTTCGCATAAGGCACAGGGTCAGACTGATTTGCACATGGCCATGTCTGAACTGGGGTGGTGGAGTGAGCTAAAGAATGATGATGGATTAAACCCAGATCAGTTGACTGGGGTGAGTGCTTGCAATGTTCAACACTCCGTCCATCATCCCCTTTGGTTTTGCTTTGTTCACCCTAAATTGGCAGGGTATGCCCAGACTTGGGTCCCTTGCTCACTTTGCCACTGGATTCAAGCTAGCCTGGCTGATGACGGCTGATTAGCCAGAAATTGGTCCCAGGATGCTTGTTTCCGGTCCAGGCAAGACATGGCTTGGCAGTTCGGGCTGGACTGTTCCCATGAGGCACATGGTCAGACTGATTTGCATATGGCCATGTCTGAACTGGGGTGGCGGAGTGAGCTAAAGAAAGATGATGAATTAAACCCAGATCAGTTGACTGGGGGTGATTGCTTGCAATGTTCAACACTCCGTCATTCATCCCCTTTGGTTTTGCTTTGTTCTCCCTAGGTTGGCAGGGTATGCCCAGACGTGGGTCCCTAGCTCACTTTGTCACTGGATTCAAGCTAGCCTGTCTGATGACGGCTGATTAGCCAGAAACTGGTCCCAGGATGCTTGTTTCCGGTCCAGGCATGATATGGCTTGGCAGTTTGGGCTGGACTGTTCCCATGAGGCACAGGGTCAGACTGATTTGCATATGGCCATGTCTGAACTGGGGTGGCGGAGTGAGCTAACGAATGATGATTAATTAAACCCAGATCAGTTGACTGGGGGTGAGTGCTTGCACTGTTCAACACTCCGTCAACCATCCCCTTTGGTTTTGCTTTGTTCTCCCTAGGTTGGCAGGGTATGCCCAGACGTGGGTCCCTTGTTCACTTTGCCACTGGATTCAAGCTAACCTGGCTGATGATGGCTGATTAGCTAGAAACCGGTCCCAGGAAGCTTGTTTCCGGTCCTGGGAAGACATGGCTTGGCAGTTCGGGTTGGACTGTTCCCATGAGGCACAGGGTCTAACTGATTTGCACATGGCCATGTCTGAACTGGGCTGGTGGAGTTAGCTTAATAATTATGATGGATTAAACCCAGATCAGTTGACTAGGGGTGAGTGCTTGCAATGTTCAACACTCCGTCCATCATCCCCTTTTGATTTGCTTTGTTTGCCCTAAGTTGGCAGGGTATGACCAGACGTGGGCCCTTTGCTCACTTTGCAACTGGATTCAAGCTTGCCTGGCTGATGACGGCTGATTAGCCAGAAACCAGTCCCAGGATGCTTGTTTCCGGTCCAGGGAAAACATAGCTTGGCAGTTCGGGCTGGACTGTTCCCATGAGGCTCAGGGTCAGACTGATTTGCACATGGCCATGTCTGAACTGGGGTGGTGGAGTGAGCTAAAGAATGATGATGGGTTAAACCCACATCATTTGACTGGGGGTCAGTGGTTGCAATGTCCAACACTCAGTCCATCATCCCCTTTGGTTTTGCTTTGTTTGCCCTAAGTTGGCAGGGAATGCCCAGACGTGGTTCCTTGCTCACTTTGCCACTGGATTCAAGCTAGCCTGGCTGATGACGGCTGATTAGCCAGAAACCGGTCCCAGGATGCTTGTTTTCAGTCCAGGAAAGACATGGGTTGACAGTGCAGGCTGGACTGTTCGCATAAGGCACAGGGTCAGACTGATTTGCACATGGCCATGTCTAAACTGGGGTGGTGCAGTGAGCTAAAGAATGATGATGAATTAAACCCAGATCAGTTGACTGGGGTGAGTGCTTGCAATGTTCAACACTCCGTCCATCATCCCCTTTGGTTTTGCTTTGTTCACCCTAAATTGGCAGGGTATGCCCAGACTTGGGTCCCTTGCTCACTTTGCCACTGGATTCAAGCTAGCCTGGCTGATGACGGCTGATTAGCCAGAAATCGGTCCCAGGATGCTTGTTTCCGGTCCAGGCAAGACATGGCTTGGCAGTTCGGGCTGGACTGTTCCCATGAGGCACATGGTCAGACTGATTTGCATATGGCCATGTCTGAACTGGGGTGGCGGAGGGAGCTAAAGAATGATGATGAATTAAACCCACATCAGTTGACTGGGGGTGAGTGCTTGCAATGTTCAACACTCCGTCAACCATCCCCTTTGGTTTTGCTTTGTTCTCCCTAGGTTGGCAGGGTATGCCCAGACGTGGGTCCCTTGTTCACTTTGCCACTGGGTTCAAGCTAACCTGGCTGATGATGGCTGATTAGCCAGAAACCGGTCCCAGGAAGCTTGTTTCCGTTCCTGGGAAGACATGGCTTGGCAGTTCGGGCTGGACTGTTCGCATGAGGCACAGGGTCTAACTGATTTGCACATGGCCATGTCTGAACTGGGGTGGTGGAGTGAGCTAAATAATTATGATGGATTAAACCCAGATCAGTTGACTGGGGGTGAGTGCTTGCAATGTTCAACACTCAGTCCATCATCCCCTTTGGTTTTGCTTTGTTTGCCCAAAGTTGGCAGGGTGTGACCATACGTGGGTCCTTTGCTCACTTTGCAACTGGATTCAAGCTTACCTGGCTGATGACGGCTGATTAGCCAGAAACCAGTCCCAGGATGCTTGTTTCCGGTCCAGGGAAGACATGGCTTGGCAGTTCGGGCTGGACTGTTCCCATGAGGCTCAGGGTCAGACTGATTTGCACATGGCCATGTCTGAACTGGGGTGGCGGAGAGAGCTAAAGAATGATGATGAATTAAACCCAGATCAGTTGACTGGGGGTGAGTGCTTGCAATGTTCAACACTCCGTCAACCATCCCCTTTGGTTTTGCTTTGTTCTCTCTAGGTTGGCAGGGAATGCCAGACGTGGGTCCCTAGCTCACTTTGTCACTGGATTCAAGCTAGCCAGTCTGATGACGGCTGATTAGCCAGAAACTGGTCCCAGGATGCTTGTTTCCGGTCCAGGCAAGATATGGCTTGGCAGTTCGGGCTGGACTGTTCCCTTGAGGCACAGGGTCAGACTGATTTGCATATGGCCATGTCTGAACTGGGGTGGCGGAATGAGCTAAAGAATGATGATGAATTAAACCCAGATCAGTTGACTGGGCGTGAGTGCTTGCAATGTTCAACACTCCGTCAACCATCCCCTTTGGTTTTGCTTTGTTCTCCCTAGGTTGGCAGGGTATGCCCAGACGTGGGTCCCTTGTTCACTTTGCCACTGGATTCAAGCTAACCTGGCTGATGATGGCTGATTAGCCAGAAACCGGTCCCAGGAAGATTGTTTCTGGTCCTGGGAAGACATGGCTTGGCAGTTCGGGTTGGACTGTTCCCATGAGGCACAGGGTCTAACTGATTTGCACATGGCCATGTCTGAACTGGGGTGGTGGAGTGAGCTAAATAATTATGATGGATTAAACCCAGATCAGTTGACTAGGGGTGAGTGCTTGCAATGTTCAACACTCCGTCCATCATCCCCTTTGGTTTTGCTTTGTTTGCCCTAAGTTGGCAGGGTATGACCAGACGTGGGTCCTTTGCTCACTTTGCAACTGGATTCAAGCTTGCCTGGCTGATGACGGCTGATTAGCCAGAAACCAGTCCCAGGATGCTTGTTTCCGGTCCAGGGAAAACATAGCTTGGCAGTTCGGGCTGGACTGTTCCCATGAGGCACAGGATCAGACTGATTTGCATATGGCCATGTCAGAACTGGGGTGGTGGAGTGAGCTAAAGAATGATGATGGATTAATTCCAGATCAGTTGACTGGGGGTGAGTGCTTGCAATGTTAAACACTCCATCAATCATCCCCTTTCGTTTTGCTTTGTTCTCCCTAGGTTGGCAGGGAATGCCCAGACGTGGGTCCCTAGCTCATTTTGTCACTGGATTCAAGCTAGCCTGTCTGAAGACGGCTGATTAGCCAGAAACCGGTCCCAGGATGCTTGTTTCCGGTCCAGGCAAGACATGGCTTGGCAGTTTGGGCTGGACTGTTCCCATGAGGCACAGGATCAGACTGATTTGCATATGGCCATGTCAGAACTGGGGTGGCGGAGAGAGCTAAATAATTATGATGGATTAATTCCAGATCAGTTGACTGGGGGTGAGTGCTTGCAATGTTAAACACTCCATCAATCATCCCCTTTCGTTTTGCTTTGTTCTCCCTAGGTTGGCAGGGAATGCCCAGACGTGGGTCCCTAGCTCATTTTGTCACTGGATTCAAGCTAGCCTGTCTGAAGACGGCTGATTAGCCAGAAACCGGTCCCAGGATGCTTGTTTCCGGTCCAGGCAAGACATGGCTTGGCAGTTCGGGCTGGACTGTTCCCATGAGGCACAGGATCAGACTGATTTGCACATGGCCATGTCTGAACTGAGGTGGCGGAGAGAGCTAAAGAATGATGATGAATTAAACCCAGATCAGTTGACTAGGGGTGAGTGCTTGCAATGTTCAACACTCCGTCCATCATCCCCTTTTGATTTGCTTTGTTTGCCCTAAGTTGGCAGGGTATGACCAGACGTGGGCCCTTTGCTCACTTTGCAACTGGATTCAAGCTTGCCTGGCTGATGACGGCTGATTAGCCAGAAACCAGTCCCAGGATGCTTGTTTCCGGTCCAGGGAAAACATAGCTTGGCAGTTCGGGCTGGACTGTTCCCATGAGGCTCAGGGTCAGACTGATTTGCACATGGCCATGTCTGAACTGGGGTGGTGGAGTGAGCTAAAGAATGATGATGGGTTAAACCCACATCATTTGACTGGGGGTCAGTGGTTGCAATGTCCAACACTCAGTCCATCATCCCCTTTGGTTTTGCTTTGTTTGCCCTAAGTTGGCAGGGAATGCCCAGACGTGGTTCCTTGCTCACTTTGCCACTGGATTCAAGCTAGCCTGGCTGATGACGGCTGATTAGCCAGAAACCGGTCCCAGGATGCTTGTTTTCAGTCCAGGAAAGACATGGGTTGACAGTGCAGGCTGGACTGTTCGCATAAGGCACAGGGTCAGACTGATTTGCACATGGCCATGTCTGAACTTTGGTGGTGCAGTGAGCTAAAGAATGATGATGGATTAAACCCAGATCAGTTGACTGGGGTGAGTGCTTGCAATGTTCAACACTCCGTCCATCATCCCCTTTGGTTTTGCTTTGTTCACCCTAAATTGGCAGGGTATGCCCAGACTTGGGTCCCTTGCTCACTTTGCCACTGGATTCAAGCTAGCCTGGCTGATGACGGCTGATTAGCCAGAAATCGTTCCCAGGATGCTTGTTTCCGGTCCAGGCAAGACATGGCTTGGCAGTTCGGGCTGGACTGTTCCCATGAGGCACATGGTCAGACTGATTTGCATATGGCCATGTCTGAACTGGGGTGGCGGAGGGAGCTAAAGAATGATGATGATGAATTAAACCCACATCAGTTGACTGGGGGTGAGTGCTTGCAATGTTCAACACTCCGTCAACCATCCCCTTTGGTTTTGCTTTGTTCTCCCTAGGTTGGCAGGGTATGCCCAGACGTGGGTCCCTTGTTCACTTTGCCACTGGGTTCAAGCTAACCTGGCTGATGATGGCTGATTAGCCAGAAACCGGTCCCAGGAAGCTTGTTTCCGTTCCTGGGAAGACATGGCTTGGCAGTTCGGGCTGGACTGTTCCCATGAGGCACAGGGTCTAACTGATTTGCACATGGCCATGTCTGAACTGGGGTGGTGGAGTGAGCTAAATAATTATGATGGATTAAACCCAGATCAGTTGACTGGGGGTGAGTGCTTGCAATGTTCAACACTCAGTCCATCATCCCCTTTGGTTTTGCTTTGTTTGCCCAAAGTTGGCAGGGTGTGACCATACGTGGGTCCTTTGCTCACTTTGCAACTGGATTCAAGCTTACCTGGCTGATGACGGCTGATTAGCCAGAAACCAGTCCCAGGATGCTTGTTTCCGGTCCAGGGAAGACATGGCTTGGCAGTTCGGGCTGGACTGTTCCCATGAGGCTCAGGGTCAGACTGATTTGCACATGGCCATGTCTGAACTGGGGTGGCGGAGAGAGCTAAAGAATGATGATGAATTAAACCCAGATCAGTTGACTGGGGGTGAGTGCTTGCAATGTTCAACACTCCGTCAACCATCCCCTTTGGTTTTGCTTTGTTCTCCCTAGGTTGGCAGGGAATGCCAGACGTGGGTCCCTAGCTCACTTTGTCACTGGATTCAAGCTAGCCAGTCTGATGACGGCTGATTAGCCAGAAATTGGTCCCAGGATGCTTGTTTCCGGTCCAGGCAAGATATGGCTTGGCGGTTCGGGCTGGACTGTTCCCTTGAGGCACAGGGTCAGACTGATTTGCATATGGCCATGTCTGAACTGGGGTGGCGGAATGAGCTAAAGAATGATGATGAATTAAACCCAGATCAGTTGACTGGGCGTGAGTGCTTGCAATGTTCAACACTCCGTCAACCATCCCCTTTGGTTTTGCTTTGTTCTCCCTAGGTTGGCAGGGTATGCCCAGACGTGGGTCTCTTGTTCACTTTGCCACTGGATTCAAGCTAACCTGGCTGATGATGGCTGATTAGCCAGAAACCGGTCCCAGGAAGATTGTTTCCGGTCCTGGGAAGACATGGCTTGGCAGTTCGGGTTGGACTGTTCCCATGAGGCACAGGGTCTAACTGATTTGCACATGGCCATGTCTGAACTGGGGTGGTGGAGTGAGCTAAATAATTATGATGGATTAAACCCAGATCAGTTGACTAGGGGTGAGTGCTTGCAATGTTCAACACTCTGTCCATCATCCCCTTTGGTTTTGCTTTGTTTGCCCTAAGTTGGCAGGGTATGACCAGACGTGGGTCCTTTGCTCACTTTGCAACTGGATTCAAGCTTGCCTGGCTGATGACGGCTGATTAGCCAGAAACCAGTCCCAGGATGCTTGTTTCCGGTCCAGGGAAAACATAGCTTGGCAGTTCGGGCTGGACTGTTCCCATGAGGCTCAGGGTCAGACTGATTTGCACATGGCCATGTCTGAACTGGGGTGGTGGAGTGAGCTAAAGAATGATGATGGGTTAAACCCACATCATTTGACTGGGGGTCAGTGGTTGCAATGTCCAACACTCAGTCCATCATCCCCTTTGGTTTTGCTTTGTTTGCCCTAAGTTGGCAGGGAATGCCCAGACGTGGTTCCTTGCTCACTTTGCCACTGGATTCAAGCTAGCCTGGCTGATGACGGCTGATTAGCCAGAAACCGGTCCCAGGATGCTTGTTTTCAGTCCAGGAAAGACATGGGTTGACAGTGCAGGCTGGACTGTTCGCATAAGGCACAGGGTCAGACTGATTTGCACATGGCCATGTCTGAACTGGGGTGGTGGAGTGAGCTAAAGAATGATGATGGATTAATTCCAGATCAGTTGACTGGGGGTGAGTGCTTGCAATGTTAAACACTCCATCAATCATCCCCTTTCGTTTTGCTTTGTTCTCCCTAGGTTGGCAGGGAATGCCCAGACGTGGGTCCCTAGCTCATTTTGTCACTGGATTCAAGCTAGCCTGTCTGAAGACGGCTGATTAGCCAGAAACCGGTCCCAGGATGCTTGTTTCCGGTCCAGGCAAGACATGGTTTGGCAGTTCGGGCTGGACTGTTCCCATGAGGCACAGGATCAGACTGATTTGCATATGGCCATGTCAGAACTGGGGTGGCGGAGAGAGCTAAATAATTATGATGGATTAATTCCAGATCAGTTGACTGGGGGTGAGTGCTTGCAATGTTAAACACTCCATCAATCATCCCCTTTCGTTTTGCTTTGTTCTCCCTAGGTTGGCAGGGAATGCCCAGACGTGGGTCCCTAGCTCATTTTGTCACTGGATTCAAGCTAGCCTGTCTGATGACGGCTGATTAGCCAGAAACCGGTCCCAGGATGCTTGTTTCCGGTCCAGGCAAGACATGGCTTGGCAGTTCGGGCTGGACTGTTCCCATGAGGCACAGGGTCTAACTGATTTGCACATGGCCATGTCTGAACTGGGGTGGTGGAGTGAGCTAAATAATTATGATGGATTAAACCCAGATCAGTTGACTAGGGGTGAGTGCTTGCAATGTTAAACACTCCATCAATCATCCCCTTTGGTTTTGCTTTGTTTGCCTTAAGTTGGCAGAATATGACCAGACGTGGGTCCATTGCTCACTTTGCAACTGGATTCAAGCTTGCCTGGCTGATGACGGCTGATTAGCCAGAAACCAGTCCCAGGATGCTTGTTTCCGGTCCAGGGAAGACATGGCTTGGCAGTTCGGGCTGGACTGTTCCCATGAGGCTCAGGGTCAGACTGATTTGCACATGGCCATGTCTGAACTGGGGTGGCGGAGAGAGCTAAAGAATGATGATGAATTAAACCCAGATCAGTTGACTGGGGGTGAGTGCTTGCAATGTTCAACACTCCGTCAACCATCCCCTTTGGTTTTGCTTTGTTCTCCCTAGGTTGGCTGGGTATGCCCAGACGTGGTTCCCTTGTTCACTTTGCCACTGGATTCAAGCTAACCTGGCTGATGATGGCTGATTAGCCAGAAACTGATCACCAGGAAGCTTGTTTCCGGTCCTGGGAAGACATGGCTTGGCAGTTCGGGCTGGACTGTTCCCATGAGGCACAGGGTGTAACTGATTTGCACATGGCCATGTCTGAACTGGGGTGGCGGAGTGAGCTAAATAATTATGATGGATTAAACCCAGATCAGTTGACTGGGGGTGAGTGCTTGCAATGTTCAACACTCCGTCCATCATCCCCTTTGGTTTTGCTTTGTTTGCCCTAAGTTGGCAGGGTGTGACCATACGTGGGTCCTTTGCTCACTTTGCAACTGGATTCAAGCTTGCCTGGCTGATGACGGCTGATTAGCCAGAAACCGGTCTCAGGATGCTTGTTTCTGGTCCAGCCAAGATATGGCTAGGCATTTCGGGCTGGACTGTTCCCATGAGGCACAGGATCAAACTGATTTGCATATGGCCATGTCTGAACTGGGGTGGCGGAGTGAGCTAAAGAATGATGATTAATTAAAACCAGATCAGTTGACTGGGGGTGAGTGCTTGCAATGTTCAACACTCCGTCATTCATCCCCTTTGGTTTTGCTTTGTTCTCCCTAGGTTGGCAGGGTATGCCCAGACGTGGGTCCCTAGCTCACTTTGTCACTGGATTCAAGCTAGCCTGTCTGATGACGGCTGATTAGCCAGAAACCGGTCCCAGGATGCTTGTTTCCGGTCCAGGCAAGACATGGCTTGGCAGTTCGGGGTGGACTGTTCCCATGAGGCACAGGGTCAGACTGATTTGCATATGGTCATGTCTGAACTGGGGTGGCGTAGTGAGCTAAAGAATGATGATGGGTTAAACCCACATCATTTGACTGGGGGTCAGTGGTTGCAATGTCCAACACTCCGCCCATCATCCCCTTTGGTTTTGCTTTGTTTGCCCTAAGTTGGCAGGGAATGCCCAGACGTGGGTCCCTTGCTCACTTTGCCACTGGATTCAAGCTAGCCTGGCTGATGACGGCTGATTAGCCAGAAACCGGTCCCAGGATGCTTGTTTTCGGTCCAGGAAAGACATGGGTTTACAGTTCAGGCTGGACTGTTCGCATAAGGCACAGGGTCAGACTGATTTGCACATGGCCATGTCTGAACTGGAGTGGTGGAGTGAGCTAAAGAATGATGATGGATTAAACCCATATCGGTTGACTGGGGGTGAGTGCTTGCAATGTTCAACACTCCGTCCATCATCCCCTTTGGTTTTGCTTTGTTCACCCTAAGTTGGCAGGGTATGCCCAGACTTGGGTCCCTTGCTCACTTTGCCACTGGATGCAAGCTAGCCGGGCTGATCATGGCTGATTAGCCAGAAACCGGTCCCAGGATGCTTGTTTCCGGTCCAGGCAAGACATGGCTTGGCAGTTCGGGCTGGACTGTTCCCATGAGGCATAGGGTCAGACTGATTTGCATATGGCCATGTCTGAACTGGGGTGGCGGAGTGAGCTAAAGAATGATGATGAATTAAACCCACATCAGTTGACTGGGGGTGAGTGCTTGCAATGTTCAACACTCCGTCAACCATCCCCTTTGGTTTTGCTTTGTTCTCCCTAGGTTGGCAGGGTATGCCCAGACGTGGGTCCCTTGTTCACTTTGCCACTGGATTCAAGCTAACCGGGCTGATGATGGCTGATTAGCCAGAAACCGGTCCCAGGAAGCTTGTTTCCGTTCCTAAGAAGACATGGCTTGGCAGTTCGGGCTGGACTGTTCCCATGAGGCACAGGGTCTAACTGATTTGCACATGGCCATGTCTGAATTCGGGTGGCGGAGTGAGCCAAAGAATGATGATGGGTTAAACCCACATCATTTGACTGGGGGTCAGTGGTTGCAATGTCCAACACTCAGTCCATCATCCCCTTTGGTTTTGCTTTGTTTGCCCTAAGTTGGCAGGGAATGCCCAGACGTGGGTCCCTTGCTCACTTTGCCACTGGATTCAAGCTAGCATGGCTGATGACGGCTGATTAGCCAGAAACCGGTCCCAGGATGCTTGTTTTCGGTCCAGGAAAGACATGGGTTGACAGTTCAGGCTGGACTGTTCGCATAAGGCACAGGGTCAGACTGATTTGCACATGGCCATGTCTGAACTGGGGTGGCGTAGTGAGCTAAAGAATGATGATGGGTTAAACCCACATCATTTGACTGGGGGTCAGTGGTTGCAATGTCCAACACTCCGCCCATCATCCCCTTTGGTTTTGCTTTGTTTGCCCTAAGTTGGCAGGGAATGCCCAGACGTGGGTCCCTTGCTCACTTTGCCACTGGATTCAAGCTAGCCTGGCTGATGACGGCTGATTAGCCAGAAACCGGTCCCAGGATGCTTGTTTTCGGTCCAGGAAAGACATGGGTTTACAGTTCAGGCTGGACTGTTCGCATAAGGCACAGGGTCAGACTGATTTGCACATGGCCATGTCTGAACTGGAGTGGTGGAGTGAGCTAAAGAATGATGATGGATTAAACCCATATCAGTTGACTGGGGGTGAGTGCTTGCAATGTTCAACACTCCGTCAACCATCCCCTTTGGTTTTGCTTTGTTCTCCCTAGGTTGGCTGGGTATGCCCAGACGTGGTTCCCTTGTTCACTTTGCCACTGGATTCAAGCTAACCTGGCTGATGATGGCTGATTAGCCAGAAACTGATCACCAGGAAGCTTGTTTCCGGTCCTGGGAAGACATGGCTTGGCAGTTCGGGCTGGACTGTTCCCATGAGGCACAGGGTGTAACTGATTTGCACATGGCCATGTCTGAACTGGGGTGGCGGAGTGAGCTAAATAATTATGATGGATTAAACCCAGATCAGTTGACTGGGGGTGAGTGCTTGCAATGTTCAACACTCCGTCCATCATCCCCTTTGGTTTTGCTTTGTTTGCCCTAAGTTGGCAGGGTGTGACCATACGTGGGTCCTTTGCTCACTTTGCAACTGGATTCAAGCTTGCCTGGCTGATGACGGCTGATTAGCCAGAAACCGGTCCCAGGATGCTTGTTTCTGGTCCAGCCAAGATATGGCTAGGCATTTCGGGCGGGACTGTTCCCATGAGGCACAGGATCAAACTGATTTGCATATGGCCATGTCTGAACTGGGGTGGCGGAGTGAGCTAAAGAATGATGATTAATTAAAACCAGATCAGTTGACTGGGGGTGAGTGCTTGCAATGTTCAACACTCTGTCATTCATCCCCTTTGGTTTTGCTTTGTTCTCCCTAGGTTGGCAGGGTATGCCCAGACGTGGGTCCCTAGCTCACTTTGTCACTGGATTCAAACTAGCCTGTCTGATGACGGCTGATTAGCCAGAAACCGGTCCCAGGATGCTTGTTTCCGGTCCAGGCAAGACATGGCTTGGCAGTTCGGGGTGGACTGTTCCCATGAGGCACAGGGTCAGACTGATTTGCATATGGTCATGTCTGAACTGGGGTGGCGTAGTGAGCTAAAGAATGATGATGGGTTAAACCCACATCATTTGACTGGGGGTCAGTGGTTGCAATGTCCAACACTCCGCCCATCATCCCCTTTGCTTTTGCTTTGTTTGCCCTAAGTTGGCAGGGAATGCCCAGACGTGGGTCCCTTGCTCACTTTGCCACTGGATTCAAGCTAGCCTGGCTGATGACGGCTGATTAGCCAGAAACCGGTCCCAGGATGCTTGTTTTCGGTCCAGGAAAGACATGGGTTTACAATTCAGGCTGGACTGTTCGCATAAGGCACAGGGTCAGACTAGTTTGCACATGGCCATGTCTGAACTGGAGTGGTGGAGTGAGCTAAAGAATGATGATGGATTAAACCCATATCAGTTGACTGGGGGTGAGTGCTTGCAATGTTCAACACTCCGTCCATCATCCCCTTTGGTTTTGCTTTGTTCACCCTAAGTTGGCAGGGTATGCCCAGACTTGAGTCCCTTGCTCACTTTGCCACTGGATGCAAGCTAGCCGGGCTGATCATGGCTGATTAGCCAGGAACCGGTCCCAGGATGCTTGTATCCGGTCCAGGCAAGACATGGCTTGGCAGTTCGGGCTGGACTGTTCCCATGAGGCATAGGGTCAGACTGATTTGCATATGGCCATGTCTGAACTGGGGTGGCGGAGTGAGCTAAAGAATGATGATGAATTAAACCCACATCAGTTGACTGGGGGTGAGTGCTTGCAATGTTCAACACTCCGTCAACCATCCCCTTTGGTTTTGCTTTGTTCTCCCTAGGTTGGCAGTGTATGCCCAGACGTGGGTCCCTTGTTCACTTTGCCACTGGATTCAAGCTAACCGGGCTGATGATGGCTGATTAGCCAGAAACCGGTCCCAGGAAGCTTGTTTCCGTTCCTAAGAAGACATGGCTTGACAGTTCGGGCTGGACTGTTCCCATGAGGCACAGGGTCTAACTGATTTGCACATGGCCATGTCTGAATTCGGGTGGCGGAGTGAGCTAAAGAATGATGATGGGTTAAACCCACATCATTTGACTGGGGGTCAGTGGTTGCAATGTCCAACACTCCGTCCATCATCCCCTTTGGTTTTGCTTTGTTTGCCCTAAGTTGGCAGGGAATGCCCAGACGTGGGTCCCTTGCTCACTTTGCCACTGGATTCAAGCTAGCATGGCTGATGACGGCTGATTAGCCAGAAACCGGTCCCAGGATGCTTGTTTTCGGTCCAGGAAAGACATGGGTTGACAGTTCAGGCTGGACTGTTCGCATAAGGCACAGGGTCAGACTGATTTGCACATGGCCATGTCTGAACTGGGGTGGTAGAGTGAGCTAAAGAATGATGATGGATTAAACCCAGATCAGTTGACTGGGGGTGAGTGCTTGCAATGTTCAACACTCCGTCCAACATCCCCTTTGGTTTTGCTTTGTTCACCCTAAGTTGGCAGGGAATGCCCAGACGTGGGTCCCTTGATCACTTTGCCACTGGATTCAAGCTAGCCTGGCTGATGACGGCTGATTAGCCAGAAACCAGTCCCAGGATGCTTGTTTCCGGTCCAGGGAAGACATGGCTTGGCAGTTCGGGCTGGACTGTTCCCATGAGGCTCAGGGTCAGACTGATTTGCACATGGCCATGTCTGAACTGGGGTATCGGAGTGAGCTAAATCATTATGATGGATTAAACCCAGATCAGTTGACTGGGGGTGAGTGCTTGCAATGTTAAACACTCCATCAATCATCCCCTTTGGTTTTGCTTTGTTTGCGTTAAGTTGGCAGAATATGACCAGACGTGGGTCCATTGCTCACTTTGCAACTGGATTCAAGCTAGCCTGGCTGATGACGGCTGATTAGCCAGAAACCGGTCCCAGGATGCTTGTTTCTGGTCCAGGCAAGATATGGCCTGGCAGTTCGGGCTGGACTGTTCCCATGAGGCACAGGATCAAACTGATTTGCATATGGCCATGTCTGAACTGGGGTGGCGGAGTGAGCTAAAGAAAGATGATTAATTAAACCCAGATCAGTTGACTGGGGGTGAGTGCTTGCAATGTTCAACACTCCGTCATTCATCCCCTTTGGTTTTGCTTTGTTCTCCCTAGGTTGGCAGGGTATGCCCAGACGTGGGTCCCTAGCTCACTTTGTCACTGGATTCAAGCTAGCCTGTCTGATGACGGCTGATTAGCCAGAAACTGGTCCCAGGATGCTTGTTTCCGGTCCAGGCATGATATGGCTTGGCAGTTTGGGCTGGACTGTTCCCATGAGGCACAGGGTCAGACTGATTTGCATATGGCCATGTCTGAACTGGGGTGGCGGAGTGAGCTAAAGAATGATGATTAATTAAACCCAGATCAGTTGACTGGGGGTGAGTGCTTGCACTGTTCAACACTCCGTCAACCATCCCCTTTGGTTTTGCTTTGTTCTCCCTAGGTTGGCAGGGTATGCCCAGACGTGGGTCCCTTGTTCACTTTGCCACTGGATTTAAGCTAACCTGGCTGATGATGGCTGATTAGCCAGAAACCGGTCCCAGGAAGCTTGTTTCCGGTCCTGGGAAGACATGGCTTGGCAGTTCGGGTTGGACTGTTCCCATGAGGCACAGGGTCTAACTGATTTGCACATGGCCATGTCTGAACTGGGCTGGTGGAGTTAGCTAAATAATTATGATGGATTAAACCCAGATCAGTTGACTAGGGGTGAGTGGTTGCAATGTTCAACACTCCGTCCATCATCCCCTTTTGATTTGCTTTGTTTGCCCTAAGTTGGCAGGGTATGACCAGACGTGGGCCCTTTGCTCACTTTGCAACTGGATTCAAGCTTGCCTGGCTGATGACGGCTGATTAGCCAGAAACCAGTCCCAGGATGCTTGTTTCCGGTCCAGGGAAAACATAGCTTGGCAGTTCGGGCTGGACTGTTCCCATGAGGCTCAGGGTCAGAATGATTTGCACATGGCCATGTCTGAACTGGGGTGGTGGAGTGAGCTAAAGAATGATGATGGGTTAAACCCACATCATTTGACTGGGGGTCAGTGGTTGCAATGTCCAACACTCAGTCCATCATCCCCTTTGGTTTTGCTTTGTTTGCCCTAAGTTGGCAGGGAATGCCCAGACGTGGTTCCTTGCTCACTTTGCCACTGGATTCAAGCTAGCCTGGCTGATGACGGCTGATTAGCCAGAAACCGGTCCCAGGATGCTTGTTTTCAGTCCAGGAAAGACATGGGTTGACAGTGCAGGCTGGACTGTTCGCATAAGGCACAGGGTCAGACTGATTTGCACATGGCCATGTCTGAACTGGGGTGGTGGAGTGAGCTAAAGAATGATGATGGATTAAACCCAGATCAGTTGACTGGGGTGAGTGCTTGCAATGTTCAACACTCCGTCCATCATCCCCTTTGGTTTTGCTTTGTTCACCCTAAATTGGCAGGGTATGCCCAGACTTGGGTCCCTTGCTCACTTTGCCACTGGATTCAAGCTAGCCTGGCTGATGACGGCTGATTAGCCAGAAATCGGTCCCAGGATGCTTGTTTCCGGTCCAGGCAAGACATGGCTTGGCAGTTCGGGCTGGACTGTTCCCATGAGGCACATGGTCAGACTGACTTGCATATGGCCATGTCTTAACTGGGGTGGCGGAGGGAGCTAAAGAATGATGATGAATTAAACCCACATCAGTTGACTGGAGGTGAGTGCTTGCAATGTTCAACACTCCGTCAACCATCCCCTTTGGTTTTGCTTTGTTCTCCCTAGGTTGGCAGGGTATGCCCAGACGTGGGTCCCTTGTTCACTTTGCCACTGGGTTTAAGCTAACCTGGCTGATGATGGCTGATTAGCCAGAAACCGGTCCCAGGAAGCTTGTTTCCGTTCCTGGGAAGACATGGCTTGGCAGTTCGGGCTGGACTGTACCCATGAGGCACAGGGTCTAACTGATTTGCACATGGCCATGTCTGAACTGGGGTGGTGGAGTGAGCTAAATAATTATGATGGATTAAACCCAGATCAGTTGACTGGGGGTGAGTGCTTGCAATGTTCAACACTCAGTCCATCATCCCCTTTGGTTTTGCTTTGTTTGCCCAAAGTTGGCAGGGTGTGACCATACGTGGGTCCTTTGCTCACTTTGCAACTGGATTCAAGCTTGCCTGGCTGATGACGGCTGATTAGTCAGAAACCAGTCACAGGATGCTTGTTTCCGGTCCAGGGAAGACATGGCTTGGCAGTTCGGGCTGGACTGTTCCCATGAGGCTCAGGGTCAGACTGATTTGCACATGGCCATGTCTGAACTGGGGTGGCGGAGTGAGCTAAAGAATGATGATGAATTAAACCCAGATCAGTTGACTGGGGGTGAGTGCTTGCAATGTTCAACACTCCGTCAACCATCCCCTTTGGTTTTGCTTTGTTCTCCCTAGGTTGGCAGGGTATGCCCAGACGTGGGTCCCTAGCTCACTTTGTCACTGGATTCAAGCTAGCCAGTCTGATGGCGGCTGATTAGCCAGAAACTGGTCCCAGGATGCTTGTTTCCGGTCCAGGCAAGATATGGCTTGGCAGTTCGGGCTGGACTGTTCCCATGAGGCACAGGGTCAGACTGATTTGCATATGGCCATGTCTGAACTGGGGTGGCGGAGTGAGCTAAAGAATGATGATGAATTAAACCCAGATCCGTTGACTGGGCGTGAGTGCTTGCAATGTTCAACACTCCGTCAACCATCCCCTTTGGTTTTGCTTTGTTCTCCCTAGGTTGGCAGGGTATGCCCAGACGTGGGTCCCTTGTTCACTTTGCCACTGGATTCAAGCTAACCTGGCTGATGATGGCTGATTAGCCAGAAACCGGTCCCAGGAAGCTTGTTTCCGGTCCTGGGAAGACATGGCTTGGCAGTTTGGGTTGGACTGTTCCCATGAGGCACAGGGTCTAACTGATTTGCACATGGCCATGTCTGAACTGGGGTGGTGGAGTGAGCTAAATAATTATGATGGATTAAACCCAGATCAGTTGACTAGGGGTGAGTGCTTGCAATGTTCAACACTCTGTCCATCATCCCCTTTGGTTTTGCTTTGTTTGCCCTAAGTTGGCAGGGTATGACCAGACGTGGGTCCTTTGCTCACTTTGCAACTGGATTCAAGCTTGCCTGGCTGATGACGGCTGATTAGCCAGAAACCAGTCCCAGGATGCTTGTTTCCGGTCCAGGGAAAACATAGCTTGGCAGTTCGGGCTGGACTGTTCCCATGAGGCTAAGGGTCAGACTGATTTGCACATGGCCATGTCTGAACTGGGGTGATGGAGTGAGCTAAAGAATGATGATGGGTTAAACCCACATCATTTGACTTGGGGTCAGTGGTTGCAATGTCCAACACTCAGTCCATCATCCCCTTTGGTTTTGCTTTGTTTGCCCTAAGTTGGCAGGGAATGCCCAGACGTGGTTCCTTGCTCACTTTGCCACTGGATTCAAGCTAGCCTGGCTGATGACGGCTGATTAGCCAGAAACCGGTCCCAGGATGCTTGTTTTCAGTCCAGGAAAGACATGGGTTGACAGTGCAGGCTGGACTGTTCGCATAAGGCACAGGGTCAGACTGATTTGCACATGGCCATGTCTGAACTGGGGTGGTGGAGTGAGCTAAAGAATGATGATGGATTAAACCCAGATCAGTTGACTGGGGGTGAGTGCTTGCAATGTTCAACACTCCGTCCATCATCCCCTTTGGTTTTGCTTTGTTCACCCTAAATTGGCAGGGTATGCCCATACTTGGGTCCCTTGCTCACTTTGCCACTGGATTCAAGCTAGCCTGGCTGATGACGGCTGATTAGCCAGAAATCGGTCCCAGGATGCTTGTTTCCGGTCCAGGTAAGACATGGCTTGGCAGTTCGGGCTGGACTGTTCCCATGAGGCACAGGATCAGACTGATTTGCATATGGCCATGTCTGAACTGGGGTGGCGGAGAGAGCTAAATAATTATGATGGATTAATTCCAGATCAGTTGACTGGGGGTGAGTGCTTGCAATGTTAAACACTCCATCAATCATCCCCTTTCGTTTTGCTTTGTTCTCCCTAGGTTGGCAGGGAATGCCCAGACGTGGGTCCCTAGCTCATTTTGTCACTGGATTCAAGCTAGCCTGTCTGATGACGGCTGATTAGCCAGAAACCGGTCCCAGGATGCTTGTTTCCGGTCCAGGCAAGACATGGCTTGGCAGTTCGGGCTGGACTGTTCCCATGAGGCACAGGGTCTAACTGATTTGCACATGGCCATGTCTGAACTGGGGTGGTGGAGTGAGCTAAATAATTATGATGGATTAAACCCAGATCAGTTGACTAGGGGTGAGTGCTTGCAATGTTCAACACTCCGTCCATCATCCCCTTTGGTTTTGCTTTGTTTGCCCTAAGTTGGCAGAATATGACCAGACGTGGGTCCATTGTTCACTTTGCAACTGGATTCAAGCTTGCCTGGCTGATGACGACTGATTAGCCAGAAACCGTCCCAGGATGCTTGTTTCCGGTCCAGGGAAGATATGGCTTGGCAGTTCGGGCTGGACTGTTCCCATGAGGCTCAGGGTCAGACTGATTTGCACATGGCCATGTCTGAAATGGGGTATCGGAGTGAGCTAAATAATTATGATGGATTAAACCCAGATCAGTTGACTGGGGGTGAGTGCTTTCAATGTTAAACACTCCATCAATCATCCCCTTTGGTTTTGCTTTGTTTGCCTTAAGTTGGCAGAATATGACCAGACGTGGGTCCATTGCTCACTTTGGAACTGGATTCAAGCTAGCCTGGCTGGTGACGGCTGATTAGCCAGAAACCGGTCCCAGGATGCTTGTTTCTGGTCCAGGCAAGATATGGCTTGGCAGTTCGGGCTGGACTGTTCCCATGAGGCACAGGATCAAACTAATTTGCATATGGCCATGTCTGAACTGGGGTGGCAGAGTGAGCTAAAGAATGATGATGAATTAAACCCAGATCAGTTGACTGGGGGTGAGTGCTTGCAATGTTCAACACTCCGTCAACCATCCCCTTTGGTTTTGCTTTGTTCTCCCTAGGTTGGCAGGGTATGCCCAGACGTGGGTCCCTAGCTCACTTTGTCACTGGATTCAAGCTAGCCTGTCTGATGACGGCTGATTAGCCAGAAACCGGTACCAGGATGCTTTTTTCCGGTCCAGGCAAGACATGGCTTGGCAGTTCGGGCTGGACTGTTCCCATGAGTCACAGGGTCAGACTGATTTGCATATGGCCATACCTGAACTGGGGTGGCGGAGTGAGCTAAAGAATGATGATGGGTTAAACCCACATCATTTGACTGGGGGTCAGTGGTTGCAATGTCCAACACTCCGCCCATCATCCCCTTTGGTTTTGCTTTGTTTGCCCTAAGTTGGCAGGGAATGCCCAGACGTGGGTCCCTTGCTCACTTTGCCACTGGATTCAAGCTAGCCTGGCTGATGACGGCTGATTAGCCAGAAACCGGTCCCAGGATGCTTGTTTTCGGTCCAGGAAAGACATGGGTTTACAATTCAGGCTGGACTGTTCGCATAAGGCACAGGGTCAGACTAGTTTGCACATGGCCATGTCTGAACTGGAGTGGTGGAGTGAGCTAAAGAATGATGATGGATTAAACCCATATCAGTTGACTGGGGGTGAGTGCTTGCAATGTTCAACACTCCGTCCATCATCCCCTTTGGTTTTGCTTTGTTCACCCTAAGTTGGCAGGGTATGCCCAGACTTGGGTCCCTTGCTCACTTTGCCACTGGATGCAAGCTAGCCGGGCTGATCATGGCTGATTAGCCAGGAACCGGTCCCAGGATGCTTGTTTCCGGTCCAGGCAAGACATGGCTTGGCAGTTCGGGCTGGACTGTTCCCATGAGGCATAGGGTCAGACTGATTTGCATATGGCCATGTCTGAACTGGGGTGGCGGAGTGAGCTAAAGAATGATGATGAATTAAACCCACATCAGTTGACTGGGGGTGAGTGCTTGCAATGTTCAACACTCAGTCAACCATCCCCTTTGGTTTTGCTTTGTTCTCCCTAGGTTGGCAGTGTATGCCCAGACGTGGGTCCCTTGTTCACTTTGCCACTGGATTCAAGCTAACCGGGCTGATGATGGCTGATTAGCCAGAAACCGGTCCCAGGAAGCTTGTTTCCGTTCCTAAGAAGACATGGCTTGACAGTTCGGGCTGGACTGTTCCCATGAGGCACAGGGTCTAACTGATTTGCACATGGCCATGTCTGAATTCGGGTGGCGGAGTGAGCTAAAGAATGATGATGGGTTAAACCCACATCATTTGACTGGGGGTCAGTGGTTGCAATGTCCAACACTCCGTCCATCATCCCCTTTGGTTTTGCTTTGTTTGCCCTAAGTTGGCAGGGAATGCCCAGACGTGGGTCCCTTGCTCACTTTGCCACTGGATTCAAGCTAGCATGGCTGATGACGGCTGATTAGCCAGAAACCGGTCCCAGGATGCTTGTTTTCGGTCCAGGAAAGACATGGGTTGACAGTTCAGGCTGGACTGTTCGCATAAGGCACAGGGTCAGACTGATTTGCACATGGCCATGTCTGAACTGGGGTGGTAGAGTGAGCTAAAGAATGATGATGGATTAAACCCAGATCAGTTGACTGGGGGTGAGTGCTTGCAATGTTCAACACTCCGTCCAACATCCCCTTTGGTTTTGCTTTGTTCACCCTAAGTTGGCAGGGAATGCCCAGACGTGGGTCCCTTGATCACTTTGCCACTGGATTCAAGCTAGCCTGGCTGATGACGGCTGATTAGCCAGAAACCAGTCCCAGGATGCTTGTTTCCGGTCCAGGGAAGACATGGCTTGGCAGTTCGGGCTGGACTGTTCCCATGAGGCTCAGGGTCAGACTGATTTGCACATGGCCATGTCTGAACTGGGGTATCGGAGTGAGCTAAATCATTATGATGGATTAAACCCAGATCAGTTGACTGGGGGTGAGTGCTTGCAATGTTAAACACTCCATCAATCATCCCCTTTGGTTTTGCTTTGTTTGCGTTAAGTTGGCAGAATATGACCAGACGTGGGTCCATTGCTCACTTTGCAACTGGATTCAAGCTAGCCTGGCTGATGACGGCTGATTAGCCAGAAACCGGTCCCAGGATGCTTGTTTCTGGTCCAGGCAAGATATGGCCTGGCAGTTCGGGCTGGACTGTTCCCATGAGGCACAGGATCAAACTGATTTGCATATGGCCATGTCTGAACTGGGGTGGCGGAGTGAGCTAAAGAAAGATGATTAATTAAACCCAGATCAGTTGACTGGGGGTGAGTGCTTGCAATGTTCAACACTCCGTCATTCATCCCCTTTGGTTTTGCTTTGTTCTCCCTAGGTTGGCAGGGTATGCCCAGACGTGGGTCCCTAGCTCACTTTGTCACTGGATTCAAGCTAGCCTGTCTGATGACGGCTGATTAGCCAGAAACTGGTCCCAGGATGCTTGTTTCCGGTCCAGGCATGATATGGCTTGGCAGTTTGGGCTGGACTGTTCCCATGAGGCACAGGGTCAGACTGATTTGCATATGGCCATGTCTGAACTGGGGTGGCGGAGTGAGCTAAAGAATGATGATTAATTAAACCCAGATCAGTTGACTGGGGGTGAGTGCTTGCACTGTTCAACACTCCGTCAACCATCCCCTTTGGTTTTGCTTTGTTCTCCCTAGGTTGGCAGGGTATGCCCAGACGTGGGTCCCTTGTTCACTTTGCCACTGGATTTAAGCTAACCTGGCTGATGATGGCTGATTAGCCAGAAACCGGTCCCAGGAAGCTTGTTTCCGGTCCTGGGAAGACATGGCTTGGCAGTTCGGGTTGGACTGTTCCCATGAGGCACAGGGTCTAACTGATTTGCACATGGCCATGTCTGAACTGGGCTGGTGGAGTTAGCTAAATAATTATGATGGATTAAACCCAGATCAGTTGACTAGGGGTGAGTGCTTGCAATGTTCAACACTCCGTCCATCATCCCCTTTTGATTTGCTTTGTTTGCCCTAAGTTGGCAGGGTATGACCAGACGTGGGCCCTTTGCTCACTTTGCAACTGGATTCAAGCTTGCCTGGCTGATGACGGCTGATTAGCCAGAAACCAGTCCCAGGATGCTTGTTTCCGGTCCAGGGAAAACATAGCTTGGCAGTTCGGGCTGGACTGTTCCCATGAGGCTCAGGGTCAGAATGATTTGCACATGGCCATGTCTGAACTGGGGTGGTGGAGTGAGCTAAAGAATGATGATGGGTTAAACCCACATCATTTGACTGGGGGTCAGTGGTTGCAATGTCCAACACTCAGTCCATCATCCCCTTTGGTTTTGCTTTGTTTGCCCTAAGTTGGCAGGGAATGCCCAGACGTGGTTCCTTGCTCACTTTGCCACTGGATTCAAGCTAGCCTGGCTGATGACGGCTGATTAGCCAGAAACCGGTCCCAGGATGCTTGTTTTCAGTCCAGGAAAGACATGGGTTGACAGTGCAGGCTGGACTGTTCGCATAAGGCACAGGGTCAGACTGATTTGCACATGGCCATGTCTGAACTGGGGTGGTGGAGTGAGCTAAAGAATGATGATGGATTAAACCCAGATCAGTTGACTGGGGTGAGTGCTTGCAATGTTCAACACTCCGTCCATCATCCCCTTTGGTTTTGCTTTGTTCACCCTAAATTGGCAGGGTATGCCCAGACTTGGGTCCCTTGCTCACTTTGCCACTGGATTCAAGCTAGCCTGGCTGATGACGGCTGATTAGCCAGAAACCGGTCCCAGGATGCTTGTTTCCGGTCCAGGCAAGACATGGCTTGGCAGTTTGGGCTGGACTGTTCCCATGAGGCACAGGGTCAGACTGATTTGCATATGGCCATGTCTGAACTGGGGTGGCGGAGTGAGCTAAAGAATGATGATGAATTAAACCCACATCAGTTGACTGGGGGTGAGTGCTTGCAATGTTCAACACTCCGTCAACCATCCCCTTTGGTTTTGCTTTGTTCTCCCTAGGTTGGCAGGGTATGCCCAGACGTGGGTCCCTTGTTCACTTTGCCACTGGATTCAAGCTAACCTGGCTGATGATGGCTGATTAGCCAGAAACCGGTCCCAGGAAGCTTGTTTCCGTTCCTAAGAAGACATGGCTTGGCAGTTCGGGCTGGACTGTTCCCATGAGGCACAGGGTCTAACTGATTTGCACATGGCCATGTCTGAACTGGGGTGGTGGAGTGAGCTAAATAATTATGATGGATTAAACCCAGATCAGTTGACTGGGGGTGAGTGCTTGCAATGTTCAACACTCAGTCCATCATCCCCTTTGGTTTTGCTTTGTTTGCCCAAAGTTGGCAGGGTGTGACCATACGTGGGTCCTTTGCTCACTTTGCAACTGGATTCAAGCTTGCCTGGCTGATGACGGCTGATTAGCCAGAAACCAGTCCCAGGATGCTTGCTGCCGGTCCAGGGAAGACATGGCTTGGCAGTTCGGGCTGGACTGTTCCCATGAGGCTCAGGGTCAGACTGATTTGCACATGGCCATGTCTGAAATGGGGTATCGGAGTGAGCTAAATAATTATGATGGATTAAACCCAGATCAGTTGACTGGGGGTGAGTGCTTTCAATGTTAAACACTCCATCAATCATCCCCTTTGGTTTTGCTTTGTTTGCCTTAAGTTGGCAGAATATGACCAGACGTGGGTCCATTGCTCACTTTGCAACTGGATTCAAGCTAGCCTGGCTGATGACGGCTGATTAGCCGGAAACCGGTCCCAGGATGCTTGTTTCTGGTCCAGGCAAGATATGGCTTGGCAGTTCGGGCTGGACTGTTCCCATGAGGCACAGGATCAAACTAATTTGCATATGGCCATGTCTGAACTGGGGTGGCGGAGTGAGCTAAAGAATGATGATTAATTATAACCAGGTCAGTTGACTGGGGGTGAGTGCTTGCAATGTTCAACACTCCGTCATTCATCCCCTTTGGTTTTGCTTTGTTCTCCCTAGGTTGGCAGGGTATGCCCAGACGTGGGTCCCTAGCTCACTTTGTCACTGGATTCAAGCTAGCCTGTCTGATGACAGCTGATTAGCCAGAAACCGGTCCCAGGATGCTTGTTTCCGGTCCAGGCAAGACATGGCTTGGCAGTTCGGGCTGGACTGTTCCCATGAGGCACAGGGTCAGACTGATTTGCATATGGCCATGTCTGAACTGGGGTGGCGGAGTGAGCTAAAGAATGATGATGAATTAAACCCAGATCAGTTGACTGGGGGTGAGTGCTTGCAATGTTCAACACTCCGTCAACCATCCCCTTTGGTTTTGCTTTGTTCTCCCTAGGTTGGCAGGGTATGCCCAGACGTGGGTCCCTTGTTCACTTTGCCACTGGATTCAAGCTAACCTGGCTGATGATGGCTGATTAGCCAGAAACCGGTCCCAGGAAGCTTGTTTCCGGTCCTGGGATGACATGGCTTGGCAGTTCGGGCTGGACTGTTCCCATGAGGCACAGGGTCTAACTGATTTGCACATGGCCATGTCTGAACTGGGGTGGTGGAGTGAGCTAAATAATTATGATGGATTAAACCCAGATCAGTTGACTAGGGATGAGTGCTTGCAATGTTCAACACTCCGTCCATCATCCCCTTCGGTTTTGCTTTGTTTGCCCTAAGTTGGCAGGGTATGACCAGACGTGGGTCCTTTGCTCACTTTGCAACTGGATTCAAGCTTGCCTGGCTGATGACGGCTGATTAGCCAGAAACCAGTCCCAGGATGCTTGTTTCCGGTCCAGGGAAAACATGGCTTGGCAGTTCGGGCTGGACTGTTCCCATGAGGCTCAGGGTCAGACTGATTTGCACATGGCCATGTCTGAACTGGGGTGGCGGAGTGAGCTAAAGAATGATGATGGGTTAAACCCACATCATTTGACTGGGGGTCAGTGGTTGCAATGTCCAACACTCCGTCCATCATCCCCTTTGGTTTTGCTTTGTTTGCCCTAAGTTGGCAGGGAATGCCCAGACGTGGGTCCCTTGCTCACTTTGCCACTGGATTCAAGCTAGCATGGCTGATGACGACTGATTAGCCCGAAACCGGTCCCAGGATGCTTGTTTTCGGTCCAGGAAAGACATGGGTTGACAGTTCAGGCTGGACTGTTAGCATAAGGCACAGGGTCAGACTGATTTGCACATGGCCATGTCTGAACTAGGGTGGTAGAGTGAGCTAAAGGATGATGATGGATTAAACCCAGATCAGTTGACTGGGGGTGAGTGCTTGCAATGTTCAACACTCCGTCAACCATCCCCTTTGGTTTTGCTTTGTTCACCCTAAGTTGGCAGGGAATGCCCAGACTTGGGTCCCTTGCTCACTTTGCCACTGGATTCAAGCTAGCCTGGCTGAGGACGGCTGATTAGCCAGAAATCGGTCCCAGAATGCTTGTTTCCGGTCCAGGTAAGACATGGCTTGGCAGTTCGGGCTGGACTGTTCCCATGAGGCACAGGATCAGACTGATTTGCATATGGCCATGTCTGAACTGGGGTGGCGGAGAGAGCTAAATAATTATGATGGATTAAATCCAGATCAGTTGACTGGGGGTGAGTGCTTGCAATGTTAAACACTCCATCAATCATCCCCTTTGGTTTTGCTTTGTTTGCCTTAAGTTGGCAGAATATGACCAGACGTGGGTCCATTGCTCACTTTGCAACTGGATTCAAGCTAGCCTGGCTGATGACGGCTGATTAGCCAGAAACCGGTCCCAGGATGCTTGTTTCTGGTCCAGGCAAGATATGGCTTGGCAGTTCGGGTCGGACTGTTCCCATGAGGCACAGGATCAAACTGATTTGTATATGGCCATGTCTGAACTGGGGTGGCGGAGTGAGCTAAAGAATGATGATGAATTAAACCCAGATCAGTTGACTGGGGGTGAGTGCTTGCAATGTTCAACACTCCGTCATGCATCCCCTTTGGTTTTGCTTTGTTCTCCCTAGGTTGGCAAGGTATGCCCAGACGTGGGTCCCTAGCTCACTTTGTCACTGGATTCAAGCTAGCATGTCTGATGACGGCTGATTAGCCAGAAACCGGTCCCAGGATGCTTTTTTCCGGTCCAGGCAAGACATGGCTTGGCAGTTCGGGCTGGACTGTTCCCATGAGGCACAGGGTCAGACTGAATTGCATATGGCCATGTCTGATCTGGGGTGGCGGAGTGAGCTAAAGAATGATGATGAATTAAACCCAGATCAGTTGACTGGGGGTGAGTGCTTGCAATGTTCAACACTCCGTCAACCATCCCCTTTGATTTTGCTTTGTTCTCCCTAGGTTGGCTGGGTATGCCCAGACGTGGGTCCCTTGTTCACTTTGCCACTGGATTCAAGCTAACCTGGCTGATGATGGCTGATTAGCCAGAAACCGATCACCAGGAAGCTTGTTTCCGGTCCTGGGAAGACATGGCTTGGCAGTTCGGGCTGGACTGTTCCCATGAGGCACAGGGTGTAACTGATTTGCACATGGCCATGTCTGAACTGGGGTGGCGGAGTGAGCTAAATATTTATGATGGATTAAACCCAGATCAGTTGACTGGGGGTGAGTGCTTGCAATGTTCAACACTCCGTCCATCATCCCCTTTGGTTTTGCTTTGTTTGCCCTAAGTTGGCAGGGTATGACCAGACGTGGGTCCTTTGCTCACTTTGCAACTGGATTCAAGCTTGCCTGGCTGATGACGGCTGATTAGCCAGAAACCAGTCCCAGGATGCTTGTTTCCGGTCCAGGGAAAACATGGCTTGGCAGTTCGGGCTGGACTGTTCCCATGAGGCTCAGGGTCAGACTGATTTGCACATGGCCATGTCTGAACTGGGGTGGTGGAGTGAGCTAAATAATTATGATGGATTAAATCCAGATCAGTTGACTGGGGGTGAGTGCTTGCAATGTTAAACACTCCATCAATCATCCCCTTTGGTTTTGCTTTTGTTTGCCTTAAGTTGCCAGAATATGACCAGACGTGGGTCCCTTGTTCACTTTGCCACTGGATTCAAGCTAACCTGGCTGATGATGGCTGATTAGCCAGAAACCGATCACCAGGAAGCTTTTTTCCGGTCCTGGGAAGACATGGCTTGGCAGTTCGGGCTGGACTGTTCCCATGAGGCACAGGGTGTAACTGATTTGCACATGGCCATGTCTGAACTGGGGTGGCGGAGTGAACTAAATAATTATGATGGATTAAACCCAGATCAGTTGACTGGGGGTGAGTGCTTGCAATGTTCAACACTCCGTCCATCATCCCCTTTGGTTTTGCTTTGTTTGCCCTAAGTTGGCAGGGTGTGACCATACGTGGGTCCTTTGCTCACTTTGCAACTGGATTCAAGCTTGCCTGGCTGATGATGGCTGATTAGCCAGAAACCAGTCCCAGGATGCTTGTTTCCGGTCCAGGGAAGACATGGCTTGGCAGTTCGGGCTGGACTGTTCCCATGAGGCTCAGGGTCAGACTGATTTGCATATGGCCATGTCTGAACTGGGGTATCGGAGTGAGCTAAATAATTATGAGGGATTAAACCCAGATCAGTTGACTGGGGGTGAGTGCTTGCAATGTTCAACACTCCGTCATTCATCCCCTTTGGTTTTGCTTTGTTCTCCCTAGGTTGGCAGGGTATGCCCAGACGTGGGTCCCTAGCTCACTTTGTCACTGGATTCAAGCTAGCATGTCTGATGACGGCTGATTAGCCAGAAACCGGTCCCAGGATGCTTTTTTCCGGTCCAGGCAAGACATGGCTTGGCAGTTCGGGCTGGACTGTTCCCATGAGGCACAGGGTCAGACTGATTTGCATATGGCCATGTCTGATCTGGGGTGGCGGAGTGAGCTAAAGAATGATGATGAATTAAACCCAGATCAGTTGACTGGGGGTGAGTGCTTGCAATGTTCAACACTCCGTCAACCATCCCCTTTGATTTTGCTTTGTTCTCCCTAGGTTGGCTGGGTATGCCCAGACGTGGGTCCCTTGTTCACTTTGCCACTGGATTCAAGCTAACCTGGCTGATGATGGCTGATTAGCCAGAAACAGATCACCAGGAAGCTTGTTTCCGGTCCTGGGAAGACACGGCTTGGCAGTTCGGGCTGGACTGTTCCCATGAGGCACAGGGTGTAACTGATTTGCACATGGCCATGTCTGAACTGGGGTGGCGGAGTGAGCTAAATAATTATGATGGATTAAACCCAGATCAGTTGACTGGGGGTGAGTGCTTGCAATGTTCAACACTCCGTCCATCATCCCCTTTGGTTTTGCTTTGTTTGCCCTAAGTTGGCAGGGTATGACCAGACGTGGGTCCTTTGCTCACTTTGCAACTGGATTCAAGCTTGCCTGGCTGATGACGGCTGATTAGCCAGAAAACAGTCCCAGGATGCTTGTTTCCGGTCCAGGGAAAACATGGCTTGGCAGTTCGGGCTGGACTGTTCCCATGAGGCTCAGGGTCAGACTGATTTGCACATGGCCATGTCTGAACTGGGGTGGTGGAGTGAGCTAAATAATTATGATGGATTAAACCCAGATCAGTTGACTAGGGGTGAGTGCTTGCAATGTTCAACACTCCGTCCATCATCCCCTTTGGTTTTGCTTTGTTTGCCCTAAGTTGGCAGGGTATGACCAGACGTGGGTCCTTTGCTCACTTTGCAACTGGATTCAAGCTTGCCTGGCTGATGACGGCTGATTAGCCAGAAACCAGTCCCAGGATGCTTGTTTCCGGTCCAGGGAAAACATGGCTTGGCAGTTCGGGCTGGACTGTTCCCATGAGGCTCAGGGTCAGACTGATTTGCACATGGCCATGTCTGAACTGGGGTGGCGGAGTGAGCTAAAGAATGATGATGGGTTAAACCCACATCATTTGACTGGGGGTCAGTGGTTGCAATGTCCAACACTCCGTCCATCGTCCCCTTTGGTTTTGCTTTGTTTGCCCTAAGTTGGCAGGGAATGCCCAGACGTGGGTCCCTTGCTCACTTTGCCACTGGATTCAAGCTAGCCTGGCTGATGACGGCTGATTAGCCAGAAACCGGTCCCAGGATGCTTGTTTTCGGTCCAGGAATGACATGGGTTTACATTTCAGGCTGGACTGTTCGCATAAGGCACAGGGTCAGAGAGATTTGCACATGGCCATGTCTGAACTGGGGTGGTGGAGGGAGCTAAAGAATGATGATGGATTAAACCCAGATCAGTTGACTGGGGGTGAGTGCTTGCAATGTTCAACACTCCGTCCATCATCCCCTTTGGTTTTGCTTTGTTCACCATAAGTTGGCAGGGTATGCCCAGACTTGGGTCCCTTGCTCACTGTGCCACTGGATTCAAGCTAGCCTGGCTGATGACGGCTGATTAGCCAGAAATCGGTCCCAGGATGCTTGTTTCCGGTCCAGGTAAGACATGGCTTGGCAGTTCGGGCTGGACTGTTCCCATGAGGCACAGGATCAGACTAATTTGCATATGGCCATGTCTGAACTGGGGTGGCGGAGAGAGCTAAATAATTATGATGGATTAAATCCAGATCAGTTGACTGGGGGTGAGTGCTTGCAATGTTAAACACTCCATCAATCATCCCCTTTGGTTTTGCTTTGTTTGCCTTAAGTTGCCAGAATATGACCAGACGTGGGTCCCTTGTTCACTTTGCCACTGGATTCAAGCTAACCTGGCTGATGATGGCTGATTAGCCAGAAACCGATCACCAGGAAGCTTTTTTCCGGTCCTGGGAAGACATGGCTTGGCAGTTCGGGCTGGACTGTTCCCATGAGGCTCAGGGTCAGACTGATTTGCATATGGCCATGTCTGAACTGGGGTATCGGAGTGAGCTAAATAATTATGAGGGATTAAACCCAGATCAGTTGACTGGGGGTGAGTGCTTGCAATGTTAAACACTCCATCAATCATCCCCTTTGGTTTTGCTTTGTTTGCGTTAAGTTGGCAGAATATGACCAGACGTGGGTCCATTGCTCACTTTGCAACTGGATTCAAGCTAGCCTGGCTGATGACGGCTGATTAGCCAGAAACCGGTCCCAGGATGCTTTTTTCCGGTCCAGGCAAGACATGGCTTGGCAGTTCGGGCTGGACTGTTCCCATGAGGCACAGGGTCAGACTGATTTGCATATGGCCATGTCTGAACTGGGGTGGCGGAGTGAGCTAAAGAATGATGATGAATTAAACCCAGATCAGTTGACTGGGGGTGAGTGCTTGCAATGTTCAACACTCCGTCAACCATCCCCTTTGGTTTTGCTTTGTTCTCCCTAGGTTGGCTGGGTATGCCCAGACGTGGGTCCCTTGTTCACTTTGCCACTGGATTCAAGCTAACCTGGCTGATGATGGCTGATTAGCCAGAAACCGATCACCAGGAAGCTTGTTTCCGGTCCTGGGAAGACATGGCTTGGCAGTTCGGGCTGGACTGTTCCCATGAGGCACAGGGTGTAACTGATTTGCACATGGCCATGTCTGAACTGGGGTGGCGGAGTGAGCTAAATAATTATGATGGATTAAACCCAGATCAGTTGACTGGGGGTGAGTGCTTGCAATGTTCAACACTCCGTCCATCATCCCCTTTGGTTTTGCTTTGTTTGCCCTAAGTTGTCAGGGTGTGACCATACGTGGGTCCTTTGCTCACTTTGCAACTGGATTCAAGCTTGCCTGGCTGATGACGGCTGATTAGCCAGAAACCAGTCTCAGGATGCTTGTTTCCGGTCCAGGGAAGACATGGCTTGGCAGTTCGGGCTGGACTGTTCCCATGAGGCTCAGGGTCAGACTGATTTGCACATGGCCATGTCTGAACTGGGGTATCGGAGTGAGCTAAATAATTATGAGGGATTAAACCCAGATCAGTTGACTGGGGGTGAGTGCTTGCAATGTTAAACACTCCATCAATCATCCCCTTTGGTTTTGCTTTGTTTGCCTTAAGTTGGCAGAATATGACCAGACGTGGGTCCATTGCTCACTTTGCAACTGGATTCAAGCTAGCCTGGCTGATGACGGCTGATTAGCCAGAAACCGGTCCCAGGATCCTTGTTTCTGGTCCAGGCAAGATATGGCTTGGCATTTCGGGCTGGACTGTTCCCATGAGGCACAGGATCAAACTGATTTGCATATGGCCATGTCTGAACTGGGGTGGCGGAGTGAGCTAAAGAATGAGGGTGAATTAAAACCAGATCAGTTGACTGGGGGTGAGTGCTTGCAATGTTCAACACTCTGTCATTCATCCCCTTTGGTTTTGCTTTGTTCTCCCTAGGTTGGCAGGGTATGCCCAGACGTGGGTCCCTAGCTCACTTTTTTCACTGGATTCAAGCTAGCCTGTCTGATGACGGCTGATTAGCCAGAAACCGGTCCCAGGATGCTTGTTTCCGGTCCAGGCAAGACATGGCTTGGCAGTTCGGGCTGGACTGTTCCCATGAGGCACAGGGTCAGACTGATTTCCATATGGTCATGTCTGAACTGGGGTGGCGGAGTGAGCTAAAGAATGATGATGAATTAAACCCAGATCAGTTGACTGGGGGTGAGTGCTGGCAATGTTCAACACTCCGTCCATCATCCCCTTTGGTTTTGCTTTGTTTGCCCTATGTTGGCAGGGTATGACCAGACGTGGGTCCTTTGCTCACTTTGCAACTGGATTCAAGCTTGCCTGGCTGATGACGGATGATTAGCCAGAAACCAGTCCAAGGATGCTTGTTTCCGGTCCAGGGAAAACATGGCTTGGCAGTTCGGGCTGGACTGTTCCCATGAGGCTCAGGGTCAGACTGATTTGCACAAGGCCATGTCTGAACTGGGGTGGCGGAGTGAGCTAAAGAATGATGATGGGTTAAACCCACATTATTTGACTGGGGGTCAGTGGTTGCAATGTCCAACACTCCGTCCATCATCCCCTTTGGTTTTGCTTTGTTTGCCCTAAGTTGGCAGGGAATGCCCAGACGTGGGTCCCTTGCTCACTTTGCCACTGGATTCAAGCTAGCCTGGCTGATGACGGCTGATTAGCCAGAAACCGGTCCCAGGATGCTTGTTTTCGGTCCAGGAAAGACATGGGTTTACAGTTCAGGCTGGACTGTTCACATAAGGCACAGGGTCAGACTGATTTGCACATGGCCATGTCTGAACTGGGGTGGTGGAGTGAGCTAAAGACTGATGATGGATTAAACTCATATCAGTTGACTGGGGGTGAGTGCTTGCAATGTTCAACACTCCGTCATTCATCCCCTTTGGTTTTGCTTTGTTCTCCCTAGGTTGGCAGGGTATGCCCAGACGTGGGTCCCTAGCTCACTTTGTCACTGGATTCAAGCTAGCCTGGCTGATGACGGCTGATTAGCCAGAAACCGGTCCCAGGATGCTTGTTTCTGGTCCAGGCAAGATATGGCTTGGCAGTTCGGGCTGTACTGTTCCCATGAGGCACAGGGTCAGACTGATTTGCATATGGCCATGTCTGAACTGGGGTGGCGGAGTGAGCTAAAGAATGATGATGAATTAAACCCAGATCAGTTGACTGGGGGTGAGTGCTTGCAATGTTCAACACTCCGTCAACCATCCCCTTTGGTTTTGCTTTGTTCTCCCTAGGTTGGCTGGGTATGCCCAGACGTGGGTCCCTTGTTCACTTTGCCACTGGATTCAAGCTAACCTGGCTGATGATGGCTGATTAGCCAGAAACCGATCACCAGGAAGCTTGTTTCCGGTCCTGGGAAGACATGGCTTGGCAGTTCGGGCTGGACTGTTCCCATGAGGCACAGGGTGTAACTGATTTGCACATGGCCATGTCTGAACTGGGGTGGCGGAGTGAGCTAAATAATTATGATGGATTAAACCCAGATCAGTTGACTGGGGGTGAGTGCTTGCAATGTTCAACACTCCGTCCATCATCCCCTTTGGTTTTGCTTTGTTTGCCCTAAGTTGGCAGGGTGTGACCATACGTGGGTCCTTTGCTCACTTTGCAAGTGGATTCAAGCTTGCCTGGCTGATGACGGCTGATTAGCCAGAAACCAGTCTCAGGATGCTTGTTTCCGGTCCAGGGAAGACATGGCTTGGCAGTTCGGGCTGGACTGTTCCCATGAGGCTCAGGGTCAGACTGATTTGCACATGGCCATGTCTGAACTGGGGTATCGGAGTGAGCTAAATAATTATGAGGGATTAAACCCAGATCAGTTGACTGGGGGTGAGTGCTTGCAATGTTAAACACTCCATCAATCATCCCCTTTGGTTTTGCTTTGTTTGCGTTAAGTTGGCAGAATATGACCAGACGTGGGTCCATTGCTCACTTTGCAACTGGATTCAAGCTAGCCTGGCTGATGACGGCTGATTAGCCAGAAACCGGTCCCAGGATGCTTGTTTCTGGTCCAGGCAAGATATGGCTTGGCATTTCGGGCTGGACTGTTCCCATGAGGCACAGGATCAAACTGATTTGCATATGGCCATGTCTGAACTGGGGTGGCGGAGTGAGCTAAAGAATGAGGATGAATTAAAACCAGATCAGTTGACTGGGGGTGAGTGCTTGCAATGTTCAACACTCCGTCATTCATCCCCTTTGGTTTTGCTTTGTTCTCCCTAGGTTGGCAGGGTATGCCCAGACGTGGGTCCCTAGCTCACTTTGTCACTGGATTCAAGCTTGCCTGGCTGATGACGGATGATTAGCCAGAAACCAGTCCAAGGATGCTTGTTTCCGGTCCAGGGAAAACATGGCTTGGCAGTTCGGGCTGGAATGTTCCCATGAGGCTCAGGGTCAGACTGATTTGCACATGGCCATGTCTGAACTGGGGTGGCGGAGTGAGCTAAAGAATGATGATGGGTTAAACCCACATTATTTGACTGGGGGTCAGTGGTTGCAATGTCCAACACTCCGTCCATCATCCCCTTTGGTTTTGCTTTGTTTGCCCTAAGTTGGCAGGGAATGCCCAGACGTGGGTCCCTTGCTCACTTTGCCACTGGATTCAAGCTAGCCTGGCTGATGACGGCTGATTAGCCAGAAACCGGTCCCAGGATGCTTGTTTTCGGTCCAGGAAAGACATGGGTTTACAGTTCAGGCTGGACTGTTCGCATAAGGCACAGGGTCAGACTGATTTGCACATGGCCATGTCTGAACTGGGGTGGTGGAGTGAGCTAAAGACTGATGATGGATTAAACTCATATCAGTTGACTGGGGGTGAGTGCTTGCAATGTTCAACACTCCGTCCATCATCCCCTTTGGTTTTGCTTTGTTCACCCTAAGTTGGCAGGGTATGCCCAGACGTGGGTCCCTAGCTCACTTTGCAACTGGATTCAAGCTTGCCTGGCTGATGATGGCTGATTAGCCAGAAACCAGTCCCAGGATGCTTGTTTCCGGTCCAGGAAAGACATGGCTTGGCAGTTTGGGCTGGACTGTTCCCATGAGGCTCAGGGTCAGACTGATTTGCACATGGCCATGTCTGAACTGGGGTATCGGAGTGAGCTAAATAATTATGAGGGATTAAACCCAGATCAGTTGACTGGGGGTGAGTGCTTGCAATGTTCAACACTCCGTCATTCATCCCCTTTGGTTTTGCTTTGTTCTCCCTAGGTTGGCAGGGTATGCCCAGACGTGGGTCCCTAGCTCACTTTGTCACTGGATTCAAGCTAGCCTGTCTGATGACGGCTGATTAGCCAGAAACCGGTCCCAGGATGCTTGTTTCCGGACCAGGCAAGACATGGCTTGGCAGTTCCGGCTGGACTGTTCCCATGAGGCACAGGGTCAGACTGATTTGCATATGGTCATGTCTGAACTGGGGTGGCGGATTGAGCTAAAGAATGATGATGAATTAAACCCAGATCAGTTGACTGGGGGTGAGTGCTTGCAATGTTCAACACTCCGTCCATCATCCCCTTTGGTTTTGCTTTGTTTGCCCTAAGTTGGCAGGGTGTGACCATACGTGGGTCCTTTGCTCACTTTGCAACTGGATTCAAGCTTGCCTGGCTGATGACGGCTGATTAGCCAGAAACCAGTCCCAGGATGCTTGTTTCCAGTCCAGGGAAGACATGGCTTGGCAGTTCGGGCTGGACTGTTCCCATGAGGCTCAGGGTCAGACTGATTTGCACATGGCCATGTCTGAACTGGGGTATCGGAGTGAGCTAAATAATTATGAGGGATTAAACCCAGATCAGTTGACTGGGGGTGAGTGCTTTCAATGTTAAACACTCCATCAATCATCCCCTTTGGTTTTGCTTTGTTTGCCTTAAGTTGGCAGAATATGACCAGACGTGGGTCCATTGCTCACTTTGCAACTGGATTCAAGCTAGCCTGGCTGATGACGGCTGATTAGCCAGAAACCGGTCCCAGGGTGCTTGTTTCTGGTCCAGGCAAGATATGGCTTGGCATTTCGGGCTGGACTGTTCCCATGAGGCACAGGATCAAACTGATTTGCATATGGCCATGTCTGAACTGGGGTGGCGGAGTGAGCTAAATAATTATGAGGGATTAAACCCAGATCAGTTGACTGGGGGTGAGTGCTTGCAATGTTAAACACTCCATCAATCATCCCCTTTGGTTTTGCTTTGTTTGCCTTAAGTTGGCAGAATATGACCAGACGTGGGTCCATTGCTCACTTTGCAACTGGATTCAAGCTAGCCTGGCTGATGACGGCTGATTAGCCAGAAACCGGTCCCAGGATGCTTGTTTCTGGTCCAGGCAAGATATGGCTTGGCATTTCGGGCTGGACTGTTCCCATGAGGCACAGGATCAAACTGATTTGCATATGGCCATGTCTGAACTGGGGTGGCGGAGTGAGCTAAAGAATGAGGATGAATTAAAACCAGATCAGTTGACTGGGGGTGAGTGCTTGCAATGTTCAACACTCTGTCATTCATCCCCTTTGGTTTTGCTTTGTTCTCCCTAGGTTGGCAGGGTATGCCCAGACGTGGGTCCCTAGCTCACTTTGTCACTGGATTCAAGCTAGCCTGTCTGATGACGGCTGATTAGCCAGAAACCGGTCCCAGGATGCTTGTTTCCGGTCCAGGCAAGACATGGCTTGGCAGTTCGGGCTGGACTGTTCCCATGAGGCACAGGGTCAGACTGATTTCCATATGGTCATGTCTGAACTGGGGTGGCGGAGTGAGCTAAAGAATGATGATGAATTAAACCCAGATCAGTTGACTGGGGGTGAGTGCTGGCAATGTTCAACACTCCGTCCATCATCCCCTTTGGTTTTGCTTTGTTTGCCCTATGTTGGCAGGGTATGACCAGACGTGGGTCCTTTGCTCACTTTGCAACTGGATTCAAGCTTGCCTGGCTGATGACGGATGATTAGCCAGAAACCAGTCCAAGGATGCTTGTTTCCGGTCCAGGGAAAACATGGCTTGGCAGTTCGGGCTGGACTGTTCCCATGAGGCTCAGGGTCAGACTGATTTGCACAAGGCCATGTCTGAACTGGGGTGGCGGAGTGAGCTAAAGAATGATGATGGGTTAAACCCACATTATTTGACTGGGGGTCAGTGGTTGCAATGTCCAACACTCCGTCCATCATCCCCTTTGGTTTTGCTTTGTTTGCCCTAAGTTGGCAGGGAATGCCCAGACGTGGGTCCCTTGCTAACTTTGCCACTGGATTCAAGCTAGCCTGGCTGATGACGGCTGATTAGCCAGAAACCGGTCCCAGGATGCTTGTTTTCGTTCCAGGAAAGACATGGGTTTACAGTTCAGGCTGGACTGTTCACATAAGGCACAGGGTCAGACTGATTTGCACATGGCCATGTCAGAACTGGGGTGGTGGAGTGAGCTAAAGACTGATGATGGATTAAACTCATATCAGTTGACTGGGGGTGAGTGCTTGCAATGTTCAACACTCCGTCATTCATCCCCTTTGGTTTTGCTTTGTTCTCCCTAGGTTGGCAGGGTATGCCCAGACGTGGGTCCCTAGCTCACTTTGTCACTGGATTCAAGCTAGCCTGGCTGATGACGGCTGATTAGCCAGAAACCGGTCCCAGGATGCTTGTTTCTGGTCCAGGCAAGATATGGCTTGGCAGTTCGGGCTGTACTGTTCCCATGAGGCACAGGGTCAGACTGATTTGCATATGGCCATGTCTGAACTGGGGTGGCGGAGTGAGCTAAAGAATGATGATGAATTAAACCCAGATCAGTTGACTGGGGGTGAGTGCTTGCAATGTTCAACACTCCGTCAACCATCCCCTTTGGTTTTGCTTTGTTCTCCCTAGGTTGGCTGGGTATGCCCAGACGTGGGTCCCTTGTTCACTTTGCCACTGGATTCAAGCTAACCTGGCTGATGATGGCTGATTAGCCAGAAACCGATCACCAGGAAGCTTGTTTCCGGTCCTGGGAAGACATGGCTTGGCAGTTCGGGCTGGACTGTTCCCATGAGGCACAGGGTGTAACTGATTTGCACATGGCCATGTCTGAACTGGGGTGGCGGAGTGAGCTAAATAATTATGATGGATTAAACCCAGATCAGTTGACTGGGGGTGAGTGCTTGCAATGTTCAACACTCCGTCCATCATCCCCTTTGGTTTTGCTTTGTTTGCCCTAAGTTGGCAGGGTGTGACCATACGTGGGTCCTTTGCTCACTTTGCAAGTGGATTCAAGCTTGCCTGGCTGATGACGGCTGATTAGCTAGAAACCAGTCTCAGGATGCTTGTTTCCGGTCCAGGGAAGACATGGCTTGGCAGTTCGGGCTGGACTGTTCCCATGAGGCTCAGGGTCAGACTGATTTGCACATGGCCATGTCTGAACTGGGGTATCGGAGTGAGCTAAATAATTATGAGGGATTAAACCCAGATCAGTTGACTGGGGGTGAGTGCTTGCAATGTTAAACACTCCATCAATCATCCCCTTTGGTTTTGCTTTGTTTGCGTTAAGTTGGCAGAATATGACCAGACGTGGGTCCATTGCTCACTTTGCAACTGGATTCAAGCTAGCCTGGCTGATGACGGCTGATTAGCCAGAAACCGGTCCCAGGATGCTTGTTTCTGGTCCAGGCAAGATATGGCTTGGCATTTCGGGCTGGACTGTTCCCATGAGGCACAGGATCAAACTGATTTGCATATGGCCATGTCTGAACTGGGGTGGCGGAGTGAGCTAAAGAATGAGGATGAATTAAAACCAGATCAGTTGACTGGGGGTGAGTGCTTGCAATGTTCAACACTCCGTCATTCATCCCCTTTGGTTTTGCTTTGTTCTCCCTAGGTTGGCAGGGTATGCCCAGACGTGGGTCCCTAGCTCACTTTGTCACTGGATTCAAGCTTGCCTGGCTGATGACGGATGATTAGCCAGAAACCAGTCCAAGGATGCTTGTTTCCGGTCCAGGGAAAACATGGCTTGGCAGTTCGGGCTGGAATGTTCCCATGAGGCTCAGGGTCAGACTGATTTGCACATGGCCATGTCTGAACTGGGGTGGCGGAGTGAGCTAAAGAATGATGATGGGTTAAACCCACATTATTTGACTGGGGGTCAGTGGTTGCAATGTCCAACACTCCGTCCATCATCCCCTTTGGTTTTGCTTTGTTTGCCCTAAGTTGGCAGGGAATGCCCAGACGTGGGTCCATTGCTCACTTTGCAACTGGATTCAAGCTAGCCTGGCTGATGACGGCTGATTAGCCAGAAACCGGTCCCAGGATGCTTTTTTCTGGTCCAGGCAAGACATGGCTTGGCAGTTCGGGCTGGACTGTTCCCATGAGGCACAGGGTCAGACTGATTTGCATATGGCCATGTCTGAACTGGGGTGGCGGAGTGAGCTAAAGAATGATGATGAATTAAACCCAGATCAGTTGACTGGGGGTGAGTGCTTGCAATGTTCAACACTCCGTCAACCATCCCCTTTGGTTTTGCTTTGTTCTCCCTAGGTTGGCTGGGTATGCCCAGACGTGGGTCCCTTGTTCACTTTGCCACTGGATTCAAGCTAACCTGGCTGATGATGGCTGATTAGCCAGAAACCGATCACCAGGAAGCTTGTTTCCGGTCCTGGGAAGACATGGCTTGGCAGTTCGGGCTGGACTGTTCCCATGAGGCACAGGGTGTAACTGATTTGCACATGGCCATGTCTGAACTGGGGTGGCGGAGTGAGCTAAATAATTATGATGGATTAAACCCAGATCAGTTGACTGGGGGTGAGTGCTTGCAATGTTCAACACTCCGTCCATCATCCCCTTTGGTTTTGCTTTGTTTGCCCTAAGTTGTCAGGGTGTGACCATACGTGGGTCCTTTGCTCACTTTGCAACTGGATTCAAGCTTGCCTGGCTGATGACGGCTGATTAGCCAGAAACCAGTCTCAGGATGCTTGTTTCCGGTCCAGGGAAGACATGGCTTGGCAGTTCGGGCTGGACTGTTCCCATGAGGCTCAGGGTCAGACTGATTTGCACATGGCCATGTCTGAACTGGGGTATCGGAGTGAGCTAAATAATTATGAGGGATTAAACCCAGATCAGTTGACTGGGGGTGAGTGCTTGCAATGTTAAACACTCCATCAATCATCCCCTTTGGTTTTGCTTTGTTTGCCTTAAGTTGGCAGAATATGACCAGACGTGGGTCCATTGCTCACTTTGCAACTGGATTCAAGCTAGCCTGGCTGATGACGGCTGATTAGCCAGAAACCGGTCCCAGGATCCTTGTTTCTGGTCCAGGCAAGATATGGCTTGGCATTTCGGGCTGGACTGTTCCCATGAGGCACAGGATCAAACTGATTTGCATATGGCCATGTCTGAACTGGGGTGGCGGAGTGAGCTAAAGAATGAGGGTGAATTAAAACCAGATCAGTTGACTGGGGGTGAGTGCTTGCAATGTTCAACACTCTGTCATTCATCCCCTTTGGTTTTGCTTTGTTCTCCCTAGGTTGGCAGGGTATGCCCAGACGTGGGTCCCTAGCTCACTTTTTTCACTGGATTCAAGCTAGCCTGTCTGATGACGGCTGATTAGCCAGAAACCGGTCCCAGGATGCTTGTTTCCGGTCCAGGCAAGACATGGCTTGGCAGTTCGGGCTGGACTGTTCCCATGAGGCACAGGGTCAGACTGATTTCCATATGGTCATGTCTGAACTGGGGTGGCGGAGTGAGCTAAAGAATGATGATGAATTAAACCCAGATCAGTTGACTGGGGGTGAGTGCTGGCAATGTTCAACACTCCGTCCATCATCCCCTTTGGTTTTGCTTTGTTTGCCCTATGTTGGCAGGGTATGACCAGACGTGGGTCCTTTGCTCACTTTGCAACTGGATTCAAGCTTGCCTGGCTGATGACGGATGATTAGCCAGAAACCAGTCCAAGGATGCTTGTTTCCGGTCCAGGGAAAACATGGCTTGGCAGTTCGGGCTGGACTGTTCCCATGAGGCTCAGGGTCAGACTGATTTGCACAAGGCCATGTCTGAACTGGGGTGGCGGAGTGAGCTAAAGAATGATGATGGGTTAAACCCACATTATTTGACTGGGGGTCAGTGGTTGCAATGTCCAACACTCCGTCCATCATCCCCTTTGGTTTTGCTTTGTTTGCCCTAAGTTGGCAGGGAATGCCCAGACGTGGGTCCCTTGCTCACTTTGCCACTGGATTCAAGCTAGCCTGGCTGATGACGGCTGATTAGCCAGAAACCGGTCCCAGGATGCTTGTTTTCGGTCCAGGAAAGACATGGGTTTACAGTTCAGGCTGGACTGTTCACATAAGGCACAGGGTCAGACTGATTTGCACATGGCCATGTCTGAACTGGGGTGGTGGAGTGAGCTAAAGACTGATGATGGATTAAACTCATATCAGTTGACTGGGGGTGAGTGCTTGCAATGTTCAACACTCCGTCATTCATCCCCTTTGGTTTTGCTTTGTTCTCCCTAGGTTGGCAGGGTATGCCCAGACGTGGGTCCCTAGCTCACTTTGTCACTGGATTCAAGCTAGCCTGGCTGATGACGGCTGATTAGCCAGAAACCGGTCCCAGGATGCTTGTTTCTGGTCCAGGCAAGATATGGCTTGGCAGTTCGGGCTGTACTGTTCCCATGAGGCACAGGGTCAGACTGATTTGCATATGGCCATGTCTGAACTGGGGTGGCGGAGTGAGCTAAAGAATGATGATGAATTAAACCCAGATCAGTTGACTGGGGGTGAGTGCTTGCAATGTTCAACACTCCGTCAACCATCCCCTTTGGTTTTGCTTTGTTCTCCCTAGGTTGGCTGGGTATGCCCAGACGTGGGTCCCTTGTTCACTTTGCCACTGGATTCAAGCTAACCTGGCTGATGATGGCTGATTAGCCAGAAACCGATCACCAGGAAGCTTGTTTCCGGTCCTGGGAAGACATGGCTTGGCAGTTCGGGCTGGACTGTTCCCATGAGGCACAGGGTGTAACTGATTTGCACATGGCCATGTCTGAACTGGGGTGGCGGAGTGAGCTAAATAATTATGATGGATTAAACCCAGATCAGTTGACTGGGGGTGAGTGCTTGCAATGTTCAACACTCCGTCCATCATCCCCTTTGGTTTTGCTTTGTTTGCCCTAAGTTGGCAGGGTGTGACCATACGTGGGTCCTTTGCTCACTTTGCAAGTGGATTCAAGCTTGCCTGGCTGATGACGGCTGATTAGCCAGAAACCAGTCTCAGGATGCTTGTTTCCGGTCCAGGGAAGACATGGCTTGGCAGTTCGGGCTGGACTGTTCCCATGAGGCTCAGGGTCAGACTGATTTGCACATGGCCATGTCTGAACTGGGGTATCGGAGTGAGCTAAATAATTATGAGGGATTAAACCCAGATCAGTTGACTGGGGGTGAGTGCTTGCAATGTTAAACACTCCATCAATCATCCCCTTTGGTTTTGCTTTGTTTGCGTTAAGTTGGCAGAATATGACCAGACGTGGGTCCATTGCTCACTTTGCAACTGGATTCAAGCTAGCCTGGCTGATGACGGCTGATTAGCCAGAAACCGGTCCCAGGATGCTTGTTTCTGGTCCAGGCAAGATATGGCTTGGCATTTCGGGCTGGACTGTTCCCATGAGGCACAGGATCAAACTGATTTGCATATGGCCATGTCTGAACTGGGGTGGCGGAGTGAGCTAAAGAATGAGGATGAATTAAAACCAGATCAGTTGACTGGGGGTGAGTGCTTGCAATGTTCAACACTCCGTCATTCATCCCCTTTGGTTTTGCTTTGTTCTCCCTAGGTTGGCAGGGTATGCCCAGACGTGGGTCCCTAGCTCACTTTGTCACTGGATTCAAGCTTGCCTGGCTGATGACGGATGATTAGCCAGAAACCAGTCCAAGGATGCTTGTTTCCGGTCCAGGGAAAACATGGCTTGGCAGTTCGGGCTGGAATGTTCCCATGAGGCTCAGGGTCAGACTGATTTGCACATGGCCATGTCTGAACTGGGGTGGCGGAGTGAGCTAAAGAATGATGATGGGTTAAACCCACATTATTTGACTGGGGGTCAGTGGTTGCAATGTCCAACACTCCGTCCATCATCCCCTTTGGTTTTGCTTTGTTTGCCCTAAGTTGGCAGGGAATGCCCAGACGTGGGTCCCTTGCTCACTTTGCCACTGGATTCAAGCTAGCCTGGCTGATGACGGCTGATTAGCCAGAAACCGGTCCCAGGATGCTTGTTTTCGGTCCAGGAAAGACATGGGTTTACAGTTCAGGCTGGACTGTTCGCATAAGGCACAGGGTCAGACTGATTTGCACATGGCCATGTCTGAACTGGGGTGGTGGAGTGAGCTAAAGACTGATGATGGATTAAACTCATATCAGTTGACTGGGGGTGAGTGCTTGCAATGTTCAACACTCCGTCCATCATCCCCTTTGGTTTTGCTTTGTTCACCCTAAGTTGGCAGGGTATGCCCAGACGTGGGTCCCTAGCTCACTTTGCAACTGGATTCAAGCTTGCCTGGCTGATGATGGCTGATTAGCCAGAAACCAGTCCCAGGATGCTTGTTTCCGGTCCAGGAAAGACATGGCTTGGCAGTTTGGGCTGGACTGTTCCCATGAGGCTCAGGGTCAGACTGATTTGCACATGGCCATGTCTGAACTGGGGTATCGGAGTGAGCTAAATAATTATGAGGGATTAAACCCAGATCAGTTGACTGGGGGTGAGTGCTTGCAATGTTCAACACTCCGTCATTCATCCCCTTTGGTTTTGCTTTGTTCTCCCTAGGTTGGCAGGGTATGCCCAGACGTGGGTCCCTAGCTCACTTTGTCACTGGATTCAAGCTAGCCTGTCTGATGACGGCTGATTAGCCAGAAACCGGTCCCAGGATGCTTGTTTCCGGACCAGGCAAGACATGGCTTGGCAGTTCCGGCTGGACTGTTCCCATGAGGCACAGGGTCAGACTGATTTGCATATGGTCATGTCTGAACTGGGGTGGCGGATTGAGCTAAAGAATGATGATGAATTAAACCCAGATCAGTTGACTGGGGGTGAGTGCTTGCAATGTTCAACACTCCGTCCATCATCCCCTTTGGTTTTGCTTTGTTTGCCCTAAGTTGGCAGGGTGTGACCATACGTGGGTCCTTTGCTCACTTTGCAACTGGATTCAAGCTTGCCTGGCTGATGACGGCTGATTAGCCAGAAACCAGTCCCAGGATGCTTGTTTCCAGTCCAGGGAAGACATGGCTTGGCAGTTCGGGCTGGACTGTTCCCATGAGGCTCAGGGTCAGACTGATTTGCACATGGCCATGTCTGAACTGGGGTATCGGAGTGAGCTAAATAATTATGAGGGATTAAACCCAGATCAGTTGACTGGGGGTGAGTGCTTTCAATGTTAAACACTCCATCAATCATCCCCTTTGGTTTTGCTTTGTTTGCCTTAAGTTGGCAGAATATGACCAGACGTGGGTCCATTGCTCACTTTGCAACTGGATTCAAGCTAGCCTGGCTGATGACGGCTGATTAGCCAGAAACCGGTCCCAGGGTGCTTGTTTCTGGTCCAGGCAAGATATGGCTTGGCATTTCGGGCTGGACTGTTCCCATGAGGCACAGGATCAAACTGATTTGCATATGGCCATGTCTGAACTGGGGTGGCGGAGTGAGCTAAATAATTATGAGGGATTAAACCCAGATCAGTTGACTGGGGGTGAGTGCTTGCAATGTTAAACACTCCATCAATCATCCCCTTTGGTTTTGCTTTGTTTGCCTTAAGTTGGCAGAATATGACCAGACGTGGGTCCATTGCTCACTTTGCAACTGGATTCAAGCTAGCCTGGCTGATGACGGCTGATTAGCCAGAAACCGGTCCCAGGATGCTTGTTTCTGGTCCAGGCAAGATATGGCTTGGCATTTCGGGCTGGACTGTTCCCATGAGGCACAGGATCAAACTGATTTGCATATGGCCATGTCTGAACTGGGGTGGCGGAGTGAGCTAAAGAATGAGGATGAATTAAAACCAGATCAGTTGACTGGGGGTGAGTGCTTGCAATGTTCAACACTCTGTCATTCATCCCCTTTGGTTTTGCTTTGTTCTCCCTAGGTTGGCAGGGTATGCCCAGACGTGGGTCCCTAGCTCACTTTGTCACTGGATTCAAGCTAGCCTGTCTGATGACGGCTGATTAGCCAGAAACCGGTCCCAGGATGCTTGTTTCCGGTCCAGGCAAGACATGGCTTGGCAGTTCGGGCTGGACTGTTCCCATGAGGCACAGGGTCAGACTGATTTCCATATGGTCATGTCTGAACTGGGGTGGCGGAGTGAGCTAAAGAATGATGATGAATTAAACCCAGATCAGTTGACTGGGGGTGAGTGCTGGCAATGTTCAACACTCCGTCCATCATCCCCTTTGGTTTTGCTTTGTTTGCCCTATGTTGGCAGGGTATGACCAGACGTGGGTCCTTTGCTCACTTTGCAACTGGATTCAAGCTTGCCTGGCTGATGACGGATGATTAGCCAGAAACCAGTCCAAGGATGCTTGTTTCCGGTCCAGGGAAAACATGGCTTGGCAGTTCGGGCTGGACTGTTCCCATGAGGCTCAGGGTCAGACTGATTTGCACAAGGCCATGTCTGAACTGGGGTGGCGGAGTGAGCTAAAGAATGATGATGGGTTAAACCCACATTATTTGACTGGGGGTCAGTGGTTGCAATGTCCAACACTCCGTCCATCATCCCCTTTGGTTTTGCTTTGTTTGCCCTAAGTTGGCAGGGAATGCCCAGACGTGGGTCCCTTGCTAACTTTGCCACTGGATTCAAGCTAGCCTGGCTGATGACGGCTGATTAGCCAGAAACCGGTCCCAGGATGCTTGTTTTCGGTCCAGGAAAGACATGGGTTTACAGTTCAGGCTGGACTGTTCACATAAGGCACAGGGTCAGACTGATTTGCACATGGCCATGTCAGAACTGGGGTGGTGGAGTGAGCTAAAGACTGATGATGGATTAAACTCATATCAGTTGACTGGGGGTGAGTGCTTGCAATGTTCAACACTCCGTCATTCATCCCCTTTGGTTTTGCTTTGTTCTCCCTAGGTTGGCAGGGTATGCCCAGACGTGGGTCCCTAGCTCACTTTGTCACTGGATTCAAGCTAGCCTGGCTGATGACGGCTGATTAGCCAGAAACCGGTCCCAGGATGCTTGTTTCTGGTCCAGGCAAGATATGGCTTGGCAGTTCGGGCTGTACTGTTCCCATGAGGCACAGGGTCAGACTGATTTGCATATGGCCATGTCTGAACTGGGGTGGCGGAGTGAGCTAAAGAATGATGATGAATTAAACCCAGATCAGTTGACTGGGGGTGAGTGCTTGCAATGTTCAACACTCCGTCAACCATCCCCTTTGGTTTTGCTTTGTTCTCCCTAGGTTGGCTGGGTATGCCCAGACGTGGGTCCCTTGTTCACTTTGCCACTGGATTCAAGCTAACCTGGCTGATGATGGCTGATTAGCCAGAAACCGATCACCAGGAAGCTTGTTTCCGGTCCTGGGAAGACATGGCTTGGCAGTTCGGGCTGGACTGTTCCCATGAGGCACAGGGTGTAACTGATTTGCACATGGCCATGTCTGAACTGGGGTGGCGGAGTGAGCTAAATAATTATGATGGATTAAACCCAGATCAGTTGACTGGGGGTGAGTGCTTGCAATGTTCAACACTCCGTCCATCATCCCCTTTGGTTTTGCTTTGTTTGCCCTAAGTTGGCAGGGTGTGACCATACGTGGGTCCTTTGCTCACTTTGCAAGTGGATTCAAGCTTGCCTGGCTGATGACGGCTGATTAGCTAGAAACCAGTCTCAGGATGCTTGTTTCCGGTCCAGGGAAGACATGGCTTGGCAGTTCGGGCTGGACTGTTCCCATGAGGCTCAGGGTCAGACTGATTTGCACATGGCCATGTCTGAACTGGGGTATCGGAGTGAGCTAAATAATTATGAGGGATTAAACCCAGATCAGTTGACTGGGGGTGAGTGCTTGCAATGTTAAACACTCCATCAATCATCCCCTTTGGTTTTGCTTTGTTTGCGTTAAGTTGGCAGAATATGACCAGACGTGGGTCCATTGCTCACTTTGCAACTGGATTCAAGCTAGCCTGGCTGATGACGGCTGATTAGCCAGAAACCGGTCCCAGGATGCTTGTTTCTGGTCCAGGCAAGATATGGCTTGGCATTTCGGGCTGGACTGTTCCCATGAGGCACAGGATCAAACTGATTTGCATATGGCCATGTCTGAACTGGGGTGGCGGAGTGAGCTAAAGAATGAGGATGAATTAAAACCAGATCAGTTGACTGGGGGTGAGTGCTTGCAATGTTCAACACTCCGTCATTCATCCCCTTTGGTTTTGCTTTGTTCTCCCTAGGTTGGCAGGGTATGCCCAGACGTGGGTCCCTAGCTCACTTTGTCACTGGATTCAAGCTTGCCTGGCTGATGACGGATGATTAGCCAGAAACCAGTCCAAGGATGCTTGTTTCCGGTCCAGGGAAAACATGGCTTGGCAGTTCGGGCTGGAATGTTCCCATGAGGCTCAGGGTCAGACTGATTTGCACATGGCCATGTCTGAACTGGGGTGGCGGAGTGAGCTAAAGAATGATGATGGGTTAAACCCACATTATTTGACTGGGGGTCAGTGGTTGCAATGTCCAACACTCCGTCCATCATCCCCTTTGGTTTTGCTTTGTTTGCCCTAAGTTGGCAGGGAATGCCCAGACGTGGGTCCCTTGCTCACTTTGCCACTGGATTCAAGCTAGCCTGGCTGATGACGGCTGGTTAGCCAGAAACCGGTCCCAGGATGCTTGTTTTCGGTCCAGGAAAGACATGGGTTTACAGTTCAGGCTGGACTGTTCGCATAAGGCACAGGGTCAGACTGATTTGCACATGGCCATGTCTGAACTGGGGTGGTGGAGTGAGCTAAAGACTGATGATGGATTAAACTCATATCAGTTGACTGGGGGTGAGTGCTTGCAATGTTCAACACTCCGTCCATCATCCCCTTTGGTTTTGCTTTGTTCACCCTAAGTTGGCAGGGTATGCCCAGACGTGGGTCCCTAGCTCACTTTGCAACTGGATTCAAGCTTGCCTGGCTGATGATGGCTGATTAGCCAGAAACCAGTCCCAGGATGCTTGTTTCCGGTCCAGGGAAGACATGGCTTGGCAGTTTGGGCTGGACTGTTCCCATGAGGCTCAGGGTCAGACTGATTTGCACATGGCCATGTCTGAACTGGGGTATCGGAGTGAGCTAAATAATTATGAGGGATTAAACCCAGATCAGTTGACTGGGGGTGAGTGCTTGCAATGTTCAACACTCCGTCATTCATCCCCTTTGGTTTTGCTTTGTTCTCCCTAGGTTGGCAGGGTATGCCCAGACGTGGGTCCCTAGCTCACTTTGTCACTGGATTCAAGCTAGCCTGTCTGATGACGGCTGATTAGCCAGAAACCGGTCCCAGGATGCTTGTTTCCGTTCCAGGCAAGACATGGCTTGGCAGTTCCGGCTGGACTGTTCCCATGAGGCACAGGGTCAGACTGATTTGCATATGGTCATGTCTGAACTGGGGTGGCGGATTGAGCTAAAGAATGATGATGAATTAAACCCAGATCAGTTGACTGGGGGTGAGTGCTTGCAATGTTCAACACTCCGTCCATCATCCCCTTTGGTTTTGCTTTGTTTGCCCTAAGTTGGCAGGGTGTGACCATACGTGGGTCCTTTGCTCACTTTGCAACTGGATTCAAGCTTGCCTGGCTGATGACGGCTGATTAGCCAGAAACCAGTCCCAGGATGCTTGTTTCCAGTCCAGGGAAGACATGGCTTGGCAGTTCGGGCTGGACTGTTCCCATGAGGCTCAGGGTCAGACTGATTTGCACATGGCCATGTCTGAACTGGGGTATCGGAGTGAGCTAAATAATTATGAGGGATTAAACCCAGATCAGTTGACTGGGGGTGAGTGCTTTCAATGTTAAACACTCCATCAATCATCCCCTTTGGTTTTGCTTTGTTTGCCTTAAGTTGGCAGAATATGACCAGACGTGGGTCCATTGCTCACTTTGCAACTGGATTCAAGCTAGCCTGGCTGATGATGGCTGATTAGCCAGAAACCGGTCCCAGGGTGCTTGTTTCTGGTCCAGGCAAGATATGGCTTGGCATTTCGGGCTGGACTGTTCCCATGAGGCACAGGATCAAACTGATTTGCATATGGCCATGTCTGAACTGGGGTGGCGGAGTGAGCTAAAGAATGAGGATGAATTATAACCAGATCAGTTGACTGGGGGTGAGTGCTTGCAATGTTCAACACTCCGTCATTCATCCCCTTTGGTTTTGCTTTGTTCTCCCTAGGTTGGCAGGGTATGCCCAGACGTGGGTCCCTAGCTCACTTTGTCACTGGATTCAAGCTAGCCTGTCTGATGACGGCTGATTAGCCAGAAACCGGTCCCAGGATGCTTGTTTCCGGTCCAGGCAAGACATGGCTTGGCAGTTCGGGCTGGACTGTTCCCATGAGGCACAGGGTCAGACTGATTTCCATATGGTCATGTCTGAACTGGGGTGGCGGAGTGAGCTAAAGAATGATGATGAATTAAACCCAGATCAGTTGACTGGGGGTGAGTGCTTGCAATGTTCAACACTCCGTCCATCATCCCCTTTGGTTTTGCTTTGTTTGCCCTATGTTGGCAGGGTATGACCAGACGTGGGTCCTTTGCTCACTTTGCAACTGGATTCAAGCTTGCCTGGCTGATGACGGATGATTAGCCAGAAACCAGTCCAAGGATGCTTGTTTCCGGTCCAGGGAAAACATGGCTTGGCAGTTCGGGCTGGACTGTTCCCATGAGGCTCAGGGTCAGACTGATTTGCACATGGCCATGTCTGAACTGGGGTGGCGGAGTGAGCTAAAGAATGATGATGGGTAAAACCCACATCATTTGACTGGGGGTCAGTGGTTGCAATGTCCAACACTCCGTCCATCATCCCCTTTGGTTTTGCTTTGTTTGCCCTAAGTTGGCAGGGAATGCCCAGACGTGGGTCCCTTGCTCACTTTGCCACTGGATTCAAGCTAGCCTGGCTGATGACGGCTGATTAGCCAGAAACCAGTCTCAGGATGCTTGTTTCCGGTCCAGGCAAGACATGGCTTGGCAGTTCGGGCTGGACTGTTCCCATGAGGCACAGGGTCAGACTGATTTCCATATGGTCATGTCTGAACTGGGGTGGCGGAGTGAGCTAAAGAATGATGATGAATTAAACCCAGATCAGTTGACTGGGGGTGAGTGCTTGCAATGTTCAACACTCCGTCCATCATCCCCTTTGGTTTTGCTTTGTTTGCCCTATGTTGGCAGGGTATGACCAGACGTGGGTCCTTTGCTCACTTTGCAACTGGATTCAAGCTTTCCTGGCTGATGACGGATGATTAGCCAGAAACCAGTCCAAGGATGCTTGTTTCCGGTCCAGGGAAAACATGGCTTGGCAGTTCGGGCTGGACTGTTCCCATGAGGCTCAGGGTCAGACTGATTTGCACATGGCCATGTCTGAACTGGGGTGGCGGAGTGAGCTAAAGAATGATGATGGGTAAAACCCACATCATTTGACTGGGGGTCAGTGGTTGCAATGTCCAACACTCTGTCCATCATCCCCTTTGGTTTTGCTTTGTTTGCCCTAAGTTGGCAGGGAATGCCCAGACGTGGGTCCCTTGCTCACTTTGCCACTGGATTCAAGCTAGCCTGGCTGATGACGGCTGATTAGCCAGAAACCGGTCCCAGGATGCTTGTTTTCGGTCCAGGAAAGACATGGGTAAACAGTTCAGGCTGGACTGTTCGCATAAGGGACAGGGTCAGACTGATTTGCACATGGCCATGTCTGAACTGGGGTGGTGGAGTGAGCTAAAGAATGATGATGGATTAAACCCAGATCAGTTGACTGGGGGTGAGTGCTTGCAATGTTCAACACTCCGTCCATCATCCCCTTTGGTTTTGCTTTGTTCACCCTAAGTTGGCAGGGTATGCCCAGACTTGGGTCCCTTGCTCACTTTGCCACTGGATTCAAGCTAGCCTGGCTGATGACGGCTGATTAGCCAGAAATCGGTCCCAGGATGCTTGTTTCCGGTCCAGGTAAGACATGGCATGGCAGTTCGGGCTGGACTGTTCCCATGAGGTACAGGAACAGACTGATTTGCATATGGCCATGTCTGAACTGGGGTGGCGGAAGGAGCTAAATAATTATGATGGATTAAATCCAGATCAGTTGACTGGGGGTGAGTGCTTGCAATGTTAAACACGCCATCAATCATCCCCTTTGGTTTTGCTTTGTTTGCCTTAAGTTGGCAGAATATGACCAGACGTGGGTCCATTTCTCACTTTGCAACTGGATTCAAGCTAGCCTGGCTGATGACGGCTGATTAGCCAGAAACCGGTCCCAGGATGCTTGTTTCTGGTCCAGGCAAGATATGGCTTGGTAGTTCGGGCTGGACTGTTCCCATGAGGCACAGGATCAAACTGATTTGCATATGGCCATGTCTGAACTGGGGTGGCGGAGTGAGCTAAAGAATGATGATGAATTACACCCAGATCAGTTGACTGGGGGTGAGTGCTTGCAATGTTCAACACTCCGTCCATCATCCCCTTTGGTTTTGCTTTGTTTGCCCTGGGTTGGCAGGGTATGCCCAGACGTGGGTCCCTAGCTCACTTTGTCACTGGATTCAAGCTAGCCTGTCCGATGACAGCTGATTAGCCAGAAACCGGTCCCAGGATGCTTGTTTTCGGTCCAGGCAGACATGGCTTGGCAGTTTGGGCTGGACTGTTCCAATGAGGCACAGGGTCAGACTGATTTGCACATGGCCATGTCCGAACTGGGGTGGCGGAGTGAGCTAAAGAATGATTCTGAATTAAACCCAGATCAGTTGACTGGGGGTGAGTGCTTGCAATGTTCAACACTCCGTCCATCATCCCCTTTGGTTTTGCTTTGTTTGCCCTAAGTTGGCAGGGAATGCCCAGACGTGGGTCCCTTGCTCACTTTGCCACTGGATTCAAGCTAGCCTGGCTGATGACGGCTGATTAGCCAGAAACCGGTCCCAGGATGCTTGTTTTCGGTCCAGGAAAAACATGGGTTGACAGTTCAGGCTGGACTGTTCGCATAAGGCACAGGGTCAGACTGATTTGCACATGGCCATGTCTGAACTGGGGTGGTGGAGTGAGCTAAAGAATGATGATGGATTAAACCCAGATCAGTTGACTGGGGGTGAGTGCTTGCAATGTTCAACACTCCATCCATCATCCCCTTTGGTTTTGCTTTGTTTGCCCTAAGTTGGCAGGGAATGCCCAGACGTGGGTCCCTTGCTCACTTTGCCACTGGATTCAAGCTAGCCTGGCTGATGACGGCTGATTAGCCAGAAATCGGTCCCAGGATGCTTGTTTCCGGTCCAGGCAAGACATGGCTTGGCAGTTCGGGGTGGACTGTTCGCATAAGGCACAGGGTCAGGCTGATTTGCACATAGCCATGTCTGAACTGGGGTGGTGGAGTGAGCTAAAGAATGATGATGGATTACACCCAGATCAGTTGACTGGGGGTGAGTGCTTGCAATGTTCAACACTCCGTCCATCATCCCCTTTGGTTTTGCTTTGTTTGCCCTAAGTTGGCAGGGAATGCCCAGACGTGGGTCCCTTGCTCACTTTGCCACTGGATTCATGCTAGCCTGGCTGATGACGGCTGATTAGCCAGAATCTGGTCCCAGGATGCTTGTTTTTGGTCCAGGCAAGATATGGCTTGGCAGTTCGGGCTGGACTGTTCCCATGAGGCACAGGATCAAACTGATTTGCATATCATGATTTGTCTGAACTGGGGTGGCGGAGTGAGCTAAAGAATGATGATGAATTACACCCAGATCAGTTGACTGGGGGTGAGTGCTTGCAATGTTATGTTATGTTATGTTATGTAACATTTTTAATGCGCACAGATGCTCCAGCAAAGGAGCGTCCTGGCGCAAGGGAAAGGCAGACACAACACAACACTAAAACCAGCACCAAAAACCGAGCACTTAAAACAGGGGGAGTTTAAAACAGAAAAGTTTTCAAGGCCCTACGGAAAGATATTAGATCATCCAGAAGACGGATTTCCAGGGGGAGCGCATTCCAGAGAACTGCAGCTTTCACTCGGAAGGAGCGTCCTCCCATCCGGCTGAGTCTGAACCGAGGCACAACCACCAAGGATTGTCCAAGGGAGCGAAGTGAGCGAGTTGGCACATAAGGAGAAATCAAATTATTAAGTAGCAAAGGTGCCGACTCACGAAGAATTTTAAAAACCATGCTGAGGGCTTTAAATTGGATTCGCTTATTCATCGGGAGCCAATGTAGGGACCGCAGAGTGTTGGAGGTAGGGCAAGCCCGAGGCAAGCCGACCACCGCCCTAGCCGCAGCATTCTGGACTCGCTGTAAACGGAGAATCTCAGCTTGGTTCACTCCTAAAAGGAGTGAACTAGCATAGTCCAGGCGAGAAATAATCATCGCTTGAATGACCAGCTGTCTTGTAGGAGCATCGAAGAATTTGAGCAGGGGTCTTAGCCCGCGTAATACTCCAAAACAGTAGGCCGCCACTCTCTTCGTGTGAGTCACAAAGCTTAACGTATGGTCAAGCCATACTCCCAAATTCCTGAGTTCCAGGACAGGGGCTGGCGCTGTTCCCAGCTCAGAAGGCCACCATCCATCTCCCCAGAGGTCCGCATCCCTTCCAACGATCATCACCTCCGTTTTTGATGCGTTCAGCTGGAGACAGTTGTTATTCATCCAGCTGGCCACCTCTCTCAGTCCACTGCGGAACCTGAGGGCATCCTTCTTGGCATCCCCGCTGATCGTAACCGTTCAACACTCCGTCCATCATCCCCTTTGGTTTTGCTTTGTTTGCCCTGGGTTGGCAGGGTATGCCCAGACGTGGGTCCCTAGCTCACTTTGTCACTGGATACAAGCTAGCCTGTCCGATGGCGGCTGATTAGCCAGAAACCGGTCCCAGGATGCTTGTTTCCGGTCCAGGCAAGACATGGCTTGGCAGTTTGGGCTGGACTGTTCCAATGAGGCACAGGGTCAGACTGATTTGCACATGGCCATGTCCGAACTGGGGTGGCGGAGTGAGCTAAAGAATGATGATGAATTAAACCCAGATCAGTTGACTGGGGGTGAGTGCTTGCAATGTTCAACACTCCGTCCATCATCCCCTTTGGTTTTGCTTTGTTTGCCCTGGGTTGGCAGGGAATGTCCAGACGTGGGTCCCTTGCTCACTTTGCCACTGGATTCAAGCTAGCCTGGCTGATGACGGCTGATTAGCCAGAAACCGGTCCCAGGATGCTTGTTTTCGGTCCAGGAAAGACATGGCTTGGCAGTTCGGGCTGGACTGTTCCCATGAGGCACAGGATCAAACTGATTTGCATATGGCCATGTCTGAACTGGGGTGGCGGAGTGAGCTAAAGAATGATGATGAATTACACCCAGATCAGTTGACTGGGGGTGAGTGCTTGCAATGTTCAACACTCCGTCCATCATCCCCTTTGGTTTTGCTTTGTTTGCCCTGGGTTGGCAGGGTATGCCCAGACGTGGGTCCCTAGCTCACTTTGTCACTGGATTCAAGCTAGCCTGTCCGATGACGGCTGATTAGCCAGAAACTGGTCCCAGGATGCTTGTTTCCGGTCCAGGCAAGACATGGCTTGGCAGTTTGGGCTGGACTGTTCCAATGAGGCACAGGGTCAGACTGATTTGCACATGGCCATGTCCGAACTGGGGTGGCGGAGTGAGCTAAAGAATGATGATGAATTAAACCCAGATCAGTTGACTGGGGGTGAGTGCTTGCAATGTTCAACACTCCGTCCATCATCCCCTTTGGTTTTGCTTTGTTTGCCCTGGGTTGGCAGGGAATGTCCAGACGTGGGTCCCTTGCTCACTTTGCCACTGGATTCAAGCTAGCCTGGCTGATGACGGCTGATTAGCCAGAAATCGGTCCCAGGATGCTTGTTTTCGGTCCAGGTAAGACATGGCTTGGCAGTTTGGGCTGGACTGTTCCCATGAGGCACAGGATCAGACTGATTTGCATATGGCCATGTCTGAACTGGGGTGGCGGAGAGAGCTAAATAATTATGATGGATTAAATCCAGATCAGTTGACTGGGGGTGAGTGCTTCAATGTTAAACACTCCATCAATCATCCCTTTTGGTTTTGCTTTGTTTGCCTTAAGTTGGCAAAATATGACCAGAAGTGGATCCATTGCTCACTTTGCAACTGGATTCAAGCTAGCCTGGCTGATGACGGCTGAAACCGGTCCCAGGATGCTTGTTTCTGGTCCAGGCAAGATATGGCTTGGCAGTTTGGGCTGGACTGTTCCCATGAGGCACAGGATCAAACTGATTTGCATATGGCCATGTCTGAACTGGGGTGGCGGAGTGAGCTAAAGAATGATGATGAATTACACCCAGATCAGTTGACTGGGGGTGAGTGCTTGCAATGCTCAACACTCCGTCATTCATCCCCTTTGGTTTTGCTTTGTTCTCCCTATTTTGGCAGGGTATGCCCAGACGTGGGTCCCTAGCTCACTTTGTCACTGGATTCAAGCTAGCCTGTCTGATGACGGCTGATTAGCCAGAAACCGGTCCCCGGATGCTTGTTTCCGGTCCAGGCAAGACATGGCTTGGCAGTTCGGTCTGGACTGTTCCCATGAGGCACAGGGTCAGACTGATTTGCATATGGCCATATCTGAACTGGGGTGGCGGAGTGAGCTAAAGAATGATGATGAATTAAACCCAGATCAGTTGACTGGGGGTGAGTGCTTGCAATGTTCAACACTCCGTCAACCATCCCCTTTGGTTTTGCTTTGTTCTCCCTAGGTTGGCAGGGTATGCCCAGACGTGGGTCCCTTGGTCATTTTGCCACTGGATTCAAGCTAACCTGGCTGATGATGGCTGATTAGCCAGAAACTGGTCCCAGGATGCTTGTTTCCGGTCCAGGGAAGAGATTGCTTGGCAGTTCGGGCTGGACTACTCCCATGAGGCAGAGGGTCAGACTGATTTGCATTAGGCCATGACTGAACTGGGGTATGGGAGTGAGCTAAAGAATGATGATGGGTTAAACCCACATCATTTGACTGGGGGTGAGTGGTTGCAATGTCCAACACTCTGTCCATCATCCCCTTTGGTTTTGCTTTGTTTGCCCTAAGTTGGCAGGGAATGCCCAGACGTGGGTCCCTTGCTCACATTGCCACTGGATTCAAGCTAGCCTGGCTGATGACGGCTGATTAGCCAGAAACTGGTCCCAGGATGCTAGTTTCCAGTCCAGGGAAGAGATTGCTTGGCAGTTCGGGCTGGACTACTCCCATGAGGCACAGGGTCAGACTGATTTGCATTAGGCCATGACTGAACTGGGGTGGGGGAGTAAGCTAAAGAATGATGATGGATTAAGCCCAGATCAGTTGACTGGGGGTGAGTGCTTGCAATGTTTAACGCTCCGTCCATCATCCCCTTTGGTTTTGCTTTGTTCGCCCTAAGTTTGCAGGGTATGCCCAGGCGTGGGTCCCTTGCTCATTTTGCCACTGGATTCAAGCAAGCCTGGCTGGTGACAGCTGATTAGCCAGAAACCGGTTCCAGGATGCTTGTTTTCGATCCAGGGAAGACATGAATTGGCAGTTCCCATGAGGCACAGGGTCAGACTGATTTGCATATGGCCATGTCTGAACTGGGGTAGCGGAGTGAGCTAAAGAAGGACGATGGATTAAACTCTGATCAGTTGTCTGGGGGTGAGTGCTTGCAACGTTCAACAGTCCGTCCATAATCCCCTTTGGTTTTGTTTGACGTCTCTTATATTGGCAGGAATTCCTGTCACTGCATTTCCTGTAAATACATTATTTGTTAATGCTGAGTCAATGATTGGTTTCTGCACTGAATGAGCCATCATAGATGCACTCGGTCACTCATCCTTCCACCTGTGCATCCATTAATCACTTTTTCGTTCTTGCATTCACTCACTTACACAATCACAATGCATCACATACACAAATTCAGCAGCACATGAAAAAAAATAAACATAGAAAAGAGAAAACATGCTATTATCTAAAAATGGCAGGCGTATGCTTGCAATGACACATTTTAACAAAGTAGCAGGAGAAAATCTTGCAATGGTATTTTACATAGTGATGAATGTCTTGTAATGGTATTGTAAATTGTGCATATGTCCAGCTGACTCAATGTTAGAACCATGCTGGCCATCCTGCAATAATAAAAACAATGATAAAGTATGGATAATATCATTCCATGATGGTCAACTGTGTGAAATCAGGACCTGTTTGCATTGCCCCCCCACTTATGCCCCTATTTTGACCACTACATGATGGGTTTCTGACTCTGACTGTGCCAGGGCTCTGCTAACCAGACCCAGGGTCTGTGCTCTGTTAAGAATAGATGGGCATTTGATATAATTACAATTGGAAAGTAGATAATAAGACAAGGTGGATTCAAACTACCTATAAGTTCCTAGTATATAATTGGGCAGGGAGGTTTAGCGGCCCAGTAGATTTCCTGCAGTGGAGTGTGCAGTACTGTGGTATCTGCTGTCATCTTAAAAGCCAGCCTTGCCATGCAGGCTGCTTTTAAATTTAAAATAAATGCAAATTCACTTTGAATTTAAAGGTACTCACATAGTATTAATCTACCTTATTTTTACATATGTCACCCCTAGGATCTCCCCATGTTGCCCATGTTTAGGGTGCTTTGTAACTTTAAGCAGGGGCATTATAAAATATGTTATATAAGCCCTGATGAGGGAACACTGCCCATTTCATTTCCCCCATTTTATTGAATAGCTCTATAGACTAAAGTGGTAATATTTTATTTAAATATAAATATCTTTAGGAGCCACTTAAATATATACTTCAAGACATTACATTAATTGTTGCGATAAATCCAACAGCTCGTCACTGTTGGATTTGTAATAACTATTACAGGAAAGAAGTTATTACACTTTCTTTCCTGTGACCCAACGTCCATGTTTCCAGCTGCTCTCTTGTGATTGACCAGCCTGCTAGCAGGCTGTGCCAGTGCTGCCTGATGAGGTGGCAAGTGTCCTGTCAGAGCACACAATATGTTTCCTTGGGGCAGAAAAGTGCAAGCCTTAGAACAGATGGCAAGGAGTGAGGGGTAGCAAAACTGGTCGTCAAAGGGAGACTCTCCCCTTAGGATAGCACAGGTCCTCTCCACATCCTGCTTTTTCAGCCACACAGGAACCTCTGTAATTAGATTATTGGAGAGGGTTAGAAAGGGAGTATTTAGGATAATTAGCCACACCAGTATGTTGGGTTAGCCTGATCTAGCTCCTCTGGAGATAATTCCCCCATGCTGAATTTTGAAAGAATAATGCTTTCTGGGATAGGAATATGCCACACTTTGGAGGAAGTGGTTAAACAGTTGGGGGCACCTTGGATCCCATTGGTCAAGGGTGCCCCCCACTTGATGCCTAGAAACCATGGATAAATATGGGAGAGATGAATAGCTACTCAGATCAGCTGGCTGAAGAGACAAGAAGAATAAAGGCTGCCCTGCTGACTCGCTGAGCTGCACCAAGAGGACTGCACTCTCCTGGACTGCACCTACTGCACACTGTGAAACTCAGCATCTAAAGTACTTTGCCTGACTTTGAATATCTAAGGAAAGGACTAACCTTGGACGGAATTTGTGTAGTCCGAGAAGCTGCAAAAAACCTCTGCGAGCTACACGGAGTTCCGCAAGCACGCAGAGTTGTGTTTGCCACCCGCTGGCGATGCGATTTTCCTGTTCGGGAATGCGTATTGCGTGTTTGTTGATGCTTTTTGCATGCTCGGGGGGAAACATCGCGCAAACTTCACCATGCGATCGCCAATGGGTGCTGCCGTCTTATTTTTCACTTTTAGCAATGGTTCTGGGCCTGTTTTTCTATCCTCCCTATATCTTTTCAATCCTTTACTTCTAGAAACTTTTTTTAGATCTTTTTTATTTATAAGCCTTCCCTCTCTATTCCCGATATATGTATATTTTGCGTTTTTTCCATTTTTTGTGTTTTTTACTGCGTTTTTTCACTCTTTTTCTGTTATTTGCTTTTTTCATTTCTTTTACTTACTTTCTTACTTCCTACCTTTTCTTTTGCGCCCCACGCCTACCCTGAACCATGGCAAAGGGCCAGGGGAAGACTAAGAGGAGGGCTCGGAGTGAGAGCCACAACCGCCTTCCTTGCGGAAGGCGGTGCCCACAAGGGGTGCAGGCACATGCCTTATTCAGTGCGGCAGAAGTGGCCTCACTCTCTTTTCTTTATCCAGCACTACCTCCCCTTAAACCTTGCAGCAGTCGGCAGGCCTGGGTCTGGGTACAGGCTACGGGAGCGTCACCAGCGGTAGGCAAGGGATCCGACACACCCATAACCAATTGAAGCACCGGTGGTCCAATATCCTGGATGGGGAGCATGCCCTGATGGACCTGCTAGGTGTTGAGGTCCCTGGGCTTGGTGAGTAGCTATTTATATTACTATTTTGTGTTCTTCTGTACTGTGTTATTGCAAATATAAACAACAAGAGAATATTTATAACTATACCAGTACAAAGTTCCGTAGGACTGGTGGTCAGGAAAAACAGCCCCCAACACCCTTCAGTGCTCCATACAAAAGTATTACCTGTGTCCTAAAAAGGTAGTGTGATTAACAAGAGGAAAAAGCAACCCTCAGGCACCCACACACGGTAGGTAGCCGTTTGTCTTCATAGGGATCGTATGGTTAGTGCGTGTGAAAATACATCAAACCAAACAAAGTGCAAATTAAAATGAGTATAGATCACTCCCTCAACCAACCCTTTAATGGAGAGGTGATTCGAACTCAGTTAAAACCAAAATGTGTAATCGGACAAAAAAGAGTTAAGTAAATTTGAACCCTTTGTCCTTAAAAAACGGTCGACATGTTTCAGCTATCCGGTCTTGTTCGACCCAGCATTCCTCAGGACCAGATATATAAAAAAACTCACCCTGCGAGGCAGTACACCCCCTAACAGTGTCTACTCTAACCCTGGGCGTCCGAATCGGCTACGCCCACGGAGTAGGCGTAGTGTTGCCTTCTACGCATTTTGCGTACACAGCGTAGCCGGCAACACTACGCCCACTCCGTGTGCGTAGCCGAGTCGGCCGCCACCCGCCTCCCTCCCGCCCTCCCCTAGATACATTATTTAAGCAATTACCCTGAATAAAACAACTTTAAAGCACTTACCTTGTCCGGGGCTCGTCCGGGGCTCCCTCTTTGAATAGCGTCCTTTCCTGGAAAGAAATGCGCATGCGCGGTCGCCCACGCATGCGCATTTCTCGGGAGAAATGCGCATGCGCAGCCGCCCGCGCATGCGCATTGGTATCCAGGAAAGGACGCTATTCAAAGAGGGAGCCCCGGACGAGCCCAGGACAAGGTAAGTGCTTTAAAGTTGTTTTATTCAGGGTAATTGCTTAAATAATGCATGTAGGGGAGAGCGGGAGGGAGGTGCGTAGTGGGGCTACGCGGAGTGCGGGAGTGGGCGTAGCTTCTCGCCCTCTCCGCGTAGCTCCGCGGAGCCCCACTACGCCCACTACGCCCATCTCTAGTCTACTCACGGTGGATGGATGATCACACAAACGCGTTTTTAAAAAAAAGGAACCAACTTGGGTTCTAAGTATTTGTCAGCGTCTTGTGCGTTACCTCTTCTTATACGAGGTTTATGGAATTTAACTAGATATCCACATTCATCTTGGGCATATCGAAGGATAAACCTTCTTTTTAGGATTTCGTTGTTCCCAAGTTAATAACTCTGTGAGACCGAGGTGGAGGAAATCTTCATGTCAGCATTATCTCACTGGCGGCTCCCCGCGTTGTCACTTAAAGACGGCTCATACTGGATACAGCGAATACTTTTGCATGGAGCACTGAAGGGTGTTGGGGGCTGTTTTTCCTGACCACCAGTCCTACGGAACTTTGTACTGGTATAGTTATAAATATTCTCTTGTTGTTTGTGATTGTTTATTCCTAGGGGCGTGAGAGTATTTTCGTTGGCCCTTTCTCTCTTGTTGTTTATACTTATTGCAAATATATACATTTTTTGCAAATAGCTACATGCTGCTACTGCTTACATGCAGGTAACCTATGTCTAGAAACGTATATTATGTGATTGTTACTTCCAGACAGGTGCTCGGCGCTACTAACTAATCGTACTTGTCTGCAACTTAGCACTCACTTGGGCTGGTTATGTAAGAGAGGTTAGAGAGTTTAAGTTCGGTAGGTAATCCACATAAGAAAGACTCCAGTCCTTTTCTTTGTCCTGTCTCGTGTCACTAAGATAGTGGTAGTAGTTAGTTAGTTAGTATTATTTGGTAATTTAGCAGCCTGCGTCGCGATGCATCCTTTCACATGACTTCAGTCCAAGTAGAAACTTTTGTAGTTCTTAGAGTGAGTGAATAGCAACAAACCAATTTGGTACATGCAATATGCATGTGTCAATGTATTAGCGTTCAGTACTGCTTTGTACCATGGATCCAGAATTGTGGCAGAAATGTAATGGTTGGATGACACAATTTCTCTTTGCACCCTTGTATTTTCAGATAAGCGGAGGGTTAAGCGACCCACCAACTCATATGCTTCTTTTTTTTCCTCCACACCTGCTTATGTGGCAGACACCCCCTTCAGCTGTTACTGTAGCATGTGCAAGAATGGGATAGCTTGGCCCATAGTAGTCCTCCTTGGTGACTTCGCATGTGAAGAGCTCAAAAGGAAATAGCATTTCTGTCAAGCATTTAAATTGGCCCCATTGGTCCATCTCAACGGATATGCCTTTCACAGTAGCATCCCCTCTTTGCATGACATATTCATTGATCGGTCTGTACTGCTCAAACAGACATTCAAGCATGCAATAAGTTTAGTTCCAACATGTGGGCAGCTCCTGGATGAGTGCTATAACTGGCACTCTATGCCCACGTTAAATGATCCTCAGCTGCTTCCGGGCTTTAAAAGAATAGCTGAAATATATGCAGATTCTTCTGCAGGTGGTCAGTAAAAGGCTGACTCGGTCTTCTTTTTTCAGAAAGTCTTGAACAATAATGTTAATGCAGTGCACCAAACACAGGACAGAGAAATAGGCACCATTGAACATGGCCCTAACTATATTACTGCCATTTTCCGTGGCAACAAAAACAATGTTAAGCCCTCTTGGGTGCAGCCATTCAAAGACCTTGCCATTAAACTCTTCCAAAATGTTTGCAGCAGTATGAGATTTCTCCATGGCAAACATGGCTACAGTTGTATGTTTGTGAGTGGCATTAAAAATCTCAGCAGTGTCAACACGTGCAGATATCTTTTATCTAACCCCCACAAAAGAGATCCAGTGTGCAGTGATGCACATGTAATCAGTGGCTTGGCAAGTGGTCCACATGTCTACTATCAGGTGGATTGTGTGAACAGCACTCTGCTGCAAAGCTTGTCCAAGCAATTCCAGCACGTCGTGATGTAGTGCTGAAAAAGCAGCACTGGTAAAATAGGACCGGTTGGGAACCTTCCATTTTGGGCAAATGGCTGTCACAAATTCAAGAAAATTCACCCCTTCCACAAAAGAAAAAGGGAGGAGGTCCAGAGCTAACATTTTAGCCAGCTTTGCATTGTACAAACGTGCCATTCGGGGGTTGCGTTCGTATTGCCCCTCTGACCTAAATATGCTGAGAATGGTAGGCTGGATTTTTTTCTTTTCTGGTGCCACTGATGCAGGAGACTTCTTGGCGCAGATGTTGTTAGGCTCAAAGCCGCACTGAAATGTTGTTGAGGCTGATGAGGATGTGGGCAGTACCACTGCACTGCTGGGGACTGGGCTACTTTGTGTTCCAGAGAAAATGTCTCCCTCTTGTTCACCTTCCACCATGATCGTATCTTCTACTTCTTCATTTCCACCTACAGCAATGGGTACAGTATTTATGGCCTTTAAGGTGTGCCTCCCACTGGATCAAGTGTTTTTTTTTCAGATGGGTTGTTTGGCCTCCGGTACCATAGTTTCTGCTAAGCTTACCCCGACTAACACCTTGTCCACAAATGGAGAATATAGCAACATTCTTTTCCTTACTGCTAACTGAAAAGAAGTCCCAAACTGGGGAGGTGTACTTTCTGGTGCTGCTGGGGGTGCCACTTGTAATGTCGGGTGAACTGGAAGGTGGATGTGGTGGAGTTTGACTCTCTGCAGGCACAGTACCTACTTCTACTGAGGTGGTTGTGCTGGATGTAGGCCGCTGCCGGGCCTTTGCAAATGCAAATATGGAAGTTACAGGTAGTGTTGGTGTTATCTGTGCCGGTGGTATCATGCCACATCGCTCACAGCAAAACTGAGATGGGGTAATAATTTTGGTCTCCACTCGGGCAGGACTAATGTCCATGATGACTGGCTCGTCATCATCCTCTTCTTCCACATCTACCTTCATAACTCTAAGGCTTTCTGGAACCTTCCTTTTCCCTAGCCTTCTCTTGTGGCGTGTGTCACTCTCAGACTGAGGTGGTGGCATCCAATTTGCATCTAGATCATCAGAAGGGGACTTGCAGAAGAACTCGGTGGACTAACCCTCCTTTTCACTGCTGGGGATCTGGAAGACAATGGATCTTCTGAAAGAGTGGCTTGCTCTTCTTCCTCTGCAGGAAGCTCGATTTCCGTTATTGCCCCTATTTCGGGAGGAACAACTACTATTGTAGGTGGTGTTTGCGGCTGTTGTTGTCCACTTATCTGAGTTTCCTGCGTTGATTGGGTACTACTTTGCGATAACGATAAGTCAATTTTAACATGACTGTTTGTCTGAATTGTCATGATTAGACTGGCTGCTTCTGCAACAAACATGGGCTTGGGCCTAGATTAAAGGTATGGGTCCACTCATGTGGGGGTGCTGCTCCTAGCTTGCTCCCTGGACACCGCTGCTGCAGGCATAGTTTTTTGTTTCCCCAAAAATATCTTGGACGGCACACCAGTCTTGGTAAGTGGCAGTTCCTTCTTCTCACTGGCAACTTTCTAGGTACTGGGGGACCTGGTACCTTTCTTTGGGTGCATCTCCTTCAGATGTTAGCAGCATGTAGTGGCACAAGTAGAAGAGATATCTGTCTGTGGTCACACGTCACGTCACGTTGTGCGCAGCAGGACTTCTGTCTGGCAGTACAATGGCTGATGATGACACCTCCTTCTCAGTCTTTTGTGCACCTAAAAGCAAAGAAGCCAGATGAACACGAGTGAAACGTGGCATTTTTTGTTGTGGTTCAATTTCTACTAGTACAAACAAACAAATATAATATTATATAACTTAGTGTGTGGTCACACTTGTTAGTGTTATTAATATTAATATATTTTATTAACTCAGTTTAGTTATTAACAAAACATAATAACAGTGTAGCCATTTGTGAGACTTTGACAATAAGGGCTTTCATGGTGTACTGTGTACAGTCACGAAGGATACGAAAGAAGAAGAACAAAAAAAAAACAAATGTAATGGAACCTGTTTGGCATTGTGCATCACGTGGGATGCAGCATTCATGGAGCTGCAGCTGGCAATGGGGATGGAAGCAGTAAGCCAAGAGGACCAAAGGAAAGACATGGAGGTCCATGGCAAAATCAGCACACTAACTAGTACTACCACCACAAAATGGCCACAAGCCAAAGGGTCACTTACAGTCACAACAAGCAGGAGGCCTGGAAAAGAATGAACTCAAGCAGGCCCCATATAGGCAGACAAAGGAAGCACGCTAAACAATACAGCTTTCATGCAACAAAGCAAAAACAAAAAACCACGGGCTACAAAAGGTTTGCTAGTTACACAACAACCACACCACACACATCCAACAAAGGCATTTATTGAACACACACGAAAAAAATGAAATACCCCAAAAAACACATTTTGCAATTCAACCCAATGCCATCCATGCCCAAAATGATGTTTAAATTCAACAGACACCACAGAAACATTTGCTTCATGCACCCATGAGTAGCTCTGGGCCTATTAGATGGAAAACCCATAGGCAAACTAGGCCACATAGTGAATCAATTCAAATCAATAATATTGCAAATGTATTAGAACATGTAGTGAACTGTGATGCATTTTTTTGCTGGGTAAAAGAATACAAAATTGCATGCAAATCAACAACAATGCATGTGTACCACAAAGAAGGCTTGCAGGCCTAATGCAGAAGCACACTGGTTTGCCATCACAGAATGGCCGGCAGACGTGGAACCAGGCCACAACAACAAGAAAGGGAAGACTGACAATGCAGGCCTATGGCAAAAGCACACTGGCTACCTGCACAAAATGACCACCAGCCAAATAGCGAGGCCACAAGAAGAAGAAGTAAGCCAAGAGGAACAAAGGAAAGACATGCAGGGCTATGGAAAAAGCAGCACACCAAGTACTACCACAAAATGGCCACCAGCCACATGGTCACCCGCAGTCAAAACAAGCAGGAAGCCTGGAAGTCAATGAACTCAAGGAGGCCCCATATGGCCAGACAAAGGTGGCATGCTAAACAACACAGCTTTTATGCAAGAATGCAAAAACGAAAAACCAAAGGTCTACAAAAGGTTTGCATGTTACACAACAACCACACCATACACATTCAACTAAGGCATTTATTGAACACACAAGAAAAAAGTGAAATACCCCCAAAAACACATTTTACAATTCAATCCAATGCCATCCATGTCCTAAATAATGTTTAAATTTAACAGAAACTACAGAAACAGTTGTTTGATGCACCCCGAGTAGCTCTGGGACTACTGGCTGAAAGACCTACAATATTGGCAGACTACTGGCTACTGAATTAAATAAATATTGCAAATTAATTTATTTAAAAATTTGGAGAAAATGCAGTAAACTGTGCACCATGTTTCCTTTATAAAAGATAAAAAAAATTACTTAGAAACAACTAGGCTCCTACTGAACTGCAGGCCACCCACCACAATAAATCTTTAAAAAATGATGAAAAGTACCAGAAAAATGTAGGTACAATGCCCCAATCAAACAAACAACACCAATTTTCCAACTTACTTGTGAAATATCAGATTCAAAAGCCCTTAAAACCAATGATCTATGATGCAGCAGCCACAAAGAGTGATCCTTCCAGCTCCAAATCCAAATGAAAAGTGATTGGGAGATGGACAAAGCACTGAGAGGAGCCAGCTGGACAGAAACAAGAAGTTGGAGACTCTGGGGCACTTCCTTCCTCTTAAAAAAAGTAAAAAAAGAAAAAGGACTCCTTGCACAAAAAAATTATATCCAAATGTCAATCTGAGGAGTTTATTTAAATAAGAATCACCATTTCGAGAATGTTTTGTTGCTGCTCGAAAGAGATTCTTCTCCAGATTGAAAATTCTGCGAGTTTGGGATCGCGATATTCGCAAAACTTCTGCCAGAAGTCTGATGGCGCACCTTAATGAAATGTTTGCAATCGCACTCTCTCACGGCAACATGCGGCTGGCTACTAATTCTTGTGGCGCTCATGAAACGATGGTATATATCGCCGGGGATCGCAGGCATCCCAGTATGTTCCACCCTTACCGGTCTACCCAAGATCTCTTTAGCACCTCTAAAAGCCTGCCTCAACGCAGCCGCCAGACTACTCACTGGCACCAGAAAATTCGACCACATCGCTCCACACATGAAAGCATTGAATTGGCTCCCGCTAGAAGCCAGAATCCAGTTGAAACTGGCATGCATAACACACAAGGCCCTATACACAAACTCCCCTGCCCATCTGGCACAGAAACTAGTGGTATCTGGAGGAAGCAGAAATTCCCGGTCCGCCAGAAACCTCTTACTCCAACCTGCCTTTTTTCCGAAAAAAAGAACCTATAATAGGGTGTTCACTGGGGCTGCACCAAGAATTTGGAACTCTTTCCCGCCCGATATCAGAAAAATCCCTTCTCTTGCACGCTTCAAGAACGAGGCCAAAACCTTCCTCATGGGTAAATTCCTTGTTTAATCCCTGCCCTCACCCACCACATTTTGCCTGACGAATCTAAGACTATCACTCCCGAAAGAAGCTAAGACTATTGCCTCCTCCCCTGATCAACAATTATCCCGCAAAGAATATGAGGGCCGCTGTTTTTACTGTTTCTAACTATGATTGTAATCATTTACATGTGGGAGGAAGGGTAAGATGTGTTATTATTTCTCTGCATTTTATGTTGGTTTGTAGACCTTGTATACCATGTAAAGCGCTCTGATACCCTCTTGGGTCAAGTTCGTGCTCTATAAAACACTAAAATAAATAATAAATAAATAAATAGAAGAAAAACAAAACTGCTCTGCTACGGAGCGCAGAGTTTTCGGTAACTCCGCGTTCTACGTGGCACGCGAAGGTGCCAAAAATTCGTAAATTCTGCGAGTGGAGCGGATTTTACGCCAAGGCTTAGAAACGACTCCATGTCATCTACAGGTTAACAGAGCCAACCTGTATCATCTCCAGCAACAGTCCCCATCTTGCAGTGTGGCCAGTGGGTTTCGAAGTATTTGGCCAGGTGAATTGTGGGATTTGTAGTCCAGCCATCCTAAGGACGATCTAGGGAAATTCCAGATCCTTGGATTTGTGTTTTGGACACTTTGAACCCTCAAAAGGAACTTCAGGAAAAAGTTCCAGACGTTTGGAGAAGTTTGGAGCAACCTTTGGAAAAAGCTCCTTAAGGTGACTGACCCAACATTGAGAGTCAAGCTGGCTAACTTCAGCTGCAACCTGTTTTCGATTCCAGGATCATCCAGCTGAAAAGCTCTGAATATGGCCTGACAAAGTCCCTTGGTCGACTTCAAGGTAAAAAGTTCCTAAAAAACGACTAAGTGTGAAGGTAAATTTTTGACTGAGGCCTCCTCTTCATGTATCCGATCAGGGCTCCATCGCAGTTGGGTGCAAAGTTAGACTTTGTCCCGGTCAAGCACGGCCATATGTCACAAAGTGGCACTATACGTTTTTGAGCACTATAAAGTGTTTATTCTTTAAAAATTCAGATCTTCTGTTCCCTACATTGGGTTTTTGTTATTTTGGTGTCTATTTGTTCATACAAATATAATATATTTTTATAAATTGGAGTTGCATTTTTCTTGTGTGTTATGACTCACTTATTTAATGTAATTGTGTTTTTAGAAGCTTTACACACCTGTATCCTAAGTTACGCCTGCCTGCTCATTGCCAGCTATCAAGGGATTAGCAAGGGAATCATTTATTGAGACCTTGACTGACCCTTTTATTGTGTTTGTTGCCTTATTGCTATTGCTTAGTCACTACCTATCACTACTAATAGTCGACTTTCCAACATCAGCTAAATTAGATGCAGTGGCTGTGTAGGTTTCAGTACACTACAGATGAAGGGAGTGTCAAGCAAGTAGCCAGTTACCACTTGCTTTTAGTCTGTAGCATGCTTTAGAAATTAAATTAAAAAGAGAAGGAAAGACATAAAATGGCACCTATAATGCGAAAATGTAAATCTAAACGACTGTTCTACTGGCTTTGGCATTGAAGCACACTCATTTTCAGATTGACTTGCACATGTGATCACACAAATGTCATCAATCACAGGGCAAGAGAGCCAATGACTGTAGTGGGCTGACGAATTCCCAATGCTTTAAATTATCAAGGGCTGAAAGAGTGTGAAAATGTCACCATACAGACCAGTGGAAGAAAAAGTCTGACAAAATGCCCAATCCTGTATTAATTTGGATGAATAATATATATATATATATATATATATATATATATATATATATATATATATATATATATATATATATATATATATATATATATATATATATATATATATATATATATATATATTCACTGAAAAAACCATAGGTTATAGACCATATATAGTTAGGAATTAGCATTTACAAAACCTTGAAAATTCACTGAAAAAACCATAGGTTATAGACCATATATAGTTAGGAATTAGCATTTAGAAAACCTTATTTTACTCACACAAAACCATTGAAATTCCATATATAGTTAGTTGCACTAACTATATATCGCGCACCCGCAATCCACTGCTGATGATGTCACATATTACATCATTCATGACATGGTCAGTGACATCACTGATGACATCACTGATGACATCTCAAATGACATCACTGATGACATCATCTAGTGTCTGTGTGTTTTTGTAAAGTTTAAATACGTTTTACATATTGAAGAATGACTGGATGTATGGAAGACTGAGTGTGTGTGTGGCTGGCTGGGATGTGTGTGACTCTGTGCATATCAATGTGTACTTGTATCAGTGATTGTATAAGAGAGTAAGTATGTATTAGTATATGTGTGAAAAGTATGGTGTTCTGTGTTTAACTATAGATGAGGAAATCGAAGTGTGATTGATTCTTCACAGGACTGACTAGGTGTATGAGTGCATATGATAGTGTTCTAATAATAACTGACTGTATGTATGAGTAATTGTATGGGTGAATGAGTGAATGTGTGTGTAGACGTACGAATCAGTGAGTGCGTATGTAGTAACTGGTATTGGTGTGTCATGATGTCATCAGTGATGTCATTTGAGATGTCATCAGTGATGTCATTTCAGATGTCATTAGTGATGTCATCAGTGATGTCACTGAAGTATGGTGTTCTGTGTTTAACTGTATAGATGAAGAAATGGAAGTGTGATTGATTCTTTACAGGACTGACTTGGTGTGTGAGTAACTCCATGGATGAGTGGCAGTGTGTGACTGTCTGCATAGGTGTATGAGTGCATATGATAGTGTTGTAATAATAAGTGACTGTATGTATGAGTTATTGTATGGGTGAATGAGTGAATGTGTGTGTAGACGTAGGAATCAGTGAGTGCGTATGTAGTAACTGGTATTGGTGTGTCATGATGTCATCAGTGATGTCATTTGAGATGTCATCAGTGATGTCATCAGTGATGTCATTTGAGATGTCATCAGTGATGTCATCAGTGATGTCACTGACCATGTCATGAATGATGTAATATGTGACATCATCAGCAGTGGATTGCGGGTGCGCGATATATAGTTAGTGCAACTAACTATATATGGAATTTCAATGGTTTTGTGTGAGTAAAATAAGGTTTTCTAAATGCTAATTCCTAACTATATATGGTCTATAACCTATGGTTTTTTCAGTGAATTTTCAAGGTTTTGTAAATGCTAATTCCTAACTATATATGGTCTATAACCTATGGTTTTTTCAGTGAATTTCATTGGTTTTTTAACAGCTAATATCTGTAGCTGTAAAATGTATTCTTCTTTAAATCCAAAAATATATTTTATATGTTTATGAATAATTTTTTTTTTAAATATTTTTTTTTCTTCGTTCCCGCTTCGCGAATCGGGAAGCTTCCCGTTAGCTGACCTTGATGCCGCGAAATAGACCGCGAGCCGGTAAACGTTTCTTTACCGCAAGTGCCGCGTTAGAAAACAACATCGTGACGCCTCCCGTCCGCATGACGTTTCACGTTGTCGCGTGATACGTCATATGACGTGCTACGTTAGCGAACTGGTACGCGAAGCGAGTCGCAAAGCGCAGGTTTCTGGAAGCAAACCGGGAGGCCCTGCAAAGCGCTTAACGTAAACACAGCAAGTCATGTGACTTGGTAATAACACTTTTCATTGGTTCATTTCACTTTTGGTTTCCTAATGATGTAAGACTAGGTCATATAATCTAAAATGAACACTTTTGATTGGTTGAGAACTCTTGTTTTTCCCAAATGATGAAAATCCCTCCTTCTTTCCTCACTCTGACTTTCATCATTGTGAGAGAAAGACCCTTTGTGATCACTGAGCAATGGCTTCTTTAGTAGCTTCAGCTGGTGCTTCCCCACCACCTCCACCACATCCAAGGAAGAGTGGACCACCTGCTCAAGTTATAATTCAGCAAGAAGAGGAAGAAGAGGAAGACGAGGAAGAGCAGGAAGAGAGGCAGTTTTTGCCTGAGGAACCCAGGACGTCTCACCGGAAAGAAAACTTCATTTGGCAATTTTTTTAAATTCCCAAAGGTCAGAAAAAAGTAAATGCAAGATACGTAACTTGCCTTATATGTCAAGATAGACTGTCCAGAGGAACCGAGAAAAAATACAGTTTCGGAAACTACACAATGCATCGCCATATGACTAGGTGGCATCCTAACAACTACAGTGCTGCACAGTTTCGGAACGACCTAGATAATCTCCCTATTATGGCCAGAAGATCTGTTGTACCGGAAGTAACGGGACCAGAGGGCAGGGAGATGGTGCCAAATATACAAATGAGATTTGGTGAAGTAAAACACATCTGCGTATTTTGCGATGGATTCATTTGCTACGGAGAAAGAAGCATCACTCTGATCAACAGAGCTATTGACTATCATATGCAAGTTTGTACGAAACGCCCAAAATAATAAATACTTTTTTTTTGTTTTGTTGCTCCTGTTGAGCCCTTTACAATGAATCGTTTTCATTGCCCCCTCCAAGAAAAACCCCAAAAAATATAAAACTGTTCAGAAAAATTCAAAAAAAGTAAAAAAATGTTCTGAAAAATAATAAAAAAAATATAAAACAACAAAAACAATAAAAAAAAAGTTCTTTTCAGAACTACCTCCCCGTTATTAAAAAATTGGTACAATATTTGGAACTGTGCCAACCTCTATTTCTCTTAGTTCGCTTCCCAGTTCGCTCGCCGGTACGCGAACCGGAAGCGAACCAAAAACAGTAAGTATAAGGGAAGGAAACAGACACTTATGTTAAAAGAAAGACAGCTATAGGGGAGTAAACTAGAGATACTATTACCCGTAATCCACTGCTGATGATGTCACATATTACATCATTCATGACATGCTCAGTGACATCATCAGCAGAGGATTGCGGGTTTTTTGGCAACGTGCCTTATCCACGGTTTAATAACGCTGCCTTTTGCTTTATATAAGTTTTCAAATTGTATGAAATATATACCAATAGGTCGTTATGAACCTTTAGGTAGTGCTTTTCTTCATGAGGTCTGGTCGCTTCCATACACATACAGATGTTTCAAAGATGATCAAGAAGTTTATCTGAATGGAGAGGAATGCACTGAGACGCCAGATCATTCACTAATGTGTAGGCACATACAGTTACACGGTTCATGCAACAAACACCAACCAAATATGGCTTGCGTGTTGCAAGGCACGCCAGTTCCTGCTATCATCCCCACGTTCAAGTTGTTGGAAAATGGTAGTTATTTGATGCTCAATAATGAAGATTGTTCTGAGTTAATTAAAAGTATTCCTTTTATCGTAACAGTAAGTGAACGGGTTATTTGCTGCAGAAATGTTCTATTTTCTCCCACACATGAACATAGGGAGTTTTCAATCTGGCCACAAATACCAACCTTGGGAGAGATTTCAACGGCATGGCAAGAATAAGAGCTCTTTTGTCTCAGAGAGAGGTGGCCTTGAGTTCGGCCCGTGAAACGTTCGTGCTTCACATAGCGAACACCCGTACAGAGGTGCAGACCCTTTTCAATTCAGATTTGCCTTTCAATTTCAGCAAGATGGTTCGGACTATCTTTAACGCATCCTCCACAAAGACCCTGGCGCACTTTTTTAAAGTTGTTACCAGTGGTCTCGTGACTTCATTTGAGAAAATCTTTGGAGTCATCCCTGCTTTCTTTCATTCTATTTTCTCCACTCTGCTTCGTGGATTGGCATTTTTACTTGCATTACCAGCGGACGCTCTTGTGCTTTTTTACATTTTTAAATATGGATGTCCCTCCTATGCAACCTCCCACCCTGCAGCTGCTGACACTGTTCCGCAATCGCATGCTAGAATATTATGGCACAATGCCGTTGGCGATATTAAGCACGGCATATGGATTATCTTTTCGATTCTCCTACTTCACCTGTGTCCAGCCTGTATTTCACTGCCTGACCTGTGATTTCGATTGGGCCATTGATTTGTGTCTCTGCGGACCGGTTTCTCCTGACGTCGACTTTAATCAGCTGATGACTCCTATCATTACTCACGAGTTGGTTTGTCCTGGCGAAAGGATTATGGCTGTGGCATTGATGCATGGACTAATTGGTCCCTGGAATTTATTGGCGGCAGCACAGTCTTTCTTGGAACAGAGCTTTCTTGAAAACCCACCGAGCTGTCCTCTGATGGTGATAGAGGATCCGGTGCTGGGAGAGCACGTATGTTCTTTTCCGCTTTTAAATTGGATGGCTGAACTGTTTTCGGATGAAGACGGTGACTTCCTATTGGAGGCTGTTGCAGCTTATTTTGCATACACAGTTATGTCATAGACCTTTTTTATGTTTGATATGCTGAGTACTAGCATTTCATTGACAATTCATTGACTTATTTGTCAAGTTTTTATTATTTACCTTGCCTATTGGCTTAAGACTCGATAAAGTACTTGGCTGTTTTATTTTTCTTTAGCATTAAATTTTCCTAGTTTTTAATGCTTTACCTTGCGGACCGTCCACATATAAACTTGCAATCTGCTCTCATGAGATGGCACTTCTATTATCTTATTCAGTTCGTTTCCGGATCATGGGGAGGTGTCATCTAGGTCCTGGATATCTTTACACCGTGTTAAGTTAGCATGGGCTCATTACCGGTTTAAACGCCATTTTTCCTTTTTTGCAACTTCTGCACACGACACTTAGTTGTTGCTTTAGCTTTCCACCTAGTAGTTCATCGTGGTTTACATGAGAATAATATGTTATTGCTCTACTATCTGCTTTGCTTGTTAAACTATATCTGTACAGCGAGTGCTAAAGTTTCAAGAACAACAAGATACAGAATTGTTATGAGGTCTGATCTCCACGACTTCATACTCATAACATAAGTGCAACTTCTGCCAATTCTGGGCATGAGGCGGGTTTTATATTGCTTTGCCGAACACACATACACAACAGTTGATGCGGTTCACATGAAGAGAGAGCTGGTGTATGCTGATGTGATTCCTTCAAATCTAAGACACTAAAGTATGGGCACGCCCTAAACCAACACAAAGAGACCTTCTTAGCAAATAATATAATATGTGTATTAGGGAGGGTGAGATATAAGCAGCCGCGGGCCGTGGAGGGAGTTACGGTGAGGCAGGGAGGCGGGGAGGGGGAGAAGCAGGGTGGAGCCCTCTCTACCCTGCCCCTCCCCCTCCCCGCCTCCCTGCCCCACCGTAACTCCCTCCACGGCCCGCGGCTGCTTATAAGTGTTGCTAACTCTTATTCATTTACAGCATGTTAACATACTGTCACCATTCGCTTTTTATGTACTAGTAACTATGCTGGTAATTTTGCTACTGATAATATGTGTGCTTGTATTCTCCACCCTGCTTCTCCCCCTCCCCGCCTTCCTGCCTCACCGTAACTCCCTCCACGGCCCGCGGCTGCTTATAAGTGTTGCTAACTCTTATTCATTTACAGCATGTTAACATACTATCACCATTCGCTTTTTATGTACTAGTAACTATGCTGGTAATTTTGCTACTGATAATATGTGTACTTGTATTATCTAAGATACTACGCCTGAGAAGACGGCATTAGTAAATAAACATTTCAAATACACATGTGTTCTTCTTAACTCCATGTTCTGGTTTCTAAGAAATATATAACGACCGACTGTTCATGAGTTCCACGTATCCTGAGGTACTATAAGTTCATATTCTGGATTGTCTAAACATTGAGAGTTTGTTATATCCAATGTGACACTGTACCTAGCTTGCTAAGGAGTTTTTGATTACTAACGTGAGTTTTGGGACACCCTAATTCGCCGAGGTTCCAATCCTCTGTCCACAGTTCTGTGTGAGAACAGAAACCCTGCGACAGGGGCACCCCCGACCCTTGCTGGAGCTTCATCACACTTGCGATACAACTCCAGCAATGCGCCACCTTTACGGCACAGATACATCACGCATCTGTGCTGTTTTTGCCCCATGATGCGCCGCATTGTAAATGCAGCACACCATAGGTGACGGAACAGCGGCACAGAATGACTAACACATCCCTGGTGATGCGCCAGTCATCATAAATGTATCCCTATGCTTCTTATCTTGTTAGAGATGAACCGCCATATGTATCATCAAAGTTTTTTGCATTTCCTAAATAGCGAACTTTAAGGAATAAATAGCGATTCTTTACCATTCCTAGTTTGCGATTAGCTATTTGCTAATTACAAATTACCCATTCATTTCCTTCATTTCCATAGGGCGGTTGGACTCACTTTTAGCTCGAACGGCTGAATGGATTTCCACGAAACTTGGCAAAATTGTAGGGACTGGTAGCCCGATGTGCCTTTGCTATGTCTCAAGATATATGCTCCAGTGGTTTTTACGAAAATTAACTTTGAAAAATATATATTGGGCTACATTGGCCTATATATATGTTGGAGCCCAAATGTAGCCCAATGTAGCCCAATGAAGCCCAATGTAGCCCAATGTAGCCCAAAGATGGCCGCCAGACACACAAAAAAACAAATGTAGCCCAAATATCAGCCAGATGTAGCCCAACTATAGCCCAGTGACAGAATGACCAATCAGCTTCGCAAACCTCCGTTACGCGAAGCGGAGCGCTGTTACAGATATATATCTTTTTTTGAACGTTAATTTCTCAAAATCCACTGGAGCACATATATTGAGACCTAGCAAAGGCACATCGGGCTACCAGTCCCTAATATTTTGCCAAGTTTCGTGCAAATCCATTCAGCCGTTCGATTATTATTATTATTATTTTTTTGCCCCGCGGGGCCCTTTTAAAACCTCCACATCAAACCTAGGGGGTCAGCGAGGATCTACTATGCCCCCTTATGGTTATTTCCCCCTTTGTTTTGGCCTCCTCTTGTCTCTCGATCCTACCGAGAGACAAGATGGCGGCCGTTACGGACTTTTTGGAATGTTGACAGACGCCAGAGAACCAATCAGCTTCGCTTCACAAAGCTCCGTTGCGCGAAAAGTACGCGTCCTGGGACGCTGCCCGGTCCGCTGTTACAGATATATATCTTTTTTTAAACGTTAATTTCTAAAAATCCACTGGAGCACATATATTGAGACCTACAAAAGGCACATCGGGCTACCAGTCCCTACAATTTTGCCAAGTTTCGTGCAAATCCATTCAGCCGTTCGGGCTAAAAGTGAGGCCAACCGCCCTATGGAAAACTCAATCTTAAAAACACGTTTTGGGACCCCCCTTTTTTCTCGGCCCCCCCTTGACAAACCCCCCCCAAATTTTCAAGGGCTGCTCAGAAACAAAATGTGCCCTTTTCCTGAAAATTTCAGCCAATTCCGTCCACAAACGCCAAAGTTATTAGACATAGAATTTTCAAAAATCCCATAGAGAAAAAATCCTAACTATATATACCTACTGGCGACCGCCAGTAGGTAATATATATATATATATATATTTTTTTTAATTATCATTTTTCGACAAGAGCCTGACAATTATTACCTACTGGCGGTCGCCAGTAGGTAGTTATAGTTAAGACCAAGTTTCCACAGGAAGATCATTTTTTGTTTTGCTTATAACTTTGGCGTCATTGGTGAATCTTCATGAAATTTTCAAAACTAATTCCTTGTTCATATCAGCTCCTATGTTGAAAGTTTGGGGGTGATTCATCACTGGGAGCCGAGATAAAAGGGGTTCCCAAAACGTGTTTTCTCCATGTTAATTTCCATAGGAAACTTGAGGCAAGGCTAAAGGTCGAACGGGTAAACGGAATTACCCCAAATTTGGCAGGGAGAAGGGGCTTGGTCTAGAAAGCATGCTTATGTTTATTGGTGTAAATCCGTTCAGTAGTTTTCGAGAACTATCTAAATGTACGAATATCGGTATTTGGGAATTCTGCCATCTGATTGGCTGAGGCGTTATGAGCACGAGCTTGCTGCTTATTGGCTGTGAGCGGTGCAGGCGGTTGCAACGAGGGAGTGTTGGCCGCCGTTTTGTGATTACGTTGAAGTGAGTCAGAGGAAAAAAGGGCGAAAAGAGTAAGAAAGAGGAGGGTAGGAGCGCTGTGAGCTTTGTAGGGTGGTTAGGATGTGCTATAGAGGGAGTGTGAAGCGAAGTATTTACCCTTACTGGTGTGAAAGTGCTGTTTTGCCCAGAGTGAGATGGTGGTGAGGTGAGGTTCTGGTAAACTCGGGGATGAAAGTGTGCACCTAAACTGTGAGTTAAGTGCTGTAAACTGATGTGCTATGGGCGCTGTAGCATACTGGCCGAAGCAAAGTATTTACCCCCACCGCTTTGAAAGTGCTGTTTTGCCTAGAGTGAGATAGTGCTGAGGTGAGGTACCGGTAAACTCGGGGATGAAAGCATGTGCTTTAACTGTGAGCTGAGTGCTGTAAACTGATGTGCTGTGGGCGCTGTAGCATACTGGCCGAAGCAAATTATTTACCCCTACCGGTGTGAAAGTGCTGTTTTGCCCATGTGAGATGATGCTGAGGTGAGGCGCCAGTACACTCGGAGATGAAAGCGTGTGTCTAAACCATGAGCTGAGTGCTGTAAACTGATGTGCTGTGTGCGCTGTAGCATACCGGTCGAAGCGAAGTATTTACCCCTACCGGTGTGATAGTGCTGTTTTGCCCACTGTGAAATGGTGCTGTGGTGAGGGGCCGATAAACTCAGGGATAAAAGCGTGTGCCTAACTGTGAGCTGAGTGCTGTAAACTGATGTGCTGTGGGCGCTGCAGCATACTGGCCGAAGTGAAGTATTTACCCTTACCGGTGTGAAAGTGCTGTTTTGCCTAGAGTGAGAGGATGCTGAGGTGAGGTAATGGTAAACTCGGGGATGAAACCGTGCACCTAAACTGTGAGCTGCGTGATGTAAACTGATGTGCTGTGTGCGCTGTAGCATAGTGGCCACTGTAGCTGTGCAGGTGGTGTTAGTATGCGTTTAGAGTATAGTAGAAGTGGAAGCAAACTACTCACTGGTACCGGTCTTAAGACTCGGGATGAAACTGTGAGCTGATTGCTGTAAAGTCATGTGCTGTGGGCGTTGTAGGGTACTGGCCGCGGTACCATTACCGGTGTAAGTAGTGCTAGTATGCGTTTATACTATACATGGAGTGGGAAGCCAACTACTCATCCCTACCGGTCTGAAGACTCAAATGCAGTGTTTTTGCAAGCAGGAATTAAGAAATAATCATGAAGAATATAATGCAGAATGTTGCAATGCCACAGAAGACAAATGGTGAAATGAGGTGTGTCTAAGAAAGCGGCTGTGTGTAATAAAGGGATGGAGTTTGAAAATTATATAGAAAGTATCTTTATTTAAGTGCCATAATTGGACCCACTGGTGCAAGAGCTAGGGCATCCAGCTGATGCAAACTTGAACCGCTTCTGCTGTATTAAAACATAAGCTCCTGCATCAGTGAATTCCATATTACATGTTACAGTGCCATGTGACATAAACAATACCTATTAGACTTGAATGACTCTAAATTCTATAATGAAAATAAGGGAAGGATACGATTACCACATGTATCCTTTAAGAAATGAAAGGGAAAAAAAAGTAAATTGCTAAATTTAATCATCAAACTTTTTAGGTACCCTGGTACTGCTTTTTTGTAACACAAAATTATCAACAGTAGTACAGTCAGCAATCTGTTGTACAGTGGATTCAATGTGGTGCATGTCTGAATTGGTACTAGTTCTACCTACATTGGAACTTTGAGTAGGAATACAAACATTGCGCTTCTGATAAGCACATTCAATACCTTTCTAGTCAAAACATATATTATTGTCTTTAGCTGGTTCAAAAAAACATTCTTGTGTAGAGAGCTGAGGCATCGAGCTGAGACAAACTCCAACCGCTTTTGCTGTATTCAAACCGAAACTCCTGCATCAGTGAATTCCACATTACATGTTACAGTTCTATGTGACACAAACAATAGCTATTAGACATGAATGACTAAATTGTATATAATGAAAAGAAAGGAAGGATATGATAACCACATTGTGCTAACCAGTTCCTAAACAAAGTTGCCTTTTTTAATTTTTATTGCCATGTTGTGAGCAGAGGCTGAGTATGAGTACATTTATGTGAAAGGGCTTCCTGTATAACAGGCAGGCAGAGAGACGTGTGCACTAAGAATAGACATGGTTTCTAAATCGGTGTCGGGTTCTGGTTAATTTTGCAACTAAATAGCGTATTTGCATAGGCCATACGTCACCGATCTCTGGTTAGAGTGGAGAGGTAAGGGGCAATAATGAAGACAGAGTTCAAATGTCTGAGTATACTTAGAAAGTTAATATATCAAAGTAGTAGAATTGAAGTGTATTATAAAAAATTTAAAGGAAAAAGTAAAAAAAGATAGAAAAAATCCATCCAAAAATAACGTGAGTTTCTTACAAGTCTTAGAAGAGATTGCAGTCCAGAAGTTCTTCAGCGGCTTGAGATGCGTAATGTTCCAAGAGGCTATTGTTGACATCTTGTGAGAAAAGGGAAGCGATCCAATTCATATCCTTGAATGGACAGTAATGGTCCTCGAATGTTGGAGTGGAAATTTGAATTGGCAGGCAATCTGCGATGTTGTGAAAGGTCGCACGTTGCAGGAGGTCTTTCGCGGCTGCGCAGTAATCCCATTCTGCCATGATACCTTTTTGCATTGCATTCGCCATTTCTCCACTGCCAGAACAATCACGTTCATGGTTTTAAAGATACTGCATTACCTGCTGGATATCAGGAGCGATTGTTGGGATGTTGGCAAGGCATAGATCCATTCGCCAGTCGAATGAACAAGTTTTGCAATCAAAAGATGGTTGTGCGTAGATTGCATATGTGTAAATAAATGTTATGTTGTAGCAGGCTCCAATGGTAAACAGTCAAAATATCGACTACAAAATATCGAGTGGACATAATATCGAGTTTTAAATATAGAATGGACAAAATATCGGCTGGACAGAATATAGACATCAAAAATATCGTTTTTAAGGTAAGTAATGTAATATCGAATGTTAAAAATATAGACAGTTAAGATATGGAAGTATATAATATAGGTTATTAAAATGATCGAATTTTTTATAATATCGAATTTTTTATAGTGTTTTTTATCTTATTATATGTGTTAAAAGTGTGTATTTATGTTATAATTTATTTTAATTAATTACATTTTTTTTTAAATTTTTTGCGTAATTTAATTCTGTAGCGGGTTGTGGGTTTATAGGGGAATAGGGTGGGAAGTAATTTAATTATAATTAATTAAATATGTACATTTATTTATTGGCATTCATTTTTAATTAATTGTTAATTAATTTATATTTGGTAATTAATTACATTTTAAATGGCAATTCATTTTAATTAATTGATTAATTGTTAATTATGTTAATTTTACTAATTTATTTTCTGTAGCGGGTTGTGGGTGTATAGGGGAATTGGGTGGGAAGTAATTCATTTATAATTAATTAAATATGTTAAAATATGTATTGCTATTGTTTTAGAATTAATTGTTAAATAATTTTTTATGGGTAATTAATTAAATTTGAATTGCCAATTAATTTTATTTAATTGATTAATTGCTAATTATGTTAATTTTACTAATTTATTTTCTGTAGTGGGTTGTGGGTTTATAGGGGAATAGGGTGGGAAGTAATTTATTTATAATTAATTAAATAAATCCATTTCTTTAATTGTATTTAATTTGAATTAATTTCTAATTAATATTTAAATGTTAAATTATTAATTGTTAATTTGTACTTAATTTGTATTAATAGGTAAATAATTGAAATCATTAATTTTAATTTGTAATTTTAATTGATTAATTATTATATTATATTAAATTGGTAATAACTTTTAATTAATTTTTTATAGATATTAATTAATATTTATTGAAATAATATATGAAGTATTTAATTTCCCTACTATTGCACTCTCTGGAGTGGGAATATTAATTTTTACCACTATGCTATCCAACGCTTTCCCTACTGTTGCACTCTTTGGAGTGGGAATAGTAATTTTAACCCCTACGCTATCCAACGCTTTCCCTACTGTTGCACTATTTGGAGTGGGAATAGTAATTTTTACCCCTACGCTATCCAACGCTTTCCCTACTGTTGCACTCTTTGGAGTTGGAATAGTATTTTTTACCCCTACGCTATCCAACGCTTTCCCTACTGTTGCACCCACTGGAGTGGGAATAGTAATTTTTACCCCTACGCTATCCAACGCTTTCTCTACTGTTGCTCCCACTGGATTGGGAATATTAATTTTTACCCCTACGCTATCCAACGCTTTACCTACTGTTGCACCCACTGGAGTGGGAATAGTAATTTTTACCCCTACGCTATCCAACGCTTTCTCTACTGTTGCTCCCACCGGAGTGGGAATAGTAATTTTTACCCCTACGCTATCCAACGCTTTCCCTACTGTTGCACCCAATGGAGTGGGAATAGTAATTTTAACCCCTACGCTATCCAACGCTTTCCCTACTGTTGCACCCACTGGAGTGGGAATAGTAATTTTAACCCCTACGCTATCCAACGCTTTCCCTACTGTTGCACCCACTGGAGTGGGAATAGTAATTTTTACCCCTACGCTATCCAACGCTTTCCCTACTGTTGCACTCACTGCAGTGGGAATAGTAATTTTTACCCCTACGCTATCCAACGCTTTCCTTACTGTTGCACTCTTTGGAGTGGGAATAGTAATTTTAACCCCTACGCTATCTAACGCTTTCCTTACTGTTGCACTATTTGGAGTGGGAATAGTAATTTTTACCCCTACGCTATCCAACGCTTTCCCTACTGTTGCACTCACTGGAGTGGGAATAGTAATTTTAACCCCTACGCTATCCAACGCTTTCCCTACTGTTGCACTCTTTGGAGTGGAAATAGTAATTTTAACCCCTACGCTATCCAACGCTTTCCCTACTGTTGCACTATTTGGAGTAGGAATAGTAATTTTTACCCCTACGCTATCGAACGCTTTCCCTAATGTTGCACTCTTTGGAGTGGGAATAGTAATTTTTACCCATACGCTATCCAACGCTTTCCCTACTGTTGCACTCACTGCAGTGGGAATAGTAATTTTTACCCCTACGCTATCCAACGCTTTCCTTACTGTTGCACTCTTTGGAGTGGGAATAGTAATTTTAACCCCTACGCTATCCAACGCTTTCCTTACTGTTGCACTATTTGGAGTGGGAATAGTAATTTTTACCCCTACGCTATCCAACGCTTTCCCTACTGTTGCACTCACTGGAGTGGGAATAGTAATTTTAACCCCTACGCTATCCAACGCTTTCCCTACTGTTGCACTCTTTGGAGTGGAAATAGTAATTTTAACCCCTACGCTATCCAACGCTTTCCCTACTGTTGCACTATTTGGAGTAGGAATAGTAATTTTTACCCCTACGCTATCGAACGCTTTCCCTAATGTTGCACTCTTTGGAGTGGGAATAGTAATTTGTATCCCTACGCTATCCAACGCTTTCCCTACTGTTGCACCCACTGGAGTGGGAATATTAGTTTTGACCCCTACGCTATCCAACGCTTTCCCTACTGTTGCACCTACTGGAGTGGGAATAGTAATTTTTACCCCTACGCTAGCCAACGCTTTCCCTACTGTTGCACCCACTGGAGTGGGAATATTAATTTTGACCCCTACGCTATCCAACGCTTTCCCTACTGTTGCTCCCACTGGAGTGGGAATAGTAATTTTTACCCCTACGCTATCCAGCGCTTTCCCTACTGTTGCACCCAATGGAATGATAATATTAACTTTAACCCCTAAGCTATCCAACGCTTTCCCTACTGTTGCACCCAATGGAGTGATAATATTAATTTTAACCCCTACGCTATCCAACGCTTTCCCTACGAATGCACCCACTGGAGTGGGAATAGTAATTTTAACCCCTACGCTATCCAACGCTTTCCCTACTGTTGCACCCACTGCAGTGGGAATAGTAATTTTGACCCCTACGCTATCCAACGCTTTCCCTACTATTGCACTCACTGCAGTGGGAATAGTAATTTTTACCCCTACGCTATCCAACGCTTTCCCTACTGTTGCACTCTTTGGAGTGGGAATAGTAATTTTAACCCCTACGCTATCCAACGCTTTCCCTACTGTTACACTCACTGGAGTGGGAATAGTAATTTTTACCCCTAAGCTATCCAACGCTTTCCCTACTGTTGCACTCTTTGGAGTGGGAATAGTAATTTTAACCCCTACGCTATCCAACGCTTTCCCTACTGTTACACTCACTGGAGTGGGAATAGTAATTTTTACCCCTACGCTATCCAACGCTTTCCCTACTGTTGCACTCTTTGGAGTGGGAATAGTAATTTTAACCCCTACGCTATCCAACGCTTTCCCTACTGTTGCACTCTTTGGAGTGGGAATAGTAATTTTAACCCCTACGCTATCCAACGCTTTCCCTACTGTTGCACTATTTGGAGTGGGAATAGTAATTTTTACCCCTACGCTATCCAACGCTTTCCCTACTGTTGCACTCTTTGGAGTTGGAATAGTATTTTTTACCCCTACGCTATCCAACGCTTTCCCTACTGTTGCACCCACTGGAGTGGGAATAGTAATTTTTACCCCTACGCTATCCAACGCTTTCTCTACTGTTGCTCCCACTGGAGTGGGAATAGTAATTTTTACCCCTACGCTATCCAACGCTTTACCTACTGTTTCACCCACTGGAGTGGGAATAGTAATTTTTACCCCCACGCTATCCAACGCGTTCCCTACTGTTCCACCCACTGGAGTGGGAATAGTAATTTTAACCTCTACGCTATCCAACGCTTTCCCTACTGTTGCACCCACTGGAGTGGGAATAGTAATTTTTACCCCTACGCTATCCAACGCTTTCCCTACTGTTGCACTCACTGCAGTGGGAATAGTAATTTTTACCCCTACGCTATCCAACGCTTTCCTTACTGTTGCACTCTTTGGAGTGGGAATAGTAATTTTAACCCCTACGCTATCCAACGCTTTCCTTACTGTTGCACTATTTGTAGTGGGAATAGTAATGTTTACCCCTACGCTATCCAACGCTTTCCCTACTGTTGCACTCACTGGAGTGGGAATAGTAATTTTAACCCCTACGCTCTCCAACGCTTTCCCTACTGTTGCACTATTTGGAGTGGGAATAGTAACTTTTACCCCTACGCTATGCAACGCTTTCCCTACTGTTGCACTCCTTGGAGTAGGAATAGTAATTTTTACCCCTACGCTATCCAACGCTTTCGCTACTGTTGCACTCTTTGGAGTGGGAATAGTAATTTTAACCCCTACGCTATCCAACGCTTTCCCTACTGTTACACTCACTGGAGTGGGAATAGTAATTTTTACCCCTACGCTATCCAACGCTTTCCCTACTGTTGCACTCTTTGGAGTGGGAATAGTAATTTTAACCCCTACGCTATCCAACGCTTTCCCTACTGTTACACTCACTGGAGTGGGAATAGTAATTTTTACCCCTACGCTATCCAACGCTTTCCCTACTGTTGCACTCTTTGGAGTGGGAATAGTAATTTTAACCCCTACGCTATCCAACGCTTTCCCTACTGTTGCACTCTTTGGAGTGGGAATAGTAATTTTTACCCCTACGCTATCCAACGCTTTCCCTACTGTTGCTCTCTTTGGAGTTGGAATAGTATTTTTTACCCCTACGCTATCCAACGCTTTCCCTACTGTTGCACCCACTGGAGTGGGAATAGTAATTTTTACCCCTACGCTATCCAACGCTTTACCTACTGTTTCACCCACTGGAGTGGGAATAGTAATTTTTACCCCCACGCTATCCAACGCTTTCTCTACTGTTGCTCCCACCGGAGTGGGAATAGTAATTTTTACCCCTACGCTATCCAACGCTTTCCCTACTGTTGCACCCAATGGAGTGGGAATAGTAATTTTAACCCCTACGCTATCCAACGCGTTCCCTACTGTTGCACCCACTGGAGTGGGAATAGTAATTTTAACCTCTATGCTATCCAACGCTTTCCCTACTGTTGCACCCACTGGAGTGGGAATAGTAATTTTTACCCCTACGCTATCCAACGCTTTCCCTACTGTTGCACTCACTGCAGTGGGAATAGTAATTTTTACCCCTACGCTCTCCAACGCTTTCCTTACTGTTGCACTCTTTGGAGTGGGAATAGTAATTTTAACCCCTACGCTATCCAACGCTTTCCTTACTGTTGCACTATTTGTAGTGGGAATAGTAATGTTTACCCCTACGCTATCCAACGCTTTCCCTACTGTTGCACTCACTGGAGTGGGAATAGTAATTTTAACCCCTGCGCTCTCCAACGCTTTCCCCACTGTTGCACTATTTGGAGTGGGAATAGTAATTTTTACCCCTACGCTATGCAACGCTTTCCCTACTGTTGCACTCCTTGGAGTTGGAATAGTAATTTTTACCCCTACACTATCCAACGCTTTCCCCACTGTTGTACCCACTGGAGTGGGAATAGTAATTTTTACCTCCACGCTATCCAATGCTTTCCCTACTGTTGCACTCACTGGAGTGGGAATAGTAATTTTTAACCCTACGCTATCCAACACTTTCCCTACTGTTGCACTCCTTGGAGTTGGAATAGTAATTTTTACCCCTACACTATCCAACGCTTTCCCCACTGTTGTACCCACTGGAGTGGGAATAGTAATTTTTACCTCCACGCTATCCAATGCTTTCCCTACTGTTGCACTCACTGGAGTGGGAATAGTAATTTTTAACCCTACGCTATCCAACGCTTTCCCTACTGTTGCACTCTCTGGAGTGGGAATAGTATTTTTTACACTTCTGCTATCGTACGGTAATAATATTGGATATTATTTAATTATATTATGTTACTATATATATATGTTTTAACAAATATGATTGTAAAAAATGTTTTTTATACTTTCATTAATTATTTAATTATTATAAGTTAATTTAAGTATTTTTAAGCATATTTTTACTATTAATTTAATTTAACACTGTTTTTAATAAAGCCGATATTTTTATAAACTATATTTTTGTAAACGATATTTTGTACTCGATATTTTGTACTTACCTGTTTGTAGATACAAACTCGATATTCTGTCTGTCGATATTTTGTCATAGATATTTTTGCTAGTCGATATTCTGTCCGTCGATATTATGTCAGTGTTCCGGCTCCAATAATAGATAGAGGCAGGTAGCCGAAAAGTTTTTCCAGTTTTTTTACAGTATTGATGTAGCTTGGCGTAGAGGCGTATTCTGTCAGACATAGTTGTTACCACAGAGAGCGTAGCCATTTCTTAGAAGCAGAATTAGCAGTAGGATGGTTGCAAAGAGAGCGATAATTATGGGCACTGCTCCTGTTATTCCAGAGATTATCAAATTAATGAAGTCTGGTATTAAAATAAAAACAGTTTGAAAGCATGTTAGAAGGCCGTAGGAGACCGCGTTAAAAAAGTGGACCAGACTTTGAGTGTGAGATGTGTTGAAAAGTGTGTAACAATTCACAAAGTGTAATTGGAGGTTCGTATTTAAAAGGGTGTGTATTTCACTTAAAGTACAGGGTATCTGCAGTCGATGAATTTCATTTTGCAGAAGTGAGGGATACTTCTGTTGTGAACAAAAGCGTTTTCAGTTTGGTTTGTTTAATGAATCCTGTTTTCAAAGGAGGGATTGAAGACCAAGTTGAACTTTGGGAGTTAGTTTGTGTGGATGGGAATAGACATTGCCACAGGAAGTTACTCGGTTTGAAACAGTAAGGACATGCGGTATGTCAGCTCACTTTCCGTAGGAGTGCATATTATTGAGAAGCACATATCTGCCATTAGAAAGCTGTGTGAATGTGGGTCTGATTGTGGGAGTTGGCGTGCTTTTGAAAAAGCACGCAAGATTGAAGGCTGTAAGCTTAGAAGCGCCATGTAGTTGGACATTCTTGGATAGTAATGAATGACTGCCATTGTGGTCGCACTTTTCTCCTGTGAGAAAAACTTCTGTATACTCTTTAAGACAGCAATATGTAAATGGGAGAAACCACTGCTCGTGAATAAACGTGGTACCTTATATAATCACATACAACATGACAAACAACATGTACACCTAGCAGACATAACAACACTACGTACTGTGGGAACTGTGGCTAGCCATGTACATAAGGCAAACATTGCATGGCACCTCTGCCACACAATGTTGAATGCGGGGAGAGATGGGAGCAAAGTATGTGTAAAGGTGGCAAGTAATTCTTGATTATAAAAGTATACAATGCAAAGTGTTGATGGGATGTGCCGGACAGACTTGAGTATGCAGAGCACAGACTTGTACATGTGAACATACACTGATGGTCTATTGAGTGAAATAGACATTGAACGCAACCATGATAGTACAGTCAGTAGGAAAGATTACGGAAAGGTAGCGTGTGCGTGCCTCCTCCCCCAAATGTTTAGCTTAGTGGGCTGGCTCGGCGTACGCAAGGGTAGCATAGGGGTATGAAGAGTAGGCACATTTCTCTGGGTGTGGTTTTGTTCCAGAATGATAAACGTGTCTGCCAGGTCTGCGCAGCTTACACTGCCAAGAGGCTGACGCCGTGAGCAAAGGTGGCTGCGTGAATGATGCTTTCAGCGTGCTGGTATCCAGAAACCGTCATGGCCGCTGCGACACATATATGCCCCACAGTTCACCTTTCGACACCGCCGTATGTGAAAGAGGGCCCACCATGTGCCGCAGAAGCTCCTGGGCCGAGGTCTGCAAGCTCGGACGGCTCCTGAGACAGGCACACAGCTCCCAGCCTGAGGCCCAGGACCGTGGAGTGCTCTGTATACTACTAACACAGTAGTCCAACAGGTACCAACAGTGGAACGTTGTTTTGATACCATAGTGGGCGATGTTAGAACTGCATCTGAGAGTGGAGATGAATGTACTCCCTACAACCAGGTGCAACCAATTCTAGATCCCAACAGTGGAACGGTGTCTTGATCCCACAATGGTCCATGTCCAATATTACCTGCTGCTTGCTTTTCACAGAGCTCCTTCCATTGAGGTGCATCAAACTCAAAGTCAAAGTCAAAAGGTCTTGTATAGCTCAGCATATCACCGTTAGGTCTCAGGGCGCTTGCAGACAAATCGACACACCTAGATTCTAATGTCACATTAATTAGGGAACAACCAGGTTTTTAATTCTTTGCGAAAACCCAGATGGTCAGGGATGGACAAAATGTGAAGGGGAAGCTTATTCCAGAAATGGGGGGAAAGATAAGAAAAAGATCAGTCACCGTTTCTCACAGTGCGTATTCGCAAAGGGGTTAGAAGAAGTTTAGAACTGGATCGCAAAATTCTGATTGGTGGATGTTTTTGGACTCTGTGGTTCCATAGTTAACTGTTCCACATGATTATTAGGCTGGGTTGACTGTAGTCGCTGGACTACAGTACGGTACAGCAGGTCTGAACAGTGAAACGGGGTTTTGATTCTAATATTGAGGATGTCAGAAGTTAAAGTCTGTGAGGATTTCTATGTACCCCCTCCGATCAGGTGCAACTAACTCTAGGTCCCAACAGTGGAACGGTGTCTTGATCCCACAATGGACAATGTCCGATATTACCTGCTGCTTGCTTTTCACAGAGCTCCTTATGTTGAGGTACATCAGATTTTGTGCTTTCGTACTTAACTGTTGCACATGATTAATGGGCATGGTTTACTGCAGTCCAGCCGCGGTCGGTAGGGGAGTACCTGCCGGGGCGGTGATGTGGGGAGGGGGAAGGGCAGGGTGGGTATGGTTAATGGAGGTTTGCAGGTAAGTAACCATTTAAATAAATCAAATGAATTTCGTTGTGCGCACTGCATCAGCAAATGCAATGCAGTGCATGCAATGAAATTTGTTTGATTTATTTAAATGTTACTAGGTAGTTATCGTTAGGACCAAGTTTCCATGGGACTTTTTGGGTTTTGCTTATAACTTTGGCGTCGTTGGATGAATCTTCATGAAATTTTCAAAACTAATTCTTTATTCATATCAGCTCCTATATTGATAGTTTGGGGGTGATTCGTCAAGGGCAGCCGAGATAAAAGGAGGGGTCCCAAAATGTGTTTTCTCCATGTTAATTTCCATAGGAAACTCTAGACAAGGATGCAGGTCAAACGGGTGTACGGAATTACACCAAATTTGGCAGGGAGAAGAGTCTTGGTCTAGAAAGCACGCTTTTGTTTATTTGGTGTAAATCTGTTCGGTAATTTTTGAGAAATATCTAAATTTACAGATATTGATATTTGGAAATTCTGCTATCTAATTGGCTCAGGCGTTACGAGCACAAGCTTGCTGCTGATTGGCTGCAAGCGGTTGCAACTAGGAAGTGTTGACCACCATTTTGTGATTCCGTTGATGTGAGTAAGGGGAAAAAATGGTGAAAAAAGTAGGAAAGAGGAACATAGGAGCACCGTAATCTCTGTAGGGTGTTTAGGGTGTGCTATACAGGGGGTGCGAAGCGATCTACTCATACCTACCGGTCTGAAAGTGCTGGGCTATGGAAATTAAGTGAGGTTTTGCCTAAAGTCTGATGCTGCTAAGGTGAGCTGGTACGGGACTTGGGGATTAAAGTGTGAGCCCAAATTGTGTGTCTTATGCTGTGGCGTCATGTGCCATGGCCGCTGCACTACACCTGTGGAAGTAGTGTCAGCATGTGTTTATGCCTACTAGCATGAACTACTGACCCGTACTGGTCTGAAAGTCCTGGGGTATGGAAAATATGTAAGGTACTGTCTAGAGTCTCATGGTGCTAAGTTGAGCTGCTGGCGGACTCGGGGATGAAAGCGTGAGCCCAAACTGTGTGTCATATGCTGTAAAGTCATGTGCTCTGGCCGCTGTGCCACCTCTGTCGAAGTAGTGTGAGCATGTAGTTATACCTACTCGGACTAACTTATGTATGGTGCTTAGGGGGTGTTAAACAGGGAGTGCGAAAGTAAATTTGTGCGTATCAAATCAATGCAGTGTTTGTGAAGGGTAAACTACTCACTCCTACGGGTCTGATGGTGCTGGGGGTGTAAGCTGAGCTGCTGATGGACTCTGGGTAAGGTCGCTAAACTACTGACCTCTACCGTTCTGAAAGTGTGGGGTACGGAAATTAAGTGATGTATTGCCTAGAGTGTCATTCTGTTAATTTGAGCTGCTGCTGGACTAGGGGATGAAACCGTGAGCCTAAACTGTGTGTGCTATGCTGTGAAGTCATGTGCTCTGGGTGCTGTGCCACACCTGTCAAACTTGTATACGGTGCTTAGGTGGTGTTGTATAGGGAGTGTGAAGGTAAATCAATACGGTATTTGTAAAGTGCAAACTACTCACCCCTATGGGTGAGTAGAACCGGTGATCAAAGCGAGAGCTCTGTGGTGGTGGTGTGGCTCTGCGCTACAGCTGTGTGGAGAATACATTTTGGCTAGGGTCCAGGAGTTGCCATTACCTGCCCCTAAATTAGCAGGCCTAAGTTGTAAGTTAGAGGGTGGCCCTAAAAAGAACCCTTGTGTTAATTAGTTGGAGCTACATATAAGTCCGGATGCACAGCTTCAAGTTATTCAGGAAACTCGATTTCCCTGATCTTTGAAGGGTACTCCATCACTTCTGTAGATATCAGCCATATCAAAACGTATGTTGTTGTTGTAGATGGACCCCATTTTGTGAGTTCTGAGGTATGCAGATACAGCTTTGTTGACTTTCATACTAGATTTTCCAATCTGAGGACAGAACTGTTTTGACCATTTCCACTTCTGTCTTTGGCATATATTGGAATATAGTAAGACAGTTGGAGGCAAAAGTAATATAAATTGTCCAAAGTTGTCCTTCATAAGCATTTCCAAACCTACCCCAGTCAATGTGCCTAGGTCGTTTCCACCACAGTGCAAAATCATGAGGTCAGGGTGTTGGAGATGCAAACAGGTTTTAACCAAAGGCAACAAATGGTGCCACTTCAATCCTCTCTTTAATGTCCACATTTTGTAAACCTAGGTCTAAATCAATACATCTCTATTCTGCATGACTCTTGCACAAGAAAATATAGCTATGTCCTACAAACCACACTAGCATTTTGAAGGTATGGCTGGGAGGTATGGAAAGATGTCTGTAGCTCATGCCATTCCTTCGTAGAGATATGTTTAAAGATGGGGAACTTGTTTTTTTCACATACAAAACAATACCTGATTGGGAAATTAAAATCTCTGTTTTTTAAAAGAAGGGCAGCCTTCCGTTTTGTGGGACAGTCTAGAGAGAATACACAAAGTAAACTGTCACCCGGCCCAGCCAGTGATCAGAGACAGTCAGCAGACATCAAAGGGCAATGTGAAGAAAAATGTCCAACCTTCTAAAAGAGGCATTTGCAGGATGGTAACTAAAAATCCAATTTCACCATTAAAGATAATTTGTCATTCTCATTCCAGAGGAACTAAACATGACATCTCTATTAGACCTGGATGGGGTTAGCAGAGTTACCCTCTGCGGAATTCCATGGAGTTGCCCAAAAACTTCACCAAATTCTGTGGGGGTTCGTGAGTGAACGGAGTATGGCTTGGCCATTCCGAATGAAGTCCTATTGTTGCCACACATAAGTCCCCCACAGCGGGACTGCTGAGACATTGTCCAAAGTCCTGCCCCCTTTCTCAGCCACTCTGCAAAGGGGCCTCTTGGCGTAGTACTGGTTGGGAGATGAAATCCCCTTGGCTACTGGGGTTGTTGGGGGCCAAGAATTCCTATTGTTGCCACAACTAAGCCCCCCACAGTGGGATTGCTGAGACGTCATTGGAGGCTCCACAAACCTTTCTAAACCAATCTAGCAAAGGTGCCTCCTGACGCACTACTGGTTGGGGATAAAGTCCCCTTGGCTGCTGAGGGTTGTTGGGGGCCAAGAACCCCTATTGTTGCACAAGTAAGTTCCCCACAGTGGGATTACTGAGATGTTGTTGAAGGCCCACCACCTTTCTCAACCACTCCTAGCACACTTCTGGGTAGGGGGTGATTTCCCTTGGCTACTGAGGGTCCAAGAATCCCTAATGTTGCCCCTAATGTTGTCACAAGTATGTTCCCCACAGCAAGATGGCTGAAACATTGTCAGAGGCCCCACACCCTTTCTCAACCAGTCTGCAAAGAGGCCTCCTGGTGCACTACTGATTGGTGGATAAAGTCCCCGTGGCTGATGAGGGAGTTGGGGCCAAGAACCCCTATTGTTGCCATGAGTAAGTCCCCCACAGCGGGCTTGCTGAGATATCATTGGAGGCCCATCCTCGTTCCCAATCCCTCTGCAAAGGGGCCTTCTGTCTCACTACTGGTTGGGGGACGAAGTCCCCTTGGCTGCTGAGGGTCATTTGGGGCCTAGAACCCCTATTGTTGTCACAAGGAAGTCCACCACAGCAGGATTGCTGAGACTAGCAGTGAACGCACCAGTAAACTCCGCTCTACTGGTGGGTTGGCAGAGTTTCTGCCGAAAACCGCTTTCCAAGCGGAGTGGTAAAACTCTGCAAACTCCATCCATGGAATGGAGTTTACTTCTCACCCCAAATCTCTACCTTCTCCTTTTATCAATTAGGAATCACAATGTATTAACTGTAATAAGGAATTTCCAATGTTAACCCATTAGAGGGGTTGGCCTCCCAGTAGTGAAGATCGGGTTTGGGAGTTTGTCACTACCAGGACTTGCAAAATGTAAATGTACATGTCCTTCCCTTTAGTTACATAGCACCCTGCCCTATGGCCAACCCAAGGCTTGCCTTAGGGGGTGACTTATATGTAATAAAAGGGGATTTTAAGGCCTGGTAAGAGGCTTAACTCGCCAGTTCAATATTGCAGTGCACACTGCACACAGGCTCTGCAGTGGCAGGCCTGAGACAAGGTTAAGGGGCTTCCTAAGAGGATGACACAAGCAGTGCAGCAGTCCCACTAATAGCATTTAATGTACAGGCCCTGGGTACATGTAGTGTACTTTACTGGGAGCTTATAAGTAAATTAAATGTGAAAAATTGGGTATGAACCAATTATACCATGCTTAAAGGAGAGAGCATGTGCACTATAGTACTGGTTAATATTGTTTAAGTGCTCAGAGCCCTAAAGCCAACAGAAACAAGGTCAGAAAAAGAATAGGAGGATGGCAAAATGTTGGAGTGACCTTTCAGAGAGGGCAATTTTCCAACACTACCTTTACTGTGGGATGCGTATTATGAGGTATCTGTGCCAGATTGGATGGATGCTTCTGCTCCTGGATCTATGGCATCTGGCTCCTCATCTAAGGCTACACTTCTGGCACTCTGTCCTTGGCTTTTGCTGATGGGCCTGGTACTGACTAAGTTGCTTCTTTAGAACCTTTTTCTTTAGGCTACTGTGGATCTGTCACCTGTGTATACAGGTTATCTCCAGGGCCCAAATGACTTTCTGGATGTGGTAGAGCTTTCATAGGCCTTTTTTAATTTCCATTATCATTTTAAAAAAAAGGATTTTACAGACTTTTTCGTAGTTTGCAGGATTTTTAGTTGCGATTTTTATAGGATTTTTATTGGGCTAATACTGTTAAGGTTTTATGCTGCATAATGAAATGCCTTTTTAATGCTTCCAGAATGGCTAGCTTTTAGTGAATAAGTCTCCTTTATACCCAGGGGAGGGTATTCCATGGTTTGTGTGTAGTCTTCATTTTGGTTTCAACTCCTTAAGTTGACATCTCTATCTTGTGTTGCCTTTTGCCACACTATCTGCTAATGCATGAATATGCTGTATGTGCATTTTTGATAGTCACTGATGATCTGCAGTGTTTGAAGTTAGTTCCAGGGTTGTACATGAAGAACACAATGCCATTGTTTTTCTTTCTTTCTGTGCTTATTAGGAACACCTAATTTTACCTAGACAAAATCAAATGAGCTGCTCTATGCCTCTGCTAAAGTTTGACAAGAACAATTCTTTATCATACAAACAGCTACTGTGCTAAAGCTCTTTGAGAGGAGCATTTCTATGCTGGGATAATCACGGAACTGCTGAAAGCTGTGACTGAGATGCAGCGCTGCTGACTCTGATCACCATCCTGCTAAGGAAGATAACCTGTGCATTACAACCACCTTCCTGGCATTTTAGACCAAGGTATGGGGGTTAGCTATCCCAATTAATCTGGCAGAATGGTGCACCAACTATGTTTTCTTTAATATATTATTAGATACAGATAGGAGTAATTAAACATTTGTAACAATACACGTGGTTGAATTGTTCATATTGTTTACCATTCTAATAATGCTGACTACAGTAACACGTCTCATCTTTCTAATAATCACAGCCCATGTTTTCTTTGAAAGAATATGATAATTTCAATGAATGTTCAAAAATGCATTATTGTATCTCTCTGGTGTTTACCTTGGGCATGCAAGAGTGACAAAATAAAAGGATTAGATCGGTTTCCACTGGTTTCCTGGGAATCAGAGTGTTGTGTTGGAGGATACCAATAACATTTGTTACCCTGATTGGTTTAGTGGTTGAATGTGATATTGTAAGCTAGCCAAAACCCACCAATACTTACTAATGTTATATGTGGACAAAGTTTCTGAACTATGAAGTTCATGTTGGTTCAATACACAGTCCTACTACATATCGGGGAACCGTATAAATGTTCTATGACATAATTTATGACATCACTGATGAGATCCCAAATGACATCATTGATGATATCACTAATGACATCATCCAATGAGTGTGGTGGTTTGTTTATAGTTTACATAGCAAATACAATACTACTCATATACCTAATTTGGCACAGCCTGTGTCCACCTAATGGGTGTCAGTGCTTACAAAACAAATGTACTTCTAATGCATCCTAGTCGTGTTGAGGTATTGAATACATTTTAAATCTTTGTATTGCAACTCTGTGTGCAAATGATAGTTGACAACACATGTCTAGTATGTTCCACACAAGTTTTATGGTTCTGCTGAAAATGTTTCCAACAGGGCAAAGATTCTATGTAGTAGATACTAAGTATTGTAAGCCGCCTTGAGTTATTAGACAGAATCGTCTCAGCGTGACACTTTCTACATAACATAGAAAACTATGTGCACCAGGTACTATGTACAAGTGCTTCTTTTGCTTCAGAAGATAGGCCATTTGTAAAGTTTGTACCACAGTATGAAGGCTGCAGGTACTAAAAACTGTAACACCGTCCCGTCATATATTTTAAGCTAATAGTCTTTTGTAGCAATGTTGCATACAGTGTACACAGTTCTTAGTAGATACTTTTTAATAATCTGTGGTGTATTTTTCATGAAAGTATCACTGTCTGGAAACAGTGTGGTACTGAGTAAACTCTTCCTAGAATAAACACTGTTTACAGTACCCACTTCTCTAGTCATATGAACTTCATTTCTCAATGTATGTTCAGTGACTGAGAGGGGTTTGATACAGATAAAAGATAACCTGTGCATTACAACCACCTTCCTGGCATTTTAGACCAAGGTAGAAGGGCATTAATTTTGAAACAGGTGTTGAGTATCTTGAGGTACTTGACTTTATCTGAACAGTTGTATACATATTGAACACCATCTCCCATATTATAGTTGATATTACTGTGAAGTGTTATCTTTGATGGGATTAATGATCCTTCATATTATTATGAGCTATTTGTACTTATTTTTCGGCGTTTAATGCCATACTAGTTTATAGAGTAATGCGTATAGATGATGCCAACCTTACACTATCCACAGGCAGCCACCCAGAGGCAGCAAAATCCAATACGCGCCCAGGCTTTCATTGTGCATGGCATGGGGATGTCTACGCAGCCTGTCTTGCAGCCAGACCCTGCTCTCAACTCCCAAGGGCAGTCAACCCCTTACTATGCACAGCCTTTGGATGTGCACAGCAGGGATTGGCCATGGCTTGGCCTGCCACCAGGCCCTTTTGCTAAACCATCAGCAGGCTGCCACTCCACCTCTGCATACATCCTTTGGCATCTGCAGCATAGGGTTTGCCTTTGGGCCCACAGGACACCATATCCTTGGGCCAAAACATATATATTAAGGAGAGGGGCATACAGCCCCCCTTCTTGGCCCTTAATTGGCCCAGGGACCCCATTCCCTGGGGACAGATCCAATAAAAAGAGGAGGGTGGCTGCTTAGCTCCCCACAAACGTTAAAATGACCCTGAACCCTATCAGCCAATGCTACATACAATTAAGTAGGGGAGGAGGGTGCATAGCTCCATTCCCTGAACCTTAAAAAGGCCCTGGATACCTCATCCCCCAAGGTCAAACACAATTAATCAAGTGAGGAGGGAGTATAGTCCTCCACCTGAGCCTTCTTATAACTCAGGGACCCCCAGGGCTAAAATCTAAGGGGAGTGCACACCTCCACCCCAAGTTTTAATGAGCCCAGACACCAAATACAATAAAAATTGGCAGATGGTCCACTCCCTGAGCTTTCTCAGGACCCCCAAAACCCATCCCCTGGGCTCTGCAAAATGGAGGGGCTATGTAGTACCCCTCCCAAGCCTTCTCAGGACCCAGCGGCCCATTCCCAGGACCCAATGAACTTAAAAGGGGAGGGGCAGCATTGCCCCCAACCCTGATCCTTATTAAGCCAAGAGAAACCCATTCCCCAGGGCTGTTTTCATTTTAAAAGGCGATAGGTGGCTGTCTGGCCGTAAACATATTTTTACTGAAAACAGGTATAAGTTTTGCAATCGTTAGGAACGGTAATACGATATTAGCTTACTTTAAAAAAATCGAAATTCACTAAAAAAACAAAGGTTATAGTGACGTTAATTCAAAATCTAACATTTAAAAAAAAATACCATGAAATTCACAAGTTCTATTTTACTGAGCTAATTATACCTTGCTTCCCTGCTATGCACTGCTTATGACCTCACACATTACATCACACAAGACATGCTAAATTACATAATTGATAACATCAGTAATGCCATGTCAAGTGACATAATGCATGACGTTATCATCAATTTCATAAAAGGTGCTGAAAGCATAAACATTTTAGTTCTTATCTGTCCCTAACGTAAACATTTAAGTTTTTATCTGACCCTATTGTTGTCTGCAATTTGAAGAAAACAACATTTTCAATCTAACTACAGAAAAATAAATAAGCAATATAAAAATGCAAAGTAGATAACATGCTATATGGTTAAATACTACTGTCTCTGGGTACTGGCGACATTTATAAACTACCCACCCTTCAGTCTTGTGGTGTATGATTCACCAGTGAAAATAAATGTGGATGAATAACATGTTATTTAGGGCAATAGTGAAATTGATTTGGAAATACTGTTTTCTCCACCTCACAGATGGCACCAGCCTCTTTCAAAGTATTTTTTTATAACTGCACAAATTTACCTCCTTGATTCTTGGTATTGGGTACCAAATATGCATGAAATAAACCATATATACAATATTCGTGAATACTTTATTGTTTGATTAATAAAAATCCTTGCAATGATGGACATGCAGCAATACAAATTTAAGTCAGACAGTTGCCTAAATATTCACACATGGGGCAACAGAAGAGTGTTAACTGAGTTTCTGTATCCTCATGCTTTTTAAAATAAAACCTAGATGCAACCATTTAATCTATTAATAGTGTCACGTATAAATAGCAGAAAATAGAAGGGTCTTAATTTGAACAATAAATAGTTTTTTAAAAACCTTATCAACACCCGTTGGTGAATACGTAATCTCTCTATATTCATGCTGTTTAAATGTGGACTGCATTTAAACAAGGAGTCTTTTGATTAAGACACAATTAAAACTGTGATAATTCATTTTAATTTCAATGTCATGCTAACACAAAGGGGCAAGACACTAATCATTAATAAAAGGCCGCTAACTAATCCACTGATGGTGCAATTCTATTTGTAAATATTAAGAACCCTACATAAGATACTAAAAACTTCAAAATTGCGCAAGACAGGGGACAATAAAAGAACGATGTGCAAAATACCGGGTTCGGCCGCTATCATGTATTAAAATAAGGTAAACAGATTAGCGACACAACATGCTTAGTGCTGCCCAATGTAAATTAACAATCATTGACTTGCTGGCTCTCACAGTTTGTACGTCTTTTTACTGCTCTTGTAGCAAACATTGTGAACTGGATATTAAGCACTGGATTATCCGGATTCATGGATGCAAAGATGGCTTGTCGACAGGAGCGAACACCAAGTTTGTTCCATTCGACCTGTAGCAGGATCTTTTGGTCGTTAAGGACTGCGGGCACTCCCTGCACGTTATATTAGTGTTTGTATGGCACCAGCCTGACAAGTGATACAGAAATGGCCATTCTCCCATTCTGATGGTCAAGAATCTTTTTTTCCAAAACACTGCGTAAGCGCATGACGAGTGTGGCGCCACATCTCCTGGCTTAAACCCTGATATGACTGACCAGGCATGCTTACGTTGTACCCGTTGGGCTCTGTCCGAGTGGAAGGACCAGGAGTGGACATTCCTTTTGATATAGCGGCGGTCAGTAGGGTTGGGGGCACACTCTTTTGCTCTCTGTGCCTGTTATCTGTGGTTGCAGGGATTTTTCCAATTCTGTCCTCAGCACGACCAACGCTTATGTGTGTTTTTAATTGTTTTTAAATTCTGGTTTTAATTTTACCCATTGTTGCTAATTTGTATTGTTTTACCTGTGTGCCTTGTTACGGCATTGCTGCGTGTTGCAGGATGCTGTAACTCCTTTTTTCTTTCCTCTGCCTTCTTGGCGGCCATCTTTCCTCCTCGTGTAGAGCCTTTCACTGGGGCCATTTTGGTCGGCGCTCTAGTCTTTCGCCGCGTGCAGACTGTGGCCAGCGCTAGCCATGCTACCTTAAAGGGCCCTTGTTTAAGAACTACTTGGACCAGAAAGCTGTTATGGGATTTGAATCTGACATGCTGTGCTAATCCCATTCGCCCTGACTTTCGTTTAGTAAACTTTGATCAGGCTCATCAATGCAAGTCCTGCTCCTATGAGTTTGGGGGGTCAGAGGGAAAATATGGTACAGGGGTAGTTAGGGCCAAGTCATCAGTAATTGGTACTAATGATGGCAATCCCCTCATCAGAGCCTGCCTGGTAAACTGCAGGTTGCTTCCCAAACATACAGACGACATTTGGCTCTCTCTTGAGTCCAATCTCTGGAACCTTGTGTTCCATACAGAGACCTGGCTAAGAGAGACATCTAACCCTGACATTTTGCTTACTTTACCTGCTGGTTTTAAGCTCTCCATGGTCAATCGTGTGGATAACAGGCGAGAAGGAGGCCCAGCTATTATCTTGAAAGACATGTGGGAGATTTCATGCGGAAAATTGAGAACACAGGGTTGATTGAGGCCATGTCTTTTCCATTAAAATTTCACCAGGGCTTACTTTTGTGGGCATTCTGGTCTATCGACCCCCGGACTCGGCATCTGTCCACCTCTTGAAGCTGGGTGGCATTATAACCGATCTCTCTTTGAGACATGCAAATTTTATCGTTCTTGGCGATTGTAATGTCCACATGGACAATGTTGATTGCACCCTGGCACTCCAAGTGGTTTATATGTTGGGGAGATTAAATTTAACTCAACTGGTCTCGGCCCCCACACATCAAGCAGGTCACATGTTGGATCAAAGTTTTTCAAATGATCCCAAACTTAAGGTTGATGCTCTCCTGTCATTAACTTGGTCAGACCATTTGTTGGTTCCGTTCAGCCTGTCCAGAAGCATTGGGAAACATAGTCCTAGGCCACCGTATGTGAAGAATAGAAACTGGAAGAGGGTTTTCTCCAAGTCAATAGGCTCCTCCCTTCAGAATACCCTGCTTCTGTTGACTGGCAATCCCAGCATGGATGCAACCACCTTTAATTAGTGTTTTACTACCTCCCTTGATATCATTGCTCCTATCAAAACTGTAAAAATCACTAGGAGGGAACCTTCCACTCCCTGGTTTTCTTCAGAACTTTGCTTAGAGAAAAGCGCTTGCAAAAAGCTGGAGCTTGTCTGGTGAAAAACCGATAACTTGGATGCTAAGTCTGTTTATAACACAGCACTAAAAAAATGTCATGCCCTGGCTATCAGGAACTACATACCCAACCAAATTAAAGAGTCTGACAACTCCTCCATGGAAGTTTTTAAGATAGTGCAAGGTTTTATGAAGCCTCATGCTACGATGAGCATTATTATGCCATCGGCTGGTTTATATAAAGATCTGTCGAACTTTTTCCAGTGTAGAAAAGTCAGCCCATATCGCACCCGATGCCCAAAAGTCAGCCCATATCGCACCCGATGCCCAGGCTGCTGGTGCAGGGCGACTCTTAGTTGCCATCTTGAATAATTACCAAACAAAGAGACGGGCACTGGAAGCAGGAAAACAAGAACAGAGTTTATTACTCATGAGGAGAACATGTCATTTCGGACACTCGCATAGTGTCTTCGGGAGGTGCTCTAACAAGTTTCTCTGAGGCTTCGTCTTTTATACACAGGTTTATGGCACACACATCCTTCATTACAATCAAGACATTGTGAAGTGTGAGGATATTCCAACACGTGGCTACAGTAGGGGCCCTTATCCTCCATACAATAGGAGGGGCTGTCACGCAGCTGAGTGTTCTGCTGATTCCTTTGGAATGTGTGCGCCTGATCGAATCTCAGGGGGTGGGGTGGTCATGATCAATAGTGGCTACTTTCAAGAGAGGCGAGTGCATACAGTAGTGGGCAATAAACTGTATCCTCAGGCTAAGGGATGACCAGCGGTCCATGTGGACAATTAGGTTCAGAGGAAGAGGTCATCAAAAGGAGGGGTATTCATGGAGGGAAAGGAGGTGTTGGTCAGGCGCGGGGTGTGATTCTCAGAGACAGAGTCATGCGGGAGGGGAGGGCTCATGACTTGTGCATGGGAGAGCGGGGGCAGTCAGGGTGCATGGGGGAAGCTTGCAGGGTCAGGGAAGGGTGCCGATGATCGATCGTGAACAAGGAGACCATGATACCTAAAATGGCTGTCGTGTACGTGTGTGCATGGGTCTATGCTAGCGGGATAACACAGTCAGTGTTTTAGCGATATCCGTTCTGCTTATAACAAGGGGTACAGTGCACACAAATGAACGCCGCTTATGTACATACACATTGCTATTTTCAACAGTCGCCGCTTTTTTACATAAGCAAGTTCAATTTCTACATAGTTGATGCAATAGGCAGAATGCACTACATGTTAATTTACATTTGTTGGGTTCTTCATACAAGCCTAGAGATCGGCATAATATTTAGTCGGTGTAGAATCAAGGAAAAATGTTCCGAAAAATCAAGTTCACATTTTCTCTCTGGTGACATCAACATACAGAAAAATGCTCTGATAACTTCGGGTCTTGTCAGTACTATAAGAGACTTTTGAAAAACTAACTACATGAGTGACCGATGAAACATTTTAAAAGGCAATACAAAATGGTTGAGGGAGTGATTCAATTCGATACAAGCAATTAGTCAAGGGGTCAGTAGAAAGTTCTGGAAAGGGGGAGGGTCTTTGTCGCAATGTCTTTTAACAGAGTCCGTCTTCTTTTGTTGGCGCTGCTGAGCACCGGCGGTGGAGCTATAGGTCCAGCTCGGATTCATCCTTACACGTTGCAGGGTGCGATCAGTCCTCTGCTGTTAGATCACAGTCCTGTTTTCCAACTTATTTTCTTAGGGGTGCCTCAAGCTGGGCACCTGTGTGTCTTTTCTTTTTCCGTGGCAAAACCTCATTCTATAGTCAAAAGTTTATGCGAAAAGGGTGAGTTTGTTGGATAATCAAGGGAAGAGAGGGCGGAGTGGGGCCAGATCTTTGAACACACCAAGGGACCAAGGGAGCAAAGGACAACGAGCAGGCAAGCCCAACAGTCGGACTCAAAAGGGGACGGGGGACTTCAGGCACAAGTGGGTCAGCAAATCGAGGGCTTCAAGGCAGCCCTTCATTCCTCCATCTGCTGAGTTTGAAAGTTATGCCTCGTCCCGCGTCTCGTTGCTCTGCAGCTCCACCTTCGGTCGTCACACGTGCTCCATGATCTGTGGCCAGGCTGTGCATTACGTCCAGCTCCTCTCCTCCGGTGATTGTATCTTTGAATGGGTAGAAGACAAGTTTTAGAAAAACTGGCAGGAGAAGACATTTATACATCTCAATTCCGTCCCCAATCCTATGTAGGTGGGGAATAAGTTCATCGGTCACAGTCAGAAGTCGTCACTTATGGAGTCTGTAGAAGGGCATTGCTTATTGAATTCATAGACCTGCTTAGCGTTCATTCGCGACATTTGATGAGAGAAGTTGGACTTTTATACACAGTGTATTGCGTCAAATTCAAAATCGAGTCCTTATGTGGAGACTCGTCCTTCCCTTTAACCCAAGTATCGACAATCTTACATCTCCCTTCGGGGTCGGCTAACTCTTGCAAGCAGGGGCGTTATCGTCATGAAGAAGGGGGAAGGGGCAGATGTTAATGGCTTTCCTGGGAAATGACCGTTAATCAAGGTCATCCATTACGTTTTGTGGGTAGCTGACATGAGGCTAGGGTTGATCGGGGTCGCGTGGGTGCTTTGGACAGAGAGCTGGGGTCGATCGGGGAGAAGTGGGGTACTATGGACATCCGCACTTAGGTGCAGGGGGGTGGGGCAATCGGGGCATTGGGGATCGCATTTCTAACGAACTGAGAAACAGAAGACCATTGACGTTATAGTACCCTTATAAAAGGCCAGATTAGGGGACGTCCGTCGTCTTACCTGTCCTTTCCTTCATTACCAACTCGGGTTCTATCGTTTTGCAGAAAGGAGAGGTAGTAATATGGCAAGTCACAATCGTTTTGGTTTTGGTCAATTTTGCTGAACACCTTTGCGTTCGAGGAAACCCAAAAATGTTTTGTGCCGGAGCGGCACAACGTCACCATACACGAAAAGAGGAAGCAGGGGGCTTTTTGGAGAGAGAAAGAGAGAGAGAGAGAGAGAGAGAGAGAGAGAGGGGGAGAGAGAGAGAGAGAGAGAGAAAGAGAGAGAGAAAGAGAGAGAGAGAGAGAGAGAGAGAGAGAGAGAGAGAGAGAGAGACCGCACCCTAAATGGTCCATTCGGTACACGTATGACATGGGGAGAGAAAGAGAGAGAGAGAGACGTGTACAATAATGGGCCATTCAGTGCGCGCACAACACAGAACAACAGGGGTTAAGTAACACGGAAACACAGGCAGAGGGATGACGTAGATTCATGCATCACGTACACACAAACTCAGACGGGGGAGACAGTACAAGTATTATATACAAAAATCCAAGACAAAACATAAAACAGCTATTGGCCAAAATTATCCTTTTCTGTATGCTGTACATCCTTGTATCTTAAGCTCTCTTTACTTTTTCTTCTCTTTTTAATGTCGGCTGCCTTTACTGGAGGTTGTGGTTGCGCACACTTACGTCTCTGCCACTTGGTCATGAACTAACCTGGTCGGGCTAATGCTCATGGTGGTATTTTCGAGTCATTTTAGCAAATGTGTTTTCCAGGCTGAGACAATAGTCGGTGTCAGTTGGAGAACAATGGGGCAGCTTTGAGTTACATGCCTATGAGGATGCAAAAAAGGAGGTAGTAGGTTTTCAAATATTGGCAATATCCCTAGTCCTCTCGGCGGAGGATACTTGTGTAAACCTTACCTCGAAATATACCCTAAACTTTTCCCTATTTAGTTAAGTGTGGAGTGCTTAATCATGTGTGCACATTATTTTTGGTGGTATTATTCGGAATGCGTGGGCACCATAATCTAACGCCTTTTTCCCGTCTTCTTCGTCCGTTAGATCACCATTTTCCTTCTTTGTATTCTTAATCGATGTTCCAAAAGTGACCTGCAGAAAGAGGGAAAAAGAAGGGGGCGGGGGCAGCATTTAAGAACACATCAGCGCGCATAAACCCGAAAAGGCTTTTACTTACGACATACTCGGTCTATCTCCACGGAGCGCAGTTCTTGCCAACTCGGCATTTTAGCCCAGATGAACCTTTTAGTGTGTGAGAGATGATTATCGGAAGCCAGTGTGTGGTATTATGGACCATATGTAGGGAGGCCAGGTGGCACTCCTTCGGGGCGACTTAGGGACATTTTAGCACAATTTTCCTGATACAGGTGGCACATAAAGTATAGGCTGAATTCCAGGGTTTTTAGCGGTTGCTTTAGGCTGTACAAAAATGTGCAAAGTACATACAACAAAAACCTGGATCGTTCATGTTTGCAGTATTTCTGCGTACTATACCCTTTAACTCTTATCTAATCGAGCTGAGTCATTTCACCTATATTTTAGTTATATCGAAAATAGTGATCATTCATTCGAGACTTATCAATTTACGCGGACAACTATATTTGCTTTCTCCAAAAATTTAATAAGAATGTCGGTGCACAGATACGGGCCTACAACCCCGTGGGCCGGCCACGGAGCAGGCTGGAACTGTAGATGTGGGGATACTTTATTAGTGGAAAACTTAATGAAGTCGGTGGTCGTTAATTTCATAAAAAGTGCGCCAAGTGCAATGAAAATCATTTTGAATCTTTAGTGTGAGCGAGTATCATAAGCATCGAAATTTTGAACTTTCAATAATCATGGTGCGCCAAACTCAACAACAATTCCTTGTCCGAATGTTCAATCGGTACCCATCTCATGCCAATTCATTGTCCTTCATTGTCCGAACACATAATCAGTACCCATCTCATATCAATTCATTGTCCGAGGTGACAGTATACATCCTATATCAATCCATTGTCCGAACTCATAATCAGTACACATCCTATATCAATCTATAGGTTAAAAAAACTTCATACATATCCTATGACCAAGGCTGAGCAATCGGGGTACAATAAGGAGTTGAGAGTTTCATTTGCATCGGTGCCATTTTGGGTGCAGTCAGGCAGAACCAGGCATAGTCTAAATCTCTATTAACTCATGGTTGGCCCAGAGCTTCCTTTGGCAGTCCAAAAGTTCCGTTAAAGGGCAAAAGAAAGGATCGGCGGTCTGAACCATCAGTCAAAAAGGGGAGGGAGGCAACAATTTTCCTACCGGGTCATACTGTGTTTTCACCGGAACTGATCCGAACTGTAGTCTGCAGGATTCTAGTCATTCAAACTGAGGCTGGCGACAGCATGGGAGCGCCGACGTCCTGCGGCTACATTTCCATCGTTCCGTGGGCAATCATGGCAGTCATTCCCCATCGGGGGTATCTGCGGGAGTCGGGGACTCCCGCGGCTCCTCTAGAATCTTCAGGGACGAGGAGAACTTTGATGGTGGAGGTATCCGCAAGCAACCGGGACATTCCTCCCTGCTGGGCCCGCTCTTGCAAGGTCGACCGCCATTTTGAGATTTCGGCAGCCACCGGCGATCGCGGGGTCAAATGAGCAGACGGGCTCCCACCTGCCGGGCGAGGTGTTGCAGCATCCCACAGTGGATGAACCCTTTTCCGGGTGCGTGGAGCGTCACTGCACCGTAAGAGTGGACGAACCCTTTGCCGGGTGCGAGGTGCGTTGAGGGCGCAGCTGGGGAGCCTCCACCTGAGGAGGTGGGAGAGGCTCGTTCGCGCCGCCTCTCCCTCCCAGTGCACCCCACGGCGCCTCGCTTGACATTTGTTATGGCCGGACCAGGCGATGAGGACGGGGGGAATCGGAGGCATGTGCAAGACATCCCCCCCAGGGTTGTTGCAGCCATTATAAAAGAAAGAAGTGGCGCCTGGAATGTTTTGGGGCCGGGCCTCCGGTGGATGGCGGCCGGACGCTCTTTGCCCTGGCCCCATGAACGGGTTCCTTGGCTCATCCGGTGGGGCAGGCCTTGGCGTGTGGCGCTCTCCTGGGCCTTTCGTGCAGTGGCCTCTCCACTCCCAGGCCCTTCATGGATGCTGGTCCAGACTGGGAGAGAGGGGGGGGGTCGAGGACACGGACATTCCCCCCCCTGCAACTCTCCAGGGTTGTCGTAGCAATCCCCTTGGCCGGGTCCCGTCGGCCTCGGCCTCTCCTCCGGCTACACCCTATGTGATGATCTCCGGCCGACGGTTGGCAGCAGGACCCGCCCTATATGTGTTGCTTCCGGCTGGACGTAGCCGCAAACCTGTTGCACTTTGGGAGTTTCCAGAAAGGGGGCGGATGTCTGCTGACTTGTATCTTTCCCAGGTTGCCGTTATTTGGGCGTGGCAGGCGGTGGGACAGACATGTTTGGGGCAGTGAGGGGCGATGAAGCCTCGTTGCCTCATGGCCGTCGCAATATCAAGCTTGGCTTCTCTTATCATTTTCAGGTTTCTTATTACGGGCTTATTTCTAACGTTTCTTGTTTCTAGGACAATATTAGGTTTTATCATTACGTATTGTTATCGTTTCCTTGTTCGTTATTTAATAAAAAGTTCATCAGTGGCCTACTGATTTCGTTTTCCTATTCCTTTCTTTCCAGGTTGTTTCATGCTAAAGTTTCTGTTAACAGGATACAGTGATCACTTCGTTATTATTGCATATGTCCTTTTCACTAGGGGTGCTCTCTGGTCGGGCCAGATGACCTACCTCTAGTGAATGGTCCGGGTGAGACTGGCGTATCAATCAGTGGGGAGTAGATAGGCATGACAGATTACAACGGGGGACAAAGGTCCGCATTACCTACCCTTCACTACTTGCAAAGATTTTCCTACGTTTATTTGCAAACAGGGAATACCTCCAAAAAGAACCAATTCCCAAACAGTCAATGTTCGGGCAAACAATCAATCAATGAGGAACGAAATAGGCACGACGTGTTAAAGGTTTGCGTTACCTACCCTTCACTATCTGCAAAGGGAGAGAGAATATTCCTATTCTTCCCCGTTTGCAGGCAGAGAAGATCCTTAAGAGAACCAACTTCGAACAATTCAATGCTCGATTCAAACAATCAATCAATGGGGAGAAAAATAGGTATGACGGATTACAATGGGGACAAAAGTCTGCATTACCTATCCTTCACTATCTGCAAAGACTAAACAGAGTATGGCGACTCTGTGCTTGTTTGCAAATAGAGAATCTCTCAGAGACAATAAAGTGAGTAATACTAGTATTTTCAAACAATCAATCAATCAATTTCGCAATTTGTCGTGTGTCACGACCTTACCCGGACCGGACCATGCGGACAGTTCTTCGCCTTCCTTTTTCCAGCGCCCGATCGTTCTCTTTCTCCATGTTTTTACCGCAGCATTCCTGTGGGATTCCAGTCAGGACAATAGGTCACTTAAGAGAGGTCCGTTCAGAATCGGTGAAGTTCATTTCAATCGGCAGCCGGACGAGGGCCCTCTCAAGGCAGGTATACTCCAATCATTTAGATGTTCACCCCATCGTCTGGACCTCTCTTACCAGACCTTATGTCGCTGATGGACCCCGCGTTGGGACGCCAATTGTAGAAAAGTCAGCCCATATCGCACCCGATGCCCAGGCTGCTGGTGCAGGGCGACTCTTAGTTCCCATCTTGAATAATTACCAAACAAAGAGACGGGCACTGGAAGCAGGAAAACAAGAACAGAGTTTATTACTCATGAGGAGAACATGTCATTTCGGACACTCGCATAGTGTCTTCGGGAGGTGCTCTAACAAGTTTCTCTGAGGCTTCGTCTTTTATACACAGGTTTATGGCACACACATCCTTCATTACAATCAAGACATTGTGAAGTGTGAGGATATTCCAACACGTGGCTACAGTAGGGGCCCTTATCCTCCATACAATATGAGGGGCTGTCACGCAGCTGAGTGTTCTGCTGATTCCTTTGGAATGTGTGCGCCTGATCGAATCTCAGGGGGTGGGGTGGTCATGATCAATAGTGGCTACTTTCAAGAGAGGCGAGTGCATACAGTAGTGGGCAATAAACTGTATCCTCAGGCTAAGGGATGACCAGCGGTCCATGTGGACAATTAGGTTCAGAGGAAGAGGTCATCAAAAGGAGGGGTATTCATGGAGGGAAAGGAGGTGTTGGTCAGGCGCGGGGTGTGATTCTCAGAGACAGAGTCATGCGGGAGGGGAGGGCTCATGACTTGTGAATGGGAGAGCGGGGGCAGTCAGGGTGCATGGGGGAAGCTTGCAGGGTCAGGGAAGGGTGCCGATGATCGATCGTGAACAAGGAGACCATGATACCTAAAATGGCTGTCGTGTACGTGTGTGCATGGGTCTATGCTAGCGGGATAACACAGTCAGTGTTTTAGCGATATCCGTTCTGCTTATAACAAGGGGTGCAGTGCACACAAATGAACGCCGCTTATGTACATACACATTGCTATTTTCAACACCAGGAGAAGGTTCAATCTATATACTCTTCCTTTTCTATGTCAGAGCTCATACTACCTCTTCTCTGTCTCCTGATTATCCTAGCTCCTGGGATGAATTTCTGGCTTTTTGTCCAAAATCGTCCCTTTTAGACCTGGAAAGGATTAAGTAAGGTTCGCCACTTGATCCTTGCCCAGCCTGATTTTTTAAACTTTTAACCCCCACTTAAATTTAATCTGGAATGCTTCTCTGACTTCGGGTAGCTATCCCTCTATATGGAAAAAAGCATATGTTCTGCTAGTCTTAAGAAAGAAGACGCGGACCCTGGCATACTTAAGATTTTTAGGCCTATCTCGCGCCTCCCCGCTCCTGCAAGAATCCTGGAGAAGGAAGTTCAGAGACAGCGATCTGACTTCCTGGAGTCCAATAACCTTCTTCATGACTCCCAGTCAGGGTTTAGGGTGGGCTACAGTACTGAGACTGCTCTGTTGGAAGTGGCGGAAACCATCTGAGAATCCCTTGACCAAGGTCGCTCTGCCATGCTTGTGCTGCTGGACCTGTCCGCAGCCTTTGATACAGTCTCCCATCAGATCCTGTTAGACAGACTGGCACAGCTGGGTGTCTCGGGGACTATCGTGACCTGGTTTCACTCCTTCCTGAATGCTCGGACTCAGCAGGTCTTTCTGCGCCCTCCTGTCTCCTCTTCTAGCCCTCTGGAATGCAGTGTTCCCCAGGGCTCAGTGCTGTGACCCACCCTGTTTAGTGTTTATCTTACATCTTTGGCATCTGTAGTGTAACACTATGGAGTGAGAATGATTTCATACGCTGATGATACGCAGTTGGTGTTCTCATTCAAAGACACTGCAAAGGCCGCGTTTGACAGCTTTAGGCACTGCCTTACCAATTTTGCCTCATGGAGGACAGACAATTGCCTGAAATTAAAGGCTGACAAAACGGAGGTGATGTTTTTTAATCAACCTTTGCCTCCACGGGCAGATCTCAGGTGGCCGGTGCAGCTGAACCCCCTCCTGTCCCTGTCACCTCAGTCAGAAAGTTAGGCTTTAAATTCGATTCTAAACTTTCGGGCAAGGCCCAGATTGGTCAAGTCTCCGGAGCTTGTTTTTGGAAACTTAAGATTCCTTCACTTGCTACCAATGGATTGTAGGGCAACAATAGTCCATGCCCTTATTACATCTCAGATGGACTATGCTAACAGCTTGTACCTGGGTATTCCTGCTTACCTCACGCAGAGTTGCAGACAGTCCAGAACACTACAGCAAGGTTCATTAGAAATGTGCCCCTCCGCCATCACATTTCTCCTCATCTGCGCAACCTTCACTGGCTCCCAGTAAAAAGGGGAATCGAATTCAAGGCACTGTCCCTTGCCTACAGATCCTTAAGAGATAGAGGTCCAGGATATCTGAATCAGAGACTTCAGAAATATCACCAGACCAGGACCTTGCGATCCAATTCTCAGGTGCTACTCCACATTCCTTGCTTTTTCAAAGCCAGGATAAGCAGACGAGACTTCGCAGTGAGAACGGCCGCTCTCTGGAATTCTATGCCTGACTCCCTGCGTAAAGCAGAGTCGGTATCCACTTTCAGGAAGGCACTGAAAACATGGCTGTTTAATCTGCCCTTTCTTGTCCCCATTCCCCTGTCTGACTATGCTGCTATTTTGGCGCAGGGACACCGCCGTTGGTGGTAGCCGTGCTCTCTATAAATGGATATGGAAGGATGGATGGATATACATTTTAAGTGCCTGCTGCGATGGATTGGAGCTCCCAATTTCTACTACATCCAAGAGTTTTAAGGAATTTTGTAGGTAGTGTCTGTGCGATCGCCCGAGCTGACTAGCTGAAATTTCCTGCCACAATAAAGCATTGCTTCTCTGGAAGTGCATAGCTTGTTGCACAACCTGATGAATGCTCCGGCCCCAACCACTCGATGATATTGGAGACCAAGCTCAAGTCGTATTTGGGCAGGGGATGAGGTTTTTGGAAGGCTCAGCACTTGTTTGAAGATTCTTGTTGTTATTTTGTTTACAAGGCTGTTGTCTTTCCCCTGCATGATCTTCGGACCATTAGAGAGATAATTGAGGATTTTTGCCTCCTTGACGCTTCTAAGAGGGGTCAACCTTGGACTGATAGCTGCCTTGCAAGATTCATAAATGCCACTTGGTTTTTCAGAGCTTTATCTTCTACCTCATCTCTGTGCTTTGTGAATGAGCCCCTTCTGTCTATATGAACCCCTAGATAGTTGTATGAGGTGGCCCTTAAAATGTTGTTAAAGGATATTAAATAAGTTGACTTGACAAAGTAAGGTTGGTAAGTGGGTTTAATAACCTCATCCACAAACAGCAAAGATCAACTGACAAATCATGCTAAGATGTTCCAAGCTAGAATACAGATCACAACTCTTATTCCATATTCTCCCATCTTCCGTCTTAATGGCATTCTTAAAAATCTTAATAACAGCTCTAACATCAGTGTATTTAGACCAGGGTTTATGTCCAACAGGAGTCTTAATTTTCACAAAATCACCCACCTTGACCTCCTGATATGCCACACACTTTCTCTTATCAAAATAAACTTTACGAGCAGTTTGTTTATCTAACTCTTTGTTTCTCCATTCTCCAATGTCATTATCCACCAGACCTTTATTGAAACTCATCCACCCTGGGCACCACAAAGTATTGGGAACCCTCCCCTTGAATAATTCAAATGGAGACCTCCCAGTAGAAGAATGAGGAGCAAATCTATAAGTATTAATCCTGTCCTGAAGAGTTGTCATCCAGTTCAAACCAGAAGACCGAGCTAACTGTATTGACTCCTTAACAGTCTTGTTGACTCTTTCAACAGCACCATTAGTTTCAGGATGGAATAAGGAACACCTCTTATGTACCACACCACACTTTTTAAAAAAATCAGTAAACAGAGTTGAACAGAATTGCGGTCCATTATCGGACAGCAAGCTATTAGGAAAACTTTCCTTATTAAACAGACTCTCCAAAAACTTAATATCAGAATCAGAGGTAATCTCTCTAACAGCACAAACTTCAATCCATCTAGAGTAAAGGTCAATGATGACAATTAGATACGGGGTATCTGAAACACCAGATAAAGGACCCTAAATATCAATCGCAACCTCATCCCAAGGGCGACATGGCAAAACTCTTTTAACCATAGGCATTTGTTTTGTCTTTAAAATTTTGTCACTAGCACAGCATTCAACACAATCCCTGACCAACCTCTCTATTTCTAAAGCCATGCCAGGCCACCAGAATTGCATACGAAGAATCTCCTTCGTTTTCACAATACCTAAATGACCGCAATGGGAATGAGACAACAATTTTCTCCTTATACCAAGAGGAGGAACAAGTTTTGTTCCACGAGTTAATAAACCTTCAGTAACAGAAAGTTCATCAGAGACCAACAACCACGGCTTTTCCAAACGAGAATTGTTCTTCAAAGAAGAAATAATCTTACAGATCTCTTCATCCTTCTCCAACTCCTTCATCCATTCAGACTCCTCTATTGCCCCATCAGTCACCTCACACACATTGATGTAATCATCCGACTCATTCATATCATCCTCATTAAAATTCACCGTATCAACCAATCTAGATCAGCTGACTTATTTGCTACACCCGGAATATACTGAACTTCAAAATCAATTTCCTGTAGAGAAACAATCCACCTTCTCATTCTCGAGGATATAGCATCCAAACCTTTCTTCAAGAAAACTTCTCTCAATGGTTTGTGATCAGATAGAATGCACACTTTTGTACCCCAAATCAAATTTCTAAATTTCCTCAATGCCCAAAAAATAGCAAGAGACTCCTTCTCTATCACAGAGTAGTTACGCTCTGAACTTTTAAGACATCTTGACGAACAGCAAATAAGAGAATCTTTACCATCTTTCTTCTGAACAAGAACAGCTCCAAGACCTTTGTCACTTGCATCCGTAAATAAAACAATAGGAAGACCTGGAACAAATGCATGAAGTGAAGGAGCCTTGTTTAACTCTTTCTTGATACACACAAATTCATTCATGCACTCAGGGGACCATTCAAATACAACATTTTTTGCCGTCAACTTTCTTAAATTATGAGTTTTGTCTGCAAAATTGGTAATACATTTCCCATAAAACTCAACCATCCCAAGAAACGAGAGTAACTCCTCCTTATTAACGGGTTCTTTCACCTTGTCGATAGATTCAACCAAATCTTTCTTTGGAAAAACACCATTACCAGTGATGGGATGCCCCAAATAATTATCCCTTCTACTCTAAACTTGCATTTGGCTTTTTTAAGAGACATGCCCGCCTCATCTAAGCGTTTCAGTACAGCACATGCACGTCTATCATGCTCTAGAATATCATTACCATAGATCAAAAGATCGTCTTGATAACATTTAACACCAGTAAACCCTTTTAAAATTCTGGACATTATTCGTTGAAAGACTGAGGCCGCTGATACAAGGCCAAAGGGCATTCTTTTAAACTTAAAAGTGCCCATGGGTGCAATGAAAGCAGTTAGATCCCGAGAGGACTCATCTAGCTCCACCTGGTGGTAAGCGGAAGCTAGATCAAGTGTAGTGAAATATCTTGCACCTTCCAGGGTACTAACCATCTCATCAATGTTGGGAAGGGGAAATCTATCCACCACAACCTCTTTATTTAAGGATCTGAAATCTATGCATAGACGAATTTCTCCTGTTGGTTTCTTAGCGATTACCACAGGAGCGAGCCATTCTATGGCTTCAACGGGTTCAATAATATCATTCTTTACAAGCTTATCTATTTCTTCTTGAACTTTAACTTGTTCCATTAGAGGAATCCTCCTTACCTTTGCTACCACAGGAAGTGCATTATTTTTTAACCTAATGCGATGTTTGTAACCTCGTAAACATTCCAAATTTTCTTAAAAGACATTTGGAAACTGTTTTGCTAAGACATTTGACAAATTATCGTTACTCTTGGTTTGAACAGAATCAGAGACTTCCTGAATTTGTACCTGTGGAGAAGCATTAGGATCAAGTTTTACTCCAAGTTGACGTTGATGTAGCCACCCTAACAATGCATCACCTTTTTTTGCAACATAAACTTTTCCAACAATGATGTGGCTACCCAATTCTATCTCAGCCATAAAATAGCCTAACATTCTAATTGGTTTCTCACTATAACCCAAAGGGGAGATATCACATTTCATCAACTTTACTTTTTTTAAAAGAATTAATTAAATAATTTCTCATCAATTATCGTTATTTTAGAGCAAGAATCAAATTTAAAATTTATCATTGAATTTTCCACACTAACTAAACAAGAGGGATGATCTGTCTTGTCACTATTCACCTCAAAACACACAGATCTTACTTGAGGTTGAGGCCATCTTTTTTTAGAGCTATCACCTTTATACGTTTTTGTTCTGCAAAATTTGGCATAGTGCCCTCTTTTACTACACAAGTTACATATAACTTTCAGAGCAGGACATATGGGTGAATTTGCTAAATGACTAACTTGTCCACACCTAAAACAAGAAAACTTGTTATTCAAGGTGACATTAGATGTGTTAGGAAACATGCTTTGCTTCTCTTGTAATCCTGTGCCCTCTTGTTTCTTAATTTGACATACAGTCTCCTCTACTTTTGTTTCATCCTTTGAATCTGAACAAGATTTTTTCTCTTTTTCTTTCTTTAATTCTCCAACACATTTAGTCATATGTTCAACTTGTTTTGCAATAACTAATACTTCTTCAAGAGGAGGTTCATCCTTCAACCAGAGCTCCTTCCTAATGTCATCATGTGCACATCTCAAAACAAATTGATCACGAATTCTTTCGTCCAATGTTTGACCAAAGTTGCATGAAGATGCCAATTTCCTTAAAGAAGATACATATTCTTCTACCGTTTCATCTTTTTTTTGTTCCCTTAATCCAAAGTGATATCTCTCCATTATAGTGCTGAGTCTCGGTAAATAATGCCGATCAAGTTGAAGAATAGCAATCTCATACTCATTTAAGTTTTTTTGTTCTGCGGCAGTTAAATCAGGCAAATGCTCTAAAACATCTTGTCCCTCTCCGCCAAGACAATGTAGAAGAAGTGAATGTTTTCTTTCTGCACTTAAATTTGTTCCACAAACTCTTGCATAATTTGCAAAGATTTTTTTCCATTTCTTCCATTTTCCATTTGGTTCACCAGAAATTGTTAGGAAAAACGCAGGTTGGGTAACATTCTGCATTTAAAATTTTTAAAGAATATATGTATCTATATATTTAACAGAATTAATTCTTTCTTTCTTTTAAAATGAATATGTAGTTAATATTTAAGTTAGTATTCTTGAATTTTCAAAAAAGAAAATGTCTTCTCCTTATGTTTTTTTTTATGAATATCAAAAGAATGTTCCGTTGTTATATAAACTGTAAAGATGATTTAACACGAATCACAGCTGAATTCTCTGTAATACAATTAGTTGTTCTACTGTGCAGAATAAGATAGAATTTTAATCATCCTTAGATAATTATTACGCAAAGAGTGTTTGACTTCTCTTCATTTATCAAATGAAAACATCATAGGAGTCTTTTAACAGTAGAATGCGTGACAAAAGGAAAAACAGAACACTCGCATTTTATTATTGGGAGCAGTGTTGGAATACTCAATTGTCTCACCCGCGCGTCTTTTTTTTTGCTGAAACGCAACGTCTAAGACGTAGAGCTGAACAGCATTGTTTGAAGCGTACAGCTGAGACGTCCTCTTTTGGAACGCAACGTCTAAGACGTGCAGCTGGACCGCAGCGCTCGTACAGTTGAAACAAAGTGTTTTCACAAGGTCAGCAAAGTCGATCAACGCGCACAGCCTTAACTTTAATGATTCACCAATTTAATTTAAAATAAGTCCCGTAATTTCCTTTTAGATAAAGCTTTTCCTCCCTCCGCTCTCCTCACCGTTACAATAAGCCTATTCAGCCGCTGTGAAGACAATGCTTCTCTTCTTGATCGAACAGCCGCTGGAGGAGAGGTAAGGTTGATTTCTTTGTTTTCTTGCTGTCGTGTTGAGGTCGCTTTTCCAATCGTCGCCAATAAAATGTTGTTAAAGGATATTAAATAAGGTGACTTGACAAAGTAAGGTCAGTAAGTGGGTTTAATAACCTCATCCACAAACAGCAAAGATCAACTGACAAATCATGCTAAGATGTTCCAAGCTAGAATACAGATCACTGGTTCTAAGGTCCTAGAATACAGATCAAGGGTTCTAAGGTCTTAAAGGAGAAGTAAGAACAATATCACAGCCCTATCAATAATGTTACCATTGTACTGCCATCCGCCACCTTGATATTTCCTTAACCCTTGTCTTTGAAAGATTTAGTTCCAGCTTGATTCCGATGGTATAGGGGGACAGCCAATCGAGTATTGTATGCAAGCCGACCCTGGTGATGTGGGATCCGTCTCCAACTTTTATATGGATCCATGTGTTTGTGTGTAGCACGATTATGACTTTTTAGAGCACAGATGGAATTCCCCATTTCTGCAGTTTAGACCATAGTTGGCACCTGGGCACACGATCGAAGGCGGCCTTGAAGTCGACAAAACATTAATGAATTAGCATTCCTGAGGCCACCACTTTACCCAGCAGGACAGATATTGCAAGCAAGTTGGTTATGGTTCCTGATTTTGCCACAAATCTTGTCTGATTAAAGGGTATAAGGTGATTTAGATTTAGATTCAACATCCAACAGGTTAAGCATCCTATAAATTCTGGGATCTGATCTCTTGCCACCTTTATAAATTGGTTTTATGATGGCTCCACACCAAAATTTCGTTTTGACCTGGTTAGTCCAGCAGTAACTGAATAGAGGTGCCAGAAGTTTCACCCAGAAATCAGTGTCTTGTTTTTACAAACGCCTGGGGTAGGCTATTCGGCTCAGGAGCTCCATCTGAGCGGCCCTTGGTTATAATTTGTGCTGTTCATATTGTTAGTCTTTCTAGTGTTGTTGGTACCTGTTGAGGAAACACCTCATCCTGGGACAGTGATTTGATGTCAGTTATCAATGGCATCCTTATTTTCTCTTCTACAGTAACCCAGTGACCCAGGATGAATTATACCTAGGGAGAGCTCCGATTGGAATAGGTTGGTTTGGAGGGCCAAGGATGAGATTTTGACCAGTGAGCCTTCTTCCTCTTCTGGTTTTTCAAAGTGTTTCATTAAAAAGGATACCCATTTGACTTCACAAATTTTCGCAGTACTTTGTCCTCCTTGGTTGTATGTTTTTCCATTAACAAGTGACCAGAATAATATTGATTTATGGTTTTTACTTGCATGTACCAATTTTAACCAGAAATGCTCAGAATGTGTATTATTCTCTTGAAATATTGCTTGTCCAAATGCTTTTTGGGCTTGCTTGTATTTATTGACTAGCTGGTCTTCCCCTGGGTGTCTCTGTGCTTGTCTTAGCGCGGAATTACGCTGTAATTTTAATTTCTTAATTTCAGCAATTGTTGTTATTAGATGACCTGTTTTAATTTTTCCTGAGATACATGGAAAGTTTTTAAGCAGTTGTCTGGAAAAAGATTCCCATGATGTATGAGCGGGATTTCATCGGCACTCCTTACGACTTGCAGCACTCTTCATTTTTTCATTATTGTTGGTATAGTGCAATCAGACCATTTTAGCCTTTAGAGGTTCTCTCTATGGATTCCTCTTGTCATCTGGCTTGTCACAGCATGCTGTGCTACATGGATTGTCATGGTGATCGCTTGGGGTCGGTGATCGCTATCTCCTCGTGCAGCTACTTGTAAGGGGAGCATTTCCTTATTAAAGATGGCGTCATCGAAGATGAAATGAGTGCGACCAATTGTTCTTGTCCGGTTTGATGGCCTGTCCATGGAAAAATGACCATTCAGAGTTGTGTAACCTAAAATACTGAGTTGTAGCACCATGTATTCACCGAGTTTGCTATATTTGTTACCATTGGGATTTGTTTGTTCCAAAATATCTGGCTGTTGTGCATCGTACTCTTCAGGAAGTTCTTGAAAATCTTTTCTGTTGTAATCGTCAGATATTAAACATGGTGTTGTTCCATAGTCACTTAGTAGGTTACACAAGGTCTGGATCAAATGATCAAACTTGGATTGTTTCTCCCTGGCACTTGGTGAAATGTATACATTAATCAGGAGCAGTTTTCAGTCGGTTTAGAATTTCTGATCCTTTTGCCGGAAATCTAGTCTTCCTCGAATGTCAGTTGGACAATATTAGCATTTAGCTTGGCGGCTACATAGATTGAGAGACCGCCGCTAGGTCTACCAAACTTATTCAACCTCAAGGCTGGAGTTCTTTATTCCAAGTATCCTCATATTGGAAGGCTGGCCTTGGACCAAGTTTCCTGCAGTAGTATAACCTCATGGTTTTTTAAAACATTTTTCAAATCTGGTGATTGGAGTTTTGTGCTAAGACCGTTAATGTTCCACAAACATACTGAGAGACAGGGTTGAACATTAATTCAATCGTAGTTTCCCTCAGCCAGGGCCGCTGGCAGCCGTGCCCAATCAGCTTCCGTGGTTTCAGGCTCCTCTGTTTCACATTGGATCATTCTTGCAGGGGCTCAACTTTGAGCTGATTTTAATATTGAAAATGGTTGCAATCTGATATTGTCTGGTGGGGCCAAAGGTTGTGCAAGTACCAACGGGTACTGTGGTTTAGTTTGAGGAACTATTTTTATATCCCATTTATTAAATTGGTCACACCTTGATGTTCTCTGCTCTTTAGTTGCTACTGATGCAAAAGTAATTAATGTTGGTTCGGTGGATTGTTTACCTCTGGTGGGTTTAAATTCGATGGATATTATATCACTGGATTCAATATGACACAAATCGGGAATAGATTTGAACAGTTTAAGGATGATCCTTCTGTTCAAGATGTCGTGTGGTCCTTGAGTAAGGTATTCCGGAATAAAGAACAGTTTGGCCTTTTGATTTGTTATGGAAAGGTCCTGGCCAAGGGCCATGTGATTGCTTTTGTCCATTGACTTATACAGATCGATTCTCCTTTGATTGGGAATTAGTCTTTGCATGTGTCTCGCTTGTTCGGCTCGAGGTTGTAAAACACTTTGTTAGAAGAGTATTTACCTGTTTGTGATGGGTCTGGATATTTTAGAAATGTTATCCGGAAGTACTTCTTACCACTTGACTTAAGTTCATCATCGCACTATTTTATAGCTTCCCTTTTATGGTTCTCCTTAGGTGTATTTGCCAAATTTATAGAGATTATCGAGTCTTCTAATCTGGTCTTTAGAGTGTGTGGTGATGGTTTTGACTCAGTAACCTTTTTTGGCTCGTCTAATATCGAGTGTTGTAGTTTCTTCGCTGAGATCTCCCATCTGGCCCCAGTTGAAGAAGTGTGGCTCACTGGTTAGAGGAGGCAGACCTGGAAGCAGAGGTCAGCCCGGGACCAGGGTTCAATTCCCGGCTCGGCGGGGTCTTGAGTCCTAAAATGTCCATGGACTAGACAATTCTCGCTCCGGTGCCTACTCGATTCACGGGTTCACACTCTGCGACTCTGGGCAATAGCTTGCTTAATCTCCACAACGGCCCCTCGCGGCGGGATGCCTGGCTTTCACCCTGCTGGGGTTATCTCACAGGGGAATACCAGGACGGGTTCCCTAAGCAAGCGCTTAGAAACCGCTTGGTGATTTGCGCTATATAAATTCCTGTACATTTACATTCTTTACACTGGCTGGATGCCTGTATAGCATTGTAAGTTGGCTCTACTATTGTTTGTGGTGATAATAGCTGTGAGAGAAAAGGGTTACTCTCAGAGCTTGCAGAACTAATCGAGCGAAGTCGTATGTTGCTTTTTTGAGTTGAGGGGGACTCACTGTTCATATTTTGAATCGCTATACTGTGCTTGTTACGTTTTTTACACAGTCTTTTATTGCCCTTTTGCTCAGATGTTAGTTTTGAGGCGATGTATTCGTCATTCTCATCCCTAAACCGGTATCTCCGATATCAGGACTTGGCATTATCTCTGACGCGATCTGTGGTTCTATTTTTAACGCTGTTTGGTTCTCGTTATCCGGTTTAGCTTTTTGGAAGATTCTGTGCTCCTTAGGTGCCGCTTGATTGTCAAAAAGTAGGACTGTTGCTTGGGCACTGGTCAGTCAAATGTAAGCATTTACTGTTGGATCCTTGTATCCTCTGTTACTTTTTTCTTCATTTTCACTATGCTCTTTGGCTGTCTTAATGATTAGATCGGTTGAATGTAAACAAAAGAGGTGTGTGGTGGTCTTGCCGGCCTGATTGTGATTTCCTAATTTCTGTCAGGACCAAGATAAGAAACTGGGGAAGGGAGGACAGACTGTCGATTATTGACGAGCAGCAGCATATTGCTTGAGCCATGTTGACGTTAGATTGCGCTTTTGCAAATAAAGTGTTCAAGCCTTCCAGTTTGTTGTCTATGCCTGTCGTATAAACTACTAGCGTATTTAAAAGGTCGACTTGTAGATCGGGTTTATCTGAATTATAATTTAATGCGGTCACTGTGGATTGTAGGGTTTGCAGGAGCTGGAGCCAAAGAGTAATGGGCCTGGTCGCTGCCGAATCGTGACCTTCGATCATGTCTACTACCCTTTTGAATTAGGTCTTAAAGAAGGATAAGTCCAGGAGGGAGCGAACGTTAGGCTCTCCTGGCTTTATTTCAACAGGCTCATGATGAGTTAAGGCAGGAGGTGTTGTTGGAGTACGTAGTTTAATGTTGCATGGTGAGATCCTGGTCCACTGTGCCACTTTAGCTTGAGGGCTAAAAATGTTCTTGTTTCAAGGGTTTCCTGTGTTATTAGTGTTAAGATTAATTTCCAGTTGCAAAGGTGATCTCAGACTTATAGGAGAATCATAGCTTGAGATGGTATTTGGCGAGGAGCTTTATTCTTTCTTTAATTGAGGCAATGGTAATGGATGGTGAAGTGTGCCTCCTGTCTGGCTGACTAATCTTGGCCTGTATTGCTTCCTCCCAAAAAGTACAGTAGACACTTCGCCTCTCGCTCACTCTCCCTCTCACTCACTCTCTCTCTCTCTCTCAAGATGCCATTCAGGTGTCCCACACTTTTGTCATGAATACAGAATATTAGCAATTTTTCATTAGTAGACTGTGGTGGAGCTGCAATAGAGTACTGTAGAATAAGCTCACAGGAAGCTGTTGTTGTTTAGAAGAACATGTTTGACTCAACCTACCATAACCTGTATGGAAAAAATCTTGAGAGAAAAAGTTTTTCTCTAATGCGTGGTTCAGCAAATCCCAACAGAGGAGCCACATTTCCACAGAGAAAAATCAACTTAGAACACAGCAAAATTCCTAAAATAAGTATTGTACCACCAAAGAATTACGTACATTGTGACTTAAATCTCTTATCACCCATTATTTCTATTCCTTCGTGTGACCCTAAAAAACAGGTTTTTACTACAACACGTTTCAGTAGGAACCCTTTCCCCAAATCCTGGCCTGTTGTCAATGTTGTGGCCATCCAATCAAGGTTGGGTCCCTTGCGTTTGCTGACCTTGCTTGCTACATATTTTCTAAATCATTTTCAGGGCTCAGTTTATGTTGTGGCCAGACAATCGAGGCTAGAAACCAACAGTCCAGAAATCAGTAACTATTTCTGGTTGTGAACCCTTTCCTGCCCACTCCAAGCACCTTTTTAAATGCTAATTTCTCAAAAACTACTGAATGGATTTTCATTACACCAAACAACAAAAACACACTCTTAGGAATGTACTAGGTTTTCACCAAATTTGATAACTTTGTTCTGCTGTTTCTTTTGTATCGGAGAGCAACCATTCCAATGGGAATATAAATGAAAAATCAACATTTTGTCCTCCCCATTTTTCTTGACCCTTGCTTGACAGTTCAGCATGAAACCTTCTATAATGGCATTAAACTGAATGAACAGTTTTGGGTAAAGTTGTTTGCAGGTTGGTTGAATGGCATCAAAGTTATTAGGCAAACCAACAAATGCCTGTACTATTAGAAGTCTGAAGTAACTATAATTGGTGTAATGCTTTCTTTCTGTCCTCCTTTTTAGGTCTGCAAACCCAAAGCCAGGTATGCAGACACATACCTCTCTCATTTTCTGGCCGAAACGTTCATCAGGATGCAGACACTCAGTCCCTGTGTGCTGAACAAGCATTAGAAGGGCCAGAGAGAACACCCTTTGATCCCTCTGCTCTGATGGAGAGGCCACAAAGGGGCCCGAGTTGTAAACATTTGAAAACAATTATAATGTAGTCGCATGTTTCACAGACCGCCAGAGCTGATTTTTCAGCTTCTATCACAGTACCTCGATGTATGAACACAAAAGGAAAGTGTACATGGGGCCCTTGCTGAATCTCCTGCTTGGTTGCAAACTCACCACAGTGTCTACATACCCTAAAAAAAGTTGAAAAGGCAAACAGGAAATGGCCATATGCTAATCTCTGCGTTTATGCCCTGTGTACAAGACTGTCTAGGCCCGGCTGCAAGCAGCGGGTTAGGTACAGGGCTGAGACTAAATCAAGGCCTTACAGGCATTCCCAACTACATATGGGCTTTGGAGATGCAGGTGGAGATGTACTGCCCATTGAGGTATGTGCAGGAATGGTTGCATGTGGAATATGATGAAATGAAATAGTTGAGACAAACAAACGTTAAAGTGGAGTTAGGGTTAGCTTTCGTTGCAACACCATAGCATAAGGTGAAAAAAAAAACTTGGAAATTCATCAAAATAATGACAATTGTAATGCAGTTATGGTTCCAAATTGAAATAGAAAACATTTAGAAATTCCCATGTTATGGTTAGCTGTGCATTTCATTCCTCACACAACTGCCATGCAAACCCTATCTCTCCTGCTAAATGCAATGGTTTTAAGTGAATTTCTAAGTTATTTTTAAACACACTGTAAGGTACAAATTACTGTATAGTGTTATTAGTTGTTCCTCGCCATGTTGCATTATTACATTGTCGGTCCTGGGTTAAAACAGTGAAATACTGAAAGCATGAGTCTAGATTTGAGCGTTAAATGGTCAAATGATATGCTCTATGTGCTGAAAATGTAGGTTACAGGTTCCAAGGTATTTCTAATGAAGCAATTTGCTTTACGTCCAGTCATATTTCTCCTGCTGCCATCAGCAATTAAAGAATGCCATTGCGCGGTCACTGTATAATAACAGGCTGTCTTTACTAAGCCTCAGATGAAAATGAATGACTTTCTAATATGCAGCCTGACTGGTATTATAGGTGAAAGCAATTCAACAGTAGAATCTCTCGATTAATACGTTCATTAAAATACCACATTCGGGTGGTAATCGTTTGTTTAACAATACGAAAAATGTCACTCAGTTTTGTGTGCCCAGCAGTACACTGGGGTTAGCATGGCAGAGTGTTTACAAGAAGCGCATCATTTCACAGTATTAGGGTACAATGCACATATATAGTCCCTCATTACGAGTTAAGGGTTGAATTCTGATCCCTTTCACAGGGATCGAAATTACGAGCTGTGTGATAATTATGACACACAGTTTGTGGGAATTTACCTGGGGAAACGGCCCGGAATAATGGGAATTCGGTGTAATAAAAACCGAGTCCACCTGTCCTGCCCCATTTTCCGTTTAAAAAAGAGGAAGTATTCACCATACGTGGTAAATACCGTAACCTCACCCGCAGGTACTGGTCTTTAACAAGTGTGGTAAATGCTTCAGCCTATTCCGATACACTCTTAATTAAATGGTGAAGCCAACACAGAGGGACAAGGACCAAAGATAAAGAAAGGACTGTTTTACATTTAAAATCCATCAGATATCAGTATATTAGAACTCATGTTCTCACCTGAAAGATGTTTCTGTCGAACAGGGGCCGTATTACAGTTATTACAGGGACTTTGTTATTACAGAAGGGGCCGCAGAGGCTTGTGTGGCCCCTTGTGTAATACCGATAGAGATGGGGCATATAAAGCTCCAGCGCTATAAACAGGGGGCGTTCCCTCATTTGCGTGGGGGCGTGCCCCATGCATGTGTGGGAATTCCTTTGCCTGGGCACCAGCACCGTATTACAGATGCGGGCGCTGAGGCAAAGAAGCCCTCAGGAAGCGCACTGACAGTGAGCCTCATAAAAGGTGTCGCATTGTGAGTGCGCCTCCTGATGGCAGCCTTCTGGCGGGGGAAAGCGTGTCCCATGGACCCCCCCAGACATCCCTGTGCAGGTGGGTGCAGTCATTGACTGAACCCTCCTGCAAGGGGATCTCTAACCCCCTTCAAAAGTGCATACCGGTTGCCACCTGCACTGTGTAAACACAGAGCGGCTTTAGAGCAAGTGCTCTGTTTTTCACCTGTCTATCTGCTCATCTGTTGTCTTGGAATTCATAACAGGTAGCATGGAAAGTCACTCCTTAGAAGCACAATTTTCAGTATTTTTCCACCATACAGACAGGAAACACATTGTTTTCTGTTTGTATCCATCTGTAAATATCAGTAAAAACGGTAATCTGGGTGCTTTAATTTGGACCTTTGTTGAAAAAACCCAACCACCCCTCGACGTCCCAGAAAACTACTGCCCCATCTCCCTGTTGCCATATTTGGCAAAATTGTTGGCCAAACTTGCTTTTAGTCAACTTCAGAGTTATCTGGTGTCTAAAAACCTGCTCAGCTCCTTGCAAACTGGTTTCAGAGTGCTGTAGAGTACTGAGTTGGTGGTTACCTCTGTTCTTGATGACCTGCGTAGGCTATTGGGCTGAAGAAAGGGCGATGCACTACTTCTGCTTGACCTCTCCGCAGCATCTGATATAATAAATCCCACCATCCTCCTCAACTGAGGTAAAAAATTAAATGGCTTCCAAGACTATTTGGCCAGCTGGATTCCATCTCATTTGATGGATCGCCTTTGCTATCAGACGATCATGTATCCATCGGTCCAAACAGTGCGTGCGTGCATGCATACATGTGTTTGTGTCTTCCTCAGCCCTTGCACTGCAAAAAATGGGTGTTCAGTTTGACATGTACGCCGATGACCAGGGCACAAGTTCTATAGAATTAAAACTTGGATGTAAGAAACTTGGATGTAAGAAACTCGAACGGGTGTGGAGACAAGCCTACCTACCCGTGGCTTAGAAGGACTTGCGCACTGCCCAAAAGGACTACTATGCTGCGATTAGATTAGCTAAGAGTAGCTACTATGCAGAGAGAATAGAAAAAGCAAACAACAATAGTAAAGATATTTTTTCTATTGTTCAGAGCTTTGTATCCCCATGTGCCACGCTATCTATGGTGCCCTCATCGGATCACTGGTGTGAAGAGCTCTCCTCTTTTTTCATTGATAAAATTGTTAAGATTCAAGAGGACCTGGGAGTTGCCTGTGACGGATCCAAGTCCTCTTGAGCATTACCCTCTTTCTCTGGGCCCAAACCAACTGAGCGGTTTGATGTCTTCTCTCCTGCTGCTGAGTCCGACATCCTCGCAGTACTGGAGGCTCTGAAGTCGGGGTCCCCCTCTGACCCGTGCCCAGCGAGGGTCCTTGGTGGTTGGCGGACATGGTATGTAAAGAGGTTACCCAGATTGTTAACCTCTCCTTTTACTCTGCCACTGTTCCGTCATGTTGGAAGCAAGCAAAACCTCTGCCGCTACTAAAAAAGACCGGATTGGATCCGGTCGTTCCATCGAGCTATCGGCCTATCTCACTGTTGCCAGCCCTGGCTAAAGTCTGTGAAAGGATTGCTTTCAGACAGTTAGACCATTTTATTGAGGCATCTCAGGCTTTACACCCGGCTCAATCAGGGTTCCGTGCTGCTTATAGCACCGAAACGGCGCTGGTTGAGATGTCCGAGGCGATTCGGGAGTGCTTAGATGGAGGTGGCAGAGCGGTTCTGAATTTTACTAGACCTCTCTGCCGCCTTCGATACGGTGCCCCATTCCCTACTCCTTACCAGATTGGCTGCCGTTGGCATTTCTGGGTTAGCACTTGATTGGCTGACGTCATTTTTGGATGACAGGACGCACCAGGTCTGGATGCCACCCCATGCCTCTTTGCCTAAGATACTCACAACTGGTGTCCCACAGGGGTCTACTTTGAGCCCCCTACTTTTTAATGTTTATCTGACGCCTCTGATTCATTTGGCTGAACAGTTGGGGGCAAAAATAATGGCTTACGCCGACGACGCCCAACTCTTGTTCACCTGGCCAAAAGATAACTCGGACACGTCGATTGTTCGGCGTTGTCTTTCATCTGTTTTTCATTGGTTAGCACTTGCTCAGCTCAAGTGCAATGAAGACAAGTCCGAGGTTCTCTTTTATGGTTCCTCCCCGGATAATTTCAAAAACCACCTTTGGCCACCAGATCTGCCCTGCCCCAAGGCCATGAGCGACCCTGCCAAGAGCTTGGGGGTCTGGTTTGGAAGCGATCTCAAGTTTGAGGACCACATCAAAAGCTCACATTTGTGTGCTTTGCTACTCTCAAAGTCCTACGTAGGTTTTTCCCATTGCTTCTGAAAGAGGCTAAGGAGACTGTATCGCGTGCTCTAATCCTTTCTAGGCTTGATTATGCTAATGCCCTCTTTAGTGGCTTACCTGCGTATTTGATCCAACGGCTTCAGGTTATTCAAAATGCGGCTGTGCGACTTCTGTTTAAATTGCCTAGGAGGTCTAGTGTCCGCTCTCACTTACGCAGCCTCCACTGGCTTCCGGTGGCGCACCGAATTATGTTTAAAATGTTGGTTTTCTCCTTCCGAGCGATCCATCAGCTCCGACCTGGGTATTTGAGGAAGCGGTTTACCCTATATGTGCCGAAGCGTTGCCTCCGTTCGGCTACTCAGTGCCAAATGGCAGTACCTAGATTTAAGCTCTCTAGAGTTGGAGGCCAGTCCATTTCAGTCAGGGCTGCCAGGGTCTGGAATGCTCTTCCATTACATCTCAAGGCCGTTCAATCCATTGCCACCTTTAAGAACGGGCTGAAAACCCTCTGTTTAACATGAACCTGTAACCCCCTCGCTACCTCTGCCTACTCTTCCCCATGCCAGGATACATTTTAGTAATAGAGCGCGTTACAAAAGCCTTTATAACATAACATAACTTATAACATATAAAAGGAAGTAGGGGACTAACCATGTTAGGCAGTCATAAAGTGACATCATGACAGGTGCCATCATAGCGCACAACGTCTTCCCGGGTGACATTGTACGTGACCTCACCGGAAGTGACATCACAAGAAGTGACATCAGATAGCAAGACCTCACACATATGTTCATCAGATATATCATGAGTACATTTTAAGCGCATTACGAGATTTAACAAAAAGGAGATTTGGTGCTGGGGTTGTGCCAAAAAAATGACTCAATCCTGACGCAAAATCTGGGCCTCAACTTATATTTATTTTTTTACAAACCCTGCCACAAAGAAACTACCAACAAGGAGAAGACGGGTAGCAGATCTCTTCTACTTAATTGGTTGTAAAGTCTGCATTTTTAAATATTTTATGGGGTTAATGCATCTGCTGCAGACGTGCCCAGTAAATCTCAAGGAATAATAATGGTGAGATTTAATGCATTTGTTGGAGAGATCTGTGTTTTGTGTAGTCATAGATATGAATGAAAGTAGTACAGAAGATTAAGGTGTGTCCAGTAAAGCACATCATGTAACAAGCAGATGACATTTTTTATTTTATGTAGATAGGTAAGTGGGTTAGTGCTTTGAACACAGAGATCCTTTTGTTACTTGCAGTTCATGAATTGTAATCCTTCTAAAATAGCACAGTGAGCTATGAAGGACATGAGACTCCTACACCATGTAATGCATCTTCTACATTGATATGCACACTTACTTGAGTTATTGTCAATGGATAATATCTATGTTATGTTAAGCGCTTTAACACCCTTCACTGGGATGAGTAGTGCTATAAAAGAAATAAAAAAGTGCTATTTAAATTGTTATTTGTGTAAATACTGGGACAGACCAACACATGTGACAATCTTACAGTGCATGGACTTGTGTACAGGGATTGACCAAAGTAACAAGCATTGGAATAGCCAATAGGTCTCGCTTTTGGGACCTTATAAGTATTTAGTTTTGCAGCACAATATCCTTGGTGCAACAACATTAACGGTTGCATGGCTAAACACTTTAAACAGAAGTCCAAGATGAACAGAGAAATATGCCGGGCAAGCTACTGGCTGGTTAATAGAGGGAAGGGGGGAAATGCAGAAGTTCCGCTCAAAGACGCACAGAGAGCGACACTCAAAACCCATGAAGATATCCTAGGCGATTTTACAGAGTTCTACTCTGCATTGTATATGCAACAGGATAGGCATGATAAGGAGTGTATAATGGCTATACTGGAAAAGGCACAGGTACCCACAGCAGATGATGAAAATGAGGGAGACCTTGAATGCCCCGATAGATGAGTCAGACATTAAGTGTACTATAAAATAAATGAACACATGAAAGACACCAGGGAACGATGGTCTGCGCGTTTTATCAGGAACATGTAGACTTATTGTGTGCACCATTGTTAGCCATGTATAGGAAAGCCATGAGGTGTTGCCAGCGACACTGAGGGAGGCTAATATAGTTGTTTTACCCAAACCAGGGAGGGAAAGGGACAACACTCAAAGGATGCAAAGATTGACACACACCAAGAACACAAAAGATGCACAAACTCAGTTCAGACTGGGACCAAAGAAACTTAAAAGGAACAGACAGTGACACTCTGAATGGTGATTGTGAAATACACGGGGTAAAAATAGTAACACACAGAGAATAAAGACAATGACACACAAGGGAGCATACACTGAAACAATATTTTTAACCAGTAACATACAGGGTGTACACAATGAAATACAACACAAATCTCACAAGTTAAAGAATAGCAAATCCGTAGTCCGCACAGCAATTACTCATACATGGATAAACAATATGTGCAGAAAGCCTCCATTTGCATGCACATACTGGCAAAGACATTGTGTAAGTATCAATATTTGGGTGAACAGAGGACTCAATGTCACCTGGGCAACGGTTTTTCAGTACGGCGATTTAAACAGATTGGTGCATTGTGGCTAGAAGATGATTGGTTTGACTCCAATAAACCAACCAAGGTAACATACCTGAAAAAAAATACTGTCTAAAGGAAAATCTGGGACTGGCGAACTGCTGGTACACATAGCCGTTATAATGACACACGCAATGTGCTGTCAGTGCCACACACAAGTTGGTGACAGTGACACACGCACGTGGCATATATACTGAGTGCACTGTGTTCACATCATATAAATGGAGGATGAACACTAACACATTCAATGTGAGACAGTAACACCCAGAGTACATACACATGGGAGACAAATACAAAGACACGCTTGTTGCATGTACTGGATGGAGACAGGTACACACAAATTGCAGATGCTATATTACAAACACATCGGATGCACACACTGAAACATCCAAATCCATACACTTAGTCAAAAGTGAAGACATATACATGTGGTGAAGTCAATCAAATGCATGGGTGTTGAAATAAACAGGGTGAAGAACGGTGAGCTACAGGACCTTGTGGCATCCCTTACAACTCTGTTAGTGGCAGCTTGTGGCACACTTGCACTCACCTCTGCCACCCTGGGAGAGATGTTAAGGGCCTTGCATGGGGTCTTCTTCTTCCTTCTCCTCCCCCTCCTCTTCTGGCCTTTAAAAACAAAGGGCAGTAAAGGCTGTGCCAGGTCTACTGCTTCCCCTGGGGAGGGAGGCGGGGCTTGATTCCTCTGTAGGAGATACACGAGTCCAGCACAAATCCCAGGAAGAATGCAGATCATCAGAATACCCCCGGCTTCTGATAAACATACTTTTTTATACATGTCTTTTTAATCAGTCAATAAATGGCATAAACTGATTAGGCATTTTCAATTCGTTAGTCAAACTATTTTAAAGTAGCTCTAAACATAAACATTATTTTCGTGGTTTTCTGGTTATGTTCCTTTACTATTGTCTCTGTTATGAAAAGAGCCGTCGTGGTTACGCACGCGGAGGACGGAAGAGATCATTACTAGTCTACGGCAATGGAAGGTCCAGTTGGACATAAACACGGCGGAAAGATTGAGACAACAGGACAATTTAAAAAGGCAGCCATCTTGTATTAGACATTACGCGTGTACATTTGATGCCAACCTAGTCTTTTCACGGAAAAATACGAGTTTCTCTGGTCTTGTTTTTTTTTTTACACTACTATGCGACAGGAATAGAAATATAAAAACAATGTGTTCTTTTACATGGCAACTTTATCAAACTAACTTAATGACGTATATAATTATCACCAAGATGATAGTTTAATCACTGAGGGAAAAACAAACAAGTGGTACTATTCACAAGGATAAATTGCCCAAAGATCTGCAAAATTTCAGTAGCCGAAGATGCTCATTTTCGGTAGACACGGCGATACAATAGTGACATTTGGTAGTCCGTTGTCCATTTCTTAAAGAACAAACACGCAGCTGGAGGGGGCTTGCACGAATCTCTTGCGGGAGCGTGCAACCATATGGCGCCACCATATGGCGCCGCGCGCTCCTGCAAGGAAATCGGCAAACGTGCACGAGTTGCTATTGAAGGCAATGGAACGCGTGCACGTGTTTGGCTGAAAAGCCAAAGCGATAGCAATAGGTCATTTTGGCTATGTAGCGCATGCGCGCTGCGTAGGCGAGACCTAGAAAGCAACACGGCATGCCTCTCTTAAGTACTTGGGAATAGACAACAAGCATTTAAGTGTGGGGTTCCACACTGCCTCCAGTCGGGATAGTCGATCAACAGGAGGCCTGATGGCCCTTTAACCTCTGCGCAGCTGGAGGTGAAAAAAGCCCAATCGTCGCCTGCACGTTGCTGCTGGGAATGGAAAGCAAACTAAACCTGCAGGCGCTGCTGAACGTGTTCCTATGTCTCAAAATTACACCGGGACAAGTTCAGCATTTTGTGGCGAAACTTCTTGGCCGTCCAACCTGTAAAAATAGTGGGTGGACGCTGTGTACCCACGTGTGCCCCCGACTCGTGCCCTGCCGATGACACACATGTTTATCCTAAATCCAAGATACAGGAAATAAACAAATTGTGTCATTGGCACCCAGAAAACCCTTACTTTTTCTATAACGAATGGCTGTTAATTTCCTAGCAATTAATCTTTCCAAGACGGAGGTTTTAATCGCCCAAAACGTTTCTGAAATGTGGGATTCAACTGTATCTATAGCATGGGTCTTCTACCTTACCAGGTGAACTTAGTCAAAAATAGTGAGACTTTTCTGGATGCCTTGTTGTGACTTAAATCCCAGATTTCTAATGGTATCTCTCCTTGCTTATGGCATCTAAAACTGCTGGAAAAGGTTTTAACATTTCATAAACAAGTGATCAGGTATTTAATTCAATCTCATTTGTCTGTGAAAACACCTTTTATCTGCCCCCACTCCGTTGGGCAGCCGATTGCAATTAATCCAAAATACAGCAGCCTGACTTATCTTCATGCAATCCATGAAAGACAACCTCATACCTATTCTTATCCAGGTCATCTGGGTTTCAGTGTCTTGGAGAATTCTATTTAAATCTCTGACTACTAAGTGGTACATTTTAAGGTGCCGCTTTTTCTCTCTAGCAAATTTGAGATATACAACCCTCTTCTCACTTTGCCTAATACTCCTATGCTCTTGTGGTGGGAGAGCTTTGTCTTATGCTGCCGCCAAAGAGTGGGATGTTCTTCCTTTGTATGTACATTACCAAACCTCTATGGTCAGGTTAAAAATCTTTTTTTTACGGCGGTTTGCAATCTGTACTAATGCTTTCAAATTAAGTGCCTGGATAATTTTATCTAGAGCCAGGAAGCTACGATGTCCGTGCGCTTTGAAAATACCCAATAATGTAAAATAAATGTCACTCAGTGAAACCACCCTCGCCTCATCCCTGCATACCATGGCACCTGTGTGTCATGTTATTTTCATGCACAGTATGATGTTGTACATGGACCACGGCACTCTGGTGCTCTAGATTATACAACACGGATGAAGTCTGTTCCAGATCAATGATGGGTATGACAAACATCTTCTTGACTGCCCTCATGTCACAACTTGCCATTGACTCTACCAGTTGACTGTCTCAGCTAAATTCATATTCAGTCCAACCGAGCTCAGCCAGAGTCCATAAATGACATCCACACAAGGCAGCACCAGTGTCACTTACAGGTCGAATGAGGCCTACTCAAGAGGGGACTCGAGTGTACTTCGAGTTAGGCATGAACTGTCACCTTTAACTAGTTCTCGAGGTGTGAGTGGTGATGCGACCGGTTGGCTAAGCAGGGGGGCAGCTTTCCAGATCGGCCATGGGGGCAGAACCACAAGCCCCATGATCATTTGAGGCAGGACGTCGCCTACGCTGTTGTTTGCGCCTGGAGGTACCTTTATCTTTCGGCTGGGCCGCCCGCAGCGCGTGACAGGTGCAGGGCGTTCCTGGGCACAGCCCGAATCAAGACCGGGCTGTTGTGGGGGGATGTGTGCTGGCCCCCCCTGGGTGTGTATGCTTGCGCCGGGGCAGAGCGCGGTACCGTGACACAACTCAGGCACACGCAGTGTCACGGTCGGAAGTGACGTGCACGAGCGCGCGTCCTTCTTTTATTGGACCCCGCAGGCCACGCCCGGCCTGCGGATGCGTGGATGCGTGTACGTAGATACACTAGACCGTTACATTACTACATCCCTATCCAACTCTATAAACTTTTTTTTTCCTTTTACAAAATTCAATCACTGTTCATCAAATTGGCGAGAGTTCTCCACCACGTGTTCCTGTTCTCGCATGTCCCTTGATGTTAGCTTCAGGGCCTTAGCATACAGGCGTAGTCTTTTAACTTTTGGCTCGGTGGTGGATTAGGCCGCAGGTTGTACCTCTGCACGTGGCCTCGGCCATGCTCCCTATTTTGGTGACTGTCCATGACTTCATCCGATGGGGTCGTGAATATCGGTTCTGGCTCACCACTCTCCGTCTGACTCTCTGATGGTGGGCTACTCTCTCCCTCCGGCACAGCAGTCGTATGTGATCCATCGTCTTCCCTCCTGCCTTCAGAGCATTGTCCAGATGCTGCCGCGATCGCTTTGAACCAGGAGATAGTTCTCGAGATTTCCTCTTCGCCTTTCCTTGTCGTGACCGTGGTGCCTTTGACCGACGTTACGGTCCAGGTGTCCGGTTCGTATCGCGTTTGGAATTTGCCTCCCGGACGCCGGTTTCGTATGATTACTCGGTTCCCCTGCCTTAGGATTCTTGGAGCCGCCCTCCGGCGCCGACTTGCTGGCTGGTTCCCTAGCCGTCTCCGTTCTTGAGTGTCTTCCGTGTGGGCCAAAACCGGTGTCTCTCCCGGGATACTGGGAAGAAGGTCTCGTCATTGGCCTTGAAACATGAGGGTCCATGGGCTCCTCTGGGTGGTGCAGTGAGGGGTTCCCCGATATTCCCGTAGGAATTCATGCATCCTCTGTTCGGGGTCAGCTTGCTCCACTACCGCTATCCGGAAAGTCTTATTTAGCGTCCGCATAAACCTCTCGACGTCCCCGTTGGCCTGGGGCCATTGAGGTGTGATCCGACGATGCAAGATGCCTCTGGATTTCAGGAATGTGGCAAACTCAGTTCCCTGGAATGGCGATCCATTGTCGCTCCGTATTTCTGTGGGGTAGCCAAACATGGAGAACATTTGTTCAAGCGCCGGGCCGACGTGTGTGAACGCAGTAGAGGCAACCCTTTCCACTAAAGGGTACTTGGAGTAAGCATCAATGGCCACCAGCGTGTGTCCTTCTCCCGGGAAGCTACCGAAATCAATGCTGACCTTGGTCCAGGGCGACGTGCAAGCTTCCTCCGTAATTACTGGTGCCGGTCTCTCAGGGTCGCTGGTTAACTGACACGACAGGCAGTTCTTTACATACTCGTCCACTGTGCTCTCCAGCTCCGGGAACCACACCTTTTCCCGCATGCGTGCTTTCATCTTCGTCGCGCCCTGGTGTCCTCCATGGGCGAGTTGGGTTGCTCGGTGTCTTAAGCTTTGTGGGATTACCACCCGTGATCCTCTGAGTAGTACTCCATCTTCCGCGGCACTTAGCTCATGCATGACGTGCCAGATCTTCGTGAGTGCCTCTTTGTCTTCTGCCGTCCAGGCGTTGGGTGGGTGTAGGTAGTCAGTCCACGAGCCGTCTTGAACTGCTTGCAGCGACCTCATGTAAATATTGTCGGCGGTGGCCGCTTCCTTGATGTCTTCTATTGACATGCATTGTGGGCATGAAGTGAGGGCCACCCACCGTGTATATTCCTCACAGTCGTCATCCACCAGTGCCGCCTCTGGTTGTGTGGGATGACGCGACAGATAGTCTGCCGGGTTCTTGGCTCCTGGCCGATACACCACCTCCATTTCGTATGACTGTAGTTGAATCACCCAGCGCTCGATGCGAGGTGGTGGGTGGGGAGCAGATCCTTTGAAGATGGGCACTAAAGGTTGGTGGTCAGTGACCATGACAAAAGAGTGTCCTTGTAGGTACAGATGGAAATGGCTACAGGCCCACTTAATGGCGAGAGCCTCTCTCTCGATTTGTGCGTATCTGGTCTCGGTAGTGGTCAGGGCCTTACTGGCGAAGGCTAGTGCTGTCCATTGTCCGGGTTCATGCTCTTGGGTCAGGACAGCGCCAAGGCCCACCGGGCTGGCATCGACGATCACCTCCGTGCGCTTGGCGGGGTCGAAGTATGAAAGGGTGGCTTTCTCTAAGAGGGCATCCTTGATGCCCTGAAAGGCTTCATCTTCCTTTCGGCTCCACTGCCACGCGGCATCCACCTTGGTCAGTGCTCGCAGGGGCTCGCTTCGCGTAGCCAGGCCTGGAATGAAACGGCCACAGTATGTGGCCATCCCCAGAAAACTCCTCACTTCCGTCGGGGATTTCGGCGCTGGAGCGTCCTTGATGGCTTTGGACTTCCTCGGGTCAATCGGGATCCTCTCTTGGTTGAACACATAGCCAAAGAATTCAATCCAAGGTTGAAAGAATTGACATTTTTCTCTATGGAGTGTTGCTCCATGGGTACTCAGCCTCTTTAGGACATCCCGAAGGTGCTTGTGATGTTCAGACGCGGTGGCAGAGTGTATTATGTCATCGCTGACATTTATCACTCCGGGCAGTCCCGACAGGAGTTCTCTGATTGTGTTTTGGAACACTTCTGCCGCTGACGAGATGCCAAAGTTTAGCCGCTTGTAGCGCCGGAGACCTAGATGGGTGCTGAAGGTGGTTATGAAACGACTTTCCTCCGCTAGTGGCAGCTGGTGGTATCCTGCGTTGAGGTCAATTTTGGAAAACCATTTCGTCCCGTTGACGTCGGCCACTATGTCATCCATAGTAGGGGTCAAATGTCTCTCCCTTCAGATGGCGGTATTTGGTAACCGCATGTCGATGCACAGGCGGATTTCACCTGGTTGCTTTGGTTTCTCTACAATAACCATGGGCGAAACCCACGGGGTGGGTCCCGTGACTTTTTCGATGACGCCCAGGCTCTCCAGTTTCTCGAGTTCTTTTTCCACCAAAGGGCGAAGGTGGAAAGGTATCCGTCGGTGGCGTAGTGCAGTGGGAGTGACAGACTTGTCAATGTGGAGTTTGACAGGCTCACATTTTATGCACCCCAGTCCTCTGAAGAGTTCCGGGAATCGTCCCAATAGCTCATCCACTTGGTGTGCTCTGATACGGTTGGCGAACGCTATTAGTTTCAGGTCCTCCGCCGTATGGCTACGTATCAAGGTGTCAGCCTCCCGGTTAATGATGTGAACAGTCGCCATTACCTCTGACTCGTCGGCTTGGATGGGTATTATGATTTTGCCCTTGAGGGGCAGTGGCGTGTCTGCTCCGTAGGCGAAAATTCTTGTCTTGGACGGTAGCACATCGGGCCGTGGTCGTAACTTGTTGAACTGTTGCAGGCCCATTACATTGACCGTGGCACCAGTGTCAGTGATGGCCTTGACCTCGTTGTTCCCCATCTGGACAATGCATGTTGGTTGTGGTCGTCGTCGTTGCTTGAGTTCCCTTGCGAACGAGACGATGTATGCTTCTTCGTCCTCTGACTCCGAGTCATCATATACTGTGGGCAGGTGCCTTTCGGTCTTCACCGGGGGTGATTCAGTCAGTGATAGTTGGCGAACGGCCTTGGTGGGCGTCCTTGGCCCCTTGAAGTTCTTGGACTGATTCTTCTTGCGGCAGACCGACGCAAAATGGTTTGGGATTCCGCAATTCGCGCATGTTTGCCCCTGGGCTGGGCAGTCTTTGGCCCAATATCCACACCGGGCTTGGGGTGAATCTCTCCGATATCCTCTCGGTGGCGGTCCACGTGGTCGCGGCCGCACGGCATCTGCCCGTTCCACTTTGATAGGTTCGGGCTTGACAGCGGTTTTGTGTAGGGCCTGTTCCATGGCCGTGGCTCTAACGCTTGAAAGTTCGTGGGACCTGGCCAGGATTAAAATGTCTTCCAAAGAGATTCCGGGTTTGCGCAGAATCAATCCTCTCAACGTCTTGTCTCTGCACCCTTGAATGATCTGTCGCCTTATGGCTCTCGGTTGGTCTTCATCCGTGGAGCTGGCTAGTTCTCTAACACGGGTATGGAATTGGTCCATCGACTCTCCCTCCCGCTGACGGGCCTGACCCAATTTAAATACTTCGAAGTCTACATTCAATTGGGGATCGAAATGGCCATTGAGGGCCGCAACAGCCGCGTCATAGCTGTCCGCAGCACCCGTGTTAGGGAGGTGTTTGAAAAGTCTGAAAATGTCATCCCCCGCATAGTGAAGCAATAGTGATCTTTTTACCGCCTTGTCTGTTTCTCTCGTGACCACAAAGTAGTTTCTAGCCTCTCAAGCCAGATCTTCCATCGCGGTGAGGCCGTTGACGGGTCCGCTGCCTCGCTGAACGGCGGTAGCACCCCCGCCACAGCATGTTGAAAAGGGATGTTGATGGTGGGAGCAGGTGCATCTCTGTCCCCCATGGCGAAAATGTCCCTGTAGGCCGACGCCCTGCTGCAGGAACTGCCGCTGTCGTGCTTGCGCCGCTTCGTGACACCTCATGGTGGTTGCGCAGCTCACCACGGTTCCGTCGCAGGCGTGGTAAGCCTCCCGTTGGTTGAAGGTGTCGCGATGTCGTCTGGGGTCTTCCTGTGGGCACCAGCCCGTCAGTAATATCCCTCCAGGGCGTGGCAGGGCCTCCTTTTGAACATACGCTGCACACGCGCGATGCGTGAGGGATCACAGAGCGTTTTTCCCGACTCACGCGCAATGCGTGAGAATTGGCAGGGTGTCGCGCCGGCACTTAACTCACGCGGGATGCGTGGGATTCGGCAGCCGGTCGCGTTCTCCAGGTCGCCGTGTAAGCGGTTATTCCGCTTTTGCTCTCCTCTTCTTTCCTCCTTCTTTATTTTTGGAAAATGAGGGATGCGTGGGGTGGGCACCCAGCACCACCGAAGACCCAGGCAGGGAGACAGGAAGGAGAAAAGGCCGGCCCAGTGGACACAGCCGGCAACGCCAGGGGACACGCGGTAGGCACCGCGGAGAGGAGCACACCGCTCCGATCAGGCAGTCGATGGACGGGCGAGGGTTGGGCCCCCTCCTCTCGTTGCCTGTGTTGTGGGGGGGTGTGTGCTGGCCCCCCCTGGGTGTGTATGCTTGCGCCGGGGCAGAGCGCGGTACCGCGACACAACTCAGGCACACGCAGTGTCACGGTCGGAAGTGACGTGCACGAGCGCGCGTCCTTCTTTCATTGGACCCCGCAGGCCACGCCTGGCCTGCAGATGAGTGGATGCGTGTACGTAGATACACTAGACCGTTACATTACTACACGGGCCAAGACCGGGCCCGTTTGCGCCTACCATGGCCAGACAAGGCTGGGCAGCCCCCCTCTTTCAACTCTGCAAGCCACAATATAAGGTGAGAACTTTTGCCCTCACAAAAAACGTACTAGGGGGAAACTAATAGGTCCGACAGTTGCGCGTCCGGCCTTCACTATTGACAACATGCTGGAGAGTGTGGTGAACATTGTTACTAATGAGATAGAATTAAAGGAGCGCAGACTGTCTGTAGAATGCAAGGTGATACAACCCATGCCCGGTAGTGATTTTATGCTTGTTTAGATGAAGTTGACCCTTTGAACACCGCGGCCAATCCTGAACTTCCTACAGGCAATACTGACAGCTCGGGTGCTGTCCTTCCGTGACTCATCAGCTTGTGACTGCCCCCGCTGTGACAGTGGCTGCTAATCTCAAAAAGCCACCGGGAAAGCCTCTCTGCACTAAAAAGAAGCAGCCCCGACGCACTGGTGTACCCCGAAGAGACTTAATTTCCTTGAGGGAGCCACAACTAACACCACAACCTGTAGCGCAATCACAGATGGCTGACTCAACCCGATCGTCTTATGCCCAGACTGAACCCATACCTGGTAAATCTGACATTGAGCTGTCCCTTATTAATATATTATGTTCCAGGGTTGGTGATCTGATTGATGAGAAACATAAACCCCTGTTGGAATGCCTTGAACATCTAGAGGTGCTTATGGGTATGATTTGCAAACAGGCATTGGCTGTTGATGCTGGGGTTATGGCAGGGAGGAGAAATCCCTTGACAAGTGGTTTAGCCCACATAGTTTAGACACTGGGGATCACTGTTTGCAGGGTAGTTTCTCAACTGCATCACACTCTAACAGTTGTACATGACTGATTGATCGGCAGACTCCGAATACCATGATAGCACGTGATTCAACAAGAAGTGCATGTCTATATATGTCAGTACAGAATGGCCCTCCCGTCATCCCTAACACGAAACCTAAATCAAACCCTATATTTAATTTTATCCACGAACGTCCTGTCAATAACTTCAGTGTTATTCGAGGCTCCTCAAATGGTACTAGTTTTAAAACCAATAAGGATGTGCTGAACCTGCCTCCAGCCGCCTGTCCCTATGCTTTGGTGCTGGTGGGAGTACCCTGTAATGAAGTACAATAACACCAGAAGTGGATGAAGTAGTGTAGATTTATTCTTCCAATAAGTAAGTAGGTTTAAGATGTCCTATCCACACAGCATACAGGAACAACTGACACAAAGGTTCACATAAAAGCTTCTATGCTTCTAATGACAAGATTCTAAAACAGAAGGTGGGGAAACTGTCCTAACTAACAATGAAAAAGCATAAGTAAAACCAATTGAAGATATTACATACACCCTCTCAAGGCACACCATAACGAATGTTGCGGAGAGTTGCGTAGCAAATGTGCTGATTCGTTATGTAAACTCATAGAAGTGAATATCATGAATATGAATGAAATTATCATGGTGCAAAGAGTGGGATGGGTTGGTAGTTCTGCCAAAACTTCGAAAGGGATTGTATTGTAATACATTTCTGCAGAATGTCCTTAGTAAGCGCCATACTAAAACAGCAAGAGACCTCTGACCACAACCACACCAAAATGTGGCCACTTCCCCTAGGTTATTTTTGTAAACCATCTTTAGGAGAAACTACACTTGGCTCACTTCTCCCTGTAGTTCAGAACAAATTTGTGCTGTTGACAAACCTAGAGGACCCGGATGGACTGACTGATCCAAACAATAGCTGGAGGGGTCGATCTCTCATCCTCATACTCATTGCGTCTGCCTTTGACGGAGGACCAGCTGGGAACAGAAGGGGCTTTGGCATGTGATAAACAGGTGCTGAAAATACTCAGTTTTAATGGGTTGTCCCTCAGGCGCCCTAGCTATATAGGTGAACATTGCAGTAGGGAAATGTGTAAAGGCCAACCAACTTATAATGCTAATTTTCAGGTCATAACATCTAAAAGGGGTACAACCCTATACTTGATTAACTTTTATAATAATGATTTTCATACAACGCCTAACATTATATTTATTATTATTTATGATTATATTGCTGCCCAAGGGATTTGGAGGGAAACACTAACTCAGTCGGTATATGTCTGGGAGGCGATTTTAACACAAAGCTGGCTTTGCAAGACCCTTTTTAGGTAATCTTCGTATAGCTCAAGTTTGCAACGGGGTTTATAACTGATGAAAAATTTGACATCTCACAATCTGAATAATGTTATGGACCTTGCGGCCCATAATAGTAAAGATAAAATACAACCCATGTTTAGAGGTAGTGGTTGCGCCACGACAATCCATTATATCTTTATCTTGTCTAATTTAGTGGCGTTTTTGTTGTATTGCAAAGTTGTTGAAACACACTGTAGTGGATCATAATCCAATTGAAGTGGCATTTAAACTGTCCCCAATGCCTGAATTCAGAATTGAATGCCCGCTAGGAATTTGGAACCCTCCACGCATAATTTACGATTAGTGTGGTGGGACATAACCCTGCCAACATTATTTTATAAAGTGGTCAGCGAGAACTTTGCATTGTTTGAGACCTGTCTGACAGTGTATTAATCCAACCCTGATTTAGTCACTGTATTCTCTGAACTTTGGTCCAATATCAAAATGGAGCTAATGAAACCCGCTCATTTAAACCTACATATCCCTAGATGGTTTAATCACGAATGTTCAGTAGTGAAGTAGTAGCTGCGGCAGGCCTAGCATACCGCTAGATGTGATAAGGAAAAAATATAAGATGGTCAGCTCTTTGAAGAAGGAAGAAGTATAGGATCAACGATGGGATTCGCTTGCCAATGTAGCAAGCGGAAAGACCAATAAACTTTTCTGGGTAGCCGTTAAAGATATGTGAATGAATGAATGAATGAATGAATGAATGAATCGGATCTTATCGCGCGCAAACTTAGCCCAATGGGCGTCAAGGCGCCTAAATCAAATATAGCAGCAGTGTCCCACCTTCTACAGCCTTCTCTCATTGGTATGCCCTCTTGAAGAGGCAGGTTTTAAGAGCCTTTTTAAAGGTTTGAATTGAGGGAAGGGTTTTTATTAGGATAGGGATAGAGTTCCAAAGCTTCGGAGCGACCACAGAGAAAGCTCTTTCTCCCCATCTGACTGATTTAGCCCGAGGAACGACCAGCTGGCACAGTCGCGAAGAACGAAGATCTCGTGTAGGGACATAACATGTAAGCAAGGAACCAATGGCGCTCGAGGGGCCTTCTACCAAAGCTCTATAGGCCAGGCACAGAATTTTAAAAGAAATTCTGTAGTGAACAGGGAGCCAATGAAGTTCTTTCCTGGCTGCAGTGGCGGAGGAGGATTTAGGGAGAGCCAGGACAAACCGAGCTGCCGCATTCTGCACTATCTGCAGTCGGTGAACAAGACTTTTATTAGCTTCCGCATAGAGGGAGTTGCAATAATCTAACCTTGATCCTACCAAGGCAACTGCGACCTGTTTACGAGCTTGGGGGGAGAGATATCCTCGGATTTTGTTGAGTATCCTGATCACACCCCAGCAAGTAGCCACGGTTCTATTGGCTTGGAGGGTCATAGAGAGCGAGATGTCAAATATTACACCCAGATTCCTGGCGGATTGGGAGGGGGTGGGGCAGATACCAAGCGAAGATGGCCACCACTCATCAGACCAAGCATCTTGGTCCTTCCCAAAAATCAACACCTCCGTCTTTTCGCCGTTCAGCTTCAGGGAATTTACAGTCATCCAGTCTGCCACATACTGCATGCATACCCTGAAGCTGGCAGCCGATGACCTGACGAAGGAGTGAGCCAGTGACACCATTATCTGGGTGTCGTCTGCGTAGGACACCACCTCCATCCCCTGCGATCTTACTAGTCTTGCCAGGGGAGCCACATAGATGTTGAATAGGGTCGGACTTAGCGCCGACCCATGTGGCACCCCACATTGCAAAGACTTAGCAGGGGAGAGGTGGTTCCCAAGCATCACTCTCTGTTCTCTTTCCAACAGGAAAGAGTTGAGCAGACTCAGGGCCGACCCCGTGACACCCGCTTCCCTAAGCCGAGATGTAAGAATGGCCGGGGATAGGGTGTCAAAGGCGGCCGTGAGGTCCAACAGAACCAAGACCGTGGTAAGGCTAGAGTCCACGTTGCGTCTGATGTTGTCGACTACATAGGTGAGGGCGGACTCAGTACTCTGGTGTTTTCTAAAACCATGTTGCGTGTTGTCAAGGTATCCGGAAGACTCAAGGAAAGAGGACAAATGCAGATTAAGATGTGCCTCAAGCATCTTGGCGGGGGCAGGCAGGAGGGAGATCGGCCGGAAGTTGTTCAGAAGGGCCGGATCGTGGGATGGCTTCTTGAGGAGAGGCTTCACAATCGCCTTCTTCCATACCGATGGAAATGAGCCCTGGATAATAGCCTTATTCATTACCTCAAGCATGGGAGGAAGAAGGCAGTTTCTACATTCTTTAAGTTTTTTCAAAGGTATGGGATCCAGGGGGGAAGCAGATTTAGTCTTGTCTAGCAACAGATTAAGTCCCTCTAAAGATAGAGAGGGAAATTGAGCAAGGGAACAAGAGGAATCTGTAACTAGGGAGTCCAGGCTGGAAATAACAGAGGGAACAGTTTGATCCAGCGCTTGGCACTGAGCTTCCAAAAAGGTATGAATATCGAGAATTTTCTTGTGGAAGAAGTCGGAGATGTTATTGCAGAGTTCTTGCGAACTGAATACGGGATCTGGTAGTTGCAGGGAGCATAGGGTGTCTGCGATCTTAAAGAGCTCTCTAGGAGAGGAGAGAGAGCTTGTGAGATTGGGGAAGTACTCCTGCTTCTCTATCACCACTCTCTGTTTGTATTCCCGCAGTGCAGACTTGTGGGCCTCACGATCTTTTGAGTCCCAAGATTTCCTTCAGATTCTCTCACTACTCCTACAACCCCGCCTCAAGAGTCGCAACTGGTCAGAAAACCACGGTGCTGTAGGTTTTCGATGAGCAACATAGCGTAAAGATGATGGGGCAAGTTGTTCCACTGCATTAGCAATAGAGTCTGTAAGATCTTGAGCTGCAGCAGCTGCATCTTTGAGAGATAGTAATTCGGAAGGAGGGACAAAGGGAGCAAGGGCCTGATCCGAGATATTCCTAAAGTTTCGCCTAGGAATGAATGGAGAGGTTTCCAAGTTGATAGGGCATGTAACGGGAATAGAAAATTCCAGTGGGACGGCAAAATGGTCAGTCCATACCAGAGGAAACGGGGGGCCAGTGGAAAGCCTGGGGTCGTTGGAAAACACCCCATCAAGAATGTGCCCAGCCTTGTGGGTGGAACTATTAACAAGCTGGGCAAAATCACATGCACCTAACGAATCAACAAGAGATATAGTGTCCTTTGAGTTAGCCTCATCCAGATGAAAATTAAAATCACCCAAAATGGTGAAGGCGGATTTTCCAAAATAGGGTTCCAATAGCGTCAACAGTTTTGCAGGGAAACTGGCTCTGAGACCAGGGGGCCTATATAGCAAGATCCCCGAAAAAGAGACCGAAGGAGAGAGGGTAATACAATAATATAGGGCTTCAAACCCATCTGAGGGCATAGAAAGAGATTTTATCACACAGGGAAAGGAGGTTTTAGTAAGAATGGCAATACCTCCTCCTCTACATAGAGGTCTGTCCTGCCTGTAAAGGGAGTATCCATCAGGAATGGCCAAGATCAGGTCATGTCCTGAGGTGTCAGAGGCCCACGTCTCTGTAATGAAGACCCAATCTGGCTGTCGCTCATCAACAAAATCGTGAAAAGCGATGTTGTGTTTGATGAGCGAGCGGGCATTAACCAAGAGGCCCACTCTCACGAGTACATCGGAATGTATTGGCGAGGCATCAGGAATTAAAGTGCCAGTACGGGACAAAGCAAAAGAGGCCGAACAGGCCCTACACCTGTAGGTGTGCAAAATCCCCACAGGTGCATAGCGATGAAAGCAGGGCAATAAGGCCGGTCTAAGTGCCAATAAATCCGATCTTGAATATCTTACAGCAGACGAATGGAGAGGAGATGGAACAGAGTCCAGCCCAGCCCGCAGCACGTCCTTAGCGCGGACGGGCGCAGACGGGCTGAACTCTGGCGTAACTCCGGCGTCAGTCTGGCGTCTCCGCTGCGCGTGGCCGCTGCGCGTCAGCATAGCTACCTTTATGTCCGCCTAAAGAGGTAGAGGAAGGACTGCAGCACGCAAGATGACCCCCCTCAATATGGCCGAACCGAGTCAGGGGCAGGGACCCACAAAGTGTGGTGAGTTTCAATCATTTATATGCAAGTAAGGGTGACAACAGTGCAAGTATGCGAGGCCACAGGATTAAAAACAGGGATTAAGTGTCCAACCTAAAAAAAAAAAAAATAATCTGACAGGTAAAACGGGTAATTAAAAATGAAGAGCTTCGCCAGACAAGCGCTGCAGGAAGGCAGAGACGCTGCAATAGAGCGAGCTGCCCCAAATTTGCCTACCTTTATGTCCGCCTAAAGAGATTGAGGAAGGACTACAGCACGCAAGATGACCCAACTCAATATGGCCGAACCGAGTCAGGGGCAGGGACCCACAAAGTGTGGTGAGTTTCAATCATTTATATGCAAGTAAGGGTGACAACAGTGCAAGTATGCGAGGCCACATGATTAAAAACAGGGATTAAGTGTCCAACCTAAAAAAAATAAAAAAATTAAAAAAATCTGACAGGTAAAACGGGTAATTAAAAATGAAGAGCTTCGCCAGACAAGCGCTGCAGGAAGGCAGAGACGCTGCAATAGAGCGAGCTGCCCCAAATTTGCCTACCTTTATGTCCGCCTAAAGAGGTAGAGGAAGGACTACAGCACGCAAGATGACCCCACTCAATATGGCCGAACCGAGTCAGGGGCAGGGACCCACAAAGTGTGGTGAGTTTCAATCATTTATATGCAAGTAAGGGTGACAACAGTGCAAGTATGCGAGGCCACAGCGATGGGGCAGAGGTTAGCTGTGTTATATAACTAGTGAAGCTTAGGAGGTGCGTTTTTCAGTGATATATGCGGCCACATCTCAGGATAAAGAGGCCCCCCCGAAGTCCATCTCTAAGGGGGCAATGATGTCCCTGGCCGAGGTGGAAGAAGCCAGAAACCAGAGCATGTGTAGCAAGGCCCCTGGACCAGACAGGTTGCCAATAGACCTTATTAAACATAACCCAGATTTCTGGGCCTTGCTCCTGCTTAATGTTTTTAATAGCATAGGGCCCAGAACTAACTGAAGACAAAATCCTAAACTTACTACCATTTTCGTATTCACAGACGGCACTTACTCATTTTGGTATTCACAGAAGACACTTACTCATTTTGGTATTCACAGAAGTTGGGAGTCCTAACTTTCGGACTCCTAAATGCTTTCTATGAATGCCGAAAGTCTTAAAATTAGGATTTTTCTCAGTTTCGGAGTAGTAAAGTTAGGAATCCTAATTTTAGGACTCCTAAATGCCTTCTGTGAATATTGAAAGCCTTAAAATTAGGATTTTTCTCAGTTTAGTTGTAGTAAAGTTGAGAAAAATCCTAATTTTAAGACTTTCGTTATTCACAGAAGGCATTTAGGAGTCCTAAAGTTAGGAATCCTAACTTTACTACTAATAAATTGAGAAAAATCCTAATTTTAAGACTTTCGGTATTCAGAGAAGGCATTTAGAAGTCCTAAGTTAGGAGTCCTAACTTTACTACTACTGAACTGAAAAAAATCCTAATTTTAAGACTTTCGGTATTCACAGAAGGCATTTAGGAGTCCTAAAGTTAGGAGTCCTAACTTTACTGCTACTAAATTGAGAAGAATCCTAATTTTAAGACTTTCGGTATTCACAGAAGGCATTTAGGAGTCCTAAAGTTAGGAGTACTAACTTTACTACTACTAAACCGAGAAAATCCTAATTTTAAGACCTTCGGTATTCACAGAAGGCACTTAGGAGTCTTAAAGTTAGGACTCCTAACTTCTGTGAATACCAAAATGAGTAAGTGATTTCTGTGAATACCAAAATGAGTAAGTGCCTTCTGTGAATACCAAAATGGTAGTAAGTTTAGTATTTTGTCTTCAGTTAGTTCTGTGAATCGGGCCCTCTGTTTCTTGCCCACGACCAAGCACATGGTCAACCTCTGTAATTGTCCCAATCATTGAAAAGGGTGACCGCTTCCAGCCTAGTTGAGACAGGCCCATTTCTTTGATAGATACCACACTGAAAACCTTGGGTAGGGTTTTGAACAATAAGATCAAAAACGAGGCTGAGGAGAATTCCATTCTGCACCCCTGTTAACATGGGTTTAGAAGTAACGTGGGTGCACTCAAACAATTCTTTAAATTTAATTATTGGGAAATATAATATTGCTCAATGCTCACCAATTTATTTAGCATTCATGGATTTGACCTCAGCGTTTTACAATGTTCTCCGATCACAGCTCTGGTCTGTCCTTTTGCATGGATGAGATATTAGTGCATGTTTTAGCCCACCCTACACATATATATGAAGGCCAGGATTAGAATTAACAAGAGGAAGTCTCTAACGATATTGGTGTTTTTAGAGGGGTGAGACAAGGGTGTGTTCTGGCCCCATTCATTTTTATTTTGTACATTCATAATTTACATGTGTTTTTAACAACCCTTACCCAAGGTGTCCCACGAATCAATGGTTCCATCCTGCCATCCAAATTGTATGCACATGATGCGATCTTAATGGTCCGCATGGTGAGAGCCTTGTGCCTTTTAGTATGGGGTTTCGAGGATTTTATGGCTTCACTAGATTTATGTACTAATTTCACAAAATCTTTTATTATGGCCTGTGGACCTAGAAAGCATAAAATAAATGCCCTTCTATTGGTAATCAAAGTTTACAAGCACAAGCACTTTTCCATACCTAGGATTGATTTTTGTTGCTAACGGCCTGTGGACAGATCATACTGTTTACTGCAGGAATACGTTTTCTAAATCCATTGATGCAGTACTCAGCTTACCGCAACCAGGGGGTGGGGGCAATTTTACCGATTTAAAAAAAATTAAGGGTCATTGCTCATCCACAGCCACTTAGTGGGCTGGGATTTGGGGCACCTCAAATTGCTGTAATATTCAGAGTGAAGAAAACAGGTTCTGTCATTAGCTTTTACGGCCCACTATTTCCTCGCCTCAATATGTGGAGAAGTGTGCCTCAATGGTTAGAGCGTCAGACCCTGATACACAGGTCTAGCCCGGGACCAGGGTTCAATTCCCTTCCTCGGCGGGTCTTGGGGTCAAAATTCCACAGACCTGATCATTCTCGCCTCGGTGCCAATTCCAATCATGGAGTCCCACTCTGCAACTCTGGGCAATAGCTTGCTTAATCCCCACAATGCTAAGGATGCCTGGCCTCCACCTTGGGGGTGCCCAGGAGTGGACACCCCACAGGGAAAGCCAGGATGGGTTCCACAGCGGTATTTGTACAAGTGCCTTGAGACCCTTGCGGGTGAGTAGTGCGCTATACAATTATCAATTTACATTTAGTATGTGTGTCATAGTGAACTAAATTTACACTTTGTATATGGGATTTGGGGCACCTCAAATTGCTGTAATATTCAGAGTGAAGAAAACAGGTTCTGTCATAAGCTTTTAGGGCCCCCTATTTCCTCGCCTCAGTATGTGGAGAAGTGTGGCTCAATGGTTAGAGCGGCAGACCCTGATGCACAGGTCTAGCCCGGGTCCAGGGTTCAATTCCCTGCCTCGGCGGGTCTTGGGGTCAAAATTCCACGGACCTGATAATTCTCGCCTCGGTGCCTATTCCAATCATGGAGTCCCACTCTGCAACTCTGGATAATAGCTTGCTTAATCTCCACAACGGCCCCCACAACGCTAAGGATGCCTGGCCTCCACCTTGGGGGTGCCCAGTAGTGGACACCCCACAGGGAAAGCCAGGATGGGTTCCACAGCGGTATTCGTACAAGCGCCTTGAGACCCTTGCGGGTGAGTAGTGCGCTATACAATTATCAATTTACATTTTTATTTACATTTAGTATGTGTGTCATAGTGAACTAAATTTACACTATGTTGAGCATTATATTAGAGCATGCCCTGCTCTATTCTGGTAAGCTATATGGAAAAACAAGGCGGCGTTCCTTACCAGAGACTTTAGAGTGGATCAACTTAAATGTGAGAAAGGCATGGATAGGGATATCACATGGCTAGGAGGGTTGATAACATGTTTGTTTAAGGGAAGCTATGCACACATTTTTGATAATCCTGAGGATCTCTAAACAATAAGCAAAAGGGATATTCGGGTGGCCTCATTCAAGTGTTGCTGCAAGGATAGACTAGCCATAGTGGCCAGTAAATTGAGGGTGGGCTTGCTCCTTAACATTGAGAACGACCACTGACTGGCTAGCAATTTGACCAAACTCATGGGCCACTGGGAGCGTGGCCTCCTTTTTAATCTTAGGGCAGGCACTCTTAAGTATTTACTATGCTTCCTTCCGGGATTTCGTGCTAAACTTGATTCCCCTTGTGACAGGTGCCCCGGCCAATCCCTATTAAATTGTTTATTTTTCTGTGATTATTACATGAAATATACAAAGCTCTTTTTGCTCCGTTTCTTGAAGGGGCATTCTTGTGTAGATCATAGATAAGCATATAGGACTCTTCTTAAATTGGGAAAGGATTAGTTAATGGTTTGTGTGGGGGATTTTTTAAAACTACTATCCGAGCCCGCAACCTGATGAACACTTTATGATTGTATTTTAATAGCTTTGTAATGCAGTGAACATTTTACATTTTATTTTATTTATTTATAAAGTTTTATATAGCGCAAACTTGATCCCGAAGGATATCAGAGCGGTTTACAATTTGATGCAAAGGTAACAAATCAGAACATTATATTATCCAGGCGGTGATATGACTTGTAGACATTAGGTAGACTGCTCCCAACCCCCTCCTGCCCTCCCCACAGAACCCAAACGCAAGCCAGGAGCACCACAAAAACAAGCCACAGCGAAAACCCTTGGAGATTATGCCCGCATCCCCCCTCTGCAATGTCACCACACACAGAAAAACCCTGCAAAAGACAAACCCGCGGACACCCCCCCCCATCCTGGCCAGCCTTGCTGAAAGTGAAAAAATTACATTGCTATGCAGAGACAAACCCTTCAGGACCGCAGTGGGAAAACCCCGCAAGCCTCGCAAACAGAAAGAATCAGACACCCCATAAATCTCTGCAAGTCAAAAACAGCACCCCTCCGCACCCCAACCCCCAAGCCTGCCGTGCATCAAATAACGTCCCCCTGTCGACACCATCACCCCACTCATACCCTCCCATGCCCTGCAAAATCAACATCAATGCACTCAGAAATGAGACAAATCAATGGCATGCGTGTCCCAAACGCACCCCCCGATGCACTTCACGCAATTCAACCCAAACAAAGGGACAGCACACACAAAAACAAAGTAAAATGCAACCGAAAGCTCCTCCAGCAACCCAGTGCACAGCCTGCTGGAAACCCCTGCCCAGGCGCAAGCGCACGGACGCCCCCGGGCAGCCACGTGCTATACAAAAGTTAACAACAACAACAAAGCTACAACTGACCACAAAAAAACGAAACACAGCATGGTCAAGCACCACCCAAAGAGTACACTCTCCCGACACCCAGAATCCGCATGCACCAAATCCCAGAGGACCACCAGCATGCCCAATACAATTCAGCCCCTCCGAAGACGACAACAGAATCCCCCAAGCAAAGGCCACCCGACCACCCCATGCTGCCCACAGTGTGCCCAAAATGACCCCGATGAATGGACAACCACCCAGACACCAAGGCAAACAACAGCGCGCAGTAAACAAACATCTGGAAACCTCCATAGCACCGCCCATCCCCGCATCCGCCCAGATCAAGCCCGGACCCCCAACCAAAACAACCACCAAGGCAGCCGACAGGTTCCAAAGGACAATCCCTGTGTGCAGGGATAGCCAAAAGTTCAAATCGCCCTTCACTCAACATGCAAATGGGGGCTGCCCCCAGCGCGCGAAAGGCGCCACGCAGTAATGTATTGCTTCTTTGAATGTTTTATCATTTGTATAATGTGTTCTCTTTCATGGGTACGTTTTTACCTTAATATAATTATGATGATGGTGATGAGATAGGCCATGGATGTTGCATATGTCTCACTGGGAAACATCGTTTACAACACATGCAATACATAGCATGCCATTACAACGCAAGTAGTTACAGAAGGTGTTGGATTTGTTGGATTTTCAATCCAACACCTTCCCTACTGTTGCACACACTGAAGTTAGAATAGTAAATAATAATATTACAAAATCCAGTGCCCCCCCTACGGCAAGTCGTTGTAACGACGTGTGATGTAATGGCATGTGATGTAACAACGCGTTGTTGTAATGACTTGCATTGTATTGGCATACGTAAAGAACGCATGCGTTGTAACGAGTGCTATTCGTCTCACTGCTAGGGCTGGACAAATACATCTTCATGCTGACAATGTACCTGTTTGTAATCCAGGAAGTGAAACTGAAGCAATACTCACTGCCCACTAGAGCAGGGTAGGACATACAATAATGATCAGGAAAGTGTCTTGCAGAATAGCAAAGCGCACATGAGAGCACAGCTCTAGTGTGCTGGGAACAGGTCAGGCACATGACTGAGGAACTCTACATATAGGTCCTTCTCTCTTCTCATTGAGTGTGCAACTTGGACTATCACCCTGGTAAACAAGCATTTGCAATGCAATAGGTCTCGCATTAGGAAAGTTTGAGCTATTGACACATTTTTTATTTATGTGTTGGTTTTGAAAATAGCGAAATTAATAGCTTTGTCATTTACAATGCCAATAGTTATAACTTTCGCAAATGTGACACCTATAGCATTTGTAATGCAATATGTGTTGTATTTACGTGACTTAGATGTATTAATATTACAAATAACAATGGCTTTTAATTTTTTTAAATAATTAATACTTAAATAAAAGTTATTGTAATTTATAATGGCAATAGCTTAAAGCTTTGTAAATAACTTTTGTGAAGATTATGTTCAGTGCATTTTATTGTGATGAAAATCCAAGAACAGAAGTGAAATATTAACATCTTTTTGTGACATTTGTAATAAAGCTTGAATCATTGAGAGAACGTATTTGAACCAGTTGTTGTTGAATGGTTGCACAGGTTAATGCTGTGGTGGCGCTGATTGATGCTGTGGTGGCGACGAGTGATGCTGTGGTGTTCAGTGATGCAGTGGTAGCGCTAAGCGATGCTGTGGTGCCCCTGAGTGATGCTGTGGTGGTGCGGAGTGATGTTGTGGTGATGTGATAGATAGATAGAGTGGGTGCGATAGATAGATAGAGTGAGGACGATAGATAGATAGAGGGAGGGTGATAGATAGATAGAGTGAGGGAGCGATAGATAGATAGAGTGAGGGCAATAGATAGATAGATAGATAGATAGATAGATAGATAGATAGATAGATAGATAGATAGATAGATAGATAGATAGATAGATAGATAGATAGATAGATAGATAGATAGAGTGATGGTGATAGATAGAGTGAGTGTGATAGATAGACAGATAGAGTGAGGGCGATAGATAGATAGATAGATAGATAGATAGATAGATAGATAGATAGATAGATAGATAGATAGATAGATAGATAGATAGATAGATAGATAGATAGATAGATAGATAGATAGAGGGCGATAGATAGATAGAGTGAGGGCGATAGATAGATAGATATATAGATAGATATATAGATAGATATATAGATAGATAGATAGATAGAGTGAGGTCAATCGATAGAGTGAGGGCGATAGATAGAGTGAGGGCGATAGATAGAGTGAGGGCGATAGATAGATAGAATGAGGGCGATAGATAGATAGAATGAGGGCGATAGATAGATAGATAGATAGAGTGAGGGCAATAAATATTGTGAGGGCAATAGATAGATAGATTGATAGAGTGAGGGGCGATAGGTAGAGTGGGGGTGATAGAGTGAGGGCAATAGATAGATAGATAGAAGGATAGATAGATAGTGTGAGGGCGATAGATAGAGTGAGGGCGATAGATAGATAGATAGATAGATAGAGTGAGGGAGATAGATAGATAGATAGATAGATAGATAGATAGATAGATAGATAGAGTGAGGGCAACAGATAGATAGAGTGAGGGTAACAGATAGATAGAGTGAGGGCGATAGATAGATAGAATGAGGGCGATAGATATAGTGAGGGTGATAGACAGATAGAGTGAGGGCGATAGATAGAGTGAGGGCGATAGATAGAGTGAGGGCGATAGAGAGATAGAGTGAGGGAGATAGATAGAGTGAGGGCGATAGATAGAGTGAGGGCGACAGATAGATAGATAGATAGATAGATAGATAGACAGATAGATAGATAGATTGATAGATAGATAGATAGATATATAGATAGATAGATAGATAGATAGATAGATAGATAGATAGATAGATAGATAGATAGATAGATAGATAGATAGATAGATAGATAGATAGATAGATAGATAGATAGATAGATAGATAGATAGATAGATAGAGGGTGATAGATAGAAAGACAGATAGATAGAGTGAGGGCGATAGATAGATAGATAGATAGATAGATAGATAGATAGATAGATAGATAGATAGATAGATAGATAGATAGATAGATAGATAGATAGATAGATAGATAGATTGATAGGCAGACAGACGGACATCTAGACAGACAGACATCTAGATGGATAGATAGATAGATAGATAGATAGATAGATAGATAGATAGATAGATAGATAGATAGATAGATAGATAGATAGATAGATAGATAGATAGATAGATAGATAGATAGATAGATAGATAGATAGATAGATGGTTGTGTGTGGTTGTTGTGTGTGTGGTTGTGTGTAGTTGTGGTTGTGTGTGTGGTTGTGTGGGGGGTTGTGTGTGGGGGGGTTGTGTGTGTGGTTGTGTGGATTGTGTTTGGGATTGTGTGTGTGGTTGTGTGTGTTGTGTTTGGGGTTGTGTGTGGTTGTGGGGTTGTGTGTGTGGTTGAGTGTGGTTGTATGTGTGCTTGTGTGTGTGCTTGTGATTGTGAGTGTGTGGTTGTGTGTGTGTGGTTGTGTGTGTGTAGTTGTGTGTTTGGTTGTGTGTGTGGGGTTGTATGTGTGTGAGGTTGTGTGTGTGGGGTTGTGTGTGTGTTGTGTGTGTGTGGGGTTGTGTGTGTGGGGGGGTTGTGTGTGTGTGGGGTTGTGTGTGGGGTTGTGTGTGTGTTGTGTGTGTGGGGGGTTGTGTATGTCTGGGGTTGTGTGTGTGGGGTTGTGTGTTGTTTTGTGCGTGTGGTTGTGTGTGTGTATGTGTGGGGGGAGGCGGTGTGGTGGGGGTTGTGTGTGTGGGGGGGTTTGTGTGTGTGGGGTTATGTGTGGGGTTGTGTGTGTGGGTTTATGTGTGGGGTTGTGTGTGTGGTTGTGTGTGTGTGTGTGGTTGTTAGTGTGTAGGGGGTTGTGTGTGTGGGTGGGTGTGTGTGTTGGGTTGTGTGTGTGGGGTTGTGTGTGGGGGGTTGTGTGTGGGGTTGAGTGTGTGGTTGTGTGTGGGGTTGTGTGTGTGGGGGGGTTGTGTGTGTGCAGTTGTGTGTGGGGTTGTGTGTGTGGGGTTGTGTGTGGTTGTGTGTGTGTGTGGTTGTGAGTGTGTAGGGGATTTTGTGTGTGTGTGGGGGGGTTGTGTGTGTGTGGGGTTGTGTGTGTGGGGGGTTGTGTTTGTGGGGTGGGTTGTGTGTGTGGGGAATTGTGTGTGGGGTTGTGTGTGTGGTTGTGTGGGGTTGTGTGTGGGGTTGTGTGTGTGGTTGTGTGTGTGTGGGATTGTGTGTGTTTGGAGTTGTGTGTGTGGGGGGTTCTGTGTGGGATTGTGTGTGGTGTTGTGTGTGTTTGTAGTGTTGTGAGTGTGTGGGGGGTTGTGTGTGTGGGTGAGTGGGGTTTTGTGTGTGGTGTGTGGGGTTGTGTGTGTGTCGGGTTGTGTGTGGGGGGGTTTGTGTTTGGATGGTTGTGTGTGGAGTTGTGTGTGGGTGGGGTTGTGTGTGTGTGGGGTTTTGTGTGTGTGGAGGGGTTGTGTGTGTGTGGAGGTATTGTGTGTGTGGGGGCATTGTGTGTGTGGGTGTGTGTGTGTGTGGAGTTGTGTGTGTGGGGTTGTGTGTGTGGGGGGGTTGTGTGTGTGCGGTTGTGTGTGTTGTGTGTGTTTGTGTGTGGTTGTGTGTGTGTTTGGTTGTATGTGTGTGTGTGTGACCTGGGATACCTTCTGGCCAAAATAGAAATTGTGCGGAAATGGGGAAATACTGACAGACCAAGAGTGCACGGCTGGGCGAACGAAATGTAGAGGTCTCGAGCCTTGGAAAAACTGGTGTACAAAGGCTGGGAATATATGGGATGTCTGGGGCACGGTGGAATGCCAGTGTATGCAGCTGAGGGGGGTGCAGACCAAGAAGGGATGGGGGAAATTATAGATCACGCAAAGGACTTGAGGGAACCGACGGAGGCCACACATCGATGAGGGAGAAAGGCCAACACCCAAAAAACAGTTATGCAGCGATATCACTAGGATTTTGAGAGACTCCGGGTTGGAGAGGAAATAGTGGGTCGGGGACAAACTGTGAAAAAAGGCGAGACCTATTGGCTATGCCAATGCTTGTTTTATTTTTATATAAGATGTTTATTTTGGAGAAGTTATTTTGAAAGGGTTGGGCTTTTTTTACAGTGCAGTTAACTCTGAGCATGGGTCTGAAACAGAATATTTAGGTGTTGTTTGTTTTTCAGAAATTAATTTTTGATAAGACAGTGGACAATGGTGAGTGCAATTGATGTATGTGATTTTGTGGTTGCAGGGTTTACTGCATAGATATGAATTTACTAAATTCATTCTTTCAAAATAAGTCCACCAGAGAATGTGCCGCATATTTAGCCTTTTTTGCTGCACAGTTCACTAACCTTGCAGCGTAAGCTTTTTACTCAGTGTCACATATTCTTAGTGGCCCTGTCAGTGGTAAAATTCGGCAGAGTGGTTGTGGGGCTGTCATTGTGATGTTAAAATCCATATTTTACAAAAGTCATTATAACACTTCATTTTGTGCAATAAAAGTTTCCAAATGCATGTGTGTGTGTGTATATATTTGTACACACACACATACATGTAATCGCAGTGAAAATAAAAATGGCCCTGTAACACGTTATTAAGAGCACCTGTACTATTAAACACACATTTATTAGTACAGTACAAGGATCAGATTTGAGTTGATTAAAAGAGTATACCAATACAGGCACCAGAAAAATACTTCCTATTATTCACAACAAAACAACTTTTGTTAGAGGTGATGGGTCTTTAATGTGATTTTACCGCAATGAATGTATTTAATTCTTGCATCTTGGTTTTGGTTAAATGCCTTTTGGTAAAACAAGTACTCATAAATATTATAAGGGCATAATCCAAAGATGCAGATGCACAGAGTATAATGCTCGACGGAGGGGTGGGGCATTATGACTCACTAAAGACGTTGCCTCCACACACTCAACAATGGTAACAAATAACATGTAACAGGTAAACAGACAGACATCTAGACAGACATCTAGATAGATAGACAGACAGACAGGCAGACAGGCAGACAGACAGACAGACAGACAGACAGACAGACAGACAGACAGACAGACAGACAGACAGACAGACAGATAGATAGATAGATAGATAGATAGATAGATAGATAGATAGATAGATAGATAGATAGATAGATAGATAGATAGATAGATAGATAAATAGATAGATAGATAGATAGATAGATAGATAGATAGATAGATAGATAGATAGATAGATAGATAGATAGATAGATAGATAGATAGATAGATAGATAGATAGATAGATAGATAGATAGATAGATAGATAGATAGATAGATAGATTGATAGATAGGCAGACAGACGGACATCTAGACAGACAGACATCTAGATAGATAGATAGATAGATAGATAGATAGATAGATAGATATATAGATAGATAGATAGATAGATAGATAGATAGATAGATAGATAGATAGATAGATAGATAGATAGATAGATAGATAGATAGATAGATAGATAGATAGATAGATAGATAGATAGATAGATAGATAGATAGATAGATAGATAGATAGATAGATAGATAGACAGACAGACAGACAGACAGGCAGACAGGCAGACAGACAGACAGACAGACAGACAGACAAACAGACAGACAGACATCTAGATAGATAGACAGACAGACATCTAGAAAGACAGACAGATATCTAGACAGACAGACAGATATCTAGACAGACAGACATGTAGACAGACAGACATCTAGACAGACAGACAGATAGATTGATAGACAGACAGACATCAAGATAGATAGATAGATAGATAGATAGATAGGTAGGTAGATAGATAGATAGATAGATAGATAGATAGATAGATAGACATACAGACATCTAGATAGACAGAGAGACATCTAGACAGACAGACATCTAGATAGACAGAGAGACATCTAGACAGACAGACATCTAGATAGACAGACAGACATCTAGACAGACAGAAATCTAGATAGACAGACAGACATCTAGACAGACAGACATCTAGATAGATAGACAGCCAGACATCTAGATAGATAGATAGATAGATAGACAGATAGATAGACAGACATCTATACAGACAGACATCTAGATAGATACATAGACAGACATCTAGATAGACAGTCATGGGATGTATGACATTAGAACGCATGCATTTACATCGCATGCCTTTACAACGTAAGTATTACAACGCAGTCCATTACAACGCAAGGTGCTTTGGGGTGCTGGATAGTGAATAGTTTAATTTACTATTCCAACTCCAGTCCCCGTGGACACTAGGGAAGGTTATTGGATAGTAAATTAACCTATTCCCTATCCTAGAGCGCCCCCCAGAGCAATGCGTTGTAATAGTTTGCATTGTAAAAGTTGCGTTGTAAAGGTAGTGCGTTGTAAAAGTTTCGTTGTAAAGGCTGTTCACCACAGTCATGCAGTTGGACAGACAGACAGACATCTAGACAGACAGACGTCTAGATAAACAGACAAACATCTAGACAGACAGACATCTAGATAGATAGGTAGACAGATAGACAGACAGACAGACATCTAGATAGATAGATAGACAGACAAACATCTAGACAGACAGACATCTAGATAGACAGACAGACATCTAGACCGACATACATCTAGATAGACAGACAGACATCTAGATAGACAGACATACATCTAGACAGACAGACATCTAGACAGACAGACAGACATCTAGACAGACAGACAGACATCTAGACAGACATCTTGACAGACATCTAGACAGACAGACAGATAGATAAATAGATAGATAGATAGATAGATAGATAGATAGATAGATAGATAGATAGATAGATAGATAGATAGATAGATAGATAGATTGACATACAGACATCTAGACAGACATCTAGATAGATAGATAGATAGATCGACAGACAGACATCTAGACAGACAGACATCTAGATAGACATACGTACATCTAGACAGACACACCTCTAGACAGACAGACAGACAGTCATCTATACAGACAGACATCTAGACAGACAGACAGCCATACAGACAGACAGACATATAGACAGACATCTAGACAGACAGACAGACAGACAGACAGACAGACAGACAGACAGACAGACAGACAGATAGATAGATAGATAGATAGATAGATAGATAGATAGATAGATAGATAGATAGATAGATAGATAGATAGATAGATAGATAGATAGATAGATAGATAACTGGGTGATGGATGGATAGATTGATAGATAGACAGACAGACAGAAAGATACATAGATAGATAGATGTACATGTACACAAAAACACAGTGTTGCCATTACTGAAGCTTTAAGGTGCCCCCGGATGCATAAACAGAGCCAAACCTGACAGCCGACAATTCCCTGAAATTACATTTTACTAGTACTTGCATTAGGAAGCTTGACGCTTCGCTCAACCTACCCCAGCTGCAGCACGAACTGACTAGTCCTTACTTCCTTGTGCTGTGGCGAGCATAGGAGGGGCACGAAGACGTCAGGCGCAGTGTACTGATTTGTCACGTTGCCAGGTTTCCAGACAGTTAGTTGGCTGTGTGCAGGTTGGGCTCTGACAGCAGGTGCTGGACTGGGATTTACTGTTTTAGGTAAACAAGGGAACCCTATAGGTAGTCAAGGACCTAGGGTATCAATTTAGAAAACAACAGTGGTCCTTAACGTATTTGGTACAGAAAAGGTCATAAAATATAGTCAACAATGTGTGCTATATTCAAAAAAGGTGTCCAGCCAGACACAGCATTTAATCAATCTAGGGTATATAGGAATTTTCCAGAGCAAATATACAGTGGGATACACTCCTGTATCCAATACATGAAAACATAGCAACAAACAAAAGAATACAAAGAAAGGTTTTTCAGGCATCGGCAAAGAGGGCGCCTAAAATCAATAATAATGCTTATCTAAGCTATCCAGAAATAGTTAACGCACGAATAACAGACAATGGTAAGCTGTGTGTAACTATATTATTGGTCGACGGCGTTTCGATCCCAAACAACAAATAACGGGATCATCATCAGGACTTATGAATATTGTGTGCCTGAGTGTAGTAAGCAAGCCTGGAATGGTGGGAATTGCGGGGGGAAACTGGCCTGCAGAATGGATGGAACACTGTGGGTTCACTTCTGGTCGGAAACGATAATCTCCGTGCGTCAATGGATTACCTTGGGTTGGATATAAGAATCAACAACTGCTGTTATTGGAGCAGCAGGGACCGCGGGGAAGAGTCTCCTCGTCGGTATCCCTTAGTGGAGGAAAATGCCTTCCAGCTGGTCGGCGATTACACAGGACTGCCTAGCGCGATGGCTTACCGCAAAACGCCATTGCGCTAAGCAGTCCTGTGTAATCAAAAATATTGAAGGGTCATAGCAGAGAGGAGTCCTGACTTTAATTCTGGAGACCCTTGGTAATGCAGAAATGTTTCTTTTGGAGGCTGCAGCACAACTTTTGACCACCAAGCCTACCAAACCTACTGACAAACCAGACACAATGGTCCTTCATGGGAGGTGTCCCAAAGTAGTATGGTTATGGAAAAGTACACACAAAGCTGTGTATCTGGGTTAATAACAATTTGCAGAGATATCATGGTCCAAATAAAGGATATGACGGGAGAAGTGAAATATCATCTCTTGGGGTTAATAGAAGAAATAACAATTGAGAACTGAACCAATGGGCCTAAAGATGCTACTCTTGTGGATGATAAAATTATACCAGAATTGGTCAGACTTCAATATGTCACTAGAAATAATATATAATCGGGATAGAGCTGAAGAGTATGGTGCGATCAATTATGAAATGGGTCTGTCTTTGGAAAGCCTTAGTCCAGAAGATTGAAGGAAGCAGTGAGAGGAGGGCAAACAATGCAGAAAGGGGGGCTGCAATGGAAGCATAAAGTTAGAGGACTGACAAGAACCAGCGGAACAGCTACAGACACTGCAAAAAGTAATCCCAGTTAATAACTGCATACAAGTAAAGTCAGATCCAAAAATGGACACCAGAAGGCATTACCAATTGGAAAATTAGCAAGGTTTGAGAAAGAATTAGAACAGACAAGGCTCTGTTTTAGCCAGGCAAAATATATGTTGTGATTACTGGTGCCCCAAAAGTCATGGGAAATGAAAATCTTTAATCCTTGAAGAACAAAATCTATGAACCGGTTTCACAAAATTCATATATGAAACAATCAGATCAACTTACTTGAGGTGTGAGAAGAGAATGCATATCACAAAGAAGTCAAGCCAAGAAGTTGCAGTAGTGGGTGGTACAGACGTAGCCAGTTTGATGTCTTATACAAGGTAAAGTGTCCCACATGTAAACTGTCTCCTGTGGAGAATGTGAATAGCCTTACCAATTGAAACAGAAAAGCAAGATAAGAGTGGACACATTACTAGGGGTGACTATAGACACAGACATGAATCACTCTGCTCAGGGCACAATATTAGGAAAAGCACGAGCATCCTGTTGATAGGAAAAGATGGAGGAAATGAAGTATAAACAGAAGGAGTCGCCAGTGACCATTTTACAGGGAAATACCCATCAAAATATGTAAGACTGCTGAATAAGCCCAAAACATATAACCAATGAGCTTGACAACTGACATGTCCTATGAAATATTAGAGAAAGTACAATCAAATCCAAAAGATAACCCCTCTAACTGACTAGGCATCCATCATCAAATAAATCAAATGGAATGGCTAGGGTCCAATTAACTCATGTGGGAAAAAACAGGACTGTTATCCTAGAACATCGCCTGAGTACCACAAAAGTATGGAGCCATTAATTTGCATACACCCTTTGTACTATTACCTGGGGGTACTATTGGCAAATACCTTAAGCGGGAATATCACCTCCAGAAAGACTCCTAACAGAAGATGAGCCAGAAAACATGGACATTTCTTCTCTCTACATGCGGACATAGTTTTTACTGCTAACTATGGCAGCATACTGGTATATGGTGCTGAAATTTGGAGTCCAGACACACAAATCTAGAACACTCACTCAAAGAGAATATGGATCATCAGCAGCCATGTGGAATTCAGGAAAGTAATAAAGACACTGATTTTCCAAGTTCTACACAGACTGCAAGTTACTCTGGTTTGCATATACAGCTCTTAAAAGTCTGATTAGCACTCCTTCCACATAAGCTTCTCAGGTTAAATACTACTACACATCATGTCATCAAGTCCAGAGCAACATTTTGGGCCTCGTGCACAACCCCAAAACACACCTCAGATTGTTTACTTCTCAATCAAAGACTAGTGGCATTCATACACAAACAATTGATTAATCACTATTTTGACCAACCAGCAACACTTTGGAGGTGTGACAGAGGATTGTAAGCACTATAGAAATTTTACAATATAGTGAAATACAATGCTAGGGACACTGAGGAAGCCTCTAAGGATCACCAGATTAGAAGCTGTTTGAGCTCTTCTAGCGATTTGATTCTTCTCACAAATGACCATTTTTAATATTACTTTGTTTTTAATGTACCGAGTGTGACTAAGACTATTTCTTTGGCATTGTTTACCTATAGCTACGTATGTTTTTCAGTATAAACTTTTGTCTCCTGAAGTATTTGCAGTTTTTGTTTTATTTTTTTTGCTAAAATATTTAAGAACAATGCTTAGCATGGACTTTAAATTAGATATTTCTGAGACAGCACTTGTTCATGGAGTTCCACACATAATACTTAGATGAATTTGTTAGAGGATTGCCTTGCTGCTTGGGCCAAGCTACTCATTTCGAGACAAGGCTACAAACACTGAAACCTATTTATTGCCACAGAGTGTCCTAATGTAAAGTGTTGGAGCCCATCAAAGATTATCAAGACTGTGGCCTTTTTCTCCCATATTTTGCCAAGGTAATTTCTCATCCTGTTGTTCAGTAATATGCCAGAAAACCGACATGCACGTGCATGCATTCAAGCATACATATATGTGGATACAAACATATACGCACACACAAACAGCAAATGTGCATCATCTCCAAACACAGACATTGGAACTACTGTGTAGTTTTTTGGGGGAAAGCTCCAGGATTTATAACACTTATTTGCCCTGCTCTGAAATGCATCAGTTAAATGATTTGGCAATTATAATAAACCCAGGCACCCCTGGAAGTGTTGTTGCATCTACTGTCAGGCTATTAACATTTAGAGCGCCATCATAAGTTGTGCAAAGTGGTATTTCTGCAAGTTTTCCAGTAGAAATACCACTACACTTGATAAAGCTTGGAGGTAATACTACACTCAGTAATGCTGCATCCAGTCTTACCACCTGCTTTGCCAGACATACACTCCGTCTGCTAAGAGCAGGTGGAAAATCTGAGGGAGATGAGCCAAGAGTATGGGAAATATTTGCAGTAAGTAGCTGGCAATATCCAGACCCATATGTTATTCCTCATTGCAGGACTCAAACTTATGATGGCTGTTAAAAGGGGTAATAATACCTAATAATTATAGTACCAGGTCAATTATTACTACCCCATATTCACTAGCCATCTTGTAATGAAGTCTTTATCCACAGGTGTTTCTCATATGCTATTGTCAATATAGAATACCTGCAGCATTTAGACTTTCTGCATGTTGAAATATAGCTATTAGGGATATTGATCACCTCGGGCCTGATTATTATAAGTTTGGCAGGATAGTATTACAATGTGGGATACCGCTCCATCCAATTTTAACTAGACATGTGTTGCCATACCCAGATTCTGATGAAGCAACCGCACACCTCATCTTGCCAGCTTGAAATTCCTTAATATCACATGACGCAGTGTAGTACTGGCCCCCTGAACTGGCATTTCTACAGAGGAGCAAGATGGGGTCCGTTCTCCCGCTCTGACTGTCCTGCCCCACCACCAAAGCTATTGAGGAGGCGACACAGATATACAAACGGACACTGCAGCTTACCATATACTTTAATTAGGCTAATTGCCGTTATCTGGAAAGCAGTCTTGTTTGCTTAAAATGTTTGAATCTGGCTTGTTACATATGTGTGTATGTATCTGTGTATATACGCATATACAAAGTTAGATTTAAACATTCTAAGTAAGCAATTGTGTGTGTGTGTGTAGCCACTGTATAATTATATCTAGGCCAGGTTACTATAGGAAATAGATGTTTTGGTTTACAAATAACTTTGACGCCGTTTCACAAATCTTCACAAAACTTTCTTTAAAAAAGTTCCTCCCCCTCAGCACCTTCATGGGAAGTTTTGGAGTGATCTGTCAAGCAGGGCCCAAGAAAAAGGGGGTATCCCTAAATACGTTTTCCCCATGCAATTTCCCATAGAAACGTTAGCTGACGCTACAGCCAAAACAGCTAAATGGAATAATATTAAATTTGGTAGAAAGCTAGATCTTGATCCAGAAAGCATGCTTTTTATGATTTGGTATAGGTCTGTTCAGTAGTTTTTGAGAGAGGAAGGTTCAAAATGTATAGATAGCTTCTGACGCAGTATTACAGCAGCACTGCTACTGAGTACTGCAGTTCCAGAAGCTCAAAACATGTGATCTGTTTGGCTGGCCACAACATGAAGAGGAAGTTGCAGTTGCTATTTTATGACTTAGGACTCGCCTCTGTTTCCGGATAAACAAATAAAATTAAGCAATAAGGAGGAAAGATAAGGGTATCCTGATCACCCTGGCCCTTATGGGGCATCCCATAGGGACACCACCTGTGGTCAAATTTAATTTATTATCTTTTGTGCTGCTTAAGCGCCACGGTCCCCTGACCTGTACTTTCACCATACACTGCTTACTAACTCACATGCGCCATTACTCATGAAATGTTCTTTGACTTCATTGATAACATCATTGCGACATTTCAAATGATATAATTGATTACATCAGTATGAAAGGGGAGAGGACGATTTATAGTTTCTTCAATTAATTATAACTGGTGGATTTCAGTGGGATTTTGAGTCAAAATGTAACATTTTTACTGACATTTTCATCAATCACAAACATTACTTTTGTTTTGTTTTTTAGTGAATATATATAGATACACACACACAAACACATTTAGAACTTTAATAATTGGCCCACCACTTTCTTTGGCCATGTGCCCCTGTAAAAATCCAACTCTATATGTTGTCACTGGAACCCCGGCCCAAACCAACGCCTTTCTATGACACGGGGGAGCATGAATCATCACCTACTTAGAGAGGATGATGGATGGAAATGTATTTGTCCGTAGATTAGAGACAGCACATGCAGATTTGGACCCAGTAGATCTGGACCAGCATTTAATTTCCCTTCCTAATAATCCCATTAGTGGGACACATACTTGCGGTTGACAGATTTATGTGTGGGGATACCGGCCAGAATTATTTCCTGCCACATGGTATTCCCACACACACATCTGGCCACCTTGTACTGGGTGCCCTAGAGTCAACACTGTTAATCACTTTCTTGTTTCTTCTCCTCAGTTGTCTGGTTGCACTTTACTGTTAGTTTATGTAGCAGAAGGACCACAGTTGAGGTAGACTATGGTTTCCTACAAGTATGCGAAATTGCTATGTGAAGACATGTCCATATTGTTTGCTAGGCATGGCAAAATGATGAAAATAAAAACCGAGTTCATTTAAAAGGGCCTGAAAAAACGTGATTTATTTTTGATGAATTTACATGAGTTCACATAGTTCCCAACCAGAGAAGAAACTGCTGAGACAAGAAGCCAACAGAAATCGCATTTTCCATATTAAGACAGCTGAAGGAAATTGATTGTGTACAACTGTAGAAATGATATTGGAATGATGTCACTCTTCTGAGTGGATGTGTGCCCCCAGGAAGACCTCATTTCCAAAACTAGTTCAATTTCAGGATTTTCGATGCTGTTCCCTCTCTCGGCTATCTAGAGTAAGTAATAACCCTTGCATTAAGTCATAGGAATCTGCAAGTACTGTGAGATAATGAAGATTGGAAACGAAAAAGCATTCAAGTTCTGAAGGTAAAAAGTATTACAAATCAGTGCCATTGTGGTGGAGCCTGTGCGCCGGTAAGCAAAATGGAAGTCGCTGAGAGCAATGTTCAATAACAAAAGTAACAACGAGATGGTATTAGTTTGAGAGGCGCCTTGTTTATATCTTCATTGTAACCTGACAAATGAGTCACTTACAGAAAAGATTCAATAGTTTGGAGTTACAAACATGCAAAGAATATTTTTTTCATGTAGCACGGCTGACATGTCGACAAAAGAGGACTTTGCTTATTCCTTTCATACACTGCTTGCTATGTGGAACAATTCCAGCTCAGGTGCAAAGCCCTTGACAATAACACAACTAGACAGAAAAGAACAAAGAAATAAAACGTTTTCAAAATAGGTAATCGAAGAAAACAAACTGTTGCCGGGCAGTGAGTACCGCTTTTCTTTTCATTGTTTTTTTTTCTTTCAAATTAAAATCTGTGTTCTCTATGACAAGTCGGTAATAGTTTTTTCAATCTGCCTAGAGTGCGAAAATAGTGGCTGCATGAAAGCAACAGGGACTCGACTAATAGGAGACGACAAGCTGACCGAATATAAAGTGGCAGGGCGGCTGGCACCACGGCCCAGTGGTTGTGACAGGCAATTAGTAAGCAGAGGAGAACAGATGCAAGAGGGGCAGGAACAATTTACCAAGGGAATACCTGGCGAGTTCGAAAGGCTCATGTCACCCGTATTGTTTCCAGATGCGAGTACACATATTTGATATCGAAATCAGTGAACGTTAAAACACAAAATTAACAATTCATGAAAAAAACAGACCCAAAAAGGGCAGAGAGGTAAATCTAATTATTTTCCATATCTTATTCTACAATAAAATGAGCGGAGATATCATGGGATTTTCTAAAGAACAACGCGTGGGTGCTTGAACTAAATATGATTTTAGAATTGGTTTGAACGTCAGACACAGCCCTCATATTTAACAATATTCTACTACTAACGCAGTAGTTTGGATACTCAAACCCTTTGTAGCAAATGTAAGCACTACTAATTAATAGCTTGTAGGATAAGTATGTTTCAGTGTGTATGTTAAGTATATTTTTAAAATTCAAGGCTTATTGAATCTGCGTCTTAAACATTTTTAGTATGTAAATCTGACGTATGCACAAATAATTTGCAAACTGTGCATACAGTCTTAGTTCAGGATGCATCTGCAAATATTTTCGTGCAGAAGTTATCACTACGGTTCTATTGTATGTATTTTTTATTTTATTTTTTACGGTGACAAATAGGTGTTGCTTGGGCAGCAGTCCTTAGAAAAGTGGTAACCACCCACAAAGGTTTAACTTGGTAGGTATTCACAGACACTTACAATGACTTTGCCACCCACACTCCCATTCACCTGTACATGAATGCAAGCATGACCCAGTCATAACTGACCATAAAGAGGGTAGTGCCAAGTTACGAAGTTTTCTCTCTGCAATGTCCGTGAAGATTTCGTTATACCTTCACATTTTTTTCTTAAACTTCACAAAGTTACCTAAGCAATTCCCCATTCACCTAACTCATCTGTTATTGTAGACGTGCTCATATTCTTTGTGAAACAGGCATTTTCAATATGCCAAGCAAATCGAATTTCTTAATCATTCCAAAAAAGACAAAGATAAGATTTCAATATTCCACTTGGAATCAGACTGGCCGGCATTTCTTCAAAAGGCCCTTTGAGTAAATATTGGAATTCAAGAACAACCCAGCCCAGGTAATTTCCTAATTGCAAAAAAAAGTTTTACCCACAATTATCTTCAGACACACAATTTCATCTATCTGACCTCCCCAAAAAATTTAAATCTCAGGACTTTCAAATTTCATGCACCAGTTTCCTCGTGTTGACCTTTGCAAGTCTTCTTATTATTATTTAATTCATTTATTCTTCATTCTGATATTCATTTATTAATTCAGACTTCAGCCTATCAGCCTATCAGTGTGAAATCATGCATGTCGGATTTGTCTTGAGTGCATTGCCTGACACATCAATGAATACTTTTGGTAATGCAGAGACAATGTATATTTGTGCTTATTCTTGTTCATTCTCAACAGTTTTTGTTTACCTTGGGCCAGATGTATCGAAAGACTGGTTCTAAAAAGTGGTCTTACACTTCTCATCAATATTTTGCAAACAGTCAATAATACGACCTATTTTGATGTCATCACAACATTCCCAGTCATAGGGATTGCAGAAAGACCTGCCTTATGAATCAGTTTAGCAAGTTGGTATTTGTAACCCTCTATGATTGGCTTCAAACACAGACATGGTGGCCTGCAAGGAAGAGCAGACCACCATCCTTGCACTTGTATTCCCAAATCTGAAACCTTTACTGTGTGCGAATGCTTTGGGGTAGTTGTCAGTGGTCCCCTACAGCCTCCAAAAGTTCCTCTAAAGCAACAGGCTCTTCCAAATATCGCCGTTCGTCAGAGCTTAACATCCTCGTATAAGGATCTTTATAGAATCCTTCAGATCTGTCCTTGCCATTATGCTCCTCTTAGTACAACTCCTCGTGAAAGTTCCTAAAGACCTTCATAATCTCCGCTGGTGTTTCTACAAGTCTCCCACTTGGATTTTCAATGGCTGTGATTGCATCTTGTACCTCTTTATATCCAAACTTCTTGGCCAGGCATCTACCTGTTGCCTCGCCGTACTCTCAGCACTCCCTCCTTAAAAGATGGTACTTCTTGGCAATATCCTTAGCCCATTCCCCACTTAACCTGGCCTTGCACCGAGCCACCTCAGCCTGTGGCTGAGTAATATCTACTCTCATCTGCAGGGCATGTATCAGCGCATATTCAACTTGCTGAAGATTATCATATAGCTCCTGCATAAGCTGCCTTTGTTGCTTTTGGGCATGCAATCCGAAGCACAGGATTTCCCCCTTAAGACCCGCCTTTAGAGCGTCCCATACTAAAACGCATTTCGTGGAGTTGCGATTGATGGCCAGGTATTGATTTAGCCAATGTTGTATGTGACCAATGAAAAGTTAATTAAGTAAAAACTTAATTGTCGCCTGTACTCGAGAGGAACACACAACGCGAAAGTTTTGGCAGGGGAAGTCGTTTATTGAACAGGAGGCAGCGAACACGAAAGATTAAAGTGAAATAACGGCGAGTATAAGATGGATCGTACATAGTGTTATACAGAAATTGGTAGTTGGGAAATTGAAGCCGTAGAATCAAAATTGCACGCCCTGCCTGATTTATACAGATGCAGACACGACTTTTCCAAATTATGACCTCATAAAGGAATAAAGATAGAGGAGAAGTTTTCATTTCCAGATAGGAGGTTTCAGACTGAAACAAAATTGAGCCCTGAGGAAGCCGATGGGTTAACAGTAACCTTGGCGAAACGCGTTGGCATGGGATTGGAGACAAATTAAATAAGAAGAAACTTCAAAAAAAGAGCCTCATTGATTGTTTTTTTTTTTTTTGCGCTATGAGGAAATGAGAGAACTGTCAATGTTTTTGATAAGTGGTGTGCTACAATTTCTTTGATTATCAAGTATGCCTATTCATTGATTTAGCCAATGTTGTATGTGACCAATGAAAAGTTAATTAAGTAAAAACTTCCTAACAAAGAAGAAAGAGGCACGGGGACTTGCCACACCATGCGCTGCGAGTTTAAGCAACGGTGAATTGTGGTCTAATGTAATTCTAGGGAAAACTGTATATGCCAGCACATTTTGAGAACCAGCAAACTATTATTAAATATATACATTTACCACTGATCTCCACAGACAACACTCTACGCAGGTTTGTATGTACTTCTGAACCCTTTTTCTAAGATGCAATATCATGGAAAATCTCCTTAGCTTTAACCTCAGACGTAAAAAACGACCTCTTATCCTTGTATATTATTTTAAGTTTTGCGGGGTTCAAAAGGAATGCCGGAGCTCCTTTAGCCTGAAATGAATTTATCAGCTGCCGTCTTTTTCCACTGTCCTATGATAGTAGTCGGGGCACACAAAAAACTCAAACCCGTTCCCCCTTCTCTTCCTATCAGGTATGGCCAAATCCTATAATGCCTGCCTAGATAAGAAGTTAGAGAGACATATCAATATAGCTCTGGGTTGTGAATCAGAGCGGTTCGGCGCCATACGATTGCTCAACCGAAAAGGAAATCGGTGAGCTCATTGCACCTCAATGTCCCACGACCATTGTGTCAGCTCCGGGAAAGGTTCCGTGAAAAGTTCCACAACAAACTTCCGTGGATCAGAGCCTTCAACATCTTTGGGTACCCCAAGAATTATTAAGTTAATACGCTCAAGGCGATTTTCAATGTCTTCTAACTTCCAGGCAATGTCGCTCTTCTGTGCAGTCAAAGCATCTGTAGCCACCTTCTTGCCCATCATTTCATCTTCAAGGGTAGAGATCCTATTCTCTGCTTTCGAAACCCTCTCCACAAACTCCGAACAGGACTTAGCCACTCGACGAAGTGAATTTTGAAGTTTGCGACAAGTGCCATGTGTTAACTGGCTCTCAGGCAGGGTTTCATCCCAAAGTGACATAATTGTCTCATAAATAACGGGCACGTAAATGTCTTTCTGATGCTTAGATACGTTAGGCAGGTCTTGTCTCGTTGCTCCCCTGAGGCTATGTCTATACCCGAAGAGGTTGAAAGCAGCTGTTCCTTGGCAGGTTCAATTTTAAGTCCGTTGAGTCTCCTGGTGAAGACAAAGGTAACCTCTTGCGTACAGTACCAAAGACATGCAGCAAAGTCCGCGCAGCTGGGGTCCCCTCTTCACGATGAGTACTGCTATCCTCACTCCATTGGCCATTTGGGGAGCCTGAGGGGACGTCCTAAAATTGCAGTGATTCATCTCCTGATGAATTGGAGTGATCAGACAGCGAAAAGAAATGATCTCCTGCATCGGCCTATGACGCTTCTGCCACATCCATTATATAAAGCGGACCCCCATCAACTTTAGTGGGCTTGGTGGGCTCGCTCGGTTTCCACATTAGCAACCGTAAGCTCTCAAGTAGTTTTGTACTGAGGCATCCCCTGATGTTAGCTGCACTTGGGAAATCTGCCCCCCAGCACATGTGTTGCAGACTTACACTGGGAGCTTTCCTGCCCACCCTGGGTCATCACAGCCTCAGCCTCACCCCTACAACACGAGTCCCCCAGCTGCCCAGGGCTCACCTCATATGTCCGTGCAGTCAAGGTAGACTCCTCCATTGGGCTCTCAAGCTGTTTGGCGATCTTTCCCTTTTTTACCGACAGAAAGATTGCTGGATTTGTTTTCTTCCCTGGAGCCAGCATGCAACTGTTTCCAGATGCAGCCACAGCAGTCGCTCCCTGTCGTTGTGTGCTTTGGGCATTTTGCGGGAGTTTCAGAGAAGCTGTGCTTTCACCAGCAGCACACAGCCTGGCTGCTCGAGCATTCTAAGGAGGCCTCCTTGTCCTTGCCGCCCCAGGCCAGCCCCACTACACCACCCGATGGAGTCCTCGGTGGAGCACCACACCAGTCAAGCGCACGGAAGTGCATCCCGGAGACCACAAGCCGTCAGCCACTGGGATGTAAGTAGGCCCACAGCATCACACATTTATTGTTTAAAATGCTGCAGGCTTTAGCAGTTTTAGCAGCAAATAACCCTCATTGCCGTGCTGGCTTGATGCTTGTAGAAGGTGAGGAGAGCTATTGTCAGCGAGAGCTCACTCGGCTGAACACGCGACCGTCATCTTGCCTCTCTACTTTCCAAAAGCATGCCCTAGAGTTTAGTTTACCCCAATGAGAAGAGGTGCGAAAATCATCCCAAAACTTCTTGGTGCTCTTCTTTGTACTCAGGAGTAGGGATTTGCCAAATTAGTGTAACCAGTTTTTGTCTAATTATGTGAAATTTTAGGAAAAGTACACAAAATTCCACAAAATGGATATCTGTCATTTAGTACTATTCTTTAGCACAACATGCTCCCCTATGTCAATTTGTGATGCAAAAAACACATTCACGCTAAACAAAAGTGAAAAAACATAAGCATTGTGAAAAGCCACTCATGTTGTATTATTCCTGTGTATTTGCATGAAATATTTACTGTGAGTGGCACTTAATTACGCAAAGTGGCAACAAGATGTATTTGCAGAAATTTCACTTAACAAGTGTAATGCGAAATTCCCCAAATTATACAAATTGCAGTTTCGTAATTTATATTTCACCCAGGTCTACTCAGAAATCAAATTAGGATAATATACCTTGCCCTTTAATGGAGCAATTTGTTTTGCTGCTTTGCACCAGGTCGAGAGGAATTCATTTACATCCTTCACATTCTCTGCCATTTCCAAGATGTTGACAATATACTCTCTGTGGAGGTGTAGCTTGAGTCAGCTCATATGAAACACACTCAAGGTCACCCATATAGAATTTTGCATTCTCAACTGTTTAGGTCGCAGATCTTCTGTATAACCTAGTAAGTGCCACTTTATTTACCTTCCAAAGCTTGGGGATAAATGGGCAATAAGACAAGTGACCCTTCTGATGCTCAATTAATGTTGCTTTTTGGTCATACCATTCCTTCATTAGCTCATGGCTTGCCTGTGAGCACTTTATGCTGTGCTCATGCACTGTGCCATCAGTTCCTGGGCCCAACACCATAAAGGATTGTATTCTTTGATGGAAACTCAAGACTGCCTTTCCAGCTCTCTTTGACTGGAGTCAAGGGACCACAGAGAGGATTGCCAAACAGAAATTTAAAAGGATCTAAACTCTGTTATCTTCTATGGAATCTCCCTGTAAGCGAACAATAGAAATGGCAGGAGAAGATCCTATTTTACTCCAGAGGCCCTCATCTAATAGATTGCTTTGCTTCCAGTTACTTTGTGATTTGTTGCTCCACCACCAAAATGTGTTTGTTACCTAAAGCAAGGGTATGGCCAAAATGATCAAGAATGTTAAAGCCCTCCCTCTCAAATGGTACATATCATTACCTTACCTCTAGACAGTCTACTGACTTAAAAAGCTGGGCAGGTTCTACAGAAACTCTCTATATCATGGTGAATACCCAACCTATACAACTGAGAGTCCAACATGCATGACTTATTGAAGATCAAAACACTCTCTGAACGGTTGTATGACGTTACAACGCATGCTTTTACCACGCATGCTGTTACAACGCAGTTTTTACAACGCATGCTGTTAAAACGCATAGCGCTTTGGGGTGCTGGATAGTGAATAGTTTAATTTACTATTCCAACTCCAGTCCCCGTGGATAGTAGGGAAGGTGTTGGATAGTAAATTAAAACTATTCCCTATCCTAGAGCGCCCCCCAGCGCAATGCGTTGTAATGGTTTTCGTTGTAAAACCTGCGTTGAAAAAGTTTCGTTGTAAAGGATGTTTCCCCTCTGAACAACTGAATTTTGAAGTAGAAGCCATTCTTTTCAGCATTTCCTTAAAAACAGCTGGCCTGTGTTTCATATAGATTTACAGGAAGGCCTACCATCCTTAACAATTTGAGTGACAAAATCTAGTGCTCCATAGGGATATAAAATACAAATTTCCAACATTACATGACCACACTTAGGGGACCATACAGTATGTAAGAGCTCCGATCATTGGTCGGAGCCTTTATTGCTGCATCGTAATGAGCCGGTCGTTGTACTATCCGATTGCTTCATTATGTTGGAGATGGTCAGAAAGTAAACTGTCTGGACATTCCGGCTGGCTTCTGACTGGCTCGGACAGCCCGTCCGCCAGTTAAAATCTGGCCTGTAATCTCAAGGGCAGGCCATTCCGCTCTTGAGATTACAATGCACAGTTTCCGACATAGTTTCCATGCCGGCGTGTCTGACATGGAAACCATATCCAAAAGTCTGTTTAGGGATCTACAGAAGAGCCCCCTTTGGTGCACGGCCTCTGGTTGGTAGGCAAAGGTGCACCTATGGTGCCCCCCTGTAGATCCCTGCACATTGTGCAGGGATGAAGTGTACCTCCCTTTCCTCAATGGGGGCTTGTGTTACGGCCGGTTTGCGGCCGTAACACGAGCTCCCATTGAAGAAAGGGGCCATGCGACCCAACCGTGTTTGGTGGCATTGAAATCAGCCGGTCGGGACCACCAACCGGGTGTCAGTCGGTCCTATGACCGAGTTAGTATCGGTCAGAAGTGATTCCGCCTGACATCATTATAGGCCACTAAATCTTGAATTACAAAACCAGTCCATATGTTTAAAGTCTTTTATGGCTTGGCAATGCTAATAACAGTGCACAAAACTTTCCTTCCAATCTGGTCTGACCGTATTTTTTATAAAATCACCAGAACACATTGGTAGGTGTGAACCCTAGGCAATAACCCGCAAACACAACTGGAATCTCTTCCTTCCAGAACATGTTGCTGCTGAATTAATACATTGATGGGCCCAACAAGGTGCACCAACCATTGATTCGAAGCCTAATGTTTGGCTTTATCATTCCTCATATTTGGCTACCCTGGATGAAAGAGTGCCAGACCAAGAACAATAACCTTCACAAATGAAAAACATAAATAATCCTATATTTGCAGGCAAGCTAAAAAATCTAAACTGGAATTTCAGAGTGCTGTAAGGAAGAAGAGAAGAAATAGAAATAGAATGACCAGCATTTGTAAATCGCACAGTTACCTTCGGAGAGGTGTCCCGGTGCTGGGGCCGTCGAGAAGATTAAGCGAGCTATTGCTTAGAGTCACAAAGTGGTGAGCTAACCTGCCGCCGGGGATTCAACCGTGAGCCCAGTGTTCCGGAGTCAGCAACCTGGCCGCTACACCACACCTCTTCCCCCAAGAGACTACTGAACCGGATATAGAGGCATACCAATTTATAAAGGTAATATAAGGAACAATGTTAAGCTGAAGAAATTGCTTTTTTCTATGAAAGCATTCATTATTCTATCAACCTTTCTAAAGAACTGTTTTGCATTGTCTCTGAACTTCCACACCCTGCAGTCATAAATTTCAAAATACACTATCACAAGTCCTTTGTTAGAATATTGTTCTATTTTTTACGAAGACATTTTTACTGTTCGGGACTCCATAATTAATGGTCCATTTCATTTCCCCGCTACAACATTCACATTTATTTTAAAGAGAGAGGAAGCTCTCTTGACTGTTTCACACAAACTACAGAATAGGAACTCTTATCGACCATAGCTAACAGCCACCCTTCAAGTTTCTTAAGTGATCCTGTTGCATGAAATATAAATCCACTCCTTTTAGCCTCGAGTGACATCCTGCTGTCTTCAACAGCTCCTTAAAGCATGGCATTTTTCCAGAGCTCTGTAAGGTGGACATAGTGAGATCTCTTTAAAAAAAGCCCATCCTGAAAGTCAAGGACATGAACAATATTTGAATATTCTCATTGCTCCTTGAGCAACCAAACCTCTGGAAGAAGTGGCCCGGCATTAGATTTGGGGCTTTGCAGAATCTAATGACATAATAGATGGGCAACAACCTGTCCTATCTGTCATCACAGAAACAAGCTGGGAAACATCCATTACAACACAGGCGTTACAAGGCAATGCCTTTACAACACAGGTGATAGAACGCAAGTTCCATTACAACGCATGCTATTACAGCGCATGCCATTACAACACTGACCAGCACCTTCCCTGAGGTAAGCACCCAGCGGTGTTAGAATAGTAAATTACGTTGTAATGGTGCATGCAATGTAATGGCTTGCGTTGTAATAGCATGCGTTGTAATGGAAGTTGGGTTGTAATGGAAGTTGCGTTGTAAAAACCGCATTGTAAAGGTATGCGTTGTAATAGTTTGCATTTTAACGTCATTCATCCAAACAAGCCAGTCCCATCAGCCAACCAGGCCCAATCACACTAGGTCCAGGCATGACGTCAGCTGGGCAACAACCAGGCACACGCAGATAATGAAGCAGATTAAATTCTGCAAAAGCTCTTTTCAAACTGGCTTTCAAGGGATTCCTCATGCTTTATCTGACCTTCAGCTCAAGAAGAGTCATTCCACCCGTCAAGAGACGAGGGGCTTGAGCTAGGCCCGGTAACACCAGGGACAGGCTTACTGAGCTTTTGAATGTTGGCTGAGAACCCACTCCTCCAAGCCAGCTCCGGGCAGTTTACTGTTGAGTGGCCTCATTTGTGCGGGAGGTTGAAGAGGGATAGGGGGAAAGAGGAAGGAAACAGGTGGGCGCTGCTCATCACTTATCTTTTACCAGGCTCCCACCTCATGGGTCGCAGCAAGGCGCCTCAGCACCTCTCTCTCTGTGGCAGCTTGGCTTCTTAGCCCTCTGCTGGTGCCCATTTTTCACTTCTCAGCCTGGGAGTCCTGTAGCAGTAACTCCCCTTCACTGGCTGTCAACTGTTTTTCCCCAGTCTTTTGTTCACTCTCTGCCAATCAAGTCTCCTTTTCAAGCAATGATGACACATAACGCCAGTCTTGTATGGTTGCTAACAGTCCAACCAGGCCCAAAGAGGCCCACAAATTTGCAGGCTACATTGCCATCCGGACAAAGACCAGCCTTAAATCAAGGGGTTTCATCTGAGGAGATGTAAGTTGCAGGATTATTAAGGGGTACTGTGAGGAGGATATCCTTCAAGCTCCTCATCCATACACACAAGCACTCCACAAGACCGGCTCAGCCTACCTCAACAGATGGCTCTCCTCCTACATCCCCAACCGCCAGCTATGCTCCGCCGACCTCTCACTCGCCACCGTCCTGTGCATCTAAAGAACAACCACCGGTGGGAGATCCTTCTCCCACCTCGCCTCCAAGACATGGAACACCCTCCCACTGAGCCTCCGATAGACCCCAGACCTGCTGACCTTCAGGAGGATACTCAAGACCTGGCTGTTCGATCAGTAGCGCCCACCCCCCGGCCCCTTGAGACCCTCGTGGGTATGTAGTGCACTTTACAAATGCTTGATTGATTGATTGATTGAGGAGCTCAGTCTGATGCTATCCACCATCTTTATTAGCAAGCCACACCTTCCCAAATATGACTTTTTAAAGAGAAAAACTAGTCAGCTTTTGTTAATGTCCACTGAGTAAATCATGCTAAAATATCGAGCCTTTCCCGTTACAGATTCCATTTCCATCTAATTTGTTTCCCTCCTCAGGGATAATTTTTGGCATACAGATACCACCAGTGTCATGCATCACATCATGATGGGACATTATCTGCACCCTTTGTTGCGCTCGTCATGCACCCTACCTCCACCTTTGATGATGTCAGTTTAGCTCTTCTCACATCCACCCTCCGTCTGAGAGTATCTCAGTGTTCTGACTCTGCCCTTGTATCTGTATTTTTATTTGTACTAATTCTAAAAAAAGGACCAGGTTGTAAAGAATTCTGTATGACAAAAACACCAATTGGTTTGTAACTTGAGCCCATAGTTAGTGTTTAATTTTGGGGAGCACAGCCATGCCTGTTGGTTCAGGATTTAACTGCAGCTCCTTGCTGAATATGGTAGCAGACCAGCAAGACCAAATGGCCAGGAGAGGACCGCGAGGGGTGCAAAGCCCAGTGACCAGCCCTGTCCTGAGCGGGAGTCCCATGACATCCTGGGAGGAGACCCTTGGTGGATCCCCGTGGGGACCTAGGGACCTGTGTAGCCAATGAGAGGCGTAGCAGCAGCTCACTGGGAAACAGCATAGCAGGGATTACTTGCGGTCATGGATCCCTGCCCTAATTGGGCAAGACCCAGGCCATGGACAGACAAACAAAACCTGTGTATTTCTGTCAGTAAGCCCGGGCCCCGCAGATAGAATCCTCTCTGCACATTGATCGTGAGGCCCAAGATCCTGGAGCCGGCAGAAAGGTAGAGACACAGGGCCAAGGGCTGGTGACTCCAGTGTGGCCCAGGAAGTTGCTCGCTGACACGACTTCTTTGGAGAAGGTGAGCCCGAAGACCTTGCCCCGACTGAGGAGACATCCTTCGTTCACGGAACAAGGCTGCTCATGCTGAGCCGTTGGCCTGCCTTGGAGGCTCACCTCACTGATGGCTGTAGGTGGGCCCGCTCATCCCCCTGGGAGCTCACCCACTCTAATATTGCAGTTCCCACCCTCGCATCTACAACCTGGGTCACAGCAAGGCAACTAGAACAGAGGGCCCATCCTCTCCCAAAGTACCCCCCCAGCCAGGCTGCTGCTGGTTCTGATAAGTTGGACAATTCTGAGAGCCATAGAAACCTCATGCATTTCCTTGGAAGCTAAAGTATATGTAGTGGCGACCAATGTCAATCTTATACTGGATGATGACTGGCACCTGGCAGAACATGTTGTCCACTCTGAGAAGTCTCTTGCTAAACTACAGTTACAAATCTCCAACTTCCAGATGCAGATGCAGGACTTCCAGGCCAGGGTCCTCACCTTGAAATGACAGGCAACGCCAGGCGGAAGACACAAAGGGAGAGTCACTTCGCAATAATATTTAAATTGTCAGCCCTCAGGACGGCAGCGGGAGCCACAATGTATCTGACTACCTTGAAGGCTGGGTGAATGCTTTGGGACCCCAAGAGAACCTCAGATCTTACTTCTACATCTTCATCTTCAAGCAGGTGCCTGATCTTTCACTACAAAGAGCTTAACGCCATACTGGCCAGAGCGTGGGGTTCCAACCTTGTTGTGGTTTATAATCACGGGATCCTGATATTCCTGGACTATACCCTTTCAGTCCAGAAGCAGATAACCACCTTCCTGGGAGCTTTACAGAAGATGTACAAATTGGGCATCAAGCATGCTTTTCTATATCCCAGTGCAGCCTAAAGTGATAGCAGACCAACAGATGCATACGTTCCATGACCCAGCAGCAGCCTGAAACTGTGTCAAAACAGACAAAACAACCTCCCACACTCAGAGGACACACATTACTGGAACAGCAATCTGCCCTGGCGCCATGGTCGTCATCTCAGGGCCTGCATGGTGGACGTTCAGTCTTCCCTATAGCCCATCCCCTGCACAAGTCCAGAGCAGCAGGTAATCAACCCTGGTGGCGGTAGCTGCATTCCGCAACACTGCGGAGGGCCGTATCAACTTCTTCTTCGAGATCTTGGATGACGAAGATGCATCTTCTAAGATATTGCAGGAGAGTGGTGGCCATCCCAAATTTCAGATTCCCATCGAGCCACCATGCATGTCCAGTCATTACAACCCCATGACATGGTTGCATACTTGTACCACTATATTACTTCTTAGTCTCAGGGGGCATTGGCCACTGTCTCCCATTCAATGAGGTTTGTTCGCTCCCCACTTCCCACTCAGCAGTATTGTTCCCTGGTTTCGCTTCCACCCATCTCTATCCCTGGTATTTTCAGGAGAAGCCCTGTGCTGGTCCCTGCTTTTTGAGTCTTGAGACTTAGGATTTGGCAATTCCGCCCCTCTCTTCCTACTCCCAACCCTGGCGGCCACAGCCTGATTGTACTGTCGCTCTCCCATGCCTGGAATTCCGGAAGGAAGAAGGAGGCCCTTGTGTGTAGAGGGAGTTTGTTCCAAATTTTGGGTGCAAGGTAGGGGAAAGCTAGGCCTTCTGTTCTGCTTTTGCATTTACGAGATGTGTGTGAGAGAGAGTGAGGCAGAGAGTAGGAGTCTGGTGGGATTTTGGAAGTGGCAGTGGCAGTTTAATTAAGCTGGGCCAATGATGTACAGTGCCTTGTATGCATGCGTGAAGAGTTTAAATTGGCAGAACTTGTGTATCACAGCCAGTGCACTGTGGGAGGTCAAGGGTGAGTCTAGCTGTGGCGTGCTGGACAGTCTGAAGTTAGTATATGAGGTGCCAGCATAGAGTGCGTTGCTGTAGTCTAGTCTACTGGTGACTACGGCTTGAGTGACAGTACCCCTGGTGCTCCTGGGGATCCGTTTGAAGATTTTTCAGAGGATGTGTAGCATGTGGAAGCAGGAGGAGCTGACTGCATTTAAATGTGAGACTATGTTGAGTTTATTGTTTATGATGATTCTCAGGTTTCATGCATGGTTAGTGGGCGATGGTGTTGGACCAAGCTCTGACGGCCACCAGGTGGAGACCCAGGGGGAGTTCTTGTTCCCAAAAATCAGCACTTCTGTCTTGTGTGAGTTGAGTTACAAGCTGTTGTTTTTCATCCTTTCTGCTGCACAGATCATGCATTTAGTGAAGTCTGATCTGGTTGTTGGGGACGTGTCTGACATTGAGAGGATAAGCTAGATGTAATCGGTGTAGGAGATGATGGATATGTGTGTGATCTGATGACGGTGAGCATTGTCAATCAAATGTTGAACAGGGAGGGGCTGAGGGATGATCCTTGAGGGACTATGCAGATCAAGTCCTTGAGCTCTGCTTTGGGAGGGAATATTACTTGCTGAGTTCTCCCTGTGAGGAATGAGCAAATCCATTGGAGGGATGCAACTTGTATGCCTATTTAATGTGTAGTGTTTTGATGAGGCTGGGGTGTCATATGGTTTTGAAAGTAGCTGAGAGGTCCAGCAGTAAGAAGGCGGCTGTTTCTCCTTGGCTCTCACCTGTGGCAGCAATTAGTGCTGTCTCTGTAATGTGGTTGATTTGAAAGTCAGATTGGGGTGGTCAAGAAGATTGTGAAGTTCCAGCTGGTTGGTGCCTTGTTGGTTGATTGCCTTCTCTATCACCTATGCTGGGAATGGTAGAAGGAAGTTGGGGCAGAAGTTGCTCAGTTTGTTGTGGTCTACTGATGTTTTTTTTATAAGAGCTATGAGTGCCGCATGCTTCCAGTACTTGAGGAAGGTTGTGGACTTGATAGAGGAGTTGATGATGTGAGTGAGGAATTTGCTGCTCAACGGTTCTTCTAGAATGTAGATATGATGTGCACATAGGTCTGTGGGGACCTTGGGGTGGACAGTTTTCGTGATTGAAGTGGTGTCTTCCTTAGTGAGTGTTATCCAGTTGGTTAGGTGTCTGACTGAGTGGGAGATGGGCAACTTGCTGATGATGTCCTCAGGGCTCGTTGTTTTTCAAAGGTATTGTAGATCTTTCCAATTTTGCAGTTGAAGAAGTTTAAGAGATTATTTTAGACTTCCTGGGAGGGGTGATAGAGTTAGCTGAGGATTCTGAGGTGATGAATTCATTTATGTTAGCAAAAATCTCTTTGCGGGCATGGGAGCTGGCTTTGATCTGGTCCTTGAGGGATCTTCTTTTGGTGTCTATGATGGTGGTAGTGCCTGATGGCGGTCTTGAATGTTGACCTGGTGACAGCATCTTGGTAGACTCTCCATTTCCTTTCCAGCTGTTTGAAATATAGTTTGGAGTCCAAGAGTTCTTCTATGTACCAGGAGGCCTGTTTGTTGGTTCTGCTGTGATTGTTAGTTTTGATGGTTGCCAGAGCATCATTACAGTTGGAGATCAACTGGTTGAAGTTGATGATGTCATCTGATAGGCTGTAGGTGGTGTTGGGTTGGTCTGCTTCAAGTATGCTGCACAAGTCAGTTTCTGTTATTCTGTTTCAGCACTGGCTGAGTTGGTTGATGTTTATGGGAGCATAGGCTTGTGGTGTGAAGATTTTGAAATGGTTGAGGTAGTGGTCGGTCCATGTGAGTGCTGAGGCAGAGTGGTAGCTGATGCTAAAGTGTGTCTTGCATTGTTTGTGGGGTCCATGATGAAATGGGGAAGTCCTATGTTGTGTAGACGTTTGAAGAGGTTGGTGGAACAACTGTTGAAGGGGCCTTCCAGGTGGAAATTAAAATCATTGAAGAGTAGAAAATCCTTGGAGTTGATGCTGAGGGAGAAGATAAAATCTGAGATGAGGTTGCTGAAGTTTTCTAGTGGACCAGGTGGTCTGTAAACCAAGGTGCCCTTCAGGGTGGGGCTGTTGTTAGTTTACAGGTTGAAGCGCATGGTTCCAAGAAAGGGGTGCCAAGGTCTATGGTAGTTTTGCATTTGAGGATGTCTTTGTATATGATGGCAACTCCACCTCAGAGCTTGTGGAGGCGGTCTTGGTGGGCAATTTTATATTCTCCTGGGACAGCCACAACAACGTCAGGAGGTGAAGTGGGGTTTTTCCAGGTTTCCGTTAGGAAGAGATGGTCTGGTGCGCTGCTCATGAGGAGGTCCCAAATTTTAATCGTGTTTTTTTTTAGCAAGAGGGTGTTGGGGAGCATGAATGTGAGAGTTTGATGATGGTCTGGAGTGGTGTTTAGTGAGGTGTAACAGGGTGATGTGGGATTTGGATTATGGGGAGCATGTGATGGCATGTTGCTGCTGGTACAGTGACAGGGGAAGCAAGCGAAAGGTCCTACCATGCTGGGAGGCACAGTGGGGAAGCAGCGGGTGGATGGGTATCCTGAGTAGAGTGAGTAGAGGGTCACTGTGCAGTAGCAGCAGAGGGTGGTCCAACCAGGGAGCATGGCGCTGGGTGCAGTCTAGGTGCAGACGGGTGCAGATGGGCTTGCCTTAGGCATGCCAGTGTCACCCTAACTTCTAAGAACAAAAAGGGGATAGGTCCATAGACACATGGTTGGGGCCTTCAGGTCAAGAACGTCCCGGTTATTTTTACGGAAGATCTAGAGTATCGTAAGGGCTTCAGTTATATTAACACCAAGTGTAGCCGTGATTTGATGGTTCACACCATCGAAACGGCACAAAGATTGTGTAATAAAGAGGCAGAGGAAATAGAGGAATTAACTAAGGCTATAGAGGCCAGCCTGGTGGTCACAGATGCTAAGTCGCTTTTGGATAAGATCGAAAAAGATATTCAGTCCTTTAGGGATAATACCATCAATGATAAGAACAACAGGTACGAACGTGACGTAAAGGCATTTAAAATCGAGCAGGTACATCCTTTTCTACGTGAGGATTACTACTCGCAGTCTGAATCTCGCCAAGCCTTGTCAACTTACCAAGGCAGGTCCAGGAATCGATTCATTACTTTTTCCAGTACATCTTCCTCTGATTCTTCGGGATGAGACAATAGGAACCATTAGAAAGGGGTGACTTTTTTAGAGAAGGGCAAACAAACAAAACCCAGGTACAAGATACCATGGGATATGCGAACCAGGAGCAGCAACAACAAATCGTAGGAAGATCTACAACGATTGTTAATTTGTCCTCAAGAGCACTATCTAGTGAAGAGGAAACAGTACTTAATCTTGGCTTGAAATTTGTGCCAAGCAAGAATACTGACTATACCAAACTCAAATTAGAGGCTATACAGTTTTGCCGTAAAATAAGATTGAAGGTATTTTTTGCAAATAATCCACCTACTGAGAGTACGGAAACAACAGGTCTTAGAAACAAGTCAAAATTTGTTCCTTATACCAACATCCCTAAACAGGTGCTGGCATTTGAACAGGTACTGCTTTCCTCTATCAATAAGATGGAGAAAAGTAAGAGCTTCACCCACCAGAACATGAGTAAGAAGCAACTAGAGACAATTGGGTTGCTTAAAGATGACCCATCTATCGTCATCAAACAAGCAGATAAGGGCGGGGCAGTAGTCATCTGGCCCCGCCCGATGTACCTGGCAGAAGGTGAGAAACAAGTAAAGAACACCACTTGGTATCGCCCACTATCGGAGGATCCAACTAAAGACATTCAGGGACAAATTGCCAAAGTTTTAGATTATGGCAAAGAGAATTGCTTCTTGGGAAACAAGGAACACGACTACCTTCTTAAGAAATGTCCCAGGACTCCCGTCCTGTATCTTCTTCCGAAGATCCACAAGAGCATGCAAGAGCCCCCTGGCTGCCCCATAGTTTCGGGGTGTGACTCAAGTCTAGAGCCGATCGCACAGTATGTGGACTTTTTCTTAAAACCTTTTTTGAGTCAGGTAAAGTCATATTTGCGAGACACAACTGATTTTTTGGTTACAGTTGAAGGAACCAGTTTTGATGTACAGTCTCAAATCATGGTGACGATGGACGTAGCGTCGCTATACACTCAAATTCCCCAAGAAGAGGCTCTACAAGTGATGGAGATTTATCTTGACCAGAGAGAAAGACCACACCGGGTCCCCACTGCTTTTATCTTAGAATTGGCGGAAATAGCACTTAAGAAAAACTACTTCACCTTTAATGGTGAGTATTACATGCAAGTGAAGAGGACCGCCATGGGGTGTCCTTATGCCCCAGAAATGGCGGTTCTCTTCATGGCACAATACAAACAGAAGTTCGTGGAAGCTAACAACCCATTCAGAGATCGAATTTTACAGTGGTATCGATACATTGACGACGTGTGGCTCCTGTGGCAGGGGAGCCAGGCAGAGCTAATGTCTTTCCATGGATGGCTTAATGCAAGACATAGGGACATCAAATTCTCAATAGAAAACAGCACTAGTCGCATGACGTTTCTGGATGTTGAAGTGAGATGTGAGGAAGGACGATTGGTAACATCGCTCCATAAAAAGGCGACTGATAGGAACACCATTCTGCACCACAGAATCGCCCATCCGTGCAATTTAAAGGCCAATTTGCCCTATGGGCAGTTGCTTAGAATTAGGCGTAATTGTTTGGATGTGGTGGATTATGAAAGACATGCAAGATCTTTTTGTCATGATATGCAGGACAGGGGCTATCCTAAGAAGCTCCTGAAGCACTCATTCAAACGTGCTAGATACACGCCGAGAGAATGCTTGCTGCAGCTTAAGCAACGCCCACCAATGAACAAAATGGTGTGCGTCACAACGTTCTGTCCCGACACCCACAAGTTGCGCCAAGCTGTTTTAAAGAACTGGCATCTATTATAAGGTTTGAATTGTCCATTTCCTAAGCCCATCTTCGCTTATAGAAAAAACCGAAGTATTGGCCAACAATTGATTAGAGCTGATATTTCCATTCCAAAACCTAAAAGTGACCTTTTGGCACAATGAAACCTAAAGCTCGTCCAAGGTCATCACAGATGTGGCAACTGTGTTGCTTGTTCTTCCACGATTGAGGGCAATGAATTCGTCCATCAGGGCACTAAGTGGAGACATACAGAATTCTCCAACTGCAAAACGAAAAATGTCGTTTACGGAATACTTTGCCCGTGCCCACTAATCTACATAGGCAAGACCAGTAAACAAGTCAACCAAAGGATCAGCCAGCATCGATCACGTATAAAGAAAAAAATAATGACCGCTCCGCTGGTTGAGCACTTCTGCGATAAATGTTATGTTATGTTATGTTATGTTATACAAGGCTCTTCTATAGCACACGGCTACTCCGTGGAGTGTCCCGGCGCTTTGGCAAAGAGAAGACTAGGAAAAGTACACAACAGAACACCCTCAGAGGCCGGCACAGAGTTACTGGGAGAAGAGCCAAGTCTTCAGTTCCTTTCTAAAAACTAGCAAGTTAGTAGCTGTTCTCAGAGAGAAGGGAAGATCGTTCCAGCAGCGAGGTGCTAGGTACCGGAAGGAGCGACCTCCGCTACGGGCGCGCCTGATAGAGGGAACCACTGCCTTGGCCTCAAAAGTAGACCTAAGAGTCCTTCTGGGGACGTAGAAGGCAATCCGCTTCCCAAGATAACTTGGGCCCGTCAAGTGGAGAGCCTTAAAGGTCACAGTCAAGATCTTAAAAGTGACTCTCTTGGCGACCGGAAGCCAGTGAAGTTTCTCTAGAAGCTCCGGGGCTCGGGCCCTAGTGGTAGACCAAAGATGGCTCTAGCAGCCGAGTTCTGCACAACCTACAGGCGTGCCATCAAGTATTTGGGAAGGCCCAAATAGAGGGCGTTCGCGTAGTCGAGACGCGAACCTATCAAAGCCTGCACAGTAATTTTTTTGTGCTGAAGAGATAGTAAAGGGAGAAACTTCCGCAGCATTTTCAGAATGCCGAAACACTTCCCTGTCAACCCTATGATCTGGGGTCTAAAAGAAAGGTCGACATCACACAAGATGCCCAGATTTTTAGCTTTTAGTGATGCAGTGTCGGGCAAAGACATGTCACGAGGCCACCATGTCTTCCAGCCGGTATCCGGTGGGCATCCGAAGAAGAGCAACTCCGACTTGTCAGAGTTACACTTCAAGCTATGCCTCTGAAACCAGTTGAACACGGCTTCAAGACATTCCCGGATCCGACCGCTGTCGAAATCCTCACCCTTGTTACACGAAAAAAGAAGCTGGGTGTCATCAGCATAGGATATGATCTGGGCACCGAAAGATTCCGCCACCGCCGCAAGAGGGGCCATATAGATATTAAAAAGGGTGGGGCTCAGGATGGACCCCTGGGGAACTCCCACCTCCAGCGACGGCATTTCGGCGGAAAACGGAGGTGCCCAGACCACTTGCCGGCGGTTGGTCAGAAAAGACTTAAACCATTTCCACACCGTCCCACGGAAACCGATCTCCCAGAGTCTTAAAAGGAGACCATCATGGGGTACGGTGTCGAAAGCCGCCGACAAATCCAACATGACCAAGATGGCTTTACCCCCTCCGTCCAGAGTCTCTCGGATGGCATCGGTAATCTCGAGAAGAGCTGTTTCCGTGCTGAAATTAGCACGGAAGCCCGACTGAGAGTTGTGCAGTATATTATTACTCTCTATGAAACTAGAGATAGAGAGGTGCACATGCTTCTCAATCACCTTAGCCAGAGAGGGAAGGAGGGAGATTGGTCTGTAGTTTGCATGTACAAGGGGATCTAGAGATGGTTTTTTCAACAGCGGAAGAATCAGGGCATGCTTCCAGGCCGTGGGGACCTCTCCCAATGTCAGGGAGGCAATGAGCAGTGGGTTAAGCAAGATGTTAACTGGGGAAACGTTGTTTACAACGCGGTGTTTACACCGCACGACCTTTTCCACGCAGCTATTACAACGCAAGTCGTTACTAGGACTTGCGCTGGATGGCGCTGTGGGATAAGAAATGTTGTAATTTTATATTCCAACACCTTCCCAACTGTTACGGGGACTGGTGTTGGAATATAAAATTATAAAATTCCTAAATCCGCGCCCTCCAACGCAAGTCGTTGTAACGACTTGCGTTGTAAAATCCGCGATGTCAAGTACCGCGATCTAAAAGATCGCGTTGTACTGACATACATCCTGTTAACTGCCGGTGCCACTCTCCCCAGACAGTTAGCAGGGCAAGTATCGAGCGGCGAGCCCGATTGAAGCCGCGACAGAAGATCCAGAGAGGAGGCAAGAGAGATAGGAGGAAAAGCCGAAAGCAAAGGGCCTTTCTCCGTCCTAGAAGGTAACGTAGGTGTCAGATGGCAGACAGCAGGACTGAGGGCCATGCCCGGAAAAGAGCCTTGGATGGTCTTAATTTTATTAATGAAAAATTCACTAAGTTGGCTAATCCAGACTTCCGTATGGACATGAGTAGGTGTACTAGAAGGAGGAGAAATAAACTCCTGTACAATTCTAAAAATGTCTTTGCTCATACTTTCTGCTGCGTCAATTCTGCGCTCCAGATAGACTTTTTTAGCATCATAGATATGCTTATGGTAAAGACGAATTAGCTCCCTGTATTTGATTTTGTCTTCCAAGTCATACCTACGTCTCCAGACTCTTTCTGCCCTCTTGCAATCTTGGCGCATCCTACCTAAGAGAGGAGTAAACCAGGGGGCCGGAATGAACATGAATTTAAATGGTCGGTGTTATTCACTGCGAATTCAATGACAAAATGTCACGACATCGAGCGTGCCTTACTGCAGAAAGAGGCTTATCTCATTTTGAAATACAATAGCACTCAAACAGGCCTTAACAGCTTGTCTGAGATAGCCCATATATAACTGGCAGAGACACATAGTATAGCGGACTGGCATCTGTTAGACATCCCTGGACTTAATCTGTAGCCTTACGTCCTCTTTTCACTAATACATCTTGTGTATAAAAAACAAACGTGGCCACTGCCTGGCAGGTAGACATATACAATCTAAATAATGGGTGCAGCGTCACCTTCAGACTCCCCACATGCTGGATTACTAAAGTTTATTTTTTTTAAGGGTGCATGCAATATGCTATTACAATAATGACCCTCACTGTGCTCACCGTACTTGTGGAGTAAATGCTATTTAAACCAGCATTTATCAAATTTAAATCAGATGGCCTGTTTCAACATTAGTGTTTATATACGAGTTGCCAATAAAGTTTTGATGTTTTTTACTTCAAACTTAGCACGTAACTAAAATAGTTAAAAATTGATTTTCTGCCTCTATTCATTGAGAATAACACCACGCAACAGGCGCGCTCTGATTCTACATGCGCTTTCCATACTAAACATAATTTTCTCACAGCGCAAGTTTGAGGACACTACAAGTCCCATCATGCCTTTTTTGGAGGTGAATGAACAATGAAGAGTTGGCTCTAATCAGTTAGGCTGAGCACCTATAACACTATACCAAAAAGACGTGCCTAAACTGATACAAAAATTCAACGTGAAATTTACTCGACAAGGGAGAAAAACTCATTTCAACCTGAGATGTTGCTAATAATTAGCGATTTATTCATTCAATTTAACGTGAATGTTTTTACAAATTTTTTTTCATTTTATATACAAATACTACACCATTATACAATATAACAATAGTCATTCATACTTGTCAGACATGTCACAATCATTCGACATCAAACATCCATATGTACATGAATCTGGTAAATAAAGATTTAACGAAAATACCAGAGGGGAACTTTTTAGTGAAGGGGGGGAAAAAAAGAAAAGAAAAAGACAAAGGTTGCTCAAACAGTCAACATGTGTGATATAATATACATATATACACCTGGAGTTAGATCTCAATCCACTTGATTGATAAAACACAATGTGTATAAACAAATTAAAGCACAGGGTTTCTCAACTTTATAAATTTAGTGAGAGCAACACTTTGTACATAGGCCTACGCGTTTCGAGTCCCAATCAGTAGTTGGAAGGGGGGACTCTCATCAGGGCCAATGGAGTATCTGAAAAAAGAAATTTCTCTATGTAAGAAAGTTATTTCGGGACCCTTTAAGACACTAAAGAGTGAACAACCATTCCCTCAAAACAGCTTACCCCACTGGTCTACAAGGCCACTTGCAGGGTGTAGGGATGTAAGACGTCTCTAATATTGATGCGCAACAGGTGGCGCTCTACCTTTGGATGGACGTTTTCACACTGGAAGGCAAGAGAATTGAACATTACCTTCCGTTACTAACACAGAATGGCATACGGATACGAGGGAATCTGGACTGTCTCTTACCTAGCTGAGTCCCAATGGACCCACACATACCGGGGAATCAGGGAGTAGGTTTCACTGCTATGTTGGAACGGACGAAATCCAAGTTGCTGACCTATAAGGGACAAAGTATGTATCAAAAGCCACAAAGGTTCTAAGCCATCAAACAATGACACAAGGGTTCCCTGTATTTTAAATCACAAGGCCGACTGGTCAGGGATTTCAAGCTACGTGCAGAGTTAAACCTAGAACAACAGTCGGATAAATCCGAGTGAGTACCTGAAAAGAGGCAGCGCCTTCACTTCAATTGATGAACGTCAAGAATGTGTTAGAGCGGAAGCTTCATTCATTTGGTTGACTCCTGCAAAGGGAGCCTGGTGGTTAATACCGGGGTGTAAAAAAACTAGGATTGCCAACGACTATTCCTCTAGAGACTGGACTTACCTAATGTCCAAATTTCCCTGGTCGCCCGTTTTGGCGTCTCCGAAGCACTAATCCTTCGCGCATGCGCCGGGTAACAGGGGTCCGGTACCAACTGCCTGTAGAAATAGTCAGGCCCGCGGGAGAAGCTACTCTCCTGTGCATGCGCAGTGCAGTTTTGATCGGAAATTAGATACCGAGTCTTGAAGCCAACTGTTTTAATAAAAGACACCCAACTGTACACAAAAGGAGGACAGATAACGTGAAATACCCATTGTATGTACAAAGCAGGGGGGTACAAGAGGCCGGAGGCCGATTACATTAAAGTTTGTAAATTTCTGAAAGTTCATTGAGGCCAGTGACGGCCGTGTTAAACTTCACGATGAGGAGTGCTTCCCTTTTAGAGAGCTTGGCATCCCAGTCTCCTCCTCGGGGATCACGCTCCACCTTGGAAATGATTGTCCATTTTAGATCCTTAATCTGATGGGACATTCTATTCCAATGGTTAACCAGTGGAGCTGTCTCCACCCGATTTCTGAGTCTGGATTTGTGTTGGGAAATTCTTTGACGGGCTTCCTGATTGGTCTTACCAATGTACAGGAGTCCACGAGGGCACATAACTCCATACACAACATATTTCGATTTACAATTACTGTGTGTATCGTGTTTCCACGATATACCCCTATGTTGAAACAGAGAGCCCTCTATTGTGGACTCGCAGCACAAACAGGTGCCACATTTGTGGTGCCCTGTGATGGGATTTAGGCACGTCTTTTTGGTATAGTGTTTTTTGGAGGTGGGCTTTAAATTCAGGAAGTGCTTGCGTGGCCATTTCTTTGAGAAACCTTTGATCACACCAGCGGCGTGCTGTTACTTTTGAGCAGGTAAATGCCAGGACATGTTTTAGGCTTAGAATCTGTTTGTATGGTCATACTTTTGACTATAAGCGCTTATACTCGTTTTTTCGTTTTTTCACTAACACAGGATGGCAAATTGAGAGCACATTTCCAAAAATTAAAAAGGGAATAGAAACACTTCATTAAGGTAGGCGAAATGACTCCTGCCTTTTCTGGGATTTTAATAATACATGCACTATGCGAACATTGTAATCAACAGCCCCACCACTAAAACATTGTTCACTATTGTTTTAGGAGTCTACCTTCATGGTGGTCTACTACATATAAGAACGCCGGTTGGCGGCAGTCGACAATAGCAAGGTATGCTTCATGTAGCATTGGGTGACATTTTAGTAATGAAACCACGAGCTGGTTAGATTTACCAATGCACAAAAATTTCTTACAATTTCCTACATATAAGAACGCCGGTTGGCGGCAGTCGACAATAGCAAGGTATGCTTCATGTAGCATTGGGTGACGTTTTAGTAATGAAACCACGAGCTGGTTAGATTTACAAATGCACAAAAATTTCTTAAAATTACTTGTAGGTTGTCCTGCCTGACCACTTTTAGAAATATTTCGTTTGAAATCCTTTACGCCCCAATGCCCTGCTCTACTTTCAACCAAGTTTGGTATGTAGCATTTCTCTTTCTCAGCCCATTGCCGTAAAAGAATTTTGGTTTTGAGAGTGATGAGTAAAATAATTTCTTTGCATCTTGCAGATACAAAGAATAAAACAGCCCTGATGAGAGATCAGCGACATAGTGCCTGATCTCGAAACGCGTCAGCACTTTCATAGGGTGGAATAAAATGTCATCTCGACGATACTAAGACCGGCTGGTCCAGTATTGATTAGTTTAAGAGACATTTATTTGCTTACAATTCCCCTTAGGATTGGTTTTTCCTATTTTTCTCATTTTTTGATTGTAATGTTTGTTCTAATGTTGTTTGTGATGTATTCTTAGTTTTTTGTAATGTTTGATGCAAGAGATTTCCTTTTTGTACTGTGTAAAGAATTTGTTTTTCATGTATGTACAAAGTATATATAGGTGTGTAAATATTTAATGTATTGTTGTTTTCTGTCATATAGCTTGTCATAACTAGTAAAAGATAAAAAACATTGACACTAAGTAGGATGTCGAGGGTGATCACAATAAATTGATCTCTTCCCTCTTAATAAGCTTGTGGAGATTTTGTGGTTCGGGCAATTTGTGTTATATATTGTCACCCTAACAGCGCGCCTGCTGCACAAGCATTTAGCAGCCATCATTAAGTAAGTCTTGGGAAGGGGGAAGAGCATAGGGGGTGATGGGCAAGGCTATTGAAAGGTGGGAAGACGATGCAGGAAGAAGCAGAAGACTCAGCAGAGCAGGTAAGGAGCAGGGGAGATGGTGTGAGGATGGAGTACCGTGAGTGAGGGAAAGATTGTAAATGTTACAAAAGTCTGAGAAAGAGTATGAAAAAGGCACAGAAGTAAGACAAAAGTATGAGGTATGGGGGTGTACAGGCCATAACCAAGAAAGAAACGAGGAAGATGGTGGCGTCAGTTGAGCCACCTGCTTTTTATGAGTCAGGTGGGGGGAGGTGGGAACATAAGCGAACGACATCGGCGGAGTCGCTCATGTTGCCTTGGGGCATTATAGAAGAGGTGCAGAGAGAAGAGGGGGGAGGGGCCAGGGGCCAGGGGGAGTCACTCATGGAGGGTCAGAGCTTGCTTCTCAGCCAACAGCAGACTAGATTGCCACAGCCAGCAGCAAATGGAGAGTTGGAGGGGGGTAGGGGCTGGGAGCAGACCCCAGAGGAATGGACCCATATCACAGTGTGGGATAGGGCAGACCGGGGGGGCTCAGACATATTTGAACAATGAGTGGAGGCAGCAAGCGGGGGTTGGACAGGGTGGTACAAGTGGGTGCCTACATGGGCTGGGGTACCTCACTTCAATGGGGGTATATGGATTGCGTGGGAGGGGGGAGCTCTCCCCATGGAGGTGGGGGCGGCAGCTGGGGCAGGGCAGAGTCCAGCATCCTGCATCGAGCATCCACTTTAGTGGCAGCAATGCTGGAATGGAGCAGGGATGAAGGTTCCTTAGATTAGGACTGTTTGAAGAATGATGATTTCAAGGTAATGGGGTGCTCCTCTCCATGGAGGGGTGCGGGGGAGTAGGGGAGCACGGGAAAGGTCACCAAGAATGGTTGTACACATTTTTGGGTATAGAGGATGTGGCAGATATGGCGCAGGGTGCCAGTACACCAGTCCTGTCTTCTTTATTTCAGGTGCAGGAGTGGCACAGGATTTCAGACTCTGTAGATCTGGGTGTGGCTTGTCAACATCAAGGGGAAGAGAGGGCTGAGCCCTGCGCTGTTCACTTGACAACAGCCGGGTATCCCGGTGCGGCCAACACAAGAAGGTCCAGGATGACTTAGTTGGCCCCAGCGGCAGGTAGCTCTCGAGCAGCCTCTAGCACACATGCAACAACAGGCAGGTGAGTAGCTTGAGGGGAGTGGCAGGGATGGGTTAATTCAGCCCCCCTGGGCACCGCCCGCCGCACTACCAATGTGACTTTGGATCAGTTTATGCATGGAGATGAGGGTGGGGCCCAGCTGGGATGATATTGAAGACCTGCTAGGGTTCACAATCCTGGACCATGAGGAGGATATCCTGAAAAGGGGGAACTGTGTGATGAGGAGCCAGACTTAGGTAGGGGTCCACTAATCAGTTGTCTAGTGCATTGCAGGTGCACGAGTAATGTCCAAATAGGAGTTTGGAGGAAAAGAGACCCCTGGCAAGGCAGACTGCAATGGCACAGACACTTACCTTGGCACCAAGTAAGGTCAAGGAAGGGGCAGATACACCCAAGATGGCATCCAGTTTGTCTGGAGGGGAGGGGGTAAGGCTGCTCAAAGTGAAATACGTGATGGATGTGGGAGTGGGTACTGAGTAGGGCAGGGTGGTGGACTTCGCTCTGCCTGAGGAGTTCATGGAGTTCTGCCCACCCCATTCTCCGCTTCGAGTGCGGAGTTGAACAAAAAACTCAGCCGACGCCCGTAGTGGAGTTTACCGTCCACACCCATTTGGTTCTCAAGTGCTGCTTGCTGCTCCTCGCCAAGTTTCCCTTTTGATTCCACCTTGCATTTCACCCCACTAGCGGCAGATACAGCCTGACAAACTCAGTGGCCTCTGAAGATATGTATGGGAAGAAGAACAATGGGGCCAGATCAGCTGTGGGCATCGGAGCTTCCCCTGCAGTCCCTCCTGAGGAGCCACATGCACCGCGTCCTGGCCACAAGAGTCTTGTGTATACTCAACCTGGGGTGCTTGAAGGGTCGGGCTGTTCCCCAGCACCATACACCCCTGTGTGATGCCCGCTGTGTGCCTCCGAGTCCGCTTCGCTCTTCTTTTACATTTAATGGTTTTATTTCCAAGTAGTATTTTAAAAGGACTTTTTAAACTATCAAATGCCAAATTCCTTGTACGTATAAGAAACCCATTTATCTCCTTTGGTACTTTTCATCCTCCTTTTTGATGACTTGTTGTTATTTAAAATATTTTTCTTTGTGAAGTCATTTGTGCTTGATGCCTCCTGACCCCCTCTGTGCTCATTCGGGTCGTCTTCTGATCTATTGCCTGTTTTGTCATGATACTGGGTATGTTGGAAATAGTGGGGGTGCCCCTTTATTTCAAGGAGTCAATTGTACCCACAGTGGTGCTGGGAGCGGACCGGGCACCCCGTGCTGCTCTGTCCCTGTGGCTGTTTTTCAGTAGGAGGTCACTGTCTTGTGTTTAGATTCACTGAACCCCCCAGCAGCACCCCCCCCCCCCCCACACACACACACTTGTGTGCTCCTGGTAACTCCGTGTGTCTCCTCCCACATTACAAGCTGTGGCTGCTGCTGGTGCAGATCAGTGGTCTCTGCACAGCAGAGTTGGGATCTAACTGCATAATCTAGGCTCTTAAAAGTTAAAACCAGCAGATCGGTTAATTTCTTTACTGTTTACCACTCATTCCCAAAAAGATGGTGAGGGGAAGGAGGGAGAAAAACATTAGCTCCAATTGAATTTATTTTTAAATAAGGAGAGGCCGAGGTGAGAAGGACATGCTGGAAAGAATGTGCTACCACCTCAAAAAGGTGGTGGAACCATCAGAAATAGATGACAGACCAGCGGCTGCAGGCGTTTCCATCTTTTATTTCCATCCCTGCCTTCAGACACTCCATTGCATTGCGGAATCACAGTGAATCAGTTCAGTTCACAGAGGCCTCTGCTTACTCTTTTGAGACCTGTACATCTCACAGGGTGAGCGTGTCTACTTTTTTAGAGTGATGAAGGGAATGAGGTATGCTTGTGGCTTTTGTATTGTGAATGGGAGGGTCTGCATTGAGGCCGGATTACAGATGATTAGCCTAATACTCCGAATATATGCAGAACTCTGTGGAATTCCTATGAGTTTTTCGCTAACTCAGTGCAATTCCTTGTAGTCCAACTTCCTGAGTTCTGCCCAGGCCTATTACTGAGGAAAGGGACAGTGCCTAGAGTGCAGTGGCACAAGCAAAAAGGAGGGTTCTGGGATAGGTAGAAGGGGGTTGGTAGCGACAGGAAAGAAGAAGGTGGGGACCAAAAGCAAGGAGCTCGAGATAAAAAGCTACCCTATATGCGCGAGACCAAACCATTGAAGGCACATTTAATGATAGCCACAAAAGAGCACATTTGGAAGGGGGAGTGCTTGGAAATGCTGAAACTCCTCCACCGAAAGGTTTGCTCGAAATATTGTTCAATTGAAGAGGAGTATGAGTTGGCAAAAGTCCCTTTACAAAAGAAAATTGGACTGCAGCATTTCTGATTTATGCCAGCATATCCTGCGTGAAATACTCAGAGCAGTGATTAGCCCTGTTTAAATACATGGATGTGGTACGGAAACCCAAACCAATTGGGGATGGGTAGATATGTGTGAGTGCAATGCGATGAGGAATTTAGGCCACAACTGGACTCAAATCTTTAGCTGTAAACCTTGGTGGCCGCGCAAATGGTGAAGACCATCTTTACAGCAAGTGGTCTGCCTCTAGGATGTTGCCCCTTTTAGGGACATCCCACCCACGGAGGGGTGGGAAGGGAACCAAAGGCACAACCAGAGACAGGAGGCACTTGCTGATATTTTAATAAAGGAATGTGCATTAAAGAATATTGCAAATTCCACCACGAATGCTCGAAATGTGCAGGACGACATCCCCTTGTCAACTGTTATGCAACAGGGAGTGGATACCGCAGCCATGGTGCAGGAAAGTAGCAGCAGTATGGAGTAGTCAAGGAGGGCATCAGCAGCAATTCTTAGGTCCCCAAGGCCAGAGGGGAGGCCAGTGATCTAGTGCAAAAGGCTCACACTGCGGTTAATCTCGAGAGGTTGAAATATTGGCTTATGTTTCAGGGGCATGCAGATGAGGCAAAGTTGTTGTAGGAGGGGGCTTGCTACGGTGTTTGCTTGAGGTATGGTGTCCCCAGAAGTGGCAGTGGGCAGACAATTTGTGCTTCAGCACAGTCAGGCGGTGCAGGAGAAATTTCAGAAAGATGTCTCAGAGGGACGGATGGAAGAACTCTTTCATGACTGACCAATGGCAGATCTGATAGTGTCAACAATTGGATTGGTGCCAAAGAAAGAGAGGGGCCAATTTCAGTTGATACAGTACTTGTCTTGGCCTGTGGGTGGGTCGGCGAACTATTTAATTGTGGAGGAAGTGGCTTTAGTTATCTACTCTTTAATCGATGTGGCCATGTCACTGTTGGTGACGGTGGGCCCGGGAGCTTTAAAGGCCAAATGCACCATTAAATCAGCTTGTCTGCTGCTTTGGTACACCCTGGGGACTTTCAGCTATTGGGCTCGAAATTTGAAGGAAAATGGTACATGGACAAAGCATTACCAATGGGTTGCTCCATTTCATATGCTCTATTTGAGTGTTTCAGTTCCTTTTTGCAAATATTTTTTACATGGCATAAAGGCCATCAGCTGGTAATGCACCATTTAGATGACTTTTGCATTGTGGGGCACCTGGTTAGGTTGATTTCCAGGCTTTCCTGGCAAGGTTCCAAGAGCTCATGGGTGAACTAGGGGTGCCACTGGTGCCGGAAAAAACAGTGGGTTTGCAACCAGTGTTATCGTTCATGAGTATTGAGATTGATTCCAAGGGGATAGAGGCCAGACTACCGCAGAAGAAAAAGGAGAAAATACTGGCACTCCGTATGTGCATGCTGGGAAGGTAGAAGGTGAAAGTGAGGCAGATTCAGGTCCTGTTTGGCCACCTCAATTTTTAGTGGAAGTTGGTACGGGCAGGGAGGACATTTTGCGGGAGGTTGAGAGGGGCTTATCCGGGTTTTATTGCCTCATCACATGTCCGGTTTTCGCAGGGGTCAAGGAGGACCTGAGAATGTGGTGTATTTTCCTGCACATTTTCAATGGTACTCCTTTGGTTAGAAGGGAATACATAGACTGGGACCTGCACATTTTTCAGATGCAGTAGCAAAGCGATGTTTCGGATACTCTTGGCAGGGTAGATGGTGTGCAGAGACATGGCCGGCACAGTGGAGTAATGGTGGCAGGAGCATAGCCTTCTTTGTTTTGTTCCCTTTGCTGGTGGCAGTGACACTATGGGCATGAAGTTAGCACACAGGAACATCATCATTCGAGTAGACAACATGTTAGTAGTGGAGGTTGTGAACAGACAGGCTAGGGGCACACAGGTCCCGAAGCTGATTTTTATGTAGGACTGCTTGCGCAGTGACATTTCTTTCAGGACACTACACATCCCCAGGTGGAAAGGGACATTGGGGATGCGTTGTCTTATCCACAGTGGGGGAGATTCCATGCATTAGCTAAGAATGCAGACAGAGGCCCGACACCCATGCCAGAGAAGATGTGTTTCATAGGCAACGGAGGTTGGTACAACTGGTGAGAGTGTCCCTCGCAGACTCGACACACAGTGCATATGTTCAGGCATGGAAGAAATTCCTAGCGTCGGGTGCACAGCACTGGAAGGAGGGTCATTTGCGGGTGGAGGGTGTGATCCAATACATCATGGACCTCATAGACAAAGACTTTTAGAGGGTTACCATGGCTGGGATGTTGGCGGGACTGGCTTTTATGGGAAAATTGTTATGGGGATACCCTCCATTGGCAGGCGAGCTTGGACACAGGATTCTGGAAGGTTGGGCGCAGGAGCAGGGCTAGAGGGGGTCAACTAGAAAGCCCTTGTCTTCAAATTTACTTGGTAAAGTGTAGCGGCAATTGCCTGAGGTGTGCAGGGACACGAGAAAGACTTGCTTATTTTCAACACTTACGGTGTGGATGTTTTTTGGGGTTTTCAGAGTTCAGAAATGTTGGGAGGCAGGGGAAGGTGTGGATTCAGGTGGGAAGATGTTGAAAGGGTGGCAGGGAGATTGGAAATATGGCGTAGCCACTCCAAAACTTATCAGAGAGCACAGATGCATCTTAAATTCAGTCGGTTCACCAGGCCCATGTTCAGTGGTATGGGGGAGTGATGGGTGGGTTGTTGAAAAGCAAAATCTGGCCAGGACTTTAGACACTTCCATGGGGCAAAGTAACAACCTATCAGCTACTAGAATTGCTGCAAAAGGCATTGGTTTGGCTGTGAGTGCAGTCAGTAGAGTATGGCGCACATTCTTTTTGCATCGGGGCAAGCTGGAAATAGGGGTTAGGTGCATAAAGATATCAAGCAGCTGGGCCTCTGGTCATCCGAATGCTATAGGTGCAATGTGTGGGTTCTGGGGGATGAGGGACGTGCGGGGAGTGCTGTATGGCGAATTGCTTACTGCTTATTCATTTCTTTTCAGGTGCAGTAGCGGACCTAGGGGTCGATGAATTTGATATTTGGGTGGTGGGCCACTCTTTTATGAAGTGGGCCGCTATCAAGGTGGGCCAGAGATTGGGTGGGGTCTAATGTGGGTTTTATTGACTGTCTTTTTAATGTGGCTTGGAGGGGAAAGGGAGAATGCTTTAGAGGGACCTTTACAGACATTGAATGGCATGATGGTTGGGGCAAAGTGCCCAGATGTTTTGCTTCTTTACCTCGGGGAGAATGACTTAGTAAAGGAGAAAGGGGTTCTGTTGTTGAGGAATATGAAAAGAGACCTGTTGGAGATAAAAGAGTGTTGGTCAGGGTGTTACATTTTCTGGGCCGAGTTTGTGCCATGGTGGTCTTGGAGAGGGACATGTAAGCCGACGACAATAGATAGGGTCCAGAGGAAATTGAATATAGAGATGTCACTTTTTTGTAGGGGGATCGGTTTTGGTCGAATTTGTCACTTGAACATTAAATTCGAGATCACAGTTTTTAAGGGGCAATGTGGTACCTCTCTCTCAGATGGGCATGGACTTCTACTTGCTGGAGATTAGAGAAGTGTTGGCTTAGACTTTGAATGTAAGGCGGTACGCGATAGGGTCACCCACAACACATAGAAGGCAGGGGGGCATAAAAGGGGGTTAGGTGCCAAATCCCCCTTGTCTGGGGGCGGGGGGATGAAAAGAGTGCCAGGAGTTTGCAGAAGTTGGCTAGCATTGCCAGTTTGTGAACCATATGCAAGGGGAGGGTAGGCAGGTAGTTCAAGGTTCAGTTTAGGGCATTTGGTTACATACAGGTTCATACATATAGCCATAGGATGTAGGGCGGATAGAAAGTTGGAAATGTTGAAATGTAATACAGTTAATGGAGTTAGCCACAGGGTGGGCATGTTGGGGGGGCCGTAGGGGTGGAGGTGAGGCCAGGGGCTAGTTCACTGCATGTAAAGTGAAGTTATAGTTTTGTTAGGCGGTTCTGCCTGGAGAAATGTATGATGGGCATCTGTTTCAATAAAGCGGCCTTTTTCACACACAATAAGTAGTCCGTTTTCTGTGCTGCACCCTTCCCTCCCCAACAGAACATTATGCACAGAGAGTACTGGTGGGTAACAAACTCCTCTCTGTCGGCAGAGTTCACAGAGTTTACGTGGTCAGTTTTCTGTGCTGCACCCCTCCCTCCCATACAGAACATTATTCACAGAGAGTACGGTTGGCTGGCAAAATCTGCTCTGCCGGTGGAGTTCACAGAGTTTTGTGGCTCAGTGCTCTGCTAGGAGTGTGGAGTTCCTCAAAAAAACCTCTGTCAGCCTCCGACAGAGTGAAGTTTGCTGGTGCGCTCAACCAAGCCTCCTATTGAGGGCTGAGAGTGAGATTCAGGCCAAGGGCATGGCCCTCTGATGTCAAGGGTCCTCTCTCAGCCACACCCTACCTCTCCCCGGAAGGGTGATTAGCATTGCCAGAGAGATTCTGAACAGATCTTGGGGGAAGGAGAAGCATGTTCCTGGGAGGGGTAATGCAGCAGCAGCCAACTGCTCCATTGCTTGTGGAGGGCGCAGACTAGAGGAGGAGAGCCAGTGCAGCCAGCTGCCTGTGCGCGTGCTCAGTGGTCGACAACACAGGGGTCAAGGAAGGGAGCGGCGTGAAGATGGTGCTCCTCTAGAACAAGAGATATTAGGAGAGGTAGAGGCTCAGTGACCACTGACCCCTATCCACCAGCTTCAGCAAGAGCCTCCACCATCCTGGGACAGCCTTCCCGGGGAGAAGCAAAGCCTCTGGCAAGGGGCAGGCACATGTGAGTGCCATGCCAAGCCTGGCTCCCTCTATGATGAACACCACGCCTCTCTTGTCACTACATCTGCAAACTACTTGTTTGTGTTGTACGGGGAAGGAAGGATTGCTGACTCCTCATCTCCTGCCCTGGACCAAGGAGCACAGTGTTTGCCTCGTGTCTGCTGCCTCTACCTTGGGTAGCTGTTGGTCGCCACCTTTGAGTTTGCGCTGTGCACATTCAAACCAGGGGTGGTATCACTGGGCTGTCACCTTCAAAGTGGACATTCACATTGTCTGACAAGGGAAGGGGCAAAACACAGATTCATTTTTTGGGTGGAACTGGAAGTGATGATAAGTTGGAACATTTTAAACCAAGGAAATCACGTCATGCGGGGTGGGGAGTACTTTCTTTAAAACCATGCTGTGCGTATGATACAGGAGTATGTTATGCTTTCTTATTATATTCTGGCATGTTATTCTGTTTATATATACTCGAGATTTGTGGCACGTGGGTGCATTTGGACACAGTTTACTGCATGTCGGACTGATGCCAAACAAAGACCCACCCTAAACGTCTGGTCTCACCCGCCCACATCCAGCCTGCCGGTATTTGTGAACGCACATGTCCTCGGAACCCCAGGCATTGTGCACACTTAATTGACATGCTTGTGCGGTGCCATCACTCACAACCTGTAATCGTCTGCTTTACATTGTGCAGTTCAGTCACTGTTGTCGTCCCAGGGCTTTGATAGCAAAGAGATATGCGAGTAGGCACTAGGCAGTCTTTAGGTGGTCCTGCCTTACATAAACAGCAAGCTGCCTGGCCAAATGTTTTGTAAGGTGAGAGATCAGGCTGCATGATCCCTTTCATAGATTTACCTGCCTCAGTCACAGCATGTCTAGGTAATTCTTTCAGCCTTGTTTTTTTTCCGTTCAGATTGACACGTACAGTTTTTTTTCCAACAGGGCATGCAAAACTACACACACTTGACATGGAAACAAGAAGTTGTAAGATTATTGAAAAAGTACTCCCCCCCTCCGCCTGTACTTTTAGTCTTAACATATAATTGTAATGTTGGTATTTATCCCACAGGACACACTGAGGCAGGTTAGCTGTATAACTCAGGTTTATTTAAATCACATTCAATATATTGCGAGCTAAGGGCGCCGAGCGTCTAACTCTGCCAAGCTCCGGTCGCCAACTCCGTTCCTATCATTCGCGCCTTTACTTCCCCCTCTACTGCGCATGCGCTGCCTATCCGCTCTAGTCTAGTGCGTGCCGCGTCATCGCGTATACGCGCATAGACTAGAGCGCATACCACATATCTCCCCCCTTTAATGAAAACAAGGTTAAGACGTTCCCCCCCAAAAGGTTGAGTGTCCTCCAACTGTGAAAGTGTCTTGGTGGGGCACCCAGGGGGGCAGCAACAAGCTAGTGTCCTTCCATCTCAAAGTCTCTATAACGAGAGGGCACGATAACTGCCCTTCCACTGCGGGTGTGTCTTACCGGCATGTTCTCTCCCACTTCTGTCTCTCCTCGGGACACCCCAGCTTCTCTCGCATCTGCTCTCTGTTCTGCATTCGCCTGTACATCACCGCCGTCGGAGATCCTGGCTCCCCGGACTTCCGCTTCACTGTCATCACCTGCACCTTCTTCGTGGTTGTCTGTGCCGTGCTCCGAGAGGGCTCTGGCCTCCTGGTGATTCATGCAACTCTCTCCCTCCTCAGCCTTGGGCCAGACTAATATTTTGTTGACTCTGGCCATGCGGTCTTGCGACCAGACCTTTCCGTCGCTGAGGAGAGCCGCCCTACCACGCACCTCCTTGACTTGTAGCGGCTGGCTAAATTTACTTTCGCCTTTCTTTTGCAGAGTGGGGAGTTTGATCCTAACCCACTCCCCTTCTTTCAACGCCGTGTCCTTTGTGCTGCGTCGCTTGTCATAGTGGGCTGCATAGATCTTCTGGGCCTTCTCCAGATTGTGTTGCACCACCGCTGGGGACCACTTGCTGGTGATGGTCTTCTCCCTCCATGCTACATTGTCCCGGGTGAAGGGATATCGTCCCCTAAGCACTTGGAACGGACTATACCCCACCACCGAGGGCGTTATCCGGTAGGCCCACAGCATGTTCATTACTTCCACCTCCCAGTCTTTTCCTTGCGATATGGCTGCCTGAATGGAGCCCATGAGCACCCTGTTAAACCTTTCGACCTGGCCGTTGCAAGCTGGATGGTACACAGCCGTGTGTTTCACCTCGATCCCATTTCTCTTCATGTATCTCCTCCACTTGTCCGATACAAATTGCGGTCCATTGTCACTGAGAATAGATTTGGGTATTTCCTCTCTGAGGAACACCGAGGTGAGGAACTTAAGGATCGTCTCCGTGTCCATCGACTCTTGTATGTCCACATCCGGCCATTTGGAATACTTGTCAATTATTACACAGATGTACTTATTCACACCTCTGCTGTCCAGCACAGGCCCCAGAATGTCAATGGCCACCTCTTCCCAGGGGCCTTGCGGGGTGTCGAACTTCCCCAGAGCTGGTCTGAGTGGGCGAAGCACCTTATCTGCTCCTTGGCACTGTCCGCACTCCCTCACTTGCCTCTCAATGTGGGTATCCATTCCTGGCCACCAATACATCTGCTTGACCAACGCCTTGGTTTTTACAATGCCCAAATGCCCCTCATGGAGCAATTTCAGCAGCCTAGGTATCAGTGTCACTGGGGGCACCACTTTCTCTCCTCTGTACAAGAATATCCCCGAGTCACTCAGGGACAATTCTTCTCTTATTTCATAGAATCGTCGCACACCCTCCTTGAGCTTCTTCTTGTCCGGCCACCCCCCGGTAAGGTGTTTCCTTACTTCCATCTTTTCCTCATCGAGCTCGTAAGCCGCCTGCCATTCCTGTGCACTGATTGACATTTCGTGATCCTCCATGCTGGCAACCATCTCCTCTGTGTCCGGGGTCTCACCCGGCGCCTCCTCCATTGCGGCTGCCCGGCTGAGGTAATCAGCTACCTTGTTCTGCGTTCCTGGAAGATATTCTACATCATATGTATAGTCTAGCAACTTCAAGGTCATTTTCGCTATTCTCGGGGTGGCGGTGTCATGGCCCGATGATGTCAACACTTTGATGAGTGGCTTGTGATCCGTTTGAAGTCTGAATCTCGTGCCCCATATGAACTGACGAAACTTGCTCAACGCCCACGTGACCGCCAGCATCTCCTTTTCAATTACGCTGTACCTTTGTTCCGTCGGGGACAGCGCCCGGGATGCAAAACTGATCGTTTCCTTGGCTCCATCTTCCCTTTCTTGCGCCAAGACAGCCCCCAAGCCCTTGTCGCTTGCGTCTGTTGTCACCACAGTCTTGCCGGTGGGGACATACCCTTGCAATGGGATGGCATGGCTGATACAGTCTTTAATGGACTCGAATTCGGATTGGGCTTCTGCGTCCCATTCGAATTTTGCATTGTTTCTGATTAGTTGTCTCATCCTGTACGTTCTAGTGGCAAAATGTCTGACAAACCGGCTGTAATACTCGGCCATTCCGAGGAATGACCGCACTTCCTCTTTGGTAGTTGGGGCCTTGGCGTCCTTTATTGCCTTCACATTTTGCTCTTTCGGCGATATGCCATGCGTCCCTATCTCGTGCCCCAGGTAGGTCACAGAGCGGGACCCTATTCTACACTTGCTCCATTCCGCCGTCAATCCTTTGCCTTGCAGCACTCCCAGCACTCGATGTAGTTTCTTATCGTGCTCACTTTTGTCGGAGCCCATCACTAGGATGTCGTCTTGGAAGTATTGCACTCCCGAGATGTCCTTAAACAACCTGTGCATAAGCTTTTGGAACACAGCCGCGGCGGATGCTAGGCCGAACGGCATTCTCCTGAATTGGTAGCATCCAAAGGGCGTTATGAAGGCTGTGTACTTCCTACTCGACGGATGCAGTTCTATCTGGTAATGCGCAGACGTCAGGTCTATGGTTGAGAAGTGGGTGATGCCTTTCGTCCTAGCCAGCATCTCCTCTATTCTAGGGAGCAGGAACCTCTCCACTATGAGGTTTTTGTTGAGCTCCCTTAGGTCCACACAGAGTCTGACCTTGCCATTGGGCTTCTTGACCACTACCAAGGGCGATAGCCATTCCGCACTGTCCACTGGCTCGATGATGTCTTGCTCTTCTAGCTTCAGTAGTTCTTGGCGCACCGCCTCACTCGTGGACATCGGTATGTTTCGGACCTTATGCACCACTGGTACTGCTCCCTCCTTGAGGACCATCTTATGCACGAATTTGTCCAGTTTGCCAACCGTGCCCTCAAAGACCTTGGGGTATGCTGCCTTCCAGTCTTCCTCCTTCGAGAGGGGCCATTCGTCAGTTAGCAAAATCTGTTCCTTCCCCCCAGGATTGAGTATGATGCCGAGATCACCTGCATCTCTCCATCCCAGTACCGACGGGCCTTTTTCTGCTACATACAGGGTGCACGTGGCTGACCGTCCTCTGAATTCGAACTCCAGGTCCCTGCACCCAACCAGGGGGATGGCATTCTCGGTATACGAGATGGGTCTGATGTCCGGCGGCATTAGGTCAGGTCCTATGACTGGCGCGAAGTCCTCTTCCCATATCGACCTTTGTACAATGGTCCAGGGGGACCCTGAATCCACGGCCACATGTACTTTGACGCCCCCGATGAGCATGTCGGTGCGGGGCTTATCTCTTCGCTTCCCGGACACGTCCAGCACTTGATCCTCTATGCACAGAACCAGATCATCTTCATCCAAATCGTCTTCCTCACTTACGTTGGCCGTGGCCGCATCGATGCACTTAACAGTGGACTTCGTCCCTTTCTTCCGGCAGACCTTTTCGAAGTGACCAGTCAACCCACAGAACGAGCACCTGGCGCGGAACGCGGGACAACGCCTGTCCTGGGCCGCGTGTGCTGCACTGCCGCATCTGTAGCACGCGAATTTTGTTCCCGGGCCGGAGCGAGCCGTCTGTTTCCCAGACCCTCTTATATCCTTCCTCGGGTCTCCGTAATTGCTTTTGGGTTTGCTGGATTGTGGTGCCTCATCAATCTTGTTGATCATCTGTCTCGGCCCACTTTCCCTTTTCGCCGCGTCTGCGCCTCTCTTTGACATTTCCGCCTTTTTGACCATCGCCACAACTTCTTTCAGGGTTGTCTCGTTCATTGCCCATAGCTTGTCTTGAACCGCTCTGCTGGTGGTGTGCATTACAATTTGGTCCTTGATGTATTCATCCTGCAGGTTCCCATACCTACACGTGATCGCTAGCCGACGGAGGGCTGCCACATAGTCATCAATGGACTCTCCCGCCTCCTGTTTTCGCTGTTGGAAGTTATAGCGGTCTATCGAGACGCAAACCGCTGGGCGGTAATGGCTGTCCAGGTCGTCCAGGGCATTCACAAAAACATCCGTCTCCGTTGCACCCCTCTCCTTGGGCACTAGGTTCTTAAACACCCACACCCCTTCCGGGCCTAAGTTGTGGAGCAACAGTCTCTTTTTCCTTTCCGGCGTGTATTCACCTTCACTCTCATCTCCAAGAGCCTCAATGTAATTGAGGAAATAATCTTTCCAGTCTTCCCATTTTAGTTGGGGTTCGCCTGGTCTAGGTAGGAACGGGACTGGTGCCATCAGGGCTGACGCTTGATTCGCCATTTTTTCTTCACCTCTAGGTTCGCCTTCCTGGGCCCTTCGTTGGGTGGGTTCACCAGACGCTCCTGCGCTCTCTGCCGTGTCACCTTGGCCCCTTGGGCTCCCTGGGGTATTGTCCCTCGCACTGTGCGCAGTCTGTGCACTCTCCCCCCCTTTCTCTGGCTTGGGGGAGTCTCCCTTGGTTGCCAGGTTGCTGCCTGGGGGCTCCTGGAGTCTTGGGCCACACTAACCTGGCTTGTAAGGTTGGTGTTCGGTTTCGTGCCGTGCGGCTGCGCTGCTGCCACGCCCTTTGCTCTTCCGTGCAGGTGATTTGCCTTGCTGACTCGTGAGTGTGGCTGTGGGGGTGTTTGCTGTCGTCCACTGCACCTGGTGGTGTCCGGATCCCAGCCTCGTCGCCACTGTAATGTTGGTATTTATCCCACAGGACACACTGAGGCAGGTTAGCTGTATAACTCAGGTTTATTTAAATCACATTCAATATATTGCGAGCTAAGGGCGCCGAGCGTCTAACTCTGCCAAGCTCCGATCGCCAACTCCGTTCCTATCATTCGCGCCTTTACTTCCCCCTCTACTGCGCATGCGCTGCCTATCCGCTCTAGTCTAGTGCGTGCCGCGTCATCGCGTATACGCGCATAGACTAGAGCGCATACCACAATAATGAATTATTGGGTGGTTCATGTATTTATTTATTTTATTTATTTAGAAGCTTATATAGCGTGCAGATACTCCCAACGGGGGTGTCCTGGTGCTGCGAGCAGCAGTCATTTGTAAGTGTCTCTATGCAACTAAGGGTTGATAAACAACCAGGTTTTTAAATTGCGTCGAAATAAGCATTCTGTTTCTTTTAAACGGAGGGACATTGGCAGGTTGTTCCAGGCTAGAGCCGTGATAACTGCGAATGCTCTAGCCCCCATTCTAAAGCGGCGAAAATGCAGAGTACGTAAAAGGAAGAGATGATTTGATCTGAGAGAGCGGGTGGACTGGGCATGCTTCAGTCTGGCTCTAGGCCAGCCTATGACCCTGCATTGCTATATTTAGCAGTACTCCGCCTGATTGTGGATCCCATGGAATCGGTGGCGTTTTTCAGTAACTCCAGGGAATTCCATGGAGTGAAACTCCACGAGCTCTGCCCAGCCCTTGAGAGGAGTGTCACAACCGTAATGAGAAAACTCTCATGCTCTCCATTCACTCATGTGCTGGATGCTTAATATAAATCATATCTACCCCAGCACACACATGCCACAACCTCATGAGCGAATGTCGGAGCTAGAGTGTGCACACAGGGGCAACTGACCACTGAAGATAAGAATAGACAGTGTAAAGGGCAACAGGCATAAACATTTGTCGTTATGACTGCTAATATCTTGATGTAGCTGATCCCGAACCAACATAGTGATGACTTTGGATTAGATGAGAACATGTGTATACTCTGCAGGTGGAGAAAGGAGGATGGGTGGATGTTGTGGACAACCTTGTGTGTCAAACCACAAGTGACACTGCGGGGCACTGGGCATCACTTTAACACGGTTATCTGGGTATCTGCTTGGGAGAACCCCTCAATTTTTCCTTTTTTTTCTTATTTTCTAGTCTCCTTTTTTCCATACTTTCCCCTCTGTGCTGGAGAGGCCGGAGACTTAAGAGGACATAATTGCAATTCATTTTGTGTGAAAATAAAACCCAATAAAGTAATGTTAAAAAATTAATATAAATGTCACTGAAAACAGTGAACAGTGATATATAATATATGTTCAACCTGCATTAAGGTTACCAAGAGGGTAGTTGTCAGACATAATATTTTATATGTTGAGGTCAGTGACTGGTTACTCCAGGGAGCTTGAAAATAAGGTGTTATCCCGCTTCCCCCAAAATCTTCAAATGGGCCGGGTGGGGCTTTCTACAGTCTTGTACATGGGGCTTATATGCTGTATGAAGTAACATATGAAGATGAGAGCACGTCTTGAATGTTGTTGTGCCAGGAGCCATGTTTCTCTGATAAAGATTTCCTCAAGATTATTCGTGGTAATAGTGTCATTGATGTTTGCAGCATGATTGATGTACCGTGGAGCGTGCACTAATAAGCATGAGGTGTAGTGTTTGTTACATTGATGCTCATGTGTTTAATGGCAACTGAAAACAGTCTTTGAGCTCCTGAGCACCATTCAGAGATATAGCACTAATTTACTGTGCCATTCAGTTCTTCAATATATTGGAATTATTGAATACTTTGCAGCTGCTAAATTAAAGAGAGAGCATTTTTGTGGATAGATAGTCTAAGATAGTCTAAGGGAAGACAGGAAATCATTAGGGTCATTCTCTCAAGGTTCACTAACCCCTGACTCCTGAGTCATTAAAAAGGATTTTGATTACCATTATCAGGGGTCAGTGACCTCCACTTAGTTATGGATAAAAGTTTAGAGGTAGGTTTTTATGGGTATAAATATCTCATCATAATGGTCTGTAACCTGTTTGAAAACTACTTGCTAGACCTTTTTGTATCAAAAATGGGTAATACCATTTTCTCAGTTTGCAGATAATTATAGAAATGGTAGAGCTTCTGCCTCTTTAGCCCAAATTAATGTTAAAATGCACGGTAGTTTGACATGAAACTCCTGCCCACATATGTCTCCTCTAGTTCTCCTTATCAGCACATTAATGAAACCACCCGAATATGGGTTTACTATACATTGTATGAAAATTCTTGATCTAAGACAGATTTCACAAACCTACAGCTTTCATAGAAGGTGTAAAAGAACACTGAAAACACAGTGTAATATCTTGTGTGTAACTTAAATAAAAGGCACAGCACTTAGATAGGGTATGTGAAGTTCATGTAGCTACCTTTTGAATAATTACGTAAAATGTCTGAAAAAGGTATGCATCATCCCAAATGCAAAAATCACAATTTAAGTAATCGCAAAGTTTGCGATTGCTTAAATTGCGATTGCATTTAAGGAATCGCAAATTTCGATTCCTTTTGCAGTGCATTAACCAGTAACATTTTGCGATTTCGCAAATAGGAATAGCAAATTATCGTCAATTATGGTAATTTGCGATTTCTTTCAAAAATGCACTAAAGGCTTGGGGCATGTGTGTGCGCAACATGTGGACAAATTTAAATTTCAGGGGTGCAACCGGGTTTCCTTTTGGCAACCTTGAAATTGCATGCGCAATTTGCGAGTATCTGTTGGGTACTCGAAAATTCCGCATGCAATTCCCATTCATTCGTATAGGCCTCTAGGCCCATAGGAATGAATGGGAAGCAATTCCTTAATTGCGAGTCGCAATTTGCGAGTCACAATTTACGAGTTGCAATTAAGGAATGTGTAGGAATCACAAATGTATTTGCGATTCCTACATGCATATGCAATAGCGATTCTTTAATTGTGACTCCTTAAAAATCGCAATTAAAAAATCGCTATTGACTATTTTGATGGATGTGCACCTTAGAGCTGTATTTTAGAAGGCAGTTCTTACTCACGACCATTTTAGAAACATGGACGTATTTTGCACAAAAAATAGTGCAAAAACAATAAGTGCTACAAAAAAGACAGCTGCATGTGTTCTGGCCATTCACGTTGATCCCATACTCCTGCAAAATAATTTTTGCACAAACTGTCTGATTAACTAAATTACGAGGGGTGTTGGCGTAGTTTGGAGTCGGAAGTGTAAAGCTTAATGCTGTACATTTTGTGAGATAACACCAGTTTAACAAACATTTCATACAGTTTTACTTTTATCAGTATATAACTTTCACAGTTTTTAAAACTATTCCATAGCTTTTGATAAATATTCGGCGTACTATAAAGGAACACCTAACGCATAATCGGTCAATCTACGAATTTTAAACTCGAAAGAATTTCTGACAATTTTTTAACTTTAAAGAATGCAGCTCTTAATTTAATATCAATCCAAGAAGGGGCGTTTTAGAATAGATCATATTTTGAAGTAGAATGCAGTGGCTGGGACAGAAATTATATTATTGTATGATAATATAAGTGTGTTTACCTGCTCACCATAGAGGCAAGTCTAATTATTAACAAAAACGACTTTTGAGTGCATTTTCCTTAGTGGTGGGATGTCAATGATTGGGTATGCTGGGCAGACAAACCCATCGAGGGACTTTGAGCCGTGACTGGCAGAAACATAGGGCTGAAACTGGCAATCACTTATGATAGGCCTAGTTACATGATTATCAAATTTGGACACTAGAGGCAGTATTCCAGAATGGTTTCACAGTGACGGGAGGATTTGCTTTAGATAGGGAGGGGAAGGGTGTGGATTTGCCTTTGAAAGTTTGAGGGGCTCTTATATGGCAAAATGTGATACAGTGCAGCAGCAAGTCACCTTGCTGCGCTGCGTGACTGGGAAAGGGCCGGAATGTGCCGCATATAAGGCAATACGGTGCATTCCTGTATTTTCTCCTCTGCTGGCCCCCTTTTGGCAGCCTAATGCCATGGTGCAAGGGAGGCCTATGTTGCATGCAGGATTGTTTTGTTACAGGAAGGGGAACCTTACACACAAATAAACCTGGATGGCATATTCCTCTTTCTGCCGCACACATAAAAATATGTAGAAGTGAGGACATTTATTTTTATTTATAAAGTTTTATATAGCGCAAACAAGATCCCGAAGGATATCAGAGCGCTTTACAATAAGATGGAAGAGGGGACACGATGAAATGTACATAGCAATTGTGGAGAAAAAAAATGCTAAAACAGTAAACAGTGGTAAACATTGAAGGTATAATATTATGCAGAAGAGACGATCCGTGACTGTTAGTTGTGCCATGGAGCTAGAAACCAAGAGACAGTCGCCTTATGTGTGCCGCCACCCCTTATGGTTATAATTTGCTCATTAACTATCTTTTGGCATCCAGTGTGAGAGCCGTCGCCGAGGAGAGTCTGCGTACATCCGGAGGAAAAGAGTTCCATATTTTAGGGGGAGCACCAGAGAAGGCTCAGTGGCAAGTTCTCTTTTTGCTAAGGATGATCGGTTTCAGGAGGAGAGTAGCAGCGCTTCTCGATGCCCTCACCCCACATGATAATTCAAGTTTTTGTGCTAAATACGTGAGAGGCATGTTTTATTAACTTGAGGGAGATGAGAAAAAAATTAAAATGTTGTGTGCAGACGTTGTGCTTGGACCTTTGACCCTGGTGAGCTATATTTGAATATAAGTGAAGGCAACTGTCACACTCCCTGGCCATGCAGAATGTGCAGGCATTAGAAGGCCGGCAGATCGAGATATACTAAGAATGACACGTCCCTTTCTACATGTATTTTTACATGTGTTATGCATCGGAAGATCCAATACCTATAAAACACTGGTATATATCTATTTGTATGTTTCTTTTAAGTATGTGCTAATAGGAAAAGGCACAGCCAGATATACGCATGCTTTCAGTAATATGGTGAGACTTTCAACTGTGATATGGAAAGGGTCTCTGCTTTGCATTTTGGTAGAGTGAACACTGTTAGTAGTTGCTGAGTAGTGAAGATGCACAACAGATGAGGTCAAAGACATGCTGATAAAGGGATTAGTGATTATGGTACTTTGCATGAGTCTTTGGGAAGGTATTGTTGAAGTGCGCTGTATATATTTAATTGTCTTTGTGAAATGAGGAATGCAGTCTCCTAAGTTGAAAGGACTGCATGGTGTTGTGACTAATATACAGGGTTGAATTAAGATTGAAAATCGGCCCGGTCAATGTAAGAGAAATGGGGATGTTTGTATATTGTGGCTTGTTGGAAAATACAAGGGGGGGGGGGCGTTCCTTTACAAGAAATATGTTTTATGAATGTCTACGCCTCCCCTGGGAAGATGTAAGATTTTGATGCATTCCCAGGTTTACAAGTTCTTGTAAATATGGGAATGCGTCAAAATCTAGGAGAGTTGTGTGGGAACACCCATGCAACACCAATGGAATGCCTTCCAAGGGTAGAATAAAGCAATGCAGAGATTGGTGCTGCATTGCTTTAAACCAGATTTTTGAAGCCATTTAGAGCCACACAAAGTGGCTTAAAAAGTCGGATATAGATGTTTTGCGTCGCACATGTACCACTTTGTGTGGTGCAAACGTGACCCAAACCTCTCATAAATATGCCCCTAGTAATGTAGAGCTCTAAGTACTGGATAGTCTAGTAATTAAATCAAAAGGATCCACCACATGGATCGGACTGTGTTCAAGGAAATGGGTTACTCATCCAGATGTGGAGGCACACAGTGTTTGCTTAAATACCCCTCACACACCAAAAGGGTCCTTGGTGTCATGCTTCATCATAGGGGTCTTCCCGCCCCACTGCGGGACGGAGCCTGCTGTGGTCAACGACTATGTGGGAACACTGTTAGACAATACTATGTGTAGTGATTGGGTAGTGAGAGGAGAGGTCGGGTGAGTATGGGTTAAGTGATTTAAAAAGGACCTGGCCTCATGGACTTAAAAAACTTTAATAGGTCATCGAGGCTGGACCTGTTAAAAAAGTGATGCAGAGATGTCCTGCCTATAATGTGCGGATACTCCTATAAAGTCAACATGTTTCGAAGCAAAGGCTTCTTCATCAGGACAGAAAGATCCCCTCAGTACTCACCATGTTGAATGTCCCCAATGGTTGCGCTATATACAAAAGTAATAAGAATAAAACAATGAAAGATGCATGAATTTTATGCACTTAATATGATACCCAGTAGTACCATGTATGTGTTAGGTATGTAGTGTAGGAGGTAATACTCTATGAGCCTCTTGTAATGGGTAGGGAAGGGAATCGCCAAACGTAGCTGTTTTGGTCGATGCAGCCTTGCCTAAAAATAATGCCAACCCGCGGCTCTCAGAACGCAAGGTCCCCGAGGAAGGAGATGGACCCTTACGTGACCTGATCCACTGTGAAAAAAGTGTGGAATAGAGTCAGGAGCTGGGAGGTTTGCAGGAAGAGAAGGTGAGCATAGCACCAGTATTCTATTGAGTTCAGAAGCTACTCAAATGTAAACTCCTATACTGCTATATCTGATATCCCTGTTTTGATCAGTTGCTATATATTGCATATTGGTGATTGCTAAGAATCCTTGCAAAGATATTGTGATGCCTTAGGCTCTACTGAGAGGCCACAGCTGCAACAAAACATACTAGATATATCCCCAAGAATGACAATAGAAAACAAGCATTTGCGATGCAATAGGGCTCACATTTGCGAGAGTTAGAGCTATTGGCATTGTAAATGACAGGTACACAGACATAATATCGACTTCAAAATATCGTTTGGACAGAATATCGAGTTTTAAATATCGTTGGGACAAAATATCGACAGGACAGAATATAGACAGCCAAAATATCGTTTTTAAGGTAAGTGAAGTAATATCGACTGTAAATAATATAGAAAGTGAAAATATCTAAGTATATAATATAGATAGTAAAAAATATCGTTTTTTAAATAATATTTAATGATTTATAGTGTTTTTTCATGTTATAATATGTGTGAAAAGTGTCATTTTATGTTATAATTAATTTAAATTAATGAATTTATTTTTTTAATTATTGTGTAATTTAATTCTGTAGCGGGTTGTGGGTTTATAGGGGAATAGGGTGGGAAGTAATTTAATTATAATTAATTAAATATGTAAATTTATTAATTGGTAGTAATATTTAAATAATTGGTAATTAAATAATATTTTTTATTTATATAAAATTTAATTGGTAATTAATTTAATTTAATTGATTAATTGCTAATTATGTTAATTTAAATAATGTATTTCCTGTAGCGGGTTGTGGGTTTATAGGGGAATAGGGTGGGAAGTAATTTAATTATAATTAATTAAATATGGGCGTGGCTTGCGCGCCGGCTGTTAAGGACGGACTTCCCGTGAGCTCCGCTTCGGACGACAACGCGGATGCCGTGAGGTCCTTCCCAGCCGCTTCTTGAGCGGCTTTTTTCATCTGCAGTGGCGTCGGAAGGCATACAGAGCATGAAGATGCAACTTTGCAGTGTCTCCCAGCAGCGGAACGGCAGAAATTTGCTCCGGTAAACTGAACTCTCTCTTCAAGTCGGGTGGCCGCCATTTTGTTTCATATTTACCGCGAATGCCTCCCAGCACCGGCTTTTCATGCTGCGCTTCTTCCTACATTAAGGCTGGGGATTCTGAATGCTTATTTTAACGTGGCATCATCATTTTCTCAGCATTTTAATCCTTGCTTGGTGCCAAATGCATTTTGCCTCTGATTTTTGCTGTTCTTACATTTTCTCTGAAGTGATATGGCCGCCATTTTAGGTCTACTACGTATGCTCTGCTGCCTCTCTGTTTGAAGGTCTCTCCTGTGCCTGCTTTTGAGACCTTGGTTCTGACTTTTTTGGCTCTTTTTCTTTTTGATTGAGCTCACGTCCTTTGCCTCCTGTGTCTTCCTAGCGCTCTGTTTTTTTATATAGTGGACATATTTTTTTCCTTCTTGTGTGGAGAAACCACGGCCGCCACTTCTTACTCTTCAGTGTGCCTCTACTTTCTTCATTTGGTGACAACATCTTCGAAGTGACTTTGCCTTTTATGAACTGCTGTTTTATACTTGTCCTGGCTTTCATTGATGCTCTCTATTTATGCTGTGGTTCTCATTACACAGTCTTGCTGGTTTTATCTTGCCTTTCGCCCAGTGAGGGTATCAGCACTTAAGAGTAGTGCGTTTCTTTTTGGCTCCTCTTCAGATTGCTTCATTTTGAGCCACGCTCTGTCTGTCCCTCTTACTGCCTAAGCATCTCTGAGCCAATTCATTTGCTGATCTCTATTGATACCTACCTGAATACGGCAATTTGTCAGGCGTCCGTCATCATGGCAAATAACTCCACCTCTCCTAAAGTGGCACAAACTGGAACCAAACCTAAGAGGCCTAAGAATGACCCGCCTTCTCCTATTGCATCTTCCTCTAATCCTGTTCTGGACTCCATTCTTGAAGAGGTCTGTGGTTTACAACCTTTTATGTCCGCTACTAATGCAAAACTTCAACAAATTGAAGAGCGCTAGGTTGTTATGGAGGGCAAAGTTTTGAGTCTGGAACAACGTGTGAGCGAAATTCATGATGTCTCAACTAGGATTCCATTGTTGGAACAGGAGATCCTCAAACTCAAACTGCACACTGAGGATTTGGAAAATCGCAATCGTAGAAATAACCTACGCGTTTATGGTGTTCCGGAAAATTTGGAGGGCCCTGATATGGTCTCCTTTATTCGTAAATTTCTTCAGGAACTTTTGGATCTTCAACCAGCTTCTCACCCTCTTAATATCCAGAGGGCTCATCGTCTTGGTCGCATTAATTCCAACTCTTCCAAACCACTTGGCATCATTCTGTTGTTCCTCGAATTCACAGAATTAATGTCAGTCCTGAAGGCTGCCAGGGCCAAACGACGTCTCCAGTGGTCTGGTCATAACATTTTTATTTCACAGGACCTTTCCTCGGCCACGAATGCACGACGAAAAGAGTTCTTGAATCTTCGACCTTTAATGCGTCAACTGAACATTCAATATGGAATACTGCATCCCTGTTTCTGCAAGATCACGCATAATGGCCGCACCAGATCCTATGATGATCCGCAAAAACTCCACGAATATCTTTTGAGTGTCTCTCCGTCAAATATGGACACTGCTCATTAGTGTTTTTCTTTTCTTTCCTTTGCTAACTGCTGTTACTCGATTCTTTCTAGCCTCTTTTGCTTTTTTGCTTTTTCTCCTTTATTCTAGATCTACTCCTTGAGGTTTTGTCCTCACATCCTTGTGTGTTTCTTTTTTGTGTACGTCCTGGTTCTTGGTAGCTCATGGGCTGAGTTCTTTCTCTGGCGCATCTTCGCCTCAGATGTCTTGGTTACTCTCTCCTTCTCTGATCAGGCCTTTCTGCCTTGATCTGGCTTTTCTCCTTACCTATCTTCCTTCTTTTTCTCTCTTCTTTCTCTCTCTTTGCTATCTTTCTCCTAAATGGTCTCTACTTTTTTTTCTCTTCTTCCAATTATTGTTTCCTCGTTTTTTGACTCTTGCTGGTTCTATTATTGTGAGCGTCTTCAGAATCCTCTGTCTAACTGGTATTTTTTGTCTTCCCTTTTGTAGTGATCTCCTTACAATGTGTCGCCTCCTTTTGTCGCCCATCCTCCCCTCTTCCCAACATGTGTAATTTTGTCTCTTGGAATGTCTGAGGTCTTGGTCATCCTGTCAAGCGTCAGAAGGTATTGTCTCACTTAACCAAATTTCATTCACAGGTTGTTTTTCTTCAAGAAACACATTGCTCGGATGTTGAATCGCTTAAGCTTAAGAGACATTGGGTGGGTCCGGTTGTTTTTTCTCCTGCTGTTCACAAAAAGGGAGGGGTTGCTATATTGTTTCACAAAGCTTTGAATGTTCAGATTATTTCCTCTCAACATGATGATGAAGGACGTTGGGTAATGGCTAAGGTTGTTATACAAAATAAGACGATGGTTCTGCTGAATATATATGGCCCGGTTCGCCCAGATCCAAAATTTTGGAAAGATATCAAAGTTCTCATTGCATCCATAGATTGTCTGATTTTATTGTGGCTGGCGATTTTAACCAATGGTTAGATCCTTTTTCAGACCGATTGTCCTCGAGTAAATTTCAGCCTGACAAATCTCATAAGAGTTTTCAATCTGTCATTGCCTCGCGTCCTTTATATGACTCCTGGAAAATGTGTAACCCTGATTTATTGGAATATACTTTTTTTTCTAATGTTCATCATACACGCTCAAGAATTGATTATATTATGATCAGTAAGTCTCTCCTACCCTCCATCCAAAAATCTGTTATTGGCTCTATTTTTATATCCGACCATGCTCCTGTTTACACTACCCTAGACCTCTCCCTTACATCCTCTAAATTTAGTCGCTGGAAATTTAATTCTTTTCTTTTATCTGATGCCACTTTCATGAAAAAATGTACTGAGTTTTTCAATGAATACTTTTCTTTTAATAAGCCATCAGACACCTCTGTTCCCATCACCTGGGATGCTTTTAAAGCTTCTTTTCGACCCTTTACGATTTCATATGTTTCTACAAAAAAGAAGCTTAATAGACAAAAATATGAAGACCAGCTTAACCAGATTAAAAACCTTGAACACATATATTTTACTTCTAAATCCTCTTCTGCCCTTCAGGACTTGATTCTTGCCAAAACAGACCTTAACAAAATTATCACTAATAAAGCTTGTCATACCCTCCTTAAAATAAAATCTAAATTCCATGGTGGCCAGAATAAAGCAGGGAAAATGCTAGCCAATTACTTAAAAATAAAGTCAGAACGCAAAGCTGTTGGCCCAATCTTTAATGATTCTCTAAATAAATTGGTTTCCTCTGATGAAGACATTGCTGATGTATTTCACAACTATTACCAAGCCCTATACTCTGATGATACACATCCTTCTGATGCAAACTTAACGACATTTTTTGATGGCCTTCCTTCCCCTCCTTCCCTCCCGGTGGACTTATCACACTTGGAACGTGAAATTACTGTCTAGGAAATTACCACAGCCATTCATTCTCTCAAAAAATCAAAAGCCCCTGGCCCCGATGGTCTGCTTGTTGAGTTTTATTCCTCTTTCCAGTCCTTTTTTGCCCCTAAGCTCCTTCAGTTATTTAATTCCTTTATTTCAGATGCTAAAGCCTCTGGCTCTTTTTTGGAGGCTCTCATTGTCATTATCCCCAAACCTGACAAGGATCACTCACAATGCAAAAACTATCGTCCCATATCTTTGATTAATTATGATTGTAAGATTTTTGCCAAAATCCTTGCCTCTCGCCTTGATTCCATTATCCCTCGTTTAATTAAAACAGACCAGGTGGGTTTTGTTAAGGGCAGACTTGCTGCCGATAATGCTCGCCTTTTTTCTAATATCATTGCTCATAGTAAGAATGTCAAAGTCCCCTTGGCAGCCCTTTCCCTAGATGCTGAGAAAGCCTTTGATCGTATTAATTGGCAATTTATGTTCCGTACCCTCCAATGGTTTGGCTTTGGTCCAACTTTTATATCCTTGGTTAAGCTCCTTTACTCCTCCCCCCGTGCCAGTATTTTTGTTAACAGCCAATTTTCTAGATTCTTTTCTTTGACCAGAGGCACAAGACAAGGTTGTCCCCTTTCTCCTTTGTTATTTATTTTATGTCTTGAGCCCTTCCTTGAACGCATTCGTTCCAACCCTGCTATTACTGGTATAAAATTTTCCTCTGTTGATACTAAACTATCTGCATATGCTGATGATGTCCTCATTTACATGTCCAATCCAGAATCCTCTCTCCCACCTTTTCTGAATGAAGTTCAGTTGTATTCCTCCATATCAGGCTATAAGCTTAATTTATCCAAAACGGAAGCCCTTCCCCTTAACTATATATGTTTTCAATACATGTTTAACAACACTGATTTTGCATGGTGTCCATCTAAAATTAAGTACCTTGGTATATGGTTTTCTTCCTCTCTAAAGGATACTCTCAAATTAACTTTTGATTCACTAACTAGTAAGATTCAATCCCTCCTTCAAGTTTGGTCCCCCTTATTTCTATCCTGGTGGGGTAGACTGGACACCATCAAAATGATGATCACCCCACATGTTTTGTACACAGTTTCTATGCTCCCTTTCAAAATTCCCAAATCCTATTTTACTCGTATTAACTCTCTATGTATAAAATTCTTGTGGAACAATAAACATCCCCGTATTGGTTTGCATAAGTTGATCCGGCCTAAAAATGAAGGTGGTGTTCGATTCCCTGACCTTAAATCATACCACTCTGCCTTTTTGATCAAACAATCCTTCTCCTTGGCTTATGACTTCATTGATACTCCTGTCCCTAAGTGGGTTCTCCTGGAACGCTCCCTTTTGAAAGATTTATCCTTTCAACATATCACCTTTATGTCAAATTGTACCTTTTTATCCAAATATCCCATTTTGAAATATTCCCAATCTCTATTACAAACTGTTTTTTCCTCTACCCTCTCCCCTCTTCAATGTTTTTTATCCTCTGTGGTTTGGTATAACAAATTTCTTAGATACAAAGGAAAGTCGTTCTATTTCAAACACTGGAAGGAAAAGGATATAATGTTTGTACATCAATTTTTTCTTGACTCCTCTCTTATTTCTTTTCCAGTTTTACAAAACATGTTTCATTTACCTTCAACTTTTCTCTCTGAATATACTATTATAACATCTGCTATTCAATCTCACTTGTCTTCCCTATCTTCTTCTTCTGAGTCTTTCTCTTCCTTCACTCCTGTCACTCCACTTTATTCTTTATTTTCTACTCAACTCCCTAAAGCTGCTCTTGTATATTCAATTTTATTATCCAATACCCCTGATCGCTCAAAATCTAATGTGGAGACTTCTTGGGAGACGGATCTTGATGTCTCTCTCGATACTGCAATGTGGGATCGGTTATGGTCCAAGATTTTTAAAGTTTCCATTGCCGCACGCATTACCCAATCCTTGCTTTTTATATATCATAGAGTTGTTATTACCCCGGTTAGTATTCATACATTTTCTCGTGCCTCCTCTCCTTTATGTTGGTCTTGTTCCGAAGTTCCAGGCACTCTAAAGCACCAACTGTACGATTGCTCCCCTGTTTTATCTTTTTGGACTAATGTTTGGAATATTTGCACGAAAATGTTATCTCTCTCTTCCCCATTATCTTTCTTACACATATTTTTAGGCTCTTTATCTGATGATATTGATATTGTTACACCCTCTTCTGCTAAATTATTAGACCTGTGTATTGCTCTTGCATTTAAAGTTATTTTATCGTGTTGGAAAGATAATTCTAAACTGTCTGTCCACACATGGTGGAACTACATCTGTGATGAACACAGAATTTCTATTGCTTCCTCCACCGCTGTACCTCTAAAAATTAAATCTGATCTCGTATGGCTTCCCTTCACTTCATATCTTTCCTCTAATCCCTCCCCCTTACCACGTGCTATTCTTCCCACATGATTCTTCTGGATACCTTCTTTTTCTCTTCTCTTTCCCATCTACTCTTTCCTTCTCTTTCGTTTTCCTCTTTCTTTCTCTTTCCTTCTTTTCTTTCTCTTCTTCTTTTTCCCCCTTTTTTCCCCATAAAACCCCTTTGGACTGCTGTCATTTAATATTATATTCCTACGTACTTTTTTCTACCTTTTCATGACATGTCGTTTGTATTACTTTTTAATGCTTAATAAAAATTTCTTAAACAAAAAAAATTAAATATGTACATTTATTATTTGGTAGTAATATTTAATTAATTGTTAATTCAAAAATATTTGTTAATTATTTAAAATTTAATTGGTAATTAATTTAATTTAATTGAATTATTGCTAATTATGTTAAATTAAATTATTTATTTCATGTAGCGGGTTGTGGGTTTATAGGGGAATAGGGTGGGAAGTAATTTAATTATAATTAATTAAATATGTAAATTTATTAATTGGTAGTAATATTTAATTAATTGTTAATTTAAAAAATATTTGGTAATTATTTAAAATTTAATCGGTAATTAATTTAATTGATTAATTGCTAATTATGTTAAATTCAATTATTTATTTCCTGTAGCGGGTTGTGGGTTTATAGGGGAATAGAGTGGGCAGTAATTTAATAATAAATAATGAAATAATAATATTTATTTAATTGTATTTAATAGAAAATAATTGTAAATTAATTTTTAATTATCAAATAAATAATTGGTAATTAGTTATAAATTAGTATTAATAGGTAACTAATAGAAATAATTATAGTTAATTAGTAAATTTAATATATTAATTATTATGTTATATTAAATAGTTAATCATTTTTAAATACATTTATATTGATATTATTTTGTAATTTATTTATTAATATATGAAGTATTTACTTTCCCTAATGTTGCACCCACTGGAGTGGGAATAGTAATTTTAACCCTTACGCTATTCAACGCTTTCCCTACTGTTGCACCCACTGGAGTGGGAATAGTAATTTTAACCCCTACGCTATCCTACACTTTCCCTACTGTTGCACCCACTGGAGTGGGAATAGTAATTTTAACCCTTACGCTATCCATAGCTTTCCCTACTGTTGCACCCACTGGAGTGGGAATAGTAATTTTAACCCCTACGCTATCCAACGCTTTCCCTACTGTTGCACCCACTGGAGTGGGAATAGTAATTTTGACCCCTACGCTATCCAACGCTTTCCCTACTGTTGCAATCTTTGGAGTGGGAATAGTAATTTGAACCCCTACGCTATCCTACACTTTCCCTACTGTTGCACCCACTGGAGTGGGAATAGTAATTTTAACCCTTACGCTATCCAACGCTTTCCCTACTGTTGCACCCACTGGAGTGGGAATAGTAATTTTAACCCTTACGCTATCCAACGCTTTCCCTACGTTTGCACCCACTGGAGTGGGAATAGTAATTTTAACCCCTACGCTATCCAACGCTTTCCCTACTGTTGCACCCACTGGAGTGGGACTAGTAATTTTGACCCCTACGCTATCCAACGCTTTCCCTACTGTTGCACTCTTTGGAGTGGGAATAGTAATTTTAACCCTTACGCTATCCAACGCTTTCCCTACTGTTGCACCCACTGGAGTGGGAATAGTAATTTTAACCCCTACGCTATCCAACACTTTTCCTACTGTTGCACCCACTGGAGTGGGAATAGTCATATTAACCCCTACGCTATCCAACGCTTTCCCTACTGTTGCACCCACTGGAGTGGGAATAGTAATTTTAACCCTTACGCTATCCAACGCTTTCCCTACTGTTGCACTCTTTGGAGTGGGAATAGTAATTTTTACACCTACGCTATCCAACGCTTTCCCTACATTTGCACCCACTGGAGTGGGAATAGTAATTTTTACTCTTTTGTAATTGTACGTTAATAATATTGGCTATTATTTAATTAAATTTTGTTACTATATATATATGTTTTAAGAAGTATGAATAAAAAAATATTATTTTTGTACTTTCATTAATTATTTAATTATTAAAAGTTATTTTAAGTATTGTTAAGTATATTTCAGTAATTAAATTTTTATATTAATGTAATTAAACATTGTTTTTATTAAAGTCGATATTTTTTACAACTATATTTTTGTAAACGATATTTAAAACTCGATATTTTTGTACTTACCTGTTTGTACATAGAAAGTCAATATTTTGACAGTCTATAATTTGTCAACGATATTCTTGAGGGTCGATATTTTGTCACTCGATATTATTTCAGTGATCCTAAATGACAATGTCTTTTACCTATGCGTTTTAGTTTGGAGTGGAGTGGATGTATGTGTCTTGGAGTGGAATAATGTGGGCTGTATTGGAATTGTTAGTTGTGGAATTGTGTGGGGTGGAATTGTGTGCGGTTGAATTGTGTGGTGTGGAATTGTGTGGTGTGGAGTGTATTTGTGTAGTAGATTTATGTGACATGGTGACTAGATGGGATGACAGCTGCACAGAATAGTTAGAAATGAAGATAGAGAGGGATAGGTAGTCTGTACAAGAAGTGGTGAATTCACTTGAGACAGAGGAGCAGAAAGATTGTGTGTCTGCATAGAGGTGGTGCTCAGGTGGTGCTGAGTGATGCTCAGTAAGCCTGGGTGGAGTTCGTGTAGCAGCGCTATGTGAACTCTGTGAAGTGGTAAAAAAACTCCACCTCCCTACGCAGAATTCTGCGAGTGGAAATTGCGTGTTCGGGGGGAAATATTGCGCAAACTGCACCATGCGGTTGCACATGACGCGGCTATCTTGTTTTCTTCTCTGTTATGGTGGTGAGGCCTCCTTTTCAATCATCCCTAAATCTTTTCAATCCGACTTTTCCTCAAAAGAAATTTCAGATTTTTGTTATTTATAATCTTTTCCTTGGTCTTCTTAAGTGTACATTTTGCGTTTTTTATGAATTTTGTACTGTTTTTCTGCATAACCTGCTTCCTAATTTGTTTTACTTCCTCCCTCAGTCCTACGTCTACACTACTGAAGATATTCCAATGCGCAGAGCCTATTGGGACTATAGGAACTACACTACATGGCGCCCAGCGTTTGGTAAGGCGATAAATCTAACGCAAGACGTTAGAGTAACTCAGTCGTGCTTTTTCACACAGACCCTTTCTCCCGTAAATACTCCAAAGACGTCTGGAGTAGGTCAAAGGTTAAAATCCGCCGGAACTTAGTAGGAAGAGATTCCTATGTATGATTTTTGGTTTATTCAACGTTGAAGGATACAGTGTTCCAAAATATTGTGCACCTAATCTTTGTTTCCTTGAAACTTGATCTACAACAAAAAACGTTCTGTCAGTAAAAATGTCAGACGGTGAAGAAGAAAGGGATGCAGCTAGAATAGCAGCTCAACTCCTTGAGGAAGACAATAGTCTCCTGCAGACCGACCCGAATGCTATACTCATTCCGGTCAACATAAGAAAAACTATAACTCTTAAACTTATAGAAAATGTACTAACATCGAGAGGTGGTACAGTCATATTCGTAATTGAGGCCCATGATGAATATTGGCAGACAGAGGTATTCTATTCATGGATAAACTTTCTAGCAGCAAACGCTGTCACACACGACTTCCACTATTACAAAATAGAGGAACCTCCAGATGAGTACACTCCCTTCGAGGAGGTGGAAATCCCATTAAAATACCAAGAGCACCTGCTCTGGTTTAAAGGCGCCCTAAAACATAATAATCACCTCACCAGGCTCGGTCCACTAGGTAGACCAGGAGCAACGTGGCCGGTTCCAGCCAGCTACACACCACATCCAGACATTGAAAAAATGTCAATACCAGAACTTTTAGCACAGCTAAAAATACTGATTAAAATACATAGACAATTAGTCCAATATGTAATGCGGACTTCAACAGTCCAACCAGCTATTAACATTCCACAGCTGACCCCTCATCAGGAGAACACAAATAAAATCACACCACAGAACATACAGTCATGTCTAGGTAAAGTACCCATAAAACGGGAACAAATTCCATTCTGGTTAGCACAAAAAATTACTCAAATAGAGGCAGTGTTCCCGGATACTACCCCTGTTGAGAAACACAGAATTCTGACTATCTGTCTTCCAATGGGGATTGCACCACATGTGGAGGACTGTGACACCTGGGGCACAGTCTTTGCTTCAATTTACACAAAAACACATGGTGTTCCGTCTATGGAGATAATACCGGATGTGCTAAAACAGATTCAAAATGAATATGGTCCAGAACCTGCTTTAACTCTGGGTATGAAATTACTGAAAGACTTCAAGCAGGTCTCAGCTTTATTGTTATCCAACATAAAAGGGGAAGCAGCATCTGTGGCGATCCGCCAGAAATTGAAAGAAACAGATATAGCAGAACAGCCATTTGAACTTGCCAGAGTCATAGAAAAATCCTATGAAGAACTAGGAAGAGATAGTTTGGGTGGGAAACCAGTAAAACCCCAACTAACTGAAAATCCAGAAAAAATGTTTATTAAAAATATACTAAACACTCCAAAAAAGAGCTGGGATGGAAATTAACAATCCACTCCCAAAGAAAAAAGATTCCAGTCCAGAGGAAGGTCTCCTCGGCGGAGAGAAAGAGCTCCGGACCAAGGACACAAGTCTCCCCAGAGGAAGCCCTCTGAGAAAAGATACAACCTTAGAAATAGGGATAATTTGAAGAAACCTGATAGATATCAAGATATTGATACACGTCCCTCTCGATCTTTTCAGACTTCCTCACAGAAATCGGAAAGAAGAGGACGGTCGGAACACAGGGAAGAGCACGTCAAGTCCAAAGACAAGGAACCTGCTCATCAAAGTAAAAAATAAAAAATTTCTAAAAAGAAGGTAGCCAGTATTAAAGTAATCAAACACGCCGAGGATCCTGAGGACACAGCTGAAAAACGGAGAAAAGGCTCAGACAATGCAAGACAGCGCAGCAGATGTGAGCATAGCTCGCAAGATCCTAATGAATCATCTGGAGACAGTGGACACGAATGAATACATTCAGGTGGAAACTGCAGATACCAGAGTTAGCAAACCTCATAAAATATACGAAATAACATTACATATAGAGGGAGATAAGAGTAGGAAAATAAGGGGTCTATTTTGGGATAACCTCTCCAAAGGCTATGACATCCTTTTAGCTGAAAAAGACTGGCCACCAGAGTTTGTCAGGGAGTGCCCTCATGGCAAAGAAATGATTATGCCTGCCTCCTCAAATCACATTCCAATTCATAAAAAATATACACTTGCATTATATAAAAATCATGTAGGATGGGATGAGGACTCTCCTCCTCACAAAATCCAGATAAAATGTCAACCAACTGCACAAAGGCAGTACCCAATTAAGCAAGAAGCTAAAAAACAAGTCAGGGAGATCTTAGATCAACTTGAATACCAGGGGGTGATTGAAACATGCACCTCACAAATGAACAATCCTTTGTTTCCTGTCTCCAAGCCAGACGATTCATATCGTCTAGTTTTGGACTACAGACATCTAAACTCATGTTGCAAAACTTTTGCAGTACAAAACTCACACAGTGCAGGACTAATGAATAACATAGTACGCAAAAAATACAAAACAACATTAGACATCTCTAATGGATTCTTTTGTCAAAACATAGCACCTGAAAGCAGATACTTGACCGCTTTCTCAATAATGGGCTCGCAGAAAAAATTCTGTCGACTCCCACAGGGGTTCAAGAACAGCCCAGAATTATTCTCAGCAAGAGTAACAGAGTAACAACAAATGTATGATGACGAGGCATTATCTTATATCGATGACATCCATCTAACAGATGATGACTTGGATACTCACTTGAAAAGAGTGATCACCATAATACTTGGGTTCGCAGCAGAGGGTTACAAATTCAACTTTAAAAAGTCAAGAATTGCCCATCTAACTGTCCTATTTTTAGGATATGAATTATCAGGTGAAGGCAAAAGCCTGGCAGACAATTTCTTAGAGAAATGTGCTATAATCCAAGCACCAAGAACGCTGAAAAACGTACAATCAGTTCTAGGTTTCCTAAATTTCGGAAGGACTATAATTCTAAATTATGAGAGAGGGTTAAACCTCTCTACGAACTAATCAAACCAGATTTTAAAACAATCAATTGGACTCAAAAACACACAGAAATTTTGAGATCATTGCAAACAGACATGTTAGCTAAAACAAAATTGCAAACACGCGATAACACACGCAACCTTGTGATCCGGGTCATCCCAGGAAGATGCGGATTCACATACTTAACCTCTAATGAGGGAGAAACGGTACCGATAGCATACAAATCACATTTGTACACAGAAGCTGAAAAAAACATTCAGTATTGCGGAAAACCTAATACATGCGGTTCAAACAGCTGTAGCAAAAGAAAGAGCCCAAGCCCAAGGCAGACAGATTACTGTTTTAACTGCAGTATCAGCATTTGAGGCATTAACAAGCCCATGTAATTAAATGCAAAATGGATACAATGGGAAAATTCTCTTGCTACAGACAAAGTGAAATACTATTTTGGCCCGAACATGAAAAAATTAAAAAATCTAGAATATATAAAAGAATATCCTCTGCCAATCGCCATTCTGCCCATACAACAGTACGCCTCTGTAATGTATACAGACGGATATGCACAACCGTTTGGGGAAAACAAGCCTATAACGCCACGTGCGACAATATTAAATGTGGGTGGCACGGAGGTAAATTGAAACCTCTGGTAACAATATCACACTCTGTAGAAGACAATTCAGATCAACAGACTGAAGTAATGGCTTTGAAAATGGCGCTAGATAATGCCGATCGCGAATTCCCGACACTAATAGTGTGCGATTCGCATTACTGCGTCAAATCATACAATAACGACTTGCAGAACTGGGTTCTAAACGGTTTCAAAGATGCAAAAGGTGGCACAATCAAGCATAAAACGCTTTGGGAACAAGTAGTTCGTTTACAGAAAGAACTACAAAAGACTCACATGATACATTCACTGAGGGATATATGACGGTACCACGCGTACTTTTACAACGCGTACCGTTACAACGCTACTTTTACCACGCAAGTCGTTACAACGACTTGCGTGGAGGGGCGCTGGATAGTAAATTTTTTAATTTACTATTCCAACTCCAGTCCCCGTGGACTCTAGGGAAAGGAGTTGGATAGTAAATTAATCTATTTACTATCCTGGAGCGTCCCCCAGCGCAAGTCGTTGTATCGACTTGCGTGGTAAAAGTAGCGTGGTAACGGTACCGCGTTGTAAAAAATGCGTGGTTACCGTTGTATACCTTCACTGAGTCATCAACGTGATGGTGTTCACGTTACAGGGAATTCATTGGCTGAGACAGCCACAGCGGAAGCAACTAAGCCGGCTTCCGTAGCTACAATAAAGCGTTCAGAAAAATACATAGACGGGGAAACGATGCTGGCGGTAAAAACGTCATCAAAAGGCGACTGTGCCGCGCTACCCGTCAACTATCCACTCAATTATACATACATAATTGATGCAAACTCCGTTCCTTTTGCTCAAATCCCTGGAGTGGGGGATAGGGTAATTCCAAACACGAACAGGAGAGTCTTGTTAATAGCAGACGCACACATGGGTGAGGGTCTAAGACACCTTAAGATTAAGGAATCTCTGACAGAATTACAATCAATATACTGGTGGCCAGGAATAAGCCTGCAACATCACAAATTTGCAATAAACTGCCCAGACTGCAACAGAGATCGCAGTGGCGAACCGGCCGGTGTATTGCCATGGCCCTTCGCTTAGATAGGATAAGGCTATCTATATGCAAAACCCAGTAGGAATAGTGCGTCATATTAACATATAGAGACTAGTTTCACCTAAAATGTAGACCCCATCTCTCGGCTGACGCCAGAACTGTTATAAAATATTCGCGAGTCTTTATCGGCACATACGCAATTGGCATGCTACATTCTGACCAGGGACCTGCTTTTATCTCTCGATATAAGTAGGCCATGACCAGCATGGGCATTGCATTGCAGTATTCTTGTCCCTTCCATCCTGAGTGAAACGGGATTGTGGAAAGAAAAAACCGAGACATATAGCAATCTATAACGGCAAAGGTATTAGGTTCGGGGGTTGGGTGGGTCAAACATTTAACAAGTGTCCAACGTAGTCTTAATAATCTGCCAAGAAATTCTCTAAAAGGTTTCAGTCCGTACAAACTATTGTTCGGGACTAGAATGCATATCCAGGACCTCGATAGTCAGACTTCAGTGGTAGAAGGAAAATGCTTTGATATCAAAGATCGTTTGGCTATTTTACGGGACTTAAATGAAACAAGAAAAGACCTGAGTAACATAAAGTTGAAACAACAGCCAACAGCCACTGAAGAGAAACCACCTGTCCCAGCAAGGCCTGTCTGGATTCCAAAGATTGGGGATCTGGTCAGAGAGAAAATCGCGGTGAAGAAGGAATTTGGGCCTTCTTACAGAAAAGCAGTACCTGTCTTAGCTGTCAATGGAACAAGATCAGTTGTACTACCGCCCCTTGCTGGTAAAAAGGAGAACCGAGTTGTATCCATCGACCTGGTTAAACCACAATCATGTGGCCAATAATAGGTAGTAGGCCAAGTGGACTCCCAAGAAATAGCAGAAGACCAAAGTTTGCTACAATACAAGAGGTTCAAACTGAGAGACTAATCACATTTGATAAACCTACAGTGAATCAACAAGGACTATGAAACAAAGCCATGGAACTTATGCCTCTTAAAACCCAAATTGCAACAGTTCGTCAAGAAACACCTGTCTACAACGATGTAGCCACAGACTATGCTAATGAAATAAAGAAAAATCAAGAAGCAATTCCAACAATTGACAGAACTGCATCGGGCTACTTCATCAATTTCTATGACTTTTCTGAGGATCCGAGTGAACCAGAAGAACAGCCAACATCAAAGACTTTTAAAGACAAAGCAAAAGAAATCTTTTATCAACTCAAAGAAACCTATCTGATTTCTCCATGGATTGAATTTTGGGTGTTGCTAGGTGTACTTTTCCTCCTGCTTTGGCTCATCATGGTACTATGCTTGAGACACTTCATTGAGGGAAAATATATTACAATGGACACAGCAAGTCAGAACATCAGCTTGGTCCTGAAGCCACACACGTCTTCACACATCGAGAAAAGAGAACTATCTTCAGTAAATTTCACAGCCAATCCGATACCCGGTGGGGTAGCTTGGGACAAAACTGATTACGAAATATATGGCCCGGTCGAGCTCTTGAAGTATCCACATCAATTTAAGGTTTCATTAAGTGACTTTGTAAAACCGAGCACATTCTCTGATGATTGGGACTTTGAAAGTATTAATGATATGATGTCAGACTTAGTTATGTCAGCAAAATTTACAGAACATGATTATTTACAGGGCTCATCAAATTACGAACAGATGTACTGCTACAATCACTATGCTAACCATTATTTGCATAAATCTGCTCAACCTAGAAATGTTTTTAATTATAATCAATGGGAACATTGTGCAACTCCATCAAAAGGCAGTTCAAAAACATTTTAAGATAAATTCCCATACTTCTCAGGGTTTAACACAAGTGATGCAGAAACGTTTTATTTCAAAATGTTAAATCAGACAGGAATGAAAACCATGCTGACAAACACAAAATTAATCTATTCAGAATTTTTTTGTTGAAAAAATGAATACATTTGGTTTTGATTTTTGGAAAAATATTATTGAAACAAAAACCATCTGGGGTACCAGAGATTGGCAGGTCCAAGGTATAGAATCATTATTTAGAGCCTGCATGATCCCAGAACAAATCATATTCTTGAATGACACAATTCAACAGACAACCTGTCTTGGCCTAGCCAAAATTAAAGACTTAAACAAACCGTCTATTCCAAAGCCAACACCTGACAGTAATAGCACTACAGATGTTGAGATAGACGTATCCCATATTTTTAACCAAAATAGAACACATCCTGATTGGAAAAAATGGTTGATCTGGCCCACAGACACAAATAACTGTCAAGATAGATTCCTGAACAAAATACAGAGGTTCAAATTGACCAGGCCAGACCCTAGATACTCCCAGAGACAACATCCAGGGATAGTAACAACATACAGTGTAGGAAAACTCTGCCTCGAATGGCAACAGACATCCACACTGGCAGAAATTAAGCAACACTTAACTTTACTTAAAGAAGGTGCTGACTTGTGTGATTTCATACTGGGACCACGCAAACAGCGTCAGAAACGTTTCATAGCGGCCTCTATATATGCAGCTTACAACGAAGCTTGGAAAGAAACTCAAATTGAAACAGCAGAAAAAATACGGGAAATTGACCGTATCAATTTGGAAAAATCACTTTCTGTTGTGGACAATGGGTTAATGACTCTGTCTTCCAGAATATATTCCCTGGACAGTATTGTATGATCTGCAATTGATATAATAGAGCAGGACTTATTAATGTTACAACATGGTCAGTCCCAATTACGTTCTATTGTACAGCTTGGCTGGACGTTACAAAATCTGCGTTCAGGCTACGTGCCCTGGCGTTAAATCAACACAACGACATTATTCTCTATCTTTAACCTTACTGATACACAAATCAGCTTGGCACAAAAAGGAGCGGAATATACAATTCTGAGCATTGAAAAACTTGAGAGATTACCATTGACAATGTCAGAACGACCTGTCATTGAATGGATAATACACGGAATCATAACTATTCCGATAACAACTTTCCAATTTCAATACTGCCAAAAGTATATACAGGCAGGCCAGTATGAAAGGTTGGGTAAAGGATACATTAAATCATCATGGAAATTACCTTACACACACACTTGATATAGAGAAAAAGGACAGAATGTATTTCTTAGTGGTAATAATTGTAAAAGATCACTAAGTGGTATACTTCTGTGTCAGGGTATAAATCTACATGGGGCCTGTGAGGGGACTTCAAATAACCTTTCATGCCACCAGCTTGGCACACCTGCAACTCGAATAGAGCCATTTTTTAGACGGCTTTCTAACGGGAGCTACATTCTAATAGTGGACCACAGATGTTGTAGCCTGGTGCCAGGAAAAGCTTATCTCGTAAGCGTTTCGTCCATGGTTACTTGCTGTATGCAAGTATTGTATCCGAACAGCACTCCAGACAGGAAGGGAAAAATTTGGCCCACTTTGAAAACCTCTTCTATTCGAATTGATACTTTAAGCAGAATGAAGTCCGTTCTTCTACTGACGCCTGTGCCCTTGACGTCATCAAAAGAAACGTATGATCTCCAAGTTGCAAGGACAACGGCAGAGATACATGCACTATTATCAACAAATTGCCCCTTACATTTCGTGGAAATGCTGAGCCAAATCTTAAATATGTCAGATACGAATGGTATCCCACATGTATTTAAGAAAAAAGATTTGGGACTGTTGACACCCTTCACAGCAGTCCTGGGCATCTTTCCTAATTTTGTCCATTCAATCTTTGGCGGCTTTCCACTTCTGTTGGGACTCGTAGCAGGTATTTTATTTTTGGTACTCCTGCTTCGTTATGGCAAGCCATGTCACAGACAAGACTCCGGCAACAATGGAAGAAACAATCCTAGCAATACGCTATCGGGACCGCATAACTAAAGTCCTTGGATTAGCCCGGCTAAGAGATCTGAATATGACCTGGTTTCTTTCATTCAGACCCATCTGGCAGAATTGTATCTTACCTGTGTTAAGATGTATGCTGTGCGGAGAAGAATGCGTGTTGGACACCTGTCTTACACTACAATCAGACGTACCATTGTATACTGATACTTTGCTAGGTCCAGTAACGGCTCATGCATCGTGTTGTCCCCAGCGGTTACCTATCCTGATGACAGCATTCGTGGAAACTTCACCACTGCGATTAAAGGGTAGTGAAGTACAAGATGATAGCAGCATCAACCAGGTACGACCTTCTGTAAGCAATACTGATCGATACATCGATGGAAGCGATCATGCTCAAGACTGCATGGTAGCGACATTTTCCAACTTGGTCGAACTTTCACCTGAAGCGGTAAACTGCTTTTTTGAAAGTCTGTCTGAAATGATGTTCTCCCCTGAACAGAAAGAATAACTTTAAAGCAAACCAGCACACAGCGTTCCCTGAACTCTGAATTTGGCCTTCAGCTTTGACAAACAAAAAGCTACTGGAAATATTTGAAACTGTTTTTTTTTTCTTCTTCCCCTGAAAAAACGAAATAATTTTTTCCCCCGATTCCAAAATATTTACTTTTTTTTTGGCACTCGTCCTCTGCTTAAAGTAGAACTATTCTTAGAGAACAGAGATTCTATTTTTAGGAACTCTAGAGACAATATATTACCTCAGCCTCTAGCATATTTACAAATATCTGTAATTATATGTGATGAAATGGTCTTGCACCTTTTTTATGTACTAAGAGCCATTTCATGTGTAATTTTCGCAAAATCATTCCGCTGATATATATGCATCCTATTTTTTGAATGATTACTCTGCTTGAGAAAACGTACAGTACCTATACTCATTTTTCATGTATTTCGCATACGCCATTTCGAATGCAAAAAATTTATTTTGGGGTGGATCGGTATACACATGCACCGTTAGATATGTTTACTATTGCTTAGTTTTAGTAACTATGGACATGAATTCGTGGAGTGGGTGTAGTGTGTTTATCTAGGTACCTGAATCGATATTTCTATCCTTTGCCCTTGTCCGGTTATAAATCAATAATATCCCTACAACGGCATAGAAACCCTTTTCATAATTCAGTCGTAGCGCATGCTGTCACATTAAGCAAGCCTACTCCTCCAGCCCCCCTAGAAAGCACACCGAGTTCTTAAACAAATCCAAGCCTCCAGCAACCTGGGAAATCCCCGCTGCCTTTGTTTTGATTTCGTCCAAGAACTCCTGTAAAGCACTGTAAGAACGACCAGTTCTTAGTGACATCTTTATTGACGTCTTATGTCCAGCCTTACGTCAAACCCGGCACCTTTCAGGTATAAATATACCAACGCTGCCTTAAGCAACGACACGGTGGTGATGAATCTGGAGCAGCTACTACTTGCCCGAGAGCCCACGGACGCTGCCCCTCCCTTCTGACGTGCTGAGAAAGACGCTGTCTTTTCTCCTGCCGAGAAATCCAGCCTCTGGCGTTTCCAGCTTACCCTTGCGGGTGACTGGGATATCGAGTCCTGAGAGAGAGATACCAGCCCTCCTGCCTCCTAATACCCAGGTACTGAACTGACTGAACCCATACAGAGAATTCTTGAGTCAGATTCTTGGCAAAACAAACTTAACTTAAACTGCTACTTACTTACTCCCTCCCACGTATTAGGCTTAGGTCAGGTACACCGGGGTAGGTGTAGTTAGAAGCACCAGTTGAGTACGATTAGTCAATGTATATATGTATGTATATCTTTCGTCCATTTTAAAGTACCATATGGCTAAGAAACCATATCAATGCTTTTACAGTATTATTTTATAATCCTGCTTTTACTATATGCACTTTACTTTACTATAAGTATTGCAGTTGTAGCAATTCATTTCTCTTGTATGAGAAAGGAGACTGCTCAATAAATAATAGCTTTTATTGAAAACGCCCGTCTCTCTTTTTCTCTGCAATCTGGTGAAACTAAGTACGCACTTATTGACTGAGTGAAATAGCTGTCTTTTGTTTTCACATGACTCTAGAGATACACTCTTATTCAGGGAGAGCAAAGTTGTCATGTTTTATGGTTGTCAGAAACTAAATCCCTTCTTGTCTATCCAGAGAGATTAAACTCCTCCTCGCTTATTCGAGAAAGTTTCTAGTGAACTCTGAGCTAGCTGGCAAAAAACTTAAGTCTAATATAGTCAGTAGAGACCTAGTTAACCTCAGTCCTACGTCTACACTACTGAAGATATTATTCCAATGCGCAGAGCCTATTGGGACTATAGGAACTGCACTACACCTAAAAATATAAATGATGCATGAAGGGCTTGATTATCAGCCTATTTAGGCACGTCTTCCCGTTCCTGCCCCCCCGCTGTTCGTGTCCCCGTTCCCGCCCCCCTCCCGCTGTCCGTGTGTCTGCCCGCCCCCCTCCCGCTGTCCGTGTGCCTCTCATTTTATGTTAAGTCTCAAGTACTGCTGTTTGCCTGTGTGTGTCAGCTATTCCTACGTATGTGTCTTATGGTATTCCCAGCTTCTATGCCACATATTACTTATTGACTCATGATTGCATGTGGCTGTGCCAGGGGTTTGCAGTGACTCAAACCATGCCACTCTGTATACAGTTGTTTACACATGTCTCTGCCTTAGAGATAGGTACAAATGAAGCCTAAAAATATAAATGATGCACGAAGGGCTTGATTATCAGCCTATTTAGGCACGTCTTCCCGTTCCTGCCCCCCCGCTGTTCGTGTCCCCGTTCCCGCCCCCTCCCGCTGTCCATGTGCCTGCCCGCCCCCCTCCCGCTGTCTGTGTGCCTGCCCACCCCTTTGCCTTGTGACATCGTCAGGAGAAGGTCGAGGAGTAAAATCCCCCTGACTGATGGGTTGGGCCAGTGCAAAGGATTATGCCGTCCTTGAAAGACTAAAACCAAAAATTCACCCCACGCAACACCACCCTTTGTTTGTTGTATTCAGGTGGAAAGTCCGCCCCACCTCCAACCCTAGCGCTGCTCTAGTGGCATCCTAGGTCGCAGGCGTTGCTGGCACTCCATTATCATTACAATTCTAAGGTTTATGCTGGCTAGTAAATGGTATGTGTGTGTGTATGTGACTGATCCCGAGTGTGTGCGTGTGTGACTGCTCCAGTGTGTGCGTGCATGTGACTGCTCCAGAGTGTGTGTGTGTGTGTGTGTGTGTGTGTGTGTGTGACTGCTCCTGGGTGTGTGTGTGTGTGTGACTGCTCCAGGGTGTGTGTGTATGTGACTGCTCCAGAGTGTATGTGTGTGTGTGTGTGTGTATGTGACTGCTCCAGAGTGTGTGTGTGTGTGTATGTGACTGCTCCAGAGTGTGTGTGTGTGTATGTGACTGCTCCAGAGTGTGTGTGTGTGTATGTGACTGCTCCAGTGTGTGTGTGTGTGTGTGACTGCTCCAGTGTGTGTGTGTGTGACTGCTCCAGTGGGTGTGTGTATGTGACTGCTCTGGTTGTGTGTGTGTGGGGGGCTCTGGGTGTGTGTGTGTGGCTCTGGGTGTGGGTGGCTCTGGGTGTGTGTGGCTGGCTCTGGGTGTGTGTGGCTGGCTCTGGGTGTGTGTGGCTGGCTCTGGGTGTGTGTGTGTGGCTCTGGGTGTGTGTGTGGGTGGTAGTAATTGCTGTCTGCTGAGCTCGTCCGTAGGGTACAATAGTTCTCACATTTGTGAGAGATTAAGCTATTGGCAATGTAAATGACCATGCCATTTATTTATCTGTTTTCAAAACCAACATATAAATACAAATGTTGTCATTTACAATGCCAATAGCTCTAACTTCTCCAAAGGCGAAACCGTTGCATTGTAAATGCTTGTTTAAGGAGCCTTAGGGAGTGCATGATGAACAATTTTAATCCCCATCTGCCATTCCAGGCCAGTACTCATAAAATAGGCGAGTGTGATAATAGCAGTAGGGGTGATTGGGCTGTCCAAGAGGAAACCCTGAATTGCGGAACAACTTGGTGTCCCAAGGGAGATAAGAAAGGGGACAATTCAGCAACCTTGAAGCTGAATGGTGGTGTTCCTTACAATGCTGAAATGCATCACTTTAGAAACAAGAGGGCCTGAAGGAAAAGGAAGGTGACTGACACAGTCTACTCTCTAAAACATTTAAAGAGGAGAGTGAAACAGCAAGTGGAACAGGATGTGCGGGCTCATGTTGTAAAGTTCAATCAAAAGCTACTACCAACACTTAATGGGATGACTCACCAGTAGACAAACATCCTATATTTGTTTGTGGGAAAAAGCCTGTACCTGGGGTTCAAAAAAAGGTAATGTTATTAAGAGGAAGACGAAAAAGCAGAGAATAATCTCCAGAAATGGCCGACGTAGAGTGAGGTTTGGTTGTATCCAGGATGAAGGAGAAAATAAGGGTAACAGGGTGACAGATATGGTTTCTATGTGGTCAGCTAACATTTACCCCCTAACTATGGGAGGACCTGCATCCCTAACTCAGCTACCCTTTCACCCCTTCTTCCCCAACTGTTCCTCCTACCCCTAACATTCCCAATTGGGCAGCTACTCGAGCATCAGGGATGATGAAACTGCTGGTAGAGCATTATCAGTCACTTGTTCAGAATGGACCACTGAATTACGAAGATTATTGGAAGTACCCCTTGTGGCAAGAAGCTTTCATAGAGATGGAACCGATTTGTGCCACTTGTGAAGGACTTAATCGAGATATTCTTTGATGTTTCTGCTAGAAGACTCCACTTAATAGATAACATGTTTTCGATATTTTCTATTTAATTCCACCGTTGCAATTACTCTCCACTTGTGAAATGAAATTTCACCTGAGGATCCTTCCATTGAAGGCCTATGTAGTGCGCGTGCGCATGAAATGGCTTATACCCTTACGGCCACATGCATCATTGTAGGATTTTGCATTTCCTAAATTGCGAAAATTAAGGAATCGCAATTTAGGAATTGCAAAATCCTATGCATCAACAAATCCTAACATTTTTTGGGATTTCTTAATTTTCTGTATTTGCGATTCCTTAATTGCGAATCGCAATTAAGGAATGGCATTACATTGATTCCTATGGGCCTAGAGGCCCATAGGAATCAATGCCGTTTTGTATTTTCTTTTTGCGATTCGCAATTTGTTGATGCATTTCAAGGGTGCTGAGGGGGGTCCAAAGGACTCCCCCCTGCACCCTTGAAATGTTTTTTTAAGTGCAAGTTTCACACACACATGTCCAAAGGACATGTGTGTGTGTAACATGACACTTTCAAAAATGCTTATTTGAGCATTTTTGAAAGATTTCGCAAATTAACACGAGGGTCAACCTCGTGTTAATTTGCACCTCCTATTTCAGAACTCGCAATTTTGAAAACATTCATGCATTGCATTTAAGGAATCGCACAATTGGCTGCTCGTCCCCATGTCGCTGTGAAATTTACCATCTTTTTAACAGCTCGTACTGTCTTTGTTTTTATCTCGTTCTAGGTACTAGCGTTCTTGGCCTTGACCTCAGGAATGTTTCTAACAGAAGCGGAGAATATCATAGAGAGTGCATAGGTATATCCAGCATAGCCAAAAGGGAGAGGGATAAAAGGCATTCCTCCGTGTACGGAATGTGGCATTAAACCACAGACCCAACAATTGGTTTTGTTAATAACCATTTGGTGTTGGTGGAGTGTGGAGATGAATGTGTTATTGAAAAATTATTTTCTTCTATTTTCGAGATGTGGAGGAAGATCTACATGTGAGTGCATAGCTGTGTTGTTCAAAAGCGTGAGGGAACACGGTGGAAAAGCTAGATGAAGGAACCAACCTAGGCAAGCTGTGATACAAAAGATAGAAATCATAAAGAGTAGGAAGATAGAAACTTTGTTATGCAATAATTTTACACAAAATATATTTTCCATGTTTTGGCGGCTAGTCTCAATCAATTTTGCATACGTGACCGGACACTTCCCAGCAACCGCTTCACCAAAACTACGTCTTGGACTTAAATAGCCACCGGTAAGTCGAGGTCAGATGCAATGTCTCTAGCTTGTTTCTGAAGGGATCGCAGCCGCAATCTGTACTCTTCTTGGGGGTAAAGTTCAGGAAGGGGTGAAATAAAGTCTGTTGTCTCAATGTCTATGTCCTTGGGGTTAGCAACAATGTCAGTAGGAGTTGGTCCGAAGAATTTCTTACAGTGGCTAACATGAAGCCATCCTTTTCGTCCTTCCACCTTGACTGCAGTTCTCGTCGTGAGTAGCACCAGCTTGGGAGACGTCCACCTTCTTTCCAGGGGACTGGTGCGATCAAAGTTCCGGATTAACACCCATGTGCCAGGTTGGATGGTGTGTTCCTCGGGCGTTGTTTTGTCTGGAAAAGCTGCAGCCACCTGGGAACGACAAGAACGTAGTGCAGATATCAAGGAAACTAGGTAATCTGTCAGTACATTAGAATCAATGTCAGTTAACTTTTTAAGGGATGGGACACCCCAGATATTCGGAGGTCTCCCAAATGTTATTTCATAAGGTGACAGACCCGTCCGGGAATATGCCACCATTCGCATGTAGAAAAGAGCAACCGGAAGGGCTGTAACCCAGTCTATTTGCTTGTCAGCACATATTTTGGCTAACTTGGGGCCCGATGTAGGTAATTCTTATTTACCACTTCTTAAATACCGAATTTTACCGATTCGGTATTTAAGAAGTGGTAAATATGAAGGGGGGAGATGTAGGTATTTCAGAATCTGTAAATACCGAATCGTTAAGATTCGGTATTTACCGATTCTGTAAATACCAAATCGGTATTGCCCATTGATTCCTATGGGCTTTGAAGCCCATAGGAATCAATGGGAAATACTGATTCTGTAATTACAGAATCGGTAAAATTACCGAATTTGCAAGGGTGACAGGGTGTCACTTTGACACCCTGTTGCACCCCTGTTCCTGGCTTGTGTGCCATGTGAAACACAGACATGCCCTTAGGGCATGTCTGTGTGCCACATGGCACAGGTGCACATGCACAGATGTGCATGTACACTGGAATTCATTATTTACCATGGAATAGTATTCCATGGTAAATAACGAATTCTAAAGGCCCTGTAGCACTGTTTAAAGTGCTACCTACATTAGAAAATACAGATTCGGTAATTTTACCGATCGGTAATTTTACAGAATCTGTAAAATTACCGATCCGGTAAAATTACCAAATCTGTATGTTTTTCAAAGCCCTACATACCAATGTCCAAATACCGGTCGGAAACGACCGAAAATCGGTATTTTCGCCCGTTTCCGAACGGTATTTAGACACCTACATCTGGCCCTTGGTCTTTAGAGTCTGATTATGTCGTTCGACTAGACCTGCTGCTTGGGGGTGTCGAACACAGTGGAATTTCCAGGTGTATCCTAACAGTAAGGAAACAACCTCCAGTAGTTTGGAGGAGAATGGTTGTCCGTTGTCAGAGTATATGACTCTTGGCAACCAATATCGAGGGAAAAATTCCCTCACCAATTGTTTAGCTGTCATCTGGGCACCATAGTCTGGGACGGGGTATGCTTCAGTCCATCGGGTTAAGGTACAGACTACTACGAGGACATACTTATGTCCCCGACATCTTTCCATTTGTATGTAGTCCATTTGGAGGACTTCGAAGGGGTAATTTGGAGGATGGAACCCTCCTTGTCCAACTGAGACACTCTTCCCTGGATTGAACTGACAGCAAATCATACAGGTTCGTACTTTTTGTTTAGCTGCTGAACGTAGGTGTTTGGTATGCCATACCAAATTTAGACTGTCTAACATCCCTTTTCTCCTAGATGTGCGGACCGTGAGCAGTTTCTATGATTACAGGAACCATTATGTCAGGGAGAAACCATTTGGAATAATCCTTTGTTACCCAACCCTGGTCTGTGTGAGAACCTCCCTCTTCTTCCCATTTCCTCTTTTCGGTCTCTGTAGCTTGGTTTTGGATGTCTACTACATCTTTGGTAGGATCGATAACTGGATAAACAGTCTTGATTAAAATTTCGGTGTTCAGTGTTCCTGTCTGAGCAGCGTGTTTAGCTGTGGCATCCGCCAGAGCATTACCTCTAGTGACAGAGTCTATGACCTTTGTGTGTGCTTTGCATTTCAATATAGCTACTTCTGCGGGCCTGTGTATTGATTCTAGTAGTTGAAGAATAAGGTCTCCATGTTGTATCTTAGTTCCATGGGAGGTTAGGAAACCTCTTTTCTTCCATAAAGGACCGAAGTTATGGACTACCCCGAATGCGTATTGTGAATCGGGGGAGAGATATTGACTCGTTTTCCTTTTGACCATTCACATGCTTGTGTAAGAGCTATGAGTTCTGCTGCTTGGGCTGAATGCACGTGTATTCTAGCTGCCAGAAGGACTGTATTTTCTGTAGTGACAGCATAAGCTGATGAAAGTTTGCCTGTTTGGAGGCGCATACAGGAACCATCTATAAACAGTGTGTGTTCTGGTGCATTTAAAGGTACATCTACAAGATCAGACCGGGGCTTTGTGACTAGTTCGACTACCTCTAGGCAGTCATGAGTTCGGTTGTCTACTGGAACAGTGGGTAATAGCGTGGCTGGGTTGAGGATATTGCATCGCTTGATGATAATGTGGGGTTGGAATAATGTAACTTCATAACCTGTGAGACGAGCTATGGTCCAGTGTTGTGTCTGTGTCCTATTCAAAAGTAGTTCTACTGCATGTGGGACTTGTACTTCAAGAGGATGTCCTAGCACAATGGAATCACTTTGTCGTATTGACAGAGCCGTTGCTGCAATGGATTTTAAACAGGCAGGCAAGCCTTGTGCAACAGGGTCGAGAGTACTAGAGAAATAAGCACAGGGACGATGTTTATTGGCCTGTGTTTGTGTGAGCACTGACAAGGCTGTACCTTCCCGTTCCGTGACAAAGAGGACAAAAGGTTTGGCATAATCTGGTGTAGCTAGGACAGGTGCGGAGCATAATGCTTGTTTAAGGGTGTCAAAAGCAAATGTATGATCAGGTGTCATTGGCAATGGAGAGAAGGTGGCAAAATCAGAGGTCGTTAATTGTATCAGGGGTTTGGCCAAATAGGCGAACTGGGGAATCCACTGTCTACAATAGGAGGTTAGGCCAATAAAGGCACGGACTTCATTCTGTGTCTTAGGGATAGGAATGTTAAAAATGAGTTGGATTCTTTCAGGTGTGAGTGCCCTACCCTCCTTTGACAGCAGGTGTCCTAAGTATGCCACCTGTTGTCAACACAATTGCAATTTTGAAGGTGACACTTTGTGGCCATGTTGTGCAAGGAACATTAGGATAATTCGTGAGGCCTGTTCACATTCTGGTTCGGAACGTGCGGTGATCAGTAAGTCATCGACGTATTGTAACAATGTCGTATTGGAGGGCTGAACAATGTCGTCCAACTGTCTTTTAAGTGCCTGACTGTAGATACTGGGACTTTCTGTATACCCTTGAGGAGCTCTTGTAAAACAGAAACTACGACCTTGTAGGGAGAATCCGAATAGGTACTGACTGTCTGGGTGAATGGGTATACTGAAGAAGGCATTTTTGAGGTCAATCACGGTAAAATGTGTGGCATCAGGATCTAAAACTGTTAACAGAGTACTGATGTCTGAGACCACAGGGTATTGTGGTACCAGAAAACACACACTGGGGGTCTAAAGCTGGACCTAATATGCTCCAGACAACAAACTGACAACAAAAATGCTACCTAAGTCGGTGAGTGTTTGCCAATGCTATGTAGCTGAACTTTTTACAGAGTATTTAAAACCATGACCTGTGCAGTGGGATTCACTTCAAATATAGAATAGACCCATACAGAGGAATAGGATGTCCATCAACGTCAGATGTAGATCAATACCAAAGCTTTAATATAACTTGATCACTCCCTTAGTAAAAGAACAGTGCAAAGATGCAGCTTAAACAAATAACTGCATTTTCGGCCAACATGTTTCAACCTAAGGGGAACCAAATCCCGCGGTTTTCTTCAGGGCCACAGTCCTTAACGTTTGCTACTGCATTTCAAAACACGGTGAAAAAAGTGACTAAATCATATAAAGGATACACCTATGTCGTGATAAGTATCTTTCGAACCTCTGTATCAACCAGTGTCTAATTCATCTGTTCGTAAAAACAAAGCAGAAATATTGTGCGTGAATCCTAAAAGTTAAAATGCTTCCAAGTCACTATTCTACATTGGAAAGGCTTAAATAACCACTTTGTACTAACCTGTGTTGTACAGGGAGCATACCTCACCTCTCCTGGAACCTTGCTCAGGATAATACGAGGCCACGCTCTAGAGAAGGCGAAAAAAATGGGGAATGGGGAAGTAACTTAGGATTACAATAACCTGGTGTACCTCCTTCCTGATTCAATACCCTTATACGTCTAACACCTTATCGAGCACTCCAAAAGTCTCTGACTCTGGGACAAACAGGCCCCCGACCCCCCAGGTCAGAAGGAACCTTCGCTATGTCTTCACTGCTGTGTTACACACTGTAAAAATTATCATTATCTCGACTAATTATTTCACTAGCCTGGATGTCATAAATCAAAAATGGTAAAACAACAGGATAAGCACTCTTTATGTATTGATAGACAACAGACTACTGATAAATCCTCTCCATTATCTATTATTTCTTGTTATAGATATGGAAGTGCGAGGAGAAGGCTCTCTACTGTGTCATGCCAAAAAGTTAGTTACACATGATAACAATATAAAATATCAAACAAGGTGTCTTCACTCCGAGGGTAGCAGGTAGAAAAACACTCAAGTAGAAGGACACTCCCTGTTTTAAAACGAAGGGAAACCACTCTTAGTCTGGACTAATTGCAAAACCTCTCCCCTCCCTAAGTGGAAGGGGTTCGAGTCTTACCTGTCCGTCGTTGCCTCAGGGCTTCCAACTGAGCTTAGAGGAAGGCAACTAGGGCAGGAAACGTCACCGCTCAAGAGTGTTGGAGTATGGGCGGGGCTTGCCTCGAGGACTAGCGTTGCATGTAATACACCGCTACCAATGTCTATAGTGAGGAAACAATCTGTGTTCATCAGTTATGAAACTTAAAAGCATGCTCACCTCGGGAGCGCTAGGAAATGTCCTGTGCTTCCTGATTCAGAGTTCAGTCGAAATTGACAAAATACGTTATCTCGCGAGACTAAGCCTGGGAACTTCAAAGAACTACAAAAACGCATCAAAGAGCAGGGAATTGTAGTTCCTCAACTATTCTAGCGGGTAGCGTTTTGCCTGATAAGACGCCAGTGTAATCGATATATTGAAAGAGGTAGTCTTGCCATGTTATGCATATTCTAGGAGGCCAGGCATAAATGGCTGACTGTAACAATGAGTGACGAAGTGTCATAATGTTAATTATCTCATTTTGAAGATTCAATGCGGGCACGTCTATTGCAAACTGTGGGCATATATACACTGATTTCTTTGAGTCCCAGAAGCGGTGTCCGTTCCATCTCCTAAAAATAAGACAGCCAGGTCCAGCGCTTACTATTTCAACACTCCGCGAAGCTGGAACTGTAGAAGTGTATAAGCGGTCCCGGCTAATTAGGGATGGTGGTATGGAATGTAGTACATCTAGTACCAGAGAATTAAATGTGTACTATCTTAATAAGCTCACGATACCCATGTGAGGTGTCTAGTGGGACTGATAATCCTAGCTATAAAACACCCAGTGCCTTGCCTTTGGTGAGGATGGACGTTCTGTCGTTTAGCAGAGAAGTCTCAACGAGAAAATAGTCAAGCCTTTTAGTTCAAAGCTGTCCAGGGTATCTCATCGTTCAGCCCTCTGACATCAGAGGACAATCTATAGACCCATTTCTGTTCTTTGAGGAAAAGGAATCTAGAGATATCAGCAACGTGTGGTGCAACAAAGGGTTTCTCTAGGACTGTCCAGTTGAACTCGGTTTCTTGGTGATTGTGCTCCAGGAAATGTTTAGATAATTTAGATACAGTTTTTTTGCATCGGAACACACTTTTGTGCTCGAGTATTCTGGTGCGTATCTTCCTGGTGGTCATCCCCACATAGTTTTTCTTGCAGGGGCATGTAAGGAGATAAATTAGATTGGAACTATTGCAGTTGGTAAACTGTTTTTGCAACCATGGGCGTGTAGTCCCTATATCTGCTGCCTTCGACACGGTGGATCACAACATCTTGATCAACCGTGTAGGCAAATTGGGCATATAAACAAAGCCAAATCTCTTCTGACTTCTTTTATGTCCGACCGCTCCCAAATTGTTAAACTGGGTGACTTCTATTCTCCTGTCTTCTCGTTACCGTGCGGTGTTCCCCAGGGCTCCTCGCTGAGTCCGACACACACCGACTTATATGATTTAGTCACTTTTTTCACCGTGTTTTGAAATGCAGTAGCAAACGTTAAGGACTGTGGCCCTGAAGAAAACCGCGGGATTTGGTTCCCCTTAGGTTGAAACATGTTGGCCGAAAATGCAGTTATTTGTTTAAGCTGCATCTTTGCACTGTTCTTTTACTAAGGGAGTGATCAAGTTATATTAAAGCTTTGATATTGATCTACTATCCTTTTTTAACCTCACTACACAATATTTACTTTGCACTGCACTAGATTCCATCACGATCTTTCTGCTCAAATGGTCTTCACTGCATCTGGAGATAAGACCCAGACAAATCTAGGTTATGGATTAATCCCAATGATCATAGGACACACCATTCCTATTTGGATGGCCAAATGAGAATATATGATCTACATCTGACGTTGATGGACATCCTATTCCTCTGTATGGGTCTATTCTATATTTGAAGTGAATCCCACTGCACAGGTCATGGTTTTAAATACTCTGTAAAAATTTCAGCTACATAGCATTGGCAAACACTCACCGACTTAGGTAGCGTTTTTTTTGTCAGTTTGTTGTCTGGAGCGTATTAGGTCCAGCTTTAGACCCCCAGTGTGTGTTTTCTGTTTCTTTCATTCTTGGTAGGGGGACTCCACCCTGGGTAGGTCTTTAAATATTCTCCCTCTGACCCTTTTCTTCCCCTTTGTGTTTACAATATTAGAGCAGCTTATGGCTGCGGGTCTTTGCATACCCATCACTTGTTTAGGTAGTTTTTAGTTAGGTACCTTTTGTTGACACTAACTCTTTACATCAGTCTCTTGTCTTAGGGACTCTTTAGGTCCGACCTTCGTATGGTTAGAGCCCTTTCTCTCCTTCACTGTCATGGCCGAAATTAGCGGCTTAGCTTATGATGATGCACTATATCAATCCATTCTAGATAATATGCCGAGCATACTGGACACAGTACCTCCACCCAATGTTGTCACCACAGATGACTGGACTAAGGTGATGATTCTAAAGAAATCACACTCACGAACGATGGTACATGGCCTCATTATGGCCGAATACATGCGAGCAAGCTGTGCCCCTCCCGGATTAATAGTGACGAATGCACCACGTTTGTTTCTTACAGACAAAACTTTCTTGAAAGATTGGTCATTGATCGCGTGGCGGTGTACCTGTGATTGGCTGATTTTGATAATCAGTACTGCCAAACGAGTCGCCGACCAAATTTTGGTCGAGATACAGGTATTGGAAGCAGCTATCAAAACTACCGTTACACCAACTGTTTTTAAAAAACAGTTGGATGAATCTAACAAAACTAACAATGAATTTAGAGGTCCGATCTTACAAGCTAAGATCGAAAAATTTAAAAAAGATCTTGCAAAATTCAAACATGACGTGGTATACCCTTACACAAGTGACTCATATAAACCACCCGAATTTAGGAACAGCGGCAAACGGTATGGCTCGAACTACTCAGGCTCCAGCTCAGGATCAGACAGTGATCCGGACATTACTACCAACCCACCGTCCATCATGAGAAGGAGAGGTCGATCACAACGTTTCCAGGACTATAGAGGACAACCGAGTGGCCAATTTCAACCTTGGTGGCCACCCTCTAACTGGGGTCCACCAGTTTAGCCACAATACCCTTTTCGGCCACATATGGGTCCTTTTCCTGGTTACCAACCCGACTACGGAAACCAGTCTTTTTTAAGGTTTGGCCAAAGACGCCCGCGGGGCAAAAAAAGAAACCAACCTCAAGTACATTGGGACACATCAGAGGGTGCTCATGCAGGCACCCGGAGTCAGACCAGGAGAACTCCTGCCCAGACAGGGAACGAATAACGCCCAGTTTGGTCGTCAATTTAAGTTCAAAAATTTTAACTGACCAGGAAGAGCTTGTTCTTAACAAAGGCCTGGGTTTCGTGATCACAAGCACTGGAGACCCTTTTACAACTCAAGTAGAGCTGGCACAGTTCTTTCGTAAGCTTCGGCTACGACATTGTTTCCAAGATAAGGACGCCAGAACTGATCCTACTACGTCTACAAATACTGGACTTAAAAAGAAATCCACCTTCTGTCCGCCAGCCGATCAGATACCGCCTCAAGTGGCTACTTTCGAGCAAGCAGTCAGGGATGACGTCAACAAAATATGGAATGCCCCCAAAAATGAGTTTGTTAACTTGTCGAAAGTTGAACAACAGGCCCTACGGGCCCTCACACAAGATCACTCTATCACGATCAAGCCCGCCGACAAAGGGGGTGCGATTGTGATACAAAACACGACTGACTATAGAACGGAGTGTCTAAGACAGCTGAGTGTATTAACATCCTACCAACCTCTCCAAATGGACCCCACTTCCAGACTGACTACAGAAATCAAAACACTAGTAGAAGAAGCCCTAAGCGAAGGGTGGATTACGAACCAAGAAGCTGGCTTCCTTGTGACTGCAAATCCCACCATGCCTTACTTCTATACTTTGCCTAAAGTGCATAAACGCCAGAGACCACCACCTGGGAGACCAATTATATCAGGTCTAGGCTCCCTCCTTGAGCCTCTGTCAGCCTTTGTGGATCATTTCTTAAGGCCTTTGGTCGCCACCATGCCAACCTATCTCAAAGACACTACTGATGTGTTACGAGCCTTACCTGAGATTGAGTACAACATTGAGACAGACTTTCTGGTTTCGTTTGACGTGGAGTCTCTATACACGTCAATACCTCAGGATGAGACTCTGGACACTATCAGTAGTATCTTAAGCCAAACTGAGCTAGACTCCATTACACCTGTCTCTTTCCTTATGTCTCTGGCCAGATTGGCCATGAAAGACAATTTTTTCAAATATGAGGACACTGTATACCTCCAGACGTCTGGGACCAGTATGGGCAGCATTTTCGCCCCGAGTTTGGCGAATCTGTATGTCCATACTTTTGAGCAGCAACACGTCCTGACACCCACCAATCCCTTCCACCCTTATATTAAGTGGTGGAAGAGATATATAGATGATATCTTGGTGATATGTAGAGGAGATCGTGAGTCTATCCTCCTGTTTCATCAGTGGTTGAATCTACAAAATCAATTTTTGAGATTTAGTGTAGAGATCAACAGAGAGAGGATCTCCTTCCTGGATCTTTCCATCTATGCCACTGACTCAGGGTTACAAAGCGAGCTATTCCGCAAGCCTCTGGCTAGGAACTCTCTTCTGTTATATCAGAGCCAGCACCCTAAAGCGCTCAGAGATAATTTGCCCTTCGGGCAATTTCTCCGGATCCGGCGCAATTGCTCAGAGAGAGAGTCCTTTACTAGACACGCCACTGAGCTAAGCCGCCACCTAACAGAAAGACAGTATCCGAAGACATTAATCAAACGTTCTCTGAAACGGGCCTCCAATAATAACCGCTTGAGCCTACTAGAACCCTCGGTTCCTAAACCACCGTCTGAACGTATTACTTTTGTGAGCACTTTTAATACTAAGTCCAACATGTTACAACGAATAGTCAGGCGCCATTGGAAGCTCTTGAATGCAGGCAACAACAAAATAGAGCCTCCTCTGTTCGCGTTCAAAAGGGCAACCAGTTTGCGTGACAAATTGGTCCACACGAGACCCAGAACAACCGCCACCAGATCCATTGGCACATTATGGGACCTTCCAGCGGTAACAGGACACCATCCCTGTGGAGCCTGCTCAGTCTGTCCCCAGACTGCTCGTTCACTTGAGGTGGATATAGGGACTAGACGCTCATGGTTGCAAAAACAGTTTACCAACTGCAATAGTTCCAATCTAATTTATCTCCTTACATGCCCCTGCAAGAAAAACTATGTGGGGATGACCACCAGGAAGATACGCACCAGAATACTCGAGCGCAAAAGTGTGCTCCGATGCAAAAAAACTTTATCTAAATTATCTAAACATTTCCTGGAGCACAATCACCAAGAAACCGAGTTCAACTGGACAGTCCTAGAGAGACCCTTTGTTGCACCACACGTTGCTGATATCTCTAGATTCCTTTTCCTCAAAGAACAGAAATGGGTCTATAGATTGTCCTCTGATGTCAGAGGGCTGAACGATGAGATACCCTGGACAGCTTTGAACTAAAAGGCTTGACTATTTTCTCGTTGAGACTTCTCTGCTAAACGACAGAACGTCCATCCTCACCAAAGGCAAGGCACTGGGTGTTTTATAGCTAGGATTATCAGTCCCACTAGACACCTCACATGGGTATCGTGAGCTTATTAAGATAGTACACATTTAATTCTCTGGTACTAGATGTACTACATTCCATACCACCATCCCTAATTAGCCGGGACGGCTTATACACTTCTACAGTTACAGCTTCGTGGAGTGTTGAAATAGTAAGCGCTGGACCTGGCTGTCTCATTTTTAGGAGATGGAACGGACACCGCTTCTGGGACTCAAAGAAATCAGTGTATTTGCCCACAGTTTGCAATAGACGTGCCCGCATCAAATCTTCAAAATGAGATCATTAACATTATGACACTTCGTCACTCATTGTTACAGTCAGCCATTTATGCCTGGCCTCCTAGAATATGCATAACATGGCAAGACTACCTCTTTCAATATATCGATTACACTGGCGTCTTATCAGGCGAAACGCTACCCGCTAGAATAGTTGAGGAACTACAATTCCCTGCTCTTTGATGCGTTTTTGTAGTTCTTTGAAGTTCCCAGGCTTAGAGGTTTTGCAATTAGTCCAGACTAAGAGTGGTTTCCCTTCGTTTTAAAACAGGGAGTGTCCTACTTGAGTGTTTTTCTACCTGCTACCCTCGGAGTGAAGACACCTTGTTTGATATTTTATATTGTTATCATGTGTAACTAACTTTTTGGCATGACACAGTAGGGAGCCTTCTCCTCGCACTGCCATATCTATAACAAGAAATAATAGATAATGGGGAGGATTTATCAGTAGTCTGTTGTCTATCAATACATAAAGAGTGCTTATCCTGTTGTTTTACCGTTTTTGATTTATGACATCCAGGCTAGTGAAATAATTAGTCAAGATAATGATAATTTTTACTGTGTGTAACACAGCAGTGAAGACATAGCGAAGGTTCCTTCTGACCTGGGGGGTCGGGGGCCTGTTTGTCCCAGAGTCAGAGACTTTTGGAGTACACCAGGTTATTGTAATCCTAAGTTACTTCCCCATTCCCCCTTTTTTTCGCCTTCTCTAGAGCGTGGCCTCATATTATTCTGAGCAAGGTTCCAGGAGAGGTGAGGTATGCTCCCTGTACAACACAGGTTAGTACAAAGTGGTTATTTAAGCCTTTCCAATGTAGAATAGTGACTTGGAAGCATTTTAAATTTTAGGATTCACGCAAAATATTTCTGCTTTGTTTTTATGAACAGATGAAATCGACAATGGTTGATACAGAGGTTCAAAAGATACTTATCACGACATAGGTGTATCCTTTATATGATTTAGTCACTGTTTTCACCGTGTTTTGAAATGCAGTAGCAAACGTTAAGGACTGTGGCCCTGAAGAAAACCGCGGGATTTGGTTCCCCTTAGGTTGAAACATGTTGGCCGAAAATGCAGTTATTTGTTTAAGCTGCATCTTTGCACTGTTCTTTTACTAAGGGAGTGATCAAGTTATAATAAAGCTTTGGTATTGATCTACTATCCTTTTTTAACCTCACTACACAATATTTACTTTGCACTGCACTAGATTCCATCACGATCTTTCTGCTCAAATGGTCTTCACTGCATCTGGAGATAAGACCCAGACAAATCTAGGTTATGGATTAATCCCAATGATCATGGGACACACCATTCCTATTTGGATGGCCAAATGAGAATATATGATCTACATCTGACGTTGATGGACATCCTATTCCTCTGTTTGGGTCTATTCTATATTTGAAGTGAATCCCACTGCACAGGTCATGGTTTTAAATACTCTGTAAAAATTTCAGCTACATAGCATTGGCAAACACTCACTGACTTAGGGTGCGTTTTTGTATCAGTTTGTTGTCTGGAGCGTATTAGGTCCAGCTTTAGACCCCCAGTGTGTGTTTTCTGTTTCTTTCATTCTTGGTAGGGGGACTCCACCCTGGGTAGGTCTTTAAATATTCTCCCTCTGACCCTTTTCTTCCCCTTTGTGTTTACTATTGTGGTACCACACATTTATTGAGTTCACGTAAGTCAACCATGAGTCTGTAAACTGGTGGTGCACCTTCATCAGTTTTCTTTCGGACTGGCAGAACTGGCGAATTACATGTGTTGGAAGGTACCTCTCTGACTACTCCTTTTTGTATCAAGTCATCGATAATCTGAATAAGGGCTTGTTCCGCATCTGGAGGTAATTTGTATTGGCGGACACGAGGTAGGACAACACCTTCCTTTAACGTGACTACGTGTGGTGTAATATCCATGAATCCTACGTCAGTTGGATCAGTAGCCCATAATGTAGCAGGAATGTCCCTTAATCTGACATCTAATTCTCGTGTGGTGAAATGACCTTTGAAATCTCGGAGGAATAGTCTGATCCCTTCCGGGGAACAGCATATCACAGCACCCAGTTCCTTTATTGTCTGGATGCCAAGTAGATTTTTGGGACAGGACTTTGTAAGTACCAAATCGGTGGAAGTTGTAAGAGGGCCAACCTGAAGTGATACTGGTTCAAAAACTTTGTTGATGACAGGTGTACCTGAAAAACCCAAGGAAATACTATTTGAGCCAGTTGAGGAGAGAACGCTATTGATAAGAAAACATTTCTCTAATCTTGTATAATAGTCCCCTACATCCTCATCTGGTTTTTGTTTGCATGCAGAGATAGCATCCCAATCTTCTTTCTTAGTGGCCAATAACTGAGAGAGTATTTTTGGGGGAAGGCGAGGGAGTTCCAGAACTAGAGGTCCCAGGCCTTGTCCAGGATCACGAGTAGTGTCTTCTTTCTCTAAATCTGCCCATGCTACCCTTTTCCCTTCAACCTCCCAATCTTTTCCCTTTAGTTTGTCGTATATTCCTTGAGGTAGCAGGACTTTGAGGAGAATATTAAGGTCTTTATAAGTAAAGGAGCCCATTTGAAGAATATCCTTGAGTTCCCTATGGAATCCTGTAGGATCTTTTTCATGAGAAGGGACCATTTTCTTCATCTCTAATATTTCTAATTTTGTCAAGGGAGTGTAGACAAATGTCTGTTGTAGTTTTCCTGCAGAATCTATGACGGGGTGTACTTCTCGAAGGAGAAATTGACCTTGGCCGTACTGAGGGGGAATTGAGTCATATATATCAGAAAAGCATTGGACATAGCGTTGTCGCTGATACAGGAAAATATTGAGGAATTCTTGTCCCCTTGCCACCCACCTCCCTTCTAGACAATCCCATAAGAGAGGACGTAACATTTTGGGCGGGTAGTCAGTGTCTTCATACAAAGTAATGAGGTGCCGAACCATATATATGCTGGCTAGTCTTTGAGATGTCATAGGGAGCGATAAAAACATTTGAGCAACTATGTCAGGGCCGTATATAGAGTATTAAGACAATCAATGAGCGCTTGATCGAGCAAGTTCTTTTTCTTGTGTGGTGAGTGGAGGCTCGTCGTCCATCCAATCATCCAAGGCTTCTTGTGTTTGTTGGAACAATCTATCTGAAGAAGCTGACAATTTTTTAGCCTTATTCCTGAGTTGTCCGCTACCTAGGGAGCGAGGGATACGGGAGCGTACTGCTCCTTAAAAAACAATTCCTTCTTCCCTGTCTTCGTCTGTACCCTCATTCTCGGTCTCCTGGGTAGGGGCATTTTTCTGGTGTGAGTCGGAAACCTTACTGGTAAAGAGAGGAATGAAGAGATCTATTTCTTTTATTTTATTATAATTTCCCGCTACTACTGCTTGATCTAGCTGAAGTAGGTTGTCGGGAATCTTTTTTCCAGCACTTGAGATCATGCGGATGAAACAGGTAATCATAAATCGTGAGAGGCATTTTCTATGAGCGATAGGTCTATTTTTAATAGCCTCTTGTAGGACTTCTAAATTTTCTCCTGTTCGGAGAGCCTCGTAAATTTTATTTAGGCAATTTGTGATATTTGGTACCTCCTGTATGCTTTCTAGGGCTTCCCGTAAGCGATAGGAGACATCTGCTTGTGGGCCTTCCCCTGGAGTAGGGTCATACTCACATTCTAACATAGGTAGAACACCACCCGAAGTGTCAGGGATGGGTTCCGTCTGGGTGGCTACTCGTCTGTTTGCTATTTGATTAGTATAAGCAGGAGGTGGTTCCATTAAATAGGTTGTAATGAAGTCTTCGGGTACGGAAGAAACCTTAGGATGGGGAGGCGCTGTGGGGATGATAGGGTCTGAACTACCATCGGACCCTGTCTTTTGCGAGAGGACGGGATATATACCCGTCACGGAGGCCGAGACCTCCCTTTTCTTTTGTTCAAAACAAATATCATCATTCTGATCCTGTAGCTTTCTCATCTTACTTTCTTCTGACATTCTCTTTGCTTTCTCCACTTTCCCTTGCTCTTTCTGTTCCCCTCGATGTGCTTCCTTTCGCCATATTTCGACACTCTTTAACATCGAGGGTCTTGCTTTCTTTTCCCAACATTTCTTTTCAACTGCCATGATACAATTCAAATCCCATGTGCCACTCTTTGGCCATCTTATCGCAATTTCTAAATCTTTTAGTGTAACCTTCCCAAAGATCCAAATACAAGATGGCACCAATTCCATATTTCGTATACATGAAGTAACCAGGAGTAGCCTTCGGGGGGACTGGTACAGGTTGATCCAGTAACTCCTTCCGGGTACCCAGTTTACGCAATTTAGAAAACAAAGGCATTTTCGTTAATAAATAAACAATTTACACTTGATAACTTGATATACCCTGAGTATCAGAGTACAAACATACCGTTTTCTAGAAACCTAGAACCCGTCTTGACCGTGCTCTGAAAATCAGAACCCGTCTTGACCGTGTCCTGAAAAAGATCAGAACCCATCTTGATACACCCCCAGCAGTACTCACCGAGGTGCAGAGAACTTGAAGACCTTGGAAACCAGGTCACTGGACTTGTTGCGCTGCGCTCTTGATCAGGGGCTTCTGGGGGTTCTGAAGACCTCAGACTCGGCAACTTCACAATGTTCGGGCTCTAGGTCGCGACTTCCGCTGTCTTCCTCACCGCCTCGTGTGGATGGCTAGGCCGCGGCACGGTCCCTCTTCGACACGAAGGAGTTCATGCAGGAACACCCTGCAGTGTGCACTTGGAAGTCCGTCGGTGTCTGGAGAGACAGGTTCGGGTCCGCATCACCGGGGTGTGGGGAGAAAGGGAAGTTCCTATTCGGGCGCCAAATTGCTGTGGTAAATATTTTATTAGAACATTGGAATGTAGGGAGCTCCATTGAAGACAATGGAGTGCTCTGGGTTTATAATTGCTGGTATAAGCCTGGAGCTCCAACATTCCAATGTTTCTTTGTTCACAGCTCTGGCTGTGAACAAAGGCTTCAGGGAGCTTGAGGGGATTCCAATCCCCTCAGGCTTCCAAAAGGGTTTGTTTTTTTGTTAGAACATTCTGTCCTCTAGTGACAGAATGTTCTAATAGCCTTATAGCCCTTCGTATATCGGCTATACCGCTATTAAAGTCCCTCTCCCTTGTTAAAGGCCCTCGTCTTCAGCTCGGGGCCTTTAACGCTGGAGAGGGCCTTTAATAGCCGGTATAGCCCAATACGGCGGGCTATAAGGCTATAGTAATTTACCTTGATCGGAATTTCTATAATATCAATAAGGTCAAGTATGAAGAGCAGAGTCCGTGGTGGTTAGAATTCAGGGTCTTTATTCAGTAACTCGAGTTAAGGGAGAGCTCCGTCACCTAAGGAGGCTCGGGAATGGTCTCCACTTTAATCACAGAAAGTACAGTATATATATATATATATATATATATATATATATAAAAGAGGAAGGAGCTTCCCTTTAGCAACGTTCAGTTACAAAATGTGTCAATCATACATGAATCATGGCAGTAGCGATGTAACTGTGTCATAATCATGAGGAAGTCATGGCAGAGGCAGAGAGATGAGAAATAACCCTAGGCTGGTTCCTTAGATAAGAAATAGAGAAATGGTTGTGACATGATGTCTGGTGTCATGTGTTTAGCAAACAGGAGCTGGTTTCTCGGAATTGGTTGTCGTGTCTTGGCAAACGGGGGCTTATTTCTCGGAATCGGTCTGACCATAAGCGGGGGTGGTTACAACGGGGCTCGTTTCTCGGAATCGGCTTGACCATAAGAATGTGCAGTTGCAGTTTGAGGAAGAGATGTGTTTGTGTGCAACCTTACGTTTATGTTCCTGGGTTTTCTAGTTATCGTCATGATGAGCTCGGGACGTGAAAGAGAGGGTGTATAATGGGACATACATAACGACAATATTCTATTTTCCACACAGTAGGCATAAAGAAAGTATTATTTTTAACACTAGATCTGCCTGGGGTGGAACTACCAATCTTCCCTTCACCCTGATAGTAATACGCTAATTGCAAGTGTTCTCTACTTTTTGAACGCTGGAATGTTACGCTCACTGGTATCTTTCCTGGTGCTCGACTCCATTTCCTTCAGAGTAGAAAGCTCCTGTCTCCATATGGGGTGAACAACTCAGTTTAGCCCAATTTAACCATCACAAAAGTGCTGAATCAGCACATACCACTCACTTCATGATGCCATTATGGTGTCTGCTGTATCATGCTGTGATGAGGCAGTGGAGGTGGGACTCAAATGAGTATACCGGTATGGATACCTGGATTTGGAGCTGCCGTCATGATTGCTGCATATGGCTCCTGTTGACCACCCTTTGGCGGGCAGCTCGCGCTGTGCTGTCTGTGGGCCACACCGGGAGGTCTGCAAGTGCACCCGGCTCCGTGGATCACTCAGGGTTGCGCACTCAGCAGGAGCTGAGTACGGCTCCTGCACCCAAAGTACTTGCGTCGCCAAGTGTTTAGGGGAAGCTCCTTGGGGAGGCTTTGGCTGGTGTAGTAACGGCCCCCTTCACCGCTGTCCACAGCGTGGCACCGCTTCACCCGATGCGGGAAAAATGGAAGGTCCTTGCCTCGATCGCATCTCCCACAGGCGTTACCCATTGCCCCGTCCGACACCAACAGCCAAGGCTTCCAAACGTAAAATAATGGGAACGGGAATTAAGGGCAAGCTGATTTCGGCTCGGTACTGGAAGGCCACCGGCTGGGTCCGTGCCCCCGTGGCGGGATTTTGAGCAGAAGAGTGAGGGGCTCCCGGACAGCAGGCAGCTAGCAGCATCGGCATAACCCTGAAGTAATAAAAAGACACAGACAAAGAAAAGATTTCATGGGTCACCAATTGCGGAAGTTGGCGACACAGGTAAAAACCTTCTGGGTTAAAAGTAGGGGAGGCAAAGTCAACAAGCGCTTGCGCCTCGCGCTCAAAGAGGAGGAGGCAGCAGGGCAGGGGAGAAACGAGGGGGACAACGCCTGTTTCCCTTGCGGGAGTGAGCAGGAACCATATGTTAATTAAAACCAGATGGTTTTAAAGTTTGCTACCGCAAGGGAATCGCCAAACGTGCACGCATTGCCATTGAAAGCAATGCAATGTGTGCACGTTTTTGGCAACAAAGCTGAAGCGATTGCTAAAGGTCTTTTTTCTAAGCAGCGCATGCACGCTGCATAGGCGAGACCTAATTAGCAGTCGAGTACAACTGCAACTAGGAATTCTGGAAAAATACTGCTTTGCTAGAATGAGTTATTGGCCCCTCATTCAATCCAGCAGTATCTTTAGGCCTCAAAATCACAAGCTAATTCTCAGGTCCACGACCTTGCAATTGTTTTTAAAAAGGCTAGTCCTAATGGAATACTGGGCTGGGCTTCCAACAATACTTAAATGTAAATGTAAATGTACAGGTATTTATATAGCGCAAATCACTGATTTCACACAGTATCTAAGCGCTTGCTTAGGGAACCCGTCCTGGTATTCCCCGGCAGGGTATCCATAAGGTGAAAGCCAGGCATCCCGCCGCGAGGGGCCGTAGTGGAGATTAAGCAAGCTATTGCCCAGAGTCGCAGAGTGTGACCCCGTGAGTCGAGTAGGCACCGGAGCGAGAATTGTCGAGTCCGTGGAATTTTTGAGCCCGAGACCCGCCGAGGCGGGGAATCGAACCCTGGTCCACGGCCGATCGAAGCTTCCGGGTCTGCCGCCTCTAACCACTGTGCCACGCTTCTCCACTGACTGATGATTGAACGCTTCAGCCAAGTCACAATTGCCCATTAGTATTTGTTCCTGGAAAGCACATGGCCTTTCAAGGCTGATGGATGACAGGGTACACCCACTTTCTTACAGAATTCTGAAATGGTGGCTTTCTAGGAAAATTGGAAAGATTATAATACTGCAATTTTTGGATATCAAGAATTTTTCATCGCTGCCAAGCACTCATCTTCATTTGGCCATGCGAAAGAAGGGCTTTCAATGTACATCACTTTGGAACTAGATACAATGCCTCAAGAAATCGATCTACACTTGCCATGACTTCAATACATCAAAATACATTTTCAAATTCCAATTATTCTATTGAACATTTATTAGAACACATTGAGATAAATTAAAACGACCCATCTTGTCACCCTTTGGAAAATAGTTAAAACTCTTTCTTGTCATTACCCGGTGGCAAGTTTAATAAATTCAGGTGGCTTCAATACTCACACAGCTAATAGAAATACTCTTGATAACTCAAACAGTGCCATAGTTCAATCTTGTCAGGTCCATTTACAAAAACTGGACCTAATAATGCTGAGAGAAAGTCCTCCAAACAATGTAATAACTGTGCCAACTTTTAAAACTTCCAAGCGCCTCTCTATACCATCACTTCTAAAAACTTGGCAACAGGTATCCGTGGGTATCATGTCGATCCATGAGCTGAAAGTGATCACAACTGTCAAATAATAACATTGACTCTAAATGCACATCTCTAGTCAATGTCCAGTAATCGCCATCAAATGTGAACCTCTTGTAAACTGAAAAGGCTCATATGACAGTCAACAAAACAGCCCGAAATAATGAGTTTTGTGGAAATACAAATAAGAACTGTTTATCAGGAACGTTAAAAGGAAATATCTATGGTGAAGATTTGGTCTCAATTATGCTCATCTTTCATAGAAACATTTCTAACTAGAACTACACGAAGGTAAATCCGTATTACATCTGCCTATAATAGGTAGTACTCGCATAAGCTTTACCAGCAAAAGAAGGCCCTTATTAGAGCAACAAGAGCAGCATTCAAAAACACATTTCAGTTTCAATCTCTGCACGAAAGCGCTCATTGAAATGCCTAAAAAGGGCATTCAAGCAAGAGATCTGGAAGGAAAAAGGGGCACACCATGAGGAGATGAGGAGATAAGGACTAAGCTACTTTATGCCAGTAAGGCAAAAAATATTAATGCATTTTGAGGAACTATCAATGACCTGAAGAAGGGTGGTTGAAGGGCAAATAGTGCCAATATCCTCGAAAGAAAAGGGGGGGCCAATCGGCCCCCACGCACACATGGCGGGGCCCGGCCCCTCCCCTCTCTCGCCGATCCCTTCGTGGTTGCGCGTCCCCGCCCTTGCCCCGGAAGTGGTTTTGCACTTTCGGGCTGGGGGGGCGGGACCGCAGCTGGGAAGGGGTTAAGAGCCTGGGGAGCGCGGGAAGCGGCCTCTTTGTGCCCGCGCTTTCCAGGCTCGCTCCTCGCCCCACCGTGGGGCTGTTTAATTTTCTCTTTAATTTCTTTCAGGTTGAGTCGGCGTGTCGTGTTTACGTGGGACTGCCTGGTTGCGGAACCTCGAAAAGGTGGAAGATTTTATGAGACCGGGGGCGAGAGGCACGAGGCTTGCAGGGCGTTCCAGGGTCCGTCGCGGAGCATTTGGTGTTCTAAGCGGAGGCGCGAAGCGCATACAGCGTCAGCGGACACGAGGTATTGTGCGGGCAGACGGGGACTCTGGAGCGGTGCAGGAATCGTCCGCACGAAGTGGGGGCTGCATCGGGGTAACGCGAGTGTGCTGCGTGTCAAAGCAAGGCCACCTAGGGCTGCAGGACACGAGGTACTGTTCTGGGCAGGCGGGGGGCCCTGCAGCGGTTCGGGTTTTGGCCGAGGGCGGTCACTAAACGGGGCCGCCTGCGAGCAGCATACGGGCGAGTTGGGGAAGTTAAGCACTGAGTGAAAGGGAGACCAGAAGGGTTGCTAAAAAGAAAAACGAACGCTGAGCAGGCTTTGGGTTGGTTAATGCCCTGCTACTAAAGGGGAAAAAAATTGAGATCGTTTTGTGTGCTTTTCCAGCTGGTTTCCCAAATTGAAGTTATTTTCCCAGTCATTCAGGGGTGCTTCAAGTCGAGTAGCATGTGATTTTAATGAGAAACTGATGACTATTACATGGGCTATGCGTTTAACACAGGCTATCTGGGCATAAATTAGCTGTGCTTTTGGATGTTTCGAATGGCCATTTGTTTTCACATGTAATGTCTGATGTATGTATAATCTTGCTGGGTGCTCATTTAACTGTATCTCATTGGTGCATTACTATGTTGTAGGCTATGTGCAGAGGTTATTATCTGTATTAACTTCAACAGTGTTTGGACAGTTACGTACTACAGAGTGTATGTTGGATCATAGCAGGGACGGGAAGTTTCCCACGCATGAATAGCCACAATTGGGTTTTAACGTACTTTCTATTTCAGGGTCCCTGCCGGGTGACTGTGGAACTCAGCTCGTGTGCCTCCAACTGGGTCAGGTACGGAGCACGGTGTGCTCACAAATAAACTATTGTTCAGTCTAGGTGAAGAGCATTATGTCTGCAAGACGGGGGCCAGGAAATGCGAGCGTGGGTTTGATGTTTCGAAAAATGATGCGCAGAATGTCAGCAATGGATAAGCGACTGGAGAAGGTTGACAAGTTGGGTAAGACCGTTGCGGAATTAGGAGCAAGGGTAGATGCTCAGGCCGGCCCATCTGGAAGGCCTAAGCGGACAATAGTGTCCCCCAAACTAAGGGGTGATTTTGAAACACCACCCAAACGGGCAAGAAATAAGAAGGTGGTGGGTCGACCACCGAGTGGGCCGCCAATTACACCTAACTCGCCAGCACCTACCCCTCAGGCCCCTGCGGGCGTACTGGCCCCTGTCCCTCAGCTTCCACTGGCAGTGCCAGTAGCGCCGGTTATGCCACCCCCCACTCCGGTCCGCCTGGGTGTCCCGCCACTAAGCGCACCTGCAAGCGGCCCGGTACCGAGTGTTGTTCCCCCGGTTCTGTCCGCGCCAGGACCAGTGCCAACAGAATTAGCGGCACAGATAGCAGCAGTGCTACCTTGGCTGGGAGTTGGGGGAGTGTTGCTGGCCACAACAGACCTCACAGCTGACCAACAAAAATTGGTTGCTCAGATATTGTTTGCTAGTGGTTGGGGCAGCACGCCAGGTGCACCAATTTCTCCCCAAACAGGTCCAGCGAGCAATGGGGGAGCAGCCAAGACCGTGGAATCAACGCAACCCAACGACAATGGTAAGGAGGTTGTCCTGCCAGTGCTGGGCGAGGGCGCGATTCCCTCCAGGGGGGAGTGCCTAGCGCAGCATGTATCTCAAAGTGTGAAGGAGTTAATTTGGGCTGACAAATATGTTAACATTTTTTCACTGCTGTTTGACAACAGGGAATGGGAATATGCAAAATCACAGAAGGATATGATGTTGCCTAGCGAATGGAGAGCACAACTGCACAAATTTAGGGTGGAGGAGACTCTCATCAATTGGGTCAGGGCTTTTTCGGTGTATAGTGCAGTGATTGGGGAACGTTTCCCAGGTATGCAAACGGTTATGGCCTGCTATCAGAGCAGGATTACAATGTACCATGAGAATCATGGGGGGGGACACGTGGAAAGAATACGATATAGCTTTCAGGAAATCTAGGGAGTTCAACAAGTCTTTGACATGGGACAAGGTTGATTCCATTTCTTGGCATTCCCAATTTGAGAAGGGTCAGGGCGCAATCACTAGCGCTGCCTGGAACAAAGGTTATTCCCCCAAGCCCCAACAGCCCTTTCAGCAGCCCTTTCGACCAGCGGAGGGCAGGGAGGCAGGCCATAAAACCAGAGGCAGTACAGGCGGGAAGGGGGTGTGCTGGGATTTCAACAGGCGGACATGCAACAGGGCACCGGGCACTTGCAAATTCAGGCACGCGTGCAACTTATGCGGCCATCCTTCCCACCCAGAGACGACATGCCGGGCAAAAGGCAGTGGGTCTGGTAATAGGGGAAGGAAGAAACCAGAATATCAAGATTCATCCCATTATGGCACACTCCCCAATTCTTTTGACGGCTTTGATCCCCTGGCTCAATAGGTATCCTAACCACACTTCTGCGAGATTGTTACAAGAGGGTTTCACGCATGGTTTCCGAATTCCAGCTCAGGGTTATATCGGGACACCACAGTGCAGGAACCAGTTGTCAGTTCTGACCAATCCCACGGTGGTGGCGAGTAAAATAGAGAAGGAGCTGCGCTTAGGTAGGGTATCGGGACCTTTTCATGTCATTCCTACACAGAATTTTGTTTGCGCGCCTTTGGGAGTGGTACCAAAGAAGCAGAAGGGCGAGTATAGGCTCATACACAATTTGTCAGCACCTAAGGGCCTATCTTTGAATGATGCAATAGATGAGTCAATTTGTTTTGTTAAATATGCGTCCTTTGATCAGGCAGCTGATATGTTGAGGGGTTTGGGCTCTGGGGCACTGATGGCCAAATCGGATATTGAGTCAGCCTTTAGATTGCTCCCAGTGCATCCGGCTGACCAGCGCCTCTTGGGTTTCTCTTTTGAAGGTAAATACTACGTGGATAAGTGCATGCCCATGGGCTGTTCCATTTCATGTGCATATTTCGAACAGTTCAGCTCCTTTCTCGAATGGGCCCTGAGACAATCTACAGGTCACCAGTATGTCATGCATTACTTTGACGATTTTCTTTTCCTGGGTCCAGCGGGATCACGGGAGTGTGCGTCGGCATTGCAGGAATTTTGCGTGCTCATGCGTATCTTCGGGGTCCCCCTGGCACAGGGGAAGACGGTAAGGCCACTGATGTGCTTGGAATTCTTAGGAATTGAATTGGATTCAGTAGAAGGCTGCTTTAGATTGCCCACAGAAAAGATACGGAAATTCAAGGCAACTCTAGAACTATGCTTGCAGTCAAAGAAAGTTACTCTACTACTGTTACAACAGACGGTGGGCCAGTTAAACTTTGCATTGAGAGTAATTCCCATGGCACGCCCGTTTTCCCACTCAATTGCACAAGCTATGAGGGGTCTGCGGGAAAAACATAATCATACACGGCTATCTGTTGAGGTTCGCCAGGATATGCGGATATGGATTGCATTTCTGGGGGACTTCAATGGCAGAGTGCTGTGGGGTGCCCCCACGCTGTCTTCAGATGACTTAGGTTTATGGACTGACGCTGCAGGCAGTGTGGGGTTTGGTGCAATCCTGGGCAATAAGTGGGTGGCTCAGAAGTGGCCCGCCTGGTGGGAAGAGAGCGGGTTGACTGCTAACATTGGGTTCCTCGAGCTCTTCCCAATTTGGGTGCCATTGAAAGTATGGCCTGAGGATTTGGCCAACCGCTCTGTGATTTTCTGGTCAGATAACATGACCGTGGTTGAATGCATCAATCAACAAGCGGCGAGGTGTCCATTCATACTGCGCCTGATGAAAGAGATTGTTCTGAGTTGCATGACATTGAATATACATTTCAGGGCCAAGCATGTCCCAGGGGTTTTGAATAATGCAGCTGATGCCCTTTCTCGCTTTAAGATGCAGGTATTCAGGGATCACATGCCGGAGGCAGAGGCATCCCCAGCCCATTTCTCGTCGACTCTCTGGCAGATTGGTGCCCCCAACTACAAGACCTTGTGGCAGCCAGCCTAGTGCCCAAGACAAGGACAGCTTACGAAGGGGCGTTCCGGTATTACTGTAACTTTCTGGGTCAGGGTTGGGAGAGCGAGTGGAAATTAGAAGCTAGTTTCAACCGCTACATGAGCGCTTTACACAAGGAAGGGCGCACGGCGGCGACAGCTAGCAGACACAAAGCAGCAGTCTCCTTTTTCGCACGTGCCAAGGGAGTAAAGGACCCTACAAATAGCTTCCTGGTTCAGAAAGCGTTGAAGGGGTGGCGGCATGTGCAGGCACCCTCCATAGATGCTAGGAAACCGATAGGTTTGGAACAGTTGTCAGCTGTTCTCCTCGCCGTGCCTGACACATGTAGCTCTACGTCCGAAGTGGGATTATTTAGAGCCGCATTTTCTTTGGCATTTTATGGGGCTTTCAGGATAGGCGAACTGGTGGCAACCAACAAACTGGATAGTGTAGGCGGCCTTCAGCTGCATGATGTCAGCATAAGGGGCGACGCAATGCGGATTAACATTAGGAAATCCAAGACTGATCAGGAAGCTAGGGGCCAAAGCCTGGTATTACACCGGGCACAGAACAACCCGTGCTGCCCGGTGACACATGTGGAGGAATTGATTAGGCAGCGGGCGCAGGAGTCTAGGGGAGCATTGCTAATGCATAAGGATGGTACCCCCTTGACCAGGTTCCAGTTTCAAAGGGTACTAGCCATGAGTATGGACAAGGCAGGTTATAACCACAAAGAATTTGGGACACACTCCTTCCGGATAGGGGCGGCCACAGAAGCAACAGCTCGAGGGTTGAATACAAATAGTGTTCAAAGGATTGGGAGGTGGTCCTCTAATGCCTATAAGCGTTACGTGCGGTTGCACATGTTGTGAGAACAGCAGCCACTTTTACGTGTCTGACGCCTGCTGTTTTTTGTCTGGTTTATTTACAGTTTCCCGGGCCTGTGATGCAGGACGGAAACTGCCCATGGATCATCACAACAATCCATCAACATCACGGAATCGCCAGGAGAACACAAAGAAGACTTTGGTAGTGTGGGTGGTGGGCCACTCATATGTGAAATGTGCTAACCCGATTTTTCTTGCAGGAGCGGGTAGAGGGAGGGCGGAGAGCGGGGGTTGTATGGTTTCCTTTCATGGCAGGGGGGGGCTTCATCTCAGTCAACTTAGGGATTATATGTCTGATTTACTCAGAAGGCATACCTCACCTCCTTCAGCGGTGATCCTACATCTGGGAGGGAATGATTTAACTGATCTGGGGAGAAGGGTCCTCCTGGAAGAAATCATATCAGCAGCTGGGTGGCTGGCAAAACGGTTACCAGGTAGCACTATTGTATGGTCACAGCTGATACCGAGACAGCACTGGAGAGGGGGGGACTCAGTCAGCGCGTTGAATCACTCGGTAAAGAGGGTCAACAACAAGCTAGACAAGCTATTCCGAACTCCGGTCTTACAGACCATACCTCACGGTTGCATCTGGGGAGAGCAGTTTTATGTGTGGGACGGGGTACATTTAACAGAGGCAGGGAATGCCCTATTCATAAGGAACATTTTAACATGGGTCGAGGGCTTTGCGAGGAGGATATGACCTTTTGCAGTGTAGTCTTTGGGGGGGGCCAGATAGTCGGTCAACTATGCTGGCCTGTGGCGGTAAGGTCATAATCGGTGAGCAGCAATTTAAGGTCCTTAGGGGGGGGTGGGCCCATTCACGAAAGGGGCCGCCCAGGGGGAGGGGCCACTGGTCTCTCCCAGAACTTCAGGGGCAGGATATCCATCGCTTAGAAGGGTGCGGGGGAGGGAGTCTACGTTTTCCTCAGGCTGGTAGCCACCCCGCACATACACTATGACGTCATCAAGGTGCGCGAGTGTAAGGGCCCTCCTGTTATGGTTAAATGGAGTTCAGGGAGCGCATGCGTGTAAACGGGCACTGATTGCACATGCGCATCTCAGACGTGAGAGCGTAGTAGTAAAAGGATCTGACACCGGTTAGCGACCTTGCCGTAGGACCAAAAAATTATTAGAATGCACGCCTATTTCAGGATGTTAGATTCGGTTAGGAACCACGCTGTACTAGCTACTTGTTAAGGTTAGCCCATCATATCGTGTCAAAATGGATGTAAATCTAATGTTCTGAAGTTTGCATTTAATAATTGTGTAAATGTTTATTGTATTAAAATTTTAATTTTGTTTAATATTTTAATAAATACGGCCAGGGGGTCTCTGACCCCCTGCCTTCCAAAGACTCATGTGTTGACTTGTTAAATTGGTAATGTAGTCTGTGTGTTAAGGCGGGGGTGGCCGGTAGTCCCAGACCATGAGAAAAGGGGGGGCCAATCGGCCCCCACGCGCACATGGCGGGGCACGGCCCCTCCCCTCTCTCGCCGATCCCTTCGTGGTTGCGCGTCCCCGCCCTTGCCCTGGAAGTGGTTTTGCACTTCCGGGCAGGGGGGGCGGGACCGCAGCTGGGAAGGGGTTAAGAGCCTGGGGAGCGCAGGAAGCGGCCTCTTTGTGCCCGCGCTTCCCCGGCTCGCTCCTCGCCCCACCGTGGGGCTGTTTAATTTTCCCCACCCTCCATCCCCTTTTAGCAGAGTTTTGGTGAGGACACTGGTAGGTATACTGTGTATGGCTATGCAAGGTCATAGGAGTAAAATGTTTTCCTTCCTTAGGCTCTTTTCCCGTTTACAGGCAAATGTACATATGTATATGTTTTCGCGTGTTTTTGCTGTGGCTTTAACTTTTTTCCTTAGGCCTTTTTTCCTCTTAGAATAGTAATGTCGTATTTATTATGTAGATCTGGCGGTAAGGTCATAATCGGTGAGCAGCAATTTAAGGTCCTTAGGGGGGGGGGCGGGCCCATTCACGAAAGGGGCCGGCCAGGGGGAGGGGCAACTGGTCTCTCCCAGAACTTCAGGGGCAGGATATCCATCGCTTAGAAGGGTGCGGGGGAGGGAGTCTACGCTTTCCTCAGGCTGGTAGCCACCCCGCACATACACTATGACGTCATCAAGGTGCGCGAGTGTAAGGGCCCTCCTGTTATGGTTAGGGAGCGCACGCGTGTAAACGGGCACTGATTGCGCATGCGCATCTCGGACGTGAGAGCGTAGCTGTAAAAGGATCTGACACCGGTTAGCGACCTTTCCGTAGGACCAAAAAATTATTAGAATGCACACCTATTTCAGGATGTTAGATTCGGTTAGGAACCACGCTGTACTAGCTACTTGTTAAGGTTAGCCCATCATATCGTGTCAAAATGGATGTAAGTTTGCATTTAATAATTGTGTAAATGTTTATTTTATTAAAATTTAAATTTTGTTTCATATTTTAATAAATACGGCCAGGGGGTCTCTGACCCCCTGCCTTCCAAAGACTCATGTGTTGACTTGTTAAATTGGTAATGTAGTCTGTGTGTTAAGGCGGGGGGTGGCCGGTAGTCCCAGACCATGTCCGGTTCGGATGCTTTCATCTACGGTTTCTACGTTGAGCATTCCGAAATGAATACCGAACAAAACACCCAATGGGAAACGTCAACTTCGTCTACATTAAGTGATTTAAACCACGGCTTCTGCTCCCTATAGCAGAAACCCTTACACAGAAACGACTTCATTAACAGAGTTAATACATCATGGCAAGGGAGTATTTTACCGCTCATCTACAAGAGCCGTCCTCTAGAAAATCCAGCAAACTATTGGCTTATGATCTTAACTGATGTGGAGGTGAAGGTCTTTGTATCATGTTTGCTTAAGGACCTTGAGGTGTGGGGAGCATCGACTAACATAATACCAATCTAGTCTTCGGGATTCCTAAAAGGCCAGTCAACAACAACAAATTGATTGTATCTTACATTGGTGGCAGAGCGAGCAATCTACAAAAGGCAAAAATGATACATCTGCTTGGTTGATTTGAAAGCAGCTTTTGACACTGTCCCATGTCAGTTGCTAGGGCTAAAGCTAGCAGCATGGGGTGTGCCATGACAATTTCTTGCTGTTATCAGTCTGTTTTATACTAACACATGGGTCCAGGTGAAGTTGTGAGCAAGGCTGCGTGTCAGCACCATGTCTCTCTATCCTCTTCATAGCTGAACTACCTCTCCATCTGCATAACGTAAATGCATACTCCCCCAATTTCGCAGGTTGTAATATAAAATACTTACAATATGCCGATGATACCGTACTTCTCAGCCACACGCCAATAGGTCTACAAAGGTTAATAGATTTCTTTGATAATTATATTACAACAAACTACTTAAAGATAAACATAAAGAAAATAATTTCAATAGGTCGATTTAGACCAAGACCCCGAGAATGGAAAGTACATGGAATGGCGATTGAATCAGTCAGGTCCTATAAATACTTAGGCATCACCTCTGATGACAGTGTGTTGTTTAAGAGCCATTATAACACCTCATGGTCTAAAACTGCTTCACTTATCTTTGCTTTTAGAACCTTCCATGACAAGCTACTATCATGTCCTAGCCATTAACATTTAGTAACAAGCATTGGGACCTTATAAGTGTTTCGCGAATTGGCATATTACCAGACCACCCAATGCACGTAAATAAATGTAAACGGTCTAATAATCATCAACTTCCTTCCGAAAAAAGCCTGGAGTATGTAATAAACTTGTGGAGCACTTTGAACAATCAAAAGTTTGTGTTGCAAGTTATGCTCATGCAACGTGAGTGCAACATGGTGGTCACAGTGAGAGTTACTATGCACAAATACACAACTTACATTTTACTCTCAATGTGAAGCCACCAACAAAAAGGACAGTCTGCTGTGGCCCTTGCTCATGGGGGATCCTTTGTTTTCACCCTCCACTCTCAGTTATACTCGAGCTATCCTGATACTCACATCGGATGATTTGGAAGGCCGCCCTCTGCCTTTTCTTGAAGCTTCCAGCCAGGCACAGTCCATGCTCCTCCCGGTCTAATGAGGAATTCAGAATCCCATTTATTTCCTAAAAACAACAATCACTCACAGACTGTAAACAAACCTGTGAGCCCTGGCAGACAGTAGAGGTGGTGCCTACGGGAGAGGGGCACTGGGAGAAGGAGCTTGGGTAGGCAGAGGTGAAGCTTGGGCAAAGGAGAAGTGCTGCAACATGAAGAGGTGTGGAGGAGGTGGTGAAGATTAAAAGGGAGTTCCTTGGAGGTGAGCGCCACTGTGGCGACCATCTTACTCCTCCCATAGATGCTGCAAAACTGCCCAGCTCATTAAAACATCTTCTTGTTTTAACTGTTCAATTGTACTATATTTTTTATTGACTCACAGTATTAATGTTTCCTAAATCTCAACACTAACGCTTCCACACTAGGCTTAGTTGATATCACACATCAGAAATGTATTTTGCGCGCTGATATCTAAACTTGTGTAATTTGTAATGGTTCCCAACTAGAGTATTACTATTTTTTGTTAAGACTCTGTTCCAAAATGGCATCCATGTTTTTTGTGTGAACTAGAACCCCTTAAATCCCTGTTATTTTACTGCGTGCATTTTGCACATGCAGGGTCTACAAAAATAGTGGGAAAATTAACCATTTGGCTTACTTAAAGTTGGCTGGCTCGGGGGACTTGGTAACGCAATTTTTGTGTTGTAGTAGTGAAAGAATGACTTGTTTATTTCAGTATGAACAAAGGTGTTGTGCACCATGGTGAGAACATACTTTAGGATTTCGGTCAATAAAAGCAATGTTTGTGAAGGAGTGCTAGCCTTAATTCCTATGTTCCTGGATGCGGAAAGGTATGAGAATTATCAACAAATCTGAATTTTATGATGTTAGCATGAGAAATTAGTTAGAAAGTTGTTTTTTCAACTGTCAATGTGACCCTTTGCCCCGTCCTTCCCCATGCGCAGCGAATGGTGGAGGGAGCGAATGAAAAGCAGGTCGGGCTAATTTTTTTTAAAAATGCCGCTAGTATATATGGAGCGGAGATCGGAACTTGAACAGGTAGCTAACAAAAAAACAGTGCCCTGAAATGAATAGTTAAGCACTAAAGTCGAACAATACCAGAAGTTAGGCGCTGCTCCATGGGAGTAAACAAATGAGTACAAAGTGGAAAGATTATTAGCAAGCAAGCATTTTTAAAGGACAATGGAAATAAAGAATAAAAAGACAATGGGTGGGCTATAAGCTCACAGATCAATACAGCATGTCTTAAAGAGTAAGTACATGCTCTGCCTAGGCTTGACCTAAAAATAGAATAACGCTGCTCCAAAGTAGCAGTTCAGTGTTTGCTCTATAGTCAGAGTAAAGTAACCCAAATGCTTTGCTCTATCTTTGGCCTTCAAGTATGTTTCTTTTTGAAGGACAGTGAGTTAAGAATCCCACAACTGAATACTCCAACTTACTGGATGCTCCTAAGTTCTTTTCCCCTGCCTTGTTTCTCCTCTTGTTTGCTGATGTTTTCAATTCTCTTGCTAGACGGTGGTCTCCGAGTTTCCTGAGTAAGAGGAGTGGTGAGGGTGTGAGGATAATGTAGAACAGAGGGGTGAAAGCAACACACAAGAAAATAGTATAACAAGAGGGGTGAAGTGCAGGGAGACAAACATCTGGTAGAAAGGTGAGGTAGGGCAAGATGTCCAATCGGAAGGCAGCATTTAGGGACTAAGCCAATGAAAAAGCTGGAAGAAGAGTGGGCGGAGATTCCATGGAGTTTCCACATCAGACTGAATACTGCATGCCTCACAAAGCGAGCAGCGCCTGCGCGCTGCAGCTATAGGCTCGACCTAAAAATAATGTTTGCTGGCCCTTTCATCTGACAAAATAGTCCTTTGTCTTAACCGCCTTTGTAGGTTCAGTGCAGTGGACTCCTGTGGTGTGATTGTGCTTCAGAGTTAGCAGTGGTGTTGTGGGACACTCCTTTCAGCGGGACCTCTGACCTTAGGAAAGGACCGCCACCTGCAAGGGGGCCTTTAGATTGAAGTTATGGTTGCTATGTCTGACAATATCGCATTCTCGCATTTTCCTCTTTTGTATCTGCATCAGTGTTAGAAGTGGGCGGGAACGGAAGGGCACACGTGCCCCTACTTTTAAAAATAATGCTAGTCCGTTCCCCTACTTCTTGTTTTTAAAAAAGCGTACCGGGAACTTTATTTTTCTGCCTGTGTGGTGCAACGCGCTCATCGAGGAAGGCCTCTGCAGTGCGCCTGACCTCCTCCCTTTCCCCTCTGTGTCTAGGGGCCTGGAAAGTGACACTGAAAGGGCCATCAGTGTAGCATAGCGCGAAAAGTGCTATCTCAGATGGCTCTGCTGCTGCTGTGAGCCTGTGAATCACACCTAATTTTGTGAGGAAGCTGCCTACCTGACCCCACTGCGTGACCAATGCAATGGTCACATCAGGATACTTTGGTGTCACGCATATTGACGGACGCCAGCTGGGAAAGAAGAAAAGGGCTTCACTGAGGACTTTGTGACTTGATGTAAATCTGCTCTCCAGCCAGAGCTGAAAAGCTGACCCAGCCCCACCAGCTTCTCCTGGAAATTATTCTCCGTGCCTGCCCAGAGATCCCCGGCCCCTCCTTTCCAGCTCTGCTCTTTTCTCTGTACCGGGGCCTGCAAGAGGAACCTGGACTGCCTCTGAAGTTGAACTCCACAAACATCAAGTAAGTTGGGAAAATAAAATACCTGGTGCATTTTTTTTTTAAATAAATCGAAAATGTCGAATGTCTTATCTGCTGTTTTTTAATGTTATTTTTTTCAATCTGTAGTGCCCAGTAGTGCAGCTGTGTAGATCTGTGTCTAATGGGCTGGGTAACATGAGAGTTATTTTATGTTAATGTATATAGTATGCCTGGTTTATTGCACAAAACAGTTTGGGAAACATAAGGTGCATTACGAATTTAGAAGTACCTAAATATGTCCACATGTGGGTGCACACAAGTAAAAAACGTATACATGTATGAAGAAATACAAGCATGAGTAAGGAAATGAAAGCACGTCTACACAGATAGCACTTTAAGTGCGTCGCTACTCATAATAGTGCTTTAAGTGCGTCGCTACTCATGGACTCAAGGAGCCATTGCCCATAGAAACCATAAATGCCCATTCTTCAGGCGGTGTGCCCTGTGAGTGCCCCTTTAAACCCAGGGCCTGAGACAAGGGGTAAGCTGTCTCGAGCAGCGTAATCTATTTTATGTGACCTTTTCTTTCCTGTTGCTGGTTGTAAGCAGTGTCCTGTTTCTTAAAAGATCCTTTCTTTGAGCTTTTGAGATGTCCCTTAAATGACACTTTCCAAGTGTATATGACGATGCAGTCAATGTGATGTCTCATAATTGACCCCTTTCCAGTAAATTGGGCTATCCTCGAAAGAAGAAGTCTGGGCACTAATTAAACATTTTAATACAAGTAATAATGTCTTCAAATCTGACCTGATTCAATTTTGTTCAAAGATGCTCAAGAGAAAATCCCTTTTAAGCCGACAAATGTTTGCAAATGTTTTTTTGTTTTGTAGTGCCTGGAACAACAAGCTTTGGCATAGGCAATAGGTATCGCTTTTCGGACCTTATAAGTATTTAGTTATGCAGCACAATATCCTTGGTGAAACAACATCAACTGTTGCATGGCTAAACACTTATAAGGTCCCAAAGGAGAGACCTATTGGCTATGACAATGCTTGTTCTATCTTGCACTCACTCTTCAACATTCGGTATCGCATTCTCACTCGCACTCACTCTCACTTTTTCCTACTCTGATTACCTCATTCTAACTTACAGTTTCATTTACTCTACGTGACTCATTCTCACTTACTTTCTCTCACTTTCATCCACATACACTCTTTCACTCATGCTCAGTTACATTCAGGCACTCAATCATTCGAACCCACATTTACTTACTCGCACTCATTCTTCTTTGCAGTACACTTGAATACATATTTGATACACTATGTTTGAGCAGCTAGTTGGCTGACATGAATATGAAGGAGCCCTTGTGGGTTTCCGTGAGTCCGATCAGATTCTCTTGAAGAGTTCCTTTGTGTTCTGAGCCCTGCTTGACACATATGTACAGAAGGAGCCCTATATTCATGTCCTCAATGTTTGAGACACAAAAATACTAATTGATTTCAGAACAATGAGAGTGAAAGCGTTAAGGTAACATGTCTTTCCTGCTTATATTTTGCGTGCTTTACATAATCCTGCATTCACTATGAGTGTTTGCTTTTTCCAGAATGTTGTTATTTTTTTCAGGCAGTGCATAATTTGAGATGGTCACTTCCAGGTGTTTATAATGGGGCAGAATTGTGTTGTAGCTGAAGACAGTACGAGTTTCACTCAGTGGGGCAGAAGGGTGTTTGGAGGGGTTAGGATGTGGCACTATGGCCAGAGCTACAGAATTTGGAACTGGGGAACCTAGTTCAGCCTTCATGCACAGTCCATCAGACCACTCCTGAGGGAGCACATTCCCATGATAGACCTTAGAAGGCCCCACTAGACCTTAGAAGCCCTGGTCACTTAGCACCAGCAGGTGAACCCTACCGGTGGCCAGTGTTGGTTAACCATGAAGCCCTGTGCACCACTATCCATTATGAAGTTCACCTCTAGTCTTGCGGGCAGGCCTACAAAGCAGCACACCCTAGAGCAGCAGTGACTTTGCCACTGAGGTCACAGGACCCTTGAGGCCAGTCCACCTCATCCATTGGTGCCTCCATTGGTCTTGTTCCAGTAGTACTAATGCAACTCACCAGGGATTTGCAATGCAGAATTTGCATGCACACCAGACAAAGGAGCATGTTTTCAATTGCCTTGCGTCATGCTTGCACCTTGTTCTGTGGTACATGCACAATGCAAATCTCCAAGTCATGTTTTTTTTTCTTTAAGAGATTTTTATTGAAGTTTTGCATGAAATAATACAAATGAATACAAATGCAAGGTTTAAGTGTAACATATAAAATATTCAAAGAATAATGTACGAAATAGAACTAAATAAATATCATAATAATAAGGTAGAAATCGAAAGAGAGAAGAAAGGGAGAAAGAGAAAAAGAAACAGAGAAGAGGGGAAAGGAGAAAAGAGAGGAAAAAGGAAGTGAGGGGAAAGGGGAAGGGAAACTTAAAGACACACGCAAAAAAGTCTGGGAAAAGGGAGAGATGAAAAGAAAAAATAAGGGAATCTAGAAAACAGGAGTAGAGGTAGAAATATACGTAGTAAAAGGTAACCCTAAAAGGTCAGATTTAATTTTGTGAGAAAGGGAAATAGAAGAGACAGTAGAAATCCTATGTTCATCGCAAACAAAATTCCACCAAGTTACTAAAGATATTTTAGAGTTATCTTTCCATGAAGATAAAATTACTTTGAAAGAAAGTGCAATAAAAAGATCAAATAACAGTGAAATAGGGGATGTGGCAATAATATCGGGAGACGAAGAGCCTAAAGAAACATTTTGTAATGACAATGGAAGAGCACATTGAAAAACTTTCAGACATATATTCCAAACTGATTTCCAAAAGGAGAAAACATTAGAGGAGTAATAACAGCTCTTTTATAAATAAAATACATGGATTGCGTAATACGAGCAGCAGGAGAAACTTTGAACAGTTTAGACCACAAATTATCCCAAGTCGCAATAGAAAAAGAAACAGATAAATCAGTTTCCCAGGCAGTTTCAATGTGGGATTTAGGTCTTTTATCAACATAAGACAATAGTAACTTATATACAAGGGCAGCTTTAGGTCTATGAGTAGGAAAAAATGAAAATAAAGGAGAGGAAGGGGTGAGAGAGGGTGTATCCTCAGGTATGACAAGAGTGTCTAGGTGAGATTGTAGAGCAGTGGAAATAATGGTATATTGAACAAGGCCGGTGTCAGGTAGTTGATATTGAGCTTGTAGGGTATGAAAAGGGAGAACAGAACCAAGATGTACCAGCTGATGTACATAGAGGATACCCTTTTCTTTCCAGTATTTGAAGTAGAAAGATTTACCCTTATACTTAAGAAATTTATTAAACCATAAGGAGGAATATAGGAAACATTGGAGCGGTGTAAAACCAATAGAAAAGGTATTATATAACAGGTTTCAGGAATATTTTTAGGTAGGGTTAGTAGATAAAAAAGTGCTGTTGGACATGAAGATGACATCCTGAAAGGAAAAATCCTTAAGGAGGGAGCGTTAAAAAACAATCCAAGTGGGAGGAGGAGTATCACCAAAGTCATAAGCTAATGCAAAGGATTGTTTGAGTAAAAAAGCAGAGTGATACAATTTGAAGTTCAGAAAGCGTATCCCCCTTCTCCCTTAGGATGTATAAGCTTGGAAAGGGCAATCCGTGGATGTTTCTTGTTCCACAGGAATTTTGTACAAATAGAATTGAGTTGAGAAAAATAGAAAAGTGGAATTTTAACAGGGAGCATAGAAAGTGTGTATATAACATGCGGAGCAATCATAATTTCTATGGTGTCTAATCTGCCCAACCATGATAAAAAATAAGGGTGACCAATTAAGTGAGAGTGACTTAAGTTTGGAGATTAAAGCATTAAATGTGAGCTTAATTGTGGTATGTAAAGAGGAGGAAAACCAGATTCCAAGATATTTAATTTTAGAAGGACACCATGCAAATTTAGTATTGTCCAACATGAACTGGTAACAGATGGAATTTAGTGGCAGGACTTCTGTTTTGGAAAGCTTTAATTCAAGTCATGTTTTAAAGGCCATGTAAAGCCGCTTTGCATGTCTTTAAACAACTTCATAAATATTGAGTAGTGCAACGCAGCACAAACTGCTGAATTGCCTTACTGTGTGCAAGGGAGGTGTTGCGGTAGGTTAATAACAACGCACAGTGCAGAAAATAAGAAACTAACAAGAATAATCCAGAAACACTGGTGAATTCTAAAACTGGATCCAACATTATCTGAAATCATTGGAGATCACCCAAACATAACATACCGACATGCCAGAAATATAGGCGACAAGATTGTACACAGCCACTTTCAAGGAGCCCCGAGAACCTCCTGGTTCCAAAGAGAAGGTTTTTGGCCCTGCAAACAGTGAGAAGTCTGTAAAATTGCAACGCCAACAAATTCAGTGGACACTGGACAGGGCACAAAATGGAAAATTAACCAGCACCTGACATGCAAAGCAGCTATGTGATTTATATTGTGGAATGTCCCTGTAAAAAACGCTATATAGGGAGCACGATCTTTGAGGTAAAGAAGCGAATTCTGGAACATATTCGAGCAACAACACACAAAGATCGATCCAATGCCACTGCAAAACATATGGAGGCACACCATGAAGGCAAATGGGAGTCATTGAAATTTTAGGCATTGGAACAGGTAGCCCTATCAGATCGAGGGGGTGATCGAATAAGAGCGCTGAGACATAAAGAATCACGCCACATTGTGACATTCAGGACGCTAGATCCCAGAGTATTAAATCAGAATGAGGAACTTTACACACACCTTTAAAGGATACAATCACATCTACATCAAATGGAGAACTGAAACTCACTAGTAAGATGTGAGATTGCTTAACTAACTAAAACAACTGAAAAAATGTGTCATCCTATAAAGAATGCAAAAAGGAATAAACTGCCAAGAAGGATTCGACAATTTTGGGAAAACAATGTGGACATAAATAGCTCACTAGAGAGCTTGAAAACCGTGAAAGAAACATAACAAAGGCTCACTAGCGAGCGAAAAAATATAGGGACTGAAATTCAACCAAAATGACGAACACTGCATTGCAAACAAAGCTTGGACTATATTTTTTTAAAAGTGCACTATTACACATGAGTGAAATCACATGTAAACACTTTGTTAATTCATATATGATAGTAAAGGAAAACTACCCATACCACAATGCATCACTTTGAAAATAGGAGTGAAATGGTGCCTTACAAATAAAAGATGTCCGCACCAACCTTGTGACCTCCCGTGATCAAGCCTTCAGGGGAAGGCGAAACACGTTGGGAGAGGCAGTGTTTTTTTTAAATAAAGTCGCCTTAAGAACTTCACTACATCCGAGAGAGTGTGTCTTTCTTATGCAGTCACTACTGTTTTGGCAGCGGGGTTGTATCTTGATAAAACTAAAACCGACGTTTGGGAGAAAAAGAGCGCCAGCGTCGAATCTTTAGGACTGCACTGCAGTAAATATATATATATATATATATATATATATATATATATATATATATATATATATATATATATATCCACAAACACCCACTCCGTCAGGAAACAGGTAGAGGCCACTCGGGGATAACTTTGAAGAATCTTTAATTAATATCGAACAGCGTGTGCATATTGCATTTCTGCCTTTACGGCCTTCCTCAAAAGCTGCTTTAATGCCAGGAATCACTCCTCCCCCACCTTTAAATATCCAGAGTCACTGCCATTGGCGGCAATCCGCTGACCAATGGTCAAGTAAGTACAACCTTGCTGTAGTTCTGCCACAACTACAGTTCCCAGAATGCTGTAGGCTTGGGTGAGTGTTGCTCGGCAGTGGCTGAGTAGAATAGTCCCCGTTAATGTAGGGTAATATGCTGGTAAAATGCAGGGTTTTTAAATCTAGAGTCTTGGCAGGGGATTATTCACGATTCTCCTCTGGTCCCCGTTGACGTTCTAGCCTCGTTGTACGTGTGCCGACTGGATCGTGAAACGGAATTGCAGTGAACCCGTTCTCCATATCAGTGATATGCTGCATCTCGCAGCCGTCCAGGGTGCAGGCATGTGCTTCGGGGCGGGCCGGAGTCTGTTCAATCCCTTGAACCAACGAAGAGCTGCATGCAGCGGATGCCAGTGAAGCTCCGGCTTCTTCGCAGAACGGGGCCGCCCACGCGCCTCTGGCCAACGCGAAAATATCCACACCCACTCCGCCAGGAAACAGGTAGAGGCCACTCGGGGGATAACTTTGAAGAATCTTTAATTAAAATTGAACAGCGTGTGCATAATGCATTTCTGCCTTTACGGCCTCCCTCAGATGCTGCTGTAATGCCAGGAATCACTCCTCCCCCACCTTTAAATCTCCAGAGTCACTGCCATTGGCGGCAATCCGCTGACCAATGGTCAAGTAAGTACAACCTTGCTATAGTTCTGCCACAACTACATTTCCCAGAATGCTGTAGGCTTGGGTGAGTGTTGCTGGGCAGTGGCTGAGTAGCATAGTCCCCGTTAATGTAGGGTAATATTCTGGTAAGGTGCAGGGCTTTTATATCTAGAGTCTTGGCAGGGGATTAATCACTGTGTATATATATATATATATATATATATATATATATATATATATATACTCACACAGATATAGATATACAAGATAACACCTAAAGTTTGTAAACAGGTATTAAGAGAGGCAGGAAATGGAGAAAGTTAGAATTTACCAGCAAGAAGAGGAGGGAAATTGAGAGAAACTTACACAGACAGTGGAAGAAAGGTAAGGTAGAGAAAGAGAAACAAGCGACTGTGAGGGCATGAAATAGAGAGGATGGAGAGAAAGAGACAGCAGGACAGGAGCGTGATGAAGTGGCTCAACAACAGCCCCCCGAGCCCCTGTGGTGCAGGATGGCCCCGGAGCTCTGGGGGCCCACTCTTGCACTGTGCATGGGCAAGTCGGAGGGTTCCTTACTGCATAGGGGGCTCCAACAAGTACTTTGCAGGAGGACCCCCTCAAGTTCCATAATGCCACTGGAGAGATACAGAGGAAGAGAAGCTTCATAACAGGGTGTAAGTTTGCAGAGGAACAGAGGGGCAGAATAGAGGGTATTGTGTGGATTTATTAGAGTGAGAGAGAACACAGGTGCAAGTGTGATAATGGGAGAGAGCGAAGAGCTACAATCAACATAGAGGTGCAATGTGAGAGAAGAAAAAGAACAGGGAACGAAGAATGGTGTCTTTATTTGGGATTATAAGCATATGAAGTTGTGACCAACTTTTTTTCCAATGCACGTTTGTGCATTTATTTTAGAACTTCAACATATAATTTTACATTTTGACATATGTCCCTGGTTGGACACTTTTTCTTACCAAAAAAGACAAACAACACTGTGTATTCAGTTACTCATATCACATTTGGTACAAGTTTTAAAAAGCAGGCGTGTTGGCTCACTGGTTGAAATGTCTCCATAATAGAATCCATTAGATATTCTTCTGCTGTGAAGTGATGGCATCAGGGGAGCCAGCATGACTCACATGTGGTGGGGCGGGCGGGGGAAATCACACCAGGGTGGAGTCGCATGGGGGGTTGTGCATGGTGCAATTATTAAAAAAATAATAATGATAAAAATAAACCTACCTTGCCGCTTTCCGGGTCCTGCATCTCTGCTCCTGCTCTCAGCACATTGAGGAACAGGAATCAGGCCCCACTGACCAATCACAATGCTGCAATGCAGGGTTGTGATTAGTAAGCACCCAGGCCCACCTGACCAATTACAACGCTGCAATACAGCAATGTGAATGGTTTAGAGTGTTCTGGTTCGACGCTCAAACAGGGAATAAGGGCCTGGGCATGTTCTCGATGCAGGCTGTAATGCAGCCTGCATGAAGAATGGGGAAAGTGTACATGACTGGTCTAGGTGTTACAGGAGGGCCGACCAAACAGTCACTAAGCACTTAGGATTTGGCAAACCACTCCTCCCTTGCCCTGCCCCAAGAGCAGAGCAGCCCCGCGAACTCACCCGCCCGCAAAGCAGCAGGAAGCAGCATAAAATGATAAACGCAAACGGGCAGATTTACAAGCCCCTTGCGCCTCCCTGCACCGCCATTGCGTCACTTTCTTGGACGCAACGGTGGTGCTGCATCTACTCCATATTTAAATGGATGCACTATGCCCACTTGTATGCGTCACATCCAGGACCAATATGTTTGAGTGCAAAGTGACTTTGTCACCTTTTTACGCTTCAACACATTGGTCTCCATTCAGTAGTCGATGCGTCAATTAAAACTGATGATTCACCTCTAATTTTGAAGCATTGCTGGAGTTGCATCGGTTTTCATGCCAACTCCAGCAATGCGCCAATAAACCCTGCGTCATGATGGGCCGTATTGCAAAAAATGGACGCATTGCTACTTTAATGAAGCGATACATCACTTCTTTTAAATCTGCCCCAAAGTTATTATCATTTTACGTTTCTGCTTCCCACTGCTTAAAATCAGTGGGGCAGCGCTTCTCCACCATAGTGGAGGAGACGCCCCTGCATGCCATGTCCCATTAGAATCATGCACATATGCTGAGAGATATTGGTAGTATGCATGAGATTTGTAAAAACTGTGCTGAAAAGTTTTAGCTCTCTAACTTTAAAACTGTGACAGCTCTGGTGACAAGAGCTGACGTTATGAGAAGTACACGGTGCCTGGTGTGAAGGGCATATTAAAATATGTTCATGTATGACTGGCCTCTGAGCTGGATATGCCTGGATGAAAGTGATACCAATAATAACCAAAGCAGCAACATGCACGTCTGATTAAAAATCTTCCTTTTTTTACCTAGTTGTACCACATTATGACTCGAAAACCTACACCCCCCCATCCCCAACACCCCCGACCTCACCCACCCTTCTCCCTCCCCACATACTTTACTGATGTCATCACCAAGCACACCTGAAACTCTTACTCATAACTACGGTCCTTTGTGACGCATTCATACAGCCACCTTGGTCAACGAAAGGCCCTACGCTGCCAGTTTGTTTGCCAAAGGTAAGTGGATGCAGCATTGGAGCTCACGGCTGTTTGTATCATTCGCCCCTATAAGATTTATCCCTCATGAATGGAGAGACAAAATGCTTATAAAGATATCTAACCTGGTCTCGCACTTAAAATTCTCTGATTGCTTTCTGCGCCATTGATGCCCTTTGCACTTGGCGCGTGCACCCAATTTAAGTTCAGCGGTTTCCATGGCTTCCAAACGTTATTCATTTTGTTTAATAAATATCATTGCGGGAACTCATCTCTCCAGAAGCTATAGCAATTTTAGCCAAGTGAGGCACACAATAGTTTCTGCAGGCTGCCTTAATGTGATACTGAAGATTAATTTCCCATGCAACTTCTGCCATTAGTGGTGAAGTGGTTACATGCTGAACTGATTCACAATGAAGTCCTGATCTCCACTGCTGGCCCCGCTTACGGCCATCATAATTGTAACCAGCCTGGAATAAAAAGCCGTTAAAGGACCCAGCCTTGAAATGCTAAAAGATAAATTAAATCAGACTTTCATCAGGGTGGTAAATACTAATCTTATCCACTTTTAGATGGGAAGGAATCTATCATTTCTATATTAAAAATGCCAAACACAATTAGAACTCTCCTTTTCTCACTAAAACATATTTTTTTGTTTCCGCTCACATTTCCTCATCTGTAACAGTACTGGACAAAAAATAAAGCTTCTCATCTTTTTGCCTACAACCAATTGTAATCTAGCCACAGTTCCCTTAGGTTAATGTATATAATATTTACAATATCTTTCAAAATATCAAAACTAATTGTTCTTAATATTGCTGCAAAAGGCAATGAGTTTTCTGACGACTCTGGTAATACTCCCAAAAATGAACAAACGATCTAGTAACCTAAACAAGTTTTTTTTCTTTTTTTATCGCGTATATAGTTATTTTTACAAAAAACAGTTTCTTTAAATTTTTTTCAGAATATGTGGACTTCAGGTGAGTGCCATAGTTGAGGCCAATGGAATCGGAGGGACGACTTGATCAACTGAGAGGGATGGCTGAGGAATTATAGCGCCCCATGACCGCACTGATACCTATAGAAATCCAATATGTAATAGAAAACTGCAATCTGTGTTTCATGTATGATATCCAAAATTCACATTTCTTTTATAGCATGTTTGTGTGTAAAAATGTAGTACAGTGAGAGTGTTTTTAATAACCTTAGTATTAGGAAATATAGGCTTTTTGGTCAATTAAACGAGGCTGTTGTTAAAATGGCTGGGGCTTTAAATTATCGAAGAATAAGCTATGGTAGCTGGCCTACTAAATCACTTGGCTAGCTGCACCAGTATCGCCAGCCATGCCTATATTGGTGAGATATATTTGAGGTGATCACATTAGTTATTAGAATGTATATGGTCTTTGCACTAGAGTAAACGTGGATGCACTGAGCTCTTGTTTCCTATCAGTATGTACTCTACGTATGTAAAGTGGAAGCCCATTAATCAGCACTGAATGTTCTAACTTTCCACACTGTCATACCAGATATAACTATCCTTAGTCTCCCATGTCCCCCACTCATTCGCTGAACTTGTCAGAAAACTTGCCAGGCTCAGCTACTGAGATGGTGAGGTTGAGATCTGGGTAATTTGAGCCAAAGCTGGCCCAATCACACTCTGGTACTTCCTTCACTATTTGGTGATGCTCAGTTTCCACTTTCTATTGCATTCTCACTGGAGAGCGGCAGGGGAAGAGAAGGGCCTGATTATGACTATGGCAGTTCGATGGACTGCCGTAGCCACGGTGGTGGTGTGGGCACCGCCGCACAGCCAGTCCAACCACTGTATTATAAGTTTGGCAGTCATACCACCATAGGACTGCTGCGATATCCCTGGAGGACTTTCAGTGGTCTGAGGTCTGCAATATGCTAGTGGTGCCACTGCGGCACCGCAAAGCATAATACGAGTTTCCTCACACCACAGTTTTTAGGGTGGTGAGCCCACCATGAAAATTGGGGTGGTGTGGAAACTAAGGGGGCACTACAGAGCTCCCTGTTGACACAGGGCCATTTCGATGCATGCAGAGGGGGCACGTGGTGTGCCTCCCTGTATGCATGCATCCACAGTTCCTGCATGGCATGGACTTAACAGTCCATGCTGTCCAGAAACTGTATGGGACCGCGTAAACACAACCTGCAGGACAAGTAGGAATCTCCTAATCTGGCGGAGGGTCAGGGAACAAGTTTGACGGTTTGGGAGTGGGGTGCTGGCGTGGCAGTCACACCACCAAACTCATAATCAGTCCCTAATTCTTTTGGGGTGTGTCTATGTTATATTTGTCTAGTGAGTACTTGACCATACCTCTCAGTTACCAGAGTTTTGTGTAATGGTTTAATGTAGCCTTTTGTGAAAGACCCTTGGTCATGCACAGTTAGCAGTATACAAAAAGAACAACTGATGGACAGAATGCATTACAATGTCCTACATTCACCCCAGTACAGAGATCTGGGCCTAAATCCATCATTTTCTTGCTCACCATGCCATTCCAGTTTGGACCCAGCCATATATAAATCAGTCTTGACCCTGTCCCCAATGGGAACAGTCCAGCCCGAACTGCGAAACAAGCATGCTAGAGCCAGTCTCGGGGTTCCACCCCTCATCAGCCAGGATAGCTTTTCACCCTAAGTGGTAAGGGTATGCCGAGACATGGGTCACATGCTCACTGTGCCACTGGATTCAAGCTATCCTGGCTGATGAGGGGTGAAACCCCGAAACCGGTCCTAGGATGCTTGTTTCCGGTCCAGGGAGGACCTGGCTTAGCAGTTCGGGCTGGACTATTCCCATGAGGTGAAGGGTCAAGACTGATTTGCACATGGCTGGGTCCAAACTGGAATGGCATGGTGAGCTCAAAATTATGAATTTATGCCCAGATCTCTGTACTGGGGTGAATGTTTTGATTTGTTCTGCATGCGGTCCATCAACTGTGTGTCTTCAGTCAGCAGTACACAGCATTTGGACAAGCCCTCAACTAGATGCTCATGTTCTTCAAGCAGATCTGCAGATACCCCATCACATTTTTTTCATACCTTTGAATATATTATTTAGGCCTTTGGCAACCCCAAGTCCACAATAGACTCAGAGAATGCTTTCCCATATGTCCACCCACATTGTTTTTCGTCATGCAGGGTTACAAAAAATTTCTGATTGCTAATATTACAATATGACAGCCACTAAATCAGATCACCAAATTCATGCTTCGAAATACCACAAAGTCTCATGAGGAAAGAATCTATTATACACTATCGGATTTATTACATTTTAGAACTTTTTTCTTCTTGTATTCTCCTCAAACCCGTGTTCAGGACCAATTTGCAAATTAATGGTCAAGATGCCTATACAATTACCTTTTCACCGACTGCCCATCATCTTTTTTGCGACTGCTGGTCCTGGCTTTTCCAGCGGGTTTATCCCCATACCTTTTGCTTTTTGGCCTCCTGTTTTGACCCTGTTTTTGTTGGTTTTAGGACTCTGGGCCCATCAAAAGTGCTGATCCGTGCTAAAGTGCATATGCTCCCTGTGTAAAATGTTAACATGGATTGGTGTTTCCATGATTGACTTGTTTGACTTACTACTAAGTCCCTAGTACAGTGCACAGCCTCTGCCCAGGGCCTGTAAGTCAAATGCTGCAAGTGGGCCTCAAAACTGATTGTGCCATCCACACAAGCAACCGTTCAAAGGGGTCTCAGACCTGCCTCTGCAGTTTCTGCCTGCAGTCTCTACTGCCATGTCGACCTGGCAAGTGCACCCAATTGCCAGGCCCTAACCTTCCCTTTCATTACATGTGAGTCAGCCCTTAGGTAAACCCATGGTATCCCTGTGGGCAGGATGCAGTGTATATGAAAGGTAGAACATGAACTGATGTGTGTGACATGTCCTGATAGTGAAAACAGTGTATTTTGTTTTTCACTATTGAAAGGCTATCTGTCCCATAGGACAGAATGGGAGTTTTTCTTATAACATCTTATAACTTCCCATTGGGACAAGATAGAGAAATAGAGTTTAGTATGCCTGACCTCATGATATAAAAATACATCTTTATGTAAAGTTGATTTTTATATTGTGTGTTTGGAAATACCACTTTTAGAAAGTGGGTATTTTCTTGCTTAGCCATCCTGTTTGCCTCTGCTGCTTTGTGGATTGGCTGTCTGGTTTTGGGGTGACAGGGGCTGGGGATGTGCATTTACTATAGACAGCCACTAGGGAGGGGGGTTGAGGTGTGTTCTGCCTTTCCTGTATGAGTCAGGGCTTGGCTGAATGGACCCGGGCTGCATTTAGAGTAGGGGAGAAGATATTCTTGCACCTGAATGGGCCTGGTCTGCCTTTCACAATGCTGTCTCAACCTCCTGCCGGGAAGCTGGACAGAACTGGTTTTGACTGAGCACAGAGCCTCTTGCCCTCAAGAGAACAAAGGAAAATATTGTATATATATTGGGGCCAAGACCCCAGAACTTGAGATTACTGCTGAACTAATGAACCTGCCAAGGAGGAGAGCCTGGAAAGATGAAAGAGAAGTACTGCCCCTGTGCTGTGTGTTTTTGGGGTTGTCCTCCAGTGGTTGCTTCTGTCTTGGGCAGGGAAAGGACTGGACTGGACTTTCATCATCCCGCTGTTAGAGTTTTCTCCAAGGGCTTGAAGTAGAGCTTGCCTACAGTTGGAAGTCTCCAGGATATAAAAGACTTCAGAGAATACTTCTGGACTCAAGAGGAACCTCTGCCAAGAAGAAGTACTGCCCCTTTGCTGTGTTCTGTTTGGGGTTGGCCTGCAGCGGCTTCTTCTGCCACGGAGAGGACAAAAACCCTGCTGTGTGCTCTGTATCCTGCTTGAAAAAGATCTCCTAGGGCTTGAAGTAGAGTTGCCTCTTGTTCTGAAGTCTCAGGGACGGAAATAATTCACCACCAGCTCCTCTGAACTTCCTTGCTGAGAGTAATGACCTGCCAAGAGGTGCTTGTTGTTGTTTTGGGCCTCTGTAGGTTGTTCCTGTTGTGGGATCTGGAAAAGAGACGCAAATAAGAGAAGTGCGATCCATCGGCACCCGTTTCCGATGCATCACTGCTGTGCCACTGAAGAAACAGACTCAGCGCCTGCCCATGGTTGGAGGAATCGCTGCACCCTGAATTCAGTGCACCGACCTCCGAAGCCCAAGATCACTGTGCATGCCATCTTGGTTCTGTGTAGATCAGTATTATATCAAAGATTACAAAAACCGGATGGTCTTTGTTCCCAAATGTGCACTGTGGCCAGTAATGGTGAGTTGAGGTGTGGCAAATGACAGTGAGGACAGAGATCAATGCTGGATGCTGAATTTGGCTGGAGACTACAACTGTACTCAGGGCCTGCTGTATATGATTTAGTGAAGTGTGCAACTAGTTCTAGATTTGCAGATCATAGATACAAAATACAACAGAAAGACATATGCTCTACCCCTCACTTTAGCCAAAAGCAATACTTGCAGGTTCCGCGGCAAATACTACTGAGCACTATGTATGCCTCTTCATGTTCTTCAAGTTAAAAAGAATGGTTTAAAACTAATAAACCAAATTTGAGTGTAGGAGGTGTCTCAAATGTTACATTTGTCCACCCCGTAGGGCCCATAGACTTTAATCCATGTCCATATTTACCAAAAATACATATATATTTGAAAAAAGCTACTTTTACCTTCTAAAATGGGTTCAAGTTTTTCCTTGAATTTTGGTGGGGCTTTTTGCCCTTTGAAAAGCTCTAATTGTGGTCTACTTGCTTAAGTGTCCATCTGGGGCTCAAAAAGGCAGCCAAAACAAACAACTTCTGCTCTTGGCAACACATCAGAAGGCTGGTTCTGTGATCATACTTCATTTCCACTGACTCTACAGCAAATGTAGCTCGGATACTTTGTTGTCTTTTGTTTCAGATTTTTCCAATCCATGAATGGATTTTCATTAAACCATTAAAGCTTTGTAAACCAAAAGCGCTGTTTTCTTCGTCCCATGTTTGGTGTCAAATATTGAGTTAATTGTTGCACTATGCGTATCTGGATTTGAAATAGAAAATACACTTTTGAGACTTATACCTAAAATTATTTCACTGGTCGACCAATCAACATTAAGGGCCATATGTATCATCATCACCATTTGCGATTTCTAAATAGCGATTTTTAAGGAATCTCTATTTAGAAATCGCAAAATGCTATGTATGTCGAAAATCGCTATTTTTGAGCGATTTCCAATTATTCCTTCTTTGCGAAATCGCAATTCGCGAATTCACAAATAAGGAATATTTACCCATTCATTCCTATGGGCCAGGAGCCCATAGGAATGAATGTGAAATGCATTTCATTTTGCAATTCGCAATTTGTGAATTCGCAGAATGAGATTGATTTCAAGGGTGCAGGGGTGTCTCAAGGACACCCTGCTGCACCCCTGAAAGCAGCATGTGTGTGCATATGGCGCACATACATGCCCTATGGGCATGTATGTGCGTCACATGCCACATTTAAAAATGCCTATTTCTGCATTTTTATGAGAAATCGCAATTTACCACCAATTGAAAGTTGGTGGTAAATTGCGATTTCTTAAGCTAAAATCGCTATTGAAAATTGCATCATACATAGCATTTAAGGAATCGCAAAATTGCGATTCCTTAAATGCTATAGCAAAGTAAGGAATCGCACATTTTTGCGATTCCTTATGATGTGATTTGAACATACATAGCAACAAATGCTAAACAGCCTTTTGCGATTCGCAAAGGCCGGAATTCGCCGACTTCCGCCCTTTGCGAATCCAAAAAGGCTTGATACATATGGTCCTAAACTTCCCAATGCCAGACTATGCTTAACATATATGTTTTAGGCACGATTATTGTCATAATGAATGCCAAAATACTTTACAAAAACATTTTCTGTGGAAATATATGTATTGCCCTTTTTCATTATGTTTTCTTTGGAATTCCTCTTTTATTCTCCACAAAAAGAGGGTCACACATTTCTGGTAAATTGATTTTCTTATTATTTTCCTACTATTTCCTAATATTAAACTATCTCTTTCTACACTATTTTTACCCCAATTCCACCAACGTCGATCTCAACAACCTCAACCCACCTACTGAAAACACCTCCTCGATCACCACATGCAGTCCAATCTCGACGAACACCACCACAGTCCTCATGTCCCTAATACACTCAGGAGAACCCACAGACCCATGCCCTCAAAATTTCTTTAATGTTGGAACCCAAGATATGAGCCCGGAACTCACCAACATCCTCAATATTTCCATCACCACAGCAACCTTTCCCAACAGATGGAAACCCTCGTAGGTAAAGCCGCACCTGAAAAAGACCTCAGACGACCAGGGCAAACTCAAGAACTTCTGCCCCATTCCCCACCAAAGTCCTTGAGAAGGCCATCAATCACCAGCTCACCAGATATCTAGAAGAAAACACCCTGCATGACGTCTCCCAATCAGAATTCCCCACAAACCACAGTACTGAAACAGCCCTAATCGCTGTCACCGATGACATCACATTCCTCCACAACTGCTGTGAAACAGGAGCCCTGATCCTCTTCCACCTCTCAGCTGCATTCAACACAGTATCCCATCACACCCTCATCAAGAGACTCAACCACATCGGCATCCAAGAAAACGCTCTTAAATTAAGCTCATCCTTCCTCATGGGATGAACTTAGAGAATCTACCTGCCTCCCTTCACATCTGAATCTAAGACCATCATCTGCAGCATTTCCCAGGATTGTCCCTCAGCCCCACCCTGTTCAACAACTACAAGACACTTCTCACTGACATTGTCAGATCCCATGGGCTCATCATCATATCCAACACAGCTTATCCTCTCTCTCACCGACGACGCCTCCAGCACCAGAACTAACTTCTGCAAAGCCATGACCAGCGTCCCCGACTGGATGAGGACCAACTGTCTGAAGCTGAACGCAGACAAGGAGAAAGTGCTGATCTTCCGGAAGAACAACTTCCTGTGGGACAGCAGCTGGTGGTCCTCTGAGCTCGGACCTACACCCACAGACCCCACCGCAACTTCAGCATCATCCTTGACACCATACTCACCATGAAGCACCAAATCAATGCAGTTACCTCCCCATTATTACACACCCTTTGCATGCTCTGGAAAATCTTCAAATGGATCCTCGTCAACACCTGAAAAACTGTCACCAAAGCCCTAATCACCAGCCATCTCGACTACTGGAACGCCCTCTATGCCTGAATCACCACTCAACTCCTCAAGAGACTCCAGAACACACAGAATGCAGCAGCTAGAGTCAGCCTCAACCTCCCCAAAGTCACCCACTCCACCCACCATCACAGGTACCTCCACTGGCTCCCGTCAAGAAGAGATGCTAGTTTAAGCTCTTAACACACATCTACCAAACTCTGCACAACCAGGGACCAGCATACATCATGAACTTCTACCACATCGCCAGACACCTGTGTTCCACCTCCCCGGCCCTCACATGCATCCCCCGTATCTGCTGCAGTGGAGGTCTTCTCCTTCCTTTCCACAAAAGACTGGAATTACCTGCCTTTCCACCTATGACCATCTCCCTCCCCAGATGAATTCAGAAGAGAACTCAAGGCCTGGCTTTTTGAATGCGACCACCTATACCTCATGATTGATGGATTGATATGATAATCTGACCCTAATTTTATGTTTAAGGTTTACGGGCCCGATTCACAGAACTAGCTTAAGACAAAATCCTAAACTTACTACCATTTTCGTATTCACAGACGCACTTACTCATTTTGGTATTCACAGAAGACACTTGCTCATTTCGGTATTCACAGAAGTTAGGACTCCTAACTTTAGGACTCCTAAATGCCTTCTGTGAATACCGAAAGTCTTAAAATTAGGATTTTTCTCAATTTAGTAGTAGTAAAGTTAGGACTCCTAACTTTAGGACTCCTAAATGCCTTCTCTGAATACCAAAAGTCTTAAAATTAGGATTTTTCTCAGTTTAGGAGTCCTAAAGTTAGGACTCTTAACTTTACTACTACTAAATTGAGAACAATCCTAATTTTAAGGCTTTCGGTATTCAGAGAAGGTATTTAGGAGTCCTAAAGTTAGGAGTCCTAACTTTACTACTACTAAATTGATAAAAATCCTAATTTTAAGACTTTCGGTATTCACAGAAGGCATTTAGAAGTCCTAAAGTTAGGAGTCCTAACTTTACACTACTAAATTGAGAAAAATCCTAATTTTAAGACTTTTGGTATTCACAGAAGGCATTTAGAAGTCCTAAAGTTAGGAGTCCTAACTTTACTACTACTAAATTGAGAAAAATCCTAATTTTAAGACTTTCGGTATTCAGAGAAGGCATTTAGCAGTCCCAAAGTTAGGAGTCCTAACTTTACTACTACTAAATTGAGAAAAATCCTAATTTTAAGACTTTCGGTATTCACAGAAGGCATTTAGAAGTCCTAAAGTTAGGAGTCCTAACTTTACTACTACTAAAATGAGAAAAATCCTAATTTTAAGACTTTAGGTATTCACAGAAGGCATTTAGGAGTCCTAAAGTTAGGACTCCTAACTTCTGTGAATACTGAAATGAGTAAGTGCCATCTGTGAATACCAAAATGAGTAAGTGCCTTCTGTGAATACCAAAATGGTAGTAAGTTTAGGATTTTGTCTTAAGTTAGTTCTGTGAATCGGGCCCTACATTCTTTCCTCCAGCTCCTTACTTTGGCCCATTTATATTTACTCTATCATACATCTATTTTCTGACAACGTCTTACCCTTACACAGTCCATATATTCTGTTGTTTTCTTTTTCTGCCATTTATATCTTTAGTCTTTTAATTATGTCTCTACAGTTTGTGTATAATTATCCATGCCATCGACCCTCTCCTTTTTCTCTTGTTTTCATTCTCAGGTTTCATGCCAATATTTCTCTTCTCTCTATACAAAGATATTTTTCCTTTTTATGAAATTCATTTTCTCTTGTGGCGCTTTAGCCTTTACCCTTATTCGATATATCTTCATGTAATATTGTGATGTTCATATTTCTATTTTCCTTCTGTCTATTTTTGTCCAAAATATTACCTCTCCTCTTCATTAAATGAGAGAACTTGGGCATAAATCTAACACAATCATCAGCTATTACCCTGAGAATGTAGTTCTGTGTGATCAGATCGACAAGCATAGGAAAGCAGGTGTGGCAGAGGATAGGCAGTGTGGGAGCACCATTAGAGTAGAGCAGCCTTTGTCCAGTATTGTGTCCATCGCCAGCCTAAAATTTCCCCTGCCTTTTAGCCACCTGACCATGACTTAAAGACCCATTCATGTCATCTAGCACCTGCAACATGCAGGGTCCTTCTTCTTATAGGGCCCGATTCACAGAACTAAGTTAAGACAAAATCCTAAACGTACTACTTTTGGTATTCACAGAAATTAGGATTTTGTCTTAAGTTTGTCTTAAGACAGACTTAAGTTAGGATTTTGTCTTAAGTTTGTCTTAAGTCTGTCTTAAGTCTGTCTTAAGTCTGTCTTAAGTTTGTCTTAAGACAAACTTAAGACAAAATCCTAACTTCTGTGAATACCAAAAGTAGTAAGTTTAGGATTTTGTCTTAAGTTAGTTCTGTGAATCGGGCCCATAGTGTGGCCGCCCGCTACCATGTTGATGGTATTTCTTGGCATTGTATTGGTAATTTCGCTATTGCGCAGGCCCTTCCAGACAGCATAGAAATTACTATTCTTGGTATGTTCTCACCACACAAACATAGTGGAGCACCCCCTAGGAGATTTTTTTAATGTGGCATAATAATGGCTTTTTTTGCCATGTTGTTAGCATGTTTGCAGCTCTGAGCTTCAACCTATGCCACACTAGTGCCTACTCATAAAATATTACGAACATCCTTAGCTTCATGGCACCTGCCCTGATTTATTACTCCCTTGGCATAAAGGAAGTGATTCCTGATATATTATGGACATATTTAACAGGATAGGCCAACACCTGGCACAATCAAGGCAATTCGTAGCATACTATGTTAAAACTTATATTTAACATAACATTATTTTAAATACTTTTTTCGCGTTAAATACCATTGTGACATTTTCCCTATAATTTACAGAGGGATAATTCACCTATCGAGATTCTTACCTCAAAATTCGATATATCCACAGAGATAAGATCTCTGTAATGTTTTCTCTGCTGTTTTAAATCTAATGCTGGCTGGGCAGGTCCATTCAGTGGGGCAGAAGGACAGCAGTTCCAGTAGACAGTACAGTCACCTTACCCATGGAATACGTTGTCATCCCTCCATGGTAACACCTAGAATGCCCGTGTTCATTACCTCATGTGAAGAGCTCTTTTGGGGTGGCTGTCCATAAGAGACAGATACAAAACAAAAGATGTGAGAGAGAAGGCGCCTTCCCGTGCAGGGCAGAAGGTTGCCACAAAAGAGGACTCATTTATTTTAGGGCTGTGTATGCAACTGGGTGCTTGTAACAGTAGGTGCCCAGGCATCATACTGTAATCACTAAGATGAGAAGAATGACGAGGAGGTAACATATACATGCATTCCAATATAGACATTGGAGGCAGCCCTATTATCACGACAGCCAATCAGAATTGTCTTGTGGCCACATGTACCTTGAAGTGTTTTTCACTATGAAAAGAAGTATAGTTTTACATCTGTTTGTGTATATGGCACACATTCTCATTGAAAGTTACTATCTGGTTCCACTGATGTCACATTCTTGCTGCTCAGGGTTTCATTGTAAGAGTAATTGAAGTTCGTTCTGGTATTTGTTAACAATAGGTCATGTCCTCAAAATAAAAACAAACCCATTCTTAAATCCCATTGTTCAATTAAATGGTCATGTTTCCTTCAGGTTATTGAAAGGTTTATTGCTTTTAAGTCCAAATTACCAACAAAAATCAAGATATGCGGTTAAGATAAACTTTGCTCAATGTGCTCGTTTTAGATTCTGTGATTAGGTCTGTTTAATAGAAACAACGGTAAAACCGTGGCCATAGAAGGGAAACAAAAGAATAGTTGAAATAGTTCTCTTCTGCCAATCTAAAATTAACAATAGCTGTTTCTAAAGAAAAGGATCCTTTGATTTAAACAGAGAGTTCAGAAATTGTACTGGTTGTCTTTGCCTACGGATAGGAAATGCATGATTTGTCGTGGGGAGGGGGGTCGGTTGGGGGAAATGCCCAGCAAACAAATATAGTATTCTAAATTATATTCAAAATGGCTGCCACTAACTTGTTCCCAGCAACAAATATGTGGGCATCTTTTTGATGCTCTGTGAACATCTATTAAAAAGACCTAGTCACAGAATACAAAAAGGACATATTATGCTAAGTTTATCTTAACCACATACCTGGTTTTCTGTTGGTAATTTAGTCTTAAAAAACAATAAACCTTCGAAAGTTCTGAAGGAGAAACAAAAAACATGGATCATGTTTAAGTCTTGCCCACAGACAGCTTCAGCTGCATGTTGTATAAACATAATTAGTGTATCAAATATAGACTGTGTTCATCCTTAACTCATGAATGGATGGTTTCTTTCCATCTCACTTCCTTCTCTTGATGTGATGGCTTTCCTCCCCATGCTTGTGTTTTCCCCACGCAAGTGTCCTTTCAATCTCACATTATTGTGATTGCATGATTGTGGCCTTCCACTGCTGCATAAATGCCAAGTTTTCAGATTCGTAATGTGTGACATTTCTATGGTTTCAATTGGTGTATGAGTGACATTCTACTGTGATAAATGTGGCACTTAGATAGGCACTTTCTTGTGAGTTAATCAAAGCAGTAACTAGATATACCACGCAACCAATGAATTTATGCCTAAAACAAGTAATTTTTTCTAGGCAGTATCAGATCAATGAGTAATAATCATTGTGCTGTGATTAATTAGAACTGAACATTTTGTATATGAATTGAACATACTAGGTCTGTGGTGGGGTAGTTATTTCCCTTCACATTGCTTAAAAATACGCAGACCAAAATAACAATTATGATGTCATTAAAATTATTTTATAGCAGTAGATGGGTAGGTACACACATGGATAATTAAGGGCTTACAGTACTTCAAACACAAGGTCAGCAAATTATGCACCTCAGCAGCGGGTGCTTAAATCAATTAGGCGCTCTGTTAAGATGATGTAGGATCAACCTATTTCTCTCTTCTTTTGGATCCCAGCATGCCATAGAGCAGGGATTCAAACCAGTGGTCATCAGTTTATGCACCTCTATAGCAGCTGCCAAAACCCACTAGGATATCTGCTGAAGAGACAGACTTGGGGCCTGATTTGGATCTTGGTGGAAGGGTTACTCATTCACAACAGTTACGGATATCCTGTCCACTTAAATATAAACCCATAGGATATAATGGGACGTATATTTTGGCGGGTGGGATATCCATCACCATTGTGATGGAGTAACCCGTCCATCAAGATCTAAATCATGCTCTTGAATTCGTACTGTCTTCCCCAGTATCCCTACTAAGGTCACGATTAGGAGTCTGGCAGTCCACAGACTGCTAGACTCACGGGGATGCGGCGGTCTCCCGACCCCCCTCTTAAGAGTCAGGTGGTGGAACAGCCAAAGCCCCACCTCAACCACCAGGGAACTACTGTTACCTGGTGGTGTTGGGGCAGTCAGGAGGCAGTAATATGCTTGGTGGGACCACTGAGGTCCCGCAAAGCATATTACAAGTTTCCTCTCCGACGGCAGTGCCTTGTAGGTTCCTTCTCCATAAATACCTTGGCAGAGAGGGAACAAATGTGCCTCCTCCGCAAGGGGATGCACACAGGGGGTGCATGCACCGCAGTTCCTGCACGGCATTGACTTTTCAGTACAGGCCGTGCAGGAGCTGTTTTTTACATTCTCATTGCAGTGCCCACTTTTAGAGGTACCGCAATGGGAATGCCAAAAATCAGCCCGCCAGACAGGAGGAAACTCCTAATCTGGTGGGTGGTCTGACCACAGCTTTGATGATGCGGCGGCGGGGTGGACCCCCCGCCGCACGGCCAAATTCGTAATTGTGCCCTAACTGTAGTGCTAAATGCAGATAGCAGAGGCAGCACTGTATAATTAATGAAAAGCAGATTTTCCGCCCAAACTCAGGATTCTTTCTGTCAGAAGCAAGCCTTACATCATGTGGTGTCTGTCTGCTGCCTTGTAAGTTTTCATGTCCTCTCCAGGACCCATCCCATGACAGGTCTAGTCTGCAACCTGGATGAGACACAAAGCAGTACATAAACTGAAGAGAGGCCAGTAATTTCTGGATGAGCATGTGTTCAGAACACTTTCAGGAGCCACAAGCAGGCATTTTTAGAAGTTTTCACTGCCTTAATCCTCTGATCCAGTAGGCTAAATTCTGCTCTGTCATGAACACCTGCACATATCCTTAACTTACCTAGACAGGTAGAGGTGACTCAGTACACAGCTACAGCTGTCAATCAAACCACTGAGCCTGAGCTCACCTCACTGGCAGCAGGAAAAAATACAACTAGCCTTCATCAGAGGGAGACTGACAACTACTTTCAAAGTAAACTACTCAGTTGAGTCCAGACCAAATTCTAAAGCAACTAGTCACCTCTCCTTGACCTTGCCCAGCTTATAAAAACTGCCTGAGGCAGTTGAGCATGCGCATTGGCTTCTGTTTAAATTACCCTTCAGAGCTACAGTGCCTTGTCCCACATATAGGAGCCAGTAATTATGTGTGACTAACAAATTTCAGTGTGGTGTTGTGGATACTAGCACTAAAATGCATTAGCTTAACCCCTAATGCATAGTACTTGGTAGGACTTTGGTTTTCATTGCAACTTTCTTTGCTAACCCCTGCTATTTAAAAATTAGTCCTCACATGCTACTTGCCCCCACCTTTGATGTGCTCTTAATTCCACCTGCCACTGTATCATGGGCGGCCATGTTAAAATGTTTATTTAAATCATTCCAAAATAGCTGCCCCCTGTGTGCAGATATGAGTGGCAGAAATCCTGAAATGCTTTGGCTCTCTCTGGCCCATGTCTCTTAAGATCTGTAATGCCTCAGCTGTGAGTTTTGCTGCTGCATACCTTTCACAAGCTCCCTGAAGTGCTTCATTATACTGTCAAAGCCCTACTCCTGCGTGCTTGACGCAAGCACTCGTAAGAACGTCTTGAGCTGTGCATTCTTTGTGATTAGAATGAGGATAGTGAGGCTGGTTTGACTCTGTGTGTTACCTTTGTTTTGCCACTGTCTCCAGTGTAAAGAGAGGTGGATAACAGGAGGGTCAAGGCATTGTGCTGGATCCTGGACTAACACTCCTTGCCTTGTTAACTGTACCTGCTGTTGTGTGGGACTATATTCTGGTTATTCAAGCTGGGATTGCTTATGGCCTCAGTGTGTTCTCAGACTGTGGCTTGGCTGTGACAAACCTGTTTCATTTTCCACCTTTTAGCTCTGCTCACAGGTTAGACCTTGTAAGGCACATTATGAAACCTTGTTTTGATTCTGGACTCTCTGTTCAGAGTTGCTTGATCTTCCTCATAGCCCTCTCCATCATTTAAAGAGAGGGCCACACAATGGACTGTGGGTTATGCTGCCCTGCTCCTCTGTCAAGGGGCTCCTTATCATTTTTTCAATGACCTGCTGCCTGCCTGTCCTGCTACAGTTTATCACATCAGCCAGTATCCTTGTGAGTTGGCTGTCCCCTATCAGCCAGGTGAGGGCCAGCTCCCATCTATGCAGCCAGAGCTGGAAGCCCCTGAGGAACAACAAATATTTTAGCCCTCGATCTAACCTCTTTAGAGCCTTCAATTGCAGCAGCTCCTTCAATAACAGGTTTTCCCCCTGCATTTGAAGGACAGGGTCATGGTGAATCTCTCCATCTCATGGACCTTAACCTTCTCCACCACGGAGGAGACAGTATCCTGAGTACAGTGCTGAGTGGACAAAACTTACCTGGTTCCTTGCTGCTAGTGTGTACCATATTGTAGATGGGCTGGTCCCTGACCAAAATAGAGTTATTAGCAACAATTTTAATGGAAAAAGCAATAAATGACAAAATTATTTAGCAAAACACTACTGTTTATTCACATAGTGTCTGGGAATTTATCATTGCATTCTTACTTGTTTGTTTTTATATTGTTAAACACATGAATAACATTTTTAGTGCCCACAATATAGAGAGGGGAATTGGGTGGGTTTGTGCAGTGTTCAGGGATTAGTGCAAATGGGGGAAAGTGACAAGTCAATTGTAAATTTATTTTAACAATAGACAGTGGCTTCTCACAGGAGCCATATCTGAGTGCATCAACAATGGGGTGGGCATGTCCTTATTTAAGAACAAGGAGCTGTCTCAGAATTCGTTTCCTTACTGCTGATTTAAATGAGATCTCAAATTCTTGTGATGCACCTGATTCATAGCTTTGGTGCATGAGCCGGAGTCCGTTTTATTCAATGACTCTGCCCCTCTAACGTCGGGTCGTGATGCCGCGTCCCCGGAGGTCTCCTTCACGTGTTAGTGTGTACCATCAACGTAGAATGGCAAGTGCTCACCTTGATATTCCTGCAGTACATTCACACCAACACTGCTTCTTTTGTTGTGAGCAGCCTTAGCTGAAGGGTTTGTTCTTGAAGCAAATGTGGTCATGAGTAGGCCTGGGTGGAACTCGCAGCGCTTTGTTCCGCAGAATTCATGGAATTATCTAAAAACCCATCGAAGATTCCTCAGAACTCAGCAAACGAGTGGAAAAATACTTGTCTGGCTCTTTGTGCTGTTTTTACACCGCAATAGCGCATTGCGCAGTGAAAATCAGCACACATTTCACTACACAGAGCGCATGGGTGCAGCCATGCCCATTTACCTTCTTTCTCTTCCTGTTCTGTGCACGGTGCTGGACCCGTTACAATTTACCTTAATCTGTTATAGTCCTCCCCCATACAATCATTCAACCCTCATTTACTTTTATTTTTTTATCAGTGTGTGTCTTTCTGTGTGTGCAATTAAAATTTGTATCTTCTTTTTCATTTTTAGTGTCTCTCTGTACTTTTTTTGTTTTCCTTTTCCTCCTTGTGTTCCACTTCCATCAGTTCTTCCTTTCTGCTTTGTTTTTGTCCTACTTCTTTTTTTTCCACCGCAAAGCAGCTGACGAATCACTAGGCAGACCTAATTGATTGGGAACAGGATCTGCTGGACCTGCTGGGTGTCAAGGTTGCCAGGCTTGGTAAGTAATTATTTTTTGTTTACAAACAATGGCAATTAAAAAAACAAATAGCATGCGGATCACACTCAGAGGTAAGTCAAGTTTACTTTACAAATTATACCTGATTCAGCTTTAGCTACCCAGGTCCTTGGTGCTACCTTCTCATACTCGTCGGTGATGGCTTGGGCTGATTATTTAAGAAATGATGCAGACTCCTCTGTCTTGTCACTAAGATAATAGTATATCAGGGAGTTAGCGTTCTCTGTGCCTTTTTTTATGTAGCTCTTACAGTCCTAATCTCACAGTGATGTGTTGTATCTTTTGAAAACGGAGACTGAGTTGATCCATCAAAGGCGGTGGAGAAGGAAAGTTTGTTCGTCACAATGCATTAGTTGTTCAAAATGTAATTTTGAGTTAGGAAATCAGGAGTAGGGCTTAGGTTTAGGAAATTATGAATAGGCAAAAGGCTACATGATTTTAAAAAGTACAATGCGACTGTGTCTGCCTGTCAACATATATTTTTGGAGATTATCTATACCACTAATCTATGTTTTTTAATCTTCATTCTTTCTTACTTCAGCACCCAAGGGCTAAAGGCCATCACAGCAGGGCGAAGGGGCTGTCACCACCAGTGCTGAGGTGGGTGGAACCACCAGCATTGCAGCCATGGCAGATGATTATGCCTGCCCCAGTAAGTCCTGTGATAATTATATCCCTAACATTTACTTTATCTCAACAGTAAAATAATTTTGCCTTGTTTATTTTCTTTATGCTGTCTACTTTTTTCAACTCCCCTATCTAATGTTTTTTAAATTCTTGTCATCCCTGCAGTATCCTTTTTTTTATATTTCCTGTTTCTATAGCTGTCTTCCTCCAGTCTGTACCTTTTTTCTGCTTTTTAGTAAGCTTTTTCTCTTCCTTTGTATGTCTTATGGTAATGTACAATTAAGAGAGCAGATTTTTGGTACTGTGAAGATTGCAGGCCCAAGGAGGCTATTATTCACCAAACATGTTTGTTAAGAAGGCTTAATTGCTCATGCTCAGTCAAAACAAGAGAGTAATAAGGACACTCCCCCCAATGTAGTATTATCATTCATTTATACTGTATTCCAGCAGGTTCAATGACTGTACAGCATGGCAGGAAAGTATGAGATCCAATCACATTTGCCAGCCAAGCCCATATGTCCTTCTTTGACCATTCCACCCCTTCATTACACTGCAATGACTCACAGTCCTCAAGCTCTGTCCCTACATTACAAAACGTTTTTGGTTGACTTTACTACCTGGCCTTTCTAACATGTCAACCATCAAACCTCCCAAAGTTGTAGTTTTGATGGAAGATACTGCTAACCTAACTGTAGTGAGCTGTTGCTGTTGTAATAATAATAATTAGTTAGGAAGTGAATCTGGTATCTAAAATGTGTATTTGTATTTTCAAGCCGCACTGGCCACTAGTGCCGGGGCTGGCTGCACCAGTACAACAGAGGAGTCCCAGGATGTTGGACGGGAAGGAGTCCCAGCGGTGACAGAGACAGGTGGTGATAAGTCACATTGCTTGCTTATTGACAAATTAAATATATTGCATTAGTTAAGCAAGGCAGATATCCCACCCATCATCATAATCCCCTCCCTGCCAATGGCATTTTGCCACCTGTGACCTAACTCCAGCATGGCTTAATTCGGCACTGCAGTGTTGGCTGTGCAATGTGCATCTGCTTCACTTAATGTGGCATTACAAAATTTTCACTGAATTACTAACCAAAAAAAAGGTGTGTTCCAGTTCCAACTTATTTGCCTCCTACTAGTACTTCACTTCATTATTTTTTCCTAAGTTCTGTCTCAGCCTACCCAAAAATGGAAAAATCCATTACTGGCATCTGCCCCATTATTCTGGCCAAGTGAGTTATGTATATATATTTCATGGCTGTTGGATGTATGCCTCCGACCCAGCGGTGGGGCGGTGGAGCCGGGTAAGGGGGGATTTCAAGGGACGATGCAGATGGAAAATGTATTATTTATTTAATTTTCCCTTGGCATCATCCCTCTAAATCTCCCCTTACCCAGCCCAATCGCCCCACCGCTGTTACCTGCACGTACCGCAGCTGCTTCCACCAACATATTAATGAGGCCCAAAATCTTTAAAACAATTCAAATTAAATAAAAAAAGTAAACAACATAAAATTATTACAATTTAGGGCCCAATTATGATGCGATTAGGAAAGCATTCCTACCTAGGGCCTGATTACGATGCGGTTAGGAAGGCCTCCTAATGGCATAAGCTTCTTCCGAATCGGACTGGCAACGTATCTTCCCGACCGAGGGCCAGATTCCGATGCGGTTAGGAGCATAGTCTCCCATTGAAGTCAAAGGGAATCCAACCAAATCGTATCTGGAAGCATCCGGATGCATCATACTCGTTTGGTCCGACTCTCCCGATCAGAGTCAGTCGGAAACCATTTCCAAACCGATTTGATTGGGAATATTTCCTAACTGCATAGTAATCGTGCCCTTCGTGAAAATAATTTACACATTAAAAACATTAATAATTATAAATATTATAATTTTAAATAGACAAAAAGATAATAACATAAATTAGAAAAATATAAAATAAATGATAAAATATAAAATGGAATACATATACTATTCCCACTATAATTGATATAAAACCCCGCAAACTATTATAGTAAATATATAAAAAATGTTCGACTCCCACTTCACACAATGCAAAAATAATAAAACTGGTTAAAACTTACACATCTCCCTCGAGTAAATGCAACAGTAGTGAAGAAGTTGTGTTGTGGATAGGTAATATTTACTATCTCTACTTCAGCCAGTTCAACAGTAGGGAAACTGTTGGAGTGCGGAGGGGTAAAATTTACTATTCTCACTCGAAAGAGTGCAACAGTAGGAAAAGTGTTGGATTGCGGTGGGGTAAAATTTACTATTCCTACTCTAAACAGTACAAAAGTAGGGCAAGTGGTGGGTTAAAATGTACTATACCCACTCCAGTCAGTACAACTGTATGGAAAATGTTGGATAGCAGAGGGGTAACGTTTTCTATACCCACTCCAGTCAGTACAACAGTATGGAAAATATTAGATAGCAGAAGGGTAACATTTTCTATTCCCACTCCAGTCAGTACAACAGAATAGAAAGTGTTGGATTGTGGAGGTGGTAACATTTACTATTGCCACTCCAATCAATACAACAGTAGGGGACGTGTTGGATTGCGGAGGGGTAAAATGTACTATTCCCACTCCAGTCAGTACAACAGTAGGAACATTAAAACCAAACAAAATATCTTAAACAAAATAAATTTATTTTAAAAACAAAGTAAATCATGAAAAATATAAATATGCTCAAAACAAATACAAATATATGTAATTAAAAAGAAATTAAAAATTAAAAACATATTACAATGTTAAATGTATATCACAAATGCCTACAAATATTATTATAAATAAAATACTGAAATGATTTTCATACAAATAAATATTTTTATTTAAAAATGATTCATTAACAAAAAATATTTGTTACATAGATTTAATTTATTCACTTCCCACCCTATAACCCCACAAAACTCATAGCTTGCACCTAAAACTTAACTTTAAAAAGCAAATTGTTTACATTATTATCGTACATATTTATCAACAAACTAATTATCATGAATTAAATATTAATTAAGAATTAATTATAATTGATTTGTTTCCCACAATATGCCACCACAAAATATATAACATAATAATAAAATGTAACAGCAAATTATTTACACAATTAACATAATTAATGATACATTTAATAATTAATATTAATTACTTTTTTATTATTAATTACTTAAAATTAATTTACTTCCCACCCCATACTCCTACAATACCCGGAACCCATTTTTAACATCATTAAAAAATGCAATTGTAAAATTCAACATAAATAATTACCAATGAAACAAATACTATTAATTCAAAACTAAATATTAATTAATTAAAATTAATTCACTTTCCACCCTTCCCCCTATAAACCCCAAAACCTACACCGAAAATTTAACTTTAAAAAAAGGAATACACAAAAAATAATTAATGGTCAAATAAACAATTAATAGTATTCAACACTAATTACAAATTAATTTACTCCCACCCTTTACCCCTATAAACCCCACAACCCACACCTAAATATTTTTTATTACAGAATTAACACAATTATCAATTAATGAATTCATGTTAATGAACAAATATTTATTAATTACTTTCCACCCTTTAACCCGATAAACCCCAAAACCTGCAATTAAAATGTACATTAAAAAAAGCACAATCAACATAATTAAATATCTTTTTTATTTTTTTGTTTTTTATTTTAGATGCACCTTATAAGTTATGGCAAAACATACATTTGAGACTGTCAAAACAATACTACTGATTATCCCAAAGAAGAAAGAAAAAAGAACCAAAGAACGGAGAGACAGATCAAAAAGGGGAAGCTGTCACAAGGGATAAAAAAAAGAAAAAGAGGCAAAAACGAAAAAGGTTCATCCAATCCATTCCGTGATTGGGCCCCATATTTTCTGGCCCCTTTCACATCTTCTGCGCCTTTTTAGCCTATATACAGCTAATTCCATGTTGTAAATGGCCAGTAGTCTAGCCCTCCAATTTATAAATGTAGGGGAGTCAGGACTGATCCATTGGGAATTTATAACAGCTCTAAGAATAGACATAGAAATGAACAGGAAACCTTCTTCGGCTTTGTTCCTCCCTGCTGCACTTTGTGTCTGATCGACCCCCAAGATTACTAAGGTAGGTGTTAACAGCAGTTCTTTACCGGTAATCTGGACTAAAAAAAATTCAATGTCTTGTATGTATTTAGACAATGTGGGGCAGGATAAGAACATATGGGTCGTGCCTGCAGCCAAGATGCCACATCTGCTGCACGAATTCCCACGACTACTAGACCATCTCAAGATTTTCCCAGGGGTATAATATAAGTCAAAAGCTGACATATAGTGCTGGGCCCTCAGACTACCAGTTATTAAAGTCTGGTTGGCCAGCTCTAGAGAGGCTGCTAAATCTGTACCCTCTTGGCCAAATTTCCTGCCCCACCTCTCATTTTGAATATTTAGGTCATCGGTTAAACCAGAGATAAGTGTTTGGTATATTAACCCAATCCGAGATCTTTTTCCATGAGCCCCACCAGAGGAATTTTTACAAACTTGTCTTCTCCTGATGTTTCTTGCTTAAGCAAGTAGCTTCTGATTAGTAAGAACTTAAAAAAATGCCTTATAGGGAGCCCATATATATCTTGAAGGTCAGAAAAAGAGGAAAGTTGGCCTTCATGAAAGAAATCGCCCAATACATTGATTCCTAGGGTGCCCCAACTGAAAGTAATCAGGTCCTGGAAGATTGGGGGCAGCAGTCCATGTGACAGCAGAGGAGTATGAGCATTGATATGCCGAAGCTTTGTCAGTTTTTTTCCAGACTGAGTAGGTAGATTGAATGACTTTAAATTTGACTTTCTTGTAATAGCTTGGTTCCACTTTTTTGACTAGGCAGTTACGAGCATCTTCCCCTAGTAGAACCTCAAAGATTGTGGGTCTAGTGAATTCCGGCACCACTGCCTTATCCCCAGCCAGTAGTACTCCCATTTGCTGTAATAGTGCAGCCCAATGATAAAACATTAGGGAAGGTAAACCCCAATCCCCCCTTGATCTAGGAAGTATCAGCCATTTGGCCCCACTTCTGGCTTTATGATAACCCCAGAAGAATCTTGTACAGGTCCTTTCTGCACTAGAAATACAGTGTGCTGGAAATTCTATGGGGATAGTCCGAAATACGTAAAGAAATTTAGGAAATATGGACATCTTTATGACATTAGAGCGACCATGAAGTGAGAAGTGCAGGTGGTCTAATCTTTCCAGAGTCTGGTTCACATCTTTGATAATCGGTAACATATTGATTTCTGGTATCTGCTCTACAGATGGTGTAATCTTCACCCCCAAGTAGGTTGTAAATGGGCTATCTGGAACCCTTTCGGATTTGAGAAATCTGAATGTATGACTTGAGTTTTGTCAACATTCAGCCGATAGCCCGAGACTGCACCGAATTGTTTCTATAGGTCATAAACTGCTAGGAGGGCAGAGCTGATATCCTTCATGAAGATGGCCACATCGTCGGCGTAGGCTAGAGTTTTATAAGCCATGCCATTAACAGTAGCGGCCTTCATCCATGGATTGTTATCCAATTTGCTCAGGAAAGGGTCAATGTAGATTGAAAATAGAAGCGGGGAGCATGGGCACCCTTGGTGGGTTCCTCTGCTGATAGAAAGGGAGCAAGACTCTTGACTAGGGGTGGGCGGAATTTGCTTAATCGCGTTACACAAATCTCCGCAAAACGGTAACAAATCTCCGCGAACATGCAGAAATTCCGCGAACACCCAGAATTGCATGTTCGCGATGCTTTTTTACTGTTCGCAATCGCTGTTTACATGCTCGGGGGGAAATATCTCGTGAACACGCATTTGAGAACGTGAAAAAGCAAAAAATGTTGGGCAATTTTGCATTCTCCGCGGAAAGTGAAATTACCCAAATTATGCAAATTCCGCGAGCGGAACGGAATTTACTGCCCAGGCCCACTCTTGACCAGCAATGCGAGCAGAGGCTACTGGGGAAAGATATAGAGCTTGTATAGCTGTGATGAACTCCTGTGGGAATCCCTTGGCTTTTAGCAATAGCCATAAAAAGCTTCAGGAGACCCTTTCAAACGCCTTTTCGGCGTCCAACAGGATCATTGCCAAAGGCTGTTTACAGACCTGAGCCCAGTCGAATAGTGCTATTGCCCGCCTGATATGATCTGATATGTCACGACCAGGTATAAACCCATGCTGATGGGTGGACACCAGGGGGGCAATAACCTTTCCTTACCTGAGTACAATAACTTTAGCATAGATTTTGCTATCGGCGCAGATTAGGAAAATCGGGCGATAGGAAGAAGGGCTGAGTTCTGATTTATCTTTTTTCTTAAAGACTACGATGGCAGTCTTCTGCCATCAGTCAGGTGTCTGGCCATTCTGCGTGAATGAAAACAGAAATTCAAGCTCTACAAAAAGAATATGCCTGACTGTTCAGTAGATTTAGAGGGGCAATGAGTCAGGGCCAGCGGCCTTACCCGCTTCCAGTGAGGTTATTGCTAGTTCCAGCTCCTCCCTGGTTATCGGGGCGGAGAGCATGACCCTCTGTTCCGGTGTAACCTTAGATGTTGTATAATCGCCCAGAAATTCCTCACCCAAAGTAACTTCTTCATCCCCATCTGGAGAGTAGAGTGACTTATAAAACTCTTGAAATACCTCCAACACCTTGACCGGTTGGTCCTGAATCTGGCCCTTTTTGTCTTTAATTTGGTGTATCCGGTTTGCAACAGCCTTATATTGTAGTCTTTTGGCCAGCAATCTACCTGTATTTTCACCGAACTCATAGATGTCCATTTTGTATTGAATAAACTTAGCAGCAAGTTCCTCCCTGTAATATTGGTATATTCTACTGTTACCAATTGCTATCTGGCGTTGACATTCCTCTTTTGTCCTGATTAGCGATTACTTGAATGAGCTCTTCCTCTACTACTCGGAGCTGGTTAACTCAGCTGTTAACCCTTTCTTTAATCACCTTCTGACGATGAAGGGAGAAACTGAGGGTCACCCCCCTCACGGCTGCCTCAAAGGTGTCCCAGACTATAAAATCGGGGGCTGTGCCCTTATTCCTAATGAAAAAGTCAGTTATCCAGTTTGTCATATAACTACAATACTCTTGATCTAGCAGTAATTTTCGCTCGAATATCCAGGGTGCCGCAGCTTGTCTAGGGCCATTAGACGGTATTTGGATTATTAACGGATTATGGTCTGAGATTAATCTAGGATGGAGCTCATAGCTAGTGCCTTCCAGAATCGGGTCTGAGATAAAAAAAAATAATGTAAATGGACAAATATGCTGAGGGGCACTGAAAAGAAAGTATAGCCAAGTTCAGTTGGACACAGTTTTTGCCAGACATCTACCAAGGCATGTTCACGAATAAGCCCACAAATGGATTTAAATGTCTTGCTCTTCCGCCCAGAATATTGATATATAAGTCAAAGTTAGCATTCAAATGAATATTAAAGTCCCCACATAAAACTTTGGGAGAGGGCCATAACAGAAGTTCGATACTCTTGATCTAGCAGTAATTTTCACTCGAATATCCTGGGCGGAAGAGCAAGACATTTAAAATAGAAGTGTCCTCAAGATTGGAGCCATACAGAGAGCAAATAGTATATGATGACCCTTTGATTAAAATATCAGCAATCACCCAGCGGCCTAAGTTATCCACTTTAACTTGCTTAGTGATAAACACACCTTGCCTGGCCAGTATAGCTACCCCCCTGGTGGTAGTAGCTTGTCAAGTGCATGCAATAAGATCAAGACCCAACTCTTTTAAACAAACCCAGTTCTTCCAAGAGACATGAGTCTCCTGCAGGCATACTAAGTCGATATCCAAATGCCTAGTAAGTTTAGAGAAAATGCCCCTCTTCCTTCTGTAATTCAACCCACAGCAGTTTAAAGAACAGATTTGTGTATAACTATGCCTACCCATCATCCTTAAGTACTGTCCAGACAAGACCAGTTCACCCAATACAGATCAGACCAATTTTTCGAATCTGGATGTCACCAAGAATGAGCTTAGCCAAATACAAATGTTGACATATTTTGGGTTGCTAGCCATAACTGCTTTTGAAAGGAACTGTCTCCAACCCCCACCGACACCCCCACCCTCCCATTGAGCCCCCCAGACCTCCCCCTGCCCTTTTCCCCTTACCCTTACCCACCCTAAACCCATCCCTCCCAACCAACATCATCAGAGGAATGGGACCCAGTGGTCCCTGGTGATGCTGAGCTGAGCATCCCACCCTCTCACCACTACCCAATAGGTGTACTCATAGATAGATGCTAAATTACAATGAAGATCATCTGAGTAAGAGAAACAAAGAAAGAAAAGGAAAAGAACCTGAACCGGAAGAGACCGGAGAATATCGGATGTATAAAGCAAACAATAAGTACGGGATCCGATGATCAAAGTTAGTTAAACTATTAGCTAAAGCAAAAAAGACAAACAAGTCCCACAGGGCAAGCGGGAATCTGTCAACCAGCACTTTTTAAAAGTTAATTCAGGGATTTTGCCCTGTCTTTATAGAGATGAGATACTCTTTAGCCTGAACCTCTGACTGAAAAAGTGAGTTTGGCCTTTAAAAATAACTTTCAACTTGACTGGATTCAGGAGGAAAATCTGGGCTCCCTTGGCCTGGAATTCGGGCATCAGTTGTCGAAGGTGCCATCGCTGTTCGACTATCTTCTGACAGAAGTCAGGGCGCACGAAAAAGATGCAGCCTTTCCCACCCTTTTGCGGGCGGGCCTCGCCAGATCGTACAGGGATTCCCGAGCCAAGAAGTTGTTGAGGGAAATCAAGATGGCCCATGTGTGATTGACAGACTGACCCCCTGAACTATGCTGATTAAATGGGAAATGATGCGCCTTTTGAATTTGAGTCTTCCAGTCCCATTGAGGGAGATCTGGGAAAGCTTCCTCAAAAAGCTCGATCACAAATTGGGGGATGTTAAGCCCCTTCCTGGCCTTCCGGAATACCCAAAATTCTAAGGTTGTTCCGCCTTGCCCGATTTTCCAGGTCGGTCAGTTTAAACAGAGTATCATCCCTGGCTGATTGCATAAGTTCAGTCTTGGACTTCTGTGAGGCCATTTCAACTTCGAATTGGGAGATCCTGAATTCTGCTTCTCCGATCCTGGTGGAAAAGTCTGAGCATGTCTTGGCTATCCGGCAGGTCGAATTTTGCAATTTCCTACAGGCCCCTTGTGTTCGGGAGCATTCAGCCCTTGCCTCCTCCCTATGTGCCATCATCACCTGGTAGATTGTGGATAGTGTAATTTCTTCATGGCAGGGAGGAGCTGTAGCAGTTCTTGCGGATGCTGCTCCGTCCATTATGCCATTTTTGTCTATCAAATCTGATGAATAAGAATAGTCCCAAGCCTTGGCTCCTGTGGCCTCCTCTGCCAGGGTACGGCAAGTAGAGATTGCACTAGCTTTTTTGATTGTCTCTAGGTTGTGCTGGAGAGTGATCAGCGTCGCCCTCCCAATGAAAACTGCTGGTGTCGCTCCCATCGTCAGCCCAATCCTTGTCCTGAATGTCATCATCATCTGAGGAATTGGATACATCAGACAGAGAAAATAACTTATCGGCTGTGTCATCCTCCCTGTTAGGATCAATACCTTCCTGTCGGATGTTCTGACCTTCTGCTACTTTGGGAGTGTTTAGGTGCTCAAAGTGCTCTAACTCTGGCGCTCCAGCTAAGGGGACTGCATTTACCAGAATGCCTTTTGATTGTTGGATGGGAGTTAAGACAGTTAAATCAGTTTCTGGCTATGCTGGAGAGTTAATCCGGGTACTGCCTGAGACATCGCCTGATACTGCTTGAGCAGCTAGTGGTAAATCTGCAGCTTGAAAGGATAATTCACCCACTGAAGCAAGCAAAAGTGGAGGGGAGAGATCCCCACTGACCTGAACAGCCGGGACCTCTAGACAGCCATTTAAGATAGGAGCTGGTGAATTTAGTTGAATGGAACCCCTAGCCCCCTCTGGAGCATTGGGCAGTGGTTTAACCTTCTGTGATTGTGCCTTGAATAGCGCCGGTACAGTCTGCTTCCCCCGGCCCGCGTTGTGAGTTTTACCGGCAGACTCCATCATGGAGAAAGGCGCTGTTAGAGGATTTCCGTCCTCCCTGTTCACGGCGTTAGCATCAGCCACAGGAGTTTTCAGCTGGATGCCTGGAGTGGACGAACAGCCACGACCCCTGGTGCTTCTGTTGGAGGCTTTTGTCGGCATGGTAGTGGTGGTTGAAATCCGTGCCGCGGGATGAACAGCAGGCGGAGGCGCAGCAGCTACAGAGATGTCCCATCTCTGAGATGCCAGGTAACAAGGGAGCGGGATGCTCAAAGTCCAAAACAGGGTGCGCCAAATCATTCGGGGGAACCTGGTTCTTCTCTGCACTTTGCCGCTTCAGGTAGAGTAGTTAGCGAGGCTCTTCATTACAGAAGGACGGGTCAGCGGTGGAGAGTGGGAGAGCAGCTAAATGGGCCGTCAGTGCAGCCGCCATCTTGCCTTTAACATAATTAAATATCAATTAAATATTATTAAATACAAAATAGTCCTTAATATAATATAATTAAATTACTGCCCACCATATACCCATATAAACCCACAACTCACTACAGCACTAAACATCTCAAAAATTAATTACATTTAATTTAATAACTGCAAAAAATTAACAATATTTAAAAAAAATAACCAATAATTATACAAAAATATACATTTTAAATATATACTAAAATATTTAACAATTTTAAAGAGCGAATATGGGCCCTCTTACCATGTCAGTCAGACGAGCTTCCAACCGACACCGTAGCGGGATGGAATCTGCCCAGCGATTAATCGGCTGTTCAGTCCGTAGTATTCAGATGCCACCGCCCTTTGTGCGGTCGGAAACATCCATTTTTAATTGCGGCTGGAAAAGGGCAGCATGTGTTGCAGGGATGTTTATGGGGTCACCACAGTTGCCCACCAGGCCCATAGCAGAGCACAAGGGGGCAAGAGGGCAAGGGGCCATGCTAGGGACCCACAAAGTCACCTTCTGCCTGCCTTTTCATGGTTGACAGACCACAATGGAAGGGCAGGTGCAACCGCCATTGTATTCCCAACGGCAGAGCCGAGATTGGCTCTGCTGCCATTTTTGAATTACCATTACGCTCGCGGCCCTGAGGGTCTCCGTGAGCCTGTTGGAATGGGAGCAGAATTCCCCCACAGGTTTCCCGCTGACTGCCAGTATCATAATCAGCAGTCTGATGGAAACTTATGATGTCAGGCACAAAGCCTCCTAAGAGCTTTTGGATGGCTTTACGCCCGACAACACAGTGAGGGCCTATATTTTTACTAAATATAATAATGACTTACATATTTTACAAATCGATATTCTTGATGGCGGTATTCATGCTGACGATATTTCCATATTATGATATTTTGGGATGCTCTCTTTTTATTTCAATATTTTGCCTGAATACCCTGAGCAAACTATAACTTACACCCCCGCAATGCACTGCTTATTACCACAAATATAACATCACTCATGACATGGTCAGTGACGTCACTGATGGCATCACTGATGACAGCTCACTGACATCATTGATGACATCTCAAATGATTTCACTGATGACATCATTCACATAACCACCCTAACACCCACTTACACCCCATACAACATCTCGTACACCCCTTCCCACACCCAAACAACCACTCACATACCCATTCACAGACCTATACAAACACTAACACACCAACTCACTGGTTCTTAGAGCAAGTGACACATCAACTCACCCATACAGCCACTATTGCAACCAGAAACTCACATATACAGTCACTCTTGTACCTACTCACTGACCAACACAGCCACCCACCAATTTAGTCATACAGACATACAAACACTTATACACCCACTCATACACCCACACAGCCACTCACACACTGAATCAGTCACTCACACAGCCACTCACTCACCCACACATTTATCTACATACCCACTCACTTACTCATACATATGCTAACAGATGTGCTCACTCACCTATACAGTCACTGAGACAAGTACACACTCTTCCGTACAACCTCTCTCCATAGTCACTTACTCACCCATACAGCCAGTTACACAACTATTTACTCAGACATAAAGCCACTCACACAGCCATTCACTATGCCCACACACACACTGGCACCCCCATTCATATACCCATACAGCCACACATTTACCCTCTCATTCATCCGTGCATACACTTATGTACCTGCTCAGTCACCCATATAGCCACTCATGCACATTCTCATTCACCATTTACCGCCACTGACACACCAGCACACTCACGCATACAGCCACTCATTCACCTCTCGTTCACCGTTGTAGCCACTTGCAAACACCCTCACTCACCCAGACAGCTAATCATTAATTCATACACCCACTGTCTCACCTATCTGCTCATCCATTTGCACACTCACGCACTCACTCACCCATACAGGCACTTCCACAGCCATTTACCTTAGTATATATGTTTAACACTCAGTAACTTTTAGAACACAATCACAATCACTAGATGATGTCTTCATTGATGTCATCAGTGATGTCATTTGAGATGTCATCAGTTATGTCATTTGAGATGTCATCAGTGATGTCATTTGAGATGTCATAAGTGATGTCACTGACCATGTCATGAGTGATGTAATATGAGAGATCATAAGTAGTGCATTGCAGGGGCGTGAGTTTCTAGTTAGGCCAGGTAACCATAACTGCTGAATTTCACTGGTTTTGTATGACTGAAATCTGATTTTGAAAGAAATAAGAGGGACCCTTTTACACCAAAAGAATAGGGTACAATACAATAATGTCACAAAAAGGGTTTACTTTGGACTAAAAGCTACAGATTTCCTATAACTTACATGATTTACTCCACTGACTACAATGGTCACACAGACTCACAATTCTGGGAATAATCCTGAAGGTCACTCAGGCTGTTCACACTCCACTTACACCATCCATATAATAAGAGTAGAAAGTTAAACCCAAAGTCAAAATAGACAGTTTTGTTTAAAACAAAAATACATCAATTTATTCATAAATGTGTGTGTAAAAAAAATTTGATGCAAACTACATGAATCATTAAATAAAAACTAATCTAAAATCAATAGTCTATTACACAAAAGATTAAAATACGAACTACATAGAGAGAGTACACATAAAAGAAGACAACAGACTTTGTTATAACACCCACATCTGTGGTAAAACAATAAAAACAGACTAGAACCCGGTGCTATGATCGATTAGTAATCTGTGGTTCCAGCAAATCCACAGATTGTGTAAGAAAGTGTCGACAAGTTTCGATGGAAAGAAAATTATTGCACCATCTTTGTCAAGACCGTGTTTTGCGACTCTCTTTATTCATAATATTTGTCTGAAAACTGTTTTTACAAACATCTGGAGGTATGTTATCAAGGCAAGAAAGAATTCCCGTCGTATTTCAGGGAGTATTATTAGATGTTTTATTGTCGTACGCAATACAAACTCCCGCCTGGCCGTTAGAAATATTAAGAGGTCGGCCACAAAACGTTTCTGCTTCTTTATTATCCTTCGAGTAGGTTTATCCAGAACATAAGTCTTAGGATAGATCACTATTGTGCGTAACATGTCATATCTGTCTTCCGGTCAGTTGGGTAATCTGAAATCTGCGTTTAACTATAACGTCCCTGTAACCTTTGTTTTTTTTCAGTGAACATATATTTATATAAATGTGACCAACACCTTCCAGAGTCGAAAAGTGTTTCATTTGTTTGCTGAAATACATTTAGATTACTGAACGGTGGTGATGGATTGGCTGGACTTTCTTTCTGTTGATTTGTGAGGTACTTTTTGTGTGTGTAAGATAAATTAAACAATTAGACAGGGAAGTTATATTTCAGCTGTTCTTTAAGGAATGCGTAATACATATATATGTGTGTATATATCGATTTTGTGAAATTTGACATCCGGGTACTAGGCCAGCATACCTACCACCTTTCACGATCCTTGGTCTGGGCTGGAGCGTTTGTGTGGAAAAGTTGATGTGTCAGTCCTTTGATGGACCAGCCGCTGTATTCAGGAGGACTTCATGTTGAGCTATTATGGCAGATTTGAAGCCCTACGTTTCCCAGAGGTAAGCGGGTGACGCCGGGTCGGTTGAGAAGAGGGGAAGACGCACGGTCTACAAAGCTCGTCATGTCCGATTTTCGACCCATTCTTGCCGATCTGTCTATGTCTCTGGGTGCAGAATTCCTCCCGTCAAAACCCCATTAGGATCCAAACAAGGGGCATTATAGCAATTTTACAGTGGCAAAAGGAACTAGATATTATATCAAGTAGGCACATATATCAATAATATTACTCCGATTCAGGATTAAATACTATTTAAAGTGATATCATCACATCAGAATGGAAGAGGACACAGAGAGAAGAGCAGCACTATAGTCGCTGTTTATGATAGCACCGGGTGTCAACACCCATTGCTATAAACAAAGATAGGAGCAATGAGGAGAAAATAAGGAAATTGGAGAAATGACACAAATAAGATGTTTCTTTATGGTGGGAAGCCAGATCCTTATAAGACTACATCAATAAGGGTATGGTTCCCAGAGGCCTACGTATAAACACCATTCCATCTTACAAGACACCTAATCTTAAAATGCTTGCAGAGTGGGCGGAAAACTCGGGACAAGCTCAAGAATGTGCTGGAAATTCTAGTAAAGTATGCCTGGCTAGACAGAGAGACACTCATGCACGACATTAAGACACTCAAAGAGGATTTGGAAAAATCCATGGAACAAGATGCCTTTAATAAGGAAATGGAAAACTTGAAAATAAGACTCAAGAGACATGAGAATGATATCAAAGAAAGAAAACAGTGGAAGTTAGATAGGGATTGTGAAGTCTACGAGCATGGCCGTATACTTACATTTAGTAGAAAGTTTGACTATATTTTCAAATCACACATGCCCGCCACAGGACCCTCATCGAGAGCCTCAGAGAGTTCCTTATCTGAAGATGCTACGATCAGTGGCAATGAAACAGATAATTTGGCAGCATCAAGTAACCTTTCACATGAAAAGGAACTATGGAATAAACCAGTGACATCTTTAGGAGCTTGGCGGCTCTGCGCCAGGGCCGCTAAGCACCAAGAAAAACACCGACAGCGAATTCCAAGGGGCAAAGGGATGGAGGAAGAGACGGAATCATGAGAGAAGAAAAAGAATTAGACAAAGGTAGAAAAATAGGCAGAGGAAGGGGGCGCATGAGACCACAGCCGAGAAACTCCAAAACTACATCATGATGGACACAGAAATGGCGAACAAAACTATTATCAACTTATCTGAAAGACAATTGAATGAAGTGGAGAAAAAGACATTACATTAAGACCTCTCGTTTTGCCCCACCTTGCCTTTCAATTTTTCTGAAACTTGAATTGACCTCTTCAAGTTTATCCACAAGCTTAAAATAAAGAAATGGCATCTACCCAGGTCCACTGGTGCTCCAGGTAGACACATTGTCACTAACAGAGAAAGGGATCTTGACCTGAATATCAGTGATAGCAATACTCTTGTCACCTTACATCAACTTGAAACAGGTGGGGAGGGAGATGAAAGTAACACAGCCATTGAACATGTACTTGACAATCTGAACAATACTTATGATGATACAGCCAAAACACAATTTAGACCACAGTCCACGTTCTTCCCCTCACTTGCACATGACAACATCAACACCTTTCATGATATAGTAGTTACTAATCTCATTAAATTTCACCACAGAAAATGGTTTAAAGACCAAACATTCCAGAATCTCACTTTCCCACAGAGACAAGTGTTTAAATCCTTAGCTGAGGATAAAGACATTGTAACATGCCCAGCAGATAAGGGAGGCAACATTGTGATTTTAAGCAGGGAAACCTACAACATGGAAGCTTTACGCCAAATGACAGACGTAAGGTTTTCTACCATTATTACCATAGAGGTATGTTCTCAAAGTGTAGCGGAAATATGGGACAAACTGAAGAACTGGAGGGATAAAGAGTGGGAGAAATATTGTTATCTAAAAAAAATTCATCCCATTCTTCCAGTTCTGTATCTTTTACCAAAGGTACATAAAGACAAAGAGAATCCTCCAGGAAGACCCATCGTATCAACCAAGTGCAGTACAACGGAAAGTATCTCTAAATATGTAGACCATTTTTTGTGTTTTCATGTACTGTGCATGGGCTGCATCTAGTAACAGTGGTGCAGCTACCATTTGTGCAGCAGGTGCAGTGGCACTGAGGCCCAACTCACCATGTAAGGAGTGGGAGTAAGTCGCATAATTTAAAGTAGCAGAAGTAGTAGTTGTTGTAACAGAAATCTCAGAAAGGCACCAGAATATTGCTTAGGTTGGCCGCTGTGTGAAGAACATGATTCTGATTCACATGTTTTCAGCCATGTCCCTCTGAAAGGAATCTTAGTTATACTTTTTTGGCCATGCCACTTTGAGAGATCCTGCACTAATTGCATTCCACTTAAAGCACTGCTGCATATTTGCAATACTGTAAGGACTCCCTGTGAACTGGCACTGATGGGAACAGAACTGGCATATTGTCTGTAGATTCCCCAAAGGCATACGAAGTGTGTGCACATTGTCTCAAATCCTCCAAACATGCACATAGGGTCAGGATCACAGATCCAAACACTTCCTTTACGTACTAATGGTGGGAAAGTACATGTGTGATACACCACACACTCAATTATTATGGTATGGTATGGCCTTAGGAATGAGGGATGATTTCAGTCTCTCTGTCTTCTAGAGTATCAATCTGAAGAATTGCTCTTGGGTTTACACTCTGAAGCTGCGTCTTCAGTGTAATGTCAACGTAGAGTGTCAGGTTTTGGGTTTTCAGTCTGTTGCCCATTCCTTATGGGAATGACAAAGTCTGTCACCCTCAGTTTGTAGCGCTATCATCTATTGTACTATTAGTGGAATGCCCCTTTTAGAGACATAATCTATTCTTAATTAGAAAGAGTCTTTATCATATTTTTTGTAGGCCACTTGCTGTATCATTTCATGTGGGATCTTCTTAAGGATCATATCTGGCTCAGACTTTCATTTGAATTTTCTAGCTCGCCAAGCTCTACCACATGTAAAGTATGAATGCAAGGGAAAAGCTGCATCACAGAAGGTTTAACACACAATGCAGGTTTATAAACCTGCTTAGCTTAATTATAGCTGATAAATAAACATGTCAGCACATTCCTGTTTGGCCTAAACTGGAACTCCAGGTAACTATTGCATGCATGGCAGTTTCTTGGCACACACAGCCATGGCTGCATTGTACAGAGATCACAAACGTCTGAACGTAGAAGAAAGAAATTAGGGGGAACATTGCTCAAGAAGTACTTAAGAGAATACCAAGAAACACCCGGAGGCGCAGTCATGCAAAGCAACTGTAGTGATGGAACCATATTCTGAAATCTCTCAGACAGAATGTAACAATCATGTACTGATGTCCTTTGATGAAATCCTGACACTTGCTGGAGATTTAAAAAACAAATGATAATGACAGACACAATCTCCTCCCTCTTTCTCAAAAGTTCCTCCTTATTAGACACCATCAAAACTCTGGGAAGAGTTTCCTCTGGATCATGTGGCTCTGTTTACCAGATACAATCTTCAGAAACCTCTAAATATTTCAGTCAGATACACCCTTAAAACTAAATGCCACAAACCCATCTTACTGGACAAAGCTTGCACTCTAGAGAAGGTAGACCCCAACCTAGTTCCCTTCCTTTTGTGCCCAGGCCATGATCATAGAAAGGGTGTTGATCATGCTTGTAAACATTGCCAGTATCATGTATTTCATGTTGTATGGCCCCCCTTAGACTGGTAGTTACACTGGAACATGGTGTCTCCTCTCCTAGAGGTGTTAAACTCATTATCCTAAGAGACTGCACCCATAGTGCAGTTTCCATCCTCCAAGTGTTGATGCGCTAACCACACGAAGTCCATTCTAATGCAGCCAATTTGTTAGCCCCTAAAATTGGGTCGACCAGACTGTTCCTCATCCAGTATGCAGGCGACATGGTGCTAATGAATCATACTAAAAAGAGTATGCAAAAAGCTATGGATGCATCTATAACAACTAAAATGATAGACAGCAAACACAGGAAAAACAAAGGTAGTAATTTTTGGGAAGTACGCTAATAAACTCAAACAAGAATGGAGAATGGGCAATTTGAAAACAACAAATAAATGCAATTATCTGGGGGTTTGGATCACGAGCAATGGGGAAGCCCACAGCACACACTGCATCCATGGAATTAAAAGCTAAGGCAGTGACATACACCCTATGCAAACTGAATTCCAAACAATGCAGCCCGACAACTGAACTCATCCGAGGTCATAAGAGCTAAGTTACTTCATTCAATCACATATGGCCAACTAGTATTTCCTGCGGTATTAAATAACACCATGGAGCTTGCCAACGGCCGAGCATTCAAACAGCTGGAATTTGGGTTAAACAAACAATACAATGAACATTAGGCATTGATTGTTCAATACTATTGAGGGGCCTGTGCAGCACCATCAAATACAACGAAAGTAATTTTATAAGAAATTTTTGTGAAAGGTAATTTGTGGGCCAAAGGCCTCCTTACTGCCTGCACTGAACTGCACCTTGACCTGCCCAGTTGGCAGGATTTTATCCATCAACCCGGAAATTTGAAATCCATTTTAAAGAATCAAGTCAGACTACTATCTAAGGAAGACAATATTGAAGGTAATAGAGTCCCCCAGTAGTAACATGGGACTCTTAGCTAGTTCCTTCCAAGACAAACTGAGACAGCCACACCTTGACTCAGTCTTGAAAAAAACATTTTTAAAGCAAATTCTGTCAGTGAGACTTATGGTACTGCCAATTAAAGATATAAATATTCACTGGAAAACATTAGAGGCAGTCACCACCTGCAGACTGTGTCACCAGTACAAGGAATCGATGGCTCACTTGGTTTGCATATGCCACCGATTGAATCATGCACGTCACACTTTACTGACACCTCTGTTTTCAAAATACGGCACTCGTACTTGCACAGATGCAATGAAACTTCTCTTCAATTTGGAAATTCCAATGGAATTGGCCAGACTAGTGAAATTTGCACACAACCTGAAAGAACTAATAAGTAAAGACTCAGCCAAGGATTAGAGGCTGAACATAGCCTCAAATTAGTGTATACACATCTAATTTTATTTGTCTCTTATTGTCGTGCGTTGTGTGACTATTAGACTTGCTAAATGAAATGATTAAGGTTTACTCATGATCGAAGAAGGTGCGTGGATGGATACACCTCACCTAGGGGGTCATTAGGATGTCGGGCGGATTGCCTCCGCCAGGGTGGCGGTGGCCATCACCACCCTGGCAGAGGCAATCCGCCCAACAATCCACTCTTGTTTTCCCCTCCGCCACATTAGGATGGCGGAGGGGACAGCGGCGGATGGAAAGACCGTCCGCCGCTTTACCGCTTTACCGCTTTACCGCTTTACCGCCTTGCGACCGCAGCGGTAATCAAATAATATGGTGGCGGTGTCCAAATCCAGGGGCCTTTCCGCAGCGGCAATGCCGCCACGGAAAGGCAGGCGGAGATTGCTGCGGGGGCCCCCTGCAGGGCCCCCAGGTTGCCGCCACTGTCGGGGGGCACATGGGGGGTACCTATGGTACCCCCACATTTGCATATGCAAAGGCGTGCTGAAATGTTTATCATTGTGGGGGGTGTGCTGAGTGCACCGCCCGCCACAATGATAAACATGTAGGATGTGCCCGCCACTGTGGCGGGCACATCCTAATTCCCTCTACGGGACCCCCGCCCTTATGGCGGGCAGTCCCAGGTCCCGATATGATGGTTGGCGGACTTAGTCCGCCCGCCATCATAATGACCCCCTTAGTCTTTTTGTAAAAATTTTAATTAATTGACTCCCTTTGAGGTTTCCTCTTTGGCAAGGCTAGTCGCGGCAAGATGGCGGCCATGATCTAGAATCACTCTGGCTAGAGACCCACCATCCATCTTCACCTGCCATTATCCAGTCCTCTGCTGCCCCGGCAGTGAAGGCCCATGACCAGGAAGATGAGGGGCACCAGCTGAACTGCTTCTAGGGCAGCATGGTTACCAGAAAGTCGGTGGAGTACCTCGTGCCCTCTGCCACCACGAAGCCTGCCTACAGGCAATTCAGTGGCACATGGCAGGCCTGTGCAGGCCACGGGGACCTTTGCAGCGACCTGCGCAGCACCTTGACCTCTCTTCTGAATCCAGGTGATGGTGCGGCAGACAGCACCCAACACATGACCCAGAACCCGGCCGGCGGTCGCAGTGAGTAGGCCATGCGGGCCCAGGTGCTTGTTATAATGGCCTGCAATGCATGGCTGCCACAACTTCCATCCAGGTGAATCCCACACATCTAAAGGGGAAGATACACGCCTGCAAAAATGCTATCACTGTCAATGCTATTGCATTACAAACTAGGGCAGTGCTAGGGTGGCACTCATATGAGTTAGGCCAGTGGTGCCCTTTAGATACTTAGCCACAGAACTAGACCCTGAAGGGCACTATGTCCTAGTGGAAGGACAACTTGAAAGGGAGGTCTACTAACATTACTCTCTAATTCTCTTCCCATAAAGGTTAAACCCTTTCTAAATATGTCTCCATATTATCATATTATACTTCTTGAGCCCCATAAAGATAGATCTTAGATTCTTATACATTTTTACAATAATAATGTTGCTGGCAATCAAGCAGTGATCTTGGACCCATTGGAAAAAGACATTGCTAATTTGGAGAAATTATATCATGAACCTTGTGACACAATCTGGTTAGGTGATTTTAATGCTCACCCTTGCAATAAGGTTAACTCATCAGCATGCAGACTGGAAGACGAAGATGGAGATCCCCTTCCCCATTTTAGCCATAATGAATATGGCAATGCCCTTAATAGGTTATTAATAGTGAATAACCTTGTAATGTTAAATACTGTTGATACCGCAGCTGGACAGTTAAACTTTACATTCTCTACTCGTTCCCATTTCTCAACCCTTGACTATGTTTTAGTCTCAGATCCTATAAAGAAGCTTTTTACCCAATTCATGATCAGCTTTTACACTTTCAGTGATTGTGCTGCAATCACGTTTCTTATTCCATCCTTATAAAAAAAGGAACCCTGTGTTAATTTCCCTATTAAATCAGTGATTGCAAGGGAAAATGGGATTGTTTTGAAATGGGAAATGTCAACACTTTGAAGCTTGTTGGGAATATAGTCTCCAAACAAGCATCAGAGATAACGATCTGCTTAGAAGCAACGATTGATAAACTATGCTCTATATCCAATGGGCGTCGTAAGGGTACCCCCCTGGTTTGATGATGAATGTGTGAAAACACTCAAAAAGCTTCATATGGCTTTGAAGTTAAAACCTAGAAAGAAAATCTTGGGAAAGTGCTTACACCAGTTATATAAAAAAGCAAGGCTAACAAGGTTAACGTTTTTAAAAGAGGAGTGGTGTGAAAGACTACAAAGGGTGGCTGTATTTAATAGCTCACAGGACTTTTGGTGATTGATCAATGCTCATTTTCTGAGAGATGAAAGGGTAATGACGGCAGATACTCATGTAGACCAGGAGGTGTGGGTTACACATTTTGAAGGACTGTTTGGTAGCACGCAGGAGGTAACTAACAGGTGTGCCGTCTTCATGGAAGACGACTGTAATTGGACCTATTTACCAAAGGGGAACAAGGCAGTACCAAATAATGATAGGCCCATATCCCTATTACATTCAACTGCTAAACTAATGGGCTGGTTACTTTTAAACAGGCTTGAGGAATGGGCCCAGAAAAAGAAAATAATAATCCCATGCCAATACCGCTTTAGAAAAGGAAAGGGCACAGTGGATCAGTGTCTGAATGTAAATTTAATAATAGCCAAATATACGGCGGCCAAGAATGGCCAATTATATCTTGCCTTCATGGATCTGTTGGCAGCCTTTGATTGTGTGGCACAATCCAAGCTGTGGCAGATCATGGAGGCAATGGGACTTGAGATTCAGGTTATTACTGTAATCCATGACCTGTATGCCAGAGACACAGCTTGTTTTCGGTTTTGCAAGGGAGGAGAGTGCACAAGACATTTTAAAATCTCTAGGCGCGTGAGGCAGAGGTGCATCCTTGCACCTTTTTTATTTGCTTTATATACTAATGCTGTAGAATCTGCACTGCTAGGGTCTACCACAGACGTTCCTCTTATTAATTCTCTTTCAGTCCCGATACTCATCTATGCTGACAACGCAGTGATTCTTGCAAGCACAGACAACGCACTGGGTCGACTCATAGAGGAATTTATGAATAACCTGGATCTGAAAACTAATTATTTCAAGTCCTTTGTTCTTGTGGCAGGCCCAAAGCAGGAGAAACAGCCTCAAATCGATGTTGAAGGGGTAAAGATAGATGTTGTAGACTCATTATATGTCTGCCTTCAACACCATCTCACACTCCATCTTGATTCAAAGACTTTCTGAGATTGGTATTGGAGGGAAAGCCCTTGGCTGACTTCAGAGCTTCCTCATCAATCGTGCCAAGAGTTTCAATGTTGGTCCTTTAAATCTTGGGTCTTGTCATTGAGCATCAGAGTCCCTCAGGGCTCTTCATTAAGCTGTGTATTTTTAACTTCTATGTGGCACCTCTGGCTAAAGTAATAAGGTCCTGTGGTTTATGTTTCATCCCATATGCAGATGACACACAATTGATCATCTCCATGGGCCCAAACCCAGGCTGTAATAAACTGAAGTTCATGGAATACAGGAGGACATTTGCCTCCCTGATGCCCCACAATTGCCTGCAGGTCAATTGTGATAAATCAGAAATTTTGCTTTTTGGCAAGACCATGAGCACTGGACTAATGATTGGTGGTTGCCTGAATTAGGTACTCCCCCTCAACTCAAAAAGGTGGTCAAACAGGTGAAATCTACATGTGGTACTTGTTTTTGGACAATGCACATGTCAAGAAGAGTATTTCATAGGCTGACTCTCCATACAAGAAAGATTCTCATGCAGCACATGTGGTTAGCCACCTAGATTATGGAACTGCACAAATGGCAGCGGCTAATGATTATGTCCTGTTTAGACTTCAAGTACTTCAGAACAGAGCAGCCCATCTTGTCCTCAAGCTTCCACCTTGCACATCTTGCTTATCTACGCTTAGATCACTGTGCTGCCTTCCTATTAGGAAGCGAGTGGTTTTCAAGCTTCTGTGCCTGGTACATAAATCGCTCTAAGGTAAAGGGCCCACATATCTTCAAAACAAGCTCTCAATCTATCAGCCCACCAGAAATTTTAGATCTAAGGATAAATTGTTGCTCTGCCACAGCCATATTCACACAGTCAGCCATTGTGGCCAAGCCTTCTCATACAGGGGCCCTTTTTATTGGAACAGGCTTCCACCTCACATTTGTGTCTGCTCTGATTTTGTGTGCTTCAAAAAAGCTACTTAAAACTTGGCTCTTTTGGCCATATTTTCTTTTTTCCTTTCTCTTCTGGGACTGCGCCTCATCGCTAGTTTTCCCTGCAGGGGTGATTCGCTGCCCTATATTAAGTTTTGATAACATAACATGACATGACTAGTGTACAGCAGTAGTAACATGGCCGAGAAGTGAGAATGGGCAACAGGAGTCTGGCATCTTGGCTTGAATTCCAGTCAGAAAGCCTTGTGGCAATTGTAGTCACTTCAATCCCATTTTTCCAACACTTGAGAAACGGTTAGTGTATGATTGCTGTTGACAACATGCTTTTAGGATGGACCATGCATTTACATTTTAACACATATCATTGGGTCCTGGATTGATATTTTGATAGTAATGTACTTCAAGACAGCATTGCAACATGTGACATGTCATGAAGTTGGATAAATGTGCTCATTTATGCAGCAATACACATTGCCACAGGCAAATAAACATCTCATACACTTTGAGAATTGCATGTTAGGAAAGTAGATAGGGAACACAATAGCAAAAGCAGAATTGAGAGCAAACAGGGCATTGTGATATTATGGCAGGTATTGAAGTGTAGCTTACCAGAGTGCAGTCGCCCCTCTATTCCTATCAAGCTCTCAGTATGCAGGAAGGCCGAGACCTTCTCCCAGGGAAAGAGTTGTAATGGTGCACTGGGAGAGCCAGTGCTCTGAATATCCAGGTGGTGACTGTGGTGCTTGGTACATGCCCTTAGCCTGAGGTCGTTCCACCTCTTCCTAATGTTGCCCTGTGTGCACAGGTTGGTACCAACAGCATTCACTCTGTTGACTATTCTGTCCCACATTTCAGTTTTCCTACTGAGAGGAGTCTGCTGGACTTGGGCTTCAAATATTTGTGGCTCTATTCTAATGATTTGGTCCACCATGACTGTCAACTCTTGCTTAGTGAGGCTTGTTTTTTTTATCCCTGACATGATGAAAAAATAAAATATGAGTGAGTATATGAATGAAAAAAACCAATTGAAAAAGGGAGAAAGGTGAAAAAATGGAAAGATGAAAAAAGGGGTGCCTTATTTAAAAGTGCAGGAAATACTTGTGCCTGTCTTGTGGGCTGCAATTTGGAAGCAAATGATGCTGGTCAGGGATGGGGTGTGTTTTATTGTGTAATTTCCATTCTGGTCCACTTGCCAAGGCACATCAGGTGTGTAGTTTTAAAATCCATCCAATGGTCACTGTTATGGTTTTTTTCTTGGGCTCATACCGCAGTGGTCAACCACCATTGGGTAACTACAGTTTGTTGTCCACTGCTAGGAGATCTCGAGTACGACTGTGTAGTCGTAATACACTCAACAGGTGGACTGCAGACCTGGTGTCATCAGTGGACGCACTACCGTCTTTGCAGACTGGGGAAGTAGATCGTCAGCGCTGCTGTGTCATAGACAACGCAGACATGATTCTTGGGTGATCGGACCGCCAAACTCATAATCAGCCCCTTAGTGTCTTAAGAGCATACAGAACAAATGCTGGCTAAGCCAATAGGTTCGACATTTGTTTAGTTCATATATATAAAATCCATGAACACACTGACACAGATCAGAGATCAGTGCACAAATTGAGACATAGAAATACACCAATGCATATGCACAGGCAGACAAATACACCTGCTGGTATCATTCACATAGATGGCAGGACATTTTGGTGCTCATGCACACAAACTTTCAAGCATCCATGAACACAGACCAAAGACCTAAAGGAAACTATCTACGCTGCACAAGATCAGCAACCACCTTCGCAAAGTGGCCAACAGAAACTAACCCCAAATTACAGAGGCTCATAGACACAGGCAAAATGCGCAGTCACCGCTTGACTTAGAAAGATTAGGAGATCTGACCCAGTGGCTAGAGCTCCCACCTTTGAAACCTGGGGACTTAGTTTTGAATCCAGGTCATAGTGCTTCACTCAACATCATGTGATTCTTGGCAAGTCACTCAATATGCCTGTGTCTAAAAATTTGAAATACGTGTGGAAAATGTTTTTGTTTTATACCTACTTAATGTACTTGATCTTGTATATTGTTTCCCAGCCCCTCATGTAATTTTCAGCGCACCATTGCGTCATAGCTGGGTTTGTACAATATAAATTCGAGTACTTACATACAGAAAGCACGTAAGCAAACATGCTAATGGTCCCATTATAAGTTGGCCAAAATGGGCCCTGGTAACCGTCACTGCCAGAACAGGCAAAATGTTGATTTGAAAAAGTCTGGACATGCAGTGTTCACAGATTGCTTATATTTCCAATGTGCCTAGTAGCTTCTATTATTGACCTCTTACCTGGATGAGTGCAATGAGGCCTATAGGTGAAGAGAAACTAAACAGAGAGATGGATGGGAAGATGACAAATTGGAGCACAACATTTGCTGACATTAAGGCTAAGCATGCAGAAAGGGACCTGGTACTTCCAGCTATGCATAGTTATTCATCATTCATAGGGCTTAGCTTTGTACTTACATGGTGCAGGGTGCAATTACCAGCTGTGATTCTGCCTCCTGTAATTCTGGGAACCCTGCATGAGGAACTTGTAATTGGGTCCTTAGCAGGAAATTGCTTTTTATTGGTGCTGGAGCATGGAGTGGACACTAGAAATGAGGGACCAATTTATTACCTTGTGCGGACCTGAACAATAAAAGTACCAGACAAAACATTCATCAGTTTTGCTATATTAAAGCCTTATGAAGATTTGGTGTAATTTGGGGCCGCCTTTTTGGTATCTGTCTAGGTTGTTTGGAATTTAGTAAAGTTGATTTTATATTTTTATCAGCATTCTTTTATGGCTATTTGGCCCTACGTTCTTTCATATTATTTCAAACTGTTTCCCCTCCCATTCGTGTTTGACTATCTTCAAATGTAATCTGTATTCTCCGTGGTACCTGCTATTAAACATATCTACATTTTCAAATATTTTAATAAACATTATTGTTTTATGTGTACATTTGAGTACAAACTGCTATTCCAATAAGGTTCATAAATTAAATTTTCCTGAAGCCACATTCAGCAGTTCCAACTGTAAGTATGGAGATAAATCCAATATAATTATTTTTAATATTTCCTCAAAATAAAATTATTTTATTGCCTCATTATTGAAAATATATTCCGAAATAATGAGTGTTAACGTTTTTGTTAATTGTTACTGTGGATTATTTTTTTAGCAAGTTTGTGTGCGTATTGTTTCTTCTTTAAGATAAAATAAGTGCATATCAAATATCTAAGAGGAGCTACACAAGACATTCTTTTTTGTAATTTCGGTTTCTTGAACTCTTTCCAATAGTACTTTTAATAAAAACAATGTGTTCCTCAACCTCTGTCTCTGATGCGTTTGCTGTATACACCTGCACATGTCTCCAGGCAGTTGGGTTCCAAGCACAACAATGACAGGTTGCAATTACTTTCAACATCGATTGCTTTAATTTCCGAGGCACTTCAGGAAACTTTTCACTGCGTTTCTCAGTCTCGTAAGACGCAGTATTGACATAATGAACACTATTTTCTTCCTGCGGATGGAGGATATGTGTGTTTATGACCTAATACTGCTGAAACACAATGTCCTTGATTGTTAAGTTGTGGAAATGGCTTAAAAGAGGTTACTGCACCGAGGTCGGCACAGTCCCCTCTAGACATACTCAATCATAAGTCATAGTTATCATCATTGCATACTTTTAATGTCATTGATTAGCTGTCATAAGTCACCTTCAAAGAAAATCACACGCTTTAAATCCTTTTATGAAACTTGAGTCAGCCATGTAGCATGTTACAAATGCGAAAATAATAATTTAAATATGTTTGTGCATGTGTGTGGATATAGATACATGTGTGTGGGTGTGGGTGTCTGTGTGTGTGGGTGGGTGCGTGCGCGTGTGTGTGTGTGAGTAATGATGCATATCAAGGTTAGTGACAAATGCAGCCTTTACATTATATTCTCAGTAATTGAATCGTATTTATATTTTGGGAGGTGTAATTTCCAGCGTTCATTGTGGGGATTTTTTGCTCTCTTCTAGGGCAGATATGAAAAATTCGACCGAATGAGGGGCATATTACCAACGTTAAGCGATATTTATCGCTAACGATGCTTAGCAACGAATTTTTTAACGCTAAGCATCGTCAGAAATTATCGCAGATAAACCTTGCTATTATCAAGGTTTATCGCAAATGCGATAAAAAACGGCCGCAATGCATGAATATCGCTGAAAAGTCAGCGATATTTATGCATTACCGAGCTAATGCTCTTAGCCATGTTATCCACCTCCCATTGGATAACATGGCTAAGAACTGCTCAGGGCAGGTGTTAGTTTTTGGAGATATTTGCGCTTAGCGCGAATATCTCCAAAAGTTGGTAATAGGAGATAGCGATGTTAGCGACTGTTTCCAGTCGCTAACATCTTGGCACGCCCACTTTGCATGTCATTAGTGATAAATATCACTGACATGCAAAGTGGGGCCCAAGATGGTCGCTATCTCCTACTAGCTGTCGCTAACTGGTGTTAGCGACAGCTAGGCAATAGGGAGATAATTTTATCTCCGCTTTCTTGGCTTTTAAAGCCAAAAAAGCGGAGATAAACCCCCTTGATAATATGCCCCAATATTTTTCCGTTCAATGGAGATTTCTAAGCTGTTAGAATTTCAAAAAATAAATCTGACAGTGGAAATATACCCTGAAATTGGGTGTAATTGTTCTGCCTAGGCATTTTACCCTTTATGTGGCAGACTTTAATGTTGGGAAATACGACAAAAATGATGACAAATCGCTCCCAAAATGAATCGGAAATGTAACATGACACAATGTGTGTTTGTGTTACCTCTACATTGTGGCCAATCTAATCAGGATTTCTTCTCTCAAACAATTGGGCTGCTAGACCTCAGGAACAGCAGATGGTGAACCTGTCATTTTCGTGTCTATTGATTTACTGATCGCCTCTAAATAGAACCACGAGGCAGATCCACAAGGAAGTGCCGGAGCGCAGCACAGCAAGTCCTTTGGCTGCGCCACGCTGCAGCACTTCCAGAGCACATGAATGTGACATATTTACAATGATATGTCGCACGGCATTCCTGTGCTCTCCCCTGTGCTGGCGCATAAACAGCTGCCTTGCACAGGCGCAGGCACCCTTGCACCATGGTGCAATGATACTTGCGTCATGGGTAGATTGTTTTTGTGCAGGAAGGGGCACCTTCCTGCACGAAAACAACCACTACAGGCATTTTCCTCGTTCAGTGCGTGCTGTAGAATGCAGCAAGTATTGAAAGAGGGAACAAACGAGGAGAAATGAAAACATTTCTCCTTATTGCACCTGAAGTAGCATACTGATGCATTTCCACGTTTACAATTCCTCGTAAATCTGAAAACGTGTCTGGTTCCATGAGTGTTGCGTGGGAACACCCACAGCAACACCCATGGAACGCCCCTTTCACACAAAGTGCTGCGTTTAAAGGGGCCATATTTACAAGTACAGGAAAAGCCACGCAGGGTGGCTTTTACTGTCCTTGTAAACTATAGGGCACAGAAATGCGCTGCCAGTACGTCACAAAAAGTGGCGTACTTGCAGCATAAGGGGCTTGTAAAACTACCCCTTGTCTTTAAATTGATTTCATCTACAGTTAATCAAAGATAAGGGGGCAGATTTACAAGCCCCTTGCACTGCCAGGACGTCACTTTTTGTGCCACACTTGCAGTGCATTTCTCAGTCCCATATTTGACTTTGAATACAATAAAGAGAATTAGATTAAAACAATAAGTACCAAAAACTGTTCTCAACAGTGTGCTGATGTGAGACTGAAGAAAGGGCACTGTCTTCCTGAAATAAAGGGGAAAGGGTGGCCTGCCACAACATGAAAAATCCATCAGGAAACAAGTATCACCCAGCAGGTGCAAGGTTCTGAAAGAGGTTAGACAAACATCCAGGGCAAGCATAAAGTATGATATTCATTTCCTTTAAATAGGCACAATGGAATTAAGCAATTTTGCGGACATGGAGTATTTCCACATAATTATGGATCTGCTGAATTTGCCATATAGTCCATCATCTGCTGCATAATTTGCAGATTTTAACCAAAAAATGTTTCTCACAAAATGGATCAAAAGTAAACACGTGTAAAAATGACAAAAATTAGGTAATACTATCAGAAAATGTGCGTCATTATGCTGCATAATTTGACTTTTCTTGACGTATGATTTAGAAAACCCAGCCACATAATTTGGTCCTCCCTGCCTCATAATTCCATTGGCCCCACCTACAATGCCTCCTTTGAAGGGGATTAGCCAAAACATCTGCTAAAGTATTAGAGACAGGAGCTGTGCCCGACAGCATGCTTTGTCATGGACCAATTGCATACTCGCCCACTTCTCTTTGACTCTGTGGCTGCTGCTCTCTGTCTTGGGCATCAACATTTGTGACCTTGCAGCTTAAGCCATCCAGTTCCTGCCCTTGCAAAGCTCAGTCACAAGATACCAATAATATTATGTGGCAATTTAACTCATATCAGGTTCTTAGGATGCACCTATAACACTGGCCTTTTATAGTTGTGGAAAGGGACAGTGAAGGTGACAATTTGTTCATGTAAAACGTGAAAGAGTGAGAAAGTGTTCTTTGAGGCCTTTCAGGCAAATTAAAACAGGTATCATCCTTAACAAATGCAAAAAGAACAATTAATGGATAGAATGCAGAACAATGTAATACGTTCACCCCTGTACAGAGATCTGGGCCTAAATCCAACGTTTTTTTGATTACCATGCCATTCCAGTTTGGATCCAGCCATATGCAAATCAGTCTTGTCCCTGCACCCAATGGGAAGAGTCCAGCCCGAACTGCCAAGCCAGGTTTCCCTGGCCTGTAAGCAAGCATCCTAGGACCGGTTTTGGGGTTTTACCAAGCCAGGCTAGCTTGACTCCGGTGGCATGGAGAGCACGGGACCCACAACCTTACGTTGACATTCCATTTACATAGCAAGTATGTGAAGTTAATGTTGATAAATGTGTGACAGTTAACAAAGATACATGCTGCAACAGCAATGTAAGTCTATAAATGATTGTACGTTGCAAAGTGGAAGAGGTGCTACTGTAAAAAGCCATATCAATAAATGTTGTCAAATGGGCGATAATAGATAGAATAATCACAATGCTTATACCCTTTAAGATTTTGACATAGAAAGTCAACAAGAAAGATTGTACCATAATCCAAACCATCTAATTTTTGCATATGATGCAGGATCATTTGTGTTCGGTGAAAGAAACATTTACCATTGTTAATAAAGAACCAGCAGTTTTAATCAACTGCTTATTCCTTCACTTGGATTTAAAGTCACTTAGGGAAGTACTGGTGTAATTATTCTAATGGGGAAATTCACCCAAATCAGGAAATGAAGGAGCATTTAATGTTTTAGAAGTAGCCAATCCAAAGCAGGTGGTTTGTGAAATAGTGGCATTCAGAAACAACATATGGTTTGGGATGAGACATGCACGATGCAAAGCCTCAGTGCCTTGCACTTGCCAACTTTAAGAACCCCAAACAGATTTAAGATCAATGGTATCTTTCCATTTTTCATAGCCCCCAACAGCCAACTGGTCAATAAAGGACTTCGAATACACTAATTTTGTGTGGGTAAGTCTAACCTTGGAAGAGGACTTCTCAGTCATCTTAAAATAAAATGCATTAGGGTTTGATTGATTTAAAGCAGTAAAATAAGAAAACTTTTTCAAAATCGTTTTTGAGCTGCCTGCCACAAGTGCGGGACAGTGTTCCCACTGTGTGTGGTTAACCACATTTCTAAATGACTTAGTCTTATGCAGAAAATGATTGCCAAAATGCTGGTAACAGTACAAATCACCATAGTTTGCAGACTGTAGATATAAATCCTCAGTATTGAAAGCAGCATAGTATTTCAAATTAGAAAATAAAGCCTCTACGGCCTGGACGTCCCAATCATCAGAGCGAATATTTTGTTTAACCACATCCCCCATAGAAACAAGGAGTACATTGGGAACATTAATAACCTCTGGGGGCTCATGAATCTGGAACTTTACAGCATCCCATTCAATCCCATCTAAAATGGGCCAAGCAGTTATATTCACAAATGTCTGGTCCCTTTTCATGATGTCTGAAGAGGAGAGGGGAGCCAAAGTTCCATAAATCAGTCTAATTGAAGTTCTTTCTTGAACACAGTGTCCATTTATAAAATGAAAAAAATATACCACAAATCCGATGGACATGAATTTAAAAAATCTAAAAGTACCAGCCAAATGTAAATCCAAGGAGGAATAAAAAAATGTTTTTTAAACCAGGTAGCAAAAATCGAAACTTTTGAAGGGGACTTAGATGTGGATGAGCCAGTGTCAAATGAAAAACGGGACTGATTAGCCACATGGGTCTCCAAATCAGGCATAGACAAGTCAGTGGGGTAAGTATATTCAGTGTCATTAAGAGGATCACTAGCAGGTGGATTCAATAAAGGATTCATTTCAATGACAACATCAGGACCGATGGCAGGATCCGCGGACAAAACAGAGTGCCGCACCATTGCTGGACACGAAACCACAGACGTCATGCTATAAAGAATCGGCCACCCTGTGTAGTTTGACATTGTCAATGGAGATGTACCTGTTCCCCTTTTGCCCTGGAAGAGGAGGTAAAATGACTCTTCTTGTACCCTGCACGCCAAGCAGGGCAACTGGAGCTCGATAGGAAGGACCGAATTCTTTCTTGTTGTCGATCTTCTCTCGGACCAGTTCTCCAACTTGAGGTAGCCAGCCGACTACCGGAATCTGCATCAGATGTGGAGGGCAAGCGTTCCTTTGCAAGACTGTCTCTGGTCTTTTGTAGGTTCTGGAAAACATTAGAATGTTCATCTACATCAAAGGATGCAGCAGCCGCCGCCATGTCTGGGCCATCAAGGTCCAGGACAAACATTTTGATGCCAAAGAGCATTTTGCATGGGGTCCGCCCACCCAGAGACCTTCTAGGGAGATTATTTAGTGCATGTTGTACGCTATTGAGGTGGATTAGCCAGTCTCGGCCAGCACCTAAAACCTTCGCTGTCAAGGATTGCTTTAACTGAGAAACAAAGAAGGTTTTGGATCCTACATCTGCCCAGCCCGGATCTCAACAACAAAGAAAACAGAGGAAATTGGCTGGACAGGACAATTCACACAAAAATATTCTACAGGCACGTAGTCAATTTGTACCACGTGGCCACTGGATTTATATTCCAAACACATTTATTTTTATTTTTAACTGAAATTCCCAAAAGTTTCAAAAACAAGGGCAAAAACAAGAAATCGTCAGAACAGTTGGTTCATGTATACAGTATCTACAAATATACAAATATACAAAAATACAGCATATACAACGACGAATCAAACAAAGCTGATGATGACACACCAAAAAATTAATGAAAAACATACAGTGGAACAATTAAATTGCAGTTATATACAGTGCATAATTAGTGCATAAACAAAGGAAAGACAACCAGTCCTTAGAACTCGAAAACCAGGGGACAGGCCACACTGTGGCAATTTCAAAGGGTGCCGCTAGGATATAAATCACTTCTTGACCTTGGACCCTAGCAGTGTAACCCCATAGACTCACTCTGCCACAGGTTTTGGGAGACAGGCAGGCACCACTTTCCATCTGTATACCGCCTGTCCCCTGGTTTTCGAGTTCTAAGGACTGGTTGTCTTTCCTTTGTTTATGCACTAATTATGCACTGTATATAACTGCAATTTAATTGTTCCACTGTATGTTTTTCATTAATTTTTTGGTGTGTCATCATCAGCTTCGTTTGATTCGTCGTTCTATATGCTGTATTTTTGTATATTTGTATATTTGTAGATACTGTATACATGAACCAACTGTTCTGACGATTTCTTGTTTTTGCCCTTGTTTTTGAAACTTTTGGGAATTTCAGTTAAAAATAAAAATAAATGTGTTTGGAATATAAATCCAGTGGCCACGTGGTACAAATTGACTACGTGCCTGTAGAATATTTTTGTGTGAATTGTCCTGTCCAGCCAATTTCCTCTGTTTTCAAGGATTGCTTTAAGTCACAGTTCATCCGCTCCACAACACTATTGCCCTCAGGCCTGTATGGAGACGAAAATTTGACTTGGACCCCCCAAAGAACTCATGGCATCCTTGTATGCCTTAGAGGCAAACGCTGGACCCCGGTCCGAATGGAAGGTGCCAAACGCAAAAATTCCCACAAAGACACGCAAATCCCTCACGACAGTTCTGGAATCAGCACTCCTTTGAGGCCACAACCACACAAAGCGCGTGCAAGAGTCAACTGCTACTAAGATGTACTTATATGCAGTATCAGATGAGAAAGGACCAAAGTGATCTAAATAAACACACGCAAGTGGTTTATTAGATATGTACAACTGAGTTTGGGGCGGGTGTGCAGCAGTAGAAGGTTTAATTTGCTGACAAATGTCACATTGAAGGACATAATCACGCTTTTGTTTGTACAAACCCCGCCACCACTATCGTTGCTAGAGAAGAGATACAGTAGCTGACACGCTGGCGTGCGATGAAGACATCCCAGCATGGGCTGCTGTAATCAAAGTCTGCCTGCCGTCCGCGTTGGGAATCAACCTCTCACCAACGTCATTAATTCTCACATAAGAAACTTTATCAGGACTTAAATGATAAGAGTATTTAGAAGGGAAACCTCTAGGGTAATTACCTCCCTTCTCTGTTGCGGCAATAGCTGCCCAGATGTCATTATCAATCTTACTTTTGGAACGTGTAACCGCTGCTACTGCATATGTTGCAACTGCTGTCTTCGCAGCTTCATCCGCTAGACAGTTGCAAACAGCGTGAACTCCAACACGCTGGTGACCCAGAGTATGAATTACAAAGATAAGTGGCAGCCGTTCTTTAAGCTCAACCACTCGAACCCAGTGTTCTATGTTTTATTGTGCGACCCTTGGAGTCACGATAATCATTTTGAGTCCAAAAGGGTAGATTGTCATTGTATGATTGAACACAGTAGTAAGAGTCACTTACAATAGGAGTAGTCACACTGGGATCGGCGTACTCCAATGCAAGCATCAGAGCACGAAGTTCTGCCAATTGGGCGGTACAGTCCCCTAATGTCTGTGTATGCACGATATCGGACTTGAATTCACCATCAACCATAGAACCAACCACAATTGTGCAGGCCGAAGAATATGCGTGCTTTGAAACCGTAGCCGCTTGCGCGCTTCCGTCAGTGTAAATGATACAATGGAAATCCTCAAGTGTAGCCGCTTGCTTGCTTCCGTCAGTGTAAATGATACAATGGAAATCCTCAAGTGTAGCCGCTTGCTCGCTTCCGTCAGTGTAAATGATACAATGGAAATCCTCAAGTGGGCGCATAGTCAGAGGAGCAGGATGAACAAACTCATACTGCAAGAACTCCTGAGTCTGCAAAGAGGAATAGAAAATGAACCTGACATCCGGGGATATCAAGGATGTGGCCCATTGTATCCACCGAGGGTGCAAAGTTTTGGAATTTGGTACACTGGCTTTCGTCACTGCCTCCAAGGCAGGAATCGCAGGAATCGGAGTAACAACCAATATGCGTTTTCCCTGCGACAGTGCACGTTCCTTAAGAATCGCCATTTGCACTGCTGTCAAAACTTTTTCCACAGTGCAAAACCGCAACTCAGCCGAAGAGTACAAGTGAGACTTGTAAGTGATAGGGACTGTGTTACCCTCATTAAAAGTGACGTACCTGAAACCTCCTGCCCCTGGCACAATTCTTATCACCAGGTTGGTGTGGTTATCACGAGTCAACAAGAATCTAGATTCTAGAAGATCAGCCTGCATAGATTGCAAGATGGCTGAATGTTCAGGCAGCCAGCACGATTTGGAAAAAGTTGGTTGTATCAAGGCGTAAAGAGGCTTGATACGCTGGGCATATTCGGGAAAAAAGGTATGCCCGAAATTCAAAAAGCCCAGTAAAGATTGCAGTTTCTTCAGTGTTGTCGGAACTCGCAAAAGTGCACATTTCTCCAGGAAGTGAGGAGCTAAACCTCAACCTTCATTGTTGAGCTCGTAGCCCAGGAACAACGCTGTGTACTCTGCAATGTGACTTTTCGCAAAGTTCAATTTATAGCCAATATCTGCAAAACGGCAAATTATGCGGTGTACACGGCACCGATGCAGCCATAATTTGTTGTCTGTGAGATAAATGTCATCCACATACGAACACGCATCTGCGTCGAGTCTCTCCAAGAGAGAGACAATGCGGGCAGCAAAGATGCCCGGACTATTCTTGTAGCCCATAGCCAAACGGAAAAATTGGTGTTGTTTGCCACCACTGGTAAAAGCTGTCCATTGACTACTAAGGGGGGACAGATTGTGGGCGAAAAAGCAATTTGATATGTCAAGTGTGGTTTTGAACCTTTTACGCACGAGACTATCCACAAGAGCAGAACTGTGGATATTCTCCACCACGCACGTACGACAATGTGAGTTTAAGTGGCGGTAATCCAGCACCAAACTGTACGAGCCATCTGGCTTGGTCACAGTAAAAAGAGGGTTATTCATCGGAGACAAAGACGTTTCAATTACACCTTGATATTCTAATTGTTCAAGGATTTCCGCAACGGAAGCTTTCACTTCTCGCCGCATGGGGTACTGGGGTTGAGGCTGTGGCATCGACCACAAAGGAATCTCATGTCGAGGGGAAAGATTGTCCCATCCACAGTGAGTACGGTACAATGCCGGCGCAAGCGCCTTAGCCCAATCTTCTGCAAACTGCAGTGCCTGCTCCTTCGGCATTGTGTGTGCGAAAGCCGGGAGGATCACCTCCTCCCCTTGTGGAGCAGCTAAGACAAAGGGTGGGGGCCAGTCAACCTCCGCCAACAAAATATCATAGGTAGTAGTTAGATTTTCCTAAAATACTCCTTTTACGGTACGTGCTATGTCACCTTCAATTATGAGGACAATTTCATAAAGTCTTTCAGGGGGAGCCACTCTAGTGTCAGCTGTCTCAACTACAACGAAGGTGTCAGTCGCTGTCACCTTCAGTAGTGGACGCAATGCCTCTCGAATGATGGTAATCTCCGCCGCGCTGTCCAGCAGCGTCAGAGTCCATGTCAGATTCTGAAGCTGCGTTCTCAGTATCTGTGGCATATCTCACTGTTACCGCAGCTACTTTCTTCTTTTGAAGCTGGGGCGTTTGACGCGGTGACTCGTCCTGCTTGCCTTTTCCGTCAGCCTTGCATGGCTGCTCACGGCTCTGCTGGGCACCTTGTTCTCTGCCGCCGCCTCCTCCACCCGTAGATGGTACCGATGTTTCCTGCAAAGAGCGAGGAGAACGTTGTTCAGGGACCTGAAATCTATCAGGAGACTTCATCGTAGCTCCAGTCGCGCAACTTATATGTACGCTCAGTAGAGGCAGGTGTAGATGAAGCAGGACGGGACCCCTGTTTCTGTTCCCCCTGTTTTTTGCTCTTACTCCAATTTTGTTTCGGAAATTTCGGGTGATCATCTTTATCAGATGACGCCTGCTGAGTTTGCTCCTGTGTTTGTTTTTTAGCAAAAGGCTTATCACCCAAACTATTACGGCCAACGGTTTTATAAGCCTCCGTAATAATTCTTGGTAACTGACGGGGTTTCTCGGCCTTGGGAATATCGCGCAAAGCATTATACACCTGGAAACTTACCGCATCCCCCTTGACATTAGCAAGGACGAGATCGCGAACCATGTCAAATGCTCCCACGAGTCGCATTCCCAACTCTACAGCTGACTCCGGTCCATGTTCATCCTGAACACGCTTAATGACGGCGGGCAGGACAGCCATTGACGGGGTGCCGAAGCACCTAGTCTAGACTGCCGCAAAAATCACACCTCAAGTGGTACAGTCATTTACGTCTGGCACTAAGTCTTTCTGCAAACTAATTGTAAGGATCTTGTGTTTCTCCACAGTAAGTATGGGTGAAATTTGCGAATTCGGGGTCCGCAAATTCGCGCAAAATTGCAAAAAAATCCGCAAGTTCGCCCAAAAATTCTTGAACTCACGGATTTGCAGTTTTGCACAAATAGCACTTACTGATTAGCCAGTAGAAGTACTTTCTGTACTTCTACTGGCTATCAGTAAGTGGTACCTCGTTGGGTAAATGTAAAGTGCTTTTCCTACACACAAGATGCTGAAAGTGCCAGAAGAGTTGTCTCCAGTGACCATGTGTGTGTTACTATGCCATCGCGCCGAAGGGCGCAGGGGTCCCTGGAGTGAGCTGTCCATCATAGTGGGTAAATGGTGGGAAGACGGTGCACACAGCTAATGGGTGGGCGGGGCCAAACGGGTGGGCTTCTATGCGAGTTCACATGCCTCTTGTGTGTATATTCTAAAAGGTCAGAGACCGATCAGAGCAGCAGACGAGGAGAAAGAAGCTCTTGGTCACAGGAACTGCACGGGGATTGCGCTTGTGAAAGTGAAGGATGCAAAGGCCTCTATCCAGCATCACAGCTAATTTTCGACTGTAGATATGGGGAGAAAGCACACCTGCCCAGCCTCAACAAAGATCAAGATTGTTTTTGGGCTGATGAATGCGTTACTGAATTTGAGCTTCAACTCGGGCACCTATCTGTAAGTGCTTCCTGTTGAGGTTTCATTTTTGTGACAGGAGCATCATGCCAGAATGAACCCTGCCCTTTATCCAAGAATACGCCATCGTTTTGTGCGATACCTCTACTCAACTGGAGTACTTTCTACTAGCTAATCAGTAAGTGCTACCTCGTTGGGTAAATGTAAAGGGCTTTTCCTACACTACAGATGCTGAAAGTGCCAGAAGAGTTGTCTCCAGTGACCATGTGTGTGTTACTATGCCATTGTGCCGAAGGGTGCAGGGGTCCCTGGAGTGAGCTGTCCATCATAGTGGGTAATTGGCGGGAAGACGGTGCACACAACTAGTGTGTGGGCGGGGCCAAATGGGCAGGCTTCTATGCGAGTTCACATTCATATGCCTCTTGTGTGTATAAAAGGTCAGAGACCAATCAGAGCAGCAGATGAGGAGAAATAAGTTCCTGGAGACAGGAACTGCACAGGGATTGCGCTCGTGAAAGTGAAGGATGCAGAGGCTTCTATCCAGCATCACAACCAATTTTCGACGGTAGATATGGGGAGAAAGCACACCTGCCCAGCCTCGACAAAGATCACGATTGTTTTTGGGCTGACTAATGCGTTACTGAAATTGAGCTTCAACTCGAGCACCTGCTTTATTTATATCTGTAAGTGCTTCCTGTTGAGGTTTAATTTTTGTGACAGGAGCATTGTGCCAGAATGAACCCTGCCCTTCCTATATAATCTGTCCAAGAATACGCCATCGTTTTGTGCGATACATCTACTCAACTGGAGTACTTTCTACTGGCTAATCAGTAAGTGCTACCTCGTTGGGTTAATGTATAGTGCTTTTCCTGGCAGAAGAGTTGTCTCCAGTGACGTGTGTGTTTTACTATGCCATCGCGCCGAAGGGCGCAGGGGTCCCTTGAGTGAGATGTCCATCATAGTGGGTAAATGGCGGGAAGACGGTGCACACCGCAAGTGTGTGGGCGGGGCCAAACGGGCGGGCCTTCTATGCGAGTTCACATGCCTCTTGTGTGTATAAATGGTCAGAGACCGATCAGAGCAGCAGATGAGGAGAAAGAAGTTCCTGGTCACAGGAAGTGCAAGGCGATTGCGCTCGTGAAAGTGAAGGATGCAAAGGCCTCTATCCAGCATCTCAGCTAATTTTCGACTGTAGATATGGGGAGAAAGCACACCTGCCCTGCCTCGACAAAGCTCACGATTGTTTTTGGGCTGATGAATGCGTTACTGAATTCGAGCTTCAACTCGGGCACCTGCTTTATTTATATCTGTAAGTGCTTCCTGTTGAGGTTTAATTTTTGTGACAGGAGCATCATGCCAGAATGAACCCTGCCCTTCATATTTATCCAAGAAGACGCCAATTCTTACTCGGGAGGATTTACCAATTAGCACCAACCACCTACAAAAAAACGGGAATAACTTACACACCAGGTGTGTGAGGTCCTTCTCCATTTGGATACAATAAATAGTGATGGGCATGGTGCCCCCTATGAGTAGGGGATACTGGTGGTGATGGGCATACAGCACCCTATAGTTAGGATATGCTAGTAGTGATAGGCATCCACCCCCCTATGGGGTGTACCCTGCTGGGAGTGATATGCATCCACCCCCCTATGGGGTGGGCTCTGCTGGGAGTGATAGGCATCCACCCCCTATGGGATGGGCTTTGCTGGGAGTGAGAGGCATCCACCTCCCTATGGTTAGGATATGCTAGTAGTGATAGGCATCCACCCCCCTATGGGGTGCACTCTGCGGGGAGTGATAGACATCCACGCCCCTATGGGGTGGACAATGCTGGGATCGATATGCATCCACTCCCCTATGAGGTGGACAATGCTAGGATAGGCATCCACCCCCCTATAGGGTGGACTATGCTGGGATTGATAGGCATCCACCCCCCTATGGGGTGGGACTGTGCTGGGCTAGGCATTCACCCAACTATGTAGTGGACTCTGCTGGGAGTGATAGGCATCCACCCCCCTATGAGGTGGACTATGCTGGGAGTGATAGGCATCCACCCCACTATGGGGTGGAGTGATAGATATCCAACCCCCTATGGTTAGGATGTGCTAGTAGTGATAGTCATCCTCCCCCCTATGGGGTGAACTCTGCTGGGAGTGATAGGAATCCACCCCCCTATGGTGAAGTTTCCTTTCATGTCATTTTGGTGTGTGGTATGTGTCTGACTTACCTTCTGCGTCGTGCACATCGGTAACGGTAGGCATACAGTATAGGGAAGACATGCCCGATTGGATAAATGGCTGCTCCGTCTCTTCCCCGTTGATCGTGTTGTGCCGCAAATTGGAGCTTCAATACGCCTCGTCCGAATGCTGTGATGTGCTGGAAGTGGCGCCCTGTACGATACGTAGTTAAGAGGCATCGTATTTGCGTGTCCGGAAACTGGTTGGGAGAAGCCTCTGTACGACTCGATTTCCGGGTTTCCTGAGCCTGTTCGGTCATGATATAGAGCACAAATGAGAGCGGACGATTCAGTCAGAAATTTGCCTGTAATACGCATCGTACTTGCTCGCTTGTAGAAAAAAGCTCCGGATACGACTCGGTCGTAAGGTAACCCTACGAATCGCATTGGGAAGGCTTTTAGGCGACATCGGAATCGGGCCCTAACTGTATCACTAGAAAGATTCTCTATGTTTGGTGAGCTTTCAGGAGTTCCAGGACTTTCATCAAGTGTGCAGATGAAAGAAACTCATGAAAAACGTACAACTCTCACAATAGATAACATGTTACAAGAGTACTTAATGACCAAACACTATTCCCAGTAGAACAATAAACATTGACCTATTGGAATGGGAAAAAAGGAACAGTGGCCCGAACTCAACATACTGGCACTAAAATACAGAGCATGTTCTGTAGCTAGCATCTCGTCTGAGAGTGGTTCTATTATTACTGCCAGGGTATTGTCACACTCCAAAAGAACAGTCTGTCTCCTGAAAACATGGAGAGACTCACAATGATCAAAATGGAAAAGCATTTCATCCCAACAAAATTACAATTCTCTAAAAGACACAATCGTGGAGAGGAGTAATTTCTCAGATACCACAGTTTGGCAAATTATATTCCCCTCAGATGAAGTACCTAAATGTGAGGTTGAACTGTTCATATCGAACTACAAACTAACACGTAATAACATAATGCCTGCTGTTTTTTAATGAACAGTACTCATTTGTATTATATCTAGGTAGAGAAACAAAAATGGATTAGGGTGCTCAGTGCGCAAGACACAAACAGATAAGATAAGTTACAGTCATTTTAATCTGGTAAACTTTATCAACAAAACCAACCAATCTAACCATAATGTCACCCACAGGCTTTGCAATGAACAATGAATGTCAAATGTGAAATGTGACATATGGGAAGGACTCTTCTAAACTGTGTATTTGTAGTGATTGATGATTATTCTGGGTGGTGCTTGATTTGCCTGTAGTTTATTGCACATCAGCATGTCTTGCTTTTCTCAGGGCTCTTAGTTTCCTTGTATTTAAGTCTTAGTTTCTTTTCTTTTTCAAAAGGTCTGTCTCATCAGAAGAAAATTAATTCTGCATGTCCAGTCGACAGCAATCCTTAGGAAGATTCGTTTCTGGCTGTGTACTTTCTTGTTAAAAGAGGCACACCCCTCTTGACTGGAAACAGATGACTTATTAAGAATAATGCTTGCTGGAGTAATGAGTGGCAAACAGTTCAGTTCAATAACGCAAAATGATTACTGTGGAAGGCAAGATAGTCCTAGTTAAAACCTCTGTTTTAATGTTTGTGTGATCAATCATTCAGGTAGTGTGCAGCTAGTATTCTGGGGTTAGTATTCGATTGGCCTTTGAGTAATGATGCTTACAATAGTTTATGCCCCTGACTCTGATACCTCGTGTACCCCATTTATCTCAGCTCTAATATATAGACTGTCCTTTTCTTTTTTCATTCTTTGCAAGGAAACTCCTTGGCACTTCTGCTATGTGGTTCAACCTCCCTTCTCCCTAGGCAGATGACAGAAAATAGTGCACCATGTTTATGCAGTGTCAGTTTTACTTATTATCAATATTTTCTAACTGTATTTGTTCTCCCTATTTTGCATTCCTAGTAACTAATTTGAGAGGTTATGGAATTATAAACACTTTTAGAATTGTGTTGACTGGCCTCTTCATTTATTAGCAGATATGCTGGGCCCATGGGCGAGGCCTAATGCCACCTCTTGAATGTTCCCTAATTCGCCCATCCAGTCCATTATTTGATTTACAAACAATGTTTCTTCCCATTCTGAGATCTAATGTACTGTAGTATATTTTCACACTTAAATATCGCAGCCTAAAGTTGTCTGATGTGTTCTAAACAATGTTAAGCTTCTAGAGGAATAGGGTAAAACTATGCAAAGTTGCCCAAAACTATCTGCCCTGCCATGGTATATTTTGTTTTGCACATGCACAATTCAGTTTAAAATGACCAATATATTATTATTATTATTATTATTATTATTATTATTATTATTATTAAAGGAAATGTATATGCAAAGAGCGCAACTAAACCCGGAGGCATCAAGGCGCTGAGGATGGAAAACCAGAATGCTCAAATATCAGCCAGGAAAGAGTTAGAGATAGGCTTCTTGAAAAAGCCACGTCTTGAGTGCCTTGCGGAAATGTATGTGAGAAGAGATCCCCTTGAGGTCATTGGGGAGCGTATTCCAGAGTCTGGGCGCAAGGAAGCGAAAAGACCTTCCACCCCATCTGGCTTTGGCAACACGGGGGACAGTGAGTAGGCCTTTGCTGGATGAGCGCAATGTTCTACTGGGGACATAGTGGGCCACAAGGGCACGAATTGCCTCCGGTCCAGATTGATTCAGGGCACGATGAGTAAGGCATAGGGCCTTGAAATTGATCCTTGCCTGCATAGGAAGCCAGTGCAGGTCTTTTCTGATGGAAGTGCCCGAGGAACGTTTAGGGGCACCTACAACAAACCGGGCAGCCGCATTCTGAACGGTCTGGAGGCGCTGGATAAGACCGCTGCTAATGCCGAGGTAAAGGGCATTGCAGTAGTCAAGTCTGGAGGCAATGACTGCTATTGCCACCTGTTTGCGTGCCCCAGGGGAGAGATAATGAGTGATCTTTCTAAGAATCCTCAGGGCATTGCAGCAGGTGGACACAGTCCCAACTAACCTGCTTGTCCAGGGAGAGGGAGGTATCCAAAATGATCCCAAGATTGCGGGCAGAGAACGTCGGCACAGGGCAAGCCCCAAGAACAGACGGCCACCAGTCCAAGGACCAAATATATATTACTATATAATATCCAGTTAAATTGCATCATCAGAAAAATTGTACGGATTCTAAATGGCCTAGATGTTAGTCAGAGGATGCTGATTATCTACATATGTTTGTCAAATATAATTCTTTGAACAGATTTTAGGAATCAATTACGAGCAGCATCCTGAAATAACAAACGTTGAAGTCGTTTTAACAACAAAATTTATTTTGCTTGTCACTAACGACAATAATTTAATATTAGGTACTCATTTGTGTCTAGTCACTGTAATTATTGCTTGTATACCATCAGACCCTTCCTTCACTAAAATACTCATCTGTTTATCTATAGCAGCCAAAAAAGATTATTTTCTAAGACACTGATGTATCGCTGGCTGATGTTGCTCAGGAATTGGATGACGGGTATAGCAGTCAGTTGTCCATAAAGATAATCTATTGTGGCCCAATTTGGCATCAAAGCAGCATTTATAAGGATCTACCCAGACATGTGTCCAGCTTCTATCCATCTCACAGTGTTCTATGCAGCCCCTCCTTTTTGGATGTCTTGATTTATAACATGACTCCCGTTTCAGTGGCAGGAGTACCAATGTCACGTCTAGAAGATTCTGCATAGAAGTGGGCATCCTAACCGGGGTTCCCTATTGAGGATTTAGCTCTCTATTGCCAGTTCCTCTTCCTCTCATCCTTGCACACTTAAAGTTCACATGAAGTTAGTCTTTTTAGGTTTAGCTACTGATATCTTGACTAGAAAGGACTGAACCATCCTATTTTGGAGCTAGTGCAACATGAGTAGTGTTTTCATTGTGCAATGTTTCTGCAAATTCTGACTACTGTATCTCCAGATTGGCTTATGATACTATGGTTAGAGTCCCTGCCTTGAAAACAAATTGTTTAACCCAGGATCCAAAGATGAAGTCAGTTTTACCGTATCCAGATTCCTTCACATACATGATAATTTGACATATGTCTCTGATCCAGCCTCAACAAACATATTTGCCTTTCTGCCAAATGTAGATTTCTGGAAGTTCTATGATGACTAGCAAATGCATCGAAGCCTCTCCCCCCACACCACCAAGAAAACAATCCTGATTTTGGCACCGGGCTCAACACTTACTTCAGGTAATGCGAGCCGTGCTGTGCAATATTTGTCATGCAGTTGTGCAGAAATACACTGGATTGGATACGGGACAGATGAAGAATGCACATGTGCAAGATGGCTCTTGATGGGTTTTTTTTGTTTGCCATTGCAGGGCCTGTGTGCAGTCTGGTACTGCCATGTTGACTGGGCATGTGCACCCTCTTGCCAGTCCCTAAACCTTCCCTTTTCTTCATATCAGACACCCCTATGGTAGGCCCAAGGGCACGGTGCATTGTAAGTATAAGGTAGGACAAGCCCCGATGTGAGTGGCATGTCCTAATAGTGAATTACAGCCATTTTCGTTTTTCACTATTGCAAGGCTACCTATTCCCCATAAGCCAGAATAGGTAGCTAGATTATTACATTTTATAATCCTAACTGACTCAGGTAACTAGGTAGAAGTTCGAGTTTAGTATGCCTGAACTCAGAATGATAAAATACATCTTTTAGTGAAGTTGGTTTTAACATTCTGTGTTTGAAAATACCACTTTTAGAAAGTAGGTATTTTCTTGTCTAACTATCCAAGCCTCTGCTAGGTTGTGTATTCCTTTGTCTGGAGTTTGAGTGACAGGGGCTGGGGTATTCAAGGAGACAGGGTGAGTCAGCCCAGTGCTGAATAGCGAGATCTGCATCTAGATGGGAGGGAGGAGTTGCACCTGGGACCTGCATAGGGCTGTGCCTTCCCTCCACAATGCTGGATCCGCCTCCCATCTCTGCCATGCACTGTGAAAGGAAAGAAGGAGTCATGTAAACAGAGTGCTCCAGGACTGACCAGAACTGGTTTGGACTAGGCAAAGGCCTCTCTGCCTTCAGAGAACAAAGAGAAACTGTGTATAAAAGAGGGGACCCAAACCGCAGAATTTTAGATCACTTTTGAGAAACAAGAAGAAACCTTTGCTGAGGAGCGGAACCAGAGAGACTGAAAGGAGACTATCCCTAAGCTGAAGTGCTCCTTGGGGGATTGGCCTGCAGTGGTTGCCGGACTGCCAAAGAAAGGAGAGAGGAACTTTGTGGGTACTTTTATCAACTTGTAGGGATCTCCAAGGGCTTGAAAAAATAGCTTGCCTCTTGCTGAGGTCTCATGGACAACAGACTTCACCCCCCAGATCCCCAAGGTTTCTTTGGAAGTGCCTGCAGTTGTGCGGGACTTTTTGAGGAACTGCGCATCGCAAGGAGCTGGAAGCGCGACTCACGAGCAAGAAGCGTGACGCCGAACTGTTGCTTTCACTTCACAACATGAGAGCTCCTTGCATCGCTATAGAAAAGGATCGACGTCGCAGCAGATGCCGCCGCATCACCGGGAAGCGTGTCCCAGGGCCTGTTGCGGCCGAGAAGATGTTGAGTCATCGCAGGGTCCATGTATCGCCTCGCATCACCGGAGAAGAGGATCGACGTTGCAGCAGATGCGGCCACATCACCGGGAAGCATGGCGCAGGGCCTGTCACGGCTCGCATCGTTGTTGAAGCATTGCTCATTGCTGGAGAGGAGGATCGACGTCGCAGCAGACGCCGCCGCATCACCGGGAAGCGTGTCGCAGGGTCTGTCGAGGCTCGCATCGTATCGCACCACGAAGAAGACAACATCTTTATTTCTTTGCACCTAAACTTCATCGCATCACGGTGTTGCTTGCCGCATCGCCACGGTATCACGTAAGGAACCGACGCATCACCTTTTCCTGCAACACTTTCGTTGTATTGCGTTACGTATCTGAAGGTACACTGACTCAAAGTGTTGCATTTTAGGATCTAAAGACAACTAAGCTAATTCTACCATTTTAAGTACAGTATTGTGGCTTTTTGTCGTTTGTGGTCCTGTGTTAAATCTATATAACAGATACTTATTTTTAATATACAACTTGTGTGGTGTCACTTGGTTACTGTATGTGTTCACAAATGCTTTACACACTGCCTCTGAGATAAGCCTGTCTGCTCGTGCCAAGCTACCAAGGGGGTAAGCAGGGTTTATTTTAGGAGTGTACCCCCTTATCGTGACTAAACGCAAGGGTCCCTATTTGTCACAGGTACCTACCTATGCCAACTAGAGACTCCCACATCTAACAATCTCTGATTGTCATTTGTTATGTGGAAGAAGCAATATTTGTATTCAGGACATAATCACAATCTCTGTCTTTACATATTAACCTTCAAATGAGTTTCAGCTCAAGGCATGATTTAGAGTTTCGTGTACTGGGAGAAGTACTTTATTCCCACCATTGAGAGAGTACTCTGTCTGCCAGATCTAGAGATGACTGCCATCCCCGCTGGCATCACTTGCACTTACAGGAACTGCTGTCACATTGGTTCCTGTAAATGCATTGAAAGTGTGCTGTGAGCCTTAGTCAACATGACAGCACCTCACCTTACACTTTAATTTTCTATTTTTATTTTCAAAAAACAAAATCCAAAGCGGAATTTTGTTACTGAAAATAAAATAAAACAATTAGCCCCCCCCATTGGAGTTTTCTCCCATGGTGTTGAGGATCAATGAAAAGTTTTTACTTTTTAAAGTTGCTACATTGTAGGAGGTGGTTTGTAAAAGTAAAACCTAAACATGTGTCTGTCCACCCTAATTCGGGGCGAAGGAAACATAACCAAACCCCCTACAGTCCTTACTCTGTCAGACAATTGGAGAGGCATGTAGGCATTGGAGACAGAGTAATCTCCACTTACGATTATTGAAGGTCGCCAGTCTGAAAATCAGACAGACCTCCAGTTTGGCAGAGAGGGTACTCTGTGGTCTTTGCAATAGAGTACCCTCTGAGCCAAACACTAAATTAAACCCCTAGGGCCTTATTTATGAAGAACCTTATCTTAAGTGTGAATGACACTTAACCTAGGCGCACTGTTGCTCTAGCGTGAAAAACGCTAAAATAATATCAACACTCTTCAATACGTTTTCAAAATAAGTTTTAGTCAACTTTTATCAAATGAGAATTTTCAAAACAGTGTAGATAAACTCAACATGTTATTGTTATATATCAACCACAACACATGATCATAACAAAAAATTTTTTCAGAACTTCAATGACAGTTTCATGAAAATAATAACGTTTCATCTGTGTATGCCCAATGCATTTCGAGCTGTGGGCAGCTCTTCGTCGGGGGCCTGAAAAGATAGAATGTGGAAGGCAATACAATCACTCAAATGTCTTTCTTTAGGCACTGAACAGAACTCATAAACAGAGAAATGAAGAGCAGAACTTTGGTAGATAAAAACCTTCACCAACACCTATGTGCCTGTGTGATAATGACACCAAAAAACTTACTCCAATCGCGCTCCTCAGGCGCTAAATCCTTCTGCAAAAACAAAATACAGACTCTAACTAAAATCCCATCGGATGACTGGGAGAATATCTCCTATCCAAACCAATGACAAGAAATTATTACCAGGAAATTAAAACAGGTAAAACTGCACTTTACCTTATCTTGAACACCAGTGTTCAAAAGAATATACTGTGAACCCAGCGCTTCACTTTTCTACCTGCAAATGACACGAAAACCCATGCCGGTCAGTCGGGGAACATTAACCCTCGCGGATGAAATGCACACCAAAGCTGCAGCGCAGCGCGCTCACCGTGTAAATCTTTCTCAGCGTGTACAACAAACTCCTCTCTATCTCTTAATCGAACACACTCTCCGGGAACAGTAACTGCGAAGGGGCAAGCCTCGACAGTCCTTTTACACGGAACTCCGTTCACAAAAATGAATGAAAATGAAAAGCGGACAACTCACTCAAATGAGCCGATGCTAACCCGCGCCATCTTGCAATGGGGAAATAACAAGAAAGTGATGTGTAGCAAAAGTAAAATGAAAAAAGGTAAAGAAAATGATATAGGACGTGCCTAAAATCAGGTCAGATTCTTATACAGATACAATATAAGTTACATTCATCAAACATAGATGCATAAACAGAGTCATTATAAAAAACATGAGAAATCTACTTTTTCATTAAGACCCTTAGGTTCTTGAGACGATAAAAATTTGATCCAGTGTATTTCTCTCTGGAGGAGGGATCTGTTGAGATCAACCCCCTCGTAGGATTTAACTACCTCTAGAATGGAAAACCTTAGCTGGGCTATGCTGTGGTTATTGTCATTCCAATGTCTAGCTAGATTACTTTTGGTGTTTTTATTTCTGATCGTACTCTTGTGTTCAGAAATTCTTGTTTTCAATTTTCTTTCAGTTTTTCCCGTGTAGATTTTGCCACACGGGCATTTGATGTAATAAATCAAGTTTTTAGTGTTACAATCACCGTTGTAATGTAGCTTTATTTCTCTTCCATTTTGCGGATGGTTTAACGCATTGCCTACAATTACATTGGAACAATGTACGCAGTTTTGGCATTTCTTCATGCCTCTGTTGATCTCTTCAGGTGCCCTAGTTGGGGTCATTAATAGCTCTTTTAGGTTTTTTGAACGTTTGTAGGCAAAAATGGGTGTGTTGTTGTATATTCCATTGAAATCAACTTCATTTCTTAATAGGTTCCAATGTTTGTTTATTATTGTTTTAAGTTTGTTTGATGTTGTAGAAAATTTTGATACAAACACCTGTCTGTCTAGAAGTTTTTTGGGTTTTTGAATAAGCAAATTCTCTCTGCTATAGGCTTTGATCCGGTCTTCGGCTTTCTTCAACACCTCCTCAGGGTATCCTCTATCTTTGTAGCGTTGCTGTTGTGAGTCTAAGTTCTTTCTACATTCATCCTCTTCAGAGCAGATCCTCTTGATTCTCATGTATTGAGATACTGGAAGATTATCTTTGAGATGATATTAAGAAATGAAGTTGATTTCAATGGAATATACAACAACACACCCATTTTTGCCTACAAACGTTCAAAAAACCTAAAAGAGCTATTAATGACCCCAACTAGGGCACCTGAAGAGATCAACAGAGGCATGAAGAAATGCCAAAACTGCGTACATTGTTCCAATGTAATTGTAGGCAATGCGTTAAACCATCCGCAAAATGGAAGAGAAATAAAGCTACATTACAACGGTGATTGTAACACTAAAAACTTGATTTATTACATCAAATGCCCGTGTGGCAAAATCTACACGGGAAAAACTGAAAGAAAATTGAAAACAAGAATTTCTGAACACAAGAGTACGATCAGAAATAAAAACACCAAAAGTAATCTAGCTAGACATTGGAATGACAATAACCACAGCATAGCCCAGCTAAGGTTTTCCATTCTAGAGGTAGTTAAATCCTACGAGGGGGTTGATCTCAACAGATCCCTCCTCCAGAGAGAAATACACTGGATCAAATTTTTATCGTCTCAAGAACCTAAGGGTCTTAATGAAAAAGTAGATTTCTCATGTTTTTTATAATGACTCTGTTTATGCATCTATGTTTGATGAATGTAACTTATATTGTATCTGTATAAGAATCTGACCTGATTTTAGGCACGTCCTATATCATTTTCTTTACCTTTTTTCATTTTACTTTTGCTACACATCACTTTCTTGTTATTTCCCCATTGCAAGATGGCGCGGGTTAGCATCGGCTCATTTGAGTGAGTTGTCCGCTTTTCATTTTCATTCATTTTTGTGAACGGAGTTCCGTGTAAAAGGACTGTCGAGGCTTGCCCCTTCGCAGTTACTGTTCCCGGAGAGTGTGTTCGATTAAGAGATAGAGAGGAGTTTGTTGTACACGCTGAGAAAGATTTACACGGTGAGCGCGCTGCGCTGCAGCTTTGGTGTGCATTTCATCCGCGAGGGTTAATGTTCCCCGACTGACCGGCATGGGTTTTCGTGTCATTTGCAGGTAGAAAAGTGAAGCGCTGGGTTCACAGTATATTCTTTTGAACACTGGTGTTCAAGATAAGGTAAAGTGCAGTTTTACCTGTTTTAATTTCCTGGTAATAATTTCTTGTCATTGGTTTGGATAGGAGATATTCTCCCAGTCATCCGATGGGATTTTAGTTAGAGTCTGTATTTTGTTTTTGCAGAAGGATTTAGCGCCTGAGGAGCGCGATTGGAGTAAGTTTTTTGGTGTCATTATCACACAGGCACATAGGTGTTGGTGAAGGTTTTTATCTACCAAAGTTCTGCTCTTCATTTCTCTGTTTATGAGTTCTGTTCAGTGCCTAAAGAAAGACATTTGAGTGATTGTATTGCCTTCCACATTCTATCTTTTCAGGCCCCCGACGAAGAGCTGCCCACAGCTCGAAATGCATTGGGCATACACAGATGAAACGTTATTATTTTCATGAAACTGTCATTGAAGTTCTGAAAATTTTTTTTGTTATGATCATGTGTTGTGGTTGATATATAACAATAACATGTTGAGTTTATCTACACTGTTTTGAAAATTCTCATTTGATAAAAGTTGACTAAAACTTATTTTGAAAACGTATTGAAGAGTGTTGATATTATTTTAGCGTTTTTCACGCTAGAGCAACAGTGCGCCTAGGTTAAGTGTCATTCACACTTAAGATAAGGTTGTTCGAAGTAAGGCACGTGATAGGGCAGACGTGCTACCTAAGCTGCACGCTTTAAGTTTAAACCTGCACAAATAGGAATTATTCTGAAATAAATAAGAAATAAAAGTAGTGAGTGCTCCTCTAATTACACTAAAAAACCTTATTTATGAAGGCCTTGCGCTGCCGGTGCGTCACTTTTTCCCATTTTAAAAGTGACGCACCGGTGGCGCAAGGGCTTCATAAATAAGGCCCCTAGACTCCAAGGACTAATTATTAATGTTGTATGGATAATACTTGAAAATAACTATCTCTTTTCTAGTTGGCTCTCGATAATCTCCCAGGGCTCGATAGCTAATGAAACAAGCATTGGCATAGCCAATAGGTCTCGCCTTTGGGACCTTATAAGTGTTTAGTTATCCTTCACAGTATCCTTGGTGCAACATCATCAAGTGTTGCATGGCTAAACACTTATAAGGTCCCAAAGGCGAGACCTATTGGCTATGTCAATGCTTGTTCAGTCTAGTGCTGAGGGCGGGATATGAACCCTACTTCTGAATTTGCAGCATATCCCCTTCTTACAATTGCTTCACATTAACAGGTGACAGCTGAGATGCGAGGCCCAAAGGTAAAGGCATGAGGGCACAGAGATGTGAGACACTAGTGAAAAGACACGACTGCCGGTACCGGGTAAGGTTAGGTCTGTTCCTTGGGCGTAACGTAGGCTCCTGGTTCGCAGGGGGATACATCTGTGCGTTTCAGGGGAGGGGCCCTTCACTATATTCTTCAGGAGGGCCCCATTAGTTTTCTTACAACCCTAATGAATGTGACAGTGAAGTTACTCTGTTATGATAAGATGAGCAGGTGTGGGACCCATATGAGGGTTAGTTGTTTTAGACTGCTGTTGTTTTGCAAGAATTTTTCAGGTTTATTTTAGGGTTAGTGCCAGAATAAATGAGACCTTTTGGTGGCAGGGGGCGGTGAGGGTCATTCTGGGGTCATACTGGGGTTGTGTGGGTGCCTTTTAAATGTTGTGATATATAAATTAAGTTATATATGATGTTATGTGAATTGCGATAGCACCTTGTTACTTGTATGGCCGTGTAGAGCTTTTGGAATCTAGGCACGCACTCCGACTTCAAATAAACAGTCAACATCTTCGGCTGTTGTATTGGGTAGTATTTTGAGATGGATCCTATTTTGAATGGAGACTGCATCTCCCAGAATTCCTCCTGGTCTTCAACCAAAGCCCGTGATTGGCAAGGCGAGTCCAAGTGACATGGTCCTTGGATACATTTTACCAAATGTCCTTGGTGCTCTCAACCCACGCCCACAGAGCTTGGCATTTCCCTGCCCAGACTACTGCAGCATGTGCATTTATGTAAATAGCTGCAACTCTCCCAAAACACAACGGCCTGGCTGATGGTAAAAGGTGGAGATGGCAGCCTTTGCACTGGAACCCCCTTGCTGACTCCAGGGGACCGAGCCTTACCTGTGAGGTGAGCTGCCAGACTCACTAGTGTATTGGGACAAACAGTAACGCAGCAAGGAGGCCTTGGGGCCCTGAACAAGCAGACAACTGCTTCTTGAACTGATGTTTGGGTTGTAAAATTAGAGGTTGGAGAGCCCAGCAAAATGTCAGGGAGAGTCATGCCATGTGTCTGGCTCGGATCTTAGAGCCGAACATGAGCCGAGCCCTGAAAATATATGCTATGTAATTCAGACAACGAACCTAGTAAAATAAGAGAACATCACTTCAAATTTAAAACAAGCACAAGCCGCAAGCCAAGCGGCAGCAGGGGGAGGGGGCCTGTGCGATTCCCTCCCGGTAGCAATCGGCAAGGCGCGATAATTGCTGCCATATGGTGCCAGCTGCTTGCTCCCACGAGGGAATAGCCGGACGTGCACGCAATTGCCATTGGAAGCAAAGCAACGCGTGCACGTTTTTGCAGGGAAAGCTGTGCTGATGACTTATGGTCTCTTTCCTATGCAGTGCAAGCGCGCTGTGTAGGCGAGACCTAATTAGAGGTTTCATTGCCTGTTGCAAATAACCTTGTTGACATGATAGTTTAGAGCACAGAAGGTAGCCACTAGTATGTGTGTAATTGTACTTGCAAAATACCAGTTACAAATCTATTTAAAAATGTATTCTACTTTAAATCTTTTAATGTGTAAAACGTATATATAAAACAAAACAGAACCTTGTGGAAAAAGCTGCAAGATTGTTTTACTCGAGAGGTTCAGAGAATTAACTCTGAACTCCTAAAGTGTGAGTGTTTGAGTCTGGATGGCTGACAGCACGAGTGTAGTATAAATAAGACAGATGCGTGCAAATACAGCTGTGGAATCACGTTCATTTTTATTTTGTTAAGCACACATTATGGTGGGGTGGTTCTCTTTTAAGTTTGTTCCCAGGCTGTCCTGGCAGCAGCCTTTTTTGTAACGTTGTATTCCTTGCAGCATGAAGCCCTAGGGCTGACTCCAGGCTGAAGCATCCTCAACGTGGTCACAGAGAAGGGTGAGATATTCCTGAAGCAGCAATTAGGAACACACAAAAGACAGGCCTGACCTAGAAATGTCTTCTCCTTAAAAAGCAGAACCTGTTGTTCCAATCCTAAAGCCTGCCAGCAGTCTACTGGCAGTGCTCAGGAAGACTAATCTGCCTCTCTTTGTTAAACAAAACTCTTCTTGGAATTTCTAAAGGTAGCCCTGGTTCTTCCTCCTCGCCTCAATGCCTGGGTCTCCTCTCTCCACCTACAGGAATGGAGGCTAAACAGTCCACTATCTGGGAGGGGAACTACCATCATCCCCATCCTGTTCCTTGCTGAGCTAGGGCCATCTAAATGGATCCCACTTTGCTTTGGTTAGTAATACTGTGAGGTAAACTTTAGGGTAAACATCAGATGACATATGCTCTAGAATTTGCAGAATCTCCTTTTCAATGTTTGAATTTTTTACCCTGTATATTTTCTCACGTAGCATTTATGAGATTAGTGTTTCATTTAAGAGCTTCTAGCCTGAGCTGATTTGCTGTCCTTGTTGAAGGTGTTACAGCAAGATTACCAGCTTGGGTTTATTCTGAAGCACCATTTTCACCTGGGCCCATAAAACATTCATACAATAAGCTGGCAATCATACCCTGGTGATCAGGACTTGAATTTACCTTGAAATGTATCTTTACCTGTACACCAATTCATGCCAAACCTTAACACTTTAGCTCTTAATTTCCTCTGGTTGTTAGATCAGGTTGATAGCAGAATAGGTATAAATGACATTTACCTTTATTTCTTTGAATGGCCACAGACTCGGGAGAGATTTATAACCTTTATCTATGCAATAATTTTGTGAGTGAAATACCAATACATGTAAAAAAACAACTTTTAAAGAGAAAATAATGCTCTAAGTGAAGACATAAAGACTTAATAAAATCTCATGATGATGGTACCTGGGAAAGGTGGAAAAGGAAACTGTACAACGACATACCACACAGAATTATATTTACCTAGAATGGTGTGAGTACCAACCCCTTGCAAAGGAGCTGGAAAAGTGCAACGTCAGCGTTACACCCCTCACTGGGGCTACTCTCCTCGATTCTATCCCCTTCTGGATGGACAGATTCTTCTCCTTCAGCAATCTCCCCAACTCTTCTCTCTCTCCATCTCTCCTTTCTCGATTCTTCTGTCAGAGTGCTTGAGCAGCGTCTCCGTGGCTTCCGCCGTCTTCTGCAGCAATGATGGGTTGGTGACAGGTCGGTGACAAGTCTGACAAACTAACTGACTAAGCCTACCTTAGTTATACTATTCTCAGTGTATGTACCACCCCTCAAAGTTTCAATATTCCCGAATCCCCAACTGGTGATTGGACAACGAGATGGGGAGAGGCCATCACACCATACTAATGTAATGTCATTTTCTTAGGTTCATTGTTCTAAGTTCCCTCCCCTTAATTAGTTTCCAAGCTTTATTTTCTCACCCACATTTCACATTAGGATTTATACATTGTATGCGAAATTTGGGTTTTCTCCTTCCCCTCTACAGGTCAAGAGGTCCTTTTAACCGCTTCAGCGCGGCGCAGATTCCTGCGCTGTGCTGAACGTTCCATTGAGCCAATGGAACGATGACGGAACGGTTCTGTCATGAGCACAGCTCAACCGTCGCTCATGACGGAACCGTTCTGTCATAAGCATGGAAGGGGTTAAAGAAGGTCGGGACACGGTATGACTTCAAGGTGCGTTTATTTATGGAAACACCGGTACAACAATGCCTCCGCTCAGCTCAAAGTTCAGTATCACTGACAGCATTCCAGAACTCATGCTGACGTGAAACTGCAGAGTGAGACATGGAACGAAGTACAGTAAACATAACACATCCTCCCCCCTTAAATAAAAAAAATAAAATAAACTTTTTAAAAAAACATACGAAACGTCATCATAAACATAGTCTGCCTTCTATTTTGGCTTAGAAGGAATGCGTTTATCACAGAGTGGTAAATCCTTGTTGATATTGCATTGACCATCATCTGGAACAGCAACATTATTATTTACATTAGAAAAAACAGCATCCCATCAATACAATCAGTAACCTCAGTGGAGACTTCAGGAATCTTGCAAAAACAATCTTGTAACAGATTTCATCAGAGTTGGTAGGAAGCAATTCCTCTGTAGTAACTTCCCAATCAGTGTGGGCATCAGAGGAGCGAGGAGTATCAAAGGAAGGAAACTTATTAGAGCAACAGGGAGAAGGAGGGTAAATGGCCACTCTTTTAAAATTCCAAACCTTACCATCAGACAATCGTAGAGCAGTCCTCAACATTTTCTTAACTCTCAAAGGTTTAACATACTGACTTTCCGCCTTACTAGTTTTCCATGGCTTCTTAACCCTGACCCAGCAACCAACCTTGATATGAACATCTTTGGTATTGTGTTTTTGATTATACATCTCTTGGTACTTATTACTTTTGTTCACAATGCTTGACCTGAGGACATCAACAGGAACAGTACTAGAAGCAGCTTCTAACAGCCATTCAGGATTGCACTTAGTTCTAGCACTTAATCCTCTCATGACCTCAAAAGGAGAAATCTCTAAATAATCGTGAGGAGTGGTACTATATATCCGTGTAGTTTTAAATATGTGCACTTCCCAATCACAACCATTGTGGACTGCCATTTGAATAGAATTTTTTAAAACTCTATTAAATCTTTCGAACATGCCATTTCCAGAAGGGTTGTAAAGGGAAGTAGTTCTGTGTTTAATACCAGCTTTTTTAAAATGTTCTTGGGTCATATTAGACATAAATTGAACCCCAATGTCTGAAATAACTTGAGCAGGTAAACCTTCTTCAATGAAGGTCCTGTCAAGAAACTTTAAAATTTCTTCAGAAGTAATTTTGCTGACACTTTTAATTACAGACCACCTTGAGAAAATGTCAATCTGTGCTATGACAAACTTCTTTTCCAAACCAATGGGACCTATAATATCAATAGCAATGGTATGCCACGGTTTGGTAGGGACAAAAGATTCACCTAATTTTGGTCTCAGAGTGACCAAAGATTTACCCGAATTACAGCACGGCAAACAATCATGTACAACTCTCTCGATAAGACATTGAAACCAGGCCACCAGAACCATTGCTTGACTCTTTGCTTAGTTTTAACAATACCACTGTGTTCCTCATGGCACATTTTGACAATTTTCATTCTCAAAGAGAGAGGGGGAATTACTTTATCACCTCTGAAAATGAATCCATTAGAAACAGAGAGTTCATGTCTGATTTCCCAAAAAGGTTTAAAAATTTGACGAAGTTTGCTTTTGCAAGGCCAACCAGTATTAATGAATCCAGACAATCGTTATAACACCAAGACCACAGCCATCTGACCATTCTTTTTCATCAATATTTGATACACTCTGGTTATGAATCAAAGCAACTTGTTCAACATCCAAATCAGAATGATCATCACACTCATGCATTTCAATGGGTAACCTGGACAAGAAATCAGCAATGCCAGGAACATACACAATGTTGTAGATATAGTCTTGTCACCGTAGGGATAATCTGGCAATTCTAGCAGAAGCATTCAAACTTCCCTCCGTAGTGAGTAATTTGACCAATTGTTTAGGATCAGTGCGTATCACACATGACTTTTTCCACACAAAAGATCTAAATTGTTCTATGGCCCATGCGAGGGTTTCCTTTTCAATTACGTAAAATCTTTCCTCAGAGGGAGATAAGGCACGGGAAGCATAACCAACAATATTTTCTTTGCCACCAGCCCTAACTTGGGATGAAACACCACCCAAACCCTTGTTGCTGGCATCCACAGTGACAATATTATCCAAATCAGGATCAAATCCCTTGAGAGCAGGAGCTTCCACATTAGCAAATTTGATATTGTCGAACCCTGACTGACACTCTGCATCCCACAAAAATTTGACCCTATTCTTGAGTAGTTGTCTAATGTGAAACATTCTGGAGGATAAATTCCGCACAAATCTAGAGTAAAGTTCTACCAGTCCAAGAAAGGATCAGACCTCCTCTCTACTCTTGATGCTGGGGACATCACACATGGCTTCTATCAATGAAGGTTTGGGAGAAATGCCCTCCCTGCTAAGAGTGTGACCGAGATATGTGATGGATTTAACGGTAAACTTGCACTTGGAATGCTCCACTGTTTGCCCCTTGGATTCCAAGATGGTAAGAACTTCATTCAAGAATGTATCATGTTCTGACCTATCTGCATCAAATACAAGAATGTCGTCCTGGAAACACCTGATGTTTTTAATTTTGCCAAATAAATGGTACATTAATCTTTGGAAGATAGCAGTGGATGAGGCTAAACCAAAGGGAAGTCTCTTGTATTGAAAACATCCAAAAGGGGTAATGAAAGCTGTAAACTGCTTACTTTCCTCAGCAAGGGAAATCTGATGGTAGGCAGCAGAAAGATCTAAAGACAAAAACCACTCAGCATTTTTCACTAGAGAGAGCATTTCAGAAATCTTTGGAAGAGGAAATATATCTGCAACTATATTATTGTTAAGATGCCTAAGATCAATACACAATCTCAGTTTGCCATTACTGAGTCTGGCTACTTTAATTGGAGAAATCCATTCTGAGGATTCAATTGGTTCTATGATGTCATCTTAAACCAATTTATCCAGTTATTTTTCAACATCATCGCGAAGAAGAACAGGATTATGTCTGACCTTATGTATTTTTGGGCAAGCGTCAGTCTTTAACACAATGTGGTGTTCAAAATCATTTAGGTTCTCACTACTACCATTAAAAACCTTAGGAACTTTCTTCAAAATCTCTTTGCAAGTAATTCACCCTCATTGAGGACCATGACAGGGTCAGGATTGTTAGGATTAAGAATTATATCTAGTCCAAAACTGCAGGTCCCTTCTTTGCAACGTACAATTTGCTGGTGGTCTCTCTATTCTTAAACCTAAAAACTAAGGACTGAACCCGACCATGACGATCTTTTCTCCAGAAAATCCTTCTGGCTGAATATCAGATTCCAGAAGTCTATACCCAAACGTACAGCAAATAGGGATTTCCACATATTTTCATCAACAATAGTGTAAGGAGAACCTGAATCAGCATACATTTTCTCCAAAACTCCCCCAATAGACATGGTACATAACATGGTACACACATTGTTGTTATCATTTACATTCCAAATGAATAATTCTTTAGGATCTAAGTTCTGAGAATTACTACCAGGATCATTAATGGTAAGTTTCTTAATACTTCATTCACAATCACTCGAATCACAGTCGGCATCATCCAAACACTTGACTTTTCTACTCCCCTTCCTCCTATAAGCTTTTGTAAAGTGACCGACAATGCCACAGTTGGAACACCTTTGTTTTAAGGCAGGACAAGATCTACTAGAAGCCAGGTGTGTAGGACTATCACAGCGATTCCATCTGAGATTGGCTTAACAATTAAAATCCTTATTCTTGTTAGCTTCAATTTTATGTTTCACTGAGGCATTATTTTTCTTAGCGGTAACCTTAGCTTTCATCTTACTAACCACTTCGGCAGAAGTTAGAAACTATAGCATCCTGTTTAAGTAACTTGGCACTGCGTCTAGAAATTTCCGCCTTTCTAACAATGCATAAAATATCTTTTAAATCCGCATCCTCATTAATCCATAATCTGCTTGTACAGTAGGATCCTTATCATGCATGCCAACTTGGTCTCTGATGAATTGATAAACTAAGTGATCGAACTTACAATCTGCGGCAAGTTTCCTTAAGGCGGACACATATTCATCAACAGTTTCTTTGGTCTATTGCTTTCTATGGAAAAAATTGAATCTTATTATACCTATGCAAACTTTTGTTGCAAAGTAAGTATCAAAGTCATTCATCATGGCATCAAACACATTAACATCTCCACCCCCTAAAGCTTTAGTCATATCTTCATATGCTTGTAGTCCTCCTGTCTGGTGTCATCTTCCTTTCTTCATCAATGGTGTCAATAAAGTTGAGAACATAAGCTTTCCATTCTGACCACTTTATGCATTGGTCTGAACCTGTGTGCCAGAAAGCTTGTGGTGGCTAAATTGAAAAATGTTGTGTTGCCATGGTGAAAGTAATAAATAAAGGACAAAAATTTTACACAAGTATGTAAAATATTTCAGCTAAAAGGAATGAAAGAAAAAACAAAGGTGTGCGTGTCACCGCACTGAGATAAATGCAAGTAAAATGTAGATAAACATACTTAGAGTACAATGACTATTAAGGTGTGCGCATCACAGTGTGAACTTAAAGTGCTAATGCGCTCGTAAAACACAATGAAGATGTGCGCATCAACGTATACACAAGAAGACTTGGCTGTATATGCGCAACGGCGTTGCAATTAAACGCAGTTAAACATAGCAATGAGAAATGGGTGTGCGCGTCACTGCGCAGTAGATCAAGTAAAGTTGGTGCCTGAAAAAATCGAGGCACGCAAGGTCATGGTGCGTGAGCACGGGCTTACAAGCATGATGAACAAAGATGCTTAGAGGCTACGTCATAGAACAGCAGCGCTGGAAAGAAAGGAAGCCGAATTTCACTGAGATTCCAATTTGGCGATGCGTGCAAGGTAAGCACTCGCGGAAAGTCAGTTGAAGTTTTCTTTTAAAATTGAGCAACTTTCACTAAGGCAGCATAGATGTATTAAATTAGTAAGATGTCTCATACAACCTGTAGAGAGGTGTCCAGCATGTCACCCGAAGCTGTAAAACAAGGCACACATCAAGCCAAATTCCTAGTTGGTCAGAGCACTAATCCTTGACAAGGTTACATCAGTTGTAAGCAAAACCAATGTTATAAACGTGGATTCTACCGGTGTTCCGCTCGTCGCCAATTGTAAAGATGGTCCGGACACAGTATTACTTCAAGTTGCATTTATTTATGGACACACCGGTACAGCAATGCATCCGCTAAGCTCTAAGTCCAGTATCACTGACAGCATTCCAGAACTCATGCTGACATGAAACTGCAGAGCGAGACATGGCACGAAGCACAGTAAACATAACAGTGCTGTTCCCAGGCGCGTCTTCTGGTCAACTGTGCTTGGCAGAGTTTCAATGTCACAGCTCGAAGTTTTACAGAGTCCAACGCGCTTGTGCACAACCGGACAAGATGGAATTTTCAGTCACCCTCCAGGCCCAAATACGAACTAATAACAAAGTCAAAGAAAAAACATATTAGAATACGAAAATAAATGAATGCACTGTATACCAATTATTCCTACCCTAATTCCCTTAATTTATTTTAGCTATTGCATTAGCAGTTTAGTAAGACATGCAAGGTTTAGTTTAAGCATAGCATGTGCATTAGCATGGAAAGTTGAAGCGGCCATTTAAATTCTACTGCGCAGCTGCAAAGATTTCTCACCAAAGCAAAAGACGTCATACTACGTAGATGTAGGAGACTTATGCGCAAAAAGATTCCAGCGTTTTCGGCAGCCATATTAGACACTCGAGTTACTTGTTAGTAAAGCACATTTAAAAGCTTCCCCAAGATAAAGTAAATGTTGTGTAGTGCAATTATTAGTATTTACAAAACATATTGGTTACATTATTACATGTTATTGGAGAGGATTGAATCCGAGAAGTTTCTTACGTACGAAACCTTGCTCCATCAAAGGTGTGGTCTAGCAGTAACCTGGCAATGGACTATTAAGATTATTCCAGGGCCTTTCAAAAAGTATCGAATGCAGCACTATCCCCCAGATTCATCAGTCATGTTTTGCGAGTCCTTAATAGCGAATTTTAAGAATTCGCTATTAAAGACTCGCAAAACGCGATGCATGTAGGAATCGCAATATTTTTTGCGATTTCTACTGATTCCTTATTTGCGATTCGCTAATTGCGAATCACAAATAAGGAATGGCTATCCCATTCAGAATGAATGGGGAGTCATTCCTTATTTGCGATTTGCAATTAGCGAATCGCAAAAAAGGAAGCAATTTCAAGGGTTGCACCCCTGAAATGGTAATGTTCACTGGTGTTGCGCACACACACATGTCCCAAGGACATGTGTGTGTGTAACAAACAACTTAGAAAAATGCACTAAAGTGCATATTTCTAAGTTTTTGCTATTTACCACGTAGTTAGACTTCGCGGTAAATAACGGCCCCAGATTGCTAATTCGCAATCTTGGAATGGTTCATGCATTGCATTTAAGGAATCGCAAATTGCGATTCCTTAAATGCAATCGCAATTTGAGAACTCGCAAATATTTGCGAATTCTTAAATTGAGAGTGGATGAACCCTTGATGCATCTCAAATGCCATTTTTGCGGGCGCAAACGGCCGAATTTTGCGATTCGCACCGTTTGCGCTCGCAAAAATGCTTGATGCATCTACCTCTATCTTACATGCAAATAATTATGTTTCTTTCTAAAGTGTTGCCTGCTCTGAGTTCATGCTATTTCAAATGTCTACTCTAGGTTCCTAAATCCTGCGTGAAAATTTTGACTAGACTTAAATCTTTTGCCTCCTTTTTCTTTGGATGACCCTCTACTTACTTCCCAGTCTCTGCATGCCTCCTCTCTTTGAGGATAGTCTACTCTACATCACATGCATGTTTGCATTATTCTCTATTATTGTATCACTGCTAATTGGTCACACCTCATTTTAAAAGTCAAACCCTCTCCCCTAACAATACCTAATATCCTCTAGATCATCTATTAATCCTACCAAACATCTCCAACTACTCGCATACCCCCCACCAATAATGACACCTAAATTCAACTAATTTAATGAATGACATACACAATTTAGTAAATTAATGGAAGAGCCTCTTTAAGAGCACAAGACTAATCACAATAACCACTGAATTAACTACAAACCTTGGGTTCAGGAGAAGCATTTTGCCCAGGGTAAAGAGCTTCAATGCCTCATTATGGGTAGCAAGCGCTATACAAATGGCAATTAAAATTACAATTAAAAAAACTCCTGCTTTAAGCTGTCTGAATGGAACGGTTATTTGCTCTGCATAAAAGTTGGCAGACCAGTGACTCGTGAGCACAAGAGTCTCATCCAAATAGGCCAGGCTTCTCCTGCTGTAGGAAGGGAGAAGGCAGAGGAATTTTCATAGCTGATAGCAGCAACTTCCTGTTAATTGACTTTGAAGAAACTCCTTCAAGAGGCAAAGTGATTTCTTGCTCAAATTACCACAAGACGCTCCTTTAAAATTTTGGAGGGAAGAGCAGAAGCCCATTTAGGGGGGGCTTGACTAAGAGAGAGATGCCTCACAAATTTGAGAGCTACCAATTCTAATCCTTTCCAGATTTTACTACTGGGATGTGACAGGAAGTAGGCTATCCCTGCTGGTGACACAAAGGGGTGGAGAAATGGTGTTGCCAGATTGGGTGGGTGCCCCAGCTTTCAAAGGAAACCCCAACATTCTTTTAGGTCCCTATAGACGTCTGCAAGAGCTGAGAAAGAGCCTGAAAGAATGGAGAAATAGCAGGGCTTAGCTTATTTGCCTCTGACTAGATTCTGGAGAATCCTCTCTGCTACTGTGAATTTTATGGACTCACACCACGAGATCCCTGACCACCTCTCAATTCCTGTAAAGGGTGGACTTGCAGGAAATCGTACGGCCTTCATCTAGTTCTGTTGTTGCGCCTTTAGTAGTTGGCACTACAGATTGTCACCGGACACAAAATCAGCTAGCAAGTGGCAGAGGTGCTGAGTGGCTGGGGAAGACAGATAAAAGGAGCAGTCTGTTCAGCATGTCCTTGGGATGCTGCTGACAGGAAGACCCAGATCATGAGACCACAAAAGTTGAATAAGAGAGCAGGCCTGGCCCCCAGCATAGCTGCTGCTAAGTCAGAGAAAGTAGCAGTGCTAGAGGCCGTGGGCATTTGCAGGAATCCCCATGACGAGCATTCTAAATATTTAATTGCTGATTCTTCCTGCTGCCCAGGAAGACCTGAGTGAGCTGACAGGGAGGGACGGTCAATGAGCTCCACCACTAAAATATAAGTGAATTGTGCTAACCGAGGACAGGGAGCTTGTGTGATGTCCCAGCTGGAGTCCACCATGTGGGCAGCCGAGTAGGTGCCCCAAGAGAGGTACATGCATAGATGTGGAAAATTAATGTGCTCTGAAGTGACTGTTACCCAGTGACAAGAAGGAAAGAAAAAGAAACAGTTCCGCGTCTGAAGCCCTCCCAATCATCCCACACAGGCTACAATGTTCAGGAGAGACCAAGCATCCTAAAAAAAGTGATTTAGGATGTTTTCGCTGCTGTACAGGAGTAGCAGTGCACCCACACTACACCTCATTGCTGGAAGAAATTTGGTGCATGCTAAGTATCTTACACTAACGAGTGCAGAAGATCGGAAAAGAAGGCCACTTCTTTAAAACACCCAGTAGGTCCTAGCTTTTGAGCAGGTATTGGGAGTGTGTGACCTCTTGTGTGGTAGGTCATTAGTGGTGGTTATGCAACTTGATATAGAAGAAAGAGATGGTTATGTCAAAATCTATAGGCCTCATGCTTTATGAGTAAAAAGATTATGCCAAAGCATATGGATGTGAGATTATGCATAGATATGTGAAAAGTGAATTTCTTAATATGTCATTTCAACTGAATTTCATAATTCCAATTAAGGCTGGAATGTTTATGGTGTGAAATGCCACATGTATCACTAAAGGTTGTAGGCCTTGTGTTTGATTTGTCGAATATTTCAGCAAAACCCCTACACCTAAGAATGTTTTATATTGACACACTTTTCTAAATCTGCTGTAGGCATAAAGGGACAGTTTTATTAATTTTCCATTTGCAAAAAGTGGTCGTAAATTACACACCAACTGTTTGTGAATGGAAAGGAATTTTGCCATCAGACCTATGTCCTAATTGGTCAGTTCACAAAATTTTGAATTGCAACCTACCTCATTATTATGAATGAAGCAGGTCAAAAATGTTGACCCACTATGATTGGCTAGGGTCACAGGCATGGTGGTCTGCTGGTGTCAGCAGACCACCATGTCTATGATTGCTTTTAAATAAAACAACCTTATTTTTAATGCAGCCCATTTTCCTAAAAGTGGGATGCATTTAAGGAAAAAGGTAAAGTTAAGTAAGAATTAGGAACAGGTGGTTTCCCAAGTGGCCAATGCCTACTCCTTTTATCAAAAAGGAAGAGGTCCCCTATTTGCTAATGGCTTAACATCAATTTTAAATGAGTGGAAAACATTGATGTTTTGTGACCAGATTTCAGTCATATCCCTTCCAAATAGTGATTCCTCAACGTCAACATAACCTATTTAACAATTCACCTTTTCCAAATCATTAATTCAGTTTAGTAAATTACAAAAGTGTTTTGCAAACTTGCAAACCCTCAGATGTACCGAATCTGAGGCTTTGCAACTGTTAAAAGCATTTTGCAAATCAGGCCCATGGGGAGGCATTCTGGTTTTGAGGGATAGGGCAAAAAGGTGAACAAATTGCCAATAGGGGGCTTGCAGATCAGGGGATCAGCCTGGATTTAGGGGGGTTTGTTGCCTCTTGTGCCCGTTCTTCAGAGTATGTGGTTTGTGGCATGGTTATTTTGGGAGGCCCATTTAGAGGGGGTTTCAACTGGAATTTCGACATGCTCTCTTCACTTATTCATAAAACATTTAGTTATGTGTGTTTTAAAATATTTTTCCTTATCAGAGAAAAACCACTGACTAGACAGTGTTGTATCGAGTTGTGAGTTTATTGCCCACAGCACCTCCTGTGGAAACCTTTGACCACCAAATGCTAAAATTAGCACTTGTTCTCCTACTCGAATGTCGGCGGTATGGAGACCCTTGGACTTAAGAAGTGAAAGACTGCCATTGACACAATTAGGACTCACTAACTTTTGATCGCCGTAGCACACCCCATACCTGTCATACATTATACCGCGCTTCCATATTGTTATAGGCCAAGATATAACTTCATTATGGGATTTTCCTTCTACAGCAGAAAGACAGACTGACACACACATACATACACACACACTTTTTTAAATGCTGGCATATTAGGATATTGTTCACTGTATCAGTCTGTTGCAGCTGTCCACTTAGTGCCTAAGCCTACTCTCTTCCTTTAAGTGTTTCTGATTTCCACTTCTAAAATTATATAGAATTATAGATGGGTTTCAGTGAATTATTGGGATGTGTTTAACCTACTAGTGCCTTGAAAAGGAGTTCATCAGGGGAAGAGCTGTGCTTGTGACCCTACCTTATCCACACATGTATTTATTGACCAGGATCAATGGCTGGTAACCGCACATGGAAAATCTTGGTACAGAAACACCGGCCCAGTTATAATCTCATGGAGCAGTATCCCACCAGGGGATAGAACTCAGTCCGACTCCTGACGCAGTCGCAATCTGGCAATAGTGATTAAAATATATTTTTATAAAAGTCTTGCATGCTGCTGTTACCACAGGAAGCAAAGTAACTCCATGCCATAAATTCAGATTCATAGAAGAAGCCAACTGGAAAGAGTGATTTTAAAAATAATAAATATACACAAGTAAAGAATTATTACAGAGTAATTTTTACATTCTACATAATTAAACAAAAGACCATAAAAGCAATCAAAACAATGGATGACTCGTAGTTGCCCGTTTAGTATCCCACCTTGGAAAACCACTCCCGGCAACTCGTATTGAGGGCTTCTGTCATAAAAAAACTTTTTGTATAATAAAAATTGTAGCAAGAATGAATGTGTTTTGAGAAGTGAAAGAGCAACTTGTATGTGTGCTTGCCCTACAGGCGCTTTTCTGGAACAACATGTAGGAATATTTCTAAATGGCAGTTTTTAGGTCGAGCTGGAGTTGCATCCGAAGGATGCTCCAGTTCGACAACTTTAGTCGTCCGTCTCGGGGGAATTAGGGACAGGAGGGTGCCACGCGCTTCTGCTGCTGGATTTGCCTGCGTGAACGCGCAAGTCGGCTCCGTCCACATTCCCAGCAAGTCAGCCTAACGCGCGTGCATGCACACAGACACACACGCGCTCACACGCACTTACACTTACACACACACACACACACACACACACACACACACACACACACACACGCAGGCACCCAGACGCAGGCACACACATACAGGCAACCCCCTCTCCCCTCCCCTCTCTTACCTAACTGGGCTTCGGGCTTCTCGGGAGCCTCGCAGAGCACTCAAGCTCCTTTGTCATTCCAGCAAGAAGCGGCCTCTCCCCTTCGGCTTGGGGGTCCCGCAGTCTCCCCGCTGGTCTTCGCCTGGGCCCCCTCCTGGGTCCCGGGACTTCAGGTATGGTACGGCACTTCGCTGTCGCTCCGGGCAGGCGCTCCGACCTCAAAACAAAACTTTAAAATGTTGCGCATGCGCAGGCAGCCCCCGCCCTCCCTCTCCTCCCAGCCCGGAAACTAAGCTTGTTATTATAGACGCGAAGTGCTGCGATGTTGCTGTTACTGGTGTCCTCGATGTGTATGTTTGTGTCAGGTGAGTCACGAGTACATTTCTTTCTTATTGAAGTTTATTGAAACACTTCTTTTATTAGAAAAAAACGATTGTTTTCTGTGGGTGGGAGCGGCCTATTCCCTGAGCAGTCGTCAGTCAGCCATCAAATCAAGGAGGAAAAAAAACATTTGTTCATTTATTTTTTTGCTACCCTTGCATATACGCTGCAAAATGCGTCTATGATATCTTAGGTTAAGTAACTACAAATGTCTAATAAGACGAGAAGTTGTTTTCAGAATCGATAACAAGATTATCTCACTGTCCCCTCCAGCAAAACCTGCCCCGAGCGCGTGAGATTAGAAAGACACGATAAACATCAGAAGCAGCAAGCAGCTGGGTCTGTCACGGGTGACAGGAGACAGACAGGACAGCGGTGCCTGACGTGTCGCTGCTCACCTGAGCTAAAGACGCACGTGCATGGTGCAGAAGAGAAACAACTGAAAACACGTGGCAGATGATCAGGGCAATCATTTAGAAACCCACTCCCAGAATAACAGCCCCGCACCCTGCGGGTTGCACCGTCACTGCCTTTCATTAGTCACCTACTCTAACATCACCTCACCACCAATGTAATCAGAAAGTCGTAATGTGACTGCGAGTTGCTTCACAGCTTCGAGGACGACCGCTCTAGCGGTTATGCCACATCCTCTTGGAGCCCCCACTCCCAGACAGACTTTCAGGGCGAAGGTAATAGGTGGCTGACCCCCACCTTTGCGAAAGACCCGGTGCTTGGAGGAGATGGTCTACCCCCGCGGTAGGGTCCTTGCATTCAGCATCAGTAGCGCATCTCTTCTCCAAACCACTCCTACTCCCCCACTCACCCTCCCTCTGCACCCCACCCCCGGCCTCAGGGATGACAGGTACCCTCCTACTGGCTACCTTGGACGCTGCGTCCCACTCCCCTATTTATCTGCCCTTCTCTCCTTGGTTCCTTCCCGCCTTCAGTGCCTGTTGCTTCCTGCAGCCCCTCGCTCCACAGAGAGCTACTGGTACCCGCACACAGCCTGCACGCGAGGAGAAGATGCGGTGCAGGACATCATCTTTTCCGAACTTGACGCAGTTTTAAGACGAGGACCCGCATGGAGGTGGACGCAAGATTCGTGTCTAAGTTGCACCCGGCAGTGGATTACGCAGATATCTCAGGCAATGTGGGTGCATGTATGATGAGAGCTCGCACGGTCGCACCCTCTCCCTGAGAAGTGCTGGTTTAAGTTTGCTCGTCCCCGGACGTGTTGCAGTCTCACTTCCGGGCAGCAAATTTTGGTGGTTTTCATGTCTTCTGCTTGAGGCTGACTTGGGTGCAGAAATAAACCTGTACCCTATGGCCAAGCTCTTCCTCCTTCTCCTCCTCACAGCGCTTCAAAGCCAAAAGACAGCAGGGGTTGAGACCACCGCCCGCTGGCAGCATGCTGTGTGGGAGCGTTGCCCTCGCCCTTTTCAGCCTGGGACTTGTTGTTTAAATGTAAGTCATTCCATATCAAGCCGTGTGCTTCCAGCCTGCAGGCGGCTGCACCGCTCTGCGACCAGACGTTTGAAGCCCATGTTTTGGGCTAAGCAGTACCACGTCACATTTAAACACAGCCACGTGTATTGGAAATGGATAAAACAAAAGAATGCGTCTTGTGACCCTAGAACTGGATGTACAGACGACTCAAGATTTTCTAAGGGGTTTATAATCCTGCAGTGCCAGTCTAAATCTAGCTGCTATGAAGTGCAGGTGCGTCATTCATGCTGAAGTAACCAGGGCCTTCCACACATTGGACACTGCGCTGCCTCACACGCACTGCGCTGCCTCACACACACTGCGCTGCCTCACACACACTGCGCTGCCTCACACACGCTGCGCTGCCCTCACATACACACTGCCCTCCCTCACACACACTGCGCTGCCTCACACACACTGCGCTGCCTCACACACACTGCGCTGCCTCACACACACTGCGCTGCCTCACACACACTGCCCTGCCTCACACACACTGCCCTCCCTCACACACACTGCGCTGCCTCACACACACTGCGCTGCCTCACACACACTGCGCTGCCTCACATACACACTGCGCTGCCTCACATACACACTGCCCTCCCTCACACACACTGTGGTGCCTCACACACACTGCGCTGCCTCACACACACACTACGCCGCCTCACACACACACTGCGCCGCCTCACACACACTGCGCCACCTCACACACACACACACACTGCGCCGCCTCACACATACACAATGCGCTGCCTCACACACTGCGCTGCCTCACACACTGCGCTGCCTCACACACTGCGCTGCCTCACACACTGCGCTGCCTCACACACTGCGCTGCCTCACACACTGCGCTGCCTCACATACTGCGCTGCCTCACACACTGCACCGCCACATAATTACACAGCTCTCAATGCAACATACACTACAAATACCACTCAGTGCCACATAATTATATGCGACATAATTACACTGCACTCAATGCAACATACACTACAAATACCGCTCACTGCCACATAATTACACACCACATAATTACTCTGCTGAATGCAACCCACACTCCACACAATACCACTCAGTGCCACAAATGTACACACAACACAATTCCACTCTACTGAATACAACATACACTCCACACAATACTACTCAATGCCACATAATTACATGCTACATAATTACACTGCACTCAATGCAACATACACTCCAAATACTACTAAGTGCCACACAATTACACACCACATAATTACACTGCACTCAATGCAACATTCACTCCAAATCCCACTCAGTGCCACATAAGTACACTCCACTGAATGCAACACACACTCCACACAATACCACTCAGTGCCACATAATATGCTACAGAATTACACTGCACTCAAGGCAACATACACTCCAAACAATACCACTCGGTGCCATATAATTATATGCTACGTAATTACACTGCACTCAATGCAACATGCACTCCAAATACCACTCAGTGCCACATAATTACTCTACTGAATACAACATACACTCCCCATATTACCACTCAGTCCCACATAATTACACCCCATATAATTACTCTTCTCAATGCAACGTAAATACACTCCACCTAATACCTCTTAGTGCCGTATAATTACACACCTCATACTTACACTACTCAATGCTACTTAATGCAACATAAATACACTCTATCGCCGTCACTGTATCTATCTATCGCCCTCACTCTATCTATCTATTGCTTTGCCACAGCATCGCTCAGCACCACCACAGCATCACTCATGGGAAATACAACATCACTAGGCACGACCACAGCATCACTGAACGCCACAGCATCACTTGTCGCCACCACAACATCACTCAGCGCCACCACAGCATCAATCTGTGCAACCATTGAACAACTGGTTCAAATATGTTCAAGCTTTATTACAAATGTCACAAAAAGATGTTAATATTTCACTTCTGTTCTTGGATTTTCGTTACAAGAAAGTACAATTTACATAATCTTCACAAATTTTTTTAACAAAAGTTTAAGCTATTGCTATTATAAATTACAATAACTTTTATTTAAGTATTAATTATAAAAAAATGTAAAAGCCATTGTTATTTGAAATATCAATACATCTAAGTCACGTAAATACAACACATATTGCATTACAAATGCTATAAGTGTCACATTTGCGAAAGTTAAAACTATTGGCATTGTAAACGACAAAGCTATTAAGTTTGCTATTTTCAAAACCAACACATAAATAAAAAATGTGTCATTTACAATACCAATAGCTCAAACTTTCCTAATGCGAGACCTATTGCATTGCAAATGCTTGTTATGAGATGTGATGTAAGGTGAAATGCAAATGTTGATAAAAAGCAAAACCAAATTAATGATGAGTTACTTTCGACAAAGAATACATTTTATTGCTTTTTATAATGCACGTGTATGCATAATTAAAGTCTTGAGGAAGACATTAAGCCTTCATGCAAGTTGAAGAGTACTAATGATGTGCACCGGTAAACACCTGTGCCATACAGAAACCACCTACAAGTACTGTGCAAGGATGGGTTAATTGGCACAAAATGAGGGATAACTTTACACACCCGTTTTCTCAGGTCAAATTACAGATAAAATTCCCAATTTCGTGGAAATTAGAATGAATGTTCCCCCTTTACCACTTGCTATGAGCAAGTGTTAAATGTGAGCAGTGGCCATATGTGGTGCAGCGGCGAAGGAATGGAGTGGTGGTCAGGGTATGGGACATTAAAGGATGGGGCCTGGCAGAGATAAGTGTTTCCAGCTCTTCTTATGACATAAGGGATTTAGAAGGGGATGGACTGTGCTTGTGCCCGCATTGTAAAAAGGTCAGGCTACCAATCAGAAAAAAAGATCCTTAAGTATTGCCCGGCGGTGTCGCCTCTTTAACCCACAAGATATTAATCAATGAAGAGGCAGGCGCTGGAGACTGGAAGGCAGGAATCAAGGGTTTATTCTCTCCGGAGGAGAACACATCAGTTCGGACAGCAAGTATCGTCACGAGGTGCTCTAACCGCATCTCTGAGGCCTGGCCTCTTATACACAGGTTTATGATCTTTATTGCAGGTTACACATTCTTGCAATGCTTTGAAGTATGAAAGGACATCCTCAGAATCTCCCCTTCAGATCCGTTCCCACACACATTTACAGTTGAAGTCCCCACCCCGGTCACAACAGGTGATGATTATCGCGCAGCTGGACATTCCGCCGATTCACGGAATGTGTGGGGTTGATCGGATCTCATAGGGTGGGGGCTTTGATCAACTCGAGGGTCCTTTAATGGGGGAAGCTTCCTACTGTACGGGGGGGGGGCAATAAACAGTATCCGCAGAGCCAGGTGGCGGCCTGGGAACGAGGAAGACAAACGGGCACACAGGAAAAAGGGGGTTTGTATCAAAGGGCCTGGGACCATGAAAGGAATGAAGGGAGGTGTCGCGCTGGGAACAGGATGGGATTCCGGGGCAGAGCTGCGCTGAAGAGGGGTTTACGACCCAAGGCATGTGAGAGCGGGGGGGGTTGTCAGCGTGCGGGGGGATGCCTGCGAGGTTGAGAGAGAGAGAGAGAGAGAGAGAGAGAGAGACGCGCTGGCTATCAGCAAGGGGCAGGGAGGCCATGGTGCTCAAAATGGCTGCCGCTTACGTGCACGAATGGGTTCAAGAAGAGCAAGATGGCGCCGATAATGTTGACGTTTGCAGCCTAACTTTTAACAGTCCTCCCTTTTCAACATATCTAGCCAACTTGCCTACTCAATGTCAATCTTCATCAAATTCCTAACCTCGGCATCATATAATGCTCCCATGCGTTCGTTTCCAAGGTCCACAGTCTTAGGGCAAATACAATTTGTACATAATGAACACAGAGGTGGCAGACATTGAATTCCTAAGCATAGACCGCATATTACAACTACAGGAATCAGGACAATGGTGAACAGTCTCCAGCCCCAGTTCTTAACGGTGTTCCAGAACCAACCACCAAGCGACCATTCTTCCTGATCCTGGTGGACTTCTGAAGAGAGTCTGTGAAGATGTTCGATGGCTTTGTACACTGAGGGTGAATTGTCCGGTATGTATGTACAGCAGCTGGACCCAATAATGCGGCATGCTCCACCACGGTCCGTAAGAACCACATCTAGGACAAGGCGGTTCTGGAGGGCCACCAAGCAGACCGCTTGAAGCTCGGCGGTGTTGTTAGCAAAGATACCAGCTGTGATGTTCATTGTTGTCTCAACTGCCTGAGTCAGATGTCGGATGGCACGGCTGTTTGCCATCGGGCCCCAGAGGGGAACAAGTCCCTTCATAGCATCGAGGAACTGCGCTCCTGTTGAGTTGGCTTGTTCAATGTCCTTGGCTCGTTTTTGTCTATGATGATTCGCTGGGGCCACATAAGTCGGAGGAAGGATGAAGGAGATGAAACAAGTGCCCCCCCAGCCTTTGGGGAGCCAGGTGTAGGCCTTTGTGCCGCAGACGAAATACATGTTTGGGGACGACACAAAGGAAGGTGGATCCGTGGAGTCCAAAGTTCTGGTAAAACGGCAAGCACTGCGGCCCACCAGCTGTGTCCCACGTCCTTCTATGCACATGTGGCCTGTGACGTTGATGACTGACAGGGCCACAGTCAGAGTGGCAGCCGTTCGTTTCCGCAGGTAGGAGAAGGTGGGTCTGGTTGGATTGTTGAACACCTGCATTTCAATTCGTTCTTTAGCAGGGATGTCCATGTGGATTGAGTCGTTGGAGGTCTGCGGGCAGAAGTGTGCCTTTGTTTTGTTTCGCCAGACCCCGTGGAAGAAATGCGTTACGGTTTTGCTGGAGGTGGCATTGTCCTTATAGCTTTCTTGCAGGAGGATCAGCCAAGCAAGGCAGGAGCCATGAACTGAGAAGGGTGAAGGGATGAATGGTATCGAGTGTCCAGTGGCGTGGGGTAGCAACCCACAGATCCAACCGTTGGTGGCATTGGTGGCGAGATTGTGCTGGTGAAGTAGCTGTACAAAAGAGTTATTCCAAAACTCCTTTCGCCTCTCTCTGAGTTGAGGAGAGAGCGAAATCAGATAATGTTCCTTCATGGTGGTAGGCTGAGCAGTGGTCAGGAATGTTTCGTGAGCAGGTGCATTTTCTTCCACAATCCAGAGTGTGGTCATGAGGAGAAAGCAGAAAAGGATTGTGATGAAGAGTGCAATTGTCTTTGAGCTGTGGAGTCTGTCTGTTCTTGGGTTTCTGTAGTGGGTATTTCCTGTTGCCTCCATCATCTTCTTATTTGGCGCTTCCATCATCTTCTTATCTGGCGCTTCCATCATCTTCATCTTCAAGGTGCTCGGTAGTGGGCAGAACCACAGACTTAGTTTAGCTTCTCTCCAGGTAACCCTTGGTTGCTTTGGGTCACCGTTCTGAGATTTAACTTAGTTCGTGGTCTACTTAGCCGAAGCTCCCTCCTTTCGACGCAGGAAATACCCTTCTCTGGATGGCACAGTGGGATCAGAGAATTTTGAAAGTTCAAGTGCTTCGGTATCAGGATAGCAGGTTAGCGACGGTCGGTCCTTGTTCAGGAGCTCTTCTTGGTTGTCGATGTTTTCTGTCGTGGCCAGGGTCGAGGAGACCTTCTTACAGTGGTGTGCGTGCAGCCAGTGCCGTTTCCCCTCCACACGAAGAGCCGTCCGGGTGGTGATTAACACTTGCCAGGGGCCCGTCCACCGGGGTTTCAAACTCTTCGACCGCTGAAAGTTTCGGATCAGCACGAAATCTCCAGGTTGGATGGCGTGACCCGGACCCCTGGAAGCATCGGGGATGGCCTGCTGCACCTGCTGATGAATGACAGACAGAGTTTCAGTCAATTTATACAGATAATCAGACATTAGGACGTCCGGGACGTCATGAATGGAAGTTGGTTTCGGTGCAGACCAGACACTCATGGGTCGACCGAAAACAACTTCATAAGGTGTTAAGTGATGTCTGGTGGGGGTGGAATGCATCGATAGCAATGCCAGTGGGAGGGCGTCTGGCCATTTCAGACCCGTGGTAGCCACTATCTTGGCCAGTTTAAGCTTTAGTGTGGCATTGTGTCGCTCAACAAGTCCAGCAGACTGGGGGTGGAAGACTGCGTGGAATTTCTGCTTGATGCCCAACCCCTTTAAGATGAGCTGGATGACTTCGGCTATGAAGTGGGGGCCATTATCGCTCCATAAAATACGACAAAGGCCGTAACTGGGGAAAAACTCCTTTAACAGTACTTTTGCAGTGGCCATAGCAGTGTTGTCACGGGTTGGGTATGCTTCCACCCATTTGCTAAATGCGCACACCACAACAAGTACATATTTCAGGCCTTGGCACCTGTCTAGCTGGATGTAGTCCATCTGCAGGACTTCAAACGGGTGATTTGGGACCCCAAATCCTCCCCGGGGTACTACAGTTCCTTTCCCGGGGTTGTGTTGCAGGCATATCAAGCATTGTTGGACCAGACGTTTGGCGGAGTCTGTGATTTTATCATTGTGCCAAACTCTGGAGACAAGTTCAATCATGGGGGCTGATCCTATGTGGGCAGGGGAGTGTGCCATAGTCAGTATGGGAATCAGGTACGAGTCAGGTAGCAACCATTTGTTTGTGTCTCTTGTCCGCCAGCAGCCTTCGTCATCTTTTAATCCCACCCGTGTCCATTCAGTCAGTTCGTGCTGTGTGCTAGCCGTTTGAATGTCTCTAATAGTGTCCCTAGCGCCAGTCCATTTTTCTGCTTGTGACCTGGTCACGTACATATGTGTTGTCGTCCTATTTTCAGCTGTCGTTCGGGCAGTGATGTCGGCTAGCGCATTTCCCTGCCCAATGATGTCTGTCACCCTTTTGTGTGCCTGGCATTTGACGACTGCAAGCTTTTTGGGGAGAAGGACAGCTTCGATCAAGGCGGAGACTAGATCCCCGTGCAAAATGGGGGTGCCGTGTGAGGTCAGGAATCCCCTTTCCCTCCAAAGGAGCCCAAAATGGTGAACCACCCCGAAGGCATACTGGCTGTCGGTGTAAATGTTCGCTGTGGTTCCTGCTGCCAGAATGCAGGCTCGTGTCAGGGCAATCAGTTCCGCTGCCTGGGCAGATCGTTGCGTGATGCGGGCTGTCTCGACTACAGTTCGAGCCGTGGTGACTGCATAGGCAGCGGAAGTGGTGCCATCGGGGAGTTTGATGCAAGAACCGTCCACCCACAGCTCTCCGTCAGGGTCAGGGAAAGCCGTGTCTCTGAGGTCAACCCTACTTCTAGTCTGTTCGTCCGTAAGAGTCACGCAGTCATGTACAGGGTGCACATTGGGATCGTTCTCTGGTAAGGGTAACAGAGTTGCCGGGTTCAGTGTGGTGCATCTTTTCAGGGCGATATGGGGTGCAAGCAAAGTCAGTTCGTATCCAGTCAGTCGTGCACTCGTCAGGTGTTGCGTCTTGGTTTGGTTCAGGAGGGTGTCAACTGCATGGGGTACCAGTACCGTGAGGGAATTCGAGAGTACGATCCCCTCACTCTGTCGGATAGAGATTGCAGCAGCAGCTACAGCTCGAAGGCAGGCAGGCAAGGCTCTGGCTACAGGGTCAAGAGTGGCAGAGAAGTAAGCGCACGGTCGTTGCTTTGGGCCAATGGCCTGGGTCAGGACAGATAAAGCGCACCCCTCCCTTTCGTGAGTGTAAAGGGAGAAGGGCTTTGTGTAATCAGGGGTACCTAGGACAGGGGCCGAACAAAGGGCATCTCGTAGTTCCGTGAAGGATGTTTGACACTCAGGGGTCCAAGGGAGTGGGAAGGGGACGTCTTTACCTAGCAGAGAAATCAGCGGTTTCACAATGAGGCTAAAGTTTGGTAACCACTGTCGGCAGAAGGAGGTGAGGCCTAGTAGGGAGCGAACCTGTTTCTGGGTCTTAGGGACAGGAGTTTCGAGAATGGTTTGGATACGGTCGGGAGTGAGTTTCCTTCCTTCTTTGGACAAAAGGTGGCCTAGGTAAGTGACCTGGGGTTGGCAGAATTGCAACTTCTTCTTGGAGACCTTGTGGCCATTTTCCGCAAGGAAGTGCAGGAGTTGAATGGTGGCTGTAACTGCTAATGGAGTGGTGTCGGCTGCCAAAAGGATGTCATCGACATATTGCACTAACACCACTCCATCGGGTAACTGGACTTGATCCAGTTGTCTCTTGAGGGCCTGGCTGTAGATGCTAGGGCTTTCTGTGTAGCCCTGAGGTGCTCGGCAGAACCTACATGAGCGGGCTTTTAGGGTGAAGTAGAAGAGATATCGGCTGTCTGGGTGGATGGGGATGGAAAAGAATGTGTTTTTGAGGTCAATGACTGTGAAGGTGGTGGCAGTAGAAGGAATCAAAGTCAGGATGGTGGTGATGTCTGAGACCACGGGGTACTGGGGTACCACCACTTGATCTCTCGAAGGTCAATGATAAAACGGTATGCTTTCTCATGTCCCTCTCCCTGTTTCTTGATGATGGGCAAGATAGGGCTGTTGCAAACGTTGCTAACCACTTCCTCTACCACTCCTGCGTCTATCAGTGACTGAATAATCTTTACCAATGCCTTCTCGCCCTCGGGCGATATCCGATATTGTGGAAGTTTTGGGAGTGTTGCGTCTGGTCGGACAGTAATGTGCACTGGGTCAATCAACATGCGCCCTACGTCCGAATCCGCCTTGGCCCACAGATACGGAGGCAGAGTGTCAAGCAGGGATGTGTCAGCGTCGGTGATGGAAAACATGCGTCGGGGAGGGCAATGTCTAAGCAGAACGGGGTTGTCGTAAAGGAAAACTCGAACTCCGTCTTGAGAACATCTGATTGTCGCTCGGAAGTGTTTCAATAAGTCAAGTCCCATAATGGCGTCAGGGCTATTGGAGGAAAGCAAAAACGTGGTGTCAGTGGTGTTGTTTTCTAAGTCGAAGAGGATCGGGGCGGACAAAGGGTTAGTGGAGGGCGTTCCATCGAAACCTGTCGATGTTATAAGTGAGCCAGACAAGGGTGTCCTTGGAATCAGTCGTTTAGATAACGCACTACGTGTTGCGCCAGTGTCTACCAGAAATGGAGACTTTGTACCCAGGACCTTAGCAGTGACGTAAGGGCCTTGCTGGTCAACATAGAGCTCGACTGGATCCCTCCCTTGCCCTTGGCAGTCCTATGCAGAGTTGTGGGCGTCATCGTAGTCAGATTGCTGGTATTGGTTCTGTCTGGGTCGATCAAATGTATTTGGTCTGCCTGATCTGTCGTTAGTCGTGTCATTTGGGGGCCCTCGCTGTTGTCCCTTATTTCTCGGTCCACTTGCTATGTCCTTGGGGTCTTTGTTTCTGATTATTTCCAGAAGAACTGGGCACTGGGATTTCCAATGGCCAGTTCCTTTGCAGAAAGCACACTGGTCCTCTCTAAGGTCTGTACGTCCACTGTGGGGAGTCAAAGTGCGGTCCTGGGGAAATGCAGTCTTAGGGACGTTCGTCTGATAGTTTCCCCGGTATTGGTCTCGTCCTATAGTCACCCCTTGCAGTTGGGCAATCATCACCCTCTCTTTCAAGTCCTTCTTCTTTTTCTCTGTTGCTCTATTATTTTCATTTTTCTGATGTTCATAATATTGGGCCATCTGGAGGATAGCCGTAGGTTTGGAGGCTGCCCAACTACTCTCACTAGCCTGCAGTTTCTGGGAGACCTCCGGTGACAGACCCTTAACATAATTCTGGACAAACAGATGGTGTCCGGTTGCAGTGGTCATGTCCTGGCCGCTGTAATCGGAGAACACCGTTTCAAACCGGGAGAAGTATTCTGATACATCCTCCTGGGGTTTCTGGCGACAGGCCGTTACTATCGACCAGTCCACTTTCTTTTCTGGGATCAGGGTTTTTAATTTCTGTACGATTTTATCTGGAAGGTCTAGAATGGATTTCAAAGGCTTTTGTCCAGGTCCTCGTTGTTTATCAATGTCATCGAGTTGTGACCAGGTATGTCCAAACAGCTCAAGGTGGTCGACTTTCCGGATTTGCTTCCACACATCAGCTGGTAGACATAACCCGAAAAACAAGTCGATGTCAGCCAGGGTCATAATCGTTGAACCTAGGGCTGTACCCAATTCAGTATAGAAGGCAGTGGGGTTTTTACGTAGGTCAGGCAGAGATTTCCGGAATGTTAGAATCTCTTGCCGGTCCCATGGCTGGTAGACCCAGTTGTACACTACCCTTCCTTTTGCATCTTGGTGGTTTGCATCATCGTTAGTCCCTGCACCTCGTGGAGGAACCCAGTAAGGGGCAGCCTCTCGTATCGGCATCATGGTGTTAGATTGCTCAGTTTGTGGTTCGGTCGCTACGGATGTCGTGGGTTTAGTTCCCAATTCTCGTTCAGTGAGGTGGCGGAAAACCTCAAGCGTACGCGTAAGGAGGTCCGTCACATCACACTCGCCCTCATCCCCGATATCGACCTTCCGGTACAGAGTCGTTAGGCTCTCGGGACCTTTGTCTCGATATCGGTCCTCGTATGCGTTCAAGACATGGTAACACAGTCGTACGGTAAAATGTCGTCTGTGACTCCCTGTATACGAGTTAAACATATCAGTGATGTACTCTTCATCTTCCTTCCTTTCTACCAGTGTCCTTGCTATCTTGTCGATCCCTGCTCGCTCATCTTTGCTTAGTCTGCTTGTTCTTGCAGAACCAGCCCTTCGGGTCTCAGGGTCGCCTAACGTTGTCGTTTGCGTAGTATTTAATACAAGGGGTTCGGCCGGCACAGAGGCCATGGGGGCCGAAGCTGTGGCGCTACCCTCGTTTGTACCTGGGGGTGGTGGGTGCTGTGCTAAGGGTTGGGAAGGGGCATATGGAGGGGGCATGTAGATGATCGGAGGACCTAACAGCAGATCATCGTTGGCTCGTTGTTTCGAGGGTAAATCAAGGTAGAGCATGGAGGACGTTCTAACCGGACACTGGCTTGATGTTTCCATTTCTAGTTTCTGTTTGGCTTTCTCTCTTTCCTTTATCTCTCCTTCTAGTTTCTGAGCAGCTAGGTGGGCTGCTTTTCGCAGCTCTTTTCCCAACCTACTCTCAGTTTTCTTTTTACGTTGTTCAGTTTCTTTGCGCCACATGCCGAAACTATCAAGCATAGTGGGCGTTGTCTTGTTTTTACCAAGGGCTGTTCCTAGCGCGTTTATTTTGTCATCATCGAAGGATCCTATCAGTGGCCACTGACTTTCTCGATCCTTTTTCGTATATTTATGCCACAGCTTGTTATAGGCTATAGCGATCAATCCATGCTTCATGAACATGTCCTTATTAGGGGTGCCTTCCAGTGGAGCCGGATGTTTCATCTCTAATAAGCGGTCCGGGCTAAACAGGCTACCAATCAGTGGGGAGAAGACAGACATGACGGATCACAACGGGGACAAAAGTCAGCACTGCCTATCTTATCACTGCAAAGACTAGACAGAATATTTCTATTCTACGTTGTTTGCAGGCAGTGAATACCTCATGAACCAATATCGAATAGTCAACGTTCGGTCAATCAAACAATTCAGTGGGGAGAATAAATAGGCCCGCAAAGGTCTGCGTTACCTACCCTTTCACTATCTGTAAAAAGGGGGGGAAGCTCTTTCCTGTTTGCAGACAGAGAATCTCCAGAAAACAGTCTGTGAACAATAGTTCAGGTTCAAATAATTAATCAGTGGGGGAGAAAGATAGGCACAACGGCTGCGTTACCTATCCTCCACTGCTTGCAAAGAGAGAGCCTGTTGTTTCTCCGTTTGCAGACAGCGAATCTCCAAATAAATCAACAAAGAGTAATACTAGTATTTTCTAAACAATCAAACAATCATTTCGCAATTCGTCGTGTTTACACGACCTTACCCGGACCGCATGGACAGTTTCTTGTCTTCCGAATCCAGCGCCGGATCGTCCTCTTTTCTTCGTAATCCTCGCGGCACTCCTGATGGTTCCCAGTCAGGACCGTAGATCACTCGAGAGAGGTCTGTTCGGAACCAGTGAAGTTCGGATGATCGGCTGTCAGACGAGGGTCTATCGAACAGGTGCACTCCCGATCGTTGCAGTCATTCACTCTGTCGTCAGGACCTCTCCCACTGGATCCACGAGTCACTGATGGGCCCCACTTGGGCGCCAATTGTAAAAAGGTCAGGCTACCAATCAGAAAAAAAGATCCTTAAGTATTGCCCGGCGGTGTCGCCTCTTTAACCCACAAGATATTAATCAATGAAGAGGCAGGCGCTGGAGACTGGAAGGCAGGAAACAAGGGTTTATTCTCTCCGGAGGAGAACACATCAGTTCGGACAGCAAGTATCGTCACGAGGTGCTCTAACCGCATCTCTGAGGCCTGGCCTCTTATACACAGGTTTATGATCTTTATTGCAGGTTACACATTCTTGCAATGCTTTGAAGTATGAAAGGACATCCTCGGAATCTCCCCTTCAGATCCGCTCCCACACACATTTACAGTTGAAGTCCCCACCCCGGTCACAACAGGTGATGATTATCGCGCAGCTGGACATTCCGCCGATTCACGGAATGTGTGGGGTTGATCGGATCTCATAGGGTGGGGGCTTTGATCAACTCGAGGGTCCTTTAATGGGGGAAGCTTCCTACTGTACGGGGGGGGGCAATAAACAGTATCCGCAAAGCCAGGTGGCGGCCTGGGAACGAGGAAGACAAACGGGCACACAGGAAAAAGGGGGTTTGTATCAAAGGGCCTGGGACCATGAAAGGAATGAAGGGAGGTGTCGCGCTGGGAACAGGATGGGATTCCGGGGCAGAGCTGCGCTGAAGAGGGGTTTACGACCCAAGGCATGTGAGAGCGGGGGGGGTTGTCAGCGTGCGGGGGGATGCCTGCGAGGTTGAGAGAGAGAGAGAGAGAGAGAGAGAGAGAGAGAGAGAGAGAGACGCGCTGGCTATCAGCGAGGGGCAGGGAGGCCATGGTGCTCAAAATGGCTGCCGCTTACGTGCACGAATGGGTTCAAGAAGAGCAAGATGGCGCCGATAATGTTGACGTTTGCAGCCTAACTTTTAACAGCAGCCCCTGTCCAATCTGCATGTTCTTTTACTGTTCAGACTGGTAACATTGAGCTAGGTGTTCCCGCATTCGGAGAATATGGGTGCAGGAATAGCTGGCCAGTTGTGATCAGGTGAAGCAGTATCCTGCCAAGGGCTACCACTCTATTCAACTCCGAATTGGAGCGATAGCGGCCAAAATATATTTGATCAAGGTCTGGAATGTTAATGTTACTGCATGGAGCAAGTTAGTGCCTTATATTCAGATACATAGGGGGAGATAATTAGTATGGGTAATTTCAAAGACAATGTGAAAATACACAGTTAAAGTATATAAGCTTTTTACATTGCGCTTTCAAAAATCTACATAATTAATGGAGAAAAAAGAAGAGCAGTGGACAAAGTTGACTAATGATAGTTACTTTTAGAGGTATGCCTCCCTGGCAAAAGCTATCCAGACAACTCGTAATGAGGGCTTGTGTCATCAAAAGACGTTAATTATAATTCAAAAAACTGGAGCAGGTATCACTGTGTTGAAGAAAGTGAAAAAAATATAGCAGCAGCCTTTGATAGAGTCACAAAGCCTATTAAGTTTGTTAGTTTGAGGGTTCTATATAGGAAAATGTTGTGATTATCAAACAGCATCCAATTTCCCTGTTGGACCCGGCCCTCCCTGCAGGGTCACCTCCAATTTTTGCCTTTCTTTGCTGAAACTGTTTTTGTTGGCTTTTAGGGCTCTATGCTTTTGTTCCCTGCTAATCAGTTGTAAAATATTTGTGCTCTCCTATTAAACATGGCAAAATTGGCCTACAGCTGATTGGATTATCTAATTTACACGTAAATCACTAATATATAGTATTACATGTATCCAGGGCCGGTAAATTAAATGCTACTAATTGGCTGCAACACTCATTGTGCCACCCATTAAACTAGCCTATCTCTCCCATTGACTAACACTGGGTTACCTTATTGCACTTAAAAAGTGATAACTTCAATTTGGGAACAGATAGATAAATGCTTCTTCTGCTCAAATGAATTGTAATTTAAAATCCTCATTAATTGTAAAGTCGGATTTTAAGTTACTATTTTGAAAATGCTACTTTTACAGAGTTTTTCAAAAAGGGAGAGTATGGCCCATACGGACAGAAGCGGGGTAAGGGCCCAATAACTTTACACGAAAGACAAGAACCCACACTTCCATAAATTTCACACCATATACTTTAGGGATGAAAAAAGATAAACACTATTTAATGTGTTTACCTTGGCGATTAGTTGCGCCAGTTTTATTCATCAATTTTCACGAAAAGAGAACATGTCACTATAGTCAAGAGAAATATCAAAGCCTTAAACGTAATGGCCATTTAGTGTCCAATATTTACAATGAAAAATTCAATATTTACAATGCAGAAATGAGATTTAAACAACAAATTGACAAAACATACATAAATTGTGAAACTGTGCAAAAATAGTACACAAACGTCATTATGTGATATCATTTCGTAAATAAAATGAGGGGAAGAATTATCCACATGTTTTTTTAACATAGCATTTTTTATGAACCAACAATTTTTTAAAGACTGAAAAATAGTATTTGGCAAAAATGGAGATTTTTAGTAGATCTCCAAAAACAACAGGACAACCTCTCGGTAGAAATGTTGATAGGCTTTTAAATCATAAACAATTTTAGATGTTTACAGGACTTGATCCTATCCGCCTACGCGTTTCGAGTTTGTGAGGGTTCTTCTCAAACTCTCTTCAGGGCCAAATGAATTCCATTCCCCATTTGTTAAACCTAATAGCACTAAGTATCCATTATTTGTTATGTTTTCACTATTAGGTTTAACAAATGGGGAATGGAATTCATTTGGCCCTGAAGAGAGTTTGAGAAGAACCCTCACAAACTCGAAACGCGTAGGCGGATAGGATCAAGTCCTGTAAACATCTAAAATTGTTTATGATTTAAAAGCCTATCAACATTTCTACCGAGAGGTTGTCGTGTTGTTTTTGGAGATCTACTAAAAATCTCCATTTTTGCCAAATACTATATTTCAGTCTTTAAAAAATTGTTGGTTCATAAAAAATGCTATGTTAAAAAAAACATGTGGATAATTCTTCCCCTCATTTTATTTACGAAATGATATCACATAATGACGTTTGTGTACTATTTTTGCACAGTTTCACAATTTATGTATGTTTTGTCAATTTGTTGTTTAAATCTCATTTCTGCATTGTAAATATTGAATTTTTCATTGTAAATATTGGACACTAAATGGCCATTACGTTTAAGGCTTTGATATTTCTCTTGACTATAGTGACATGTTCTCTTTTCGTGAAAATTGATGAATAAAACTGGCGCAACTAATCGCCAAGGTAAACACATTAAATAGTGTTTATCTTTTTTCATCCCTAAAGTATATGGTGTGAAATTTATGGAAGTGTGGGTTCTTGTCTTTCGTGTAAAACTTTTACAGAGTTGGCATTTTTCTGCCATATGCCTTTCTCAAGGATTTGGGAAGGTAAATCTCACCCTGTTTGACTCATGCTCCAATATAGCCAACCTGAGCTTGTGACTTTCCAATGCAACCAGAGACCCATGAGTAGAACTTCTGTGCTTTTAGGTTCTATGTTCACTGAGAACTTTAAAAAACATATCCGCGGTTCTAATTACTGGATTTTAGTTTTTTCTAAATTGGTTTGGGATTTTTCTGGTGTTGTGTTTTCACTTTTAATACTGTTTGAGTAGTTGATAAATACTTTATACATTACCTAGAAGTTAAGCATGACTGTGCTTATGTGTCAAACTGTAAGAGGGTTAACCTTTTAAATGCAGGCATCAGCCAATGACCGACACTCACTATACCTTACCACTGCAACTGTCAGCCATTGGCCGACAGTGGCGAGGCACTAAGAGGATCCTCGATTGCTTGAAATGGAGTATTCCTTTTTTTTTTTACAAAGGGCAGGGGAAAGGGAATTTGCTCTTGCTTCAGCCCCCCTGCCCATCTCCATGCTGACATCACAGTTTCCTCACTGGACGCAGAGGAGTAAGGAGGTAAGAACTCTGTCCTGCTCTGGTGGGATTTTTGAAATTTCTGATGCCTCTCCACATTTCAGGAAGCCATTGTTAGAAAGGGGAGGGTTTCCCATTTCCAACAACTCCTCCCTGAAAGATTTTCATGATTGTAGATCGCGATCGCACCACGATTCATAACCAAAAAAAACACTAGACCACTAGGAGGTGGTGTATTTGGGAGTTCATCCCTTGTGGTGGATGGGCTGAGCTCCTAGGGTGGGAGTGATCATGACACAAGGGGATTTGAAAAGTGTTATAAAAAAAACTTGAAGGGATTGTCCGGGATTCACCACTTATGCTATACAGTCTGCTTCTTGCGGCCCTAATTTGTTTTTTTTTAATGTGTGTTTTCCCTATAAACAGAATCTGCAAGATTCCACAAAATTCTTACCAGCCAGTGTTAAAGTGAGGCAAATCTGTGTGTTCTTAGTTAAAGGTTGCATTTGCAAAGGCTTATGGGTAAGGAAACCTGGTTATAGCCAAGTAGGACACCCATCCCTGGAATCCTCTAAATCAGTAGATTTAAAAAAACAGGTGTCCTAGATTTCCATGGGAACCTACTGAGCTAGTGTCCAAAATTCACAGCTACTGACTGAAAGTCACTTTTCAGTGAGGAAATGTGATGTATCCACGTTGCGCTGGGATTGTTTCCTGTTGCTGCCACTAGGCCTACCCACACAAGTGAGTTACCATTTTTATTGGAAGGCATATGGGAACATAGAATAGAACATTTGTTATTACCAATCCGATTTCACTAGATTTGTGCTAGTTTCTTTGAGAAACTCTTGCAGGATCTACGCACATGACTGATTGCTGAATTCAGAATTGTTTCCACTTTTCAGAAATCTATAGCTTTCTAGGATGACTCAAGGTTTTCATATCCGTTTCCACCGCACACTGGAAGTAAGTTGAAACCACAAAATATAGGAAAAATTAGCCACCTCTTTAAACAAAGCCATAACTGTGGTAAAAGGCAGTTTTTTTTATTCAGCTCCACGTGTTCCTAAAAGCTGGGAAGATGGTGAATTTAGCGCAGCAAACCTTTTGCTGATGCCACTTTTAGGAAAAGAAAACCAGACACTTTCCTATTTTCCCCCCAAAACTCGACATGTAGCTTTTTTGCCTAATTTCTTGGTCTCCTCCAGGGGAATCCACAATCCCTGGGCAGCTTTAGAACCCCTAGGATGTTGAAAAAAGGACGCAAATTTGACATGAATAACTTATGTGGAAAAAAGTTATGGAGGCCTAAGCGTGGACAACCACAAATATCCAAAAAAGGGCTCATACATTAGGGGGAGAATGGGATCTCAGCAGTTAGGGGTTAAGCGGGCGGGTCACCCTGACTGAGATCGAGTAGAGAATACACCCCTCCCAACTAATAACCCAATTTCTTACATGCGCCTATGGGCAAGCAAAGCTCTCTGGGTATAGTGTTCCACATTTTTTTACATTTGAATCTGGCTCATAGAAAGAAAAACAGATAGCATGAGCTCCTCTTTACTGCACTATGTTATTTTTTTGCAGACATACTTTATCAACGCTCAGCTTGCTGAAACGAAAACACTTGATAGTGTGGCAAAAATAATGGGTGGCTTTTAACATAAATATTGAGATGTCAAAATCATTCTGCTATTTTTGCTGTAAGCCATTGATGCTATGGAAAAATGCTAATCGAATATGAGTTCCAAGGAGCCTGGAAAATCTATAGAATGACATTTCTAATAAGAGGTTTCCTCGAGAGGATTACTCGTCCCAGTTCAGGTTAAGCTCCGCACGACCTTGGACCATTCACAAGGTACCAGTTGAGACTTCTCCGAGCGTCAGATCAAAATTGGTTTTTCAGAGAGTCTCAGAGGACTGCTCTGAAAGGATTGTCGGTAACAGTTAGGTGGAAGCAACAATTATATGTCAAGTACACTTTCTTTTCAGAGAAATCATGTTGGCTGGCTGGCAGGTTGCTGCAAAATGGCTCTGTTTCAGGTCTCACTTAGCCCAAGAGATGCGGGGGCCGAGGCTCGCAAGGAAACAAAACAGGTGAAATCCGATGAAGGGGTGCGTTGAATGCAATAGCGAGCACGTGCCACAGTCTGTGACATTGCCACGAGCCATTGGCAGAATGCTGCGTTTCAAAGCTGGACTAAAGCATTAGTCTTTGTATGACATGCTATATAAAAGGAACACTGAGCCAGGATAATGTATTGTTGCACTCAGCCACGGCCGGTGGTAGGTGTAACTGCAGGGCGGTGACGTAGGGAGGGGGAGGCAGGGTGGGGGGTTGTAATGTATGGATTACGGACTTTAACAGGTACGTACACCAGTGGTCGAAGTGGGAAATAAAAAGTAGGGGAACTGTGGGTGGGGAATCAGGGGGCAGGAATAACTGAAAATTGAATCAGTGGGCGGAGTCAGGGGTGTGGCTAGAAATAGCAAAACATACCAATTTTTTGTACGTTTAGCATTTCACTGACTAGTTACAGCTTATAACGTTATTTAATTAAAACAATGGAGAAACATGTTTATTTGAGGTTTAATTCAGGGAAAAGCAAATACTTATAGGGAATACAGGTTTATGTAAAGTGTGTGAAATATAAGCAGGAACAACATGTCACCTTAACCCTTTCTTTGCTGCCATCGGCCAACGGACGTCGCGAGTACTACCTTTGTAGTGCTGCGCAAGTCCGTTGGCTGACGTGGCCCCGCCCCCTCATCAGAACGCCCGAACCGCGGCGGAATTGCTGCCGCGGTTAAGGTGTTAATGCTTTTACTCTCATTGTTCAGAAATCCATGATTATTTTTTGTCTCAAACATTGAGGTCATGAATATAGGGCTCCTCATGTACACATGTGTTAAGCAGGGCTCAGAAGAGAAAGGGACTCTTCAGCAGAATCTAGACTCTTGGAAACCCACAAAGGCTCCTTCATATTCATGTCTGCCAGCCAGCTGCTCAACCATAATATAGCAAAAAGAACAACTGGTGGACAGAATGCAGAACAATATCATACATTCACCCCAGTACAGAGATCTAGGCCTAAATCCATTGTTTTTTTGTTCACCATGCCTTTCCAGTTTGGACCCAGCCATATGCAAATCAGTCTTGATCCTGCACCCAATGGGAACAATCCAGCCCAAACTGCCAGGCCAGGTCCTCCCTGGACTGGAAACAAGCATCCTAGGACCCGTTTTGGTCTTTCAGCCCTCATCAGCCAGGATAGCTTGATTCCAGTGGCATGGAGAGCACAGTACTCTTGTCTGAGCATACCTGTCCCATCCGGGGTGACAAATGCAAAAAGAACAATTGATGGACAGAATGCAGAACAATGCCATACATTCACCCCAGTTCAGAGATCTAGGCCTAAATCCATTGTTTTTTTGCTCACCATGCCATTCCAGTTTGGACCCAGCCATATGCAAACAGTCTTGATTCTGCACCCAATGTGAACAGTCAAGCCCGAACTGCCAGGCCATATGCATTTAAGTGTCCTTTCATTCGGGAAGAGAACACAAAGCAGTACCCACTGAAGTATGCACATAAAATATTGCTCTTTGATATGCATGGTACATGTTCTTTGCAGCAGGCATATTACCCCTCTGCACTACCTTAGATGAGTTAAACAGCCACTAGACAAAACGTGCTCCCATCTCTCTCCAGCAGGTACATTGATCTTCAAAGTTATCTTGGCACTTGTATTGTTGACCGAAACCTGCTGAATACACAAAGAACTTTGCAGTGTTATTAAAACTCCTGCACTTGTACAAAAACGCCCCCCCCCAAACTAAACTGGCCCCCTACCCTTCCAGTCACCCTGGGAAACGCCTGCTCCTGCCCTTTCACTGCTCCTGTCCAGTCAGTACTCCTGCTCATGCTCGATCAACACTCCTGCTTCGTCAATTCCCCTGCCCCCCCTTCTCCTGCCCTGTCACTTCTCCTGACCCATCACTTCACCTGGCCCGTCACTTCTCCTGGCCCGTCACTTCTCCTGGCCCGTCACTTCTCCTGCCCTGATTACTGCTCCTGCCTGTTTACTTCTCCTGCCCTGTTCAATGCTCCTGCCCCGTTCAATGCTCGTGCCCCGTTCAATGCTCCTGCCCCGTTCAATGCTCCTGCCCCGTTCAATGCTCCTGCCCGTTCAATGCTCCTGCCCGTTCACCGCTCCTGTCCGTTCACCTCTCCTGCCCCGTCACTTCTCCTGCCCCATCACCTCTCCTGCCCCGTAACCTCTCCTGCCCCATCACCTCTCCTGCCCCATCACCTCTCCTGCCCCATCAACTCTCCTGCCCGTCACTTCTCCTGCCAATCGCCTCTCCTTCCCTGGCGCCTCTCCTTCCCTGGCGCCTCTCCTTCCCTGGCGCCTTTCCTGCCCTGTTGCCTCTCCTGCCCTGTCCCTTCTCCTGCCCCGTCACTTCTCCTGCCCCGTCACTTCTCCTGCCCGTCACTTCTCCCCCGTTCACTGCTCCTGCCCCGTTCACTGCTCCTGCCCTGTTCACTGCTCCTGCCCCGTTCACTGCTCCTGCCCCGTTCACTGCTCCTGCCCCGTTCACTGCTCCTGCCCCGTTCACTCCTCCTGCCCCGTTCACTCCTCCTGCCCCGTTCACTGCTCCTGCCCTGTTCACTCCTCCTGCCCCGTTCACTCCTCCTGCCCCGTTCACTGCTCCTGACCTGTTCACTTCTCCTGTCCGTTCACCGCTCCTGCCCGGTTACCACTCCTGCTCATGCCTAATCACCGCTCCTGCCCCATTACTTCTAATGCTTCGTCACTTCTCCTGCCCCGTCACCTCTCCTGCCCATTACATCACCTGCCTGTCATGTCACCTGCCCGTCACTTCTTGTGCCCAGTCACCTCTCCTGCCCTGTTGCCTCTCCTTCCCAGTCACCTCTCCTGCCCCGTCACCGCTCCTGACCCATCACTTCACCTGGCCCGTCACTTCTCCTGGCCCGTCACTTCTCCTGCCCTGATTACTGCTCCTGCCCTGTTTACTTCTCCTGCCCTGTTCAATGCTCCTGCCCTGTTCAATGCTCCTGCCCCGTTCAATGCTCGTGCCCCGTTCAATGCTCCTGCCCCGTTCAATGCTCCTGCCCCGTTCAATGCTCCTGCCCGTTCAATGCTCCTGCCCGTTCACCGCTCCTGTCCGTTCACCTCTCCTGCCCCGTCACTTCTCCTGCCCCATCACCTCTCCTGCCCCGTAACCTCTCCTGCCCCATCACCTCTCCTGCCCCATCACCTCTCCTGCCCCATCAACTCTCCTGCCCGTCACTTCTCCTGCCAATCGCCTCTCCTTCCCTGGCGCCTTTCCTTCCCTGCCCCGTTCACTGCTCCTGACCTGTTCACTTCTCCTGTCCGTTCACCGCTCCTGCCCGGTTACCACTCCTGCTCATGCCTAATCACCGCTCCTGCCCCATTACTTCTAATGCTTCGTCACTTCTCCTGCCCCGTCACCTCTCCTGCCCATCACATCACCTGCCTGTCATGTCACCTGCCCGTCACTTCTTGTGCCCAGTCACCTCTCCTGCCCTGTTGCCTCTCCTTCCCAGTCACCTCTCCTGCCCCGTCACCTCTCCTGCCCCGTCACCTCTCCTGCCCCGTCACCTCTCCTGCCCATCACATCACCTGCCTGTCATGTCACCTGCCCGTCACTTCTTGTGCCCAATCACCTCTCCTGCCCTGTTGCCTCTCCTTCCCAGTCACCTCTCCTGCCCCGTCACCTCTCCTGCCCCGTCACCGCTCCTGCCCATCAACTCTCCTGCCCCGTCACCTGTCCTGTCCCATCACCTCTCCTGCCCCGTCACCTCTCCTGCCCCGTCACTTCTCCTGGCCTGTCACTGCTCCTGCCCCGTTCACTGCTCCTGCCCTGTTCACTGCTCCTGCCCCGTTCACCGCTCCTGCCCAGATACCTCTCCTGCCCAGTCACCTCTCCTTTCCTGTTGCCTCTTGTGACCCGTCACTGCTCCTGGCCCGTTACTTTTTCTGCCCCGTCACCGCTCCTGCCCGTTCACTGCTCCTGCCCGTTCACTGCTCCTGTTCAGTCAGCACGCCTGCCCGATCACCGCTCCAGCCCCATCACTTCTCTTGTCCTATCACTTCTCCTGCCCAGTTCACTGCTCTTATCCGTTCACTGCCCCTATCCGTTCACTGCTCCTGCCGGTTACCGCTCCTGCCCATTCCTAATCACCGCTCCTGCCCCTTCACTTCTCCTGTCCCATCACTTCTGCTGCACTGTCACCTCTCCTTTCCTGTCACCTCTCCTGTCCAATCACTGCTCCTGACACGTCACCTCTCCTGCCCCGCCACTTCTCCTATCCGTTACTTCTCCTACCCGTCACTTCTCCTGCCCTGTCACTTCTCCTGCCCTGTCACTTCTCCTGCCCAGTCACCTCTCCTGCCCTATTACCTCTCCTTTCCTGTCGCCTCTTCTCTCCCGTCACTGCTCCTGCCCAGTTCACTCTGTGTACAACATTGACAAATTACGCAAGGTGGCAAATTCCCCACAGTACTCTGTTTGGAGAAAGCTCCTCTGTAATCACTAACTCCAATCTCACTGGCACATGACATCCTAAAGGCAGACGGCGCATTGTCATTTGAAAGGGGGTAATCAGCCTCAATTGGAAACTAAAGCATTTTCAATATTATATACAACAAAGCCATAGTTGTATGAAAGTTGTATCTTTTCCAACCAACAACCTTTGACAAAGCCAATAGTCATTGCTTGTTGTAGGTGTAATGTTTCTTGTTGTATTATATATGTGGAGGCAATAACAGAAGCAGCAAAATACAAGTCGGGCAGCACATTACGCTGGGCACATATTTTTAGCATAAATGTTTTAAGCCACATCCTTAATTATATCGGCCACGTCCCTCTGAGAGCCCCCCAGTTTTTTCATCCCACTTACAGCCCTGCCCCAATTATGCTGTGAGTGATGGAAGGTCAAGAAAAGTTGGTCGTATGGGTGTCAAGGGGGATCATATTGTCAGAGCCACTGTAGCGTCACAACGAGAGATTCCCCATCACACAGGCCCTTTACGAGGAGATACAAAGCTATACTGATCTGCGCTGCTTAACGATTTCAATCAGATCTGCAGCCATTGCAGTCTCAGACAAACAAAGTCAGCATAGAGGGAATTGAGACAAATAGTTTTTCTCAGTCTCTTTTGATTGTACTGGGTTGCATTCCTGAGGAACAGTGCAAAAAATGTCAGTGCAGTGAAAAAAAAATGTCTCCTTGAGTAACCTTATACACCGAAAAGGCATTTTTTTCAGGCTTTCTCAAGTAACATGACACAATCATTGTATTGTATTGTAATTGCATTTATATAGTGCTTACTACCCCCAACCAGGTGTCGAAGCGCTCTTTCTGGGAAAGCTCCTCTGTAATCACTAACTCCAATCTCACTGGCACATGACATGCTAAAGGCAGAGGGCGGGTGCATTGTCATTCGAAAGGGGTTAATCAGCCTCAATCGGAATGACAATGGGCCTGCCCTCAGCCTGTGTGAGCTCAGGGAGGGGCTGCTGCAGCCTCTGGAGTTTAACAGAGAAGTGCGAGCAGCCCCTGAAACCTGAAAGAAAAAAAAGTTATTGTTTTTTTATTAAGTAGGACTATTCTTGCCGTCCCGGGATGCTTTTTGGAAAGTAAGAAGTAGGGGAACGGACTGAAATTATTTTTAGAAGTAGGGGCACGCCGTGCCCTTCCGTCCCCGCCCACTTCTACCACTGACGTACACATATAAATTAATAAAACGAATTTCGTTGCTTGCACTGCATCACCAAATGCGATGCAGTGCGCGCAACGAAATTCGTTTTATTAATTTATATGTTTACTTACCTGTTAAAGTCCATAATCCATACATTACAACCCCCCACCCTGCCCCTCCCCCTCCCTACGTCACCGCACTGCAGTTACACCTACCACAGGCCGTGGCTGGTTGCACTTTGTCCTGTAACACGTTTTTCCTGGGCGCTTAACTTGCACACCAAGGGCCATATTTTACAAATTGTAATGCCGCAAACTTGCTGCACAGCGTTGCGTTATAGGGATAGGGCAGGAATGTGCTATATTTATCAAAAAACGGCTCATTCCTGCCTTTTCCCAGCACTGGTGCACAATGTGCTGCATAGTGCCAATGCAGGCACTCGTGTACCATGGTGCAAGGGCACCTGCTTTGTAAGCAGGATTGTTTTTTGCAGGAAGGGTCACCTGCGGACTTTTCCTCTTTCTATGTGTGCTGAATTCTGCAGCACACATAGAAAGATGAAACATTGGAGAGAAATAAAGATATTTCTCCTCGTTACGCCTCCCCTGGAGATGCATAGCCTTTTGGCGCATTCCCAGGTTTACCAGTAATGGTAAACCTGGGAATGCATCAGAATCCTGCACCACCCATGGAACGCCTCCTTGGGGCAGAGTAATGCAACACAGCAATATCTGCTGCTTTGTGCTACTCTGGAGTTATCAAGTCAAGGGTGCCTTGAGTGGCTTTGTAAATTGTATCTTAGGTGTTGCGTTGCTTTTGCACCACAATGAATCGTGCAAATGAAATGCAACCCTCGATAAATATGCCCCTTAGCAAAAGTGAAAATGCCAAAAATGAAAGGATTTTAGTCGACTCTGACCCCCATTTTGACATGCCCCCAAATTGCATGGCCTTCCAAAAATTTGAGCTACCTGGTTTAGCTATAGAGGAGATTGGCCGTGGATTCCCTCCTTGGTCGTCACCTACCTAGTCGGTCTTTAGACAGACTTCTTCTCGTCTCTCCTTATTGTCTCTTCCTTTATCCTCCCTTTCTCACCTCCCCTGCTCCCTCCACTACTTCTCTCTCTCCTTTCTCTCCCCTCCTAATTGTATTGCTTATTTGATGTATTGTGTAATTTGTTGAACTTGTTCTGTTACATTGTTGATTCTCATGTAAAGCGCTCTGATACCTTCGAGTCTAGCCAGCGCTATATAAAACTCTTTAAATAAATAAATAATAAATAAATGAAATGGGCACTCGCTAAATTCCTATTATGTGGTCATTGGTGGTTAGACAGTGTTCATTGTGCATCCTATTCTGTTGTATGCATCTCAGAATAGGGCAACTCCGCAGCAATAATGCATGTTAATTTTCCACTATAAGGTCAAAAATAACGACTGTGTGGTATTTGCCTGCGCAGCTTGTGCCAGGTTTTACATGGCAAAGACGAGGTGAACAAAACTCCCACTGTGCATACTTTTCTCCTGTTCAGGATTTGTCATTCTCTCGTAATAAAAGCCTATGCAGCCTTTGAGTGATGCTGCCGGGGGACCTCCTGCTGATGGCTGCTAAAATGGGGCTGTTGATTAAGCGAGAACTCGCTATTTGTCTCCTTCCTTCACGACGAGCCTGACCTATGGATAGATCCTGGTACACTCTCTGCTGCAGAACTTATTTTGTTATCACTGGAAAACATGAAAATAAAGAAACATTACTAAAGAAATATAAACATGGAGACTCCTAATTGGAGAAAAGTTAATCTATTTTATTTACTTAAAGTGAAGGAAAACAATAACATGATAATTGAATAAGATGGTGTTCTTTTGTGTAAAAAGCGGTGCCACATTACAGGAAGATTGTGGGGCATATTTACAAGCACTTATCGCCACAGGAAAGTCACATTTTGCGACATTCCTGTGGCGATAATCCGTTTGCTTTATTTACAAGGCGGTGTTAAGCCATGTTAAGTGGCTTAATGCTGCATTGTAATTAAGACCCGCTTTCACGGTACAAACTTAGATCTAAAGGGGTGGGCAATAGGTGTTGCGGTGGGCATTCTGCCGCAAAACCCATTGATTTTGATGCTGCCCCCTATTTATAAGGGTGGCGTAAATAGGAGGCAGTGCCAAAATTAAGACGAGGGAAAACCTGGTCTTAACATGACGAAACGAGGAGAAACATTTCTGCTGTTTCTATGTATGCTGCATTGTGCCCTTTCCTGCACATACACAATCATTAAACAAATGGTGATGTGCAACTTCTATAAGTGCTCCACAATGCAGCACACATAGGAGTTTCAAATTGGCATTCTGGATTGTTTATGTGCAGGAAGGGACACCTTCCTGCACATAAACAATCATTCTCCCCAAAGCAGACACTCTTGCACTATGGTGCAAGGGTGCCTGTGTTGATGTTAGACAGCTAGATTCAGCACCAGCACTAGGGGAAACGCAGTGGTGTGCCGCATTCTTGTGAATACAATGCATCCCTACATTTTCAGGATGGCGACGGCGTTAGCAACTTTTGCTTAATGCCATGCTTCGCCATTCTGTTGTAAATATTTCCCTACGGTTTCAGATAAGGGGTGGGGGAAGATCAGAGGTAGATTAGGTTTACATTGAGAGTTTGGATTAGTATTAGATGTAGGACTGGGATTATTAGGTATCGAGCTGCAGTTTTAACTATGTTTAGCATTAGGGTTGGTCTGCATAAGTGGGGATAAGAGTAGTAAAAAAAATCAACCACATCACACTGAAACGTCAGAGAAGAAGAGTGCAGAAATATGAATAGACTTCACTGCTTTAAATTGAAAGACTGCTGGTTTTTGTAAGGATTTTCAATAGGAGTCAATCCCACTCTATTAAAACAAGGGGGAATTTCTCTAAATAATCCTTTCAACTAGGTTGGCTTTTAGAGCTGAGCTTGCTCTTCTAAGGCACAAAACTGCTTTAATATGAAGAGAAGCAAACGTATATCTTTGTGGAATTTCACGAAGAAGTTTTTACCAAATAGCAAAGGCCTAATTTAGAGTTTGGCAGATGTGGAAACGTCTGTCTATCTGTCCATAGCTATAGAGGTCTGGCCATCAGATTTTAAGGGGCAGATTTACAAGCCCCTTGCGCCTCTTTTACGCCGCCGTTGCGTCACTTTTGTGATGCAGCGGCGGCGCAAAAGATGCACCATGGTGCGGAGTATTTACAACGTGACGCATCTGGGAGATGCGTCACGTTGTAAAGCCCTATGCCATAAGGAGGCGTTCCGGCACAGGGGGGGCGTTCCTGCGCAGGAACGCCTCCTAAAAGTGGCTGAGTGAAATCTACAAGATTTCACTCCGTCACTTTTAGGCCAATGCTGCATCAAAACCCTGCGCCTGCTTGAAGCAGGCGTAAGGCTTGACGCAGCATTGGAAGAAAAGGCCCCCCAGTGCATTGCTGGAGCTGCGTCGCGCTTGCGACGCAACTCCAGCAATGCGCCGCCTTTATGGCACAGATGCGTGATGCATCTGTGCCGTTTTTGCCCCATGGTGCGCCGCATTGTAAATGCAGCGCATCACGGGTGGCTGAGCTGCGGTGCACAATTACTGGCGCATCCCTGCTAATTTGCAGGGATGCACCAGTAATTGTAAATCTGCCCCTAAGTATTTTTGTTTGATGGATGAAAGTCTGTCAATCGACCGCTACTACTGCATTTTCTTTCTCCCGTCAATAGAGGTAGACCCAAAACCTGATGGACAGAATGCTGGAAAGCCACTAATTTGTCTATCATATTTAGAGCATCATTTACAGTACTGGAAAACATTTCAGTTCATCCAATGCTCCTGGGTTGTACGGAACAGAGCATAAATAGCCAAAACGTGCCACAACAGCCACAAAAACAGCTGTCAAGACGTCTTTGCTACTGTAATGCCTGGTACTCTAGCTGGCAGTGATGAAGGAAGAACAGCACAATGCACAACTAAATAGAAGGCACATAAAACTTTTTTAACGTTTTAAAATGCACTATGTTAACTATCAATGACATTAAACCTAACTTCAGGAACACCAGACTATATCTAATATCAATTTACCCTGTCTCCCTGTCTGGCCACATGCTTCACAATACATATCCAAATTAAATGCTCACCTAACACAATGTTGCTCTCTTCTAGTGCTTTAAGTGAATGTATGTTTTTGCCAATCTACATGGCCAGACAAAAATAATACTAACACTCTATAACTAAACAGTTTTAAATGGTTGAAACAATAAATGTATGCTAATAGAAATCTCCAGAATAAAGTACTTACCATAAAAAGACACAATTGTTCTGAGCCTAACCTTCAAACACATCACAATCATATCAATTGACCAGGTACCCTAGGTATACATTTACACTACCCAGTTACTGACATACTACATTTTTTAATCTGGAACATAATATCAAGGGCTTGGTTGATATATGAACCCCTGAAATCTGAAGGTATTCATAAATGTAATCACAAAAAATATATTAAATGTAGTTACACACTCTAATTCTCTTAATGCCCCACACACTAGGCCCTCACATCAACACCACCACTTCCTTTAACACACATGGAAACTAGAAAGGTATGCAACTTCCACAATGCAACATATGGGAAATCAGAAGACCTGTAAATGGAAATAAATGGTTAACCTATGCAACATATTGCACTACAAATTCACATATAGGAAGCATAATAATACCAATGTATGAAGGTTCTCATGTTGGATGATAATAATCTGGGCAATAACAATTTAAATATTATTGATGCTGATGAAATGTGCTTTGATCTATCCTTCTAGAGCCACTTTTGTTGTGTTCAGGAAGCACTGGTCCTAGGCTGAGCACTAGAAGAGAGAGAAACTCTCTGTAATGCAAACAAAGCACAGCACACGACGTGCATGATATTAATAATTTAAGTGAGTTGCTCACTAACACCCTTGTTGGCATTCAACAATGGCATCTGCCCACAGAGAGGTTTTTTAGACCTTCCAGTGCTCCTCTGATACCAGTACTCACAGGATAGGGCTGGGGAGTAGGTACCTGGGGATAAGAAGACACCAGCAGAGGACCAGGAGTGATGGTGCGTTCACTTATAGTGGTGTTGGCAGCCTTAAGAGCAGATGTTGCAGCCTGTGCTGTTTTTGGCTGTCACCACGAGGGGCTGACCAGAATCTGAGGTATCTGATTCTAATGTTGCTGTAGCATCCTTGCCAGCCCCAGCACCTGAATTGCCATATGGTCCCTCCATGTCAGTGATTCCACCTTTCAACTCAAAGGGCTATCCTATGTGTCTCCATAGTCTTTCCTCCATTCCCCTTGCCTGCTCCAGAAATTGGAAGGACAGATATGCACAGATCAGTTATATACTACAGAGATGAATAGTGAAGGTACCACATTAGAGAGAGTCAAACATATAACATTTTACAATATTAGCCCCAATAAAGGACACCAATGGGACATGATTGTGAATTTGGAAGACTGGTTGATCCTTCAGAAACGTCCTAGAGATTCAGTCTGCCTTATTACAAGCGGATTATATACCCCTTGTAATAAGGTGGATAGACTATCTGTCACTTTCATGATAAAAAATACAAATCTGCAATCTGCAAAATACCAATCTGCAAAACTCCAAATCATGCCCTATATCTGTTAATTAATGGATTTCAATTAAAGCTACATTTACCTACGTATCCACAATTGTAATCTGATCCCAAACCCTGAGTCACATCTATGCTAGTTGTCGGAGACAGTCCAGGCAAGATTCAGAGGACCGGTTACTCCATCACAAACATAACAGATATCCGGTCCACCTTATTACAGGTGGCATAGTATATATTGTACTTGGAACAAAGTAGATGTGATATCAGCAACATTTGTGATGCAGTAACCACCCTGTAAAAGTCTAAATATTAGTCTAATTCACAAATCTGACAAACTTACTGGGCAACACATAACACATTGGATATGCTTTATTGCACTTGGAAATTGTCGTACATGTATTCTGCAATCTTTAATAGGAACTATTGTCTGACAAAATGAAATCCAGGAACATATTGGTATTATTTATTTTACTTGGAAATAGTGTAGCCAGCAATTTTGTGCACATTGTGTACTTTAGTAACCCATGCACTGAATCCATATTTATACATATCTACTATATCACTTGCACAACGATATGGGTCAAAGTTAAAAAAAATGCCTGTGTATGTCAGTGCCGAGGCAATTTTTTTAAAAATGGTTTCTTCATACACTTAACAAAGGACCTGGATGTCTTAGGCAAAATAAAGCCTGAAGTACTTGCCAAGAGATATTATCCATGTGACATAATATCATTTAAAACACCGTTATGTCAAGACATCATGTTTAATATAGATTTGGAGTTTGGATTGAGGGCCACTAATGAGTGCACCAACTCGGACAAATTGGGAGAAAATACATTCAATAGAACGCCAAAACTCTGAACCTGCATTGACGCTGCATTGACGCTCTGCGAGGGGGCTCGCAGCTTACATGGACATCGCCGCTTACCGGATTTACTGGGCATTTGGGCATAGCTGGGCTCCTGGCGCTGTGGTCTCCCCCAACGGCGAGCTGCTGACATCGCTCGGCCGCGGAGCGGGGTTGAGACTACAGCTCCCAGCCTGCCCTGGGAGATCGACGCCCACTTCCTGCTTTGCGCAAACGGAGGCGCATAAAGGCGGACAGCCCCTACCAAGCAGCGGGAACGCCAAAACTCTGAACCTGCATTGACGCTGCATTGACGCTCTGCGAGGGGGCTCGCAGCTTACCTGGACATCGCCGCTTACCGGATTTACTGGGCATTTGGGCATAGCTGGGCTCCTGACGCTGTGGTCTCCCCCAACGGCGAGCTGCTGACATCGCTCGGCCGCGGAGCGGGGTTGAGACTACAGCTCCCAGCCTGCCCTGGGAGATCGACGCCCACTTCCTGCTTTGCGCAAACGGAGGCGCATAAAAACAGACAGCTTCCTCCGCAACGCGGACGCGCGCGGGCGGCACCGGGCGGAGCCCGGGCAGAGGGCGGGCCGTCTGTGGCCGTCCGTGGTTGACTGTGGCCGGGCGGGCCACCCCCCTAAGATCTGCTCAAAAGTACGTACTACATTCAGGCACTAACATGGGTGATTTTACTGATACCACTACTCATATTGACATATCATCCCAGGGTGCTGATACCTCCGTCTCTCTAATCACATCCTTTGAAACCTTGATCGAGACTGCTTTTAATGAAATAGTAGAGACTGAGAGGAGGTTCTCTATGGGCTCTTTCGCCACTAACAACATACCGAGCGCTACTAACTGTGTAAATGGGAATACACATATCATCCCTGAGGTTACTGTGGTTAAGTCTTTACAACCGTCTGTTAATGTGCCCATTGTTGTGGAAGACGAAAATACTGTTATCTACATAGCTGCAGACTCGGCACCTTTAACAACTGCTGCTGTTAGCCTACAGTCGGTACCCTTATTAACACCGTCGGTACCGACACAAGTAGAAACTATCCAAATCCATACAACTGTTCCCCAGGGTGATGTTATTACTTTGGATATCACAGACTCCGGTAATAACAAATTGGGAGGGGAAAAAAGAAAAAGAGGCACTGCCAAACAAAGCGCCAATAAAAGGAAACAACCTTTATCGAATAAAAGCCAGCCCACCCCCCAAAACCTGTGGAACAAACAAAAATCCATGGGGGCGGTATCTGTTCCTATGGAAGACAAAGACCCAGTTGATACAGATAGCATTTCCCCTTCACCCATCATTCAGCCCAGTGGCAATGGTAATACTATATGGACCCAAACAACATTAATGGGAGATAATTTCAATCTCTCCAAACAAAATGGGAACCTTATAGATACTATAGTGGACACTATTTTTAATCGATTGGAAAAACTTATGATCAACCAGTTTAATAACGTTTTTAAAAGACTGGACAGATTAGATAATCTGGTTAAAAACGATGTAGCCAAAAGGAAGGGGTCTATTATTCTGGATCAAATTAGAGCTGATCGTTTACTAAAAGACCTTGATTCCCTAAGCAGCACTTTGTCACTAAAAATACAGGATACTCGTATTATATTGGATGAGGGTACGAATAACCCGGGTACAACACTATCATCTTCTAACGTACCACCTACTATCCAACCTCGATCTGTTAATACAGGGGCTAAGTGTGCAAAAACTAGCGAAGTTACTAAAACTATCCCAACCCCTGCACCTAGGAAAACCACCCCCTTGGGGACTAATAATAAAAATACCATCAGTAAGGGTGACGGCTTTACCCAACCTATCACAGCAGTAACCTCAGCTGTGGATAACAACAAAGGTACTGATCAAGCTGGGTTTAATAAGCCTCGCAAACACGAAAGGCGCGTTCTACCCTTACACTTGCCACCGGATGCATGTCCGTTTGTCCTGGTTCTGGCAGGAGTACCGGTGCTGAGGGAGGATCAGGGGGAAACATGGGTACAACTACGAAATAAGTGCATAGACTGGCTGACCAAACACAAAGGGGTTGGATATGACATATCAAGAGAAATTATATCGGTCCGCAGGGTGCCCTGGATCGGACCATTACCTAAAGATAAGGACGGAGATTGCATAGTTCTTAACTTTAAAAATCCAGGCATCGTAAGGCATTTGCTCAACATAAATGGTAACTGTTCGGCCATTTCTACGGTTGCTACTATGCTACCTTTAGGTTATTTCTACAGACAACCCCCTATGCATTTTCAACTACCTTTTTTGCAATTCCATCCACCATCTAGGTATTTTCAGCCACCTGCTATGCAATTTCAGCCAGTAGCCCTCCCTTTTAATACATACAATAGATTTGCACCTTTGTCAGGTTTGGATATGTTAGATTGACCCTCTCCAACAAAGAAAGTTGACCCAGCTGTTCCATCACCAATTCTGATGACCGGAAATCAGGAAGCCTCGCGTTCCTTGGCAGGGACTCCCGGAAGAGGCCAAACTATGAACAATAATCATGTGGATTCTGTCCTCTCTCTTGTAAGTTGGAATATAGCGGGTCTTAACTCCAAACTGAAAATTAAAGAATGGTTGGAGTGGGTCAACAATAACTGTGACATCTTGTTGCTTCAAGAGACTTGGTGTTTAGCTAACCCCACAGTGGAGGGCTTTTGCTGTTATAACTTAAAGGCCTCCACTTCTTCCATGGGACGCCCCAGTGGGGGGCTATCAATCTGGTCTAAGATAAAACCCGGGGTACAAACCAAACAGATCCCTACACCAGGCAAATGTTTTATGGCTGTGAAATACATTAACAGGATGATTTTATGTATAATTAATTTTTATAATAATGATTTTGTTAACCATCCTAATGGAAACTTTTTGTCTTTATTTAATTTTATTGATGACATCGTGGAGGGGAGGAAGTATGGGTCTTTTGACGGCATCTGTATTGGTGGTGATTTTAATGCTCATATGTTTCGCACTAGTGTCCCATGTCGCAATGGTGAAGAGCTTAAGAATTTATTAGCATCCCGTAACCTAGTTAATTCTATGGAAATTGCTGGAACTAATGCTGAAAATACATCTGCACCAACTTACATAGGTCAAGGCTGTGCTTCCACGATAGATTATATATTTCTTTGTTCTTCCCTGTGTGATGTTATCCAAAAAGCTGAGGTCATCTGCTCTGCATATAGTGACCATTACCCACTTAGAATATATTTAGACAACCCTCAATCCATAAAGGCTGCTCTGAGAACTGAGAATGGGCCACAGAATCTGGTACTGTCTACCGATAGGCTAAAACTAATATGGAAAGGGGTGGATAATAAAGCTATCCTGGCTAAGGTAACTAAAAAGCATCCTCTGATAATAGAGACTTGCCTGTCGCTTGATAGTACTGGCGAAGCATTAACTGTTGCTTTCAGTAATTTATGTGGGGCTATTAAAAGGGAATCTTCCAAACCATTTAGGCCCAATATAGATCATAGCCCCCGTTGGTTTGACTCCGCGTGCTCAAAGGCCAACAGGGAATTGAGGGCAGTTTTACAACAAAATCCTAGGGATTTTAACCTAGTGAGAGAATTAAGATCTAAATATAAACTCGCCCTGCGGATAAGATCCGAGGCCTTAGTGGTTAACCATTGGGAGTCACTCACACGGACTGCCTCGCTAAAAGACACTGCGGGTTTTGGAGAGAAGTCAAATCACTCAGGTCCTTTGGTTCAAACATCCAACCTATTAACTGTAACATAAACGGTGAGGTCTGGGTGGAGCATTTCTCCAAAATCTATACTGTAGCAGCCCCTATTATAGATTCTGCATCCTTATTAAATAACGCTAAACAACTGAACTTTTTAATATCCGAGGTGGAAGATGCAATCTTGGAGAGCGCCAGTAATAAAGCCCCTGGCCCTGACGGTCTATCTATTGACCAGATTAAATCGGAAGTCAATTTTTGGGCCCCTTTATTATGCAACCTATTCAACAATTTGTCCGACAGCTCAATCCCTGAATCCTGGTCAAACAGTGTCATCGTACTGATATTTAAGAAAGGTGACAGGTCTGATCCGGCCTGCTACCGTCCGATTTCACTGATCGACAACACATTAAAAGTCCTTGGCAGGGTACTATTTAAGAGGATAAGGGAATGGGCTGAGGATAATAACGTGCTTCATTGCAGCCAATTGGGGTTCAGAAGCCATGTGGGCACGGTTGAGCAGTGTCTCAACTTAAATCTGATCATGGCCAAATATATTATTGTTAAAAAAAAACCACTTTATTTAGGTTTTATGGATTTGAGTTCCGCTTTTGATTTTGTCAACCGTTCTAGGTTATGGTCACAATTGCTTGATTATGGTTTAGATGATGCATTAGTATATTTTCTTTCATATCTACATAGGGACCTTAAGGCAAGAGTACGCATTAATAATGATGGTGAACTATCTGATGATATTTTTATCAGAAGAGGCGTCCGACAGGGCTGTGTACTCGCCCCTTTGCTTTTCATTTTATATATTAATGGTTTGAGCCCTGCCCTGTGTAAGAATTCCAAGGACGTTCCAATTATTAATGGCTCCCCCATTACTACCTTACTTTATGCGGATGACGCAGTATTAATGGGGCGTACTCCTAATGCTTTGCGTTCATTAATTACAGGGTTTGTTGTTTTTATGTCAGATTTAGGTTTAAATACCAATTTTAAAAAATCGTTTATCATGAACTGTGGACCAAAAAGATACAACATTCTTTCAATTAAAAGTGGTGATAATGAATTAAAATGTACCAGCACTTTCCCCTATTTAGGGTTATTATTCTCCAATACTGGTTCATGGCAGCATCACACTGCCCACGCAAGAAATAAGATTGGTAAATCCATTAACTCAATCTTGTCCCTTCGTCAACCAAGAACGGCTGATGTGATTACGCCCCTGTTAAACATCTACCGTACCCAATGTCAGCCATCTGGGACATATGGAGCAGAAGTGTGGGGCTACTGCAACAGTCTGCCTCTGCAGTTGGAGGAAAATAGATTCTGCAGGAAGGTGCTGGGTGGCACCTCATGCGCGCCAACTTTCATTTGTCACCAAGAACTTATGTTGCCATATATAGCTGATTTCATTAGGTCAAGGCCTACGCTTTTTTGGATAAAATTATGGACAAATCCAGCGGCTTCCTTGACCCACAGTATAATCACAGATTGTCTATTACATGAACGATCCCATCTCATACCCTGGCTAAATGCAGTCAATACCAGCCTGTTGAGCGTGGGACTCGGCTCTTTGTTTAGCTCTCCAAATACCATTGTCCCTGCTCATAAGAATATTGTTAAACGGGCACTGTTTGAAATATATAAAGAGGAACGTATGAGAACTGTGCTAATGAAACCTGCTATTATTAAATATCTTCCACTAACCGAGACAGGAAACGACAATTTAAATAAACCTTACAAACCCTGTAGATATTTGTCGAAACCAATAGGAAGATGGAACCGGAGCCTTCTATTTAGGTTCCGAGATGGTAGTATTGTAAATTTATTGAGTTTTCCACTTGGCTATAATAAGAATTTAGAAGAACTTGACTGTCCTTGTTCTGCCGGAGGGAAACAAAGTTTATTGCATTACTTTATTTTCTGTGGCCACTATAAACTGTATATCCATCACTATTTAATGCCGATATTTAGAAAATACAATTTGAGAGATTTTAAACTGGCACTTAAATTTTTGCTAATGTTACCAACTGATGATATTATATACACTATAAGCTGCTTCATAAAAGCCTGTGTGAAATCGAGGGCAAGTATGGAACATGCATAATGGTCTATGTACGTATAATGCACTTTAAATCTAAAATACAACCAGTATAGATGACTAATTATATGTACGGAATCAATGACTATTGGCATCGGCTAAACAGAAATTCATGATGCATCTTCTAATTGTATAACGTTTTATATTTTCTGTATCATGCACTTTATGCAACATGCTGCTTATGCCCAATTGGGTTGTTTTTAACTTTTTTATATGTTTTTTAATACATTTTTAAAATGTTTCATTCTGTATGTACTTTTATGGATTTATTATAATCCGAATAAAGATCATTTCATTTCATTCATTCAACTAACAATTTAAGTCGGATAAATAATTTTTGGGTTGACCTAAGGCTATGGCACAAGGTGATTGATCTGGCGATCATAATCCCCTGAGTCTAAGTTTGGTATCACCCTGGGGTGAGCCATATAGTTACCCTAGATCTGATCTAATAATAATGGAGCCACTTCCAACAAATGACTGCCGGTGGCTGAAGTGGCCCATGATGATTCTGGATGATGGCAAGCTCCACCTAATCAAACAAGATCTACTCGCATGTACAACAGAATCCTGGATGAGATCTCGAGTTGCCACAATTGCCTCTTCGAGCAACTGGCCCCACATTTTACTGACCTTCGCAACCCTTTAAAACTCGCACAGATGTAAGATCTCTGTACGCATGGTTTCATTGCAAGTGTAGGCACCTTAAACGGCAACTATCTTTGGAGTGTAGGACTAAGAACACTGTCCTAGTGAGCAGTTTAAGAAGGTCTTACAAGACAGCCTAGGCGATAGCTAAAAGGGAGTGGGATGACAATTGTTGGAGGATAATTGGGGAGGTCTGCGCCTGCAAAGACACAAAAAAGTTCTGGCTCTTAGTTACCTGGGGGCACGCCAATAGGCAACCACCGCTGGCCAACAATATTTCAATTTCTGCATGGTATGACCATTTTAACCTCCTATATTCAGGATTAGGTATGCCAGTTACACAAGTAGGCCGCCCCAGATTTTGCTCATGTGACCGTTAAGGATTTTTTTTCCCCCCAAAAGTGAAATTAAGATCTGCATTGACTCTATTGCTAAAGCAAAAGCCCCAGGCCCTGATTGCATCCCAGATGATTTGTTTCTGCACAATAGTGAAAACTGGACAAGTTATTTTCTGACTCTATCCAAGTGTGATAGCGGAGGGGGCCCAAATACCAATTTCTTTGATGGGAGCAGAGGTGATTCCTATATTTAAAAAGAGCGATAGATACTCACCCTGTAATTACAGACCTATCAGTGTTATCAACTGCATTCAAAAGGTGTTCTTTCGAGCACTTCTTTCTAAGATACAGGACTGGATTAGTGAAAATAACATCTTAACTCCCTTCCAAGTCGGCTTCAGACAAACGATCAGATGTTTCATTTTCTTTTCTTGTCTTGGAAGACTATGCTTATTGTGTTATATTCCATATAAATACCATATTATAGGCCTCGGTAAACTCGTTACCCATCCCCTATATTATCTCCCTACATTACACTTGTCACGGTTTACTGGGACTGAACTTTTACCCAGATATTACACTGCATTCAAAACACGTGTTTTCCCTAGTTCAAAATCTCATACATTATGCATGAGGATTCTTGGAAGCACAGCAGGACTACCATCTCCTGTATAAAGTCTATGTATAAAGTTCATGCCCAACGTCTTCCTTAGGCCGACACAGTAATGCAGCAAGGTAGGATCCCTGGGGAGACCTTTGGATATATATATATATATATATATATTACATCTTGCTAAGATAGACAGAGGAGACCGAGACTTCCCGGCCGACACACTGACCAGAGACGCTGAGGTTCCTGCATGCAGATACTCCAGCTCGCAGTGGTCTACGTCCCTCGCAGGGTGTTAAGCTCGAGACCAGGATGGGGTCCCATAGTCTCACATTTCAGGTAATGGGGTTGACTAAATCCTAGAGGGATTCTTGGCTTAACACCTACACCCGTGCTAGGTAAACTTAGGTACATCTAGTTAGGGAGGCATAGTAGGAGTACGCATCTTTTATCATGTGTTTTAGATACTCAAATTTATTCATTATTTTAGTAAGATGGTAGAACTACACCATCCATTTACGTTTATCGTACTAATAATCATTTATATTTTATACTATCTAACGGTTATTGCAGCACATCTATTCTACATCAGAATAACCCCTGTTCAATAAATCCTTATTGAAAATCCCCAGCCTGTTTTATTCGATATATCTCTCTGAGACAAACTAAGTAAGCATGACTGACCGATTGAAAGGTAGTATATTGCTTCCATGACCCTGAGTGATCAGGGTTGTCATGTTCAATGGTTGCCAAGAACTATTCTCTCCTTGGTAAGAGGAGGTTCTAGTGGCACTGTCATCTAGTTGGTACAAAAAGGACCAACATACCCGGTGGGGGTGATCAGAGTTCGTCTGACACCAATTCTACAGTATATGTTGTCTAAACATGCAGATCCTGTATATTTTTTATAGGAACTACACGACAATTGGCCTGGGGAGTCTTTATGTAACATTCAACGATTTAAAGACTGCCTTTGACCTTGTCCCAAGGAGTAAGTTATGGCAAGTTCTAAAAGATATAGGGCTACCCTCAGAGATTTTATCCCTTGTTATTCACCTCTATGAGGCAAACTTTGCTAGGGTGTCTGGAGTGGTCAAGGTCACTGACCCTATTAACGCTAGTAGGAGCGTACACCAGGGCTGCGTACAGGCATCCACACTTTTTCCTTTTTTATGAATGGTGTAGTCCAGTATTTATCACAGACCCCAGCAGATGTTCCTATGCTGGGGCGAAAAAATCATGAAGCTTCTGTTCTCCGACGATATGCTGTTAGTATCCACAACACCAGGAGGGGCTCCAGTCACTCCTAAACTGCTTCAAGGACTTCTGTGACATGTGTGGATCAGATGTTAATACATCAAAGATGAAGTTTCTAATGAGTAACCCTCACACATCTTATAGAAGTAAATTATCCCTGGGAGAATCTGGACATCACACTATCAAAAGACATGACTTGGAAGCCCCATGTAACCAAGTCGACCCTGAAGCATAGGCAAATAGTAGGGACCCTGAGTAAAGAACATAGCACCTCATTTAGTAAACCAGAGGCAACCACTCTTCCGATCTATGATTTGAAAGCAGTAAGCTCAGCCTTATTTGGATCCAAATTGTGGGGCTTCGAAAGGATGGATGACCTCTTTAAGTCTGAGAACAAGTGTCCGAGGTGCTTAGTCTTGCTACTCGAGAGCTTGTCACTAGACCCGTTAAGGCTGGATTTGGGCAGGGTTCCCATTGTAGATAAAGCTAAGCTATGCCTGTTATTGTTTTGGCTGCTCATTAGGTCCACCCCTGAGCTGCTCCCATTTGGCAATGCCCTTATGGAAGTTAGTGCACTAGATACATTTAGTAAGATAGACTGGATCCGAAACGTGAAATGCCTACTGGCTGCAATTGGACTAGAGGTCCACATGGAAGTCAGGGACCCGTCACTTCTCCCCAGTAAAGATTATATTAAAATGCAGTATTGGGACTGGGTAGCACAGCCTTCACTTATCAATTCCTTGTGGGGATGTCTAACAGTGGAGTTCCTGGATTTCAAACTGACTAGCTCTCTAGAATGCTATTTAGAATAGATCTTATTCAAACTCCCCTTGAACTCCGTTACAGGCACCCGGCACCACTCTCCTATCACTTATCAGTTTTGTTCCAGCTGTACCTCATTGATAGAGGCAACTGACCATGTATTTTTCGCTTGCCCCGCATATTCATTCCCGACAGCCAAATGGCTTAAACCAATATGTTAGAAGTTGGGTACACATATCCAAGACGAAGCTCTCCGTATCCTTAGATCGAAGACCAGTGGTTTCTCGTTCAGTAGCAAAGTTCCTGGTACACATGTGGGCAATTAGGAGGAAACTGCTGAAGCTGTGAAGAAGGTTTTCTCCCTTTTATCTGTTTCAAATAGTTTTAATCCAATAGCTTGCTCAAATTTTATCAATAGCAAATGAAGGTTTTTATTGTAGCACAACCTGAGAACTCAGGCAGCATAACAGACCATGTTGTTCTCTAAATAGGGTAGGTAGAGGTTTTTGTTGTCTTGTCCTCCATTGTGCACCAAGTGGTTATTTTATATCCATTACAATACAGAATAATACCTGACTGATGTTCTTATTATGCAATTTATGTCTATTTTTAGCTTTTTATTGTATTTATGAACTGTATTCCACTCTGCACTTTTCTGATCGGATGACCAAAATAATGTTTTTTGATCATGATGATGTACACCTGCAAAATGATACTGCCATAATTTTTTATTACGGATTCAAGATGGATCAGTAAAGAAATATAGATGTGAGCATGACAAAAACTGTCTGTCTATGGCAGTGACCACTCCATCACCATAATTGTCAAACCTCTCCGACAGCCTAATGAAATAAGAGCTGTCAGACAAAAGGCTGTATTTTCATCCACCCAATCAGGATGGGCAGAAATATAGCCATTTTTTACTGTCTGTTGCCACCAGGCAAACCCTGGCAGTGAGGAACAATAACATTAAAATTATGGTTCCCTCGCTGTGGGAGATGACTCCCATGGTGAGGGAAGCATTGCATTATTATTTTCAAAAAGAAAATCCAATTTAGGGATTTTCTTTTTGGAATTGAAAAATAAAACTCTTTGGTATAAGGCTGGGGCACTGCTTTGTACCAAATAGCCATATACATTAAGATTGTCTGCTTGGTGGATATTTATTAATTTGGTAGGTGGTCCCTCCATCCCCATGATGAATTGATACAGCACGGTGGCAGAATAAAGGGCTGTTTGTCATTATATACACCAGGCCCTTACATTGGAATCTGGGTAGTAACTTGACCTCTTTCAAAATCTAAAACTTACTTCGATGTGACTTACATTGGAGTTGGAATAGTAAATCTATCTCCAGTGAAGCCCAGTGCTTTCTCCAATGTGGTTTACATTGAGATAGCATTAGTAAATGTACATCTTTGTATATTTACGATTTTTATCAAATGTTTTACCTTGGAGTTGCAAAGTTTTATTTATTGCCTTGTAAGTTGAACACTTGGTTCAGGGTGTTTTGTTTTAGTTGGGTAAAAATACAGATCTAATAATAATTTTTATTTATTTAACATTCTTATTTGTTGTTTTTTAGTTGAACGTTGTCTTCAAAGGTACATGTTAAATTGCTATTACCATGATTTGCTTGACATTTTAGGTTATTAAGTGGAAATTCAAGAATGACATGATGTTTTTGCCAAGGAAGGTTTATTCTGTACTTTTATATGTTTTGTATATTTTCTATTTGCTTATATTTTTATCTGTGTAATTTTTTTATACACATTTTTTTTTGCATTTTTATATTCTTAACACGCCTATATTTTGTATATAACTTTTCCACATACATTTTTTCTTACATACAATTTATTGATACATTAATACGTAGACATATATATTGAAAAAAAGCATACGTTTTCTTCTATTTATTTATAGTTCTTTTTGCATATATTTTACATTGTAGGTAGAACTACCTTTTGTGCATTTATTTGTTTTTTAAAAATGTTTTTCCATAGTAAAAGTAAAGATAGGAAATAATATGTTTGAACTGGTATTGATTTCTTTGGGGCATTATGTTTTTTTAGCTCCCATTTCTTTCACCGCTTTATGTATTTTGGGCGAATCCTACACACCTTTTGTTGTGATTCCCTGTTCCTGTTCTCTGGTTAAGGTAAGATTATTTTTTATTATTTTTGACGATCTTAGGGCCCGATTCACTAAAGTAATCTGAGACAAAATCCTGAATTTACGACTGTCGATATTCACAATGTGCATTTAGGAGTAGTGAAGGTAGGATTTTGTCTCAGTTAAACTTAAGTTTTGGTCTTAAGTTTAACTTAAGAGGAGCAAAGTCAGGACTAATTTGCATATGGGTGGGTACAAACTGGGGTGGCACGGGGAGCAGAAATACAATGGATTAAACCCAGGTCTGTGACTGGGGGTGAATGAATAATTTGTTCAGCATTTCATTCATCATTTGTTCTTTTTTCTTAAAACATTGAGACCAGCAAATGAGCAGTGAGCTCACTGCAATAGTAGTATGTCACACCGGCCAGTCTTCGGGTGGTCTTCAGTTAATCTTTTTGCCTCACCATCTCCAATTTTTCTGCACTTATTCATGTTGGCCTTAAGGACTCTGTGCACTTTACCACTGCTAACCAGTGCTAAAGTGTTTGTGCTCACTCCTCTAAAACATGGTTACATTAGCATAAACCCAATTGGCCTATTATTTTACTTATAAGTCCATTGTAGAGTGGCATACCATACCATATACCTAGGGCCTGTAAAATAAATGCTGCCAGTGTGCTTGCAGCACCTATACTACAACGATTTTGGGGCAACTTTCTGCCCCTAGCCATTGGCACAGCCTCTTGAATTGCATTTGCAAGCATTTATTTCACCATATTATTGACTCCAAAGTTTATTTCAACGCATTTTGCACTTGATTCTTACTCCACACTTTTGCTTGTAATCATTCTAAACCGCATGCAAGGAACCGCCTTTTTACAGGTTTCTAATGCTCCTGCTGGGCCATCCGAGCCTCTCTTCAAGAACACGACTAGAGCCAGATTCATCAGTAGCAGTTTATTAACATCCAATGCATTTCGGGTCTCTAGGGCCCTTCGTCAGGGAAAATTGAAAATGACAATTGAACATGCTTTAATATTCCATCTGCCATTACATGCAAGCAAATCTAATGTTTAAAATTGCACCAATCTTCTTGGTCTCGCCAACTCTTTAAAAATAATAAATGCATTCTTTTCTCACTAAACAGAACCTCCCCCTAGTGTCTCAGCCGAACTCGAGCTCTTCGCTAAAGAGATAACAAATATAAATTCCTGACACTCGGTGACTAATAGCCATACTTTAACCCCCCACTGCTTGAAGCTTCCATCTCATCCTTCCTTCTTCCCCTTCTTTTAACCAAACAATCTCGTCATTACTTCTCCTTTTCCACATCATGCTTCCCAACCCTTCTCCCAAATACAGAACTTCCTTCCTTCCACCCCCACCTTCCAAAACCAACTGCCTATTGCTTTTCATCTGAAACAAAGTCTCCCACTTTCTCCTAAAACTTTTATATCCTCTTCTCGTACCTGCTAGCAAACAATCGTCCTCCACACTCCTTCCCAAAAGACGTCTCCTCTTTCCCTTTACGATCTCCTGTTTTTAAACTGCACTTTAACCCCTACTCTCAAGCAGCCCTCCCATTAATCTTCACACCTGTGACACTTAAACTACTGAGCTTCCCTGAAACACTACACCTCCCATAATGCATTCACATTAACAAATGGTAAATCATGGAACGTTTGCATGACAGTTTTTCAAATGCAACATTAAACAATTTAAAACTGCTGGCGATGTGTAAAGCTTATACTCTGTCCAAAGTTCATTACAGCAAATGCCACTTTCCTCTGACACCTTGAAATAAACTTGCTGTGTGAATTTAGGTGTTCTGCCTTGCATGAGGAAAACAACATGATTTTGAAATGTTCCTTTAGTTGCTCTATTCTTTATGGGTGCTAACCCGGGAGGGCATATCTTGCATAAACATCATATTTGTGCGGGTTGCACACCTCTACTACGACAAGTTGCTCCAATTTTTAAACTCCAGACATTTAACATTGCGTGCTCATTGGCGTCGGGCCCAGCCCACACAGCACGTATAAAACTAAACAACAACGATTTTGGGACAACTTTCTGCCCCTAGCCATTGGCACAGCCTCTTGAATTGCATTTGCAAGCATTTATTTCACCATATTATTGACTCCAAAGTTTTTTTCAACACATTTTGCACTTGATTCTTACTCCACATTTTTGCTTGTAATCATTCTAAACCCCATGCAAGGAACCACCATTTTCCAGGTTTCTAATGCTCCTGCTGGGCAATCCGAGCCTCTCTTCAAGAACACGACTAGAGCCAGATTCATCAGTAGCCCTTCGTCAGGGAAAACTGAAAATGACCTATACTGGCACCTTAAAACACGTCCCAGGTCTGCTGTTGCAGCCTCCTTGCGGTTTTAAACTTCCATGCCGACTAGGCATTAAAACCATATTGGCAAGCCTTAAACTCCCCTTTTAATATATATAAGACAACCCTAAGGAAGGTAGAACCTAGCGTTCCCATAGGATGCTGTGCAATTAAAGGTTTCTGAGAAATTATTAAAATGTCTAATTTACTCCTATGGTTTATATTTTCTGGTTGTGAAAAACTCTAAATGAATTTTTCAGTACTGTGAGGCCTTCCCCTCTCATAGGATAACATTGAGGATTCCTTATTACATTTAATATGCTATAATTTCCTATTGGGCGCAGGTATCTATTTCATGTTTGGTGTCTTTGGAATTGTAATGAAATACCCTATTTAGTGGTAAAGCCAGCTTTTTATCACAATTTCAAAAATGCTACTTTTAGAAAGTTACCGTTTTTCTGCCCTTAGCCCTTTTGTGCGCACAGTCTGGCCTGGGTTACTTTTCTGGGTGTAACTGATAGTTAGACTGTGTGAATTCCTCTCAGACAGTCTCAGAATACTGTGCCTCAATGGGCCATATGCTGGCAAGATGGGAGCAGAGCTGAGCAGAGCCACACTTGCAACTGAATAGCCTGTGCTCTGCATTTATACAAAGGGCCCAACAACCTCACATTGTCACTGCAGTCAGGTTAGAGCCAGGACAGTAGAGGCAGGAAATTCCATTCACTTCACAGCCGCTGTCTAGAAGCTTCTCCCATCTTCCAGAAGGTGGGCACTAGGATATAAAAATAGGACCTCCAACATCAGCTGTTCAGTACACTTCTAGCCCTGTGGATACTCTTCAAGGAAGAAAGACTTGTGCTGCTGGAAGCACTGCCACTCTGCTGGACTGCTGCTCTGAAGTACTGCTTTCCTACTGGATTGCTGCCCTGTTGCCTTGTTGCATTTTTCCTGGGCATCATTTTTCTTGGACATCATCTGTCCCACGTCCTGCAGAGTGACTCACAAGGTCTAGTTTGCGGCCTCCTATTTAGGGCTACAGAGACATAAAAGGCTTCTTCCATCTTTAACCCACACCCGGACAATCACTGAATGAATCTTGACCCTCTACATAGAGTCTCTCCAGCCCTAGACCCTTGGTAGTGGTGCTAAAGTATCCAGATAGCCAAAATCCAAAAGTGGGGACTTTGAAAAACCATTTTTTAAAAAGTGCTCTGACAACCTGAAGGAGAGCCCGGAACCAACCTGGTTGCCTATCTGCCCAAGGTGCATCGCCGGTTGGATTTACTTCATTGCTTCTCCTGCCACATTCTTCTCTGCTGCAGCAAATCCTTTTCAGCAGTTATTAGCCAAAGAGGTACCTGACCTCATGAAATTGTCTTCGGCTACAGCACTCTGACCTGTCCCACTGGTGATTTTCGACTTCCCCCGGCTTTGACCCAAGGATTTCAGACAACAATGTCCCCACTTCAGAAACCTCCTGCAGCCTTGCCTTTACCTTCTCAGGCACTTTTTTTAAGAATTTGATCTAAGTCTGAAGGTAAATGCTGTCCGGGCCCAATCCATTTTCTGTATCTGAACTGCAACATATTTATTGACATTGGTCCGGTCTCATCCAATTAGAGACCCGTGGTTTGTACTTAGATATGTTAAGCGAATAGTTTTCACTAAAAATTATAAAATTCATAACTCAGGTTCTACTGATTGGATTTTTGTCATTTTGGTGTCAAATAATTTAATTAGATGCACTCTATTTTTAAATCGGTTTGGGATTTTTCTTGTGTTGTGTATTCACTTTGTTACTGCTGTGGCTGCTTTTGCGCCAAGCTACCAATGGTTCACCCTACAAGGTACTGCGGCTGTTGCTTGACCACAGCTCACACCCCAGACAACTAACAACCTAGTGTCATACATTGTAATTCTAGCTGTGCCATTTGTGTACTCTTAAAAGTCCACCTGGTACTATTAAAGTAAGCGAGTCGGTTGTGACATCGATGTTAAAAAGAAGGCAATAATGTGATGATACTTTGGGGATACTGCAGGATATTAGGCATCTGGATGACTCCATTATGCTAGTTAAGTCAGGTTTGGTACCCATTTAGGATCTGAACCCAGAATAAAGTTTATTGAGGAGAATTCTGATAGAAAGATGTGCATGAAATGCTTTTCAGGGCAGGAGTAATTCACATTTAATATTAAATGCTAAATATTTCCTTCATTTTAGTTAGTGTTTCATGAATTTGTTTAGAGTAAGAAATTGGAGTATTAGTTGAGGGTGTAAATGACTACTCCTAGTAATAATGGAAATCCTTGTCAGGGTGAATCACTAAAGTCCCTAAATAAACCTAAGCTCAACCCACTGGTAGCTATGGCACAGAGCAGACAGGGTTGTCCTAAAATAACGTGTAACATATTTATGCAGCATCAAAACAGTAACACTATTAAAATGCACAACTATAAAAACTGAATTAGAAGAATGGAGTAAAATGCAATGAATAAAATGACAGCAATCCAATAAAGGGGTCTGGAGATATGGGGCCAGATTCACAAAAGTAATCTGAGACAAAATCCTAACTTTACAACTTTCGGTATTCACAAAATGCTTTTTGGAGCAGTAAAGTTATGATTTTGTCTTAAGTTTGTCTTAAATTTTGGTCTTAAGACAAAAGTTTAACTTAAGTTTAACTTAAGTTAGGATTTTGTCTTAAGACCAAACTTTAGACAAAATTGTAACTTTACTAGAATTCCCGGGTTACAGTATTAGGGGTTTTAATGTGTACTCACTTTTTCTTTTCTACATAGGACAGCTAGACCTGCCAATGTGAAAAGTAGCTGTCAGGTGCTAGTCACTGTATGGACATATTAACATTACATTTGCACATGTCCTATTTTTAAATAGCATGCACCTTGCCTTGTGGGTGACACACCCTAAACGAGGTGTTGACCTATTAATATTTATAAGGGTAGTTTTGACTTGTGAAAGGGGTTTATTTTGTGTGGTTGAATTGTAGTTTTTGTACTGGTACAGTCACGCTACACTGGGATGTCTGAGGCCATGTTTTACACTGTTACTGTAGCAGATGGCACTATAGGTGAAACACTCTATTAGTGACTTTTAACTTACAGGATCTGGGTACATTGTGTACCATATACTAGGTACGTATAGGTAAATAAAATATGACAATTAGTAATATCCCAAGTCACCAATGGTTAAAGGGGGAGTACAGGCACCTTAGTACTAGTTAGCAGGGGTAAAATGCACCGAGTTTTAAATCCATAGAAATATAGGGTTTATCAAAAGACAAAAAATCCAGGGTGACCATGTAGAAAAGACAGATATCCTGATTTCCTACTGTAAGATAAAGCATTGTATTTTGTCTTGCCTGATTGCCATATGACAATCTCCAACATGTGTTTTACAGTGAGTAAAGTGATTTTCAGACTTTGATTTGCAATATTCTAGGTGTTAATTGAGCAACTTCAGTGTACACCAAAATATTGGTTGATGTCTTGTTTGTATTTTTGTGTTCTGGCAGACGTTAGGGTATTAGGAGCAGAAAATATATCAGGTTTTTGTGACTATGATAATAACATTTTTGATCAATCTTAAAAGGAAGATTTAATAAAAAGATTTACAAAAAGAGCAGATAATATGTTGCTGTAGAAGATTCCCAGCAAAGATATAGGGCCTGTTGAGTCTGGTAGCATTTTTTCACAGCCCTGTTTGTCTACTAAAATTAAACAGTGGAGATGATTTATAATGTTCCGAAAAAGCATATAAGAGATGATATTTTTGGTGTGGGTAATAGGTTTCAAAGACAGGAATAGCAGAGGCAAATTGTAGTCTGGACATATTTTCTTGTTAAAATCGTAGTTTAAGGCTGTAAGGTTGCATGTGAGCATGTCATTGAGCATGTGACATGCTGTATGTATTTATCGGTTCACTGCCTGTCGGAAACCAAGGGCTACTATACACTGGGGGAGGTGTGGAGGTAGGCTGCATGTTTACAATCTTGCCTATCTACCAATAAGATGAAGTTCCCATTAATTATCAATTTGATTGCTTTAGACTGTAGATGGGCTATGATTTTGAGGTATTCTTCCAGGAAGTAAGTATTCTATCCAGGGGATGTGTTGAGCTACTTAAACTACTGCTAAAAAGAGAAAGGAATTAGGGGTATTAGACAGGATGAAACCAAGCAGTCAAACTATGAGATAGTAGTGGCAAGGATGTTAGGCATGGTGGCAAAAGGAGTGCCGACAAGGCCTAGGTAGAGGAACTTTGCGGTGGCTAGTTGGTATCTTTGTAGTATGTCCCCAGAAGGTCATGGCCCTATTCTTTGAAATCCATTTTTGAGCCTGGCGAGTCCCTGTTTGCCACATTAATTATTTTTGTTGGAATAATATTTCTATACCAAAAGGAAGTTGGATGTATTTGAAATATCTTAGGATTGCATTGCAACAAAACTCTTAAAGCCACCTGAATGAAACTGCCTATATTCTGAAAGGATTGTTAAGGTCTGAGTGGTGTAGTATTGGAGCAGGCAAAGACCTCTGTTTGCCAAGACCATGAGGTCAGTGAAAATGTGGTGGCACTGGTGCAGATTCTTCTAATACATAAATTGTAATGTTATTTCATTCATGTATGGAAAGCGCTGCTTTAGCAAGTGGAATATTTAGTTCCACACAAGGTGATGTTGGTAGCATTGTCTGGTATGTTGTCCAGATAGAATGGGAGTTGGATGCCATCTGTATACATTTGAACATCCACTGGGCACTACTCAAATAACTATTCCATTGGGCATATACAGATGTGAAAGAGAAGACAACAGAGATCATTTTCGAGGAATGCTGCAGTATGGAGGGCTTGTGGGTGACTTCCTACAGCTAGAGCTGGTTTTCTATTTGATGTGTGAGAAGTAAGATTGGGTTGAAATACGGCATGGTTACTAAATGTTTAAATGTCTCTCCTGGTTGGTGCTGCCATAATGTGCTAATGCCTCTAGAAGTCAACCCCCCCCACCAATTCTTTACAAGCAAAAAGGGAAAAGTACATGCCAGAACCTAACCACAGTGTGTTTGAGAGACTCCTTAATCTGTTTTGTGGTTTAAATTGTGTTTGAAAAGTGTATGTAGCACCTGCATTTGGCAAGAAAAAGTGATTTGCTTAAGTATGCAAAAAGCAGTATTTCTGTGACCTTAGATTTAGGCCTTCTATGCAGGGTTGAACAGGAACTACAAACTGTGAATTGAACAAGTCAGTATCCAAGGAGATTCTGACTTTAGGAGCACCTCCCTGCCACCCTGCACACCAGTATGTGCTTAAGGTCACATACCAATTACATCCTTTTTTTGCTGGCTTTTGCAGTTGTGCTCTAACTGGCTTCTAGGGCGAGGGTCTCTATTGGACCTAGGGCTTAGGGTTTGAGATCTGATTGATTGATAGGCCTAGGGTTTTGATTGGCTCCTAGGGCTCGGATTTATATTGGACTTGGGGCTTAGGGTTTGAATTTTGATTAGGTGATTGGGCAATGGTTCTGATTTGTTCCTATGGCTAGGGTTTCTATTGGACTTAGGGCTTGAGTTCTGATTGGCTGATGGGGCGAGGGTCTGATTGGTTGTTAGGGTTAGCGTTTATATCAGTCAGGGTTTGAGATGTGATTGACTGATAGGGCTAAGGTTCTGATTGGTTCCTAGGGCTATGGTTTTTATTGGCCTTAGGGTTTTGATTGGGTAATAGGGCTAAGGCTGTGATTGGTTGACAGGTTCAGGTCTCCCATTGGTACTATGGTTTAGAGCTAGGGTTTTGAGTAGGCATGGTTAGCACAAAGGTTTTCAATGGCAGAAGGTCACCTGACCTAGGACTATTTAACCTTAGGACTCAAAGCATCTCCACCCGGGCATTAACGCCAAGGGCAAAGTGGACAAGGGCAGTTGCCAGTTTCAGCCTGAATGGGCCAGGTTGGGCCTAGGGCCACAAATGCTAACATGAGTGATTTTCTTTTTAATACTGCCCATTATTTTCTCATTCATTAAATTTCTATAATGAAAACAAATCCAGCCGCAATATACCTTCATTCAGATTGTGACCACAAATCAGACAGTCGATGTTATATGTTAGTGTACGTAGTTACAAAAATGGTGGAAAAAGTTAAAATAAACATGCCATTCATATGAAGCTAAAAGGAAGAAATGCTCATCTCATTTTACTATTTGTCAGTTTGAGTTTGTTTTATCGAGCAAGAATGTGAAATCTGTTTCTGATACTTGTTCTTTAATACTTTTGCTGTATTCACAAAAAGCAAATTTGAATCCCGCAAATGGATTTCTGGTCAGTTGTAAAGCTCAGTCATGGGTTCTCGTGGCAGTGCTGTGGGGCGGTAGGGTGGAGGGTAGTAAACTCCGGCATAAGGCCGAACCAGTCAGGTAAAAAATAAATAAATTAAACTAATTTCATTGTGTGCGCTGCAATGCAGCGGTGCAATGCAGCGTGCGCAATGAATTTGTTTTATTTAGTTATTAACTGAACTCCGTTTGGCCGTATGCCGGAGTTTACCACCCCCCCCCACCTTGCCCCTCCCCACCCCACCCCAACGCCCGCAGCACTCCCACAAGGAGCTGCCACTAGTAAAGACATTGACTAGACAACTTTGCCACCTGTGCAGAGAAATCTACAGTAGTAAATCAGACTCAAAGGGTGATGAGTAGGAATTCCAAGGCAAGGTTTAAATATGGGAACGTCAACACACATACATTTGTGAGCATTCTGTAATGGTAAGCTTTGTATGTTTTCTATGCCTATGTTTCCCAATGGAATACAGAATTCTGTGCATGTAACATTCCTAGCAGAGAGAATGTTGATGGTGAATTCGAGACAGTTGGAGCTGGAGCTTTTCGTGGATGAGGCTAATAAATCCTACCTGTGATTCATCGTACTTTATCTTACATCTTTACGTAGTAGACACCACATATATTTGGCGACGATCGACAAGCCTCTTCTGCCTCAACACGAAGCCTGCTCGCCTGACCCATTACTCCTCCAGCGGCTGTTAAACTTAAAAGGAAGTGTCGTCTTCCCTGCGGCTGAATTGCTTTTCTTTTCCGTGTGAAAGAAAATAATATACGGTGAGGAGTGTGGTGGGAGGCCGTAAAAAGGGCTTTAATTAAATTTGTTGGGAAACGTCTGGTGAAATCAGTCCAACCGCTGTGCGCGCATGTGACGTGTTGCTGTGCTCGCGTGTGTGTTTCAAAAAGCACGGACGAACTTCCTTTTGCGTGAGCGTATGCGTGTCAGTGACGCGCTACGCAATCAGCTGGTTGTCAGACTTTGTGACGCACAACGTTTAAAAAAAAAAGGAAATCAGTATGCGCGGAGAAGAAAAAAACAACGTTCCATGTGCAACAATGGTACACTCATCGTTCTGAAGGAAAACATTCTTTTATAACTCTGCTTTGCAAGGATTCTCTCTCATTGTTTTCCTTGTTGATGAAACATTCTGGTATTCTACTACTTGCTAGAAGAATGTTTCTACATGATTAGTGACTGATTAAAGCCATAAGGCCAATAGAGATATAATAAAAAAGAAAATATATATATATCTTAGTTTAAAAAGAAATAGAAGTATAAAATATATGTTAAATTAATCTTCTCTTGCAATAAGTTAAAATATAAAAAAAAGAGAGGAAAATAAAGGAAGATGCAGAATGTAACACAGCCAGCGTTTTTCCTAACGAGTCCAGGAGAGCCGAATGTAAAGTGGCAGAAGTGGAAAAAAATATTTGCAAATTATGCGAGGGTATGTGGCACGAACTAAGTGCTGAAAGAAAACATTCTTTATTGCTACATTGCTTCGGAGGTGAAGGTCAAGATGTATTAGAACATTTACCGGAACTAACTGCATCTGAACAAAGGAACTTAAATGAATATGAAGTTGCTATTGAACAATTGGATCGACATTATCTTCCCAGGTTGAGTACCTTAATGGAAAGATACCATTTTGGTTTGAGAGGTCAGAAAAAAGATGAGTCTGTGGAAGACTATGTTTCGGCCTTAAGGAAGTTGGCCTCTTCTTGTAAATTTGGTCAGACTTTAGAAGAAAGAATAAGGGATCAATTTGTTTTAAAATGTGCACATGACAGCATCCGGAAAGAACTCTGGTTAAAGGATGAACCCCCATTGGAAGAAATTTTGGGCATTGCGAAACAAGTTGAACACATGACTAAATGTGTTGATGAATTAAAAGGGGAAAAAGAAAAGATGACGGACTCAGAAAATAAGAATGAACCTAAAGTTGAAGAAGTAGTTTGTCAAGTAAAAAAAGAAGAGAAAGCAACTATTGATAAAAATGATGCTGGGTTGAATAATTACAATTCTAATGAAATTTTGGTCATCTGGCTAACTCTCCTATTTGTCCGGCTCTGAAATCTATGTGTAATAGTTGTGGTAAGAGGGGACATTTTTTGAAATGCTGTAGAACTAAAATTAATAAGAGGGAGGGTGCTAATAGAAAATGGTCTTGACCTCAAGTAAAGACGGTGACTTTTCAAATTAATGGAGGTCCATTAGAACACCCTTCACATTTGGTAAAAGTTGATGATGCATTAATTGAATTCAAATTTGATTCTTGCTTGCAGATTACCATGATTGATGAAAATGTATTGTTTAAGAATTTTGGAAAAAATTTTAAACTTTTAAGAAGTGATATTTTACCTTTGGGTTATGGAAAGAAACCCATCAAATTATTGGGTTATTTTGTAGCTACTATTGAGTTGGGAAGTCGGATTATTCCTGGTAAAGTCTATGTTGCTAAACAAGGTGATGCTCTACATGGTTGGAGACATCAACGTGACCTAGGGGTTAAACTTAATCCCAATGCTTCACCTCAAGTACAGATACAAGAGGTGGGGGATTTGTCTTCAATCTTTGCAGAAAAATTTCCTGGAGTATTTAATGAGAAGCTAGGATGTTTAAAAGGTTACAAACATTGTATAAAATTGAAGAAAAATGCAGTTCCTATAATAGCAAAAGTAAGGAGAATTCCTTTGGGTGAACAAGAAAAAGTACAGAAGGAAATTGATAAACTTATTAAGAATCAGATTATAGAACCTGTAGAAGCCACAGAATGGTTGGCACCCATTGTTATAGCTAAGAAACCATCTGGCGAGATTCGTTTATGCATAGATTTACGTGCCTTGAATAAGGAGGTTGTCGTGGACAGGTTCCCTTTGCCTAATATCGATGAAATTGTAGGAACTTTGGAAGGAGCAAGGTATTTTACCACCTTAGATTTAGCTTCTGCCTACCACCAGGTAGAATTAGATGTGTCTTGTTAAGAGTTGACAGCCTTTATAACTCCAATGGACACATTTAAATTTAAAAGGATGCTTTTTGGGCTAATATCGGCTGCTTCAGTATTTCAATGCATTATGGCATGTATACTCAAAGGTCTTCGTGGTGTAAAGTGTTATCAAGATGATTTGTCAACCTATGGAGCTAACATGTTTCAACATAACGAACGTGTGTGTGCAGTATTGGAGAGGTTGAGTGAAGCTGGTTTGTCACTTAAGAAAGAAAAGTGTAAGTTTGGTTTGGAGGAAGTGAATTATCTTGGGCACTGTATTAAGAGTGAAGGTGTTTTTCCAAAAGGTGATTTGGTTGCATCTATTGATAATATGGCTGAGCCAATTAATAAGGAGGATTTGATGTCTTTCCTTGGTATGGTGGAGTTTTATGGGAAATTCATCATGCATTTTGCAGATAAAACTAAGAATATGAGAAGACTTACTGCGAAAAGTGTGTTTTTTGAATGGTCAAGTGAATGTAAGAAAGAGTTTGAGGAAATTAAAGAGGAATTGAAAAAAGCCCGTGTCTTCAGGCATTTGTTCCAGGTTTGCCGACCTATGTATTTACTGATGCAAGTGATAAAGGGCTTGATGCGGTTTTAGTGCAAAATAAACAGGGTAATGATTCTCTTATTGCTTGTGCTTCAAGATGCCTTCGGGGACCAGAGCTAAATTACTCTGTTATTGAGAAAGAGTCTCTGGCGATTTTCTGGGCTCTAAAAAAATTTAAAAATTTAATTTGGGGCACTAAATTCATTGTTATGTCGGATCATAAACCATTAAAAGAGGTTTTTTGCAAGAAAGGGTTAGATTCCCTCTACAAAGGATGACTGCCCCCTCTACAAAGGATGACATATAGAGAATTGCCCCACTGGGAACCATGGTTTAACATCCCGACGACCAACAGATTTAGTGGGCTTGAGATGGTTGATTGACCACCAACTGACATCGAAGCCGCTAGTCCCCCAAAACAAATTTCCGCACCTAATTCCTCCCCGCTATGTATAGACCAAATAAACTTAAAAGTTGATACCTTGTCTATATCCATTCTTTCTTGGAACATAGCAGGCTTACGTAACAAGATAGAGGATGGGTCGGCCCAAAATTTCTTGGATAAATATAATATAATTTGCTTGCAGGAGACATGGTCCACTACTGAGCTTCACCTTCAAGGCTTTAAAACATTTTTCGTCCCTGCGATCCGAGGTACAATAGGCAGGCCAAAAGGGGGCCTAACAACGTATATTGCAAATACCCTGCACCAATTAAAAGTGACCACTATCCATAATGATCCTAACTGTCAAATTCTCTCACTCACCTTAGCGAAAAAGGAGACTATTCTTCTTATCAATTTCTATAATAATTTAGAGGAAGACCAATTCGTGATTCTTCTCAATGACATCTATGAGAGAATAGCTCAACTCTCCTTGAGGGAAGGTACTCATGGGGTAAATCATGTACTATGGGGAGGGGATTTCAACCTTCACCCGTGTTCACGGGCGAATCCATATTCTTGTGGAATCGTGGACGAATTCGACCTCCCGTCAGTACATTTCGCTCACAGTAAGGCGGGGAACGCCCTAAATAGCGTTCTATGTGAACTAGACCTGCAATTTGCCAACTGCCAAACCTCCGATCCAGGTTGCCTAGCTCCGACATACGTGGGCAGAGGCCACCAAACCACTGTGGATTATATCTTTCTGTCACCTGGACTGGTAAAAATGGCTAACAACTTTCAGGTCATTGACAACTCTCTGAGCGACCACTCCGCACTGAGCCTGTATCTTCACCTATCTAGTTATAAACATCAAAACATAGAAACAGTAACCATCCTCGCCCAGAATAATCTACAAGTAGGCAAATTGAATGGATTTACAATAAAATGGGAAAAAATTAACCCGAGTGAAATCACTAAAAAGTTGGTCAAGCGGGCGTATCCCAATATCATTAAATGCCTGGACCTCTCGGTGGATCACAAGGAAGTCCTGGAAAATTTTAACCAAATTTTGGTTATTATTAAGGGACTACTCTCGTCAAACATCACGTCCAAGCATTCTATTAACAAAGGGTGGTTTAACCATAATTGCACATCGGCTCTCACTAACCTAAAACTTGCCCTACACAATAAACCCAGAGATAAGGCACAAATCCGATCTCATAGGCGTAACTATAACAGGGAACGAAAGCAAAGAATTAAAGATCTGAAGCAGAAACTGTGGGAAGACCTGCACAAGAGTGCTGTACAAAAAAATAGTGAGGCTTTCTGGTGCACAGTTAGAGCACCTTTCTTCACAGACAAAAATACCCCTAAGATTGAAGTAGCCATCGATGAAGAAACTTGGGTGGCTCATTTCTCAAAGATTTTTAAAAATAGCTCTCCTATTGATAGCTCTGAGAAGATCCCTCCAAAGCCACACTATCCAATCCCGATCCTCTTCGACATACCAGACTTGTTTCTAGCGCTGGAGGCAAGTAAAACGGGGAAAGCACCTGGACCCGATGGGGTCCCAGTAGACTTTTTTAAATATTCTCTTGACCTCTGGGCTCCCATCCTTACGAGAGTATGTACAGCAGCGGCAAATGAGGGGGTACTGAATTCCTGGACCAGTTCCATTACGGCTCTCACTAACCTAAAACTTGCCCTACACAATAAACCCAGAGATAAGGCACAAATCCGATCTCATAGGCGTAACTATAACAGGGAACGAAAGCAAAGAATTAAAGATCTGAAGCAGAAACTGTGGGAAGACCTGCACAAGAGTGCTGTACAAAAAAATAGTGAGGCTTTCTGGCGTACAGTTAGAGCACCTTTCTTCACAGACAAAAATACCCCTAAGATTGAAGTAGCCATCGATGAAGAAATTTGGGTGGCTCATTTCTCAAAGATTTTTAAAAATAGCTCTCCTATTGATAGCTCTGAGAAGATCCCTCCAAAGCCACACTATCCAATCCCGATCCTCTTCGACATACCAGACTTGCTTCTAGCGCTGGAGGCAAGTAAAACGGGGAAAGCACCTGGACCCGATGGGGTCCCAGTAGACTTTTTTAAATATTCTCTTGACCTCTGGGCTCCCATCCTTACGAGAGTATGTACAGCAGCGGCAAATGAGGGGGTACTGAATTCCTGGACCAGTTCCATTATGGTCCCAATATTTAAAAAGGGGGACCGTAAAGATGTGAAGTGCTATCGCCCCATTTCATTGCTGGACTCGCTCGGCAAGGTTGTGGGAAGAGTAGTTCTGGAGCGTCTTCAGCAATGGGCTGGGGAGAGAGGCATCATTTCTGACCTTCAATTCGGCTTCCGCGAGGAGCTCGGAACCGTCGAGCAGGCCCTAAACCTTAGTCTGATAGTGGGTAAATACACGCAGGCTAAGGAGAATATGATCTATATGGTCTATGTAGACCTTTCCGCAGCTTTTGACTGCGTTTCGCACTCAAAGCTGTGGATGGTCCTAACCCGAATGGGTGTGGAACCTTCCCTAGTGGACTTTGTAAGGGAACTCTATTCAGGAGCCTCGTCCAGAGTTCGTTTTGGGAGGAACGGCGAGTTGACGGCCTCGTTCGGAGTGGAGCGTGGAGTCAGGCAGGGTTGTGTCCTGGCCCCCTTCCTCTTCTCTCTCTACACAAATGGTTTGGAAGAGGAGATGTTGAGGGGGGCCCAGGACCTTCCTCGAATAAATCAACGCCTGATCCCCGCCCTGCTCTATGCGGACAACGCTGTCATCCTCGCACGCACTCCCCGCGAGCTCCAGCATTCACTGAAGAGATACACGACCTTCATGGGGGGCCTAGACTTACAAGTCAACGTTAAGAAAACGTTTGTCATGATATCAGGTACAAAGAAAAAAGGAGTAAAAGAGATCTTCCTCGATAAACAAAAGCTGGAGGTTACTCCCCAGTATCCCTACCTGGGTATCATGATAGACGGTCGTCTGACATGGAAGCCGGCAGTAGAGTCAAGATGCCTCCTATTTAAAAGATCAATAGCGGCCCTGATGAGCTTCTCTCGGAGACTGGGGAGAAGGGCTCCAGTGGAGCTTTTGAAGATATATAGCGCCAAATGCCAGGCGATTGCCCTCTATGGTGCAGGTGTTTGGGGACATACGGACACCAGCTCCATCCAAGTAGCGGAAAACACTTTTTTGAGATTTCTCTTAGCCACCCCCAGAGGCACTTCGATCTATGCCACTCATCTAGAATTAGGAATTCCCTACCTGGAGGATGTGATCAAGATCCAACCGCTGATGTTGTGGTGGCGTATCTGGACATCTGTGAATAACACTTTATCTCAGTCCATTATTACAGATACTATGGCCCTTGAGAAATCTTCTAGGATAAGATGGCTTTCATACATCAGGAACTTCTTCAAAGACCTTGGCTTAGAGAAATATTATGCCCATCCAGAATCCATTGTCAATCTCTCAAAGAAAACATTAAAACAACAAGCTCTCCGACACCTGGAGACATTGAGATTGGCTTTGGATCCACTGAAACGAGCGACCATCCACGCGAATATGGTCCAAACATCACACAGCATCCAGTTGTACTTAACGCTCCCGCTAACGATATACGACAGGATGCTGCTGACCAGATTCAGATTAGACTCTTTTTTTAGACTGGTCACATTTCCTACGAACAATGGATGGGCTACAAGTTTCCCTCCTTGCCCCTGTGACGAGAAATCTATTCAATCTGACTTACATGTTATTTTGTTTTGCAAATTCCACCAAGCACACAGGAAAATCTGGATTCTGCCGATATTGAGGAGTTGGCATCTAAGACAATGCAGGCCGGCATTACTCAGACTTCAAATGCTCGAATCTGAGACCGTCTGCTATTTCGTACTTAATTTCCTCAAATGCATCAAAAGGCATAGGAAAAATCTATAGCAACCATTGTTTACAGTGTAATGCATAATCATGCCTTGAGGAAACGAAGTGGACTGAAAACTGTAATTTTTTAAACATTCGTATGAATTCTTAGTTATGTGTATAAAATGTACATTGTATTTTTTATCTTGTTTCTTTTATGGTTTTCACTTGTGAAAAAAAACGAATAAAGAAGTTATATATATATAAAAATAAAAAAAAAGAGGTTTTTTGCAAGAAAGGGTTAGATTCTATCTCTTCCAGGATTAGGAGATGGATTATTTCTTTGCAGGAGTTTTATTTTGAAGTACAGTACATACCTGGCGTTTCTAATAAGTCTGCAGATTGTTTTTCTAGACTGGTGAAAAGAGATAATCTGTTTGCTGAGGATGTGTTTGAATAGGAGGATGATTGTGTTAACGTCTGTGAAATTACGGAGGGTGTTGTTGAAGAAGATGAGTGGAAGAATGAACTGCAAAAGGATGATGTGTTAGTCAAGGTGATGGGTATGTTGAGAGAAAACAGGCGTTTGGATAAACCTTGGTCTCTTGTTTCTGAGGAATTATCTATAACTGATGGCATGTTGACACGTGGATTGAGACTTGTACCACCTTCTGGTTTAAAAAAAAAATGTTATTACATGCACACTCTGGTCATTTAGGTATTGTAAAAACTAAGGAGATGTTACGTACTCAATTTTGGTGGCCTGGAATGGATTTGGAGATAGAAAGAATGGTTAGAGAATGTGCTGAATGCTGCGCCAGTGATAAAATTCTTAAGACTAAACAAATGCCCATGGTTTGTAGGAGTTTACCTAAACATCCGTGAGATGAGATAGCTATTGATATTTTGGGCACTCTTGCTGGTGTGTCTGACACTCCTTATTTGATTGTTGTGATTGATTTATATTCACGGTGGATTGAGGTGAGTGTAGTTAGTGACATAACGTCAGATTCTGTTATCAAGTTTTTGTCTGAAATTTTCAAGAGTGAAAGCTTTCCCAACAGCATCTTATCTGACAATGGTCCACAATTTTGTTCTAGTGTTTTTGACTCATATCTGAGTAGTTGTGGCATTATTCACAAGCTTTCTTCTTTGTATCATCCTGAAACCAATGGTGCTGTTGAGAGAGTGAATAAAACGTTAAAAGAATGTATTCAGCTTGCGAGAGCTAATGGTTTAAATTGGAAGGAAGCTCTTAAGGAAAGGATTGATGCCTATCGGTGTTCTCCCCACTCCACCACTGGTAGGTCTCCCTTTGAGTTATTTAAGGGCAGGATTCCTAATACTATGTGGTGTCCTGGTTGGATGAAATTGAATAAAGGGTTTGTGGATAACCGCATTGGTGCTTGGAGGGAGAGGGAGTTAGAAAAGCAAGCTTGCAGGAAAAGGTATTTTGATGACAAGAAATGTGTCCAGTTTCAGGAGGTCAAGATAGGTCAAGATAAAAGCACCTGTTGGAAGGAAATCTTGGTCTAAGTACACAAATGTTAGACCTGTTATCAAAGTTTTAAGAATGCCACAAAAACACAGGATGGGAGGATTTGGAATAAAAGTCGGGTGGTGGTGGTGAAATCAAAAAACTGTGTTCAAAATGATTTGGATGCTGATGATAATATGTTTGGTACTGTTAATATTCCTCCACTCTGTTCTAGTAATTCTCCTGGAGTTCGTGTAAGGAGTCAAAGAATACGCAAGGTTCCTGCTTATATGAAAGATTATGTGTAAACTTCATTGTGTTTTTACATTTCATAGAGTTATTATGTTGTTTTCTCTTTTCTTTAATTTTTGCTGTTTATGTTTTTTTGTCTTTGTTAAGAAGGGAGATGTGTAATGGTAAGCTTTGTATGTTTTCTATGCCTATGTTTCCCAATGGAATACAGAATTCTGTGCATGTAACATTCCTAGCAGAGAGAATGTTGATGGTGAATTCGAGACAGTTGGAGCTGGAGCTGTTCGTGGATGAGGCTAATAAATCCTACCTGTGATTCATCGTACTTTGTCTTACATCTTTACGTAGTAGACACTACACATTCTCAAATTCTTCTCTGGCTCCTCCCCTTTAAGGGTGAGAATGAAAGGCTTTAACCACATGGAAACATGCTTTGTGTACAGTTAAAAATGCATTTGCACCGGAGGCTGTTCTCCTCCTTTTTGAAATTATTTATATTGTATACAAAGGTATCCAACACTTTCTGTGCCAACACGTTGTGGCAAACGAGTGTCTGTGTCAATCACTGCGGATTTACATTGAGGGCCATATTACACAAAGTACCCCAGGGTTGCAAAGGGCTTTTGGTCCCGCTTTGCGAACCCTGGATTGCTCCTTGCATATGAGTGTCAGTTAGCCAAAATACTTTTCGAAGGATTTCTGTCAAATGCTGTGCCAACACTAGATGGCAACCATCAGTGATTTTATGAGCACTACTGGGAACTACATTTACCAGAATGCATTATGAGAACCGGTGCAGGAAGGCAGTATTTTACCCTCCTCATCTTCCCTAAAGGACGTTGGATTGATGAACCATGGGTATGTACCTGTATGCCTGGAGGTATTCAGAGCTTGATAGACTGGAGGCAGCTTGCTATGCGGTCCCAAACCACAGCATTGTTCCTTGCCAATGAGGACCAATTACAGCAAAACAGGTCCCCGAGGATATAAAGCACTTCTTGTGCCAATACTGTGGGATAACGATTGATTCTGAGTGTGAACATCAATGAAGAATGCTTGGGAAGAACTGGTGCAGGCTGGCAAGCGTGTTATCACCGTCCACACTGCACTTCATAAAATGTTTGTGAAGAGCAAAAAAAGTAAAAATACGTTGAGGCAGCATGCTTTTTTTATGAAGGCCCCTTAGCGTCTGCTGCCACAGGCATCAGGTTTACTTGATGCATATGTAACAAAAATTTCAAATAAAAATACATGGTTTGCAATATATTCCTGGTAATATGTTTCACATTATTAAGTACAATATTTTAAACCTAAGTGGCAACGTGTTACGAAAATAGGGTTGTTAGTCACATGGATTAAATGAGCACGTTGAATGGTGTTTTATTATGTGCCTGGTTCAACACTGTATTGCTGAGACCTGTTTTGTGTGAAACTGATTTTCAGAATTACTTCTGAACCGCAGAACTTAAAATACTATTTTCCCAAGAAGCCAAGATATAACCAGGCATTATTTTTCAATTTGATACAATGGCCTCTTCTAGGAATATTTACACTTCTGTTCGTTCCTGCATGTTCTGATTGGTTTGAATACAAGTGCATGTCCAAACATTCTACTTGCAAATAACACCTGCAATTGTTTCCTTGTCAATCGAGCGGGATGGACTATGTTTACAATGTTACTCAATGTAAGAATATTATAGTATCACCCAAGCAGAGAACAAGCTAATAAAGCAATCTAAGTGTATTTTGTACAGGTGGAAACAGAAGACAAACAAAACACATATACTAGTGCTGCAAAAGCAAACATGTTTCCCAAATTGTGTGTACAATACATATATTATATTTTACTCCCTCTAACAACAAAAGGACAGCGCTCCAAGAGCTTGCATTCTCTTCTTTAATGGATTAGATGCGGTTTAGATATGGTTAAGAAAAATATCTGGAAACATCTCCCTTCCAACAATCATCTGCAAAGCCAATAAACACATTAGCATTTGCATGGTGCATGCAGTCACGAGCCATGAAAAGTTATCCAGTGTTCAAGCACACAATAACGTGTCAGTCTGACAGTGCATACCATTGCATAAAAGAACATGCTGAGTGCAATTCCTAAAGTTTTCAAACAGTGGTTATCATTGGTATAATTTGCATAGTATCCAAAAAGCAGCTAAATCAATATATGCAATGAGAGTCTCATTTACATCAAAATGACGCAAAGCAGAGTCGCAGGCCAGCTAGTTGCGCTGTGCAGCGCCATAAGGAAAGAGCAGGGATGCGTCATATTTATAGCAATATAACGCATCCCTGTACTCACCTTTGCGCTGCCGCTGTTTAGGAAGCCTAGCGCCATGGCGCAACGATCCTGCATTGAAATCCGGATGTTTTTGTGTAGGAAGGGACACCTTCCTTCACATAAACAATCTTTGCACCTGCCCTGAAGAGGCGCATGGTTTTGATGCATTCCCACATATACACTATGTTGTAAATCTGCAAATGTGTCAAATACCATGGGCGTTGAGTGGTAAGACCCACCGCAACACCCACGGCATGCCTTCCGATGCAATGTGAGGTAACACAGTGACTTGTGTTTTGATGTCTCACACCATAACTGCGAGGCTATGAGAAGCCACGAAGGGCGGCTTTCCATGGCCTCGTAGATATCGGTCTGCACTGTGCTCCTCCAGAGTAATCCAAAAGTGATGCTCTTGTGGCTGAAATGTGCTGCCATGGGTTTGTAAATAAGCCCCTCAATGCTTATTATAGCACAGTAAAAGACCAACTCCTTCTCTGATTAGGTCAAGACACACATTTTCTCTACTTTCCAAAGCTCATGAACAGAAAACCATTTAGTAATGGTGTCTCAGTTCACAAAAACTTCTAGTACAAAGTAGAAGAAATACCTGCTGGCACGCATGGAACTGATTAATGTCTCAAACGTGGCATCTAATAACAACAAATGCAATCTAATGCCACTCACCACCCACTTGTGGTGACTGATTGATTGAGCTTCTTTCTTAGGGGCAGATTTATCATAGTGTTGCTTCACCCTTGCATCACGCATGGTAACTCAAGGGCAACACAACTCTAAAGTCATATTTACCAAGCAGCGCAAGGCTACCTCGTGTGGCCCTCAGAAAATCTGGATAACGCAAAGCAGAGAAAGTCGCTCCCTTGCGTTACTCTGCTACAGAGAGGCGTTCTATTGGTATAGAGTGAGTGTTCCAAATGCATCCAAGCATGGATTTTGGCCCATTCCCAGATTTATTATGAGTGGTTGACATGGGAAAGTTGCAAAATGCTATGCCTTTAAAAGGGAGGCATGATGAGGAGAAATATGTTTACTTCTGATTTTCTCCTATTTCTATGTGTGCATCATTCAGCAGCACACATAAAAAGTGAAAAAGGCCTCTGAAGTTTGTTTTTGTGCAGGAAGGTGTCTGTTCCTGTACAACAACAATTTGATTTCAATGCAGGCACCCTCACACCATGCCGCAAAGATGCCTGCATTATTGCAAGGCAGTACATTGTCCGTCTGAGCAAGAAGAGGACAGGAATGTGCCATATAATGATACAAATGGAACATTCCTTCCCTCTCCTTTTCAAAAGCTAAAAGGACAAATGATGGACGGAATTCTGAACAAATCAAACGTTCTCCCCCATTCACAGATCTGAGTTTAATCCATCATTTTGTTTGCTCACACAGCCCCACCCTAGTTTGGATCCAGCTATATCCAAACCAGTCTCTTATTAAAGCAGTGCAGCAAGGTGTCTTGCTGCGTTTCATGAAAGTTTAATAAACTAGGCCTTAATGTACACTACGAAGGTATCACATCATGTCAACTATCATGGCCTGACTGTGAGCTTAGTGAGAGGTGACCCTGGAGGACACATCTTCTGCGGGGCAAAATAGGGTGAGAGCAATGAAATAAGTAAGGACCCAGCAGACTAAATATAAACATATGTGTAGCCACAAACAATTTCAATCAGTTACCTTTAATATTCAAAGAAATGTTTCTGAATTTAATAGTTTCTTTAAAAGATCATGTGTAAACCTGTCTCTGTCCTGATGTGTTGTTACTTAACTCAAGTTGAAAAAGTTACTTTAATATTCTCGGCTAATCTTTATGTTTGCTACTGTGATACCTCTGTGATACTAGCTGTGAATAACTGAAGTCTCTGGTTTTGCCAGAGAACTAATGGGCAAAAATGGAAGGATAAGACCGTTTGACAGTTTAGAATTTTTTAGCCTCAGAGGGTTGGCAAAAAGGACCAAATAATGAAGCCACTGAAGTATTTCAGATCATTTGCCTGTGGAGGTGCTGCCACAGGGACCAACTAGAGACACTACACTACCTCCCAGATTAGACCCATGGGGGCATATTATCAAGGGATTTATCTCTGCTTTTTTGTCTTTAAAAGCCAAGAAAGCGGAGATACAATTATCTCCCTATCAGCAACAGGGTGCTAACACGCAAATTTGCATGTTAGCACCCTTTTTCTCTACGCTTCCCCTTGCATCTCTAATGAGATGCAAAGGGGGCGTTCCAGAGAAAAATAATAATGTTGTTAAGCGACATTTCTCCTATTATCAAGGATTTCGCTAACCCTGTTAGTGATAAAAAAAAGCAGCGCTAACCGCGGTTAGCACTGCTTTCTTTACACCTGGTATTTTCCTGACTTAGTCATGATATCCTATGGAAGGTGGATATCATGGCTAAGTTTGTGAGCCCCTATCATCAAGCTAACGCCAAACTTCGAGAGATTATCATTGGTTTTCCAGCGATAATCTCTCATTTGGCAGTTAGCGCGAGGATTTTTATCACTTCTGAGATAAACCTTACTAATAGCAAGTTATCTCTGCGATAATTTCTGGCGATGCTTAGCGTTAAAAAATGTGTTGCTAAGCATCGTTAGCGATAAATATCGCTAATCGTTGGTAATATGCCCCATGGTTCTTTAATGACAAATTATTTATGGACAAGATAAGAGAGTGTATGGAGCAATACTATCATGACAATGTGGGCATGGCCAACTCGGCATGCATACTATGGGAGGCATATAAGACAGTGATATGAGGGTATGCTCAGGCTCTGGCGGGGGAGGAGAAAAGACCAGAGACTAATGTATGAGGCCCTGTAGAAAGAAATGAGTATACTCAAAACAATGCCATCAGGGAGAGATACCCCGGACAAATGTGTTGTAGATGAAATCCGACTCAAACATCTAGAAGTGAGAGCTATGGCTGAAGACGAAGCCTGGGCACAGACCTGAGCAACACAGAGACAATGATGTTGGGGTTAAGGCCAACAAACTAATTGACTGGTTGGAAAAGAGGGACAGGGAAAGGAATTGTGTCCTGGAGATTTTTACCTCTGATTGTGTGGTTCATAGAACAGGCTGCTATTAGAGATCTGCAGTCTGGCAAGGTAATGGGACCCAATTGCCTGCCAGCAGAAATGTACAGGAGAGTGTCAGCTGCGATGGCACTGCATATGCTCAGGGTAGCCTCCCAGAGGACCAATGATTGGTCACAACTGTGGTCATTGTTAAGAAGGGTAAGCCACCAGAGGTCTGTAATTGGCCAATCTCACTACTGAACATGGGGGCAAAGGTGTTGGCAAAGGCCATAGTGAATAGACACTGTGGGATGATAACCTCTGTAGTCCACCCTCATCAATCGGGTTTCACACCCCGCAGGAGCACCAGGCTAAATTTGAGGTCTCTTTATGGAGTTCTACATATAATGGCAAACAAGCAGGGAGAGAACGCAGTGCTGCTGTCGCTGAATGCATGTATTGCGTTCGCCAGTATACATTCTACAGAACACTCCCTATAAAATACTGACTTTTTCAGAAAGTGGACAGTGAATTAAGACAGCTCTTATGGGATTGAGGTAGTTCTAAGATAGCCCTCCACAAGCTACAGAAGGGGGTATTTGATGGGGGTCTGGCAATTTTCAACATAGGAAATACTACCCGGCTGCCCAACTGGACACCATAATGACTGGGTATTTACAGGACGGGAAGAACCTGCCTGTAGTGTCGATCACCACTCAATGGGACAGAGGGGATATCCGGCAACATTGTATCACAGAAGGATGAAGAGATAGCTGCCACCACACATGCAAACAGCAGTCCAAATATGGAGGGAATCCACTAAATTTCTTGGATGGGAGGCCACACTGACGAAAGCACTCCACAATAGGACACTGACATTTTGCAGGAGGTGGGTGGGTTGAAGGCTTTCTGTAAATGGGGTCTCCTGGGGATTGATCACCTAGGAGATGTCTGGAGGAGACAAACAGTAATTGCTTTTGAGGACTTAAAAGCAGAATACCAGATGTTTGACTAATAACAGTTCCGCCACTGCAACTGGGGCACGCGTTGCGAGCCCACATCCTTGACGGTGAGCAGATACCAGAGTACACACCCCAGAAGGACAGGTTCCTGTTGGACCGAATGCCAGACAAAGCCACCTCCTTTATATACAGAAAAATTATGAACAACACACCAGACCACCAGGGTGCCTTGTGGGAGGCATGGGATGATGGGGTGGGAATGCTGGAAGGTGATGATTGGGCGGAGGCAATACAGAGTCCCAGGGAGGTAGCTATAAGGGTGCATTTTCGCCTTACCCAGCTTTGTATACATCACAGATCAAACACCTCCAGAGCCCTCATGCACCCAATGGGCCACTGCAACACTGAGCATGGTGCTTGGGGCTGTCAGGAAGTGGGCTTCTTCTTTCACATACTATGGCCCTTCCCCATAACTCAGCCATACTGGGTAAGGTAACACAGGTTTTGTCTGAGGTGGTGAGCCAGACTATCTCGCTGGAGGCTATATGGTACATATTGTGTGTGACTGGGGAAGAAACATGTCTGAAATACTTGAAGATCTGGCTAATGTCAGCAGACGTGGTTGTGAAAAAGAATATAGCCAGGGCTTGGGTAGCGGATCAATCTATTTGGGTTCCGGAGTGGAGGGTGGACCTTGACTGGTGCTGTGTAGCAGATAAAGTGGTATATTAGAGTTGAGGCTGCACGCAGAAGTGGGATAAGGTCTGTGGCCAATGGAAGGGTGAAGGGGCTATTGAGGACTGATAAGGTGGGTGGGTTGGAAAGCAGAGGGACTTACCGAGTTAGGTAATCGCATTGATGCTGGAAATACATACACTGCTTTTGTAACTTAAAATATTTTACTGGGTGAGCATGAAGAGACAGGATCTCTCATGATTAATGTCAAACAGTCTCAATGTGTAAACATTTCTGTGCTTAATAAAAATATATATTTTTTATAAACTGAGCGGCCTCCCATGATAGTGATGTGGAGGCTTTTGGCTGCCCTACAAGCTAAATGAGTGATGCTGGAGAAAGAATTTTAAAGCACTCATGTCTATGTCCACATGCTAGGTTCATTATTAGTAAGTACACAAGAAATGAGACCCAAACCTCATCCACCCATTTATGTTACTTATGTACATCAGTACATCAAACATGACACAACCTTCTCTGTGCATGTAACATTTGATCATGTATAATTTGTTCACATGGCTCTGTATAGTTGCAGCATCAAGGTGTAGATAACATTGAGGCCTCATGGCGTTAGGTCAATTGCATGTGCAGTCCTTTTATGTGAGCTGTACTAACCTAGCTGCTGCATTACACCATGATCCCAGGCAAATTAGCTGATGTGCACTCACCAACGGATGGAAGCTGTAGGGGTACGTTTTGCAATAGGAACATCAGACATATTTTGAAGGTGTGCTAGCTGTGATAAGGCTACACTTTCTTCTTGGGATAATTAGTAATGGCGTAGAAGTGCTGTGCAACCCATTGGCTGTTCTTCATTTACTGGTGTTTTGTATGGCCATGCGCTGTTGCACAGGACTTGCAATGAATGAGGAGCCTGTCTGCTACAACGGAAAGTCCAGTGACCTGGAATTGCAGCGCAACCACTCCCTTGTCACGGGAAGCAAAAGCAAACCAGAAGGCTGTTGTTGAAGTAAGCTCCTACTCCTATTCTGCAATCACTTGAGAATCTGCCTCTGTATCCTGTCTTGTTTCTTCAAGTAATTGTTACTACTCTTGACCACAATGATGATGATGATTAGTAGCCAGTAGATTAACATGACCATCATCGTATTGATGCCAATGCAGCTGTAGTAAACGATTGTCTGTAAGTGTAAATTATCAGATATGTTTGGATTTATTGAACTATTTCTTTCAATGCTGTCATCTACTAATAATACCTAATCTATGCTAATCCCAATAGTCTGATTCTGAACTAACTAAACCTCTCATCTAAAAAAGAAATATATATATATACAGAATTGCAAACTCTCCTAACCCATCCATGCCGGTCACAACCAGTGAGATGATTCTATGTGGAGACCTGCATCATGGTCTTTTTGGAGAAACAGGGCTGTGAAGGAAAGGAAGATGACATAGGTGGGTAAGGTGTTGTGCTGCTATATTCGATGGCCTGATACAGGAGTGGCGTGACAGGCATCAAATGTGTTTTCAATCTTGCAATTGCCTGACTATGTTATTACATTCTCATGGTATGCGCAAGTTGATTCTGGGTCGACTGATGTAACATGTGCCAAAATTCTATGCGTCCCTCACTCATTTGCCTTGTACTATGTATGAAAAATGCAGCCACGCAATTGAGTACCTCTCCGATTGTCCTGTATTTGAGATTCACAGTCAAAATTATTGAGGAGGCCAAACTTGAAAATTAAACCCCCCAAATTTGTGTCTTTTTATGGTAGACTTGGCACCTTTTTACTGTTCCCCCGGAAATGATAGATTCCATGAATTTAAGCAGCCAATACGGATTTCCACTTTTTCCCCTCAGTGCAGTATTCAAAAAGACAATGTAACTGTCTGTGTTCTATTGACTCTCTTCCCTTCTCATTCTTAGGAAAAGTTAGTCCACAAGTGTAGGCACTTCTTGATAAGTCACGGGCCTTTGATTATGGAAAAAAACTGCAATATTTCTTAGTCTTTCCACTAACAAACTGGAATTTCCATATTGAACTTCTTGTCTTCTAGGATTCTAGACGCAATTTGATCTGAATGTGGAGTGAATAGTACCTTATGGAACTGGTTCACTAGTTCGGCTGAGTTCCCTAAACAAATTATGTTAGCATTCTTGACATATCATTGCCTCTCTTTCTAAAAGAATTCCCTTAACTTATGCAAATATCAATCCAGTTTGTGTAACTGTGTCACTTCAAAAGGGTCCACTGTGTTTGATGCCTTTTGATATGGAGTTGCCAAACCAAAAGGCAGGACACCTCTCTGTGTGAACTAGGGATTGCTATGTATCACCCCTCCTCTGACAGGAGATTCACAAAACATGTGGCAGTGATGGCCTAACAGTCCTTTGTGTGCCCAATCCTGTTATTTGTTTCTTTTTGCCTTGGTTGACAACAGTTGCACTTGAGTGGGGCAGAGATCTAGATAGCTTATATTCCTGGAGAGGTCCGGATTTGTGCACCCTTCACATCTCTTCCCAAATTTCCTTGGTTAGCGAGGGGAGTGTGAAGAAATGTAATATGGTAAAAATGGTTTTGTCCAAGAAGCCAGACAGGCAGCAGAAATCAGTAAACAGATTTTAAACTTATTTTTATAGTCAGTGGCATAGCAAACTTCCTAAAAGTAATTTGTATGAAACATAAATTAAAATTTTATGGAGCCTGCTCACAAAGAAATGTTGTAGTACATAAAGTAGTACACATTTACATAGTCTTACATGCGTTTGTGAAATGAACCAAAAACAACTAAAAAAGGAATACAATAGAAATAGACAGGACTGTGCTTTCAATGTTCTTAACTAATTAAGAATTGAGATTTCAAGGCTGGTTTACCGGAGCACGTACGAGCACATGAAAGAGCACTCAGGTAGCCGTATTACACTAAGAAGTGCCCAGAGGTGTGTGTGCCTACTTTCTATGCCCAGGTAACTTTGATATTACAGAGAGGGCTGCAGATGCTTCGACAGCACCTTCTGTAACACAGATCGGGGCACGCATAGCAGAAGCGTGATCTCAAGGTGATGTTCCTCATTTGCCTGAAGGTGTGACCTGATACAAATGAGGAAACAGTTTGCCCCTGCACCGCTACCATTTTAGATATTACACACTCGGGCACGGGGGCAGAGGATCTGTCAGGGGCACTTACTGTGCACCACTAAATTGTGCAGCACAGATAATGTGCCCCCTTTGACACAAACAGCATAATTTCGAATGGGTGAGATGGGGTTCAAGGACCCCAAGGAATCTCCCTTCAGGTGGGTACAGTCTCAGACTGCACCCATCTGCAGGTAGATATCCGTCCCCATTTGAAGTGAAGGCGAGGTTGCTGTTAGAAATCACAACATTGTTTCAACTAGGTACCTAGTACTGAGGCATGAGGCAGTTATAACAACTAAATAATAGTGTGATTAATGCACCACCCACATGCATCGATTTAGGAACCAACATTTATACAATCAATGATATCAAGAGACATGAAGAAATATCTCTCTCGCTATAAGCATATATGTGTGCGCTAAAAAGAACGAAATATGTGCAGAGCAAAATGTGGATTTTATTTTTTTTGTCCTCATACGCAACATCTTGCAAAGGTATGTGGTCAAGTGTTATGTGGTACTGGCGCCCCAAGCCCGCAGCCTGCTGGGTAAATTTACTCCTGATGTACCTTCTACTCCATTGCGAGAGATAAAAAGATCTCCCGCCCAGGGTCTCTCTGGAGGTGAGTGTCTTAATCTTTGGACCCAAATCTTGCAACGGCTATATGTGTGCTAATTCCAATATGTATGCAGCTGTTGGCTCCCAGGTTTTGATGCTATTTGGTGAGCCACTAAGATGATCAAAATTGCTAATGCGTTCTGCAGTTTCTAGCCTTTCAGTCCAGGTCGGAGGTGATTTTGAAACCCACTTGATACAAATTTCCCTGCGTGCTATAATTATCAAAGTGAGTAAAAGTTGCTCTTGGAATTTCCTTACTCTCCCCCCACGATCGTTATCTTCTAAAATCCCCAAAACAATTAATGATAAGCTTACCTCATTTCTTCTTTTAAATAAGATGGTCAATATCTTACCCACTTCTTGCCAAAAGGATTGAATTTCCGAACATTGCCAGAACATGTGGATATCATCTGCTTTGCCGTTGTCGCACTTCGGGCAAAGCTTAATCCCTTCCCCTATTTTAGACAACTTCAAAGGAGACCAATATTTCCTATAGGAGGTAAACAAATGGTTCTTTCTTAATGGGGCATACCTGACAAAGGACCATAGAGTAGCCATAGATACTTGCCACAAGGATGGTATATCAACTGTTGGGAGATCTCTCTTCCATCGTTCTTCTGGTAGTGTTGGAGCCATTGCCTGCTTGTATCAGCATCCAGTACCAGGTTGAGATTTCTTTTTTTTGTACATTGGTATTACCGATTTTTTTTACCCAGTCCATGGCCTGTCCTGCATCTGGTTGATCATGTGCCCAACTTGTTAGTTGTAAATATTTAAACCTTGAGAGCGTATTGTTTATTTCCTGAGCAAGCTTTGCAGTGTTTCAATTGGAAGGCCCAGCAGTATATCTGGAGGTCTGGCAAGTTCAGTCCACCTTTTCCGCAACTTCTTCGAAGAAATTCTAATAGCTTTATTGCTCCAAATAAAACTACTTAACTCGCTCTGTACCTTTCCCATCCATTTGGTCTCAAAATGGAGGGGTAGAGCATTAAACAGAAAAGTAAATTTCGGGAAAAGATTAATTTTTATTAAGTTGGTTCTACCTATAATCAAAAGGGGAAGGTGGGACCAAAGTTTTAGGAGCTTGCTGGTTTCCTTAGTGATTTTTGCCCAGTTGATCTGTGCCATAATAACTATATCTTTCGTAATTTGTATACCTAGGTACCTAATTTCATTCTTTTTTTCAGTGTTGTATCTAATAGGGTGTTCCATGCCATTATCTTGGTTTTGTCTTCATTTATTATACATCCAGACACTTTCCCAAAGTCTGTTAATATGTCCATAATGATGGGATAAGTGCCAACGAGATCTTGTGTGAATATCATGAGGTCGTCAGCATACAGAGCCTCTTTCTTAACCCAATCTTGATATTGGAAAGATGGGATTTGCTGTTCCCTTCTAATTCTCCTGGCCAATGTTTCAATGAATAGATTGAACATTAGTGGTGAAAGGGGGCAGCCCTGCCAGGTGCCTCTACCTATCTCCATCATAGGAGTTCATTTGCCATGGACCAGAATTCTTGCTTTTGGAGCTCTATATATATTTTAAATGGTATGTAAGAAGTTATTGCCCACCCCGTTGAGCTTAAGAATTTCGTATAAGAAGTGCCAGCTTACCCTGTCGAATGCCTTAGCGGCATCAACCATCATTATGGCTAATGGGTGTTGTTGGGCAGTAGCTAAATCGATCGCGCAGACCAAGTCGTGAACCAGCTCGTGTAGATGTCTCCCTGTCATGAACCGTTTTTGAGAAGTATTGATTTGTTCACCTATGACTCAAGCCCAATCTTTTGGCCAGGATATTTGTGAAGAGCTCGTAGTCATCATTGTGTAATGAAATTGGTCTATAAGATTCGCATGCTTTGACGTTTTTACTTGGTTTGAGAATTAGGGTGATTATGGCATCATTCCACGTGGCAGGAATAGTGTTATTGTCTACATAGATGTGATTAAACAGCAAGTGTTAACTCTAGAGATATTTCCTCTACTAAAATTATATAGATCTATGATGGGATGTGTTAGAACTGGGATTTCTGGTTCGCTAAGGCTTGCGCCAGAGCCAGGCAGAAACCACCACTCTAGTCAGGGCAAGGGAGTTACACGCCAAAGATAACCCCTGCTCACCCCCTTGGTAGCTTTGCACGAGCAGTCAGGCTTATCCCGGAGGTAATGTGTAAAGCCTTTGCGCACGCACACAGCAACAACATTCCAGGCACACCACAAAAGGAACTCCACACAAGGTTATATAAAAATAGCCTTTGTATTCTCATAACACTTTAGAATAGTAAACACATAACATATACTGTGCCAACTGGCACGGGCAATATTCCTAAGGGATTATTTACACATGACAGGGCCATGTGGGCCACTGTCAGGATCAGCACTTAGCAGAAATTGGTAAAAGTAACATAGATCATAAACATACAACTAGTAACCACTGGTAATCACTGTACTCCACCTCACCCTGTAACATAACTTACATTATGCACAGTTACATCTGGCGCGAATTACATCCTGCGCCAACCTCACCAGCATAAACACATTATGCAATCTCCTCACTAGTCTAAACACATTAGACCCTACCTCCTAAGTATAACTCACATTAGGGGCATAAATCAGAGTGAAGTGTAATCTCACTAACACAAACCAAAGTAGGTAAAACAACCTCATAAGCCTAAACCATATCCTAGAGGTATCAAACAGGGTGCGTAAAACATACTATACACAATATATTTCCTAGCACCCAAAAAGCATTAGCACATAAATCACATTAGGGCCTTGCGCCCTATACATCTACCAGTTCCCCTGGCCAACTGGCCATCTCCAAAGGGGCCCTGTCCAGAATGTCAGGGCGTGTCAGGGCGTGTCAGGTGCGCCATCTGCTCAAACCTAAACGTTGCAGCTGCCCACCACTTGCTGGGCAGCTGAGAACAATCACATGGGGCCTAAACGCTGCAGCTGGCACTAAGTGCTGCGCAGCTGTGGAAAGGCCTGGCACCTCTGTGCCACTTCTGTCCCTCTCAGGGACTCTTACTCAAATGGCGCCTAAATAGTGCAGCTGCCCACTACTTGCTGGGCAGCTGTAAATAGTCAGGATGCAGCATGGGCTCTCACTGGGCCTTAGGAATCAATTGCGCCAAACGTTGGAGCCATCTAGGCTCTGGAAACAGCTTAGGGGCATTGGAGCCATCTGGCTCTAAAATCAACTGTGCCCAAGGAGACCACTGGCAACTTAACTAATCAGAGATACCCCCAAACGTTGGAGTGCACTGGCTCTGAAAACATGGCCCCTCTGGGCCCTCCAAGAAAGATTGTCTCTCGTTGGAGCCCACAGGCTCAGCAAATCACTGTGTCCCAGGAGCCATCTGGCTCTAAGCAAGGACTACACCTACAACTGGGGCAACCACAGGCCCCTCTGGCCCAGGAAACAATTCTTGCCACGTTGGAGCGGCCTACTGAGTACACGGGGCCGCTCAGGAACAGACACAGTGCCCTCACTGGCATCTCACGGGTCTCCTTAAAACCTACAATGCCCCATCGTTGGAGCAGCCCCACTGTCAAGTGTGGGCTGCTCGGGTCACCAAGGAACCTAGCGCGGTGCCTCACTCTGGCGCTCTCCCCCTCCCCTCTAGCCGTCGGAACTCACCGGCTCTCGGGGGTGGACATGGCGCTTCCTCCTGGTCTCCGCTTTGCTCGGTCCCTCTTCTGTTCTTTATTTGTGCCATAAGTATAAGAATACTATAAGGCATATTGCAAAAATTAAATTGGTATTACATGATATGAAATCAGAAAGAAAGGCCCCCTGGGCAGGTATGAGTTTCTGGCTGTGCTGGATGCAGCCCTTTCACTGTAATAGGGTGCACTGTTGTCTATGCTCACCACAACCATTTATAGGTGCATCAACGGCGCATACAGGGACAATGCAACCTATATGTCATACAGGCCCTGTGGTACTATTACCTATACTCTTGTACTTGTAAAAGATTTTGTGAAGCAAACGCCATATATGCCCTAGCATTTTGCTTTTTTATCAATTAGCTATATGTTGTGACAAAGCGTTTCTAGCTTCTTCCAGGTGAATATTAGAAAGAAGAGTGCTTTTAAGCGTTGTCCCATATTACCAACATATTAACTACCGTCCCCTCTCTGCTAAGATGGCCTTTGTGTGCAACCATATTGCCCTTTTTTAATGCAAAGGGGCTTAGCTCACTTTTTAAATCTGTTCAATATATGTAGCTGAGGTTTAACTTCACAAAGCACGGTGACAACTGATTAACTATTGTCAGATTCAGCATTCAAACGCTAAAAGCAGGTTTACCTGGCATTCCAAACTAGGGTCTCAACCACAGTGTGACATTGCGTGTTTTCCACTCCAACCACTGGGTGTTTGTCCCACTTGTGGATAAAGAAGACTATGCTTCAGTTCAAAGTTGGTATTTGCCTTTCAAGCCACCCGCACATTTTTTGTGCACTCATGGCAGCCTTAAAGAAAATTGATATTTGTCAATCGAAAGAGCAAAATATGGATTCTCCATCAGTCTTAAGAAATGCTTTGAGAGGTGGGTAATGTAAAATGCATAATTCAGTTTAAAGGAAGACCAAGAAACGTGCCTTCCACAGCAAATTGCAACAGAATTGAATGTATATCTTAAAGCTTTAAATATTGGTCTACTTGTTAAGTTTCATTAAGTACCTTATTGTGAATTCATATTTTAAGGTTATTATCATGCATGTTGGTACATCTAGAGGTCAAGAGTCAGCCTGAACTCAACATTTTGAAATGTAAGCTCCAGTTGTATGGTTGTAATGAGGTCCTTCTGACTCAATGAGTGAGGAGTTTAAGCCAAAAGTTAAGTGCAGTGCCCACTAAATGACCTGACCAACCACTATAACAGTTATTTATTTTCTGTGTCTATTTTCACATCCCACTGCGAGGCAGCCTCTCTGGTTGATTCATAGATGTCCTCCCATACCTAATCAGATAAGGCTAATCTGTGATTCCTTATACAGTTTTAAATTGGTGCTTGTCCTGGAGCGTTCCATGCAGGCAAGAGCAGTGGGGCGGTCAGGCGAGTAGGGTGCAGTTGACAGACGATGACAAGCGAAATTAAATTTAAAAAAAGAAAAACATCTACTTTGCGCTTGCCGCATCATTGAGGTAAATGTAATGTGAAGACAGTATCCAAATAATTATGCAAGAACAGGTTTATTAGGAATCCCACCGGGGAGGTAAGTCTTTACAGCAGCCAGTCCAGCAGCCAGTCCTAGTTACAACTGCCTGGCTTGAACAACAACATTCCCCAAAGAACATCCCAGCATTCTGTACAAGGAATGCTACAATTAAAGGAGAAACTACAACACATCTCCCTTATTATAATAAAACAAGTAAAGTACAACAAACATGACAAGGTAACTAAACTTAATGGTGAGAATGTAAAACTAACACTATCTAATAATGTGAAAAGTAACAAGGATATAAATATAAGCAAAACATTTAGCACAGAAATGAAAATGGAACAAAGAATCATTTTATATAATAATCTTGTAAGTACAAAGGAGGTCTTCTGACTCTAGAGCTGCGTGAAGAGATGTTCTGTGGGAAATTATTAAAACTTTTCCTTGGGGAGGAGCTTGGCGGGCATCCGTGATGGCCGCGTGAGCACAGCGCTCTCCGGACCCCCGCCACTCCCGGCATGATATCCTGAACATATCCTGATTTCTCACAAGGATTAATGGAGAGGAACCTGGGCTGATCTTAATTTTGTTTTCGGATTTTGAATTGGACAAGGGGCACCGAAGCTACATCGACTCAAACTTTCGGGGCCCGCCTTGGTGGCGTGCCCGGGTCTTGGTGGGGCTCTGTTGCCGTGTCGGAGTTGAACAACAGCGGCAGGGCGACTCGACTCATGGGTCCCCCTCTTAACTTTCGGTTTCGATTCTGACTCAGGCTATGTCTTCCAACGTAGGTGTCTGGCCGGTACTGAGTCCAGCGGCGCGAGATTGCAGTTGAGCCTTTTGTCTGCTTCGTGTCCCTCCGGGCCGGTTCGCACCTCGTCTTGCCCTCGCTGCTGACTTCTGGCTCCGGCGCCCTGTCTTCCTGTGGCCATTTTCACCAGGTCGCGTGGGTCCCGTGGGGACGCGGTCTCCGATATGACTGGCAGGGGGGACCAAGAGCGGCGGAAGACCAAGACGCCCCTTCGCGGGGGCCCGGTCCAGTCTAATATCATGGACCGGTACACACAGTCGAAGGTGTCCCCCGGTGCCGCCTTGTCTGGCCAGAGTGCAGTGGGGCACCCTTCGGAGGCTTCGGCGGAGCCGTCCCTGCAGGACATCATGGGCGCCATCTCGGGTATGGAAGAAACCATCGGCCAACAGTATGAAGCTCTGGCCCACAAAATTGATACTGTGGCTATTGATGTGAACCTGATTCGGGCCGACTTATCTAAAACCAATGAGAAGGTGAAGTCATTGGACCTCAAGTCATCTAGCCTCACGGCAGACGTCTCGGAGATACAGACGGAGATCGGCAACCTCAGAAAGGTGAACGATTTCATGACTCAGCGCTTGGAGGATTTTGAAAACAGGGCGCGGCGTTGTAATGTACGTGTTATTGGTGTCCCGGAAAATCCTGATCCGCATTTTGTTGATCTCCTGGTTGAGGACTTGATACAAAACTACCTTTCTCCATCCGGATTGAGCAAATTCTTTGTGGTGGAACGTGCCCATCGTGTTCCCGGTGGCCAGGGCAAGCCGGGCGCCCCGCCGAGGCCCATTGTCGCAAAACTTTTTTACTATAGGGACCGAGACGCTATCCTGCAGGCCTCGAGAGCTAAGGGCCCGGTGGCCTTCGAAAATGCCATGGTGAACTTCTATCCGGACTTCTCACAGCTGGTGCAGAGGCAGCGAATGGGCTTCCGTGGAGTCAAGAAGCGTCTTCGGGACCTGGGTCTGCGATACGCCATGCTTTTTCCTACCAGGCTGCGAGTGGAGTACAATGAACGGACCCTTTTCTTTGATCGACCTGATTCGGTAAATGACTGGCTGGACTCTCTGCCGGACCGGCCTAATTTCGCTGATCCCACCGAGCACCCGGGTGGTGCCGAGGGTGGCGTGGAGAGTTGAACTTGTTCTCTGGGCCCCGGTTTCCGTATCATGTAATTTCTTCCTGGGTTCTGTACTTGAGTGATCTGTTTTCTGTGTACTCTCTTCTCCCCTTATTTCTGTCGGGGTGGCGGGTGGGACAGGGCCTTTTCCTCCTCCGGGGTCTTTTTGTAGAATGGGGTTTTTTGGGCGACCATGTTGGGGTGACTTTTTTGTCTACTGCAGGGGTGCAGGGTGGGGGGTGTTTCCTTGGGTGTTGGGGGGGGGTTGTTGGGGCGTTTGTAGTTTGTGTTTTGTTTTTTCAAGGCGATTCTATTTTGCTACTTGTACTTTCAGTGTCATGCTCATTGGGGGGTGGTTTCTGCATTATTTCTTGGGATGGGGGTAGCGGGTTGAGGTTTATTTCATGGAATGTCAATGGTCTAGGGGATCGTATAAAGCGAGGGGTGGTGTTGCGATGCCTGCGACGTTTGTCTCCCGATATTGTCTTTCTGCAGGAGACACACCTAGTGGGCAATACTTGTCGCGCGATGAATAGGTGGGGCTATCGTCTTGTTGCGCACTCAGGGTTTACAACGGGTTCTAGGGGGGTGGGCATCCTTTTCCGGGCTTCTCTTCCCCTTGCGATAGATGATGTGATCCTCGATGATCGGGGGCGCTATGCCGTCCTCGTGGGACGATATGAGGGCAAGACCCTTTCCCTGTTCACCGTCTATGTGCCCCCTGGCCTGCAGACCTCTACTTTCTCTGATTTGGGCCGAGTTTTGTTGGGACTCCCTGATGGTGCTCTTTTCATGGCTGGTGACTTTAATTCTGTTCTCTCTGGTCTGAGTGATCGTTACCCCCCTAGGGATATTCCTTCGACCCATTTATGGCTGGGTGGCTTTTTGGATACCTTTGGTTTGGTGGACTGCTGGAGACTTATGCACCCCACTCAACTTCAGTATACTTTCCACTCTGGGGCCCATGGGAGTTTGTCTAGATTAGATTACTTCCTCATGCCAGCTGAACAGTCGTCGGCTGTCCGGGAGATTAGGCACCTCCCCCGGGGCATCTCGGACCATTCTCCGCTCTGGCTCTGTTTTGATGTGGGGGTGGAGGCGGCGGGCCGGGTGGCTCCTATCAACCCTTGGTACCTGGCCTCCCCTGAGACCCGTGGTCAATTGATTACGTCCCTGGACAATTACTTTCTGGATAACGAGGGGTCTGTCTCTTCTGCTGTGTCCCTATGGGAGGCTTTTAAGACAGTAATTCGTGGGCAGGCCCTGTCCCTTATTGCTGAAACCAAAAAGGCAAGGAATCGGGAGGTGGTGGATCTTGAGATGGAAATACTTGAGATGGAGGCTGACCTGGAATCGGGTGTCACTCGTGCCAAACTCCATGCCCTGGGTCTGTAGCAATTTGCCTATAAGTCTCTGGTCACAGATGCGGCCAAAATGATGTTTAGGGAGCAACAGGGTCGTCTGTATGATGTTGGGGACAAAGCGGGTAAGTTACTTGCCTGGTTTGACAAGAAAGAGAGGGCGAATCGAGTGGTGCCCGTGATTCAGACTTTGAATGGTGTGCGGGTGACGGACCCGGTTGGAATAGTGGAATGTTTTGCAGACTACTTTCGTGCGGTTTACTCCCCAGTGTCGGTAAGGGATGAAGACGACTCTCGCCTCTTGCTGCGCGACATAGCTTTGCCCTGCCTCTCCCACTTGGAGCGGTCCTCCATGGAGGCCCCGTTCTCTACGGACGAAATCGCGACTGCTATTCGCTCTCTCCGTTCGGGCAAGGCTTTGGGCCCGAACGGTTTGCCAATCGAGTTATACAAACTGCGCCCTGATCAGATTGCGCCCTATCTTCGAACAATGTTTTCGGAGTCCCGTGAGCGGGGTGCTCTCCCTTATGACCAGCGTCTGGCCACGATTGTGGTAATTCCTAAAGATGGTAAGCCCCGGGATCTTTGTTCGTCATATAGACCCATTTCCCTGTTGAATGTCGAGCCTAAGGTTCTTGCCAAGGTCCTGGCAACTCGCCTCCTAACGGTCATTAGTGACTTGATTCATCCGGACCAATCCGGATTTATCCCGCACCGTAACACAGCTCTTAATCTGCGTCGCCTTCATGGAGCCATCGCGAGGGCGGGGCTTCTGACGGAGCCGGCCATTTTGGCTTCGTTGGATGCCTCGATGGCCTTCAACACGATAGAGTGGCCCTACCTTTGGGCGGCTCTTGAGAAGTTTGGTTCATCGGGTGGGTGAAGCTGCTGTATACCGACCCCCTGGCACAGGTCGTGGTTAACGGTCGAGTGTCGGCTCCCTTTCCCCTTGGTAGGGGGACCAGACAGGGGTGCCCCTTGTCTCCACTACTTTTTGCTTTCGCGTTAGAGCCGCTAGCTGCGTGGATTCGCTGGGAACCTTCTCTCAAGGGTATACGTTGGGCCCCAGATTTTGAGGACCGTGTTTCGCTTTATGCGGACGACATTCTTCTTTATCTTACTTCCCCGCGTAAATCTTTGAATGTCCTGTTTGACGTTCTCGCCTCGTTTGGTAAGAATTCTGGTTTGATTATAAACTGGGCTAAATCCTGCGTCTATGCTATTTCGGGTGATCTGCCCCCGTTGCCGAATAGATTTCCCATCCAGGTTGTTCAGTCCGGTTTAAAATACTTGGGGGTTTTTATTACATTGGATTCGTCGCTCAGATTTGAACGTAATCTCCTTCCCCCGCTTCATAGATTGAGGCTGGACGTGGCTCGCTGGCGTAAATTACCCTTGTCGCCGCTGGGCAGGGCCGCCCTTTTCAAGATGATGTCCTTGCCGCGATTCCTTTACGCGCTCCAGAATTGCTATGACGATATCCCCGCTACTTATTTCCGAGAGGTCGAGAGTCTACAAAGGCAACTGATTTGGGACGGGCGCCCACGTATTGCACTTGCGAAGCTCACCATCCCTTGGTATGACGGGGGCATAGCACTTCCTGATATCAGGAGATATTATTGGGCTACGCAACTGTCTGCCATTAACCATTCGATGTATTCCCCGGGTCCGGATCCGGCCTTTGAAATGGACAGACTCCAGCTACCGGGTGGTGACTTTAATAGAGCGCTTTACTCTAGGTCGTCTGGGCTCCACCTTACGGGACCGACTAGGATCGCGGTTCGTGTGTGGCGCGCTGCGAATGTGAGCTTAGGGTGGGATGAACGAGTGACGCTGGCGACTCCGCTTTTCGCGTCTGAGCTTTTGGGATGTCTTTGGACAACGAAGGGGTTTGACCGCTGGGACATGATTGGGATCTGTAGAGTGGGTGACGTGTGTGCGAATGGAACGGTGAAGTCCTTCGAGGCCCTTCGGAATGATTATGACCTGAGTGATAGGGAATTTTTTAGATATTTACAGGTCCGTCATGCCCTCACTTCTGTTCTGCCTTCCGGTACCGCTGTCCCAGAGTCCTCCCCCCTCGAAGATCGTATCCTGGACGGTCATATCCCTGATAGCACTATCTCCTTGATTTATAAGAAGCTTATTCACAATCGCACGGACTTGCTCGTTCGACTTCGGGAGGCATGGGTCGGCGACGGGCTGGAATTGGATGACGAGGATTGGCAATTGGCGCTATCTTCTCCGAAAGAGGTCGCCATTCCGGCCCGTCTCCGTCTGGTTCAGCTCAAGATCCTCCACCGGGTGTATGTTACTGGTCCTCGTTTGGTTGTGATGGGTTTTTCCCCGGATGGCCTCTGCAAGCGTGGGTGTGGGATGAGTGCCACGTTTCTTCACATTCTTTGGGAGTGTCCGAGGGTGGCTGCCTATTGGACGGGGGTACTTGCGGTGATGGTTGCTGTGACTGGAATTGCCCTGATGCCGGAGGCAAGGAGATGTTTGTTGAATGTTTGGGAACCTACCGATTGTTCGGTGGCCCAAACCAGGTGGGCGACCCTGGGGTATATGGTGGCGAAGCGGGACATAGCGCAACTTTGGGGCTCGCACAGGCCCCCCACTGTCTCCGTGTGGGAAGAAAACATGGACTGGTCTATGTTCCGCGAAAAGACTGTCTACACAGCCAGGGGCAGACCTAGGGCATGGACGAAGATCTGGTGTCAGTGGAATGCCTATCGCGGGGATATTTGTGCTCCTCCCCTGGTGGAGGCCCCTGATGTTCCCTTGTCACCCTAGGTTGGCGTTCCTGAACTTTTGTATACTGTCCTTTGGTTTGATGTATTTGTGCTCCTCCCCTGGTGGAGGCCCCTGATATTCCCTTGTCACCCTAGATTGGCGTTCCTGAACTTTCGTATATTGTCCTTTGGTTTGATTGACCTCCCCGCTGTCCCCCCGCCTTGACTTAGCCTACTGATTGTGACTTTGTATTTCTGCTTAGTGACGTTTCCCCCCCCCCCCCCCCCTCCAGGGCTGACTCTCTGTGTATTACTCCTTCGCCTTGTTTTTGTTGTTTGTTGTTTTTGGTGTGCTTTAAAATAAGAAAAATGTCTTATCCTGTTCCATATTGTGGGCGACATTTTGTATCCGGATTGTGCCTGACCGCCAGAGTGGCGACCACTGTTTTATACCGTGTTATGCTCCGATCTTAGCGGCCAGCCCGTGTGGTTGTAGGCCCATCTCTGTACACATGATTTTGTTGCTCAATAAAAGTTTTTAACCAAAAAAAAACAAAAAACTTTTCCTTAACACTAAATCGTCAGAACAAACCCTCTTATCATCCTCCTTCACACAATGTGATAAACGAGACATACTCCATACATCACCCCCCTCAAGCCTTACAACATTTTTCATGACTTCCACAATCCTTCTTGGACTAAAATATTTTGATTCACCCTTCGGTGCCCATACCGCCTTCTTTATAAAAACAGAATCACCCACCTTCCAAGAAACTTTCTTGGCACCTTTTTTATCATCAAATCTTCTCTTGTAATTGTCTTGGTATTTCCTTACTCTCCAATTATTTACTACACAACCTCTGTCTCCCACACTCAACCATAAATGATTTAATTTAGAACCAGCCACCCTCCCCTTCAAACTTTTAAAAGGTGATATACCTGTCACACAGTTAGGAGTGTTCCTGTGCGCCCAAAGTTTTTCCCTGAGAATATGTTTGAGGGCAACCTTCAATTCAAAAGCAATCTGGACACAAGCTCTAATTAACCTATTCATGCTCTCAACCAAACCATTGGCCTGGGGAGCATAAAGAGCAGTCCTGTGGTGGGTAATGAACAAATCTTTCAAAAAATTGGTCATCTCCTGCGATGTAAATTGTACCCCATTATCAGACACAAGAACATCGGGAAACCCCTCACATGTAAAAGCATCTTTCAAAAACTCAATAACATTTTTACTTAAAACAGAACTCATACAGCATGCAGATAACCATTTGGACGTATAGTCCACCAAAACCACAACAAATCTCTCAGAGGGTGCTAAATTAACAAAAGGTCCAACAATGTCCACTGCTAATTTCGACCAAGGACGTTCAGGAAATGCAACAGGAGAAAGTGGAGTGGTTCTTATTTTCTTGGACTTATCATTACCTGCGCAAATGTTACAATCTTTAACAACAGTCTCCACTTCCCTGTCTAATTCAGGCCACCAACATGACTCTCTTACTCTAGCTTTGGTAAGACTGCGTCCAAGATGTCCCTCATGGTCCAAATTTATTATCTTCTCTCTCATTAACAAAGGAGGAACCAATCTATCACCACGAAATAACCTCCATGTGTAATGTGCAATTCCTCCCTGACATTCCAATAACCTCTTGCCCCATCACCAACATCTTTTAACATTGGCCAACCATTTATAGTAAAATCCATGACTTCCATTCTAGCAACATCATTAGAAAAAGAATTCGTCCACTCTTCTTCATTCAACGCTGATTCTTTCACCCATGAAACACTATGCTGCACCAGATCCGAATCACGCACCATGACCTTCTCCAACGGTACCCTTGAAAGAAAATCAGCAGGTATATTCCTAAGACCTGGTAGGTATTCCACGCAAAAATTGTATTCCATAAGTCCCTCAACCCACCTCTTGATCCTGGGAGTTGTGCACTCAACATTCAGACAAGCAAACAATTGTACAAGAGGTTTATGGTCAGACCTCACAATAAATGGTAAGCCCCACAAATAAAACCTAAAGTGTTCAATGGCCCAGAAACAAGCAAGAGCCTCTCTCGCTATCACTGAATAACGCTCTTCAGCCCCCTTAATTGCCCTAGAAGCAAAACCTATCACTTTTTCATTGCCATCCACAATTTGGGAAAGCACGGCACCCAATCCCCGCAAACTTGCATCTGTAGTCAAAATTGTCTTTTTGCTAACATCCAAATGTCTTAATGTTGGCATCATTACAATTTCAGATTTGACAGACCCAAAAGCCTTAGAACAATCACTGTCCCATTTAAAAATGACACCTTTCTTCAAAAGAAGTCTAATCGGTTGCATAACACTCGCAAAATTGCAAATAAATTTGGAGTAGTATTCAGCCAATCCATTGAAAGATTTCAGCTGGTCTTTATTACAAGGAGTCGGGCTTGCAAAATAGCTTCAACCAAATCAACTTTAGTACTAATACCTTCCCCCGAAATTGAATGGCCAAGATATGACACCGAACTGAGTCTAAATTTGCACTTTTCACGACTCAAAGTTAAACCACATTCATCTAACTTTGACAACACCCTGAATAGAATTTCATCATGCTTGCACCCATCTCTACCATATACTAAAATATCATCCAGAAAAAAGAGGACAGAATTAATACCAGATAAAACATTCTTCATAACTCTCTGGAAACAAGCAGCAGCGCTTGCCAATCCAAAAGGCATTCTGATGAATCTATAAGCACCAATCGGAGTAACAAATGATGTAAGGTGCCTACATTCCTCGTGAAGCATTATCTGATGATACAACAGATAAATCCATGACACTAAACACATTAGCACCACCCATTTTTGTCAAGATCTCATTAATATTGGGCAGAGGTTGCCTATCAACCCAAATAAAGTTATTAAGACTCCTCAGGTCCACACACATTCTAATTTTGCTTCCTTTGTCCTTGGGCACCAAAACAATTGGTGCGAGCCATTCAGACGATTCTATTTCTTCTATCACCTCCAGCTTTAATAATCTTTCAATCTCCTCCTGAAGATGCTTCAACATAAGATTGGGAACCTTCCTCACCTTGTGCACCACAGCTTTTGCATTGTTTTTTAGAATTATTCTATGTTTAAAACCTTTTAAAAGTCCTAATTTCCGACTAAAAACTTCTGGAAACCTCTCAAAAATATCTGACGCATCACTACCTTGAGAAATTAACATCACCTGTTCAGGAGCATTCGGGTTCAAAGTGATACCAAGGTCTCTTTGATGACGCCAACCCAGAAGGTTGTCTCCTCTCTTTGCAACATAAACTTTCCCCACAGTCTCTCTATCTTTAAAAACAATAGTTTGAATGGAATAACCTAATAAATCAATCTTTTTACGACCATAACCCACAGGATTGATGTCAGGAGGCAACAGTTCAATATTGTCCATCCCAAAAGTCGAGAACCAAAATTCATCACTGATTAAGGTAAACAAAGAACCAGAATCAGCTAGAGCTGGTACAAACTTATCTGCAACATATATGTTACACGTAGGCATGGTTACAACATCAGAATCTACTGTCTTAACATCATTAACCGAGGATAAGTCAGTGATACAATGAATTGCGTTTTGAGTACATGTTTCTTCTTCATCTACAAAATTAACTTTTGCGTTCTTGCACATCCTTGCATAATACCCCTTTTTACCACAATTCCTACATGTGGTATATCTTGCAAAACAATTTGGATAATTTGGACCATGTCTCTCACTTCCACATCTGTTACACCTGAATTTACTGTCCCTATTAAGACTAAAACTCTGCTTCTGTTTATCACTCTTAACCAAATGTTTTTCTTGTTTGGAAAGAAGTTTACTCACAGCAGCCACATTTATTTCAGGTTGGAAAATATTCTGATTCTCATCATTAATACATGAAACCAGATCAGTTTGATTGGGGACTTTCCTTATTTATTTTACCCAAGTAGAGGTATGTTCTTCACTTTCAACAATGAGTATAGCTTCTTTCAAATTAGGATTTTTTTATAACAATTTCTTTTGAATGTTCTGATCATTCGTACAACGCACAAGCTGATCACGGATAAGGGAATCAGTTAATTGCTCAAAATCACAAGTTTGCGCAAGGGACTTAAGTGCAGCTATATAATTTCCGACTCGCTCTGCTTTACCTTGAACACGCATGAAAAATGTATGTCTTTCCATTACAACATTAATGCGTGCATCAAAATGATTTTTTAAAAGCATAACACTCATTTCGTAAACATCATTGGGTTCACCAGCACCTCTCCCTATGGGTATAGGATCCAAACTATCATAAATGTTTCTTCCCTCAATACCCAAGTTATTCAATAATACCGCCTGCTTTCTGACCGCTGAGAACTTTTCACCACCAATTGCCAGTAAATAAGAGTCAAAAATAGTTTTCCATTTTTTCCATGGCAACATTGGCTCACCCTGTTCACTTAAAAATTGAGGGGGTTGGTTCATCCCAGTTGCTGCTGACATCCTGAAATGAAATTCAACCAAAACAACAATTTAAAATAACTAACTAAATAACAAGGTAACTAAAATAAAATGGTTTAAGAATAAACAGACATTCCTCATAAAAGAACTTCCATGCTTGTGAATGTCTCTTCTAACCAGTCGATAAGTTCACTTCACGTAATATCTAAAACAGTATCTTCATTTTTAAAATGCACCTAGACTTGCCTCTTTATCCGAAATGGCATGAACAACTTTTATTTCCAGCTTCCAAAAACGAGAGGAGAGCTTCAGGTTCCCGCTTGCCTTCCGTTTGTTTATATTATGCTCACTCGCATAACAACAAAACAAAGTTGGGCTGCTTACAAACGGACAGACGCGCTGCTCCTCACAACAATCCAACACAGGAGCGGATTTTCAAGTTCCGGCTTCCGTCTATTTGCTATTTTTTATTACGCTAAGCCGCGTAATGACATCACAGAGCTAGCTTGTTTACAGACGTGCCGCTCTTCAGGATGACGGAGGGAAGACGTTCGAAGAAACAAGTACAGCGAATCTCGAGTACGTTGGAGATCCTCACGAGCAGAGAGGTAACGCTTCCAACTTTCAAAAGACACCACAAGACAGATTTGCTCCAGGGGCAAAAACGATAACCATATAAAAACGAGGGAAAAGAAAAACAATCTCTATATGGTTCTTTGCTTCCCACGATGTCCAAATCTCTTGAAGAATAAATAAACAAATACCTTGTACTCCACCAGATAAGAGCAAATTTAAATACATTCGCACGCTGGGTCCATATATTCCTGGTGGGTCGATCGTCGCCAGTAATGTGAAAACAGTATCCAAATAATTATGCAGGAACAGCTTTATTAGGAATCCCACCAGGGAGGCAAGTCTTTACAGCAGCCAGTCGAGCAGCCAGTCCTAGTTACAACTGCCTAGCTTGAACAACAACATTCTCCAAAGAACATCCCAGCATTCCGTACAAGGAATGCTACAATTAAAGGAGAAACTACAACAAGGTGGTTTTCTTTATTTAAATTTCATTTATTCTCCTCATCGTCTGTCGACTCCCCCATACCACACCACACTGCTCTTACCTGCCCAGGTCACTCCTGTGCTTGTCAAAGAACTTCAAAGGCATGCGCTGCTATTAGCTAGAAATGCAGCAGCATTTGTTGACGTCGCTAAATTATACAAAATAACTTTACACACTAAAATACAATAAGTGATATAAACACCCAATTAAACCTTAACTGGAAAAATCACAACAAAACAGTCAAAACAGAATGCAACACAACATAATAAAATCATATTGCAATGATGAAATAATGCAGCACAAAAACAGCAGCACATAAAACAACATATCAAAACCACAACAAGATGTCTCCTAACAAGTATGCAGAAAGAGTCCTGCCAAACACCAATTTCCCAAAAATCAGTTTTCATATTATTGTGGTAAAAGGTGTTAGGAGAAAGTACTGTATTAATTCACCACCACAGATATGAAATAGTATCAGCCCATAATGATTTGTGATCTGGTCCATGTTTTTGGCCTGAGTGGTGTCTTAAATAGTTGAAGAGCTGGAGCACCTCTATTTTACAACTGTAGAGGATGGTAAATGGTTGTTTGTCATGGAGACTTTGAAGTCATGTGCTATATGTGACTGGAAATCTTGCAGATTTTGTTGGTTTGTCTACAGTAAACAACAGAACATACCACGATCACATTTGCAAAGTACAATATCAATGCAGTTACAGAGTGCATAATTCAACACAGTCTAAACACAATGCAACCCAACAGCTAGAGTACAACATCACAATATCAACTTGCAATATAAAACACATCTGCCACACAAAACACATCACCACCACAACCAAATTCCACAAAACAAATATGTACGCACATCTCTGACACACAATAACGCTTCCAGAAATCTGCATTGATAATATTGTAGGATATAGCGTTTTCACCAATCACAACCTTGTCTTACCAACAAGGACATGAGATAGTACACGTTACAAATGTTCTGTGTTGAGGCTCATAGTTCCTGCTGTTCTTTAGGGCTTATTGTTGTCTTAAACAGTTGAAGAGCTAGAGCAACCCAATTTTACCACTGTAGACAGTTGCAAATGGTTACTTGTGATAGAGCGGATTTCCTATTTTCTGCAAACAAACACATTATGGGGCTCATGACAATGTTGGGCGTAATCACTTCCACCCGATACCGATTCAGGCATGGGACTGACCGTCACCCGTTCAGCAGTCCCAACTGCCCCATTATGATGCGACCAAACACTGCCAGTCACATTCCTGTATTTCACTATGGGAGCATGCATTACGGCTGTATAACGTCCATAATGCATGCTGCAATAGTGAAATGGGAGGTGCAGGGATCAACACCCTCTGCCAGCAACCAGAGGCATTTTACCAAAGGGGCCCCTGTCACTCTTTCTGACATGGGTTCCATGTCGGACAGACCGGCATGGAAACCATTTCAGAAAGCGTGCATTGGGATCTCAAAGCCGGAAAGAGCTACCCTTGAGATTAAAGGCCGCATTCCGACTGGCAGACATGGTCTCTGAGCACGTCAGAAGCCAGCCGGATTGACCGTCAGGTTTCCTTTCTGACCGCCTCCATCAAAATGAGGCAGTCAAAAAGGAAACCGATTGGCCCATTACGATGCGGTCCAAAAAGGCTCTGACCGAAATTTGGAGCCTTCACGAGTCGTATCGTAATCGGCCCCTTAATATAAAAGTGCAACGTTTTATTCTAAGTAACACATGTACAATAAATGCAATTTTGTAGTAGGTAATTATACCTAAGGTTTGCAAGAACAAATAAAGTAACATAACTCACTGACTTAAATTAGTGCCATTTTAACTTTGATTTATACATTGGAGTCAAAAGGCCTGTTTTCGCATCAAGCAGTTTTCTTCCACTGCTGCTGTAATGTTCCAGAAGACTTCTTTAGCTAGCGAATAGGCATTTGTTAAGTATTAGGTAACTGATAGTGAGGTTATCACCTGGAGGAGAGGAGATGACAGGAAACGCGATTCGTGGGAAGACTGTCTGAACTGCAAGATGTGGATGATGTGTAGGCCAATTTCTCACCTGTATGCTACAGATGCAATTATGGGGCACATCCTGTTGCACAGATTTGAGAACTGGGCCCATTCGAAGAATATTTTGGTTGATGTGCAATGCAGATTTAAAAAGGGGGGGTAGGTATTATTGATCAATTTCTGAACTTGAGCATGTTAATAGGCAAGTCTGCTACCAGTAAGAAGGAAACCCTCTTCCTCACAGCGTTTGACTGTGTCTCACATTCCAAACTCCGAGTGATCATGTCTGAGATAGGCATAGAGGCGGGTTCTTTGAATTTTTATAAGACAGCTGTACTCAGAGGTGAATGCCTGTGAATGTAATGGTAGGAATGGTGAATGCATTTTAAGATAAATTGAGGAGTGAGGCAAGGTTGTGTCCTTGCCCTTTTCCTATTTTCCCTCTGTATGAACAGTATAGAATCAACATTATTAGCATCAGCCAAGGATATTCCTTACATAGGAATATGCCCCCTTCCAATACTCTTCTCTGTGGTTGACACAGTCTTAGTGGCAAGAACTAGCAGAGCACTGCAAGGTTTAAATTTATATTTCCTGTATGCAGGAGCTGGACCTATAGGTCAATACAAGTAAAACCTTTACTATGATCTGTGGAGCAATGCCCAAAAAAAGACTGTGCCTTATAATAAGTTCAGGTTGTGTGAGACTGCTTCCTTTACATACTTGTGCATCCTTTTTGATAATATCCATTAATGGAAAGCAATGGTATCTAATAGAACATCTGTGTTCCAAAGGTTCATCCTGGGGTTGCATAATATATGTAAATAACTGGGCCCCAAACCACTGAAAGAGCTCCTATTCATCTGTTCAGCTAAGTCTGTGTCAAAAGCCACTTATGGTGCAGGCATATGGTGTATGGCTAATGTGGAAGACTTACAGCTAATGGAAAATGATTTTTTTTAAATGTTGTTGTTTCCCACTAGTTGTGTAAACTTTATCTGCCATGATGAATTGCCTACTCCTTATATTGCCGACAAAATCAAGCTAGCACCACTCCTTTGCATTGCATTTGGACTCTGAAGAGTACGGCACAAAATCAGCTAGTCCTAAAATATTCCCTGAATTTGCACGCAGCCCTTGATTTGCCTTAGTTAGGTATTCTGACAAAATAATGAATCTAAAATATCATCGTAACCCCTTCCCCCCTGGACCTCCACAATGGGGCCTAAACATCCCTGCACGGTGCAGGAATGTTTACAAACATTCATTTTGTTATTGCAGCTTATACTGCGGGACTTTTTTGCCCGCCACACAAGCTTCCATAGCAAAATGGATGTTTCCGACCGCCCTATGGGTGGTCACATCCTAATTGTGTGGTCGGAACCGGGTGTACTTGCGTCGTAATCAGGGCCATAGTTGTTTATAATATTGTTTTTTAGTTATTGTTATGTATTTTTGTGTATATTTTAAATGTATATGATGTCAATATTTTGTAAAGTATTGTTTATGTCTTTTAATATAATGTTTACATTTTTAGTATGTAATAAATCAAAATGTAATTAATGTTTGTGACTTTAGTGCCATAATGGATTGTGGCTTTATACGGGTGGGAAATAATTTAATTATAAGACATTAATGATTATTTTTTAATTAATATTATTTATTTAATTGATAATTAACTATGTTAATTGTGCTAGTAAATTTTTATGTAAATGTTAATTGCGGGTTGTGGGGTTTATAGGGGTACAGGGTGGGATGTAATTAATTTTCAATTAAAAATTAGTTGTTAATTAATATTAATTAATTGCTAATTAATTATGTTATTTGTGTAAATAACCTTTTTTAGGTGCATGTTGTGGGGGTAATAGGGGTAAAGGTTGTGGAGTAAAGTTATTTAAATTAATTATTAATTACTTATTAAATAATATTCATTATTTAATGGACAAATAATTATTTCAATACTATAAGTACATTTATTTTTGCTTAATTTTATGTGGGGGTAGTGGGGTTTATAGAGGTAAACGGTGGGCAGTTAATACATTTGAAATAAATAATAGTTGTTAATTATTAATATATATTCTATTGATAATTATTCATGTGAATTGTGCAATAAAATAAAATAAATTGATTTATATGTGGTTTTGGGGTGTTGTAGGGGTATAGGGTGGGAAGTAATCTACGTTTAAGTAAGTAATAACTATTTTTTATTGATATGAATTATTAAATTGATAAATAATTTAGTTACTTGTGTAATTCATTTTCTGTTAATAGTTAAGGAGTGTGTGGTGTGTTTTGTGGGGGTATATTGTGGGAAGTAAATCAATTATAATTTATTAACAATTAATATTTAATTAATGATAATTGATGTTGATAAATATTTATATTAAAAGTGTAAATAATTTGGTTAGGTTAGGTTTTAGGTGCAGTTTGTGAGTTTGGTGGGGTTATAGGGTAGGACGTAACTAAGTTAAAATTATTGAATACATATTTGTTTTGTTAATAAATCCTTTCTAAATAAAAATATTTATTTGTATGAAAAATATTTTTGTAGTTTATTTATATCAATATTTGTAGTTATTTGTGATATGGATTTAACATTGTAATATATTTGAATTTTTGAAATTGGTAATATTAAATATATTTGTTGATATATTTCTCTTTATTTACTATGTTTTTGAAATTATTTGATTGTTTTGAAGATAATTTATTTGTTTTTAATGTTTCACTGACTGGAGTGGGAATAGTAAATTGTACCCCTCCGCAATCCAATACTTTCCCTACTTCTGCACTTTCCCTACTGTTCAACTGGCTAGAGTGTGAATATTAAATGTTATCCCTCCGTTATCCTACTGTTGCACTTATTGGAGCGGGAAGAGTAAATCGTACTCCTCTGCTCTCCGCAATCCAACACTTTCCATACTGTTTCACTGACTGGAGTGGGAATAGTAAATGTTACCCCTCTGTAATCCAACACTTTCCATATTGTTGTACTTATTGGAGTGAGATTTGTAAATTTTACCACTCCACAATCCAACACTTTCTCTACTGTTTGACTGACTGAAGTGGAAATAGTAAATGTTACTCCTTCGCAATTCAACACTTTCTCTACTGTAGTATTTGTTGAAGTGGGAATATTTCGTTTTACCCCTCCTGAATCCAACACTTTACTTACTGTTCCATTGACTGGAGTGGGAATAGTACATTTGAACCCTTGGCAATCCAACACTTTCCCTACTGCTCCATTGGCTGGAGAGAGACTTTTAAACTTTATCTAGTGTTATCACTTTTGAATTGTGTGAAGTGGGACTAGTACATTTTTTGCATACTTACTATAATAGTTTGCGTACTTGAGTATACATTCTAGTGGCAATAATATATGTCTTCAATGTAATATTTTATCATTTATTTTATATTGTCATAATTTATATTATTATGTTTTTGTTTATTAGAAATTATAGGAGGAGGCATTGGCAAGATGGCGTCCGTGCGGGCGTGTGAGTGAGGAGCTCCTCTGACCCTTGGCTCGGCTCACGGAGTTACCGATTTACCGACTCACCTGATGCAGCTGCGGCTGCACTCTTCTCGGTGTCTTCAGGAAAGTGCGGTGCTGGCGTTCGGAGAATGAAGGATTAGGTTGTCTGTTTGCTTTCCCCGCTGTGGAAAACGGTGAAGGCGTCTGTCTGGGGGAACCCATGCGGCAGTTGGCGGCGTGAGCTACAGGGGAACCGGCTCATTACAGAGCAAATCGGAGGTACTGGGACCGGCAGCTAAGAGGCTTTTGGGATCTTTAACAGAGGATTTCGCTGGCTGCAGTGCCTCGGTTTGAGCTGGGAGCTGCATTGCAGAGGGGCATTTGCTGACCATGAAGGGAAACTGGAATTCGAACTTGGAAAATCTGTTTAGTCTCGAATTATGTAGTAAGTGCGAGTTTCAGCGTGACTACGGCCGGGGGCCTGGGGGCACTACAGGCTATTTTTCTATTTGCTATTTGCTATTGGTACTGGGAGAGGTGAATTACAAGCTGCATTTTTTTGTAACAAATGTGCGAGAGACTACTTTCAAAAAAGGGAAAAATAAACGGGTAAAATACTGAACAGCATGCCATTTTTGATGATGACTTTAAGTATATATGAAGACTGGAGCATAATACTATGAAGATAATTATCCGTGATGATACAGTGTAACTTTTGAATACTGAGTTGTGGAACTGTTGCTAGTGACTGTTTGTGGCTACTGTTGCAACTGTTGGCTAAAGGGTGAAGAGGAGAAAAAAAAAAAGAAAAAAAAAATGAATAATTCCACAGAAAGGTAATTTCGGAACCAGGTGTCCTATTTAGCTTCTGGCACGAGCGGCACACTCTACTATGCCACCCAAATCTGCTAGGGGTGGTAAAACTAGACCTGTTGGGGAAGCAACAATTGGTACTCGGACTGCGCTTGCCGCTGCAAAATCTAAGGAAATGCAGGGAGCTCAGGGTGTACAGGATTCGGGACATGCTGCACCGTGCAAAGAGACTAATCCTAGGATACCTCAAATGTTTCAGTCTGTCATTGGGGGAAGGAAAGCCGTTGTGTCTGTCCATACATCTAATCTTGGCTCTAACCCTAATTCTACTACTAACCAAGAGGAATCTTGTACCGGCAATGTCTTCTCCTGGGATACCTGGGACTGCTTTAATCTCAGATAAGATTGATGAAGGCGTTGATAAACTGACTGCTAAGGAGGACGGCGAAAGTGCTGCAAGTGAGGGAGAAGTACCGGAGCCACTAAGCAGTAAGAATGGGGAATTTTACTCACTGTCAGAGCAGTCGGAAGGGTCTGATATGGAAGATGAACTCTCATTGCCGGAGGACGATGGTATTTTTAATTCTCCTAGCATAGATGGGCAACAGCATCAGAATATCTCTTCTGTGTCCATTTCTGCTCAAGCTTCTATGGTACGAAAGAAACAGGATAGAGGTGGTAGTGTAGGATCTGGCACTACTACTGAAGTCACTGAATCGGATCTATCTGTAGGAACACAGTTACTGGAGCAGCTAGATCTTTCCAATCATGCAGCGAGCGCGGCAGAAGCTGTGGGATCCAGCCAAACAACTGGACCTGTATCATTGGAGGAGATATATAGGTCCATCAGACACCATCGGTTGGAGGCTCATGCTGAACATCTTAAGACCCAAACAGCTTGCAAGAAGTTGCAAAATATTGTTTGGCGCCTTGCTAAGACGTGTAATGATTTCACTGACCTCATGGTAGAGACGGAGGCCAGGATATCATCTCTGGAAGATCAGATGGTATCTCAAAAGGCGGATGTAGCAGGTATCATGGCACATAGATCTGACGTCCAGGATAAGATCGATGAGTTGGAAAATCGACTTCGTTGGAATAACTTACGAATACTAGGGGTCCCGGAAGGACTTGAGGGGCAGGATACCCGGAAATTCGTAATTGAACTGTTTGAGGAAGCTTTTCCCGAGGTGACGGAATAGAGTTGGGCACGAGAAATCCATAGATTTCCTTTCCGGGTGCGACCAGTAAGAAGTACACAAACAGGACCCCAGCAATCAAGGGCAATTATGATATCATTGAACAATTTTTTGGCTAGACAGGTGCTTTATATTAAGGCCAGACCCGACAGGAAGAGAACTGGCAAGGGGGTACAGTTTTTTGTGCGGCCAGACTTTTGTCATTCTACCGTCGAGAAACGCTGGAAGCTTCGACAATTAATTAATCTATTTCAAGCCAAGGGACACAAGTATTTTTGTTACAGCCAACAACTCTAAAAACAGTGTACAAGGGCCAGACTCGCTTTTTTTCATCAGAGGCTGAAGCAAAGGACGATCTACTTACACTGGCTTGATTGTTTTGCGTAATTCTTATACCATTCTGTCTGGTCCCGCTTTTTCTTCTCTTCTCTTCTCTTTTCTTTTTTTTTCTTTTTCTCTTCTTTGTTGGACGGTTATGGACTTGAGCCGAGTCCCAGGGGAGCCACTGACCAAACTTCACAAGGGTGCTATACCCTATTGCCTCAGTTAAGGGGGGGTTCACTCGGGGGGCAGGGGGTTTGGCTTGCAGGGGTATAGGGGGGGTAAGGGACACTAGCGGGCTGTGGGGAGTGGTGGAGGAATGGGGTTAGGGGGATAAATGTAAAATGTCAGTTCTTAACAACTTTTTTCAGAATCGTGGACTCAATGTAGTTTCTTGGTTAATAGTAATTTACGATATGCAATTCTTAAGTTTTGATGGCGGCTAGGTATTTACGAGTCTGCTCCTTTAACGTGTGCGGTCTTAATAATGTTATGAAAAGAAAACGAGTGATTAATGAGTTGCGCCATATCAATCCTGATGTTTTTTGTTTGCAGGAAACACATATTCCATGGTCTAATCCCAAAATTCTAGCTTCAATGGGGTTTACGCTGCTAGCTGCTTCAAAACAAGCTACTATGAATAGAGGGGTTGCGATTTTGGGGAGTCGGGGGGTTGTAGGAACGGGCAGGACGTGGGTGGATAACTTAGGGCGGTGGGCAATTACTGAATGTATAATCGGAATGAACAAGATTACAATATGCACAGTGTATGGCTCTAATCTTCATGACGCTGAAATGTTTGCATTTTTAAATGTAGAATTGGCGCAGTGGGCGACCCCTTTGATAATACTTGGGGATTTCAATATACATGGTGATAATACAACTTGGAATCTTGCTTCTCAGAATTATAAATGTCGCAAACCAAAGGTATACAGGGCTCTATGGCAGTTGTTACTGCAACATGGGTTGGTAGACGGGTGGGCTTTTCTACAACCCGGTAATCCGGGATATACTTTTTTTCTTCTCCCCCATGCTAAACTAGTACGATTAGATTACATGTTTCTTCCCCGACTTCTCACCGTAGGTGCTAACATGCAAATAATGCCATGAATAACTTCTGCAAAAACAACAGTTGATGGACAGAATGCAGAACAATGTCATACATTCACCCCAGTACAGAGATCTGGGCCTAAATCCATCGTTTTTTTGCACTCCACACCACCCCAGTTCAGACATGGCCATATACAAATCAGCCTTGACCCTGTGCCTCATGGGAACAGTCCCGCCCGAACTGCCAAGCCATGTCTTTCCTGGACCGGAATCAAGCATCCTAGGACCGGTTTCTGGCTATCAGCCGTCTTCAGCCAGGATAGCTTGACTCCAGTGGTGTGGAGAGCATGGTACTCACGTCTGAGCATACCCATCCCACTCGGGGTGACAAATGCAAAAACAAAAGTTGACAGAATGCAGAATAAAGTCATACATTCACCCCAGTACAGAGATCTGGGCCTAAATCCATCGTTTTTTGCACTCCAAAAGACTGATTTGCATATGGCTAGGTTCAAACTGGAATGGCATGGTGAGCAAAAAAACTATGGATTTAGGCCCAGATCTCTGTACTGGGTTGAATGCATGACAATGTTCTGCATTCTGTCCATCACCTTTTGTTTTGCATTTGTCACCCCGAGGGGGACGGGTATGCTCAGACGTGAGTCCTGTGCTCTCCATGCCACTGGAATCAAGCTATCCAGGCAAAAGAGGGCTGAAAGCCCGAAACCGGTCCTTGGATGCTTGTTTCCAGTCCAGTGAGGACCTGGCTTGGCAGTTCAGGCTGGACTGTTCCCATGGGGCACAGGGTCAAGACTGATTTGCATATGGCTGGGTTCAAACTGGAATGGCATGGTGAGCAAAAAAAGATTGGATTTAGCCCAGATCTCTGTACTGGGGTGAATGTATGACAATGTTCTGCATTCTGTCCATCACCTGTTGTTTTGCATTTGTCACCCCGAGTGGGACGGGTATGCTCAGACGTGAGTCCCGTGCTCTCCATGCCACTGGAATCAAGCTATCCAGGCTGAAGAGGGATGAAAGCCCGAAACCGGTCCTTGGATGCTTGTTTCCAGTCCAGTGAGGACCTGGCTAGGCAGTTTGGGCTGGACTGTTCCCATCGGGCACAGGGTCAAGACTGATTTGCATATGGCTGGGTTCAAACTGGAATGGCATGGTGAGCAAAAAAAACGATGGATTTAGGCCCAGATCTCTGTACTGGGGTGAATGTATGACAATGTTCTGCATTCTGTCCATCACCTGTTGTTTTGCATTTGTCACCCCGAGTGGGACGGGTATGCTCAGACGTGAGTCCCGTGTCCATGCCACTGGAATCAAGCTATCCAGGCTGAAGAGGGCTGAAAGCCCAAAACCGGTCCTTGGATGCTTGTTTCCAGTCCAGTGATGACCTGGCTTGTCAGTTCGGGCTGGACTGTTCCCATGGGGCACAGGGTCAATACTGATTTGCCTATGGCTGGGTTCAACCTGGAATGGCATGGTGAGCAAAAAAACGATGGATTTAGGCCCAGATCTCTGTACTGGGGTGAATGTATGACAATGTTCTGCATTCTGTCCATCACCTGTTGTTTTGCATTTGTCACTCCGAGTGGGACGGGTATGCTCAGACGTGAGTCCCGTGCTCTCCATGCCACTGGAATCAAGCTATCCAGGCTGAAGAGGGCTGAAAGCCCGAAACCAGTCCTAGGATGCTTGTTTCCAGTCCAGTGAGGACCTGGCTTGGCAGTTCAGGCTGGACTGTTCCCATGGGGCACAGGGTCAAGACTGATTTGCATATGGCTGGGTTCAAACTGGAATGGCATGGTGAGAACAAAAACGATGAATTTAGGCCCAGATCTCTGTACTGGGGTGAATGTATGACAATGTTCTGCATTCTTTCCATCACCTGTTGTTTTGCATTTGTCACCCCGAGTGGGACGGGTATGCTCAGACGTGAGTCCATTGCTCTCCATGCCACTGGAATCAAGCTATCCAGGCTGAAGAGGGCTGAAAGCCCAAAACCGGTCCTTGGATGCTTGTTTCCAGTCCAGTGAGGACCTGACTTGGCAGTTCGGGCTGGACTGTTCCCATGGGGCACAGGGTCAAGACTGATTTGCATATGGCTGGGTTCAAACTGGAATGGCATGGTGAGCAAAAAAACGAAGGATTTAGGCCCAGATCTCTGTACTGGGGTGCATGTATAACAATGTTCTGAATTCTGTCCATCACCTGTTGTTTTGCATTTGTTACCCCGAGTGGGACGGGTATGCTCAGACGTGAGTCCCGTGCTCTCCATGCCACTGGAATCAAGCTATCCAGGCAAAAGAGGGCTGAAAGCCTGAAACCGGTCCTTGGATGCTTGTTTCCAGTCCAGTGAGGACCTGGCTTGGCAGTTCAGGCTGGACTGTTCCCATGGGGCACAGAGTCAAGACTGATTTGCAGATGGCTGGGTTCAAACTGGAATGGCATGGTGAGCAAAACAACGATGGATTTAGGCCCAGATCTCTGTACTGGGGTGAATGTATGACAATGTTCTGCATTCTGTCCATCACCTGTTGTTTTGCATTGTCACCCCGAGTGGGACGGGTATGCCAGACGTGAGTCCCGTGCTCTCCATGCCAGTGGAATCAAGCTATCCAGGCTGAAGAGGGCTGAAAGCCCAAAACTGGTCCTTGGATGCTTGTTTCCAGTCCAGTGAGGACCTGGCTTGGCAGTTCGGGCTGGACTGTTCCCATGGGCACAGGGTCAAGACTGATTTGCATATGGCTGGGTTCAAACTGGAATTGCATGGTGAGCAAAAAAACGATGGATTTAGGCCCAGATCTCTGTACTGGGGTGAATGTATGACAATGTTCTGCATTCTGTCCATCACCTGTTGTTTTGCATTTGTCACCCCGAGTGGGACGGGTATGCTCAGACGTGAGTCCCGTGCTGTCCATGCCATTGGAATCAAGCTATCCAGGCTGAAGAGGGCTGAAAGCCCGAAACCGGTCCTTGGATGCTAGTTTCCAGTCCAATGAGGACCTGGCTTGGCAGCTCGGGCTGGACTGTTCCCATGGGGCACAGGGTCAAGACTGATTTGCATATGGCTGGGTTCAAACTGGAATGGCATGGTGAGCAAAAAAACGATGGATTTAGGCCCAGATCTCTGTACTGGGGTGAATGTATGACAATGTTCTGCATTCTGTCCATCACCTGTTGTTTTGCGTGAATAACTTCTGATCACAGCCCAGTGGTACTAGAGTTGACATGCTGTAATATGGTGCGGGAAGTCCGCGCATTTACTTTCAATAAAAAATTATTTTGTGATCAGCAGTTTATAGATCATATTAAGGCATGTGCTAAGCAGTTTTTAGAATTGAATCGTGGCTCTGCTTCTCAAATTATGGTTTGGGACTCGTTTAAGGCAGGACTTCGGGGGGAAATATGTAGTTACGGTTGAGCCAAACAAAAAAAACAAAAGCCTTGACAAACGGCCTAATTGAGGAACTCAGAAAGGCAGAATGTGAGCTTACTGCTAGAATATGCTCTAACTCTGATTCCTGTGCAGCACAAACCAAGGTTGCTAGTTGTAAGGCTAGGATAAATGGGATATGGAATCAGGATATTGCTGCTCAACATCAGGTGTATAAAAATGAAAGATATGAGTATGGGGAGGCTACGGGTAGATTCTTAGCACAAAGGATGCGGGGTAGACAGGCTGCGCAGCGTATTGAGGCATTAGAAAATGCAAGCGGGGATATGGTGGAAACTATGGAGGAAATTTTGGAAGTTTTCCGCAGTTATTATCTAGAACTTTATACTCAAGTGGTCTCTTAGGAATCAATTGCAGCTTACCTTCAGGATTTCGATTTTCGTAAACTAAGGTCTTTTGAGAGGGAGAAATTGGAAGCGCCAATCTCTATGTTGGAATTACAGTCAGCAATGGATGAGTTGGCACTTGGGAAGCAGCCGGTCCGGATAAACTCCCTCTGGAGGTATATCGTCCACTATTTGAAATTATTAAAGAGGATATGCTTAGTACTTTTATAACTGCTCAAGGTGGAAACCCCCCAGTTTCATGGGATGATGCTAACATAGTAATATTTAAAAAGAAGGATAAGCCCCCTAGTTCTCCCAGGTCATATAGGTCTATATCTTTAATTAATGCTGATGCAAAAATGTATTCTAAAATATTGGCAACCCGACTTTTACTAGTTGTCCCTTTACTTGTATCTCGGCAGCAACATGGGTTTCTCTCCGGTAGAAGCACGATTAATCATCTTCATAGGGCTATATCTGATATAGATTTTGCAACTACATTACAAAAGGATATTGGAATTATTTTTCTTGATGCTGAAAAAGCATTTGACCGTGTTACATGGGCTTTTTTATGGGGTATAATGCACCGGATGGGGTTTGGACCTGACTTTATGCAGTCAATACACACTATGTATAAGAGCCCTTGTTCTAAAATCTGTACTATGAGACTTGAATATTTGTCTGTACATATAACTAGGGGAACACGACAGGGATGTCCGTGCTCCCCTTTGCTCTTTGCTATTTATATAGAACCATTATTACAGGTATTGGATTCTACCACTTTTATTCAATCATTGTTAGTTGGCGAGCACAATATACGTGTTTTAGCCTATGCTGACGACATCGCAGTTGTGACATCTGATCCCCCATCTGCGTTAAGAGAAGTAGAAAATTTAACGCAAAGATTTGGACAGGTTGCCGGATACAAGTTAAATACTTCTAAAACACAAGTCGTGTGTACGACTGGATTGTGTCCCGGCGAACTCCGTGTAACACCGGATGCTAAGTATCTGGGGATTAAAATTAGAATGTCTGTTCAGGAAATAGTAGAAGTGAACTGGTCCGATATTGTAGGATCGGTTAAAAAACAATTAGAAAAAGTAGAATGTCTTCATTTGTCAATGGTAGGGCGCCGGAATGTATTGAAAATGTGCATTATTCCTAAGGTACTTTACTATTTCCGGACAGTCCCTTAAGAGCTTACACGGCCTCAACTATTGCAGCTTCAGTCCGTTACTGATAGGTTTATCTGGGGCTGGAAAAAAGCACGCCGGGCATCAAAATATATGGTGCTTCCACTATCCCGGGGAGGGTGGGGCGTCCCTAACTTTCTGTTATATTATTTAGCTTGTCTTATTCAAAATTCAAAGTATATGCTAATAGGGGGTGGGCGTTCGATTGTTTGAAGTTCCTGATATCTACCAGATGCTCGTAGGAGATTCGGCCCGTTTAGCTTTGCTGAAATTTGTTGAGCCAAGTTACTACAAACGGACTAGATTTGAAATTATGATTGCAGCATATAAGGGGTGGAAAATGCTATGCAAAATCTTGGCCATAAAACGGATACATTTTCATACACCATTGGATTCTACGGAATTATTCCCGGGGATTTTTTGGGACTCAAAGATGAAAGATTGGCGAAATAACGGGATTTGCTGCTTGTGCGATTTTTATAAGGATGGTGTATCGATGGCCTTCTCGGATTTAATGGCAACATACACAATAACCAAGAACGATTTTTTAAAATATTTACAACTACGTGGTTTTTTACATAAACACGCTAGGCTACAGGTTATTTCGTGCAATGAGTTTATTGTAGCTATGTATAAAAAGGCAAACATAGGGACGTTATATGAAATGCTACTCTCTAAGCAACGAGACGATTTAGATATCCAAGATTCCAAATGGCAAGGGTGGTTAGATAACTCTGGTTTCACAGTACAAACTTCGATTGATTTAGCAAATGAAGTAATTTTGTCTGCAAACCTGCGTACACAACACTACAAAACGCTTTTTAATTTATATCATACACCAGCTAAAATGATGCAGTGGGGTAATAAATATGATGACAAATGTTTTAGATGTCAAATGGAAGAAGCGGATATTGTTCATATCTTTTTCGATTGTAATGTGTTAAATCCGCTTTTTCTAAGTATTGAATGATTTTTTCTAGAAACAACTAAGGTGCTTTGTGTAATAAGTCGGCAAATGTTGCTCTTTGGGGTTTGTGATGAGTTAGAATCTACGCAACAATCATTCTAATCGTTATTTTATCTTTATGGCTATGGCGGTGGCTAGACTGTGTATAGCCACAATGTGGTTGAAGCCAGAGGCACCAGCATATGAAATGTGGAGAGCTAAATTCTATAATGTATTTTATTTTGAATATAATTTGTATCGTTTAAAGTCAGTGAAAAAGAAAAAATTAGGACTGAAAATTTGGCAGCCTATGCTTCAAGAAATTATAATATTTATAGTTATGAATGTTTTAATGTGTAAAATATATTTATTAAATTCTGAGTATTTTATGTTGTTTACCTCTTTATTTTAATTAAAATGGTTTGCTTTAAAAAATGTTAATGGTATTAGTATATGTAATATTATAACTATATATATATATAAATATATACATATATATGTGTGTATTTGTAATATTTTTTAAATAGCTTGAATTTATAATATAATTTTAAATTATCAGTATAATAATTGTTTTGTAAGTTGATATATATAAATATATATATGAATTATTATATATACGTGTTTAACTTTTTTAAAAATAAGTTTCATTGTTATATTTATTAAAATATATATTTAATCTATTTTATTTTTAGAACTAGTGTTATTTTTTAATATAATTCATACTTAATATTTTAATTTTTGATATTTTTAAAAAGAGATATATATATATATATTTTTTTGTTGTTGTATTTATTAGCATTTTGAAGAAAAGGACATACAATGTCCAACAAGTATTTAACTTACAGACCGTTGCACAACAACATCCGTCATCCAACAAATACATGGCCATTATTGCATAATCATAATACAGTTATACAATCATATTTTAGTCAATTTGGTGTTCGTCTAGATATGCGGTCAAATATTTCCAAAAGTCTTTAGGTTTCGTTACCCATTGGCAATTCTTCTTCATACATTTGTAAGGATTCTTTACAATAGGTTAGATCAATAATCCATTGTTTAATTTTCGGAATCTTTCTACTCCCCAACATAGTGATACTCTTCGTTTTGCCATACGTAATGCAACCACACAAAATATGCGCTTAGTGGTCCTTAATTCAGGTTCAAGTCCCAACAAAAAAGTTCGGATTGAGCGGGTCACAGTAACACCCAGCATAGCACCCACCATCTCTGTGACTTCGTTCCAATATTTTGCTACGGCTTCACAGTACCATGCGAGGTGCAAAAAATCCGCTACTACTACCCCACACCTCTTGCACCTAGCATCTTTACGCAACCCGTACCTGCACATCCTTTCCGGGGTATAATAGGTTTGAAGTAATATTTGTAGTGCAACATACGCAAATTACCATTTGGTGTTAATAACTCTGTTAATAAACGGGTAGTAGCCCATTTCTTCTCCGTCAGTGGCACCTCCAGTCCATCATTCCATTTACCCCATGCTCCCTGTGCCGCGTCACCTATGTCTTCCTGCAATGTAGCATAAAGCCTAGACACCATGTGTGCAGCTGTAGGTGCAGTGAGTAAAAGCTGTAACGTAGATAGTTGTGGCGGATCCGCAGGATAAGACGTGTACTGTTTCTTTATCGTCCCCTGTAAGCGATGGTACGTAAATCAGAACAGCAACGTCTGATTACTTATGTATGAAAGTTCAGTAAGTGGCCTAAAAACCCCATCGCAATACATATCACCCATAGTATCCATCCCCACTTGATGCAGGAGACCCATTCCCACCTCCTCCTGTGTGACCGATAATTCAGGATGGTGATGCAGTGGTAGTGCATATGCAAATAGTCGTAATTTGTTAGCTTTCCGACCTATTATCCACCAAGCTTTGTTAGTCGCATCTATTGTATTTATGTCTCGATTATGTAGCGGGGGCCTGCTGTGTGGTAGTATAGCATCTAGTGGAAATGGCATCTCCCTCTTCAATCGCAACATGAGTCAAGAAAGGAATTCTATGATACCAAAAGTGTGCATACTGCGCCTGCACACATAAATAATATAGGAAAAAATATGGAACTTTAAATCCGCCCTTGGAGTATGGTAGAGTAAGAATGCGCAAATGGATACAAGCTTGTTTACCAGCCCACATCAACCGGAGCACCATGGTTTTTATCCTCCGGAATTCCTCTGCTGTGGGTTGTATTGGGATATTATTAAATAAATAAAGCAATTTTGGTAATATTACCATCTTTACCTGTCTGCTAATGATAATGGTAACTGTATCTATCTTCTAATTTTATCTTCCAGAACATCAATTGCTCTACCATAATCAGTGCAAATTACTACTTCTGGGTCCCGGTGGAACCAAACTCCCAAATATCTCACAGGCTCTGATTGCCATTCCAGTGGATAGTCAGTAATGTAGGTACATGTGGTGTGTGTTAAGGGTAAGATTATTGATTTAGACCAATTTATTGTTAGCCCTGATTGTTGTCGAATTTAATATATTCTCTAAGTAAGGGGTTTAGGTATTGTTCTGGGTCTCTTACATATAGCATCAAATCATCTGCGTATAACTATATATGCAGCGGCCAATGCGGAAATTGTAGTGCTGAGTAGTGGTGTCCCTGTCTAATCTTACATGCTAAGGGTTCCAGTGCTATCGCAAATAATAATGGGGATAGAGGACAACTATGTCTCATCCCCATAGCAATTGGGCTGGTCTCTGATATATATTTGTTAACCTTTATACGCGCTGTTGGGGCTGCATAGAGCAGTCTTATCCATTGCGTAAAAACAGGTGGGAATCCCATTCCCTGCAGCACAGTATGCAAGTATGTCCATTCAAGAGAATCAAATGCTTTAGCAGCATCTAGAAGGATTGCTGCAGCTTTTGTGCTCGGGGCTAGATAGTGTGATAGTGCGAAGAGTGTTCTGGTATTATGCGCTGTTGATCTTAAGGGAATAAACCCTGACTGGTCCGGTCGTATCAGATTAACCATCAGAGGTGTCAACCGAACAGCAAGCAGCTTTGCCAATATTTTAGTGTCCACATTAATCAAAGACAGAGGTCTATACGAATCGCATAGTTCTGGGTCTTTATTAGGTTTTATGAGAGCAATTAGCAGTGCCTCTCCTATCGTTGGTGGCAAAATGTTTTTTTCATAAGCATCGCCATATAGTTCCACAAAATAGGGCGCCAGCTGGTCTACGAATGCCTTATAAAACTCACCCGTGAACCCATCCGGTCCTGGTGCCTTGCCATTTAGTAATGATTTGATAACTTCTGTAACCTCTTCAACTGTAATCGGCATGGATAAATATTGTCACTGCCCGTCCAATAACTAAGCCAGTTCCACGTCCTCCAAATATTTCATTATGCTTTCCCCGGAGAGTGTACACTTTGAGGCATATAGTTCCCCATATGTGTCCATAAATTCCCGTAGTATTCCCGGTGCATCGTGGTGCAGTATCCCAGTTCTACCCCTTATCGCCCTTACATTCTGTGGCACACGCCCTGAACATATTTTGGCAGCCAATGTTCTTCCCGGTCTACCACCCTCCCAATAGGATCTCGCCCTCTGACGCTTCGCACATATTTTAGTTCATCTTCCGCATAGCTTTGGTATTCCGATAATACATTCCTGATCTCACCCAATATTTGTGTATTCTGTGTACTGTCATATTCCTGCACTAGTGTGCGTAGTTTAGTCTCAGGCGCAGCTATCTTGTTTCTAATGTCTTTAAGAATACTTGCTGTGGTACTAATACAGATTCCTCGTATAGTAGCCTTAAATGCTTCCCATTGGAGGCTAAAATCTTCAGTAGTAGGTTTGTTTAAAGTAAAGTAATCTGTAATGTCATGATGGATAGTGTCAACATACACTGTATCTAATAATGCTTTTGCATTAAACCTCCAGCTATACGGAGGCGGTGTATAATGTGGTATTGTGAGGGACATGGACACAGGGTTATGATCGGATAGAGTCCTGGGCACATGCTTCACTGTACTTGTCCAGAGTAGTATATCATCTGACAACAACCAGTAATCTATGCAAGACCAGCTTTGGTTCGCTGCTGAAACATGTGTTGCCTCCAGACGGTCCAAATTTCGTGCCCTCCAAATGTCAGTAAGGGGCATGTCCGCCATAACATCGTGTAATTTACACCTTGCCCTCTTGTGTTGTTCTGTGGATGTTCCAGATCTGTCCAAGTCATCGTTCAGTGCAATATTAAAATCTCCCCCATTAGTAAGGGAATGTCTGGTAGATCATGAAGTTTGCACCATATTGTGTGGTAAAAATCAGGGTTATCCACATTTGGTCCATACGTATTTAGTATGGCAAGTTTTTGCCCCCTTAGTGTGCCCGTCAGTAGAACATAGCACCCTAGTTCATCATTCATGCAGGTGTCTATATGGAAGTTTAAACCTTTCCTTATTAATATCATAACACCCCGAGAGTATGATGAGTAGAGCAAGTGATGTATTGATTCCGCCCAACATTTTCCAATGTGCATGGGTGAGTGTGGTGCAATGTGTGTCTCTTGTAGAAGAGCGACATCTACCCGCAATCGGTCCAAATAAGCAAAAACCTGCCTTATCTTTTTCGGGTTGTTCAATCCTCTTACATTCCAAGTTAAGAAATGTAATTGTGCAGATTGTAATTTCTCATTTGACATTACCATCTCTCTAATTCCCAATCAGTGTCTTGCATAACTTATAACATACCGCCATGTCATTTTACAAAAATATTTGCTACATGCAATACGCTTTAGTAATTTCTGGATTTAAGCGATGTCTCTTAAATGCAATGGTCTGTTAAACAGCTCATAACTCCCCTCCCCCCCACTTCAGCATCCCAATTATGCCAAAGACAAACCCTTATGTCATCTAACGACATAGCCCAACTTTTGATTGGGGAACACCCGCCTAGGGGGTCCACCAGATGCACACAACTCCATCCAACCTAATGCATGTGGTCAGGTACGCTTTAGTATTGCAGATTCCACATTGACCATTATATGCATGTTGCATAAGAACCATTAGGCGTGTAGTTCTGTCACAGGTGACTATGTCCGATATTCTTTTGGGCCCCCCAATTTCCACAATGCATTCCACGGTGAGGACCTCAGTTGAAACAGTTTTTACAAAAAAAAGAAAAAAAATAGAAAAGGACTCGACACAGGGAGTCACTCGTTAGCAAATGTGTCATGCTCACAGTGTTATATCTCATGTATATTTCTTCTGAGTCCACAGTTGTAGTATGTTATGGTGCATTACTCCCTTAACCATCATACTATTCTAAACAAAGGAGGCATACAGCAATCATCACACATTACATCTGCCTATTTCAAAGGAAAGACAATACCTTTAGTTTGCAGCAAAATACCTCTTATATAAACTGTCTGTTCCATTCAGGTTTAGAGGTACAGCAGGCAGTGACTGGAAACTGTGACCATAAGGATGCTCTATCTAGTTTTAACTCAGTCAACCCTCAAAGTTGTCCTCCTTCTCTTGTCCTTAACCGCGCAGTATGTTCACATTCAAGATTTTCCACTTCCCCACTGTACACGTGGCATTACTGTCCTTCACCACAATACAATCTTATACTTTACCATCTTCCACCATGTTCGATCAGCGACAGGTAACTCGTCTGGAACTAATTAGTCCGAGTCTTGGTTCTGCTCTGTTCTCTCCTGCTCCTTTCGCTTCAGAGTGAGCTTCTTTAGATAATCTTGTGCTGCTGCTGGGGTCTGCAGAACTGTAGCTCGGCCCTCGTGCGTAACCCTTAGCCGAGCCGGGTATAGCATTGTGTAGTCAATCCCCAATTCACGGAGCTTCTTCTTCGCTGGAGTGAAATATTTTTGTGCAAGCTGAACCGACATCGTGAAATCCGGATAGAACTCCAACTCATTCCCCTGATAATTGATCTTTTTCTTTTCTCGAGCCATTTTTAGAATCCAATCCTGATCTCTGTAATTGAGGAGTATGGCAAATATGATACGGGGAGTGTCGCCCGGTTTCGCTCGCGGAGCTAAAGAGCGATGTGCCCTCTCCACAAAAAATACCAAGGACAAATTTTCCGCACCAAAGACATTTCGAATCATGTCCTCTACATATGTTTCCATATTCCCTGTATTTGTCGACTCCGGAACTCCAGCGATTCTAATATTATTGCGGCGAGATCTCGCTTCCAAATCTTCCGCTTTATTTCTGATGTTGTCCAATAGCTTGTCCATCTCAGCTCATTTTCGTGTTGTATCATGCGTTTCATCTTCCACCGCCGATAGTCGCATTTCTGCTTCAACTAATCTCTCTCCATGTTTATCCAACTTAGCCGCCATGTTATCAACCCTCAATGTGAGGGTATCCAATTTCCCATTGATGTCTTGTAGTCTCCTCTGGATGGCCTGCAATACTCCTTCCATGTTCGCATTAGGGGTTTGTTCAGTGACCAATTCAGTATCCGAGTTTACCGTTGCCTCTTTACTGATCTTTTCGGCTTCAAATGGCAATTTGGACTGTTGCTTATCGGGTTTTCCCATTTTCATTGAGGTCACGCTTCTTATTATGGAGTTTACAACGCTGTAGGTCCGCCCGTTGCGTGAGTAGTGCGTCACTCCTCTTGACAGTCAGAATATCAGTATGCCTCTGTTTGCGATCGACAATTTCCCGGTGTGAAAATGTACAACAACAATAATGCACCGGCATTATAATTGCTGAGGGTCACAGCGACATCTTTATTTTGTCTTCCTCTGTTCCGTGTCACAACCAGTCGCACCTAGGTGATGTGTGCAACTTCCTCGTGATGTGCTCTAAATCCGCATTCTGCTCGATATCTAGCCGTTTTCTAGTTTCCCATGCTGCTGGGTCGGAAAGTCTGCCACCTCCCTCCACAGTCATCCCTTTCCACCACATCAGCTATTTTGGGGGGCTCCGTGTATGAGGATTCCAGCGGGTGCGCCCAGTGCATAACACCAGCAGCCAGAAAACACATACAGTTGGCAAGACACACGGTCTCCCAGGCTAGAACATGACTGTGATGAATTATGTGATTAAGCCAATCTCTCTATATTGTATAAGCCTTGTGGTGCCTCATACGATCTTGCTCTTGTCTTCCCCTGCTGCTTCGCGGCCCGTCTTAGCCGCCGATCATTTCGCCACCATCCGCCATTTCGCAAGTGCACTCCGCCGCCATACCCCTTCCTTTCCCCGCAATAGCGCCCGTGACTCTGCTCCACCGCTCGGCAACTCAGCAGTCTCTCCTGCAGGTCATTAGCTTTATTTCCGTACCAGCATGCACTGCTCTTTTTATTTCTCTTTCGCTGCGCTTTTTCGTCCTCCGTGTGTGAGGGGTTATGAAACGGCTCGCAACGCTCGATACCGGTGACCACAGTCATACGCTATGGGCACGCATCTTATGTAATGTCGGCGCTATGCGGAGTATATTGCCTGGAGACAATCGTTACACCTGCTATAATCTTTGTGGCTCAATATACATGTCTTCTCACTACTTCCCCATCTCGTTCTTGGCTCTTATTAGCTGCCGATCTTGTTGGCGCCTCCCGCCATTTTACTTTAGGAGCTTGTGTAGTTTGCCGCCTTAACCCAGTGTCTCCCCACGATCGCACCTGTGCCTCAGTTTACTTTTTGTTAGTTCAGTAACCCCACATTCATGCCAGTTGTGTTGCCTCCTTACTGGTATGCGCCGTACTTTTGCTGTTATGCCACCACTCTTAGTCCGCTTTTTCAATCCCTGTGGGGCGCCGCCATCTTAGCGAGCCCGGAGCTCCTCACAGAGGCAGTGTTCATCACTAATTTTTGGCTGTACGCTCCAACTTCACAGCCCGTTTTTCACTGGTCACTGCTCCATGCCCTTTCCAATAGACATTCCCGACATTTATGGCCTTTGAATCATCCTCTTATCGCTGGAAATCAGCCGATCTTTTCCTCGACCGGCGGAGCTGCCTCACATTGCAGCCATTCTGCAGTGCGCCCTCTAGCGCCCCCCCCATTTTTAAAAAGATATTTAATACAATGATATTTATGACCACAATTTTTTGTTGTTGATATTTTTGCACTTACCATTATAAGTATGGGATGATGATATTTGTGACATCAATATTTTGGTCACAATATTTTAGTATTGTGATATTTTGGGTGGGGATATTTTGTCAGTGAACCCCTTGGTTAGCATACATGAAGTCGATTAGTGAAGAGATTGGCTTTCCTGACTTATTTCCTTCTCCCACCCTATTCCTTTGTTATAGTAAGACTAAACTGAAACAATTATTCTTAACCAAGGCTTTGGCACAAAGGTTGGAGTCTGACAGAAAACATTGGTGATTTCCTATAGTCATGTAGACATGCATAAAGGTCTGTAATCCTACCTGTTTTCTATTCAGAAACAGCAACACCATTTTTTTTACCTAGATTTCATTTTAATTACCTTCCTCTTATGGTAGGTTTTCCAGCAAACAGTTATAATCTATTAGAACTAAGTTGTGGCCCATGTAATGGTGTATCTACCCAGTCTCACCTCCATATTCTCTTTGTTTGCACTTTTTATGATGGTCCTGGAAGAGATCTAATTTTGCCACTTTTTAAACTGTTTAGGTTTAGACAATGTGTACCAGCTTTGTTGTTTCTACAACAATTACATTGCCCAGTTTAATATGCTGAAAGGCTGTGTGGTTAGAAATAGTATTTAAAGTCTCTTCGAGTATAATATCTGGGCTGTCATTGAGTTAAGAAAATGAAATCTTAACTATGTCATTTTATTTAAAGGATATCTTTGGCGCTATGCTATCTTTTATTTGAGGCAAAAATTTGATTTGGGTGAAAAGGGGTATGTATCATTTGGAAATGTTAATGAATGCATATATTTGTGTTTTAAAAAAATATATTTTTTAATCTTTTTATTAGCATTTATATTTCCATACAGTACATCACAACGATCAAGAGATCAGTACCAATGACTGGCTGGTGTGTATTAGCCTAACAGAAGCATTGTCAATAGCCATTATGGTGAAAGCAGAATGAGGCCAATATGACATCACATGGATAAGACCAGATAGGACCACAAAGGTAAATGAGTAGATGGTAGTGGTACTGATGCGTTATGGATGTGGCTATTAATATGTGCTATTTGAAGTAAGAATGAACAGTGGGAGGAGGGTACAACAAAATGAGGACAAAATACCATGAAGGAAGGATAGGGAGATTGCGCATGACCTAAGGCCCAGAAATGTGACTACAGATAATTACCTCCTTGTGGATACTATGAACTGCCAGGACGGATGAGGTTTCAATACTCTATCTCACTTGTAGCGATCCATTAGTGGTAATGCATTGTCAATTCGGAGTTACTGAAAACATCATCGCCCCTTCCTGTGTTTCTTTTTTTTAATTTAAATTTATTGTTCAGATCATAGCATATATAACAAATGCATATTATACATAGCTCTACAGTCACAGTGCTGTATAGAACTAAAGAAAAAGGCGAGAGAAAAAAAAGGAGTGAACATCGTCTTAACCTAGTTTCACAACGACATCTCATATGCTGTAGCATGGGTTGCCAAATCTTCACCCCTATTTGTTTTTTCTTCAATGATTTGATGCGATACAAATTAAATTCAAAATGAAACACATTATAAAACTTCGCTCGCCACATTTCATATGATAGCGCCTCTGGTTTCAACCACGTCATAGCAATGCATAGTCGCGCTACGGCTATCGCCATAAAAATAAAATATCGGAAAGGATAGCAAATCTGTATAGCTTCCCTGTCTTTACACACCCCAAATAACAACAACTCTCTGGATATCAAAACATTCACCTTCGTCGTTTCGGACAGAAATTGTTTAAGGCACAGAAAAAATTGTCGAAGCACATTACAATCAAAAAATATATGTACAATATCTGCTTCCTCAGTCTGACACCTAAAACATTTTCCATCATGAACATCACCCCATTTCATCATTTTAACAGGCGTATGGTATAAATTAAAAACAGTGGGCGTTTATACATAGTTTGTAATGCATGCAAGAACTGGGGTCCAAACCCCATCTTACGCATTGTAGTCCATAAAAAAGCCCATGTAACTCGATCAAATGCTTTTTCAGCATCTAAAAATATTATTCCAATATTCTTTTGTAATGAAGTGGCATAATCTAACAGCCGTATGACCCTGTGCAGATGATTAACCGTGCTTCTACCAGGAAGGAACCCATGCTGGTGCCGAGATACCAACAATGGAAGGACTTGTACGAGCCGAGTTGCACGTATTTTTTAGTATACTTTTGCGTCCGCATTTATTAATGATTTGGGTCTATATGACCCAGGGAGTCTAGGGGGCTTATCTTTCTTCTTAAAAACCACTATGTTTGCATCATCCCAACCTTCCTGTGTTTTTTCAGTGTGAGCTGCCAGTTTTTGTAATTCTTCCACTATAGCCCCTCAATCGCCAGCGAGGGGGAACCTAGGAATTCCCAGCAAATCCTCCCTCTGCAAAGCCATGCCCTCTGCCCTGGCGCAGTTAAGCAACAAGTGGCATCAGGCTATTATGTGGGGTGCCGTGAGGTTCTTCCACCTTTTAGTAATCAGCGGTTTCATCATGATTAGGCCTAGGTTTAAAAATCGGGTGGCAGTCTTGTGTTTCCTGCTCCTCGTGAAAAGATGCAGGCTGTACACCTCACATTGGAAGTGAAACTCACATTTAGTGCAGTGGGACAGAGTGGTTGCTATGCCCATTCAGTACACCCCCAGAGTAGGGCATTGCCATAACATATGTAGGAGGTCCGCATTGGGCGAGTGGCATCTAGGGCATTTATGCATATATATGTGTTTTCATCTGTACTTTTATGCTACAGAAATGTAGCGAATAAAGTTCCTTTGACTGACTGAATGATGGATGGTGTATCATTTCAATGATGTGATTATGTAGCCTATTGTGAAGATGTGAGAAACTAGAGAGTTTACCTGCTCCCAGAGTTTTTTGAGAGTCGATTGGACGATGGTTAAAGGGAGTGTATAAATGATTGCAATTATGTTTAGCGGATTTATATTAGTGTGTGCTCCTAGAGCAGATTAGGATTCTACCAGGAGAGACCCCACCTATGTTTTTACTATCTCTTACTTAGGTATGATATGCCTGCTGACTTATAGCTGAGAATACTTTTTCAGCTTTTGCTAATATCTTTTACTTAAGTCCTGAGGCTTCATGCCTATTCATTTTTAATTCTCCTTTAAGAAACTGATTTTCAATGCTGAAACTTCTATTAATTTAGATGAGGGAATTCCTTTATGGAGCACACAATGTATTTTATCTACATTATTTGTAATCTTCATAATGTGGTGTTTTATCTTGCTTAGAAATACTTACCAATTGATTATTTGAATCTTTAATTATGACAACTAAAATGAATGTTTACTGAATAAAGACATAAGTTTAAATTTATTGGTAATAACACCCTGTAATGCTGGCTTAGTATATGGTAAACACTTGTTTAAGTGATGCACCTTGCACTGATCCAGGAAACCCTCATGGTGATTTTAGTAGTCTTTGACAAATATAGAAAGCTCTCAAAGTGGTAGTTGAGGAGAGCAGCCTTCAGGCTTATCTTGAAGGAGTGTGAAGTAGCTTGTTTTACCAGCTCAAACGAAAAAGTACCACACATTGTATCAGCTCGACCGAGTGCTTGGTACCGCCACACTTTGGTAGTCCCGCCAAGATCTAAAGTAGGCCCAAAGTAACTTAACAAAATGAAAACGCATAACAGGATTACTAGAAAACAAAACAGTCAGAACAGAATGAAACAACCACAGTACAAAACAGCATCGCGTTGAAACAAACAGGACAACAATACATCCCCACAAAACACAACAAATTACCACCATAACAAAATGTAACACAGCACATATCTAATTACATTTTTGCCTCCTACTACATCTTCAGAAATCTGCCTTCACAATACGGTGGTACAGGTAATTTCATTACAAGACAAGGAGGCTACATTATGCATTAATCCTTTAAAGCAACTCACAAACAGCCGCTTACATCATAAAGATAAGAATAAGAATGTGATGAAAACATAGCAACAATATAAGGCATGAGCAAGAGCAGAGCTGCCTCTTTTAAATGCGGCTCGCAAACAGATAAGTTGCTCTGCTTACTCTGAAATTGTAATACATTGTTATTTGTATTATTGATATTGATTTTATTACTCCTTATTGATTGCTTGTTAACTGGGCTTTGGTTTTCCCTACCCCCTCACTTCCTCGTATGGCTACTTCTGTTACCCTTCTCCCTCTCGACTTCCAATCTATGGTAGTTGTCCCTCTTTCCCTCCTTACTGATGTTTAGGCTTCCCTCGCCTTTGTGACCCTCATCACTTGCTCCCTCCTTGGCCGTGTTATTGCTTTTCCGCTCCACGGACCGATTCATTAGTTTATTTTCCCGCCCCCGCGTGGGGTTTCGGGTGGGGCGCTGTACAGCTAAGCGCCCACCCTTTATTGCCCCTGGGGGTAGCCCGGTCAGCGGTTGTTTAAATTGGGACTATTGACGCGCTCGCTTCCCAGCGTGAGCGCGTCTCCCTCTCTCTTTCTTCCCCATGTAGAGGAAAGAACCTTGGCATTGGTGGTGCTACGCCCCCTGCCTTCTAAGGTTCATTTCTCAACTCCTTTGACATCGGCTGCCTCGAGCTCGACGGTTGCGCTTTCGAGGTCCCGATCAGCTGTCTTTTCCCCGTCTGCCTCCTCGCTACCTTTTATGCCCAGATTTGCCGGTCAATTTGTTTTCATGATTGAGCATTTTAACTTACTTGGATTTATTTAGAGTTTTAGAGTTTAAAAAAAAAAGGGGATTTGATTAGATTTTATATCTGTTCATTAGACAAGATTTACCCTGATTTTAGATTTAATTATAAACGCATAAAAAAAAGGGGTTTGTATTCCCGCACTTTAACTTAATCTACCCAGTTATTACTTAGCTGTGTTACCTTAATCTACCAAGTAATTACTTACCTGCTATGTCTGACATGGAGTCAGACGACGCTGTCGCTAGTTCACCATACCATACCAATGACTCATTTAAACTATTTTTACAAAAAGAGATGAGGTCCTGCATGCTGGACATGTTAAAGGAGGTCATGTCACATAAGAGATCCTTTCTACAAGACGATGAATCTCCTCGTGATCCTGGGGCTATATGCTCAAAATCTTCTAAAAAAGTCAAACACTGTGAAGGCACTATTGGAGGTCGCGGTACCTCACTTGACCTGGGAGGTCCTAGCACCTCACGCTCTTTGGGAGGCCCCTGCGACTCAAAAGGTACTGGTGCCCCCAGCGGCAAAATTAGGATGGGTGTCCCTAGCGGCACAATTTTGACGGGTGCCCCCAGCGGCACAATTGTCGATAGTGCGCGTGTTGACGCAGACTCTAACTCTGATGAAGACGAAGCCTTCAATGACCCCTATGACGAGTTCGTTCTTGACCTAGATGACCAGGAACTTGGAGACTTGGATTTTAATATCCATTCGGAGGCTGATTCTTCCCCTTCTTCTAAGGATGACATTTTCGACCCTCTGGGTGGCGAAATGTTTTCCCCTAAAAACATCTCCCACCCTAATAGTTCTAGATGGTTCCCACATGATCATGTCACCAAATTTATTACTAGTTGGCTGAGAAATTCCCTGGAGAGAGATACACGCAATACCCTGAGATACGAATGTCCAAGACCTTGCATCGAGGACAAGGTCTGCCAGACCCCCAACCTTAATCCTGATCTCATAAAATTTTTATTCAAACTGGGTAAAGACCCCAGAAAAGACCTCGAGAGGGCCCTTAAGGTTTGCCAGGATCGCCTCCTTGATGTTCTCGGCCCCCTTACTAAAATCCTCGATCTAGCCGAGGAATCCCATATTTCAAACTCACCCCTTGACACTAACCTAATGAGGAGCTGGAGCCAGAGAGCGATTGTCCTACTTGGTAACGCGAACTCTGGGCTTAATATCGAAAGGAGGAAGACCATCCTCAATAAGATTAACCCTAAACTCGGTGACCTAGCTGAAAAGGAACCTTCCAATAAACCTAAGGGTCTCCTCTTCGGGGAAGATATGATAAAGACCATAGGGAAATATGTTGCCACTTTCACCGCATTGGATAAGGCACAAAATAATATGAGACGTGTCTTCTCCACTAACCTTTTCGGACAGGCCAGAAGAACGGGCCGTTCTTCTGGCCGTGGAAACTACCAGCCCTTATCCAATAGAGGAAGAGGTACCACTGGCAGAGGGTTCTACCCCTCCAACCGACAGTTCTACCCCCAGAGAGGAAGAGGTTCTCACGGCAGAGGTTTCTCTTCCTCTGGAGCTTCCAACAACAACCCTCCAAGTAAGTCCTTCTCTCTCTTCTTCCCCTCCCAGGGTCGGGGGAAGTCTCAAACACTTTTATCATGTTTGGAAATCCTTGACCCAAGACCCGTGGGTACTAGGGACAGTTCAAGGGTTCAAAATAGATTGTGTGGATATTCCATGTCAAACTGTTGCACCCAATCCTTTGGTTCTTCCTTTGGAACATCTAGAAATCGTCAAAAAGGAAATTTCCTCTATGCTCCAGAAAGGTGCTATTATTGAGGTTCCTTCGTCTCAAAGAAGATTCGTGAGCATGCTTTTCTTAGTCGAGAAGAAAGACAAAAGTTGGAGACCGGTTATAAACCTTCAGGAGGTAAGCAAATACCTTGTGTACAGACATTTCAAGATAAAGGGCATCCATCTCCTCAGAGACCTTCTCCTTCAGGGAGATTGGCTGGTCAAATTGGATCTGAAAGACGCGTATTTTACTATCCCTTTGGCTGAAGAACATCAACCCGTTCTTCAGTTTACATGGGACGGTCACCTCTTCCAATTTCAGGCCCTCCCTTTCGGGCTTTCGGCCGCTCCTTGGTGCTTCACCAAGGTCATGAGGACAATTGTCTCTCTCCTGAGAGCGAAAGGTATTCGCCTCATTATCTATCTGGAAGATATTCTCATCATGTCGCAAACTCATTCTCAAGTTTTGGAAGATCTCAGGATCGCCATGGATCTCATAGGGAATCTTGACTTCATTATAAACCGAGAAAAATCCATTCTTACCCCTTCAAAGTCTCTGTGGACACTTCCAAATTTCTCCTCCTACTTCTCAACAAAAAGATCACCAAGATTCGGAAGTAGATTAGGTTTGCTCTGAGACAGCAATCCCTCACCCTTCGGGAATTGGCCAGACTTCTGGGCTTACTTTCTTCTACGATTCATGCCATCTTTCTCGGACCCCTCAACTATCATGCCCTCCAGAGAGTGAAAGCCAATGCCCTCAGATCAGGTCTGTGGTACGGGGACCTTGTTTCCTTGGATCAACAAGCGAGGCTGGAACTCTCTTGCTGGCTGGACAATTTGGATGCGTGGAACGGAAGAGCTATCTTCGGTTCAACTCCGGACTTTGTCCTGGAGTCAGACGCCAGCCTTCATGGCTGGGGTGCACATCTCCTCGACAAGGATACCGGTGGCGTTTGGTCTCAGACAGAGTCCTCCCACCATATAAACTTTTTAGAGTTGACTGCCGGTCTTTATGCCCTTATGAGTTTCAAACACTCTCTTCAGGGCAGATCCGTTGTTTTGAAGATGGACAACGTTTCTGCAGTCTCATATATCAACCGTCTTGGTGGGACGAGATCAGCAGACCTCTCCGATTTGGCCAGGAAACTTTGGATGTTATGTTTGGAACACAACATTTCTCTGAGGGTGGAATATCTACCCGGGAAAACGAATTTCTCCGCAGATTGGAACTTGAGATTCCTTCAAGATTTCAGCAATTGGAAACTGGACGTGAATGTTTTCAATTCCTTATCTGTTTTTTGGAGACCATTCGATGTGGACCTTTTTGCTAGCAGATTGACTCTCCAACTTCCCCATTATTTCAGCTGGATGCCAGACCTGGGCGCTCTTGCAGTGAACGCCTTTCTCCAACCATGGTCCCCTCTTCGACCCTACGCCTTTCCTCCGTTCACCAAGATTCAGAGGGTTCTTCAGAAAGTGAGACAAGATCAGTGCTCTCTAGTCCTGATAACTCCTTTCTGGCCCTCTCAGGCGTGGTTCCCCACAGCTCTGGAGCTTTCTTGCGACATTCCCTTCTTGATTCCTGCAACGAAAGGTCTCGTTCTAAACGCAAACGGAGAAGATCACCACCTGGTTCTTTCAGGGAGTTTGAACCTTCTTGCCTGGAGAGTGTCAGCGAATCTAACGAGTTGTCTGGACTTTCGTCATCTGCTCTCACTCTCCTCGGAGAATCCTGGGCAACTGGAACTCACTACATATATAATAACATCTGGAGAAAATGGTTTTCTTGGTGCATGGAGAGGAACTTGGATCCCGTGGAGGCTCCTATCGTCAATATAGTTAATTTTCTTGTTGAATTATTCGACAATGGCCTCTCTTATAGATCTATTAATTGTTATAGATCTGCCATTTCCGCTGGACATTCTCTTGTTAATGGTAAGACGGTAGGTAAGAATGTTATCATTTGTAGAGTTCTAAAGAGTATTAGACTTAAAAGACCTCCTAGGCCTAAATACCAATCTTTGTGGGATTTTAAACTTATGCTTGACCTTTTTTACTCTTGGCCTGACAATACGACTTAACAGGAAATGTCTTTCCATTAAACTTGCCTCTCTTTTATGCTTGGTTTCTTGTCGTAGAGTTTCCGATGTGAAAGCTCTAGATATCTCTAATAGATGATATGACATGTTTGGCGTTAAGTTTGAAATACTTAGGAGAACTAAAACCATGTCTGACTCTATTTTTTATCCTCGTTTTGATTATTGTAAAAAACTTTGTGTTGTTGATTGTATGAAAGAATACGATTCTAGAATGAAAGACCTTCGTCCTCCTGATGCCAATCAACTTCTCATTTCTTTTGTCAAACTTTTTAAACCCATCTCATCCTGTTCTATTGCCAGATGGGTTAAATTGGCTATGAGCTTTGCTGGTATTGACCTTTCCAAATTTCAAGCTCATTCTCTCAGAGGTGCTATGGCTAGCAAGTCCTTCTGGTATGGTGGTAAATTGGAAGCTATCTTTAAATCTGCTGATTGGTCCAATTGCTAATCATTATTGTAAACCTATTGAACATATGTCCGATGTCGTTCTTCAAGGCTACCAACAATCATAATGTAGCCTCCTTGTCTTGTAATGAAATTGTGATTCTCCTATTAACATGACCAGAGAATCTGGATTTCATTAAAGACACGGAGGCTAACATTATCCCTCCTGTCCCTCCCTTGGACGGAAAATATATTCTTTTGCCTTGCATTTTATATGATGTTGTTATCTATTTGCATTTCATATGATGTTGTTATTTGTTCATGTTCAAGTTCACAATTTTGCCTTTTTCTTTGAAAGGTTCTTTCAACCTTTTAATTTTTTCACTTTTATTTTCAGATAATTCGACTTGACGGATCTTCATGGATTTTCCTCTCCTTTCTTGGTTTTCACCTTCTTCATCGCCTTCTGGTCCAAGTTGCACCTATTTTGCTGACTTTCTCCATGCTTCATTGCATTTAAAAGAGGCAGCTCTGCTCTTGCTCATGCCTTATTTTGTTGCTATGTTGTCATCACATTCTTATTCTTATCTTTATGATGTACGCGGCTGTTTGTGAGTTGCATTAAAGGATTAATGCATAATGTTAGCCTCCGTGACTTTAATGAAATCCAGAATCTCTGGTCATGTTAATAGGAGAATCGCAATTGCATAAAGCAGTGCATTAGCTTGCCACCAAAGACATGATATAATGGAAGGTAGAAATGTTTCGTGATGAGACCCACAGTTTCTGCCATAACTTTGAGTTTTTGGAGTCTTAAATAGTTTAAGAGCTTGGGCAACTCTATTTTACCGGAGTAGCCTGTGGTGAAAGGTTTCTTGTCCCAGGAATTTTAAAGACATGTACTGCTTTTCACTCGAAATGTAGTATCATTTGCTGACATAGCTAAAATAACTTAACAAAACGACAAAACATAACAGGCCACAGTCAGCAGAATGTAACATCAACAGTATAAAACAGCATCACATTGATACATACAGGACATAACAGCACCAGAAAAACACAACAAATCACTACCACAACAAAATGCCATACAACACAGGTACAGCAACATTCTTGCGATCCATTACCACCTCCAGAAGCCTTCTTTCATACTACGGTGAGGAAAGGTATTTGCACCAAGCACTGCCGTAGCTTGCCACAAAGGACATGAAATAGCGCCAGTCGCGACCCAAGAGTCTTATATTGGAGTGTTGCAGTGCATGTGATGTGAACCCACGGTGAATCTAGTGCTTTGGCCCAATACAAATGTAACTGAAAATCTCAATAAGTAATCCGTAGCAAAAAAAATAGGAAATAAAACTTGCTAAATAATATTTAGATACAGAAATACACGTGTGGCATAGGGCTAGAATCGTGTAACGTGTATTATGCAGTTCAATGCGATGCAGGCATTTATGAAATTAAAATAAAGCTGATAATGTGTATTGTGAGTTTATTTAAATCATTTTTATTGTAGATTTATTTTCGAAAATGTACTCTACTACTGCTGACAATGGTTCTAAACAAAAAAAGCCAATGTTGCTCTATAGGTAGCATTTCTTTGTAAAAACAAAGTTGGAATTTTCTGACCTCGAATATCTTGTGCAATAATATTGCGAAAAGAGCAGTGTTCATTCTGTTATTTTCTGAGCTGTATTTTAGGTTTGGCTTGATAAATGCTATTTTCTGATTCTTATGGGAATTTATTCCTAACCTTTTCAAAGCCCGTCTATCTACCGAACATCTGCTTCATCTGACATTCGAGCACCATCTGTTTCCAGATAGCTAATATGTCTATTTCATTCTTTTTTGCTACCTTTAAAAGAACATAGGCTTCTTATTTCTTGTCGGAGACTGGTGTTTGAATACAGTGACATTTCTTATCTATTTATTGTTACTATTTTATTGTAACTGAGAGAGCCACACTTCGCTTGGATTGTAAAGCTGTATTTATGTATAGGTCTGCTATAATTCTCAATTGAAAATATGTGCCCCTTTCTCAAAGTCTTATGTATAAATATTTCAATAGCAAGCGTTGAACTACCTTACACATAAGAAATTCTACCATGCATTCTAATATGCAGAGGAAAACCTTAAAACACTTACTTTTGCATTGCAGTGGCTGCTAAGAAGTCTAAAATCTAATTATTCCTTCGAACGCCAGTCAAGTGGGGTAATGTTTCACCAGGTTATTTGCTTAATTTGATAGGTATTATTGCCGTAGAGTGGGTGGCATAGGGTGTTTAGGTTAGGGAATAGTGGAATTGCACATACAAAATGGAGAGCTGCTTTTCTTCTGTGTAGTCGACGGCAGACAGGCTTGAGTGCAGAGGATGAAATGTAATCTGTCTGTTTCCTTGTCATCAAATTTAAGGCCAAATTTGTCGATACCTGACCTACCCTATTTTCCTACCCCTCATTTGCTTTTACCCCATTTTATTTTTTATTTATAAAAATAGGCTGCTGTAAAATTTGGCGAATTTCAGGGCATATTATCTAGAAATGGAAAAAATAAAAATCGCCTGAGCAAGCTATCGCCATTTATGTTATCGCATCATTTCCTGGATACTTTTCGCATTGTTTCCAACGTATTATCAACACGTTGGTAACATGCCATAGTTGCCGGCAAAGGACGCGAAAACTCCAGCTAACATGCGGTAGACATTAATGCGATAGCTTGGGAGACGTTAATTAGATTTAGAGCATAGTACAAAAGGCATTGGCACTTGCAAACCCTGTGATTTTTTAAACTCAGGGTGTTCAACCAATAAATAGCTTCGTACATCACCATCAACACTGATAATACTTGTCAGTTTGAAACCTGTATACAATCCTTGTTCCATTTTTGTATTAAATGATCTACTAGAGCCATAATTACTTCATGCATTCCAATATGGCCCTCCGATCCCTGTTCTGTTCACTGTCAAAGCTAGTGGCAAAAGACTTTAAAGGCTCGTCAGAGAATGTCTTATTTCCCCATTTGAAATTTGTATATTAACCTGATTGAATTAGAATAGCTGCCATTGAATTTTTACAGAAATTAGAAAATACAGGCCCTTCTAAATTTTGTATACAATGAATAATGACCTTTAGGTCGTCGAGATGGTGCAGAGCAGGAATATCGACGGAGAAATATCGAGGTACATTAATATCGCCGCAGAAATATCGTCTGGAAGAAATATCGTCAACAAAAATATAGATGACAAGAATATCGACTGACAGGTAAGAAATATCGTTTACAAAAATATAGTTGTAATAAATATCATTTACAAAAATATCGTTTACAAAAATATCGATTTATTAATAATGTTATGTATTTTAATAAGAATTGTTTGTCATTTTATTATATGTTTTAGAATTTTCCTAGTTATAAATTTATTGTAAGTTTAATTTTGCATTATTAGTTCCGTAGCGGGTTGTGGGTTTATAGGGGAATAGGGTGGGAAGTAATTTAATTATATAAAATTAATTAAATAATTAATGTGTTAATTTATTAATTAGTAATCAAGTGTTAATTATTTTTAATTAATCAATTAATAATTAATTATGTTAATTGTTTAATTAATTTTAGGTGTGTGTTGTGGTATTTGTATGTGTACATGGTGTGAAGAGTGGTGAGTAATTAATTTTTAATTGATTAATTATTAAATATGTAAAAATTAATTACCATTAATTATTTAGTAATTATTAATTTTAATTGTGTAGTTAATTTTAGGTATGTGTTGTGGTGTTTTAATGTGTAAATGGTGTGCAAGCTGGTAAGTAATAATTTTTTTATTGATTAATCAATAAATATGAATGAATCAATTTTCATTAATTAATTAGTAAATATTAAATGTAATTGTGTAATTAATTTTAGGTGTGTGTTGTGGATAGTATAGTGGTAAATAATGTGTAATTATTTTTTTTATCTTTGTTAATAATGATATATGTATATTTATATTTTAATTATGTTACAATTGGAAATAACATTTATATTAAAATGTTGATCGTTTTGTTTTTTATTTTATGGGATCCTGAGTTTTCCCTACTGTTGCACTCACTGGATTGGGTATAGTAATTTTACCCCTCCGCTATCCAGCGCTTTCCCTACTGTTGCACTCACTGGAGTGGGAATTGTAATTTTTACCCCTACGCTATCCAACGCTTTCCCTACTGTTGCACTCACTGGAGTGGGAATAGTAATTTTTACCCCTACGCTATCCAATGCTTTCCCTACTGTTGCACTCACTGGAGTGGGAATAGTAATTTTTACCCCTACGCTATCCAGCGATTTCCCTACTGTTGCACTCACTGGAGTGAGAATAGTAAATGTTACCCCTCCGCTATTCCTTATACTACCAATCTTTGATATGGCATCTAAAAAGAACAGTAGCTCACACACCTTTTTTGATTTTTTCCTCTCTCCTTTTCTGTTCTTTCTACTTGTGTTAACAGGTGACATTTGTGCTTTGATCCTTCTCACTGGATAACTCCCCATGTGGTAAGCAGAGGTACTCTGGGTGTTGTAGTGCTCGTTAGTGTTCTTTGTCTTTCCAATTACAATTGAATACAGAGGTTATTTCCTCTTTTTTGTCTTTTCTAGAGCGATCTGGCCCTGATGAGAATCACCCCCAATTCGCAGGGATTCGAAACGCGTAGGCCTTCTTACATCCAGCGTCTGCCCTTGTTGTATTGCCCTAGTGTTGATCTGTTGCCGCACTAGCTGCTATTTACTATACACCCATTGTTTGTATAATCCTTATAATTCATCAGATTTATATAAAAAAATAATGAGTGTATTTCACAAATCATTGTGAAATTTCTTTTATTTATGCAGCAGACTGAATACTCAGCCCATTTTGTTTATCTCTTATCCAATTTAGGTTAGGTACTGTGGAATGAATGTATGAATGTTTGTGGTATGACTGTGATATGATTGATGTTCGAATTGTATGGTGGATTTTATTGCCCCTTTTTGTGTCCTCTTTTCATTTTGTATATAAAAAATGTTCTGTTTCTTGACAGTATATGTTGAAAGCTTAAACAAATGTACTTTCAAAAAATGTATTCTGTTAAATAAAAATAGCTATTGAAGAGCATTTCCCATTTTTTGATCAGGTGACTTCTTTTGGTTGATTGAATAGGATACCAAATAGAGTATCAGTACTGGCCCTTCTGTTTTGTTGTTTAATTATTCAGGCTCAGCCTTACTGATTAGAGCCAACCCCGGTTGTTTTGGATTGGAGCAAGAGTGAGGGGCACTGGCAGCACAATGGACCATGCAAGGCAGGCGGAAGGGTAAGAGGCAGAACAACAGACCATGAAAGGCATGTGGAAGAGAGTAAGAGCAACAATCAAACAAAGCAAGATATGCAAGGGAGACTGTGGCAGCACAATGAGCTCTGGCAAGCATGAGGGAGTGTCAGCACAGTGGACATTGGAGTTTGAGCGGGATGGGGTAGCGGTAAAGACTGAGATAACTGCTTCCAACTAATACAAATCAACAACTCAACCTCAGACATGTCCACCCTAATCAAGGGTGTCCCCCAAGGCTCAGTCCACTCTCTTACACTTTTTAATACATACATAGAACCCCTCACAACCAGTCTAAAATAAGCAAGCGTCCTCTATAACCTTTATGCGGGCAACACAATCATCCACCTAGAAATATCCTTAATAGAAGATGGACAGCAAATCATCTCAACTCATAACAGTTCAAAACTATCTCTCAATATGGAAATCCTACTCCTATCAAACAATCGGTTGACCTTCCCGGTCCAAGAGGGGATAAACTCCATTAACACATTAAACTGCAAACTGACATTTTACAAATCCATCAACTCCTTGGGGATCTCCCTTGACCCAACACCGTCTGTGAACCAACATATAAGGAATACAGCTAAGAGCTCATTTTACAACCTAAAACTCCTACACAAAATCATCTAAAAACCACCACACAAGGAATGGTAGTGTCTAGACTGGACTAAGGAAACAAAGGGAATGCCACCCTCACTGGCTCTGTGAAATCATACCAAGCCCCACTTGGAGCTACACTAAATGTAGCAGCACAAATGGTGACTGGAGCAAAAAGTCATGATCACATCTCCCCTGCCCTAAAACATATTAAAAGGCTCCCGATTGAAGCCCACTGCTGCTTTAAAATGGCCTGTGTCACCTGCAAAGTCCTCCACACTAGGAAACCCGCTCACCTTGTGTACAAACTCTATAAGGTAGGCCAGACCAGAAACCTAAGAAACACTGACACTCTGCTCCTCATCCCAACAAAAAAGACAAACAAAAAACCCTCATGCGCTCCTTCTCAGGCAATGCACCCAAAATCTGGAACTCGCTGTCATATCAGGACAAACACCTCCTATTTGGGCTTCAAAAGCCACCTAAAAGATCTTCCCACCAACAGACAGTCCAACCCTTCAGACCCCAACACCTAAGACCTCCTTTGAACTTTTTCCTTCATATCTTTCCCCAAAAACTACAGTACCCCAACCCTCAATGAATATGTGTATTGTGATCTATGCTCCCCAATCTTGGCCTTTGTCCATGGTCTTGTCTGTAAAGTGCTCTCATATCCCAGGGTCTTGCCAGCACTGTGTAAAACTCTTTAAATACAATGAATAACAATACAATTGGAGGGCAGGGATGTGGGAAACAACTAACTACATAGGACAGATGGAAGGGATAGTATCAGCATAACAGACCATGGAGAACATGATTGAGGGTGCAGGGACATGCACATGGATAATGGATGGCAAGGGGAAATGAAGCAAGGGCAGCAGACTGACCATGCAATACAGGCAGAAACAGCACAGGTGGATCAATAGATCATGGAGTCCAGGAGGAAGGAGCAGGGGAATTCCAATGGGCCATTGAGAGCAGGAGGAAGGAGGTAGAGGCACAAACATGGACAAAAAAGTACAAGTAGGGGTCAGGGTCAACAAGGTGACCATGCATGAGGGACAATTGGAGTAAAATGGACCATGCAGGGTAAGCAGAAGGGGGAGTGGCAGCACATTCATCTATTGAGGGCAAGTGAGAGAGATAATGGCAACACAACTGTTCGTGGAGGGCAGGATATATGAATAATAATATTTAGGTTAATAGGTCTTGTTTCTTAAATACCTCATCTGACATCTGAGATAGAATTTTAAGTCAAATACTTCACATCTATACATTAACCAATCATAAGTCATTCACCAACAGGTCTCATGAGCAGCCCTCCATAATGTGTTTAAATACCCTACACATTTCGTAAAGTAAGCAGAATGACACAATACCAAATCAATGCTTACAATGACATTGCAAGTTCAATTTTCTTTAAGTTTGTCAACCTTACAGACTGCATTCTGAAACAATCCATAAGGTCTCAGAATGTTCACTGAACTGATGGAAATAAATACTAGCACTTTATAAATCTCATATGTATATAGAAATTGTAGGCCTGGGTGAGAAACTCTGCTCTGCTTGCGGAGTTTGCAGAGTTTTTCCCACTTTGTGCTCTGTGTAGCGCTTGGAGTTCCAAAAACTCCGCTCCAAGTAGCATAGTGGAGCAGAGTGTTTTTCTTGCTCATGCTTGCCAATGTTAAGTCGACAAGCACTAGAGATGAAAATCTTATTGCAGACTACCTCCTGGTGAGATTTCTCAGCTCGGGCTGTCGTGGATGGCCGTTACTACTCATGTTGAGAAACCTCCCGTTTGCGTTGAGGAAGCTGACGCTTGAGTCGAACATCTACTCAAGTGACATAAAGAAGCAGCGCCCTTTTGTGAAGTGCATGGTGCAGTTCGCACTGATTTGCCATACAGGACAAACACCCGGCGGTAAAATTCAGCACAAATGGCACGACCTAATGCACTTGGCCAAGTTTTTTTGTCACTTCATGAAGCTTCGCGTTGCGGAATTCCACCCAAGCGCAAGAAATTGTCAACAGCTCTACATAAGAACTCTTTAGAGTCAGTATGTGCACAACAATCTACAAATAAATAATGTCTTGTGAGTAGACGATTCAGTTTTTTTCACATTTAGGCAAAAGGCCGTCCATTTAAGGCCCAACCTATTTGACATATAGGTCTGCAACTTACTCAAGTTGTGCTCATTGTTTACATTGTTCAAATGAAGCACTGCTTGCAACTAAAATTCCTCTAATAGCTCAAGTGTGCACAATATAACTTTCACAATACTGTATTACTCTGTTTCTATTTCATACATTTAGACAGGTACATAAAGCCAAAGACAGCTGCATATCTAGCTGGGCTCTTTATTGTCTACTTTGTCTTTTTTAAAGCATCCTGCTTTTTAGAGAATAATTTCAGAAGCAGTAGGTTGGATGATGTCATCAATGCTGTAATTTGAGATGTTATTAATGATATCATTTAACATAGCTTGGAGAGCAGGTGGGAAATATGGGCAACAATGTCCTAAGGTAGCCTTGTAGCACACTGTAGTAGACTACACCAGTCATTAAATATCCATTCCAGAGTTTCTAGCCATGACCTGAGCCGAGCACCTTGCAGATGACCAACCCTTAGCTGCTTGGGGTGTTTAGGCATACACACCATGAATTTGACTGCAGGACTTTGCCCTGGCAAGGCCATGTGCCCAAGCCCCTGCAGGTGCCATCCCCGACTGTGTGTAAACTTTTTGCTGTGCACAGTGTGGTGTTGGCCATAGGGCCTGACCTTTGCCTGGGACCTAAGCCCAGCACCCTGCAGGCAGCTACCTCTCTGCTGTGCAATATTTAGGCATAATATTTACATTAAAATATCAAGAGTCAGACATTGTAAGTGGTATTTAATTGCTAATAGTACCTTATAGTGTTGTTGTGAGTTATTAGGTTTGTTGGGGTAATCATTATTTAACAAAAATTTATTAATTTATTATTAATATTTTAATTGATTTATTATTTAAATTAAGTAATAATTATATTTCTTTGTTATATTTTAGGTACGGGCTGCTGGGTTTGTACCGTTTTAGTGTGGGAAGTTAATTAAGTAATAATTAATTGACAATTCATTATTTCTTTATTATACATGTTTTAATTGATAATTAGTTATGCACATTGTTGGAACCTAATGTTGTCAGGTCACTTAGGGTAGCCTGGCCTAGGGTAAGACAATCTCTAATTGAGGCACATGTGTAAAGGTTGCATATAACCCAGCAGTAACTTCAAGCAATTCCACTCAAAAATGACGCTACACCAATCTTTGTGTAAAAATACGAATTGTTTTATAAAAATAGTACTTTGTGGTTTTGTTGACTTTTTATACGACTTCAATGCATCACAGAATCTTACAAATCATTACTACTTTTACTTTCATTAGTCAAACCGTTAACAATCACTTTGAGTTGAGCTTCTATGGTTCTAATAGACTTTCCTTCATACATATAAGTTAGCTTGAGTTTCTGTAATTAGCAAGCACCTCTCACTGTTCCGTATTACATACATTCAACAAGGTTTCACTACTTTCAATGTCTCATGGATTATAAAAGATGATCTCTCCCCAAGAAGTAGCCTCCCAATCCTTCTTGATCCTGTCTCTGCAAACCAGGGTTATTGCCTTGTCTGGTTGGGACAGTCCCCACACAAGCCCAAACCTGTATCCCGATTACTAGAGGGGATCTGGTCAATGGGGGCTCCCAGGGCTCCTAAAGAGACTCACGAAGAATCTGGATAAGGTAAAGTCTTTAAAGCAGGGTTTCCAGTCCTCAGACCTCTGATTACCCGGGTTGGCTCTTTCAAGGGTTGTCCCCTGTTGCTGGATGGGGTTCCGGTGAATTTCCCCGACCCCCCCTCACTTCTTCCCTCAGATTCAACAGTGGGGAGGCCTCGGAGGACACCCTGGTTGACTTCTCCCCAGACCTCCCTGTGTGCCCAGCTTACTTGATGGGTGCGCGAGTGTAACACCCTCCTCCTGCCGCCGGGGCCTCGGATTACTCACAGTCCTCCGGAGATTAGGAATGCAGCAAAACGTTTATCAGCCCTCTGCCGCAGTTCCTCCTCCGCTTGGACTCCGATCAGTCAGGGGGTTAAATCGGGCCTCTCCCTGCCCGGCGGAGAGACTTGGCCTCAGCGTAGAGCGCGCAAGGGGGGCTGTCTGTCACCACACTCACTGCGGACGCTCGCTGAAGAGACGCTACCTTCTAGCCTCGCTCCCCGGGGCATGCGCGGAAGTTGGTCCGCTTTAGCACGGCACCGCCCACTGCCGGGGAGGACCTCCGCTCTAACTTCCTGGCCTGCGCACACGGCAAGACGCTTCTCCGACGCTCTCTCCTCACCAGCAGGACGCCGGGGAACCACCTGACACTCCGATTTGGCAGGGGCCTCGATTCCTTCAGCAAGGGAACCGCTTCTGCGCACAGCAATGGGGGGCTCTCCTGGCAGAACACACGACGTGGGGTGAGCAAGGTAGGGGAACACTTCAGCCTCCTTTCCTCCTCCTACACTCCCAGGTCAAGTCCGATGCAGGCGCTTACTGCTGTGGTTTTCCCAGCTACTCTGAACTGGCAATATTACCACATGGATAATTCCCTCAGCTGGGCCAGATCGACTGGAAGGGAGGCAGATTCTCAGCTCGGGCAGCAGACCAACAAGGGCTATCAACCCTGACAGGATCTCCCTTCTCCTATTCACAGTAGTCTATGCTCCAACCAGACCTCAGGGTTCCTTCTCCACCAAGCACCAACAACAACAATAACCACTCCAAAATGGCTGCCCAGCATTCCGCCTTATATAGGCTGACCCTCAAAGGTCCAGAAGGGGCCAGAAGGTTCTGGAATGCCCTATTCTGTGCTATGGGTCAGATTTCAGGTGTGACAGTTGTGGCAGTTGGTAGCCACCATTTTGTAGATCTGGATTAATTCCTGTCAGGAAAGGCACCTAGGCCTGAGGTGAAAAACTATGAGGGTAAAAGAGCATCTATCCCCCAGGCCATCACCATAAAAATCTAGTGGACACAAAAAGATGAGAAGGGTATGAGGGGCAAAAAGGGGACAAAATAAATAAATTATAGGAAGGGCTACGCAAAAGGTCAGACAGGTCTAACACGCGTCCCCCCCCAGCTGAAAGTGGGGAGAACTACCCAACCCCTTGGGAGTCCTCATCACTAAGGCGGAAATACCTAGAGAGACCGTCTGCATTGGCGTGGTCCACTCCAGGTCGATGTTCCACCCGGAAGTCCATTCCCTGTAGGGAGATGGACCATCTCAGCAACTTGGGATTCTCCACCTTCATCTGCATCAGCCAACGAAGGGGTCGGTGGTCAGTCTGAACCAGGAAGTGCGAGCCAAACAGGTATGGCCGCAACTTCTTCAGGGCCCACACCACCGCAAAAGCTTCCCTCTCAATTGCACTCCACTTCTGTTCCCAGGGAAGCAGCCTCCTGGATAGGAAAACTACAGGCTGATCCAGGCCCTCTTCATTCAGTTGCGATAACACTGCCCCAATGCCATGTTCTGATGCATCTGTCTGGACAATGAACTCCTTGGAGAAGTCTGGGGCCCTCAGGACCGGTGCTGCACACATTGCCTGCTTCAACTTTTCAAAGGCTTGCTGACAAGCCTCTGTCCAAACTACCCGTCGAGGTTGTTTCTTTGAGGTAAGCTCTGTGAGGGGCGCTACAATAGTGCCATATCCCTTCACAAAGCGACGGTAGTAACCTGTGAGGCCCAGGAAAGCTCGGACCTCAGTCTGGGTCTTTGGAGGTTCCCAGGCCATGATTGCCTCAATCTTTGCCTGAAGGGGCTGCACTGTTCCCCTACCCACCAAGTGTCCAAGGTACACAACCGACCCCTGCCCAATCTGACATTTGCTGGCCTTGATTGTCAATCCAGCCTGCTTCAGGGCCTGGAGAACTGCTTGCAAATGTTGCAAATGGTCCTCCCAACTGCTACTGAAGACAGCAATGTCATCCAGATAAGCAGCGGAGAAACCCTCCATTCCGGAGAGGACCTGATTCACCAGCCGCTGAAAAGTGGCAGGGGCATTCTTGAGCCCAAAGGGCATCACACAAAATTGAAAGTGTCCCTCAGGCGTGGAGAAGGCTGACCTTTCCTTTGCTCCATCTGTCAGGGAGATCTGCCAGTACCCCGAAGTGAGGTCAAAGGTACTTAGATATTGGGCAGCTCCCAGCCGGTCAATCAATTCATCCGCCCTAGGGATCGGATGAGCATCAGTCTTGGTGACTGAGTTCAGTCCCCGGTAATCCACACAGAACCTCAGTTCTGGAGTGGTGCCTGGTGGAGCTGCCTTTGGCACTAGAACTACCGGACTGGACCAGGGGCTGCTGGAAGGTCAATTACTCCTAGCTCCAGCATCTTGGCAACCTCACCATGGATGCTAGCGTTCACCTTGTCGGACAGCCGGTAGGTCTTTGACTTCACTGGTGGGCTGTCCCCCGTGTCCACATCATGGGTACACAGGTGAGTCCTTCCCGGGACAAGGGAGAACAGCGTAGAATATTGCTCCAGTATCTGGCGACAGTCCTCCCGCTGTTCAGGAGTTAGGGTTGGAGAGAGAATCACTCCCTCCACTGACCCATCCTTTTCTTGAGACGAGAACAAGTCTGGGAGAGGTTCGCTTTCCGCTTCCTCTCCCCCATCAGTCACCATCATTAAGATGACCTCGGGCCTCTCATGGTGGGGTTTGAGTCGGTTAGCATGTAGCACCCGTAGGGGCTGTCGAGGGGTCTTAAGGTCCACCAGGTATGTGGCCTTACCCTTCTTTTCCAACACCTCAAAGGGGCCTGTCCAGCGATCCTGGAGGGCACTTAGCTCTCCAGGCTCCATCACCCACACTTTCTGGCCAGGCTCCAATTCCACCTGGTGAGCGTTGTGGTCATATCACTCCTTCATCACTGCCTGGCTGGCCTCCAAGTTGTCAGAAGCTTGCTTCCACAACTTCGCCATTTGGCTCCTGAAGGCCAACATGTAGCTCACCACATCCTGGGGGGTTTCCTGGGAGACTTTTCCCATCCATCCTTCACCAGGCTGAGAGGACCGCGTACAGGGTGCCCATACAGAAGCTCAAAGGGGCTGAAGCCCACTCCCTTCTGTGGCACTTCCCTGTAGGAGAATAGCAAACAGGGTAGGAGGACGTCCCACTTCCTCCGCAGGCTTTCAGGCAGACTTCTGATCATGCCCTTCAAGGTCTTGTTGAACCTTTCGACCAGTCCATTGGACTGGGGGTGATAGGGAGTGGTGAACCGGTAGGTCACTCCACACTCCTTCCACATTGCCCGCATGTACGCTGACATAAAGTTGGTCCCCCTGTCGGACACAACTTCCTTGGGGAATCCCACTCGGGTAAAGATCCCCATCAGGGCCCTAGCCACCACAGGTGCAGTGACAGTCCTCACAGGAATTGCCTCTGGGTACCGTGTGGCATGATCCAACAGGAACCAGGTTAAACCTGTGACCAGCTGTTGTTGGTGGATCCAATGGCCCTACAATGTCGATGCCCACCCTTTCAAAGGGGGTGCTAATGACTGGAAGTGGTTCCAGGGGAGCTTTCAGCTTCACCCCTGTTTTCCCACTGGCCTGGCAGGATACACATGTCCGACAGTAAGTGTTGGACGCCACTTTCATCTGAGGCCAGTAAAAGTGGGGGACAAGCCGAGCAAAGGTCTTGTCCTGACCTAAGTGTCCTGCCAAGGGTATTGCATGAGCCAATTCCAGCAGAAAGGCTCGGTACCGTTGCGGGACTACCAAGGCCCTTGATGAACCAGGTAAGGGTACCTTGTGTTCACTGTAGAGGAGTCCATCCTCCCAGTAAATGTGGTTGTGTCCCGCAACGTCCCCTGCTGCCTGGGCTTCGGCCTGTCGCCTCAGTCCCTCAAGGATAGGGCACTCCTTCTGGCCCTTACAGAACTCTTCTCTGGTAGGCCCTCCCTCCACATGCCACTCAGCAGGGATGGGCAGGTCCTCCAGAGAAACTACTTCCCCCTCCACGGACTCCTGGTCCACCACCGCAGGCGGCCGATCTGTCACATGGGGTGTGGAAGCCGAAGCAGGCTTCTCCTGTCTTTGGGTCTGTTCCTTTTTGGCAGCGGGTTGGGCCATTGTTCCAGGCTCCAACCCAGGCGAACTTCCTCTCCGGGCAGTCGCAGACCTTGTGCTTACACAGGCCCAGTCAGGTGTACCCAACATCGCAGAATGCGTCCGGTATTCCACCTCTCTCCAAGCATTGTGCTCCATATCATTCCCCAGCAGACAATCAACTGGCACGGCAGGGCTTACGGCAACTTGAAGTGAACCTGCAACCCCTTCCCACTCAAAGGGAACCTCAGCCACGGGATAGTGGCCCATTCTGCCATCAGCCATCGCGGCGGGGTGGAGTACATTGGGAACCACCTGCTCTGGAGACACCAGTTGACTTCTCACCATAGTCATACTGGCTCCTGTATCTCTCAGAGCCTCCCCTCTCTGGCAATTGATGGTGATCCACTGCCCATACTTGGTAGTATTTGGGGGCACCTGGATCTTAGGAACCATCTCCCGTTCTCCGAGGGACACTAAGGTGACACCCGCCCACTCACCCCCCTTATCTAAGGGCAACTCCTCCCCGAGCGCTACACTAGCTACTCCCGGGGCTTTTCCTCCGGTGGGAGGGGGTGGTCTCTTTGGGCATCTGACATCTCCCTTATAATGTCCAACACCACCACACTCAAAACAGTGGACAACCCTTGGCTGCTGGCTTTGGCCAGGATGAGGGTTTCTGGGCGGGTTAGCCTTAGGGGTGAAACCTGTTCCCTTTCCCTGGAAACTGTTTTGGGGACCTTTAGAGAACACCCGCTTTTTATCTCCCCCCTCCTTCTTCTGAGGGGTGCCCTGTCCGGCCTTTTGGGAATCCCCTCCAGTCCCCTTTGAGGACACCCGGGTACTTGCCCAGATGTCCGCCTCCTCTGCAAGCTTCCGGGGGTTAGTCAGCTTGCTGTCCACCAGGTGTTGGCGCAGCTCGGGAAAACATTTCTCGAGTAGATGCTCTTTCAAAAAAAGGTCATACAACCCCTCATAATCCTTCACCTCACTGCCCTGTACCCAGCCCTCCAATGGCTTCCTTGCATAATCTAGAAAGTCCACCCAGTTCTGGGTGCTTAACTTGTGGCTCCCCCTGAACTTCTGGCGATACTTTTCTGGGGTTAGCCCAAACTTCCTGATCAATGCTAGCTTCATGGTGGGGTAGTTAGTCTGCTCCTCTGGCTCTAAAGCTAACAAGGTGTCTCGACCAGTGGGAGGCATATACTTATACAACCCACCCCCCCAGTGTTTTTCCTGGATCCCATGGGCTCTTAAGGAGACCTCATAGGCAGCCAGCCATTTGGCTATATCATCCCCCTGACTATAGCTGGCAATTATATCCTTAGGCAGGTAGGGTCTGGACTCCCTGGTTGGTTCTCTGGTTTTGCTGCCACCATTTGGAGTTGGAAAGGGTCCCCGTTGCAGGGCCTGGAGTTCTAACTCTTTTAGTTTGAATTCATGAGCCATTCTCCGCTCTTCCTTCTCCTGTTCTAATCTGGCTAACTCCCACTTCAGCTTCCTTTTTTCCCTCCTGTCTGTGAGCTCTGCTTCGGTCAAGCTTCCCCCGGAGACACTACTGCCCCTCCTAGAAGAGGTCATTGGTTCGGGGAGTAGGTTTCCCACCTCTGGATGGAACAATCCCTCTACCCCTATGACCGTGCCCCGGTCTGTCTCCCCATCCTCCTCCTTCTCTTCACTGTGCGCTTCCACCCAAGCCCTCAAACTGGTCTGGAGTTCCCCCTTCTTGGCACCACGCTTGTTGACAGAAATCTTTGAGCTGGGCCAATGAATAAGTGTCCAGTTTTTCCAGTGCAAATTCCATTTTGCAAAAGGCAACACAAGGTTAAACACACAAAAAGAATAGAGTTGCAAGGGCAACCTGAAGCTACCTCCACCCCACCACCAGGAATACATTTGGAAAAAGCAAAAGTAAAAATTAGGAAGGACGCCAGGAGAAAACTCCAGGTGTAGGTTAGTGGATTACACTTAGTTACTGCAGAGTAGTCGTAACCACAGTCAAGATCCCACCGCTAGACACCAATATGTTGGAACCTAATGTTGTCAGGTCACTTAGGGTAGCCTGGCCTAGGGTAAGACAATCTCTAATTGAGGCACATGTGTAAAGGTTGCATACAACCCAGCAGTAACTTCAAGCAATTCCACTCAAAAATGACGCTACACCAATCTTTGTGTAAAAATACGAATTGTTTTATAAAAATAGTACTTTGTGGTTTTGTTGACTTTTTATACAACTTCAATGCATCACAGAATCTTACAAATCATTACTACTTTTACTTTCATTAGTCAAACCGTTAACAATCACTTTGAGTTGAGCTTCTATGGTTCTAATAGACTTTCCTTCATACATATAAGTTAGCTTGAGTTTCTGTAATTAGCAAGCACCTCTCACTGTTCCGTATTACATACATTCAACAAGGTTTCACTACTTTCAATGTCTCATGGATTATAAAAGATGATCTCTCCCCAAGAAGTAGCCTCCCAATCCTTCTTGATCCTGTCTCTGCAAACCAGGGTTATTGCCTTGTCTGGTTGGGACAGTCCCCACACAAGCCCAAACCTGTATCCCGATTACTAGAGGGGATCTGGTCAATGGGGGCTCCCAGGGCTCCTAAAGAGACTCACGAAGAATCTGGATAAGGTAAAGTCTTTAAAGCAGGGTTTCCAGTCCTCAGACCTCTGATTACCCGGGTTGGCTCTTTCAAGGGTTGTCCCCTGTTGCTGGGTGGGGTTCCGGTGAATTTCCCCGACCCCCCCTCACTTCTTCCCTCAGATTCAACAGTGGGGAGGCCTCGGAGGACACCCTGGTTGACTTCTCCCCAGACCTCCCTGTGTGCCCAGCTTACTTGATGGGTGCGCGAGTGTAACACCCTCCTCCTGCCGCCGGGGCCTCGGATTACTCACAGTCCTCCGGAGATTAGGAATGCAGCAAAACGTTTATCAGCCCTCTGCCGCAGCTCCTCCTCCGCTTGGACTCCGATCAGTCAGGGGGTTAAATCGGGCCTCTCCCTGCCCGGCGGAGAGACTTGGCCTCAGCGTAGAGCGCGCAGGGGGGGCTGTCTGTCACCACACTTACTGCGGACGCTCCGCTGAAGAGACGCTACCTTCTAGCCTCGCTCCCCGGGGCATGCGCGGAAGTTGGTCCGCTTCAGCACGGCACCGCCCACAGGACAGGACCTCCGCTCTAACTTCCGGGCCTGCGCACACGGCAAGACGCTTCTCCGACTCTCTCTCCTCACCAGCAGGACGCCGGGGAACCACCTGACACTCCGATTCGGCAGGGGCCTCGATTCCTTCAGCAAGGGAACCGCTTCTGCGCACAGCAACGGGGGGCTCTCCTGGCAGAACAGACGACATGGGGTGAGCAAGGTAGGGGAACACTTCAGCCTCCTTTCCTCCTCCTACACTCCCAGGTCAAGTCTGATGCAGGCGCTTACTGCTGTGGTTTTCCCAGCTACTCTGAACTGGCAATATTACCACATGGATAATTCCCTCAGCTGGGCCAGATCGACTGGAAGGGAGGCAGATTCTCAGCTCGGGCAGCAGACCAACAAGGGCTATCAACCCTGACAGGATCTCCCTTCTCCTATTCACAGTAGTCTATGCTCCAACCAGACCTCAGGGTTCCTTCTCCACCAAGCACCAACAACAACAATAACCACTCCAAAATGGCTGCCCAGCATTCCGCCTTATATAGGCTGACCCTCAAAGGTCCAGAAGGGGCCAGAAGGTTCTGGAATGCCCTATTCTGTCCTATGGGTCAGATCTCAGGTGTGACAGTTGTGGCAGTTGGTAGCCACCATTTTGTAGATCTGGATTAATTCCTGTCAGGAAAGGCACCTAGGCCTGAGGTGAAAAACTATGAGGGTAAAAGAGCATCTATCCCCCAGGCCATCACCATAAAAATCTAGTGGACACAAAAAGATGAGAAGGGTATGAGGGGCAAAAAGGGGACAAAATAAATAAATTATAGGAAGGGCTACGCAAAAGGTCAGACAGGTCTAACACACATTATGTACGACTGATTTATTTTAGTTAGATTTTAGTTGTGAGTTACTAGGTTTGTAAGTGTGGGACATTAAGTAATACTTAATGAACACATAATTATTGTTAATTAATTAGTTAATAGGTTATCAATCATTTAAATTGTGGTATACTTTAAATTCCAAGTATGGGTTTACAGGTTTAAAGGGGCATAGTGTTGGAAGTTAAGTGATAAATAAATAAATAATAATTGGTAATTAAATATTCTAATAATCGTAAATTGTTTAATTGATTGTTTTATGTTTTATTTATATATTTGTTTTGGTTAATTAATAATGTTCATGTGAAATGTTTAATATTTTTTGTAAATAAAACATTTTCGTTCAAATATGTAATGTGCTTGAATTGAAGTACTTTCGCTACTGTTGCTTAGGTAGGAATGGGAATCGTAAATTTGACCCCTTCAAAGTCCAACTTTTTCACTACTGTTGCACAGACTGGAGTGGGGATAGTACATTCAATCCCACCAAAGTCATACGCTTTACCTACTGTTGCACAGACTGGAAGGGGAATAGTAAATCTTACCCCTCTGAAGTTCAACCCTTTCCCTACTGTTGCACAGGCTATAGTGGGAACAGTAAACATAACTCCTCCACAGTCCAAAGCTTTCCCCACTGTTGCACAGACTGAAGTGGGAATAGTAAATCTTGCCCATCCAAAGTCCAATGCATTCCCCAAAGTAGCAAGGGGAAATCTAAAATCTTTTAATGTTAGGGCGAGGTCGTCACCAGAGTCTCCACGTTCCCCTACCTGGGGGTTCTTTTTGACCAGAGGGGATCTTGGGGATGCCAGGTTAGGGCGAAGAGGTTGGCGGTGACTAGATCATCAGCAGCCCTCATGGGATTTGCAGGCAGGTTGGGCGCTAGGCCGATGGAAGCCCTTTTGAAGATTTATAAACGTAAATCAGTTGCTCTGGCCTCATATGGTTCACCCCTTTGGGGTTATGTAAACCTGGAACCAATTCAGAAGGCGGAAAACAGATTCATACGGACCCTCCTGTCTGTCCCACAGTCCACACCGACTTTTTCCATACATATGGAGGTGGGGCTAGATTTCGTCACTGATGGGCTGAACATGGCACCCTTGATCTTCTGGCTAAAGACCTGGCTAAATGAAGAACTGCCCCTTAACCATAAGATCATGGCTGATGTCATGTCTTTGGACCACTTTAAAAGGGTGCCATGGTTGGCCTACTTGATGAAGTCGTTCTCAGACCTGGGACGACCAGAACTCTTTACATCCCCCCGGGACATCAAGAATCAGGACATTGACTTAATCAAGAAGCAATTCATGGGCAGGACAAGAGCATGTCGCGAGGAAAAGGAACTAGTGAAACTGGCAGTGAGGAGACACTATCTGCTTGTAAATTCATTTGCACTAGCACCTTACCTTGGTTTAGTTACGATCCCATTCCATAGGTTTCTCCAGACTAAGTTTAGGTTTAATTTGTTAAATTTTTATTTGGGCAATTTTAATACGTGGGAAAAACCTGAATTAGCCCCCCCCCTGTTGTTGTGATCATTTTTCTGTCCAAGATACCATGCACTTTGTTATGTTTTGTGGGTTTTACTTAGAGCCTAGGAAAAAATATCTGTTACCTGTTTTAAAGGAGGCTGGCTTCACACAAGTGAGACCAGCCCTGCTCTACCTGCAATCATTGAACAACATACGCATTACATTCTGTATGGCCAATTTCTTGGTGGCAGCAGCCAGAACTAAAAAAACACATCAGAACAATGGGCCCCTCTAAAACTGCGTTTAATCATTGTATTTGAACTTTGTACAGCACTAAATGAACTCAATCTGCCTTTTTATTAACCCCATGTATGCACTGACTTGTATGATACTGTAAATAGTTTTTTATATGTATGAAATGTTTTTATCTCTTTGTATGATTTTTGACTAAATCGAATAAAGATATTTTGACTGACTGGCATTCCCTAATAATGCACAGACTGGAGTGGGAATAGTAAATCAAACTTTCCAAAGTTCGACTTTTTCCCTACTGTTGCACAGACTGTAGTGGGAATAGTAAATGTAACCCTTCCGAAGTCCAACACTTTCACTACAGTTGCACAGACTGGAGTGGGAATAGTACATATATTCCTCCAAAGTCCCATGCTTTCCCTACTGTTGCACAGATTGGTGGGAAATAGTAAATATTACCTATTTGAAAGCCAAATCTTTCACTACTATCTCACAGACTGAAGTAGGAATAGTAAAACTTGCCCCATAGAAGTTCAACAATTCCCCTACTGTTCCATAGACTAGAGTGGGAACAGTAAACATAACCCCACAGAAGTACAAAGCTTTTACTACTGTTACAAAGACTGGAGTGGGAATAGTAGATACAATCCCTCCGAATTCCAATGCTGTCCCCACTGTTGCACAGACTGGAATCCCAGATGGACCCCACCATGGCAAAACAACATATATAAATATGTATATATATTAGTTTTTTTTAATTCAGCAGGAGCCGTGTTGGACTTGCGTCTCTTGCTGAAAAATTAAAAAAAGGTAGAACTGGCCCCAATGCTTCTTTTCTAATAGGCCCTCAGGTGGACCAGGTCTCGGGGGCATGGGAGAATTAAAGAGGGGAGCCCACGGGCCTCCCCTCCTGGGGCATATAAATACCCAGGAGACCACCACCTCTCTGGAGTTTAAGGGCAAATGAAGGGGGGGGTGATTTGACCCCTTGGGTTCCAAGGACCTCCATCTCCCTGGGGGCACAGAGTATAAATGTAATGGGGGGGTCGCGTGGAACCCCAGGCCCCAGGGACTACCACTTCCAAAGGGACAAGGTAACTTTAAAAGTGGGAGGGGGCACGTGGCCCCTCTCCCAGGCTGTTCTCTGCCCTCAGGCCGACACCCCCCCAGGGTCAGTCCCCCTTCCTGGAGACATAGATGGCCCCGGGGACTTCCACCCCCAGTGCCAGCTCCTGCTACATCCCGGAGTGTCACCTTTGGGACATAGCTGTTTGCTGTGGTTTGGTGGGAGCTTTAACCACACCCACAAAGCCACAGCAAAAGCTTTACTTCCAGCAAGCTACACCAGATATTTGCTCTCAATTGCTGGAAGCGGAGCTTGCATTTGTCCCCCCTCCCTCTTTTAAGTGAGCAGGGAAACAGATGTATTGTTTTCAGACACAGTGAGCTGCATGTTTAGCAGCTCTCTGGGTCTGAAAGCAAAGCTGGTTCCAGCGGGAGGCGTGCAGGTGGCAGGGACCACTGAGGCCTTGAGGTTCCCCCACACGGTCCCAATGCAAACTGGGTGCACAGTGGGAATCCAGTACTAATGGTCAGGCCCCAGGGGATAGGGTCTCTGGGCCCAAAATTGGCCGAGGGAGTGGGGGGCATGCAGTCCCCTCCCCATTTGTAAATTGTGGGGCCCTGGAGGATGGTCCTCAGGCCCCCCAAGGTAACTATTATTCACGTACTCATCATGCAAAGGACATTTTCCCACATGTTACATGTTATGTTATGTTGTGTTAATAACAATTTATTAAGCGCACGTTCACCCTTGGGTTTCTTGGCGCTGTAGGTTCATGACACTAGACACAGATCGTAAGCATAGGCCTGTTGGAAGAGCCATGTTTTTAAAGACTTTCGAAATGCCAGAAAATCATTGCTCTGTCTAATACAAAGTTGAAGAGCATTCCAGAGAGAGGCAGCCAGGTGGCGAAAGCAGCTGCCACCCTGGCGCTTCTTCTTAAATGAAGAGAAATTTGCAAGCCTTAAATGTGTAGAGCGTAGATTGCGCTGAGATGTGTAGTTAGTAATGGACTGCCTGATGAAAATAGGGCCATTATCATGGAGCGCCCTGAAAGTGATGCACCCTGCTTTAAACGCAATTTGTTGGGCTACTAGCAGCCAGTGAAGTTTTTCCAGCCCGGTTCTAATTGATTGCCACTTTGGTTGCTTCCAGATGAGCCTTGCCGCCTAGTTTTGAACCATCTGGAGACGTTTTAATAGGCCGACCGGGAGACCCAAGTAGAGACTGTTGGAGAAGTCTAGCCGGGAGAGAACAAGGGCTATCACTACTTGAATGAGTGCAGAGTGTGTTAGAAGGTGGGCAATTTTCCCGATCTTCCTGAGTTGAAAGAAACTAGAGGAAACCACCATTCCCACCTGTCCTTTAAGAGTTAGATCCTCATTGAATATTATCCCCAAGCTTTTAACTGATTGAGTCTTTGTAGGTGGAATTCCCATATCAGTTGGCCAAAACTGACGACCCCAGCTCAGTCCACTTTCCCCAGGCAAGATCAATTCTGTTTTGCCTGGGTTAAGTTTAAGATGGTTTAATGTCATCTATCTCTGTATGTGTGACATTACAGCTGAGCATTCGGCGTCCGAATCCGGGGAATTTAGGGGGATGATTAACTGAAGATCATCAGCATAGTTGTATATGGTAAGTTTGTAATTTTTTAAAGAGTAAATAAGTTATGTTATGTATGTAAATGTATTGCGATTTATATAGCGCACGTATCACCCAAAGGCATCAAGGCGCTTGCCTTGGGAACCCGTCCTGGTATTCCCCTGTGAGATAACCCCAGCAGGGTATCCACAAGGTGAAAGACAGGCATCCCGCCGCGAGGGGCCGTAGTGGAGATTAAGCAAGCTATTGCCCAGAGTCGCAGAGTGTGAACCCGTGAGTCGAGTAGGCACCGGAACGAGAATTATCGAGTCCGTGGAATTTTTTAGCCCAAGACCCGCCGAGGCGGGGAATTGAACCCTGGTCCAGGACCGATCTCAGCTTCCGGGTCTGCCACCTCTAACCCCTGAGCCACACTTCTCCACATGTTATGTTATGTTAGCTCCATTTCTTAAGCACACAGCTGCCCCAGCTAAGAAGCGTCCCGGCGCTGCACCTGGAAAGAAACACAACACACACCGAGCGAAAGAAAAAACCAGCATGGAAGGATTAACAACTATTTGGAAAGATATGAGTTTTTACGACTTTCCTGAATGTCAAAAGGTCATCAAGAGCACGCAAATGGGCAGGGAGAGAGTTCCAGAGTTTAGGGCCAAGCACTCTGAAAGAGCGACCGCCGGACCTACTCCTTAAGAAACGAGGAACCACGGCTAAATTTTGACCACAAGATCTCAACAGGCGGGGAGGGGTATAAGGAAGAATAAGGTGTTCCAGTATCTGGGGAGAAGCAAGTTTTAATATCTTAAAAACAAGACACAGAGTCTTGAATTCTATCCTCTGAGATACAGACAGCCAATTAAGCTTGCTAATAGTGCTTCTAGTAGAGCAAAATCTAGGGAGACCAACTAAAGCCCTAGCTGCAGCGTTCTGAACGCGCTGCAGTCTCATAATTTCCGCCTGATTGGCCCCGAGCAACAGCGAGCTCGCATAGTCTAGCCTAGACAATATGACTGCCTGAATAATCAATTGGCGAGTCGGGGCGTCAAAGAATTTCAACACCGGTCTAAGCCCCCGTAGATAGCCAAAACAGGTCGCAGCTGTTTTCTTAGTATGACAGGAGAAACTGAGCGTAGAATCTAGCCACACACCTAGGTTTTTCACGTCCTCAACCGGAATCGGGGTGGGGCCAAGATCAACTGGCCACCATTTGTCACCCCAGAGACTGCTCTGCTTGCCCACAATCAATACTTCGGTCTTTTTGGCATTGAGTTGCAGGCAGTTGGCCGTCATCCATCCAGCCACCGCACTGAGACCCTCACGAAACCTCGCCGCCGCAGTATCAGAGTCCCCACTAAGTGCAACCGCAAGCTTCATGTCGTCAGCGTAAGACACCATTGTAAGGTCCCAACGCTTGGCGACAGCAGCCAGCGGCTGCACATAAAGATTGAAAAGCGTGGGGCTCAATGCCGATCCCTGCGGAACTCCCTGTTCGATGTCATGGGGTTTAGACTCAAAGGGAGGCATGGAGACCCGGAAGGTACGATCGGAGAGAAGCGATCAAACCCATTCCAACGCCATGCCCTTGACGCCCGCCTCTCCCAGCCACTGCAAAAGAATTGCATGGGAGACAGTGTCAAAGTGGGCGAAGATAAAGGTTAAATAATAAAGGGGAAAGTGACGAGCCTTGGGGAACGCCACAGCTAGATGACATCTTGGAGGCTATAAAAGAACCTAGTCTCACTGACTGTGTGCGATTTGTAATGAAGGAGGCAATCCAGTTCAATGCGGAGCCCCTGAGGCCGGCCTGCTCGACACGGCTGATCAGAATATTATGGTCAACCGTGTCGAATGCGGCCGACAAGTCAAGGAGCACCAGGGCCTGATGGATACCCTTATCAGCATTAGATCTTAACGTGTCCTGGACAGCCAAAATGACAGTTTCCGTTGAGTGAGATGGTCGGAATCCCGCTTGGTTAGGTTCTAAGTAATCCGAACTTTCAATAAAATTAGAAAGGCACCTGGATACATGTGCCTCCAGGAGTTTAGAGAAAAAAGGGGGAAGGGAAATAGGCCTATAGTTGGCCAAAACCAGGCGGTCGGCTCCAGGTTTTTTCAGTAATGGGATCACCGTGGCGTTATTGAACTTATCAGGAACCATACCCTGTCCGAGTGATTCATTCAGGAGAGGGAGAATTCCTGATGGAATAGCGAAACACACCTCCTTCAAGATATGGGGGGGGCAGCTATCAAAAGGCGAGCCCGACTTGACACGCATAAGAAGTTCTGCAAAAATCTTCTCATCAATAGGAGGTAAAGTGTCTAGAGTGGCTAGATTATAATAGATATCTTCAATAGGATCCCCTCCAGGGAGATTTTGAATATTCTTTTTTATGTTGGCAATTTTATCTATAAAGAAGTCGTTTAAAGAGTCTCAAAGCTCCTGCGAAGACGTCATAGGAAGCGAAGTTCTTTCGCTATTACACAGGTCATTTACAATATTGAAAGTGTCTTTGGTTTTATTTTGAGAGTTTAAAATGTTCTCGGAGAAATAATTGATTTTACTTTGGAGAATAATCTTCAGATAATTTCTGCGAGCCGCAGTATACTCCTTATCTTGGGGTTTATATTTTGCTCTCCACTTTCTCTCTTTCTGACGTACCACGAGTTTTAAATTCTTGAGATCCAAAGTGAACCACTTATATGCATCCCTAGTGTGTGCCCGTGTAAATTTTGTTAAGGGCACATGGGAGTCCGTAGCCTTTAAGAGCCAATGTGAGATCTCCTCTTCCATAAGGTTTACCTCCCTATTAGGTACTGGTACCGTGGATGTCAGTGTTTTAATAAAGGCAGGTATATTAATGGCTTTCCATTTCCTAGTTTCTCCGCCCGCCAGAGGTGGGATTTTAGTATGCCCTCCAATGGTTAGCGCAAATTGGATAAAAAAATGATCAGACCAGGTGCAGGGCATAATAGATGATAATGAACAAGGAAGGTTAAGCGACTAAATTTGGTCTAGCGTATGACCTTTTACGTGCGTGGCCACATGTATATGCTGAGTTAGGTTGATGTTTGAGAGTAGTTCTGAGAGTTCCAACGCCTGAGGGTCACTGATAGGATTATCAAACCAATAGTTTAAATCCCCGACCAAGAGTATTTTTGAATATTTGGTCACAAGAAGTGCCATCTGTTCTGCTAACGACATTGGGAAGGTGGTCATGGTTTGGGGAGGTCGATAGAGCAGGACAAGCAATAAAGCCCCACCAGCTGTATCCATTTTCATTACAATGTTCTCCGTGTCACCCAGGGTCAGAGAGGGCAGTCGTATAAATGTATGCTCTTTACGAATAATAGCTGCCACTCCCCCACCTCTTTTACCTACCGGGCGATTCTCAGCTATGATATAATAATCAGATGGAAGCGCTGCAAGAATGTCCGGTAGTGAGTCCTGGGAAAGCCAGGTCTCAGAGACCAGGAGAATATCCGGTTTTTCAGTGGAAAGCAATAGGAAAATGTCCATTTGATGCTTGACCATAGATCTGGTATTAAGGTATAGGCACCGTAGTTTTGTTTGAGAGTCATTGACCGATGAGAAGTTACAAAGTGTGGTGTTTGAGTAAGCTGGTGTGTCCTGAGAGATGCCATACGTAGCTATGCGTCTCCGTATATGAGGAGCAATAGGAGGACAGAGGGGAGGTGGAGGCCTAAGGGAGATAAGTTTTCCCGCTGAATAACTGTGTCCTTGGACATAGCCCATGGCCCCAGGTCCCGGTCGGTCGCGGACGGGCGCAGACGGGCTTGCCTTAGGCGCCCCCGCTGCACTCGTCCGCTGCGCGTCCTGGAATCACTCATTGATGTAGAGAGTGGGGGCGTGGCCTCTCGGTAGTGGGCGTGGCCAGGGCTTGGCGCGAAGTGGCGGCAATGTCGTGGTCAACCCGCTGCTGCGCTTAGATCCGCAGCGCGGGGTTTGTTGGTCAAGATTACAAGGGAGAGATGCCCAAAGGTAGGGAAAGTGCAAATAAAATTCAAACACAGTGAAGTTTAAAAACAATTACAGGCTAGCAAGTTAATTCTCCCGGCTGTGCCTCAGGAGTGTCAGTATCATAGAGCGCGGCTCGTTCTCAGCGCGACTTTTATGCAGACTGGGGCAAAGTGGGCGTGGCCTCTCGGTAGTGGGCGTGGCCAGGGCTTGGCACGAAGTGGCGGCAATGTCGTGGTCAACCCGCTGCTGCGCTTAGATCCGCAGCGCGGGGTTTGTTGGTCAAGATTACAAGGGAGAGATGCCCAAAGGTAGGGAAAGTGCAAATAAAATTCAAACACAGTGAAGTTTAAAAACAATTACAGGTTAGCAAGTTAATTTTCCCGGCTGTGCCTCAGGAGTGTCGGTATCATAGAGCGCGGCTCGTTCTCAGCGCGACTTTTATGCAGACTGGGGCAAACATGGGTCATGACATCTTCTATGACATCATTAATAATATCACTGCAACATTTGCAATACATTTCTTGATTTGAAAACTTAGAGTTACCTTAGGGAAAAGTGTAACTGCTAAATGTCTATGGTTCTGTGTGTATAAAATCTGAACCTAACTACGAGATATCTGTAACCTTTGTGTTTTAATGACTTTCTTAGGCTTTTTAATGCTATTTCCTAACTATAACGTCCCTGTAACCTTTGTTTTTTCAGTAAATATCTAGTTTTTTTTAACATAAAGTAATATTTAATTACCATATGTTAATCCAATCACCTGGAGCCAGGCACTGCGGCCAACATCCCTGTATGCAGTCAACCCCATGCCATGCATGGCCTTTGGCCGTAACTGCCAGGAGGTTGGCTGAATGGCCAGGCCTGATGCCAGTCCCTGTGGTCAAACCCCTTGAATGCAGCTAACCCGGGAGGGGTCATGTAGCTCCCCTCCCTGGGCCAATTTTGGCCCCGGCCACCACATCCCCCAGGGATGGCCACATTTTATTAGAGGAGAGGGGTACTTGATACCCTCCCTGGGCCATTTTTTGCCCAGGGGTCCCCATTCCCCAGGGTCTACTACAAGATTTACATTATTCTGCCTGTGAAGATACTGAAGTCATTGATGCGTGATACACGCACGCAATTAACATCTATCCGCCATCTTACACTGGGAGGATTACGGTTGGCAATCTTCTGTTTCGCTGATGCGCACAGTGCAACTTCAAACAAAGAACCAGATCTCACTGCCCCATCAAAACGAGTTTGTTTGCTGAGGTTGCCACAGTGACTGGATGATCTCTTTGCACTGTGCTGTGGTCACTCTGATGCGCCAGCTAATTCAGGGTGAGACTCTCGCAGGAGTGTGATGCACACAGCTGATTTGCGATAAAAGTGTTCTTGTATAACTGATGTTGAAGTGGTATATTACCCCCTCGATAATGGAGGGCATCAGCTTCACAAGCTAATGCACACAGCTCACCTCTAGTTATACAAAGCCTTTCCCTTTTCTCTCCGTCTAGGAAACAGGGAAAGAAGTTTGAAGTGTTGACTGATCACAAGCCTTTGAAAGAGGTTTTTCCAAGAAGGTTTTCAATTTCCTGTGAAATTGCAAAAGAAAATGGGTTGTGGAATTGCAAGAATTTGAGTTTGGTGTCTTTTATTCACCTGGCTCTAATAATATTTTGGCTGATTGTCTTTCCAGATTGAGTGGCACAGAGGCTGAGGTGTTTGAGAAAAGTGACTGGTTTGGAGGTGAGGAATTTGAGGAAGAAGTCAATGTTTGTGTAATCAGTGAATGTTTGATTCTAGAAAAAGAATAGAGGGACTGTTTAGGCGATCATTGGTGGTTACAACAGGTTATGAAAAATGTTCAAGGAAGATGGACTGAGAGGAAAGATTGTGATGAAGAAATAAAGGGATTTTGGCAAATCATGGTGGAGCTGTCTGTTGTTGATGATCTTCTTATGAGAGGAAGTAAATTGGGTCCACCTTGTAAACTCAGAGACAAACTGGTCAACAGTGCTCATGTAATGTCACATGGGCATTACTAAAACTAAAGAGAGTTAGGGAGGCCTATTGGTGGCCTGGTATCGACTTGCAGATTGAAGGATTAGTTCGATGTTGTGTGGGATGTGCTGGACAGAACCTATGGTGATAAGAGAGCAAGTTAATGGTCCCTGGTCTGACATTGCGATTGACATTGTAGTAACAGTCAAGTTGAACTCCCAGGACAGATATGTGTGTAAGTTGGAATGAATTTGTTTTTCCGATGGCCTGAGCTTAAGGATATCAGCTCTGTTGAATCTAGTGTTACTATTGAATTTTTGGAGGAACTTTTTGAACGTGAGGGGTTTCTATTGTTCATTTTGTCTGATAATGGGGTACAGTTTACTTCCAGGGTGGTGGAAAGCTTTCTTAAGGAAAGATTAATCATAAATAAGAACGCTGCATTGTACCAACCTGAAGGCAATGGTGTTGTTGAAAGGTTTGTGAAGGTGCTGAAGGAAACATTGCAACAGTCTGTGGTGTCTTGGGGGAACTGGGAGGTATCCATGAAGTCTAAAGCGTGTGAGTATAGGTTTACTCCACATTCTTCTACTGGTGTTGCTCCATTTTAGTTATTTAAAGGCAGAATTCCCAATACAAAATAAACTTCCCCATGGGTCACAGTTAAGAGAAGTGGTGTGGATGGTGGTGTGGGCAGCACTCAAGGTTGGAGAGAAAGAGAGAAGGTCAAGATGGAAAAAGGAAAATATGGTATGATGGGAGGAAGGCTGTGAAACTAACTGTAGTGTGTGTGGGAGACTGGCTCGGGATCAAGTCTCCACGGAGAGACAGTAGGAAGTCCAAATTTAGTCAACCTGTTAGGATTCTTAAGTCATTTAAGAATGCTGTCACAACACATGATCACAAGATCTGAAATCTTAATGGAGCGGCGTTGTGCCAAGCAAATGGTGTTGGCCATCCCGACATGAAAGCTGAGCAGGAGGAGATTGGTAGAGCTTTTCATGGGAAAATGTTTCCATTTTGATTACAAGACTATGTTCAGTGAAACAGGTCTAGTAGTGTCTGTGGTTTAAGTTAGACATTTCTGTGTGAATTTCACTTAATTTACTTGGTTTGTTAAAGGGGGCGGTGATGTGGTGTTTACACTTCTTTAATTCCATCATTATTGGTTTCTATGGGATGATGTAAGGGATCAGAATGTGTGTGGTTGCTGGGGTGGAATTAAGAATGTTGCAAAAGGCAGTTAATCCTGGCATTCTCTTGGATGAGGTCTTTTTCTCTGCAGCGATTGATAAATATCTGTTTTCAATGGTCTGAATGAAGCAGCATTTCCTTTAAGACTGAAGGCTCCCTTCTACAGCAGCACCCTTCCCCATGCAGAGTTTCGCCCTGGGAACTCCGCCATCCTCTGTGGAGTTCCACCAGTGGCAGAATGAGGTAAGGCGCACTGCCCGCATCTGATTTTTGTTGCCAGGTGTTTGTCTGTGCTGTAAAATTAGCATGCATGGCACCACATGGAGTGCAAGAGGGTGCAGCTTCTGTCTCCTACTCACGCAGCTGCTTCCCCAACGCAAGTGGCAGGTTTCTCAACGCAAGCGATAGTGACCTGCTGCATTGAGAAATCTCTCCAGGAGTTGATGTAGCATTGGATTTTCCTGGCTCGCCAACGTATTGCTGGCGAGCCGCATGAGAGGAAAAACTCCTCTACATGAAGTTTTTCTGAACTCCACTCTCCAAAAACAACGCAAGTGGAGTGTAGTTTACCACCCAGGCCTAGGGGCCATGCGTGCCCTCCTCCTGCCAAATGTAAATATTTTTCCCTTCTGACCTGGCCCACCTGGGCAGCATATTAAAAACAGGTACTGGTAACCCGGCTTGTTTTTTCTTGATTTTTCCATGGATTCATGGATCTTCTGTGAATTCAGTACAAAATGTAAACAATAAAACTTGTTTGGTGTCAGGTGGGGTCCCTGAGGCTATTCCTATCCTGCCCCCTTATGTATTGTTTTTCCTTTTTTCTGTCTGAAGTCTAAACTTAGACTTCAAGTCTAAGGTTAGATTTTGGTCTAAACGTAGACTTCAGGTCTAAAGTTAGACTTCAGGTTTAAAGTTAGAATTCAGGTCTAAGTTTACCTTTGTGAATCTGGCCCAAATTGTTCTTTGGCACAAATATGCAATATTCCATATGTTATGTGTTTTTTTTATCTACACTATACCCCTGTTAAAATACATGATTGGGAAACCAACACAGATACAGAGGAGTGCCCCAGAATTATATCCTTAAATGGAACTTGCTTGATAATGCACTATTTGCAGAATTACTGGTGGCCCGCAAACTGATCACTAGAAAAATGGAAAGATAATACCAAGGATAGAGGAATGGCATGCTCAGATAACATTAATTGCAGGGTGTGAAAGATGTTATCCGGTGAGAAATTGCAGGTCAATGAAAATGCTTAAAAATTGGCGTTCAATATTGAAGCAGAATTTTTCGGGTGATGAGGGATAGATTTCTTAAGTCAAATAATTAATTAATATACAGCAAATTTCTTTAAATCTGGATACATTTTTGACATTTGCAATGTATATATGAAATTTTATTTTTAGCAAGAACGGCTCCTCTACAGGAGCTTCTGGGGTAGCCCTGTCACCTGTGAGCCACCACTAAGCCTTTGCCCACCCTTGTAAAAATTTAATTTCACAGTGTTCATGCAAGCACGACTTTCGCGTTTACATGAACTCTGCTGTGTGAAAGTCAGCTCTCTTAGCCTCTCCAGCAGGCACCTGATGACAGGAGGAAAAGAAGGGGTCTGAGCAATGACCCAAGTACAGAGTGTTTTTAAAGACACAGGACTCTGTAGATAGATGTTTGGATTGCGTATGTGAGGAGCATAGTTCAACTATGATACCCAAACACATGAATAAACCTTTATATTTAACAAACATATTGCTCTTGCCTCTCAGGCAGCACAAAATATCTGCTAAACTGTAGCTTTCAGAGAGCACAAAAGTTAAACTCTAAGGCCAATGAGAAGCCAGACAGAGTCAGAATCCCCAACACTGTCCCAGCTTCTGATAGGGCTATACTTTCAGTTCTATCAAGAAGCTAAGGGAGGGATTTAGGGGGCTCTTCCTCTTAAACCTTGCTTTGCTGCCCTGGATTTCTCCTTGTTATGAATAATGGCTTGCTTTCAATGTCCAGCACCGGAATCCTGCTCTCCTGAAGCAATTGAGCCTCGAAGTTGCCAGCAAGAAAGAAAAGTGGGTAAGAAAAGTATTCAGTTTTGTTTCTCCGTGCATGTGTGAGTGAAAGTGTGTCGGTGAGTGATTGAGAGAGAATGAAATTGAGTTAGTGTGTCAGTTGGTTTAGAGTGTTTGAGAGTGTTAATGAAAGTGAAAGAGTGAGACTCAATAAGTGAGTGAGAGTGAGTATGAATAATTGAAAACGACAGGGAGGAAGCGAGTAAAGCAGTGCGAGCGACTCAGAATTAAGGAGGAGGGGTATTTTTATTCCGCAGGCGGAATTGGAGGAATCTAGGGGCCTATTAGAGTGAAATAGCGATATTTATCGCTAAATGCGCTTAGCAACTTTTTTTTTATCGCTGCCTATCGCTGGATATTTTTTTTTATCAAGTGTATTTTATTGACAGTTGCATTCAAGTAAAACAGTGCAGTAAACAGATAGACATAGCCCTAGGGCGATGCCGCCCCTGAACCCACTACAATAATCAGAAAGCCATTTTCCGGAGCAAAGTTCCATGAGTTCGCACAAGAGGGCTGAAGTCCCGCACGGTGTGCTAACTGTCTTTCAAGAAACACCACTCCTCACCCCGCCTTCCAAGAGAGATCCCTAACCCCAACTACCCTGACCCGAGAACTGACCCCCACCCCCCCTCCCCTTTCTGTCCGGTGTGTGTATCTATGTGTGTGTGTGGTGTACCAGTGTGTCCTCCACTGAATCTTCACTTCTCCTCTCCTGAGGACTTATGGAATTCCTCTACTAGTCTAAGGACTTTAAGATATTTCGGGCAGGTGAGCTCTCGGAATTCTTGGGACAATAGGGAGATCAAGGGTGAAAGTGAAAGAGTGAGACTCAATAAGTGAGTGAGAGTGAGTATGAATAATTGAAAACGACAGGGAGGAAGCGAGTAAAGCAGTGCGAGCGACTCAGAATTAAGGAGGAGGGGTATTTTTATTCCGCAGGCGGAATTGGAGGAATCTAGGGGCCTATTAGAGTGAAATAGCGATATTTATCGCTAAATGCGCTTAGCAACTTTTTTTTTATCGCTGCCTATCGCTGGATATTTTTTTTTATCAAGTGTATTTTATTGACAGTTGCATTCAAGTAAAACAGTGCAGTAAACAGATAGACATAGCCCTAGGGCGATGCCGCCCCTGAACCCACTACAATAATCAGAAAGCCATTTTCCGGAGCAAAGTTCCATGAGTTCGCACAAGAGGGCTGAAGTCCCGCACGGTGTGCTAACTGTCTTTCAAGAAACACCACTCCTCACCCCGCCTTCCAAGAGAGATCCCTAACCCCAACTACCCTGACCCGAGAACTGACCCCCACCCCCCCTCCCCTTTCTGTCCGGTGTGTGTATCTATGTGTGTGTGTGGTGTACCAGTGTGTCCTCCACTGAATCTTCACTTCTCCTCTCCTGAGGACTTATGGAATTCCTCTACTAGTCTAAGGACTTTAAGATATTTCGGGCAGGTGAGCTCTCGGAATTCTTGGGACAATAGGGAGATCAAGGGTGTCCATGTTTCTTTAAAGATGTCTGAGGTCTGTGTCAAGGACGCTTATATCCTCTCCATACCCAGCGTATACCACAGTCGATGAAGCCACCCCGTATGAGTAGGTTTCCTAGGGGAACCCGAAAGAGAAAGAATATGTTGTGAAGCTGCTCCTATTGCCAATCCCATCTGGCGACCTCGAATAGATTTGAGTGGGAAAGTGAGCTTGTTGGGCAGTCCTAAGATCGCATACGCAGGGAAGCGGGGGATCTCCGTTTTGAAGCATTCATCCACATCCCGAAGGACCTCCACCCAGTATTCTAGCACCATCTGGCAGTCCCAGAGCAGGTGGAGCATTGTCCCTATGTGCCCACAGCCCCTCCAACACAAGGGGTCTCGGCGAGGGTTGCTCCTATGTAGGCGCTCCGGCGTCAAGTGCCAGTAATAGGCCACCTTAACTGCTGCCTCCCGGCTGGCTACATTACGGGCCGTATGATGCGCCCGGTAATATGCGTCCTGCCATTCCTTGTGTGAGAGTTCCCGTCCCAGTTCCCTCTCCCATCGCTGCTGTCCCGCGGATTTAGTTGATGGTTGGGGAGGGGTTAATATCTTGTACAGTTCCGTGATCGCCTTTTTATCCGAGGTTTTGGCAAGAAGCCATTTCTCGTAAGGTTTGAGGGCGCGGCCCACGTGTGGCATGGTGTCCTTACCCGTGAGCCAGTGCCTCAGCTGGAAATATTGGTATTTTTGTGGTTTATTGTTTGAGTACCCATCTTGTATGTCCCCTAGTGACATAAAGCCTTGTGTGCCGAATAGGTGACTTGCGGAATTGCATTCGGTCAGTTTCCATTGCAGGAAGGAGCCAAGGGCCATTCCAGGAGGAAATGCCGGGTTTCCGAACAATGGCGTCATCGGAGATGGGAAGGACGTGAGGTCTTTCGTCACCGCTACCGCATCCCAGACCTGTAGAAGTGTTTTGGTGATGGGTGATTTTTTAATGTATGCTGGTCTGTCCGCTCAAGCCAGAAATGGGATCTTCCAAAGCGGCATTCCAGCCATGGCCCTGTCTTGGAATAGCCAGCGCCTCTCTGACATTGGCCTGGACTACTCCAGTAAGTAACGCATCTGTGTAGCCTGAAAGTACCTCCGCAGGTCAGGGACCCCCAACCCTCCCTCCTTGGGAACGCGTGTGAGCAGATCTCGCCGCATCCAAGGGCGTTTGCTTGCCCATACATATTGCTGTATGGTGTCCTGCAGTCTCTTGAGCATGCCTATCGGCGGGGTGATTGGTATGGTTTGAAACAGATATAATACCTTTGGCAGCAGGGACATCTTGACCGCCGCCACCCGACTCAGCCACGAGAGCGGTTGTTGTTTCCAACGCCGGATATCCTCTTGGATATTTGCAAGCAATTTAGCATAGTTTAGCTCCACTGTTTGGGCCCTATTGGGCGTGAGTTCGATCCCTAAGTACGAGAGTGCAGTCCACGTGGCTAGCCCATTCGAGGTGAGCAAGCACCTGTTGGCCTGGTGGATGTTGCACCCCAAGGGGAGAACGACAGATTTGCTAATATTCATTTTAAAGCCCGACACCGCACCAAATTGTTCCATCTCTTCCAGGAACGCCGGTATCGAGATATGGGGTCATCGACAGCTACCAAGACGTCGTCTGCGTATAAGCTGATCTAATGTTAATCGCCCCCAAAAGTAATACCCTTGATGGCCCGATTGTCCCTCACGCGTTGGGCGAAAGGCTCTATATAGAGGTCGAACAGTAGGGGTGAGAGCGGGCAGCCCTGCCTCGTGCCGCGGCCTATGGCGAAGGGTTTGGAGCTAGTACCGTTTACTTTAACCGTTGCTCGAGGAGCGGTGTAGCAACTCGCTACCCAAGCCCTGAACCTCTCGCCCAACCCAAATCTCTCCAGCGTACGGTCAAGGTGGTTCCAATGAACCCGGTCGAACGCTTTTTCAGCGTCGACCGAAAGAAGGGCGGCGTCCGAGGCGATAAAACACGCCTTATCAATCAGATGCAACAGGCGTTTGGTATTATCCGAGCTTTGGCGGGTGGGGACGAAGCCTGCCTGATCCGGCTCTATTATGCCGGGAAGACACGGGCCCAGTCTTGCTGCTAGGATCCCAGTGAAAAGTTTCAGGTCTATGTTTAGGAGGGAAATTGGCCGGTAAGCCGCGCAAGTGGTCTTGTCCTTACCTGGTTTGGATAAAACGATAACTGCTGCCTCCAGCATCTCTGGAGGGATCGATCCCGGCCCTCTGAAGGAGTTGAACAGCCTTGTTGGTACCGGGGCCAGGAGGGGGCAGAACGACTTATAAAAGCCCGCCGAGAATCCATCCGGGCCGGGCGCCTTTAGCGGTTTGAGGCGTGCGATAGCAGGGATCACCTCGTCTAAGCGGATAGGAGCGTCTAATGCTAGGGCATTCGCCTCTTTGAGGGCTGTCATGTTAGCCCCCTCCAGGTATGCAGCTCCTTCGTCCGCAGCCGTGGTGGGGTCAGCCGCGTAGAGTGTAGCATAGAATGACTTAAATGCCTCGGCTATCAGGTCATCCTCTCTGAGCTCTCGGCCCCCTTCCTCGCATATGAGTGGGATTTTGGCCCGGACGGTTTTCGCCTTGAGCTTATTGGCGAATAAAACGACCCGTCCTGTCTCCCCCTACATAATACATATGTTTGAGGCGTAGTGCGGCGTATTCCGCCCGGTCAAGATCCAGGCTCGCCAGCTGAGCCCTGGCCGCTTTTAGCTTTCGCCATATTCTAGGGGCCCCAGTACGACTATGCGCCTGTTCCAACTCAAGCACCTGTGCCGATAACTCTTGTCAGCGTTTCTTTCGTTCCTTGTTTTCCACTGCCGAGATTGCGATCAACTCCCCCCTAATAACCGCTTTGAGCGCTCCCCAGACCGCTGTTTGTGCCACCTCCCCCGTGCCATTCTGGGTTAAGTAATCCTTTATGCTTTGGCTAATTTGCTCGGTGACTCCCTTGCGGGAGAGTAAGGTTTCGCAGAGGCGCCAATTGCCCCTGTGCGCCCTTTGACGTGGCACCTGCAGGCGCAGCACCACTGCGTCGTGGTCCGATACGGCGGCCGAGGCAACCTCTATGTCTCGCGTCATGGGGGCCAAGTCCGCAGAGTTGATGAAGTGGTCTAGTCTAGCATATGTGTGGTGTACATGAGAGTAGAAGGTGTACCCCGGTGCCGTCTGGTGAGCCTCCCACCAGGTGTCGAGGATCCCCCGGTCGGTGAGCCAGCGCCTTCCTTCCGCGGACAGCGCCCCTGAGTCGCCAAACCTCCGACCTGACCTGTCCCTGTCGTTATCCATGACCAAATTGATGTCCCCACCAATCAATATGTGCCGTGAGCCAGTGCTTAGAATGTCTGAGAGTGCCCCAGTGAGAAACGCCTCCTGTTTCGTGTTCGGCGCATAGATGGTCCCCACTGTGAGTGATAGGCTCCCTATGTGAATCGTGTGAGCTAGCAGCCTGCCCTTGACCTCCGCTACCTTGTCCCCCACCCTGCCCTGGAAGTGTTACGCAAATAGTAGGGCCACTCCAGCCTTTTTCTCTGTAGTGGAGGAGTAGATCTGAGTTGGAAACGCCCAGGACCTCATGTGATGCCAATCTTTAGCTAGTAGATGTGTCTCCTGTAGGAGGCACACCGCCGCCCCAGAGTGTTCTAAATATGAGAGCACCGCTCTCCTCTTGATGGGGTTGTTTAGCCCTTTAACATAGAGGGTGAGAATTTGGAGATCCTCCTCAGCCATGAGAGTGTGGGTAATCATCTGCGCACTGCCAACGATCCCGTGGACGGACACCCCCCCACCTGATCTCTGTGTCTGCGCTAGCGGAGCACACCCGGACAGAACCCCAGAACATTCCCCCCATCCCGCCTCCCCCCTCCCCTCCCTTACCCCCCTGGACCAAATCCGAAACCCCAACTGTTGAACATTGTCCCAGGCCTATAAAATGTCTGTCCAGGCCTGTGGAGAACGAGTATACGTGTGGGTGTGTGGCAATGGCGGCCCAAGACTCCCCGTCCCGCCCCGACCGTGTCGCCACAACTTAGTTAAGTGTGACCATCGCTGCAGTCTCAGGAGTCGGCGACGGTGTCTTTGGAGACCTCCTGAATCGCAGCAGCCTGTTCTTGCGCCATTCTCTCTGGATTTGGCTTGAGGTTCTTCTTAGAGGGCGGCCCCGTCTCACTTTTTGCCAGCCATCACTTTTTTTTATCGCTGCCTATCGCTGGATATTTTTTTTTTGATCAAGTGTATTTTATTGACAGTTGCATTCAAGTAAAACTGTGCAGTAAACAGATAGACATAGCCCTAGTGCGATGCCGCCCCTGAACCCACTACAATAATCAGAAAGCCATTTTCCGGAGCAAAGTTCCATGAGTTCGCACAAGAGGGCTGAAGTCCCGCACGGTGTGCCAACTATCTTTCAAGAAACCCCCCTCTCACCCCGCCTTGAAAGAGACCTCCCTAACCCCAACAACCCTGACCCGAGAACTGACCCCCACCCCCCTCCCCTTTCTGTCCGGTGTGTGTATCTATGTGTGTGTGTGGTGTACCAGTGTGTCCTCCACTGAATCTTCACTTCTCCTCTCCTGAGGATGTATGGAATTCCTCTACTAGTCTAAGGACTTTAAGATATTTCGGGCAGGTGAGTTCTCGGAATTCTTGGGACAATAGGGAGATCAAGGGTGTCCATGTTTCTTTAAAGATGTCTGAGGTCTGTGTCAAGGACGCTTATATCCTCTCCATACCCAGCGTATACCACAGTCGATGAAGCCACCCCGTATGAGTAGGTTTCCTAGTGGAACCCGAAAGAGAAAGAATATGTTGTGAAGCTGCTCCTATTGCCAATCCCATCTGGCGACCTCGAATAGATTTGAGTGGGAAAGTGAGCTTGTTGGGCAGTCCTAAGATCGCATACGCAGGGAAGCGGGGGATCTCCGTTTTGAAGCATTCATCCACATCCCGAAGGACCTCCACCCAGTATTCTAGCACCATCTGGCAGTCCCAGAGCAGGTGGAGCATGGTCCCTATGTGCCCACAGCCCCTCCAACACAAGGGGTCTCGGCGAGGGTTGCTCCTATGTAGGCGCTCCGGCGTCAAGTGCCAGTAATAGGCCACCTTAACTGCTGCCTCCCGGCTGGCTACATTACGGGCCGTATGATGCGCCCGGTAATATACGTCCTGCCATTCCTTGTGTGAGAGTTCCCGTCCCAGTTCCCTCTCCCATCGCTGCTGTCCCGCGGATTTAGTTGATGGTTGGGGAGGGGTTAATATCTTGTACAGTTCCGTGATCGCCTTTTTATCCGAGGTTTTGGCAAGAAGCCATTTCTCGTAAGGTTTGAGGGCGCGGCCCACGTGTGGCATGGTGTCCTTACCCGTAAGCCAGTGCCTCAGCTGGAAATATTGGTATTTTTGTGGTTTATTGTTTGAGTACCCATCTTGTATGTCCCCTAGTGACATAAAGCCTTGTGTGTCGAATAGGTGACCTGCGGAATTGCATTCGGTCAGTTTCCATTGCGGGAAGGAGCCAAGGGCCATTCCAGGAGGAAATGCCGGGTTTCCGAACAATGGCGTCATCGGAGATGGGAAGGACGTGAGGTCTTTCGTCACCGCTACTGCATCCCAGACCTGTAGAAGTGTTTTGGTGATGGGTGATTTTTTAATGTATGCTGGTCTGTCCGCTCAAGCCAGAAATGGGATCTTCCAAAGCGGCATTCCAGCCATGGCCCTGTCTTGGAATAGCCAGCGCCTCTCTGACATTGGCCTGGACTACTCCAGTAAGTAACGCATCTGTGTAGCCTGAAAGTACCTCCGCAGGTCGGGGACCCCCAACCCTCCCTCCGTGGGAACGCGCGTGAGCAGATCTCGCCGCATCCAAGGGCGTTTGCTTGCCCATACATATTGCTGTATGGTGTCCTGCAGTCTCTTGAGCATGCCTATCGGCAGGGTGATTGGTATGGTTTGAAACAGATATAATACCTTTGGCAGCAGGGACATCTTGACCGCCGCCACCCGACTCAGCCACGAGAGCGGTTGTTGTTTCCAACGCCGGATATCCTCTTGGATGATTGCAAGCAATTTAGCATAGTTTAGCTCCACTGTTTGGGCCCTATTGGGCGTGAGTTCGATCCCTAAGTACGAGAGTGCAGTCCGCGTGGCTAGCCCATTCGAGGAGGGCAAGCACCTGTTGGCCTGGTGTTTGTTGCACCCCAAGGAGAGAATGACAGATTTGCTAATATTAATTTTAAAGCCCGACACCGCACCAAATCGTTCCATCTCTTCCAGGAACGCCGGTATCGAGATCTTGGGGTCGTCGACAGCTACCAAGACGTCGTCTGCGTATAAGCTGATCTTATGTTCCTCGCCCCCAAAAGTAATAACCTTGATGGCCCGATTGTCCCTCACGCGGTGGGCGAAAGGCTCTATATAGAGGGTGAACAGTAGGGGTGAGAGCGGGCAGCCCTGCCTCGTGCCACGGCCTATGGCGAAGGGTTTGGAGCTAGTACCGTTTACTTTAACCGTTACTCGAGGAGCGGTGTAGCAACTCGCTACCCAAGCCCTGAACCTCTCGCCCAACCCAAATCTCTCCAGCGTACGGTCAAGGTGGTTCCAATCAACCCGGTCGAACGCTTTTTCAGCGTCGACCGAAAGAAGGGCGGCGTCCGAGGCGTTAAAACACGCCTTATCAATCAGATGCAACAGGCGTTTGGTATTATCCGAGCTTTGGCGGGTGGGGACGAAGTCTGCCTGATCCGGCTCTATTATGCCGGGAAGACACGGGCCCAGTCTTGCTGCTAGGATCCCAGTGAAAAGTTTCAGGTCTATGTTTAGGAGGGAAATCGGCCGGTAAGCCGCGCAAGTGGTCTTGTCCTTACCTGGTTTGGGTAAAACGATAACGGCTGCCTCCAGCATCTCTGGAGGGATCGATCCCGGCCCTCGGAAGGAGTTGAACAGCCTTGTTAGTACCGGGGCCAGGAGGGGGCAGAACGACTTATAAAAGCCTGCCGAGAATCCATCCGGGCAGGGCGCCTTTAGCGGTTTGAGGCGTGCGATAGCAGAGATCACCTTGTCTAAGCGGATAGGAGCGTCTAATGCTAGGGCATTCGCCTCGTTGAGGGCTGTCACGTTAGCCCCCTCCAGGAATGCAGCTCCTTCGTCCGCAGCCGTGGTGGGGTCAGCCGCGTAGAGTGTAGCATAGAATGACTTAAATGCCTCGGCTATCAGGTCATCCTCTCGGAGCTCTCGGCCCCGCCGCTTTTAGCTTTCGCCATATTCTAGGGGCCCCAGTGCGACTATGCGCCTGTTCCAACTCAAGCACCTGTGCCGATAACTCTTGTCGGCGTTCCTTCCGTTCCTTGTTTTCCACTGCCGAGATTGCGATCAACTCCCCCCTAATAACCGCTTTGAGCGCTCCCCAGACGGCTGTTTGTGCCACCTCCCCATGTCATTCTGGGTTAAGTAATCCTTTATGCTTTGGCTAATTTGCTCGGTGACTCCCTTGCGGGAGTCAAAGGTCCTAAGGCTAATTTCGATAATACAGAAAATGAAGTTATAGACTAGAATCAGTACTATATCCGTTTCTCCTGTACCCAGCCGGGTCAGGAATTTTATTCACGTTATTCAAAAAAATGAGTTACCACAGAGAGGGTAAATTTCAGCATTTGATAGGGTACAAGCCTGCACCTATCTAGAGTAAGACCAGAAATTTTTAGAGAAAGGTAGAAAAAGGGAGAAAACAATATCAGGCAAGAAAACGTAGGAGCCACATGTCCCTTGCAAATGATTAACTAATACGCAAGTTTAGACAAACAATTCATGCAAACACAGTAAACACAATGGATATATTGCAGAACTGTTTAAATTGTTAAACAATTTCTGGTCTTACTCTAGATAGGTGCAGGCTTGTACCCTATCAAATGCTGAAATTTACCCTCTCTGTGGTAACTCATTTTTTTGAATAACGTGAATAAAATTCCTGACCCGGCTGGGTACAGGAGAAAAGGATATAGTACTGATTCTAGTCTATAACTTCATTTTCTGTATTATCGAAATTAGCCTTAGGACCTTTGTTTTCTGTAATAAACAGTCCACCCATGGTCCGAAGGTATCCAGTGGGTCCCCTTGTTATAATTGTAAAATCCCTTGCGGGAGAGTAAGGTTTCGCGGAGGCGCCAATTGCCCCTGTGCGCCCTTTGACGTGGCACCTGCAGGCGCAGCACCACTGCGTCGTGGTCCGATAGGGCGGCCGGGGCAACCTCTATGTCTCGCGTTATGGGGGCCAAGTCCGCAGAGCTGATGAAGTGGTCAAGTCTAGCATATGTGTGGTGTACATGAGAGTAGAAGGTGTACCCCGGTGCCGTCTGGTGAGCCTCCCTCCAGGTGTCGAGGAACCCCCGGTCGGTGAGCCAGCGCCTTCCTTCCGCGGATAGCGCCCCTGAGTCGCCAAACCTCCGACCTGACCTGTCCCTGTCGTTATCCATGACCAAATTGACGTCCCCACCAATCAATATGTACCGTGAGCCAGTGCTTAGAACGTCTGAGAGTGCCCCAGTAAGAAACGCCTCCTGTTTCGTGCTAGGCGCATAGATGGTCCCCACTGTGAGTGATAGGCTCCCTATGTGAATCGTGTGAGCTAGCAGCCTGCCCTTGACCTCCGCTACCTTGTCCCCCACTCTGCCCTGGAAGTGTTTCGCAAATAGTAGGGCCACTCCAGCCTTTTTCTCCGTAGTAGAGGAGTAGATCTGAGTTGTAAACGCTGTGGACCTCATGCGATGCCAATCTTTAGCTAGTAGATGTGTCTCCTGTAGGAGGCACACCGCCGCCCCTGAGTGTTCTAAATATGAGAGCACCGCTCTCCTCTTGTTGGGGTTGTTTAGCCCTTTAACATTGAGGGTGAGAATTTGGAGATCCTCCTCAGCCATGAGAGTGTGGGTAATCATCTGCGCACTGCCAACGATCCCGTGGACGGACACCCCCCACCTGATCTCTGTGTCTGCGCTAGCGGAGCACACCCGGACAGAACCCCAGAACATTCCCCCCATCCCGCCTCCCCCCCCCCTCCCTTACCCCCCCCGGACCAAATCCGAAACCCCAACTGTTGAACATTGTCCCAGGCCTATAAAATGTCTGTCCAGGCCTGTGGAGAACGAGTATACGTGTGGGTGTGTGGCAGTGGCGGCCCAAGACTCCCCGTCCCGCCCCCGACCGTGTCGCCACAACTTAGCTGAGTGTGACCATCGCTGCAGTCTCAGGAGTCGGCGCCGGTGTCTTTGGAGACCTCCTGAATCGCAGCAGCCTGTTCTTGCACCTTTGTCTCTGGATTTGGCTTGAGGTTCTTCTTAGAGGGCCGGCCCGTCTCACTTTTTGCCAGCCATCGCTAGTCGCCCGTGGGGATCTGGAGGAGGCCCTGTCGGACCGCCCCTCACCGTCGTCCTCTGGTCGATCCTCCTCGTGGTGAATGCCCAGCACGGCGCAGGTGTCACGTAAGGATCGCAGCTGGTGCAGGGCCCCGTTCCATCTGAAGATCAGTCGAAACGGATGCCCCAAGAGTAGGGGACCCCCTCTTTGCGAAGAAAGGCAGTGGCCACCCTGAACGACCTCCGCTTTTGTAGGGTGATAGCAGATAGGTCTTGGAACAGGTCCACCGCATGACCTTGGAAGTGAAGAGGTTGCTTGAGGCGTGCCGCTTTTAGTATGCGTTCTTTAAGATGGTAGGCCAGCAGGAAAGCCAAGATGTCCGGCGGGGGACCCTGAGTCCGACGAGCCGGGCCAACCCGGTGGGCTCTATCAATACGGATCTCAAACTCGTCGTCCACGTTAAGCACTGCCCTGAACAGGGTTTGTAGGTATCCTGCCATGTCGTCCCCTTCCGCCTTGGATGGCACATTTCTGACCCTGATGTTGTTTCGCCTCGAGCGGTTTTCCAGGTCGTCTGTGTGAGATTGAAGGTCCGTTTGTTGCTCGTTGAGCCGAATGATTTCCTGCCGCAAGAGCTCTATCTCCTCACCTCTGGACTGTCCTGTAAGCTCATTCGCGGCCACCCTCTCCCCGAGGTCGTCGACATCCCGTCGGAGTTCTTTGTATTCCCCTGCCATTTCTTGCCTGAAGGTTTGGATGTCCTCCTTAGGAGAGATGAAGAGGGCCTCCATGAACGCTTTGGTCGCCGGGGCCTCCCCTTCTGCGTGGTCTTTACCTTTAGGAGGGAGCGCTTGAGCCGGTTTGTCCGGGCTTTTATCAACTTTAGGAGTCCCTTTGGACAACATCTCAGATATGGTGCGGTTCCCTTTGCGGCTGGAAGATGCCATCCTTCTCCCCCCTGCCGGTCTGGATGCCCAGTCTAGTCGCTTTCCTTGAAGGGACCTCAGCCCGTCCGCGATAGGTACATATGGGGGGGAAGGGGTGTCGTGTGGCTGGATGGCGATGTGATTCAGGGCGGGCCGGCGGCCGCTAGTCCCAGGAGCTATGAGTGTGTCGACTCGAGGCTGGCCCCCAGGCGCGTTAAACAATCGTGGGCACCCCTCGGGATCCCGGGCACTGCTCCCCGATCTCTCTCTGGTGCGCTGCGGTGTCTGCGACCCTTGTCCTCCTTTTTACCGTCGCACGTGGACCTGGCGGTCAATGGGGAGCATGTATTGTTAGGGCCGTCTCCTTTCGCGGCCCCGGATTCCCGCCAGGCACGATGAGTACCCCCAGTCCTCTCCCAATCATCTCAAAGAAGACTCCCTCTCACCTCCTTATTTATGGGTCCACGGCTTTCGATGGCGGCCTTATGCAGCCTGGCGTCGGGGCCCCTCCCTCGAACTGAGGCAACACCACCTTGGGCCCCGTAGTGTCTCTTGTGCCGCTGGGCCCTGGGGAGCCTCCGCCGCATATGCGCCGCCTTTGTAGGGCCCCTTTGTAGATGCGCCGACTTTGTAGGGCCCCGTGTAGGCTCCCACGCTCTTGGTCCCATCCGGGCCTTGGCCGCCCAGCCCGCCACCACGACACCTCCGGTGGCTAGGCCCAAGCCGGGGCCTCGCGTGATCCGGGCTGCCGGCCCCGGGGGCACCCTGTGTCTTCGCCTCAGATGCGCCAACTTTGTAGGGCCCCTTTGTAGATGCGCTGACTTTGTAGGGCCCCGTGTGGGCTCCCACGCTCCTGGTCCTGTTAGGGCCTTGGCCGTTCAGCCCGTTACCTTGACACCTCCAGCGTCTAGGCCCAAGCCGGGGCCTCGCGTGATCCGGGCCGCCGGCCCCTGGGGCACCCTGTGTCGTCGGCCGTTCCCTCTGTGTCCGCTGATAGAACCTCCGGTGGATCAGCGCCGTCCTCTGGGGCGCCGTGAGATGCTCGAATGCTCCTTTCTGCGTTGGAGCCGGGTTCACGGTTTTCGCGCTCTTGGACCGCTGCGGCCAGCGCTCGCACTCCGCGGTCTCCCCCACCGCCTCCTGGTCTCGTTGGGGGCCCTGGATGCCCAGCTATTATCCCGCCTGCTGGCTGCTTTCGGTGGCGGGGGCTCGGTATGGGAAGGTCCGCTAAAATCCCGGTCGGGGGATCGGGAACGGGGAGCCCTCTGGAGACACGTCCTACCGAGCCACCATCTTGGCCACGCCCCCATCGCTGGATATTTTAGCGGAGAAAACATGCTATTAGCAACGTTTTTCGCCATTGTGCTGAAATATCCAGCGATAGCGGCGAAATGCGAGAATATCGCAGGAAATCCAGCGATATTCTCGCATTAACGCCAATGGGGGCTTAATCTGATAATCCACCCCCCATTGACTATATAGGTAAGTCAACTTTTTAGCAGGCAATAGATTATAGCGATAATCGCGCTTAGAGCAATTTTTTTATCGCTTCGCCTACCTTGCTACTAGGCGATAGCTGTGTTAGCGACTGTTTTCAGTCGCTAACAGTTTGGGTACGCCCACTTTGCATGTCATTAGCGATAAATATCGCTGACTTTCAAAGCGGGCCCCAAACCTGTAGCTATCGCCTAAAAGCTGTCGCTAACTGCTGTTAGCGACAGCTTGCTAATAGGGCGATAAAAATATCGCTGCTTTAGCGGGAAAAAGTCCCGCTAAAGCTGCGATATTGCCCTTGCAAATATGCCCCTTAGTAATTTTGCGTTACTCTTGTAACACAAAATTGCTTATAAATTCCGCTGCTCCACTTTGCCAGTGGAATTAGGAATTCATCAGCACCTATTGCGGTTGGTTTTATCCTGGACTCAATATCTTTAAAAGTAAACACAGTATCTGTCTTCTGCCTCCAATGATCATTACCCAGATTGTGCGCCTTGTGCTCCGGGTTCCATACCTCCCCAACATCCCTGCCTGAGCCCATACAAGCTGAGCCCTTAGATACAGGGGCTAGTTTGGGGTCAAAAGTAGCCTCTATGGGCGGCTGTTGCTGTCCAGTGAGTCTAGCTGCTGGTTTTGGAGGAATCTTCTCTCCTAGGCCCACCTCGGTGCGTATCAGGATCAGGCTGATCCACTACCTACAGATCATGGGCCTGACATGAAAAAGGCCCTTTTCCTTACTACTCTCTGCATGAAAAACTCCAGCAGACGAAGAGCATGTGGGCTGACCACAGGAGTGCAGGTAGGAAAATGTCTGCTGGTTGACAAATCGTTAAAAGGCAACTGCAATTTAGAGAGGGCTTTTGGCGCCAAGTTAGCAGTGTTTTATCCAGGAAAGCACAAGAAACAAAGATGACTTCCCATTTTTTTACTAGCAATGCTTTGACCTGAACTAATGGCCAGGATGGTACATTACAGGTCAAGTGGCAACTCCATTCATCATTCAGCAGTGGCTTGTGTTGCCTATCAAGAGGGCAGTCTCTAGGGGAGGCCTGTGCATTTTCGGACCCCGCTTTCCTATTACAACAACACAAGTCCTAAATTCCCTACAGTCCTGCATAATCATCAGTGGCAAGAGAACATCATATACATTCTGCAGTAAAGCTCCACAGAATAGACAAGAGTAGTGCATTATTTGGGCACATTTTACACACTAAAGTTCACAGCACAAAACATTGTTGCAATAATTCCTCAAATATAGAATCATCCATAATCCATAAAGCTTTATTGCTTTAGTGTGCTTCTTCCAGGGCTCGAGTCAAGGTACCACGTGGGTGGACAGCGTCCCCCACTTATTTCGCCGGGTTTTTACTGGGTGGACACCCTATTCCCTGCCCAAAACCTGGTCTTTCAATTATGGCGTCGATCTCCCTTTACCCAGTGATTCGAGAGATCCGTGCGATTGGAATTTTACCTGCATTATTACTATTATGCATAACGCAAAGCAAGGAGAGTTGTGAAACCAAGACTGGCTGACATCGCCCACATGACAGTGCAAAACTTGAGAGCTCAATAACTGGAGCAAATGGAGCCACACATTCACTCTTTGGCCGCTCTGGGGTGAGATCGGAGCTCATTCGGAACACTGCTCACGCGCTGGCTTCTCTGATGCAATCGCATCCAAGGGGTGAGCGAGGAGAGGCAATGAGTCTCATGGTGTAAGCCCCCTTTCCTGTCGTGATGCCACTTCCGGTGACACTGCCTAACTTGGAGCGTCCCCCCACTTCTTTTTTAGGACCTGTGCCCTGGCTTGTTCTATCCCTTTTTCCCAGTGCTTCCTAACCCTAACCTTCTAGCCTTCCGCAAACAGCTGAAAACCTTTTATTTCACCCAATTTAATTCACCCCTCCTTCTACCCACGGGGCCTCAGCTTGGGCCTACGGTATTCTTAGCGCTTGGACGCCTCCGGGCAGCAATTCGCGCTTTACAAATACACATCCAATCCAATCCAATCCAATCCATGTTTTCTGTTTGCATTTCAATGCGCCATTACCGTTATACAGGTCGATGTGCATGCAAAACAACAGAGAAACAAAAGCACACAAGATATACAAAGACCAGTCTTCTCAGACACGTAAACATGGGGAGGTTTCTGTCACCCCAAAGAATTTGGTGCCAGAATACCGGGCCAGGCACCAGCTCCTTCTCACCGCAACACATCTGAGGGATTCAGTCTGCGTGTGGAATGGATTAGGTTTTGATTAATTTAGTGAAAGATTGGATTTGAGGGCATTGGGTGCAAACTGTGGTTCCTATGTTGCATGTTCTTATTAGAGTGGGGTACCCCAAAATCAAGAGATAGGAAATGTAATCTTTGTACAAATGTTGAGCAGCAGAGAGAAGTAATTTTCAAAAACCAGCTACACAGAAAGAACACAATCTGCTTGACGTGATTGTCAATAATTTATGAATGCAGCAATTGTATTTAATATTTTCTTTAAGTATTTATATAGCCCAGATGCCTACCAGAAGATGTATGTTGATATTGTGCTATAGCGTTCTAAGATTGTTAAGCAGGCATCTGGCCACTATATAAAACATCTAAATAAGTATTTGCCTGACTAGATGAGGGTTGAAATCTGTAATTGTCTGTGCATGCATGTGCACATCTATGTGCATGATATCTTCTGTGCATGGTATGTTTGTACCATGCATATTTCCTAAGCGGGTTCCTATGGGTTCCAGCTTGTCTGTGGGCTCCCGTCTCTTCTCACAGATGTAGTGTGTACATTCATTTTCTCGCAATGCAGAACTCTGCAGAATCTCCCAGAGTTTTTATGTTACACCGCAGATTTCCACAGAGTTCAACTACATGAGTTTTACCCACCCTTTGTTAGAAAGAGTGAGTAAATGGGTATTACAAGAGAGAGTGGGAGTGAGCCAATGTTGCCCTTGCTGCACCAATAAAGCAGAACATCTGTACCCCAGGAGTTCAGATTAGAGCATCTGCATACTAGTAGATGAGTTTGAGGGGCAGTGATTGTGAAAGTGTGAATGTGCATTTGTGAGTGAGAAAGTGTGAGTGTGTGGGCTCATATGTGTGTGAGACCACCCCAGGCAAATTTTGAAACAATGAGGTGAACCCGTGGCAAGTATTTGGCTCACCACTTTCAGGGGTCACCAACCACCACTGATTTTCAAATGTCTTTCAATCAATCAATCAATCATGACATTTGTATAGCGCGCAACTCACCCGGAAGGGTCTCAAGGCGCTGGGGGGAGAGGGGTCCGTTACTGCTCGAAAAGCCAGGTCTTGAGTTGCTTCCTGAAGGAAGAGATGGTCCTGGGTTAGCCGAAGATGGATGGGGAGGGAGTTCCATGTCTTGGCTGCCAGGTAGGAGAAGGATCTTCCTCCGGCGGTGGCTTTGCGGATGCGTGGAATGGCGGCGAGGGCGAGGCTGGTTGACCGTAGCTGGCGGGTGGGCGTGTAGAAGGTCAGGCGGTTGTTGAGGTACTTGGGGCCCAGGTCGTGGAGAGCCTTGTGTGCGTGGGTGAGGAGTCTGAATGTGATCCTCTTGCTGACGGGGAGCCAGTGCAGGTCTCTCAGGTGGCCAGAGATGTGGCTGTGTCGGGGGATGTCCATGACGCGTCGTGCGGAGGCGTTCTGGATTTGTCGGAGTCTTTTCTGAAGTTTAGCCGTGGTTCCGGCGTAGAGGGTGTTTCCGTAGTCCAGTCGGCTGGTGACGAGTGCCTGGGTGATTGTCTTCCTGTTTCGGTGGGGATCCATCGGAAGATCATTCGGAACATGCGCAAGGTGTTGAAGCACAATGATGAGACGGCGTTGACTTGTCTGGTCATCGAGAGGGAGGAGTCCAGGATGAAGCCCAGGTTTCATGCGTGGTCCGTTGGCTTGGGAGTGGTGCCCAGGGCAGGGGGCCACCAGGAGTCATCCCAGGCGGAGGGCGATGACCCCAGGATGAGGACTTCCGTCTTGTCTGAGTTCAGTTTCAGGCGGCTGTTCTTCATCCACTCGGCGACGTCTTTCATCCCTTCGTGTAGGCTGGTTCTGGCGGTGGCTGGGTCATTGGTGAGGGAGAGGATCAGCTGGGTGTCGTCGGCGTAGGAGATGATGTTGAGGTTGTGTCGGTGTGCGATGGCTGCGAGGGGGCTCATGTAGACGTTAAAGAGGGTTGGGCGGAGTGATGATCCCTGTGGTACGCCGCAGATGACTTCGGTGGCCTCGGATCTGAACGGGGGGAGGCGGACTCTCTGGCTTTTTCCGGCGAGGAACGAGATGATCCACTCCAGTGCCTTCTCTTGGATTCCAATGTTGCTGAGGCGCTGCACTAGGGTGCGGTGGCAGACAGTGTCTTTATAATCTAATGTGTCATGCATATGAACATATGAACTACGTCTTTAGAAACTGTATTTATTTAGGGCCTGATTACAAGTTCCTTGTAATATTTCAATCGATGCATAAAACCTTACAGAATGTAGCACACATAGACAGAGGAACAAATTAGGAGAAATAAACATATTTATCCTCATTACTCCGCCCCTGGCAAAGCATAGCATTTTGATGCATACCCAGGTCTACCGCTCATGGTAAGTCTGGTAATGTGTCAAAATCCACACTTGGATGTGTGGAAACACCCACGCTCCACCCATAGAACGCCTCCCTGGCGCGGTAAAGCAAAGAAGGGGAAAACTTGCGCTGCCTTGCATGACTCCAGATTTATCAAGCCACACAGGGCCACCAAAGAAGGGCTTGCATTTTTTGTTAATATCAATCTAAGTTTTGTATCACCCTGCGTCCCCTTGCATGGTGCAAGGGTGACGCAAAACCTTTTGATCAATGTGCCCTACTGTATCAAGCGGATTTTGCTTAAGTAAATACCAAAGCCTGCATGTTATTCACCATGAACTCAATATGTGTTATTTATCGCACTCAATAAGGAACGTACCCCGTGATATTGTTATTGATCAAGGGCGATAAATAATACCTTAGAACGTAATCAGGCCCTTAGATGTAGACCTAATAAAAAATGTGTATACACGAGAATATCTTTTGGTTTGTAATAATTTTGGTTCCATGCATCATATTTCTGGGTTTTTTTCAGTTAAAATACCGTTTGAACAATCAAGCAACATCCCTATATGCTAGATCATTGTTATATAAGCAGGAGGCTAGGTTCCGAGCGAAACTTAAAACATTTCTCTACACTAAATAAGTGTCCGCTCAGTTTCTGTGTCCCCTGTTAGCTGCCTCTCCCACTTTTAGCGCGTGGACACGCCGGTGTGCGTAATCGCAGCGCTCTACAAATGTCCCAATAATAATAATAATAATCTGAGCGATGACAGGCACTGTCACCACAGGCTGTAGGCAATGAGGCTGACATGAGAGAGTGAACTACAACAGGTCAGGCTCTTCATGAATAATTTCTCGTCGTATCGTGGTGGTCTTCAGTCGAATCGCTCTAACAGGAACACACACACAAAGGCAGTCACAAATTAAAAGCACCGAGTGCCTTAGAGGAAATTGTATATATACATGAGGTCTGAATACAATTTTGAAGAAATAAACTGAAAATGAGCTGCACCGCGTTTTTGAGCCATCAGAAATCAACATTTCTTTGGATGCCGAACATCATATTTGTATTTGCAAGATTGAACGATAATCCGAGCTCGCTCTAATAAATCTGTGCTCAAAATGCACTGAACCCGTTTTAATTGGTTGGATTATAGGAAAGAACATGGCCCTTTAGCGCTGGTGCTGTGAGGGTGGCGTTAACGAGGTACAGATGCCTTTTTTCAGGAAGGCTAGACCCAAACAATTTCTCCCTCGGGACCACAACACCTCCCGCACTCAGCCCTTAATGACAGTGCTCAGTCTATTGAATCTGGCTTAGCACATAAAATGGAAGTCATGGGCCACAGGAGGCTGCAAAGTGAGCATGGTAGAACGCAAGCCATTTGGCTTTTAAATGAATAATAATGACTTCTCTTAGCAGTGGTTCTTGTAAAACTGTTTGACCTGAACATTTCAGAGCAGGTCATCTTGAAATTTCAATTTTATGGTAATGTCACATGAACTTTTAACTGTTACTTTCAGATGTTTCTCGCTGGAATAGAACATGCCTGTCCACCTCGTCCTCTTTATAAATCCTTATTTTTCCTTGCACAGATGTGCATACGTATTAGCTAGGTATTGCTTAGCACATCAGAACTAACCGAGTGAAGTCGAGAGGGAAAATAAACTACTGTATATGTGTAATTTTTATGCTTGCAGAAAAGTTAAAGGAGAAGGACGAATATATTTAGCTGACTTTTGAAATGTATAGATTGGCTAATATAAGCCTCAGAAAAACGAAATTAATAGTGCGGCATCAGTTAGGATGAAAATGATATCACTTTTCTGACGTCTACTAGAATTTCATGTCTACTAGAATAAAATACCCTAATCCCTCTTCCCTTAGGAGATAGGTAACTAATGTGAACAACAGAAAACCCCGAAATGATTATTTGAAATGTTATACGTTTTAGTTTGGGCAATAAATGAAAGGTCAAATGTGCAGAAAAATCTACCAAATAAGACATTAAGACATTCACATGTTTGATGTATTTGAATTCACGAAAAGGTCAACTCTGTTAAAATTACAACTTTACCTAACGTAAGAGTAAAAATATAATGGATTGTAATATAAATAGTTTTACTTTACATGGACGTGTGTAGCTAAGTCTTATTTGATGGATTTTTGTATATATGTGACCTTTCGTATATTTGTTTGCTCTTCCTTGTCTTGTACATAATGAATATATATACATTTGTTCCTGTTATTATTACAACTATTGATTTTTCATATAGTAGTAGAGAATACTCGCCTACCTTTTTTCTATGCCCTCCAAAGATTCTTTCTACTTAAACGATGTTCGTCAGTTGGGTTGGTTTGATTGGATCCTCGAGGACCAATATAAAAGTTATAACAAAATATTATTTTAAATTATTCCTTCAGGAGCTTTTTATTGGTCACATTGTTTTATTTCTAAACATTATTGCATAGAGGCCATAAAAAGGTTTTGCTGTCACAGTTTCTGTCGCCCTAACTAAGGCAGACATTACAAGTTGGTGGATAATTAAGGAAACATCAGGAAGCTCCAGTTACTACACATGTCGGAATTATGATTATGTGTTTTTTATCACCCACAGTATACTGGGTGTGACAAAAAATGGATCACTAGTTACATTTTGGCAGATAAAGCCTGCTGCTATTTAAAGGGAGAACAATTCTGGGTAATTACTGTGACACCCAAATTTTGATGCAGTATACACCCAAATCAGTATGTTATAATCCATTTTTGAAGAAAACCTTGTAATAGGTTCTATTTATCTAACTCAATAAATAGCATACTCTGGTTTGATAAATATTGCAAAAGGCCTCTTGTATGGACGGCCTATGAGTTGCTGTGTAATTTTGGTGGCCCAGTGAACAGGTACTGGCTCTGTTGTAGTTATGAGATCCGCAGCAACACCCTGGATCGTTTACCTTCGCCTGGAGACTTTGGCTGCTGAGTTGTTCCTTCATTGACTTACATATGAAAGAAGCAGAAATGTCTGGGTGAACACACAGAGCAAGAACATGAATTACTATGTGATCCTGTCCTAGAATGACTGATTCTGTCAAAATTTCCCCAGTTCTCATTGCACGCTCAGGGATTTACCAATTATCCTGATTGACTCTGCTCCTGTAGTCCTCCTTACCTCTGATATCAGTAACTACGAGGGGGGGGGGGCTTAACAGGTCCAGATCTAGGTATGCCTTAATGGAGTCAACAAGCCTATAGTACAACTCCTTTCTTCAATGCAATGTTGAAAAAATATCCCAGAACGGACTTTTTCGATTTGTGGTACACAGCTCCAAAGAAGTTGTTGCGAACAGTCTTTTTTGATTTGTGGTACACGGCTCCAAAGAAGTTGTTGGGAACGGTCTTTTTTGATTTGTGGCACACGGCTCCAAATAAGTTGTTACCGATTTTATCAGACTTCTAAATGGGGACCTTAAAACAAAATGGTGCTTGTCTCCTCTAATGTTCATCTCATACGACATTATCAAGAATCAAAGATTCATAGGGATGTGAAAAAATGGTACTCTTGTCTGCATTATTTGCTTTGTGGTTTTATTTGAAAATGAAAGCCAATATCCATTCTGGCTGCCCACCCTATGACTACTCGCTGGGATGCCGTAGCACTACCACACTGACTTTTGCAGCTCTCTGGTTGAGGTGCTACCCAAAGGGTTTGAGAGTGAAGGTATCTCCTCTATTTTTGAATGCCATGCACCCAAGGCAGTGTCGGGCCATCCACATTCCTACCAGTCTTACCTTTACGAGGCTGATATTGTGTTACTTTTTGCTTTTTTCAGATTTATTGTTGCTAGCAGAATGACTGACTATCTGGGTACTCTCGAGGTCAACGGTGGGCAGAAACATTTTGACCACATAAGGGGATATTTTTGTTTAAATTACCCAGCCCTCTCTTATTTGTAACCCTATTCCAAAGGGCATTAGACTAAAGCCAATCCAGTTGTTCCAGAGATAGTTTTATCCCTTATCTTGATTTTGCTTTGCACTCTACCCCTCACTTTCACCAACACCTGCTCATCATACTAAAATCTCCTCAGCTCCTCCCCATTGGGAAATTGTAGCCTACACCAGGTACCTTGTGGTTCTGGTGTGAGGAGGGAACCCAATGATGAAACTTGTCACCCTTGGGTGAGTGAGGGTTCCCGCCCTAAAGAAGCACTCTTTCTTTGAGACACTTAACTTACATGTTGTACTTTCCCCTTTCCATTGTAGATACCAGACATACTTTTTGTGAGTTTGATTTTGTTTTAGCCCACCCTATGAGACAGCATGACTCTTCCAAAGGCATTATCTTGAAAAGGAATTATAATATAGGCACAATTGACATGTTGCATTGCAGCACTTCAGTGAAATATTACAGTCATGATATATTACTATTTAACAAATGTTTGTGGACCCGATTCACAAAGATTTTGCTGTGGTTCAGTCTTGTACTACTCCTGATGTACTCCTGAATTTCCTATGTCATTTCATTAATTTCAGAGCTTTATTCGGATAAAACATATCCATAAAAGACAAATAGTATAATCAATAACATATACAAAGTCATAGCAGGTTAAAAAGTAGTACTTAAAATATACAGTACTTACAGAATTATTAAAATACAATCATACAGTGTTTATCGAGTTACGAGCTCAGATAGCATTTTTCTGAAAAGCCCCTACATTGATAGTTAACTCATCATCGCCATGTTCAAGAAGAGTACTATATGCTTCTCTATAGTCTACATTAAAACATTTCTTAAAAAAGGGAATTAAAAAGAACTTTGTGTATTGCACATAATACCCACCCAAAAAAAGTAATAAAGATTGGCCCGAACACCCATCACTTGGGCAGGGAGAGGAATCAAGGTTAGCCCAAAAGTCCAGAGGAAAGAACAATAGTACTTAAACGTACCTGCTAAAGGCAAAAAAGAAGGCAACGTTCCCAGCGGCTCATGGGTTTAGTCAAATACCCAGCTAATAAATGATCATTCTCAATGTTTAAGAAAAGGGCCAGGCTTGGTTTACTGGCTTTTTTGCCACTCTTTCCTCTGGGCAACACTTGTACAAAGCTGCCTGTACCTCCTTTTTACTTACTGTGTCCAAATCCTTGGGTTTGTCAAAGGCATATCCATAGCCAGCCCTACACAAACTAGTTCTCACCCCAGCTAACCATGGATATACATACCTTTTTTCACAATTAAGGCAGTCCATGATAATATCTCTAGTAGAAGACACCACTTTTTTCCATATAGCGAGATAGAACAAGGCAGGGCAGCGCTGATGTAATCTTCAACATAGCATAGATTTAATTCACTATGGCATACATATTGGGGCAAGGAAATCGGGCCCCTAAGATGTTACAAACCTGTTTTCCACGTTCTGAATGGTACAGCAATTGGAGATGCCCCAAACTGCAGCCTCATAGGTTGCTGTGGGTGTGAAGGAAGTGGCCTGTTTAGAGTCACCGGATTCCTTGCGGCCACCTCTCAGCCTTTAACACCAAACGAAGAGTTGGTCAGACAGTAGAGAATACAAACCAATATATGTTTATTCACATACACTTGAGCGAAGCCTGGCCAGGCTAGTCTCGTAGGAGTGCTGCAGAGGGACTGATATCAGAAAACATGGAGATACATTATGTAAATTTCAGAACCAATGAAGAAACGCCCATAATACAATTTTCCAGGCAGATCCAGCTAAACAAAGAAGTACAGTAGGATGGGTTTCGACTCTGAGGGCAGGCACACACTATCTCCTACCCACCCCAAGGACACTCTGTCCGTGCCAGCCACTAGACTGATGGAAGAAGACCTCTATCTAGTGGGGAAGGTATGCGCTAATAAGAACAGTGCATTAATTAGCAGAGCAAGGCCTTAAAGAAATCAACATCACCAGAAACCGACAGAGAGAGACAGAGATTAGTTTTGATCATGGTTCAAAGTGGCGGCCAAACATAAAAGGGAGTAGCGTATGCTAATTTATGTTCTGTTGTTATATGTTATGGTATGTAGCTTATAGAGTGCACAGCTGTCCCAGCAAAGGGGTGTCCTGGCGCTAAAAACAGTCAGAAGGAGAGGACCACCTGAAAAGGTATAAAAACCTACAGTGAAGGGAAAAGGTGAGTCTTAGTTGCCTTACGGATTGCCAAATAATTGTTTAGGCTGCGAGTAAACAGTGGGAGAGAGTTCCAAAGTTCCTCTCCTTATCGAACGAAGTTGGGGGGGAGGACTGTTGGATGAGAGCAGGGTGGCCAGAATGGCTGGGGAAGAGTACTTCAGGATCTTAAACGTGATGCAAAGAGATTTGAATTCAACACGTCTCGCCACTGCCAACCAATGTAGTCGGCGAATGGCGGCAAATGTAGAAACAGTCCTCGGGAGGCCAAGGAGGGTTTTAGCTGCCACATTCTGGACTCTCTGTATTCTTTGGATCTCTGACTTGTTGGTTCCCAAGTAGAACGAGTTGGCATAATCTAATCTCGACAGGTTGACAGCCTGGATGATGACCTGCCGAGTGGATGGGTCAAAATAACCTAGGAATGGTTTGAGACCACGCAGAATACCCATAAAGGCCCCTCCCACTTTCTTGGTTTGGGCCTGAGAGCGGAGTCCACCCAAACACCCAGATTCTTACCTATCCATTAGGGGGTGGGGACACAGCCCAAGGTAGTAGGCCACCAATGCTCACTCCATAGCTCACCATCCCGCCCAACCAACAGGATTTCAGTCTTGCTAGCCTTAAGCTGCAGACAGTTGTCAGACATCCACTCAGAGATGGCCATAAGATTACTCTGAAACATGCAGGTATCCTGCGCTGAGTTGCCAGAAAGTGCCACTACCAACTTAGTATCTTTGGCGCACGATACCAGTGTCAGGCATCTGCTCCTAGCCACCATTGATAAGGGTTGAACGTACAGATTGAAAAGCGTAGGGCTCAATGCTGAGCCCTGTGGCACCCCTTGTTGAATAGAATAGATTCTAAAGGAGAAAGGGGGAGGCGATACCTGAACCAGTCGAGGGCTAAACCCAAAATCCCTGAGTCTTCCAGCCATTCAACTGAATCTGGTGGGAGACCATATAAAATGCGGCACTGAGGTCTAATAAAATCAGTGCCAACGTATGTCCCTCATCCAGTGCAGCCCTTAGATGTTCAGTCACTGCTAGGAGGGCCGATTCCATGCTGTGGCCAGGGCGAAAGCCGTTCTAAGAAATGTCCAAGATGTTATTGTCTTCCAGGTAGCCTGTCAAGATGGAAATGACATGGGAGTCAGCATTCTTAGATATCCATGGCAGGAGAGATATGGGAGGAAAGTTCTCCAATTTGGTTGTGTCCAGGGAAAGCTTTTTTAACAGGGGAGTCACTCTCGCTTGCTTCCATGTCCTGGGACAACTGCTCACGACAAGGACAGGTTAAACACCTTACACAAAGGAGACAGGAGAATGGGTAAGGAATTAATAAAACACTGCGGTTTAAGGGGGTCAGCAGAAGAACCTGATTTCCCCTTGCTGCATAGCACCCGCAGCTCGTCCTGGGAGATTGATGGAGAGGACGCAAGAATGTAGGTGGTACAGGGACTAGGTGCTGGGCTTAAAGATGGGAAAGCTGGCAGGAAAGAATTGTAGATATTCTCCACCTTTTCCACGAAAAAGGTGGCAAGAGCTTCACATTGCTCGTCTGATGTCATATGGGGTGCTGGGGGTTGCCCTGCCTGTTTCAGATCTTAAAGTATACCAAAGATACATTTAGTGGGGGTTTTAATGCCCTTGATCTAGGCTGCCCGATCTGACTGGATGGGCCTCTGGTAGTCCTTGATAGCTGCCTGATAGTGCCCCTTGACAATCAAATCATAGTCATGTCTCCACATCCGTTCCAACCTTTTGCAGATGTTACGCATGCTGGCAAGCTTATCACTGTACCATGGGCTAGACTTGGTATTACGGCACTTGGGCCACCTAGCTGGAATGAGCAAGTCTAGTGGCTGAAGGATCCAGTCCGACAGTGCTTTGTCAGCAGCATCCGGGTCATCCGGTAGGTTAAGGGCAATTGTGGTCAGAAGAGCATGAAAGTGTTTGTTCTTTACTTTATGCCAGATGCGCCTGTAGGAGGAGTGCCAAGCCACCTTCTGAGAGGGCGCTACCCCCAGTGAGGATCATCAATATCAAGTAGTTGTCAGACCAGCACACCGGGGCTGGGGGATTGACTGTGAGGGAGCAGAGGTTTGAAAAGACTGGATCCAACAAGTGGCCGTGACAGTGAGTAGGGCCTTGGACCAGTTGAACCAATTGACATGCCTCAAAGTCCGCCAGAAAGCTACCTAACTCCAGATCCAGAGGACTGTCCAAATGCAAATTCAGGTCCCCAATTATAGTAAAATTGGCTGCTCTCGTTACCTACGAACTGACTGATTCTATGAGTGCCATCCTGAACTCTTTAGAGGGTCCTGGGGGCCGGTAAATCAATAATCCCGACTTACATAGAATAATGCACAAGCAAAGGTAATGGAAACATTTTCATTCCAACAGGTGTGCACTGAGCCTTAAAAATTTGTAAGATGGTTAAGATGCCCTCCTACTTGGTTGTGCTAAATTAAGTACTGCATTAATGGACTTAGAAAACGTATTCCTGCAGTGGGCAGTGTGTTCCGTCTACAGGCCATTAGCAGCAAAAATCAATCCTAGGTAAGGAAAAGTGCTTGTGCATTGTAAACTTTGACTATCAACAGAAATGGGTGTTCATTTTATACTTCCTGGGCCTTGTATAATTGTATAATTAGAGCGTAAATCTAGGAAGGCCATAAAATCCACAAAGCTGCATACTAATAGGCGCAATGCTTTTGGGGTGCTGCCGATTAAGACTGCATCATCTGCGTACAATAAAGATTTCAGAATAGACCCTTTAATTCTTGGGACATCCTGTTTAAGGGTCATTAAAAACAGATGTAAATTATTAATATACAAAATAAAAGTAGTGGAGCTAAAACACACGCTTGTCTTACCCCAAAAACCCTAATGTCGTTAGAAACCCCCCCATGTGTATTTATTCTAATCCTGGCCTTCATGTCTCTGTATAAATGGGCAAAAAGTGCACCAGTATCTCACCAATGCCACTCTCTAAAAGGATTGACCACAGCTTTGACTGGTTGTCATAGTAAAACGCTGAGGTCAAATCCATAAATGCCAAATAGATCGGCAATGGTATATTTTCTGATAACTAAATTTAGATTTAGACACTGCTCTACTGTGCCCACATTATTTCTAAAACGGTGTTGACAAGGGTGCAAAATAGAATTATTCTGGGCCCAGTCTTTGATCTTATTTTACAGGACCCTGCCCAGGAGTTTCAATGTGGTGTCTATCAATGAAAGGCATCTGTAACAACCAGGCTGGAAACGATCACCCTTTTTAAAAATTGGCACAATAACAGAAGTTGACCAGGTACATGGTTAGGGGGAACAAATTAAACTATTAAAAACATTGAGCAGGATCGGGCCCAAAGAGCAGGGTTATAATTGGTAAAATCTATTGGTATCCTGTTAGGTCCCGGGGCCTTGCTTTCCACACCCTGGTTTATGGCCTCCTCTACTTCGGCCAGGAACATTGTTACCCCTTTAGAGATGGACACTAAGGGTTTCATATGAAGTGGCCACATACATCATTGAGAAATGTGCCTCCAAGGCCTCACTAGTTATATTGCAACTGATTGGCGTTAAAATCTGATCTATTGCTCGTATGCCTTTGACAGCTGCCCAGAAAAAGTTACTGTTCATTTCACATGTCACGTTAGCCAACAAATCCCATCTTTGGTCTAGTACCTCTTCCCTCCTCATGGAGGTGACAACCTTATATTTTTTTCCTTAAGGAAGTCACCACTTGTGGATCCCTAGGCTTAGATGCAAGGGCATGTTGTAACTGGCGATTTGCTATTGAGCATTCATGATTAAACCATCTAGGGCTATGGGAGGGTAGACAGGCGGATTTCATTAACTGTGTTTTATTATTAGAACAAAGTTGTGATGAAGCTGTGGTTAAATTAGGTGTAGATTCATACTCTGTTAAACAAATGTCAAACAGTGCAAGATTCTCCTAACCACTTTGTGTAATAATTGGGCAGGATCGACACCTCTCCACACTAATCGCAAAATATCCGTGGAGGTTTCCAAATTCCTAGCACCACATTTAATTCTGAACTTCGAATTTGAGGACAACTTAAGTGCTACTTCAATCGGGGTTCAATCGGGTTATGATCCCCATAATGAGTTACAACAACCTTACCATACAGTAAAAACTTCTCTAAATTAAATGAAATAAAAATATAATCGATTATGCTGGTGGAATCTTTGCCTCTGAACGTGGGTTGTATTGTGTGTATGTCATGATAGGCCGTGACATCCATAATGTTAATCAGATTCTGAGATGCCACGTGTTCCGTTAACTCTACGCCCCTATCACAGATTTGGGTTGAACTAAGATTCATGTGGTCTTTGGCATTGGGGCCAGTCGTGGGCCCCCTGGGTGTTGGGGGGTTGGGGGATGCACATGAGGGTACCATACATTTGCATGCACAACGTGGCAGGCAGTGCCTGCCACGTTGTGCATGCAAATGCGCAAGGTGCGTCCACAGCATTTTGGCGGGCGGTGCTGTGTGCACCGCCCGCCAAAATGTTGTGCATGGGTGATGCCACCGCCACCGTGGAGGTGGCATCCTAATTGCCGGTGTGGGACCGCCGCACCAATGGGGGTCGGACCCAGCACCGCTAGGGTGGCGGGCGGAGGAAAGTATTCTCTCTATACCTGGTTATCACATGCTGGAGCGCCCTTCACACCTAACTAATCTTCTATCAGACGCTCACGCGGTGAACTTAAAGGTGACAGATTGGCCTCACCAGCTATTGTTGGACTCTGTCAATTCGGGTCCTCAAGGTCAGTCAACACTGCAAATGTATTCTGATTAGCAAGAATAAAGGAGTCTGGCATGGCTCCCCCTAAAGATGGTTCGTAGAAATAACTGATAGGAAGTACCCATATGTTAATGTTCCTACAATCAGAGATCCCTTGCTGTTTCAGTATGGCCCTAACTAGAGTTGGTCCATGAAAGAGTGTTACAATACAATCCCCCTCGATGTTCTTAACAGATCTGCCGACCCAACCCACTCTTTGCGCCATAATGATATCATTCATTTTCATAACGTTACATTTTTTATTGTTACTTAGCCAGTCAACACATTTGTTACGCAACTCTCCACATGATTCATTATGATGTTCCTTAAATGGGGCACTGCTGCCAACACCAAGATGTACGGCAGGCCACTGGTAGCAAGTTTAGTACGTCCTTGTTACTTTTAAAATAGGTACCAATTACGGAGCAATGAGTAGCACTAGCATTAGCATTAGCACTCTCACAAGTAAATTTGGGTATAGCTTTAGGTGCAATGTTAGATTTAGAATTGGGATTTTGGGGTATGGCCAAGCCAGTCAGTTCTAGTCCAAGCTGTTCTCCACTGCTTACAGAATTGTGTGCTGCCCTGCCCAGCAGCTGTCGATCACTCCACTGAGTACGACTATTAGAATGTGGTGTGATTCTTTTTGAGGAGGTACCCTGCGGTGCACTATGTTGAACTGGAACACTAGTCAGGTGGTCACTACTCCCGCCGGTAGCACAAGTATCCGCGGCCACAACATGATTGTAAATTCTACCTATGAGGACCTCCATGTGTTCCAAGCACTTCAACAGGGGTTTAAGTTTCCCATCGATTATGACACCAATCCTAGAGCACAGGGCAATAAAGCGGGGTCAGTTCTGCATCTGATATAGCTTCGCTCTGGGAAAAAAAGATTGAGTAGCACTAGTCGTCGAGGGTTAGACCAATGGTTGTAATATGGGTTGCAGCTGTATCCACGAGATTAAGTCAATCCAGAGTGTAACAGTGCATGGAAGCTTTTTCCTTTGTGCAAAAAGGGGCTTTCCCATCAATCTTTTCCATTTTGTGGCGCAGTCAAAGCGAGAACAGAGGTTAGAATGGGCTGTTGGATCAGGGAAGGACCACATCCAGAACCATTAGTGTTGCCTGTGGGAGATTGGGGATTAACAACAGTATGCAAAGGCTCACCACCATCTACCGTCAAGACAGGCATTGGATGACAACCAGGTATGGTTTGTATTGCAAAAACAACAGTTGATGGACAGAATGCAGAACAATGTCATACATTCACCCCAGTACAGAGATCTGGGCCTAAATCCATTGTTTTTTTGCACTCCACACCACCCCAGTTCAGACATGGCCGTATGCAGATCAGCATGGACCCTGTGCCTCATGGGAACAGTCCAGCCTGAACTGCCAAGCCATGTCTTTCCTGGACCGGAATCAAGCATCCTAGGACCGGTTTCTGGCTATCAGCCGTCTTCAGCCAGGATAGCTTGACTCCAGTGGTGTGGAGAGCATGGGACTCACGTCTGAGCATACCCATCCCACTCGGGGTGACAAATGCAAAAACAACAGTTGATGGACAGAATGCAGAAAATACATTCACCCCAGTACAGAGATTTGGGCCTAAATCCATCGTTTTTTTGCACTCCACACCACCCCAGTTCAGACATGGCCATATGCAAATCAGCCTTGACCCTGTGCCTCATGGGAACAGTCCAGCCCCAACTGCCAAGCCATGTCTTTCCTGGACTGGAATCAAGCATCCTAGGACCGGTTTCTGGCTATCAGCCGTCTTCAGCCAGGATAGCTTGACTCCAGTGGTGTGGAGAGCATGGGACTCACGTCTGAGCATACACATCCCACTCGGGGTGACAAATGCAAAAACAACAGTTGATGGACAGAATGCAGAACAATGTCATACATTCACCCCAGTACAGAGATCTGGGCCTAAATCCATCGTTTTTTGCACTCCACACCACCCCAGTTCAGACATGGCCATATGCAAATGAGCCTTGACACTGTGCCTCATGGGAACAGTCCAGCCCGAACTGCCAAGCCATGTCTTTCCTGGACCAGAATCAAGCATCCTAGGACCGGTTTCTGGCTATCAGCCATCTTCAGCCAGGATAGCTTGACTCCAGTGGTGTGGAGAGCATGGGACTCACGTCTGAGCATACACATCCCACTCAGGGTGACAAATGCAAAAACAACAATTGATGAACAGAATGCAAAACAATGTCATACATTCACCCCAGTACAGAGATCTGGGCCTAAATCCATCGTTTTTTTGCACTCCACACCACCCCAGTTCAGACATGGCCATTTGCAAATCAGCGTTAACCCTGTGCCTCAGGAACAGGCCAGCCCGAACTTCCAAGCCATGTCTTTCCTGGACCGGAATCAAGCATCCTAGGACTGGTTTAGGGCTATCAGCCGTCTTCAGCCAGGATAGCTTGACTCCAGTGGTGTGAAGAGCATAGGACTCACGTCTGAGCATACCCATCCCACTTGGGGTGACAAATGCAAAAACAACAGTTGATGGACAGAATGCAGAACAATGTCATACCTTCACCCCAGTACAGAGATCTGGACCTAAATCCATCGTTTTTTTGCACTCCACACCACCCCAGTTCAGACATGGCCATATGCAAATCAGCCTTGACCCTGTGCCTCATGGGAACAGTCCAGCCTGAACTGCCAAGCCATGTCTTTCCTGGACCGGAATCAAGCATCCTAGGACCGGTTTCTGGCTATCAGCCGTCTTCAGCAAGGATAGCTTGACTCCAGTGGTGTGGAGAGCATGGGACTCACGTCTGAGCATACCCATCCCACTCGGGGTGACAAATGCAAAAACAACAGTTGATGGACAGAATGCAGAACAATGTCATACATTCACCCCAGTACAGAGATCTGGACCTAAATCCATCGTTTTTTTGCACTCCACACCACCCCAGTTCAGACATGGCCATATGCAAATCAGCCTTGACCCTGTGCCTCATGGGAACAGTCCAGCCTGAACTGCCAAGCCATGTCTTTCCTGGACCGGAATCAAGCATCCTAGGACCGGTTTCTGGCTATCAGCCGTCTTCAGCAAGGATAGCTTGACTCCAGTGGTGTGGAGAGCATGGGACTCACGTCTGAGCATATACATCCCACTCGGGGTGACAAATGCAAAACCAACAGTTGATGGACAGAATGCAGAACAATGTCATAGATGCACCCCATTACAGTGATCTGGGCCTAAATCCATCGTTTTCCAGGCTTACACCTGGAATTCTGAAGTACGTTGGGTATGCCATAAAAGTAAGTTACACCTGCCATTAGCAAAACCTTTGTAAATCAAGGCCTCTGACTTCGATGTCAGTGCCACTTTCATTTAATTACAACGTCTGTAGGTGCACTGTCAATTCTGTTAGTTAAGAATAATGTTTAATATCAAGACATCTGCAAACTACCATAAGAGCAGCAACTAATTAGAGTAGAATTATGGGTAAAGTGCATAGAAGGTCAGAGAGGCAACAGGGAGAAGTCACAACACCACGAAGGTTTCAGAAAGCACTGCTCCTGTTGTTAGTTTTAATTATTTATAACCTTCTTATCAATAGTGTGTGTCTCCTAAATGAAATACCACCATTTAATTAATTCTTCTACACATACCGAAGGGAAAACAAAGTATTATGGAAAGTTCTATGCCAGCTACACCAGTAAATACAAATTGTGGCATCATGCCTTTGCTGCAAAAGAAGAGCAATCTCAATAAATTAAATGAACTGGGGAGCGAACATACACAGACACTGAAATTATCAATAATGCTATAAAGTTGAAAAATTACCTCTACAAGAAAATGTGCATACTTTGGCAAGGTAGATGGAACAGAGTACAACAAGCAAATGGACAGCATGTTCTAGAAATGAATGGAAGCAGCTCTCCTTAAACTTCCACAATCTTGAAACATTGAAAGAAAAACGTTAAATCTATTTCCTAAATCCTTCAGGTTTTGCACACACTTTGGACCCTCTGCGAACTTTTGGAGGAAAGAAAGCATCAAGCATCTGTACGATATAACTAATACTATTAGTAGTAGTAGTCATAATGGTAATAATATTAATAAGAGGAAGAACAATAACAATACCAATAACAACAAAAATAATCATACTAATAAAAATAATAATAATAACAACATCAAAAACAACAACAATAATAATAATAATATTGCTGTGTCCTTTTTTTCTCAAGCTGTCCATAAAATTCCTGGACATGGACTGGTAGAAGGTTCCTTAAAATGTCTTAAGGATCGAAATATCTTTGCAATTATAATATTCATTGAAAACAAGGGCTGTGAAGGTGCTCACATTCTAATTGTGGACACAGGTAACTAGGGTTAAACTAAAAACCAATTTTCTGTAGATAATAATGAATTCATGCCCTAATTTGCCTAACAAGAAGAGTGGCTTACAAGCATTTGTGATCAATAAATAATGTTGTCAAGCTATGTGTGAATGGAGTTTTAAAGAAATTCTGGTGTAACTCTAAGCCCGGACGGCGTACTCCGATCCGCCAACGGAGTTTGCAGAGTTTTACCAACTCCACGCTCCGCTGGGAACACAAAGTTGAGGCAAAACTCCGACTCCGTGGCGGGGCGAAGTATGCCCCTCAGCCCCTGCGCCACGGCCCAAAAAAGAGGGTAAAAAAGCCACTTACCTTTTCTCTGGCAGCTGCAGGCCACACTTCTTGCCGCAGGGTCCCCTCCTTTCAGTCATTCCCCTCCTCGTGTTGCCGGTCGAAACCCCCTACATTTTACGTCTTTGCAGAGAAGGTAAGTGTTTTTTTTACCCTTTTTAAAAAAAGATTTTGTGGGACTGGGGCGGAGCGGAGTTCCACTGAGTTTTTTTTTAACTCCGTGGAACTCCGCTGAGTGTCACTCTGCATACTCCGCCCAGGGTTATGTAACTCAACAGAGTGAAATATCTTAGTCCTGCTTTTGTGTGACAGTGTGATTTATAGGATGTTGCTCTTGCCCCCTTCAAAATACAGTATATAGAAATGTATAATACAGGTCAGGATCCAACAAAATAATCAATATTTTCAGAATTAGCTAGGTTGTTGTGTACAGTGGCATGCATCTTAACACCTGATGGCAATGCCACAGCTTTAAAAATTTATTTTACAACTGTCTCAATAGATACCAGAATACTTTTGTTACATCGGGCCCTCCTTATCAGGTTTAGGTTGCTCTGACTAGGTGTCAACTCTCTCCTTCCCACTGGGGCGCATTAGCCCACAGGACATACTAGTCTGCCCTTGTGACGAGCGTTCCCTGCAAACCCTAGCTTATTTCGCCTTTTTTTAAAGGTTTTATTACAGTTACGGCATAATGTTCCTCATCCCTTTGCAGAGGCGTTCCCCATTCTCGACACATACTGGCCCTTTTGTATCTACAATTCCTTCTGAGTCTTGAGGTCTGTTTTGCGTGGCCTATTTTATCAAACATGCTCTACGGTTTAGGCGATGCCTACTATTTAAATTGCTTGTTTTATGCCTCAACTTGTGTACCTTTGTTTACTGTTTTGTTTTTAGCATTGAACTGACATTGTGTTTTTAACTGGTGTGTTGTAATATTGGTCCTTAATGTATTTGTACTTTGCCGCATGGTGATCTTATTGAAAGCTTTTTGCTGCATTTTATGGCGTTATTATGCTTTTATGGTTATTTTAATAACCAAATAAAGCTAAATTGAAATATAAAATGCAAATATGTTTTTCTATTCATGTTTCTGCCCTTAGATTTAATATGACCTATTTGACTTGTTTTCTTACTTCTAGGTTGGAAATTTCGGGGCATATTATCAAGGGGGTTTATCTCCGCTTTTTTGGCTTTAAAAGCCAAGAAAGCGGAGATAAAATTATCTCCCTATTACCTAGCTGTCGCTAACACCAGTTAGCGACAGCTAGTAGGAGATAGCGACCATCTTGGGCCCCACTTTGCATGTCAGTGATATTTATCACTAATGACATACAAAGTGGGCGTGCCAAGATGTTAGCGACTGGAAACAGTCTCTAACATCGCTATCTCCTATTACCAACTTATGGAGATATTCGCGCTAAGCGCGAATATCTCCAAAAGCTAACACCTGCCCTGAGCAGTTCTTAGCCATGTTATCCAATGGGAGGCGGATAACATGGCTAAGAGCATTAGCTTGGTAATGCATGAATATCGCTGACTTTTCAGCGATATTCATGCATTGCGACCGATTTTTATCGCATTTGCGATAAACCTTGGTAATATCCAGGTTTATTTGCGATACAAATCGCCGCAGCGCAGCGGTAAATATTTGTCTCTAACCAAGCAATAGCGATAATTATCCGATAATTATCGCTATTGCTTGGTAATATGCCCCTTCGTTTTTTATTAGACTTCTTTTGGAACACGTTTTTTTGGAGAGAATAGAAAAATGATAGTAGTAGAAACGGCTAACATGGAAACATAAAGGAACTGTCGTGTAACAGTGCAGTTCATCGCTACGAGGCCAGTCATCAAGTGAAGTTAGAATGTCTGTAATACATGGGAACCTGCAGTCCTTGTACAAAAGCCTGTCTTTAATTTCCTTATTACAATTGAGTTGTGACATCTGTAGCCACTTGTAGTAAGAAAATAATGCAGCTGCTCAACTGTAGTAGCTTATTACAGTTGAGTTGTGACAACATAATGCCTTTCTCCAGCAGCAAAGGTAAAAGGTAGATGACTGATCATAATTTCAGCTGCAGTTTGAACAAGCACATGAGAAACCTGGCTTTTCATTCTTACGATGTTTTTTGAAGATGAACAGTGATCAGAAGGAAGGAGATTTTAATAGCAACATTTTCTTTTTGCACTATGGGTCATTACAGGACATTTTACAACCTCTCTGCATGTTTCCACATATTTTGAGTTATACCAATTTTTTATCTGATTTATATAAATTGATTTTACTAACGGTTGAAAATACTAACTGCATTTCGCTTTTATTCTTCATGTCTGCAACAATATAATATATTTCTTTTGAAAAAAGCTAGATGCCAAAGACGTAAGGTGTTTCTATGAAGGTTGATAGTGCGTCCATTGATTACAAACACTAAAATACCACCCGGCCATGTTAAAAGGATATTGGAAGTCACTACAGAGTTCCATGAACTTTTAAAAGAAACTTGCCTTTAGTGTCATTCCTCTGTATGGTAATGATCGTATATTACATCAACCATATTTGTCTTGAAAAACAGTATACATTGCCAATACAAATTAGAGGTTTTATGAGGAAAACAGAGTCCTATTATGTCTTTGATTAACACATTTCACATGCTGTACTGTGATCAACAAGAACTAATAATGAAGATATTTGCAAATCTAGACATGGTAACAGTAGTGTTGTAGATGTATATGTCACTCACAAGGCACATATCATTATACTCGAGCTATGTGAATCTTTAGGATACATGAGATTAAAGCACGGGCGGGCCAAGATGAAGAGCTTGCCACATAGCACAAAGAACTCACTCTTAGAGTGGTCGAGATATACACACCTCCTTATCAATGGGTGATCGAATTTCAATGCCATTCACAATCTTATTTATTAGTGCTAATATGAACAGCAGTGTGTGCTTTCAGTTGGGAAACACCCATTACAACAATGGTGTTTTCACGCGCTGCCATTGCAAAACGACTTTCACATCGCAGGAGGTTTTACATCGCATGTTTTTAGAACGCATGCTACTAATGCGCATTGACTTGACCTTAACATCGCTAGCCATGACAACGGTTGCTGCGATGACATGGGAGATTGAACTTGCTCTAAAGAAAAAAAATTGCATCTTAATTATTATGAAGATCATGACATGCGCTTGCACTTGCTCTTGCACGACCATGGAAGATGAAAAAAATGTGTATCTTAATTATTATCAGGAAGACATGCACTTGCTCTTGCACGAACACGGAAGATGACAGCAAGGGGCACATGACGTATTATGACATGATGACGTCATCCCCTAGCGACGGGATTATGAAAAGTACTTTATTAACAAGACATATCCACGGGACGGGGCATACATCCTATGCATATGCAAACGGGATAAATATTTAACTAAAGATAATTATCACTTGCTAAAAATAAAATCTTAAGAAAAATGTTTGTATGTTATTTATTATCAAGATGACATGCACTTGCACTTGCTCTTGCACGAGAAGATGACACCACGGAGCACATGGCGTATTATGACGAACACGTCATCCCCTAGCCACGGGATTATGAAAATAACTTTATTAGCAAGACATATCCACGGGATGACATGGGAGATGGGATTGAAATGCGAGATGGGATGCATGAACACGGAAGATGACAGCATGGTGATAATTATCACTTTCTAAAAATAAAATCTTATTTATTATCAAGATGACATGCACTTGCACTTGCTCTAAAGAAAACAATTTGAGTTAGGTTTACTTGGTTTTGGGGAGACTCACTATCATTAGTTGTCATATTGGTATCATGCCTTGCTTTGGTAGAGGCAAGCATTTGATGAACATTAGTGAATGAACAAATACAATTCAGAGGTGGTTGTTAAAATTGTTGTATTCTTGTTCCTTTGTGTCATTGAGCCTCAGCCAACATATGCTTCATTGTTTTTTGGCACACAGTTCTGGGGCTTTTTCATGGCTGTAAAATATCAGTGCCCTGAAGGTGTCTTAATCATCCAGTTAAGACAACCATGTGCTGTGCAAGCTGTAATACACTGCACACATGAAACAATTCAATGTAGTCTCCCAAAATAGTCTACAAAATTGTTTTAAAATGAGCACTCTCTGTAGAGGGTATATAGTAGAAGGTTGTATAGAAATTCATACTGAGAACTGATTAATGTAATTAGGAGCTAAGGAAATTGAACAGGTTCTACAGTGGCATGATTTACCAAGAATAGTGCAAGAAGTATAATAAATAGCAGCCACCGTTAATATTATGTGCAGACTCCTTCATGCCCTATTTATTATCCTTTTTGCAGTCGTTTTTCAAAAATTCCCCTTGTGCACTCTTGTACCAGGACAAAGAAGTGGACTGTAAGGATTGGTTAGTTGACCTCCTGTGTGGCTCAAGGGGTACAACATCCTGCAAGAGGTCTTTTATCTGAAGTCTCTAGCTGACCATTGACAACTAGACCTAGACTGGACTTTTATCTTGGCATTTGCCTGACACCCAGAGGGTCTCCAGCTGTTTTCCCCTGAGGTCCCGGGGCTTTAGTAGCAAAGTTCTGTGGTTGTTGGGCCACCAGAAGAAACGTTTGGAAACGTTTTAAATCTTTTGCTCCAGTGCTTCAGTGGGACATGGTGTGAAAAGCACGAGGTTAGTAATTTCATGATGTGAGACTTAATTTCAGCTGCATCCCACTCAAGCTGGGGGTCACGAGCACCACGGTGCCGCGGCCCCCTTTGCACCGTGGGGGAATTACCCCCGCAGCGAAGGGGCTAAAAGCCATCAGATAGTGCACCTTGGAAGCTGAGAAGTTTTCCTATTTTGATCCTAATCTTCATGCAGTGATCACTATAGATGACAGGCTGGTAGCACTGGATGACAGCCCTGTAGCTCTGGGTGTTATGCTCATCCACTGTAACTCTGATCCTGAAGCCTCACATTGTGCAATTGCATATGCAAGTCTCAGCATAATGACGGAAGGTCTCCTCACAGGTGGCAGACAAGTCTGGAAATGGAGTGGACCTGGGATCATTTACTTCTTTTGATTATGGAAGGCCCTTCACTATAATCACTGATCACAAGGCACTCACTTCAATGTTTGGTAAACCAAAAGCTAAAATACCTATGTGCCGATAGAAATGAGGCCTCATATTGCAGAATTACTCTTTCATTATCAGCAATCAGTTGCTGAGCTATACCGTCACTGGGTCATCTAGAAAGCCTCATCTTCATCTTTAGCTAAGAAGGGCATCATAAAAGCCACATTGAAAGACAATAGGTAGAGTTGGGAAGACCCTCAAGCAACAAAAACAATACACAATTTTGCAGAATTAAGAACCTTCAAGCTTTCCACAATATTCAATGGGAATTTGGCTCTTCTAGAAGAGGACTGATAGGAAGAACTATTAGTCCAGTTATTCCCATAGTCCTACAAAAACAAATTACCAGTTTTGCTCATGAGGATTACAGGGGTGTTGCCACCAAAAGACTTCTCAGAGGTTTAACCCCCCGTGGGAGACGTACCCTCCGGCCAGGGACGAGGGTGGGGACGAGGGATGGAACTCGGTTAGGAGAAGAAGAGGAAGACCGTTTCAAGGGGGGTTTGCCGCTGGGCCTTATAACAGTCACCCACTCTACCACCAACAGCCTGTTAATGGATATGACAATCATTTCAACCTCCCCATTGCTAGTCGTTATGAATGTCTATCGGCTCTGGATTGGGTGGACTGACAAACACAGGTTTCAGCAGTTAGACAGAGCTCCAACAACAACCTCCCCACCCTTCTGCAAAAGGAAAATACCATTCTGGACGGGCAGATGCCAGATTCAAGTTCCCCCCATGGCAAAGGTGCAAAAGGTGGGGCTTCATTGCAAACAAAAACAGATGTGGCTAGAAGTGGCCGGGACATTACTATGGCTACATGGAACATCGCGGGCCTCAAAAACAAAGTGGATGATCCGATCTGGCGGGATCTAATAGGATCTATGGATTTAATAGTCATGCAGGAGACTTGGGATACCCAAAATTTATTGACAATGGATGGGTTTACTACCTTTTTTATACCGGCTGTTGAGTCAACGAGGGGGCGAGCTAAAGGGGGACTGGTAACCCTGATTTCTGCTAGAATCCCTGGGACATACAAGCAAATAGCTACTGGCTGCCCTTATTGTCTTGCTGTTTTAATCACTTATAGGAGTTACCATAATGTTTTGGTTATAAACTTTTATAACTCTTTTGACAGGGACAGTCCAGTTAGTAACCTGATGATGTTAAGTGCTTTTTTGGTTGATTTTAAAGAGTCGGCAGAGCATGATTGTGTCATCTTGTTGATGGGAGACTTCAATATTCACGGTTGCCAGGACAAATGTCCCCCCAACGTGTTATTTGGTACCCCGGATGAAGAAAATACCCACTTTGAACATTCAGAGCAGGGTATTTTCTTGGAAATAATGTTGCCTGAAAATGGGTTTGTTTTACCAATTGGGGGTGAGGGGGATATTCCCACGTTTACAGGTCATGACAGTGGCAGTGGCTCTGTGATTGACTATATATTCCTCAGCAGTACCTGCGGAGTCCAAATTAGCAGTTACTCAGTTATAGGGTCACACTTTAGCGACCATAATCCTGTTGTACTAAAATCAAAGAACATATTTGTTATTAAGGATAGCTGCCCAAACCCGGTAGGGAAACAGGATATGCGGTTGACAGACCAAGGACGCAGAATCAAATGGTGCAATCTAATCCCAGAAGAATTTTTCTGTAACCTTTGTCTTAGTAGCAGGGACGACATAACGCTGTGTATGGATGATCAGGCTGGAGACAGTTAAGTAATGGAGGCGTATAAAAAGGTTTGCCTCAACATTTTCTCCAACCTCACTCGCCCGGGTAAAGGTAGATTGCAAGGGAAGGATGGTTGGTTTGACAAAAACTGCTCAGCAGCCAACCATAAACTCAAGGTTGCACTTAAGTCAAACCCAGTAGACAAACGGCTTGTGGCCACCCTCAGGAAAGAATACAAGACCTCAATTGAAAAAAGGCGTCGCGAAATTAGAGAGGACGCCTGGGCTGATCTGACCTCAATAGACGTCCTAAAAAGCAGCGCCAAGTTTTGGGCGGTGGTCAACCAACCTTATTTCTCGGATTCCAGTAATAATGAACTGGACTGTGGAATCCAAGAAGATCGATGGCACTCGCACTTTAGGTCCGTTTATGAAAAAGAGACCACGGCGGCAGAAGGTATGACTGCATTTCCCCAATCGCCCTAAACCTTAATTGTGAATGAGGAGGAGGTGGCAGCGGCCATCAGCCTGATGACCAAAAACAAAGCTCCTGGACCAGATGGCGTTCCCTCTGATCTTTTTAAAGTTGATATTTTATTTTGGTCCAAAGTTTTAGCTAATGTTTTTAATAGAGTTTCGAAGGCAGGCATTCCTGAGTCATGGACGCAGTCGGTTATTGCACCTATTTACAAAAAAGGGGACCGGGGGGATCCTGGCAATTACCGACCTATATCCCTCATCGACTCTGCAGTCAAGGTTTTAGGGAGAGTGGTTCTAGGCAAACTGACAGATTGGTTAGAGGAGACCAATACACTCTCCCCTTTACAGTATGGTTTTCGAAAGGGGCGCAGTACTATTGACCAAAGCCTCAATTTACAATTGCTCATCGGAAAGTACACCTTAGCCAAGCAAGGGTCACTGTTTATTGCTTTTATGGATCTGTCCTCGGCATTCGACCGAGTTAACAGATCCAAATTGTGGGGCCAGCTCCTTAACATCGGAATAGACCCTAACATAGTGTATTTCCTAGCAGACCTCCATAGGGACCTTACAGCAATGGTCCGTTTTGACAGAAAGGGGAACTGCACGGAAAAAATTAGCATCATCAATGGTGTGAGGCAGGGCTGCATCCTTGCTTTTTACACTATATATCAATGACCTAGGTAAAGTTTTGGGCACTGCCTGCAAGGATATTCCGAAGGCTGGGAAATATTTACTGCCTGCCTTACTGTATGCGGATGACGCTGCCCTCCTAGCCAGAACTGCTGTAGGACTCCAATGCCTGCTGAACTCTTTTTATGTTTTTATGAATAATCTTGACTTAAGTGTCAATTTTGGCAAGTCCCATGTTATGGTAGTGGGCCACAAAGTAAAGATAAAAAAAAAAAATGTGATGTCACTATTTTGTAACAGCCACAAGCTGTCACGAGTTTCTAGATTTCCCTACCTGGGGGTTGTTTTTGACGAAGGCTCTACGTGGCAACCCCAAATGGTAGAGAAAAATATAGCCTTGGCACGCTCGATTTCGGCGGTGCTGAACTTCTCTCGTAAAGTAGGGGTGAAGCCCATCGAAGCAGTGTTAAAAGTATATGCTGCCAAATGTGCCGCCATCGCCATGTATGGGGCCGATCTGTGGGGCTTTAGGCCTGTCACATCGCTTCAGGTCATAGAGGACAACTTTTTAAAAACACTTCTTTCCCTCCCAAGATCCACTGCAAGCTTCATAGTTCATCAGGAATGCGGCGTGGGTTACTTGGAGGATAAAATTGCCATGGCCCCCCTACTAAAATGGTTAGCAGTTTGGCTAAACCCAGAACTTGAAGAGAACCACGAAATCCAAAAAGACTGTTTGTTGCTAGATCACTGGGAAAAGATCCCCTGGTTGAAATACGTGCAACAATTGTGTGAAAAGCTGGGTCGGCCCGAATTGTTTGATAAACCTTCCAGCTTGGTGAAAGGAGATCTGAAATGGGCCAAAAATACTTCTTTGCTGAATAGAGAAATGGATAGAGAGGACAGAGAGCTGCTAAAGCCCTCTGTCAAGACCCATCAGCTGATCGTTTCTTCTGGCCCTAAACCGGAACTGTATCTCAAAGTTGTTAATGATGCCAATCATAGGTATTTGTTAACAAGGTTCCGATTGAACAAAATTCACCTCCTAATTTCTGGCCGCCCTGTCTGGACCAGGAGTAGGGACTTGGATCTATGTAATGTGATGGCTGTTCAATTATGGACACTGTTCACTTTTTGTTCTTTTGTGATCACTTTAAGGGTATTAGATCAAAATTCATTATACCACTGTTAAAAGGAAAAGGCTTTAGGCAAGTGAAGCCAGCTTTGTTGTACCTTCAACCTTTGACAGAAATATGGGAAATCTATAATGTGGCAACATTTTTAGCCATAGCAGTGAGACTTGGCAAAAAGATCGCTTGGTCCTAGTTGATTTTCCATAAATGTCAACTATTGCATGAATCTTTTCATCGGGCGAGCAATGTTTATGCTGTTGTTTTTAAACTCTTGCCACCATGTATTGCATATCGTATTGGGTACTCCCTGTTTTTGCATCTACGTTGTATTTTATCTGAAAATTATGCAGCCTGGTGACTTGTGGACCTTTTTAATACTTGTACACTTTTATGGTTTTTGTGATTTAAACCGAATAAAGTATCTTTTGAACTTGACTTCATTTACAACGGTCTGTTTGTTTTCCTTGACAACTTTGTTAAAAAATGTTTGGTGCCTGCCTAGTCTGATAAAGCTGGGAAGGGACAGTGCTCTTCTACTTTGAAAATGTCTGAATTGTCATCAGGAATATAGGAAGATGTGCTAGTTGACTTCTTTATACCCATTACTACTGGCCAACATCTTCTGTTTGAGACAGATGAAATGTTTTGCTTTCCTTAAGTCATGACAGTGCAGAACATCTGTGCTTCATAAGATCTTCTTGAAATTCTTCAATCCATTCTTGGTCAATTCAGACAGCAATTAACAATGGTTCATGGACACCCTGAAGAAAGATTGACTGGAGTTAAAATCCACTAGATATCTAATTTTAGGAACATTATGTCAACAACAAGAGACTGATACACCACACACCAGTACAGGTATATCACCTGCTGACATTTTGTTTCACTGTATACTCAGGACACATTATAGGGGATAGCGTCCTTGTAATTCAGGTTTGTGAAGCTGAGAGAGAAATCCAGGAAGGAGGTTATGAAATCTTATCGTGACCAGGGAAGATGTACCAAAATCTACCGCACTCTGCCAGGGAGATAAGGTGATTCTTTCCTCTAAAGATTCCCGTAATGATGATCCCAGTTTTGCACCAAGCTGTAAATGACATAAACACAAAAAAGACAGACACACATTCACTCGAAACTCTTTCTAATATTTTATGCTCAATGTGGTATCATGTAAACTGGAATCAATGGATGAACTGTAGGTTGCTGATGAAGCCCTTGATGAAGGATCCACCACTATCATTTCTGTTGTTGCTGCTAACAGGCTCATTTGGGCTTCTCAACCTGTGCAACTTTGCCTTCCATTATCTTTATGTTTACTCACTCATCCCTGCTCAAAATATCAGACCCCCAGAGACACTCATAATATTATTTGATTGAGCACAAATGGTTGTTTAAGCTGTAGGGGATGTTGTATCATAGACGGATGCCTCACTGCTGACACACATCATGACATTATTCCAAAGTGTGTCTCGTAGACATACAAGTTGGAAGCATGGATGCAGGCCCGAAATAGTAAAAAATTGACATAGAGCTTGAAGGCCTCGTTCCAGGGGTGCCCATGAAATACTCTGAATTATGATCTGGCTGATGAAAAAAAGCTTGTCTCCATGTCAACTGTTATCTGTGATAATTACAACTCAACAGCATGGTCTGTCGAGCCAGGCCACTATTCCTTCACTAGCTAATTAATGTCACCCAGATCATTCATCCTTTGTCATTAGTCCTAAAAAGGAAGAGAGTGCCCAAAACATAAAAACAGCCCATTGAGTAATGCAGGTTAAAGAGAAACAATGTATGGGTGACAAGGGGAAATATATATTCTAGCTTTCAAGCATTGGCCCTGACCCTCAAAGTTCGATAGACCACCTAGCAATATCAAAGTTTGAGCCTGCATGTATTCCCGACAGACCAGAATGCAGACTGTTTTGTCTAAGACTAAACATTGGCTTGCAAAGGTGCCATGACTCTCCTTGGTAGTTTTTTCAAGCAGTCAAGCATAAGGGAGCTGATGTCAAAGTTGAGATTAGATACTGTAAAAGACTATTATTAAAATGTCAATGAAAGGAAAGGGCAGGTATTGTTATGTCGGTTTTTTCCAATGCACACTAATTTGACATTTTACAATCAGTATTGCAATCAAAAGTTAAACTGACTGTGAACATTGACATTCATTAAAAAAAAAAAAAGTTAACCAAGAGGTCCCTGTTTCCTAAGAGCACTGTATTTAGACATCTGACCTGGGTGCAGCTACTGGACCTACAAAATACCGATCCCCAGCCATGAGCTGGTGTAAAATATCCCTCTATAGGGGTTCCATCACAAGACTAATGGGAGGAGATCTCCTTAGGGGTTTCCCTGCCCCAGTGTAAACCAAAAGTTCCCCTGAGAAGCACTAGAGTTGTAGTGTGGGACACAAATTTAAATTTGTAGGAATGGAAAGATGATGAAACAGCACTATACTTTGGCTCACAGAGCAATCAAAACGAAATTTATTTTTTAAGGAGGCATGTAATTATCAAACTCCATTTCGGCCATTGCTATCCTTCAACTTTAATACATCATTAAACGAGATAAAATAAAACGAAATCACAGTTATGATTAATTTATTGAACTTGAAGTTGATGTTGTAATGTTTGCCTAAAAACAATTAGACATGTCAAGCAATTTACAGTTCAGCAGTTGCTTGTGGAGAAAGGCCCAGGTGCTCAAAAATCCACAGATACCAATTGTATGCTAGATATATTAATATCCACTTGAAATGCACCTGAGGACTGTGCTAATAAAAAGCAAGCCTAGTTTGTTTTCTAGTTATAAGGACCAACCATAACATAAAAAATGACAACTACTAAACGCTTTCCACTATTTGGGCCAGATCACACAAATGTTTTGACCAGTGCTAATACATTCCTTTGGCAGTAAGGTACAGCTCGGTGCAAACATCTTTTAACACCACATTAGAAAATCAGTTTTCTTGGGTTGGTAATGTGTGACCAGAATGTTTGTGCATATTTGTTATGTTGCATTTTGCTGATGCGTTTTCAATGTGCAGGTGTGTTTATTTCTTGCATTATTAAATTGTATTGTTTTTGTGTTTAATGCGATTGTTATTTTTGGCTCTGTTTTGTTGTTATGCACTCTTCTGTTTGTGTCGTATTGTTATTTAGTCTTGTGTGATGTCATTATGCTGTGTTCTGTTATGTACTTCAGAGATGTCGAGAAGTGCTGCAACATTTCTAGACAAAAGCAGGACATTCCATTAAAGTTCCAGAGACAAAAATTACCTTTCACCACTCTCTCAGGTGGTAAAATATTACTACTCGAGCTCATCTGCTACTTAAAACACAAGTCAGTCCAAGACTGTGGCAGAGGCCTGTCTTGTATTAGCACTTTAAGTCCATGTATTATGTGATATGGGTCTTTGTCTCAAAGATCAACATAACAATTGTTAAAATTCTAAACAGTTGAAGACATGCATATTGTATTTCACTTAAATAAACAAGTCAGAGTGGAAGAACTTTATGTGCAAATCAAATGCAGATAAAAGGAGTATTCTCTCATGGGCTCACTAACAAAGGGCAGCTTCACGATCCCGTTCTCTGAGCATTTATCTTTTTCAATTTTCAGGACATACATTTACTCAACAAATCTCTACAAACAGCAGATGTCAGAAACCAGGGCAGTTAGTGTTACTTCAAGTTTCCCTGCTCTTCTGTCAGCTGCACGTGCACTAACTCAGAGATTTTTCAAATTAATGACTTAGGGGTGGGCAGACTTTTGCGGATTTTCACTCTGTGGAATTACGTGGAATTGCATCAAAAATCTGCGAGATTCTTTATTGAGTTCCATGAACGGGCGAAATAAGGCAATTTACACCACACGCGCTGATTTTAAGCTCCGGAAGCTCCTTCTGTGCTAAAAAATCAGTGCAAATGACACCACACAGCGCACCAGAGGGTGCTGTTTCTCGAGTTGCTTTTGCTGCTGCTTACTTAGCTTTCTTACTCAAGCAGCAGCTTACTGACCTTGAACAGCAGCGACAGCCTGCGTTCAGGAAATTTTGCCGGGTGTCCTCCTAGCAACCAAAAAGTGTCCTAGGGAACGGTAAATTTTGCTTGCACTAACCAACTTTGTACTGTTATTTGTACTGTTTTTTTACCGATGCTGCTTTTTCCCCTTCACTGTCATTTGCACTGTATTTTGATTTTATTTACTGCTGTTTGGTGTTATTTGTACTGTTTTTCTGCCCATACTGCTTTTTCCCCTTCACTGTCATTTGCACTGTATTTTGATTTTATTTACTGCTCTGTGCTTGTTCTGTGCCTTTTGCCTCCTGTTTTCCTTTCGCTGTTTCTCCCGCTTTCCCACCGCTGCGTCTCCTGAGGCCCCACCCCCCGCTCGCCCATTCGTCCGATCCCCCGTCGCAGCTGATCCTTCCTCCCACCTCCCCCTCTTATGGCGGCCGCTGCGCAGCCACGTGCAGTGGGCATGCCTAAGGCAAGGCCATCTGTGCCCCGTCCGCACCTGGACTGCGCCCAGTGCCAGAACCCCTGACCTCCACGAATGCCACGATGCCGACTCCGCTACGATGCAAGCACCCTCCACACACTCAACTCCGAACGAGAACACACATGCTACCAGGACACCCCGAAGCGCACCCAAGGACCCTTCACCTGCCGGAACTGCAGCTTCACCAGCATCCGCCCACCAAACCTCCGCCCAGGAAAGTGCCCAACTACCTCAGAGGCATCCTTTTCAACATAAGCTCCACCCGCAACCACGCCATTGAACTCTGGGACCTCCTCGAATCAACCTCCCCAGACATCACCTTCCTGACAGAGACCTGGCTGAATCCTGCCTCAGCACCCGACATCGCCATAGCCATCCTGGAAGGTTAAAAGATCACCCGCAGGGACCGCACCAATGAAGTAGGAGGAGGAATCCCCATCGTCCACAAGAACACCCTCAGAGTCTTGACCAACACCGATGACACTCTCAGCACCACCGAACACCTGAAATTCCAGATCCACACCGACCCCAACACCACCCTCAGAGGAACCCTCAACTACAGACCCCCAGACCCCGTCCAGAGTTCAGCGACTCCATCGCCAACTTCATCAGCACACACGCCCTCACCTCCACGGACTACATCACCCTCGGGGACCTGAACTTCCACCTCGAGAACAACAACAACACCAATTCCACCACCCTGATCAACAACCTCGCCAACCTCGGACTCAGACAGCTCGTGACAACATCCCACCCACACTGCTGGCCACACGCTTGACCGCATCTTCTCCGCAAGCCCTCACATCTCCTTCAACCACACCACCGAACCGCATTGGACCCACCATCACTGCATCCATTTCACCTTCAGAAAGCCCACCACGCACCACCGCACCCAACAGATGCCTCATCACAGCTGGGGCATAGTCACCGAAGACCAGCTAACCACCACCCTCACCCAGATCCCACCCGCCGACACCACTGACCCTGAAACCGCCGTCCGCAAACTCAGACAGTGGATTGACGACTGCGCCAACACCCTCGCCCCGCTCCAGAAACCCTCCAACAGCCACACCAGCAAGAAAGCCACCTTGTTCACCGAAGACCTGCAGGCCTCCAAATAAACATGCTGAATACTGGAGAAGAACTGGCTCCGCCAACGAACACCGGACAGCTACGCAGCCCACAAGAACGCCACCCGCAGACACCATCACCTAATTAGAGCCGCCAAGAGGGCCTCTTTCAAAGACTGCCTAGACAACAATGCACACAACAGCAAAGAGCTCTTCAACATCGTGAAGGAACTCTCCAACCCCAGCTATAACACTTACGACATCCCACCTGCACAACACCTGTGCGACTCGCTGGCCCCCTTCTTCCACCGCAAGATCGCCAACATCCACAAGAGCGCCCACTTTACGACCGCCCTGACAACCATTGAGACATCCGCCACCATGACCACCACCCGCACCAACCGCCTGCTCTCCTGGACCGGCATCAACGGCGAGGATACCAGCAAGATCATGAACACCATCCACTCCGGATCACCGTTAGACCCATGCCCACACCACTTCTTCAACAAATCCAGCACAGCTATCGTACCCCATCTAAAAAAAGTAATCAACATCTCCTTTGAGACAGCAACCTTCCCGGAAAGCTGAAAACACACTGAGATCAACGGTGTGCAGTCTAAATATCAAGTTTTTATTTTCGACTGGACATAATATCGACTCCAGAATATCGAGATGGCATTAATGTCGAGGTAAGTAATATCGATGTATTTTTTATCGATTTTCATGTATGTTAAAAAATATCGATTGAAAAAATATCGAGTAAGTAATATCGATAGTAAAAAACTATCGTTATTTCTAGTAGTTTAAAAATATCGAAAGTCAAAATATCGGTTTATAAGAATATCGAAAGTTGTGTTATCGACAGTCATGATTAAATATATGTTATTTTTTTATTTATTTATATTGAAAATAAATTTATAAAAAATTAATAAATATAAAAATTAATTCAAATAGTATAATAATTTCTAGGAGCGGGTAGTGGGTTTTTAGGGGAATAGGGTGGGAAGTAATTTAATTATAATTAATTAAATATGTAAATGTATTAATTGGTAGTAATATTTAATTAATTGTTAATTAAATAGTATTTTTTATTTATATAAAATTTAATTGCTAATTAATTTAATTTAATTGATTAATTGCTAATTATGCTAATTTAAATAATTTATGTCATGTAGCGGGTTGTGGGTTTTTAGGGGAATAGGGTGGGAAGTAATTTAATTATAATTAATTAAATATGTAAATTTATTAATTGGTAGTAATATTTAAATAATTGTTAATTAAATAATAGTTTTCAAATATATAAAATTTAATTGGTAATTAATTTAATTTAATTGAGTAATTGCTAATTATGCTAATTTAAATAATTCATGTCATGTAGCGGGTTGTGGGTTTATAGGGGAATAGGGTGGGAAGTAATTTAATTATAATTCATTAAATATGTAAATGTATTAATTGTTAGTAATATTTAATTAATTGTTAATTAAAAAATATTTGTTGATTATTTAAAATGTCATTGGTAATTAATTTAATTTAATTGATTACTTGCTAATTATGTTAAATTAAATTTTTTATTTCCTGTAGCGGGTTGTGGGTTTATAGGGGAATAGAGTGGGAAGTAATTTAATAATAAAGAAGGAAATAATAATATTTATTAAAGGTATACAACGTTTACCACGCAACTTTTACAACGCACTACCATTACAACGAAACTTTTACAACGCAAATACCATTATAACGCATGTATTTACAACAAATGTTTTTACTACGCAGGTACTTTTACAACCCATACCATTACAACGTAAGTATTTGTAAGTATATAATTATATTTAAAATGTTATAGGTTTGGGTTTTTGGGTAAAGGGGTATTTTTAGGGTTCAGGGTCAGTTTTGGGTTTTTGGGTAAAGGGGTATTTTTAGGGTTCAGGGTCAGTTTTGGGTTTTTGGGTAAAGGGGTATTTTTAGGGTTCAGGGTCAGTTTTCAGTTTTTGGGTAAAGGGGTATTTTTAGGGTTCAGGGTCAGTTTTCAGTTTTTGGGTAAAGGGGTATTTTTAGGGTTCAGGGTCAGTTTTCAGTTTTTGGGTAAAGGGGTATTTTTAGGGTTCAGGGTCAGTTTTCAGTTTTTGGGTAAAGGGGTATTTTTAGGGTTCAGGGTCAGTTTTCAGTTTTTGGGTAAAGGGGTATTTTTAGGGTTCAGGGTCAGTTTTCAGTTTTTGGGTAATGGGGTATTTTTAGGGTTCAGGGTCAGTTTTCAGTTTTTGGATAAAGGGGTATTTTTAGGGTTCAGGGTCAGTTTTCAGTTTTTGGGTAAAGAGGTATTTTTAGGGTTCAGGGTAAGTTTTCAGTTTTTGGGTAACGGGGTATTTTTAGGGTTTAGGGTCAGTTTGGGGTTTTTGGGTACAGGGGTGCAGGGTAAAAATTACGTTTATACTTGGTGGAGTTGGAATAGTAATTTGTATGGGTTCAGTGTCCAGCACCTTCCCTGATGTTATACTTGGTGGACTGGGAATAGTAATTAGTATGGGTTCAGTGTCCAGCACCTTCCATGAGTTTACAATTGGTGAAGTGGGAATTGTAATTTGTATGGTTTTAATGTGTAGTATGGTTTTGTGAGTTTATAATTGGTGCAGTGGAAATAGGAAAACATTTTTAATACAAATAATTATTATTGGTATGATACTATAATAAAGTTTTAAAATTACATAGAAAAATTTTGTATTAATTATAATTATTGTTATTGTAGTAGTTAAAAGATAAATACATTTTTAAATTTATTAAAATTTAAAATGCATTTTTAAATAGAATATTTCATATGTAATTAATATTCATATAGAATAATAAAGAAGGAAACATACACAGGGTTAAATGGAATAAATGAAAAACAGTTTATTAACATATGAAAAATAAATTGTAAGTAGAGATGTATTTTTTATTTCTATTGAAAATTGTAAGTAAACAGTTTTTATTATCCAACAAAATATATGAAGTGCATATATATGTTTTTAACAAATAAATGATATTTAAATAATTATATGTTTATTCACATATATTGTAATTTAATTAGTTAAAGAAACAAATTGGTAATATGTACTTTTCATTTAATAACAATTATTTTATTCACATAGACATTGAATATATTGTCATACATAAATATGTATATTTGTTTTATAACAGTAACATTTTTGTTTTTTACAAAGTAATCATATTTTTTTTACAAATTAATATTATGAATATTTAACATATTTATAATATTAATTTTTACATAGATAAACACACAAATACATTTTTATATACATACATAATGTTTAAACTAATATGAGCTATTTTTATAAACAAATTATTTGTAACAAGGTTATATATTCACATTTGTTTAACATATAGATTATTTTCAAAATGTATATATAAATAATAAAATATTATTTAAAGTAACAGATAACAGTTGAATAATTATTTGAAAGTAATGAATATTTAAGAAATAATTTTCTACAATTTAAATAATTATTTACACTTAATATAATACTCAGTGTATTTTTTTAAAGTGTTGGAATATAGGAATTAAAGAGGTTTTTGCTGTATACAGGGACTACTTTTTAACCGCGTAATGTTATTTAGGCTTATTTGGTGCTTCAACAGATCGCGGTTGGATGCTGCTTCGCGTTAGAGAGGGTAAGTTTGTTTTTATTGTATTTTAGAAGTTAATGAAGTTAGTGTTAGTGTATGTGTGGTGTGTTTAAGTTTATGTACATAGGGTTATTAAGAGAAGATTGTGTTTTCGGTGTTAGGTAGAGTGTACGATATTTCATTTTTACCGCGTTTTAGTTGTAGGTGTGTGACGTGAGCTAATATGTTTAAATGTTACAAAGATAATATGTTTGGTGTATAAATATGTCTTTTTATATATGTATGGGTGTTTTTGTGTGGGTGGGTATGTATTTTATTTTTTCCAGGTTATCGTCGCGTTTTACTGTTTTTGAGGAGGTCCTTCTTTTTCGATCAGAGTTGTGTGATGAGTATTATATACTCTTATTTTTGCACACAAATATTTTGGTTTTCACGTTTTCCAGGAGCGTTTTTTTAAAAAAATTACTATTTTCTGGTTTTCAATGGTATATCGTGTGTATTACATTGGAGAGGAGTCGCTATGGATTTGCTTGTATTTTTGCATTTTTCTTGGGGCTTCCATGGATTGTATGGGTTTTTGCTATGGTGTCGTATGGATTGCTTGGAATTGGATTACATTTGAAGGTGCAACAGAAAGGTCAGTATTTACAAAACTTTTTATGGGTGGGGAAACTGTTTTAATTTTTGCTTTAGTTACGTTGTATGTAACATTTTGTAAATACATTATCTAAATGCATTTTATATATGTTAATATTATGTATTTGTTAATTTAATTGCAAATTGTTACATGTAAAAATTAAGGAATTTCAAAAAGAAATGCTTAATGTAACGTGTATAGTTATGTTATGTTTTAAAGAATAGTTTTTGCAATCATTGATAGATAGTCTAGTCCTTTGCTAGTTGGATAGAGGGTAACTTGACTTTGGAGTGTGTTATACATTTTTTCCTTTCTTTGGTGAGTTTAGGTCCGATCAAAGTTACTGATTGCTCCATTTGGAGCTCCTGGTAACTCTGTTCTTTTTGTAAGGATTGTATTAATTTGTGAAGGGTAGGTGTTCCTCGGCCTGTAGTTGCTTGGAAGGCATTGTGCCATCCTTCAACTGCATTGTTGGTTTTTGCTTCCTTATTTAGTGTGCTAAGGTAGACATTCCACCAAGCTATTTGGTATTTGGGTTGTCTTCTATGGCCTGATCTGTGTAGCCTTCCTACCCATGTGTCTTCGAAGTAGTCAAGCATAGGGCTTAGTCTTTCTTCGTTTCTTTTATAGTAGGGGCTGTCTATTAACAAGTTATAGTGCTCAGTTACATCTGTCAGTGGAACATAGGCTAGGGCGATGAGTTTTTTTATTTGATAAGCAAAAGTGCTATCAGTGGCGTATTGGATACTCAAGGTAGATTGTTGTAGATGTCGCCAGATACATTGGTTAAAATGGTAATAGCAACCTTGTATTGCTGTGTGTGGGTATGTTTTAAGGATGCTGTTTATCATTGCTTTTTCAAAGTCAATGATAATTTTTTGTGGAAAATAGTTGTTAGTATGTTGCTTGACTTCAGTTAGTATTTCTTGATAGGTAGCTTGCTGTTTGTTTGGTAGAAGGGCATAAAGGAATGGAATATTAGCATTTTGGAAATGACCATGGATAGTGTATAATTGATAAAAAGGTTTGGGGCATACAGAAAAAGTACCATCCATCATCCAAGTTTGGCATTGGCTACGTTTAGTCATGTTGTTTGCTGTGGCAAACAGTATAATTCTTTTATCTTTACATTTGTTGTCATAGAGTATAAAATCATCTTTATTGTGAGTTACAGAGAGTTCAGGGGGAATTTGCACTTCTTCAAAAGTTTTTGGTGTGGGAGGAGTAGTGCATGTTGCTCTTTTTTGTCTAGCTATAGTTTTTTTTAGGGATTCGATAGATGGTAATTGGCTAGAAGCATGTTGGGGAAGTACACTTAAATGGTGTTTCAGAATAGCAGTTGTTGGTTGATCAGTACTAGTACTAGCTTCTTTAAGGGAATCTAGCATATGTCTAATCTCTATTTCTGTTACATTGGGTGGGTGATTATGTTCCTTAGTATAAGTAACAGTAGTTTCCTGAGTTATAGCTCTACCATAACATTTGTTGGCATAATATTTCGTACACTTCCAAAAAACTTTCAAATCTTTTTGTTTCTCTTGAGTGTAGACATATCCCATGTAACAAAGAAGCATTTTCCCTTTTTGTGAATAAATGAATTTAGCTCCTTCAGTCATGCTTGTATTGTAGTGCTAGGAGGTAATTAAAAGAGAATGTCATTACATTTTTTGATAAAATAATGTTGTATTCTAATAATACAGTTTAACACATTTCTGATTTACCTGTAAATCTTTTTATGATTTCAAGTAGTTCTTTTCAGGTGTTGATGTTCTTCAAACTGTTATTTTCTGTGTATATATTTTTGTACCTGTGGAAGTTGAGAAAATGTGTACAAATATTTTATAACTATTTATGATATTTTGGTAGAGGTTTTTAGCTAGTTTCTATTTAGTTACCTATCTATTAAATTTCGAAGTTACATTTAAATTATATACTTACTTATTTATATTTAACTTTTGATGTCCAGGTGTTGTCTAGGTCTTCTGTATTTTCTTTTTGTCTGTAGGATAAATAGTAAAAAAAAAACATATATTTTAGGTATTTGGCTTTTAAACATAGGTGTGAGGTTTGAGAGTTACATTTTCGATGGAAAATAATGTAGTAGTACTTACTTTATATAGGTGTAGCTGTCTTTATGTTGAAGTCAATACGTTTTCTTTCAGAAATCCTGCAGAGTTTCGTCTTCCTTTAGTTAGGAGATTTAGGCTGCATTTTTAGTTTGCTGTAATCTTGTTTATATAGTATTAGTCTAATAGTTTCTGAAGTAGGATTGGTTGTTTAAATTGATAGTCTGTTTTAATTCGTGGATTTGAATTTTTTAACCTGTTATGCTTATTGATTTCCTTATATGGGTGACGCCAATTAACGTTTATTTAATGTGTAAGGCCTTATTTTGTATAGGTAATGTTATCTTTATATTTTTAAAGTGGCGGAATATACATAATTTGCAGTAAGAAATGTTTAGTTGTTTGATACATTGTTTATGTATTATAAAATGTATGTTTGTATTTATTTTGTGTTATAAATGTTAGGAAAATATATAGTATGTTTTATAGCTTTTTAGAAACAATTAGTGAATAAATATGAATAGTATGACTACATTTTAAAATAATACAGTGATTTATTCAAGGATGTAGTAATTTCGATATTTAAAAAAAACAATACATTTGCTATCTATATTTTTGTATTCGATATTTTGTCCGTTTTTCATTTAAAGATGTGATAATCGATGTTTTAGAAATCGATAATGTTGTTAGTCGATATTGTTGTAGTCGTTGTTTTTTTTAGTCGATAATGTGGTTTCGATATTTTTGTGTTTTGCTGTTTAAGTATAGGCAATCGATAATTTTGTAGTCGATAATTTTTCATCGATATTTTGTACAGTCGATATTCGGTCTGTCGAGGTTATGTCAGTGATCCGAGATCAACGCCTTACTCAAGAAGCCCAAGGCTGACCAAAAGGACTTCAAGAACTTCCGGCCCATCTCCCTGCTCCCATTCCCGGCGAATGTCATCGAGAAAACCGTCAACAAACAACTGACCCGCTACCTCGAGGAGAACAGCATCCTGGACCCATCCCAGTCCGGGTTCCGCAGCAACCATAGCACCAAAACCGCCCTCATTGGCGCCATCGATGACATCAGGACCCTGTTAGACAACGGAGAAACAGCGGCCCTCCTCCTCCTGGACCTGTCAGCCGCCTTTGACACGGTCTGCCACCGCACACTACGAACACGCCTACAGAATGCCAGGATCCAAGAGAAGGCTCTGGACTGGACCACTTCCTTCCTCTCCGGCAGAACACAGAGCATCCGCCTCCCCACCTTCTGCTCTGATGCAACCAAGATCATCTGCGGCATACCCCAGGGATCATCCCTCAGCCCAATGCTGTTCAACATCTACATGGCACCCCTCATCCACGTCACCTGACAGCATGACCTCAACATCATCTCCTACACCGATGACACCCAGCTGATCTTCTCTCTCACCAAAGACCCCCACACCGCCAAAACCAACCTCCATGAAGGAATGAAGGCCGTTGCCGAATGGATGAGGAACAGCCGACTGAAGCTGAACTCAGACAAGATGGAGGTCCTCATCCTCGGATCCATCCCTTCAGCCTGGGATGACTCCTGGTGGCCGACCACAATGGGAACAGCCCCTAAACCCACTGACCACGCACGCAACATAGGGCTCCAAGTCTCCATGACTAAGCAGGTCAACGCCGTCTCCTCCTCTTGCTTCAACACCCTCCACATGCTCCACAGGATCTACAAGTTGATCCCCACTGAAACGAGAAGAACGGTCAACCAGGCCCTCGTCACCAGCAGGTTGGACTCGGAAACGCCCTGTACGCAGGAACTTTGGCCAAAGCCCGGAGACGGCTGCAGTGCATCCAGAACGCCTCTGCACGTCTGATCCTCGACATCCCCCACCTCAGCCGCATCACACCCCAACTAAGAGACCTACGCAGGCCCCCCGCTAACAAGAGGATAACCTTCAAGCTCCTCATTGATGCACACAAAGCACTCCACAACACCGGACCAGCATACCTCAATAGACGTTTCAGCTTCTATACCCCCACCCGCCAGCTCCGCACCACCGGCCTCGCCCGTGCCACAGTCCCTCGCATCAAAAAAACGACTGCCGGCAGCAGATCTTTCTCCCACCTCCCCGTCAAGACCTGGAACACCCTCCCCACCCACCTACGGCAGATTGGATTATCAGGTTTGTGTGTTACCACCTGTAATGCTGGCGTCTCGTTTGGATCTCGCCATGGGAGTCCTGTTGGAACTGTAATTGTTTCTTCCCTCTCCCTCTCCCTGTACCTTGATTCCAGGAGGCAGAGCGTGTTCCCCTGGGTCTCCCCCAGGGGCGTCCCCTCCCTCGTGGACTCCACCATTGGTCCTCCTCTAAAAAAGTTTGTTGACCAGGGAAATTCTGATCAGGGTTTTTTGTGGCACCACCTGTGCTGGTGCTAGGACGTTCAGAGTCACTATCAGAACTGCTAGTGTAGGATGAACCAGAGAAGGTGTTAAATCTCTTGTACCCACCCCTACCTCTGGTGGTAATGTTTGGGAACGGACCAAACTGATTTTGGTGAGTTTTCGGGATTCTATTCCCCTTTTAGGCTGAGTTAAGTAGTTTTCAGTCCTCATAGCGCTATTGAATCAAACTGATTCGGACTTTGTCATTTGTACAGCAGATTTATTCCTGCCCGTGAATCTATGGTTTGAATGACTCCGTGAGAGAAAATAAGTTTGCAAAAACAATTGACTAATGGGTAAGGCGTATTTCTGAATTTCTGAAATAATCCCTATGCCCATATTTTACTCGCTGATAAGAGGTTCTCAATTTTAATATCAATCAAGGAACACTTTGTATTCAACTATTCAGTTCTTAAATTGAAGAATGTCGATTTAAATGTTTTTTATGTCGTTTGAATAACAATCACTTTAAAGTGTGCTTGGTTCCTTTATTCATTTATAGGACCATCATTAAATCCCATTGAGAATTGAGTATGCAGAGATTAATAGCCTGCTACATGATGAGAACATAGTTTCACTTCTACGTTCTGTGGACAAGGTAATGATACGTCCAAAATTCTTTGGTTTAGAGTACTATCGAAGAATTACACAAGAGTGAGTCAAATGACCACCCTATTATATTTTTAGGAATTATTCATTATCCTGGGACAAAGAGTGAAGAATTTCCACTTGGTCCGCCACCAGTATAGGGTAAGCCATTTCTCCTTGCCCCAGTCCTTTGCGATACTGAAACTGGGCGCAATTTTAGTGCAACAGCTTGACGTATACATTTACTTCATTTCAGGGCCCACTACTCTTCTGGTTGCCCAATGTAATAGTCCTGATGAAGACTCGCATGGCCACGGTCCAACTTACCTTTAGGCCCTAAAGACGAGTCGAAACGTCGACGCTCCTTTTCTTTAATACCTGGATTGTGAAACACATTTTCTGGTGCAATAGACTCTTGGAAGCAATGTCTCCACTTAATTGAAAATTGTGTATAGAATTTATATCACATGCCAGGTTACTGCAAGTTGGTGATTTGTGCCAACCGATCTATTGTGAATATAAAATTGTAAATATTTCTATGTCTTCTTTTATCTCTTCTTTACTAAGCACCTGACATTCCTTTTCTCATGCACGCTCTCTTTGGGCAATCAAAAAAGACTTCTATATTGAGATAGTTATAAATGCAATGAATTAAAATTGCCCCTGATTTTGTAATTATTGCTGTTGCATTTTTGTTCCTTTTTCGTAAATGTTGTATAGGGTTGATCTGTGAGACATATCCCATAACCGAGTGGAAATATTGAATCTGTATTGATTAATTCAATTTGAGTGAAAGTAATGGTTGAAGACCATTGTATTTCAATAGTGTAAAACACCCATGTCTTTGACTTTTTGGGTTACCCCATTTTGGATAATGGATATCAGAGGAGGTGGCACAAAAATATATAAGTAAATAGACAACCAAAATAAATACAACTCAAAATAAGTTTTTATAAGGTTGAGCCAATCGTGCACTTCACAGTTTTTCAGTATGCGAACAGCTTTGCAAAGCAACATCGGGCCCTTTCTGCAATCAAGATTTGTGCTAGTAACAATAAACATTAATAAATAGTATTTTTTTATTTGTATGTTGAAATCTGTCTTTTAAATGTACAGAGAAAACGCTGTTAGTTATTTTATTTTATTTTCTGCAGCATGGTGCCAAGACAAAAGCAGAATGCTTTGCACTAGTACCATGCAGGAGAAGGCACACCACATGCTGTCACTACAATTGGGCCAATCCACAGTCTGCGCAAGGTCCGGGAGGGGCCTCTGCCGGCAGCCTCTACAGATTAAAAGATAAGAGCGAGAGGCCCGAGTGAAATTTTTTAAACTCACGGGCTTCTCGCATGGGAAACATCCTTCCTTACTGAAATTTCCTACTTCGATTTTAGTATGATGTCTGTAAGGCGTCCGTAATTTGAGATCCCCAAATTACAGATGCCTTACAGACATCATACTAAAATGACGGACGGTCCGTGAAATTTACGGACGGATGGTCACCCTAGGAGCGGGTTGGGGGCAGGGGGCAGAGGGCAGGGGAGGAGTCAACAGACAGCGACGAGGGGAAATTACATTTAAAAAATAGAAAATCACCCTCTTGCGCTCGCCGAATTGGCAATATGACAAGCACAATGTGAGTGGTTTTCTTTTTTTAAATTAATTTTTCCCTGTTTGTGGTGGGTAGTCTTCCTGCCCACCGCTTTTACCGGCACCGGCCTCTCCTGGAATTATCTCTTTACAAGTATCGGGTCCTAGAGGGAGTGGTGCGGTGCAGTGGGGAGGGGCGGCAGAGGGGCAGGGTAGGGGTTAGTAAACCACGGGATACAGCCGAACCGAGGTAAGTACATAACTAAATAAATTAAACGAATGACATTGCACACGCTGCAATGCCAAATGGCGCTGCAGCGTGTGCAATGTAATTAATTTTATTCATATAAACTACGGCCATATGCCGTAGTTCACTACCCCCCACCCTGCCCCTCCCCCGCCCCACCTCACCACCCTGCAGCACTCCCTCCAGGAGCCGCTACTGCTCTTTATGATCCACTCATTTGTGTGGTACTGTGAATGATGATATAAACATAACGGTGTGATAGGACCCAGGGGAATATTTAAAGACCAGACTCTAGGAACCACCCCCAAGGATATATGACAACAAAAGGGTTCCAGAGGGTCAAAAACAAGGTGTGAGTCTATGGTGAGCAAGGAACAAACAGAGAAGAGATAACCCCAGACCGACTACTGAGATGGTTCACAGTGACAACCTAGTGGATAATCAAGAGTACAATGGATGCTCGAAAATACCCATCAGTCACCGCTCGAGACCGCCCTTCATCATTTGGGATTTTATTGAAACCATCCTTATCATTAGGTAGTGTCATAGAACGTGAGGAGACTCGATGGTAAGTAGTACTCCCCCGCTGAGTAGTCAAGGTATGGTTTTATCACTTACAAAGACTGGTAAGTGGTTAAGGCGTAGTGTGACTGAGGGTGTGCAGTGCAAAACCAAAATAGATGTGAAAAAATTTGAAGAAAAAGTGTCTAAAATTGGATAAGGGAGCATGGAACAGACTTTATTGAAGTAATGCTCGCTTTGCCAGATTAAAAATTATTATGTATAGACAGTTTGAAAAATACGCTGTCAAGAGGTGGAACCAGGCCAACATGTTTCAGCAATTCACGGACATGATTGTCCTTGCTTTCATCAGGACCTCATAATAAACATGTGCTACTGCAAACAAATTAAATGGGTGAGTATAAAAAGACAAATATTACAGTTCACCTGCAGTCTCCAGGTAAAAAGAGTTTTGTCCTACCTCACAGCTAGTGTCGTTCACATAGTCTGTGGGATGTGAAGACCTCACCCCACCTGGCAGTGGCTCAGGATAGTAGTGAAGCACCGCTCTAACCGTCGGTACTTCCTGGCCGGCGTCTGAACCGTACTGTGAATGATGGCCTTGGACTGCTTATAGAGTAGGGATCTGAGTTTGTGTTCTATCACTCATGAGTGTCAGTCCGCATTACAGATGGTAAGTGCCTTGCTCTCAGTCCACGGCAGGAGCTGTTGCAATGATGATAGTTGATAAGGTGCAAAGCACCGGCCATGCTTCATGCCAAATGGTGCTGTCACATACAACATAAGCATCATATCAGTGACAATACTTCAACTGGGACATTAACCATGGCAGCAGGAATGTTTCTGTGTGTTGGTATCATTCCTTGTAAGACTGAAAGCAGAATGAATATTTTTGAGCTCTCTTTTCTGTGATATAACCTCCAAGGTGTGAATACCATAATTTTTAACAGGGTAAACACTTAAGGTCAGTTGTGGAAACAGAGAGACTCATTAAAGCACATTTTTACAGGGTTTGGCCTCCTTATTGTCATTCAATTTACTACATGTTGACACTTGTCTGGATGGCTAGTCTCCTTATCTCTGTGGGCGCTTTGTAGACATGAGGTAGTTACATCAAACAAGGGCGGCCCTTTTACCCGAACCTAGAGCTAATTAAAGACTATACAACTAACAAAGGTTCATGTACAACATTACACAAAACATAAATCTAACTAATGTTGAAAAGAATACAAATAAGAAGTTATACTAATGAATCATGAAAGCTATACCACTAGGAGCAAATTGTGAAAAATTATAAAATGATACCCCTTCACAATTAAACAATTTATGTAAATTTGTTCTGAGACAATAGTATGAAAATGCAATACAATCAAAAATCTACGGTGCTCACACAGTTACACAACAAACATTATAAAACACACAATTGACAGTGTAAACAGAAAAACAATGGCAAAGACAGATAAATTAACATAAAAACTGGTTATACAAAACACAAAACCAGAAGTAGCAATCAATGCTTCCTCTTCAATATGTGCCAAAAATAGGCGTCAATCTTGCCGCTGTGGGGCAATGAAAATGCAAACCTAGATGTATGGTCCTTCAATTCATATTACATGCTTTATATTTGTTCAAACATGCCTCTCCGACTTATTTATCTGTTATATCTAATTAAGGAATATCTGATCAAATGCTCCCTCTTCCTAATAGCCATGATAATTATATTGATCCAGTTTAAAATGAGGTTAAGAGGGTTTCACTCTAGGGTGGCATTGACAGCCAGCAATTTTCCTCTCTAAATCTGTTTCAGCCAAGTTTATACATCTCTATGCGACATTTGTGGGATGAGTAGCTTATTTAAATATTAGTTAACAATAAATTAGAATTTTTGTGGGTAACATATGTGGCATCCAGCTTCTGAAAGAAGGAAAAAGTTTCTATACATGATCATATAAGGAAAAAAGATGCATGGGATATTTGAATGAATAGCAGCCATTGGTAATTACTTTGGGAGACATTATAGTCTGCGTTTTATTATCACTGTGTTACAATAGGTACTATAAGCAAAGAGGTCCGACCAGCATGACATGCTATCTGCAGTCCCCCACCTTTTTCCAGGCCAAGGTCAGCCTGACCTGACACTCTTCTGGTTCAGGTCAGGAAGCAGAGAGCTAGACATGCGCTAAATACGAAGGCTCCTGGCAGCCTGAGCTAAACTTTGTCAGGCTAAGGATTTCACAGCCCAGTGCGAGTGACCTCCTCAGCCTAGCAAAAATGTCTAGAGGCCGTCCCCCTCATTACGAGGGAAAGTTTTACCTTTTGCCTTGGACAGCGGAGCTTCAGTTTTAAGCCCTGAAGAGCCCAGGGCCGAATTTAAATCAGTGCCATCTCGTCACAGAGTGCGGTGGGATCAGCAGTCTCACTGACACCATCCCACTCTGTGAGAGGTTGGCCTTCCCTCATTGCAATGAGGAAAAGCAGAAGTCCAAAACCTCCTGGGAGCTCCAAGGCTTGGGACTGCTGCCTTCTGTCATTGGCTGACTTAAAGTATCAACCAATGAGGGAAGGGAGCACTCCCAACCCTTGTGGGACATTGGAGGCTTCCCTGCTGGAGAGCTGTGGTTGAGATAAGTTTTATGTGCTTTTTTTTGTTTGGTGCATGTGTGCGTGCATGTATGTATGTTTGTGTGTTTGTTGGTGAGTGTTGTGAATGGGTGTGTGTGCCTCTGTGAATTAATGGATGCGAGTGAGGTATATGTGTGCATGTGTGGCCCTCCTAACTTCCTCCCTGGTAAAATTACAGGCACTCCAGTGCATGCTATATTGGGTGTATTGGCATGGTTAGCGTTACTCTGCAACCTCTGTGGGTGAAAGTTCTATTATTTTTTAATACTGTTGGGGTTCTTAAGCAGATTTTGATGCAGTGGCTGGGTGCTGCACAAAATATTACTTTCTTCTCATCTCATGTTTGTCTTTACTCTTTATCAGAACTTAATTTGTCAAAGAATAAGTGCTGAACCACAAATTTTTACTTAGAAGCCCCAAGACGGTGCTATTAAAAGCCAATGTGCTGAATACCATGGGTGCATAGTCTCAATTGCACCTCATGCCTCCTTACTTGACTTCCACACACTACCTGCCTCTTTATCTTATTCTTACCGGTTCTTCAGGACTGGCATTAGCCAAGATCTTTTGATTTTAGTAAACATCTATAATATACTTACATATCGAGCTTTTAGCCAACTCTTTTCATCCATATGTCTGTTGTTGTATCATTACCATTTTGCTTTTGCCTACTGCAGCATATAGCATGAGGCAGTGGGTCAGCCTATTTAAGCCACTGGCTAACTTCACTTTGAGTCACTGCATTCTGCCCTCTCGCAAGGAGGGCATCTACAAACACACACACAAGTTAGTTCCCTTCAGTACTAGTGTTTTCGTCTTTACTTTATAATTACTTTAGTGTTGCCTTTGTCCTTAGAGGCTGATGTGATAGCAGGACACTTCTGATGTACATTTCATCTTTATTATATCCCAGCGCCTGCCAATGCTGTTACATATTTCTTTTGAAATGCTTTGCTATCCTGACTGTTGTAATTATACAGCATACCAGATTGTGCCCATTTGATACTAGTCTGTATTAATTTATCCTCTTTTCACATTTTTCTTTATCTTCTTTCTTTCTTTCTATCTTTCTGTCTCTCTTTTTGTTGTCTTTCCTTATTTTATTCTTTCTTTTTTCTTTCCTTTTTTCCCTGTTTCTTTCTTTCTCTTTTTCCCATTTCTCTATTTTGTCTTGTCTTCTCTTTCCTTTTTTCTTTCTTTCTTTCATTTTCTCTTCTCTAATTTTTGTCTTCGTTTCATTCTCTCTCTCTCTCATTTTCCTTATTTCTTCCCTTCTCTTTTTCGTTAAGTCCTTCTTTCTCTCCTTACCTTACCTTTCTTCCTTTCTTCATTTCTTTCTTTTTTTCTTTCTTTCTTTCTTTCTTTCTTTCTTTCTTTCTTTCTTTCTTTCTTTCTTTCTTTCTTTCTTTCTTTCCTTCTTTCATTCTCTCTTTCCTTCTCTTTCTTTGCTTCTTGTTTTTCTTTCTTTCTCTTTCTTTAGTTCCTTATTCCTTTTCTTCTTGTATTCTTTCTTGCATTCTGTCTTTCTTTCTCTCCTTCTTTTTCTTTCTTCTGTTTGTTCTTTCATTATTTCTTTCTAAGGTAAGAGACTTGCAGCAAATGCCAGACTAATTGACTTTTTTAGGCCTATGTTACATAAGACATTTTGATTTTTACTAAATGTATGTCTATAACATGGTTACTTTTAGGGGTTCAATCAGACTCTATCCATTAGTCTGTGGTTGATATCATTCACTTTTGTCTTCAGCTCACTCCAGCATACATTAAGGGTTAATGTACCAGCCCACTTCAGCCAGTTGCTGACATTACTAGAACGTATGGCATGCTGCCCTTTCACAAGGGACATATCATCACACAAAGCTATGGTAAAATGTATTTTTTGTGAGACTAAAAAAACTTTTTGCCTGTAGAAAATGTTTTTTTTCACATTGACGAGGACCTAGTATATTACAAACAATAAAGTTTTGCAGAAAGCATGACAAAACAGAACCAGAATTCACAGAAGGCTGGTGGCCAGTGCCAGACCTATTGGCTTTACTAATCCTTTTTTCCATCCAACTTTCTCCCTTGGCATTGTTTTCTGTCATTCCATTCTATCATCTTTCTCCCTTTCTGTTTATCTCCATTTGGTCTGGGTCAAAGTTTGATGATGACAAATAAATGCTGGGCCTAGAAATGAGTGGTAAAGGGCCCCTCCTGCAACCACAAGCTCAAACTAAGCACTGCTCATTCTGAAAACGTTACAAATGAGTGATGGAAGCCTTGTGTTCTATATATTGGGACACAATTTCTTTGTTCAGTGGTAAATGCTTGGTTTGTAGTAGTACATGGTGAATATTGTGGGAGCTGCTTGGAGTATCTAATCAACAAAAAGTGCTGGGTGATGCAAGGGTGTTCATCAACACCTCCTTCAACACCGCCACCTTCCCGGAGAGCTGGAAGCATGCCGAGCTCAGCGCCCTCCTGAAAAAACCAACAGCGGACCCCACCGACCTCAAGAACTTCCGCCCCATCTCGCTTCTCCCTTTTCCTGCAAAGTCATCGAGAAGATCGTCAACAGACAGCTTGCCGCCTTCCTCGAGACGAACGGATCCCTCGACCCCTCACAGTCCGGTTTCAGAGCCAAACACAGCACCGAGACCGCCCTCATCGCAGCCACCGACGACATCCGATCCCTGCTCGACAACGGGGAAACAGCGGCACTCATCCTCCTGGACCTCTCTGCAGCGTTCTACACTGTCTACCACCGCACACTAGTTCAGCGCCTCAGCAACATCGGCATCCAAGAGAAGGCACTGGAGTGGATCATCTCGTTCCTCGCTGGAAGAACCCAGAGAGTCCGCCTCCCCCCCGTTTCGCTCCGAGGCTACCGAAGTCATCTGCGGCGTACCGCAAGGATCATCACTCAGCCCCACCCTCTTCAACGTCTACATGAGACCTCTTGCAGCCATCGCACGCCAACACAACCTCAACATCATCTCCTACGCCGACGACACCCAGCTGATCCTCTCCCTCACCAGAGACCCCGACACCGCCAGAGCCAACCTGCACGAAGGGATGAAAGACGTCGCAGGCTGGATGAAGAACAGCCGCCTGAAACTGAACTCAGACAAGACGGAAGTTCTCATCCTGGGACCATCGCCTTCCACCTGGGACGACTCCTGGTGGCCCCCCGCCCTGGGCACCACTCCCAAGCCAACAGACCACGCACGCAACCTGGGCTTCATCCTGGACTCCTCACTCTCGATGACCAGACAAGTCAACGCAGTCTCCTCATCGTGCTTTCACACCCTGCGCATGCTTCGCAAGATCTTCCGATGGATCCCGACCAAAACCAGGAAGACGGTCACCCAAGCACTCGTCACCAGCTGACTGGACTACGGAAACACCCTCTACGCCGGAACCACAGCCAAGCTACAGAAAAGACTCCAATGCATCCAGAACACCTCCGCCCGACTCATCCTGGACATCCCCCGACGCAGCCACATCTCCGGCCACCTGAGAGACCTGCACTGGCTCCCCATCAACAAGAGGATCACGTTCCGGCTCCTCACCCACGCACACAAGTCTCTCCACGACCTGGGCCCCAAGTACCTCAACGACCGCCTAACCTTCTACACGCCCACCCGCCAGCTACGGTCTACCAACCTCGCCCTCGCCGCCGTTCCACGCATCCGAAGAGCCACCGCCGGAGGAAGATCCTTCTCCTACCTGGCGGCCAAGACATGGAACTCCCTCCCCATCCACCTTCGGCTGACCCAGGACCACCTTGCCTTCAGGAGACAACTCAAGACCTGGCTGTTCGAGCAGTAGCGGACCCTTTCCCCCAAGCGCCTTGAGACCCATCCGGGTGAGTAGTGCGCTATACAAGTGTTATGATTGATTGATTGATTGATTGAACCTGTCAAGTGCTTATCAGTCGGTTGCTGGGCAACCCAAATATTCATCTAAGCAGCGCTTTTTTTCTGATCTGTATTCTAGGGTCTCTCTATTTTTGGAGGTGTTGGAGAAAGCAAAACAGACTGTAAACAGACTCATCAGATTTCTAATAACTATTTGGAAGAAGAAAACAGGAAACATTTATTGTATAGGATGCAATGTAAGAAATCAGACAATTAGAGGTAGACTGCTTGGAGACCACTGGCTCAGAACAAAATGCCAGTGACATTTGTTCATATGCTTATTAGGGGTTAACATGACTGTAGAAAACAAATAGCTCCACCTGGGGCTATTGCAACATCGTGACAGCAATAAATCCAAGTATGCGAGTTTTTTGAGTCACCCTCTGTGGTTATCAACAACGCGATAACAGGATGCAGGCACTGGTGATGACATAGTCGGTGCGAGTGTTGGCCTCAGGAATACGATAACTACAGGCATCAGCAGGTGTGGAAGGGCATCAGAGCTGCGGTGCAGGCCGGATGGTGCATTGTGACCTTCACAAGCGGTGCCCTTGGCCTCAGTGCAGGTTGCAGTGTCACAGCGGCCTCACTGACGGTGTCAGAGATAGGTTTTCTTGCTTCTTTCAAGTTACTTCCAGCTCCCAACAGCAGGAACAACCTCCAGTGGCCCAAAACTGGAATAGGCACTTCCTGGTAGTTCAGACCTCTCAGCAATAGAGTTCAGGGGAGCTGGGGGTGAAGTTTTTGTGTTCGTGAACCTTCAGAACAGAAGGCCAGCACACATAGGCCCTTGGAGATTCTTCTTCAAGCAGGTTCACAGCAAAGTTCCAGTCTTTGTCAATTCCTTGGCAGAAGCAGCAACTGCAGGCCAACCCACACATCACACAGCAAAGGGGTAGTACTCCTCCTCACAGCTCTTCTCAGTGGCAAAGTTTCCCTTTGAGTCCAGAAGTGATCTAAAGTCCTGGGGTTTAAGGTCCACTACTTATATCCAATTTTGTCTTTGTTCTTCTTTGTGCAAGGATCTTTAGGCCCAGTCCAACCAGTTCTGTCCTCACTGGTGCAGTATGACCACAGGGGGTGGAGACAGGATTGTGCAAGGGAGACAGGACATATTCAAGAGCAAGGGACACTCTTCCCACTTCTCTAAATGCAGCTAAGCCTTATTCAGCTCAACTCTGAGTCATCCAGGAAGGGCCAGGCACACCTCAAGCCCCCCATTAACTGTGTAAAGTGAATGCACATCCCCAACCCCCATCACTCCAAAACCAGACCGTCAGTCCACAAACAGGCAGAGGCACACAGAATGGTTCAACAAGAAAATTCCTACTTTCTAAAAGCCTGAACACAAAACAATGAACCCGGCTCCGTACTACCATACACTCCTACTACTCATGGAGTAACGAACAGTCAACTCTTTTATCTGTCTGAATGGAATTTTTTTTAGACCATTCCTGTTTCTTTATAAGTTATTCAAAAAAATTTTTTTTAACTGAAAAAGAAACATGGATTTATCAAATTCACACATGAACTTACACATATATACAATTCACAATAACATACACTTAAAGACAAAAAAGGACTTAGACACTGTGAAAAAATTAGTAGCAACAGCTTGCAACATGACAACATCAGCAAATGAATTCATACATGAATCTGATGCAAAACACATTTTTAGAAAAATGTACATCAAATACAAAATTTAGTAATAAACATGAACATATCCAATGTTATGAACCACATATGTTATTCTAGCTCCAGTGTCAAAATAGTATCTGAATAGTCTATCAATCCTTTATCCAATAGTTTCCTTCAACACTCCCTGCATTCAGAATTAACTAAATGCCTCCCAAAATACCAATGGGTTTGAGATGCTGAGTTGAGTCATAACCAGCATGGTGTACGAGTTAAATATTCCTTCTCGATTTTGAGTGAAAAATAATACCCGTGAGAGAAAGCACGCCTGTATTTGAGCAAAAGGATAGTCCATTGCATCTAGAGTTTTGAATTGGTGAAGATGCAGTAAAAATAAAGAGTCTTCAAGGAACTCAGTACTGCTCATACTCTGTAGTAAAGACATTTATACTGGCAAAGTTAAGGGAGACTCGTAGGCAGTAATATAAACTAGTCCAGTGGCAAAAAAGCCAAAAACTCATGGAGTAAACGAGATGGAGCGGCTGCTCCAACTCTAGAAAATAGAATATCCGGTCCATTTATATGAAGCCCTGATAATGGTCCCAGTACTATTCGCCTGGGTCTTCAAATGCGTTGGCATTTTGGGAGGCATTTCGTTAATTCTGACATCATGACTCCGAACAGAACTCAGAGAAGTATAATCTTGTACTCCAGGAGTACCTCAGTGTCCCTAATATTATTTTTCAACCATGTTGCCAAATGGCTAGGGGTCAGATGTACGATCATTGGAAATTGCGACACACAATTTGCGCTTGATTGCGACTCGCAATTTCCAATGTACAACAGTGTCTGAGACACTGTTTGCAATTCTCAATAGGGTCGTAAACTGCATGCTTCATGAATATTAATGAGGCACTCACAATTTGCGACCCCATTAAGAATGACAGGCCCTCCCAGGTATGGTGGCTTGCGGGGCTCAGCAGACCTCCATGTCTGGGACTGATTTTTAATATAGCTGTTTTTTTTTTTTAAATGCAGCCCATTTTTCTTAAAGGAAAACGGGTTCCATTTAAAAAAATTGAAAAGGACCACTGCCTGCCCCTAAAAAATATTTTCCCCTGCATTTGCAGAGGCGAAGGTGGACCCCTTCCCATTTGCAACTGCATTACCACCCTCTTGAAGAGGGCGGTAAATTGCGAGTGTTTTGCGACCGTAATTGCGGTCGCAAAACATTCAAATAAAGGGCTGCAAGGCACAATTAGGAAGGGACACCCTTGGAATGCCCCTTCCTAATTGCGAGTCGCTAAACACTATTTTGTAAGTCACAGTGATTTTGCATGCGCAAACGGGGCGTAAACCTGTTTGCGCATGCAAAATCCCATCGTACATTTGGCCCTAGATCTCCTCTTTTCACCTGTTGCTGAATTTGACATGTTCCTACTTTGATGTCATTTTTGTGGTAATTCCATGGGGCAGTGGCTCTTTTGTTCTACTATAGTATCATGCTATGCTTGGGCCATCCTCTAGCAATAGCTAATGTTGGCATTACAACCTGTGGTCAGCAGGCCTACGCTATAGTGAAGGACACTACCATTGAGGGTCCTCCTCTGGTTGAAAAAAGCAGCAGTGGATTCATGAGGAGTGAAACTATGGGTCATCAGTGAGGTGCAGTTTGAGCCTTAGACAGAATGAGCTACATGTTCATTGTCTGGCAATTCCTGGTGTAATTAGAGCTTCTCACTGAGAAATGCATTGAATGCCTTATTTAATCTGAGCAACATGTAATCCCTATGGGCTGTATAACAGTTGCCCACTTTGTCCCCACAAATATGGCCCAACCATTTGCTAGTCAGCCTTAATCTTACTCCAGTAGACTGGGCTATGTCCCTTCTGAATGGGGACACGTGCAACAACAGGCCGGTTTCAGTGAGATGCATCTTAGGAAGACTGTTCTACGACACCCAGTAAGAAAATCAAGTTTTATAGTGAAGCATTATCACAGATTTGTCATTGGACACTTAACAGTATTAGTGCTGTTTGGTACTGACAATATATATGTGCACACACTGCTTAGCTTAACTACTCTAATATTGGTACGATTTGAAGTAATTAACAAAAATATTTTGTGTAAATGTGTTTATTGTATTTATTTACTTTAAAGTTCTGTGTAAAGTGCTGCATACAGCCCTGGTTACATTAATATGACTCAAGCAGGGGATACAAGGAGGGAGTTGGAGGAGTAAAAATGTGACTGGACAAACCTTTCAAACAGCTGAATGATAACGTCTTAGGATTTGCAGAATACAAGTATAATGAGGTGATGAGGCAACTACCTATTTTTATGCATGTGATCAATTTTTGGTAGTGAATATAATCCAACCACTACAAAGCCACTCATGTGCAAAAGAGATGAGTTTGCACTTAAGCAGAGTTGAAGAGATAAGTTTCCTGGGATTTCCTACATTTGAGGAATTTTTTATCAAGTCTCAGTTATGGAGTTAGAATATTACATAGAGAGGAGCCATTTACAAAGAGAAATGTGCATTTTTTTTTGCTAATGAATGGAAAGTATCTTGAAGATGGCAGATCTTGCTGCTCTTGTTGGCTCTTGAGGAGTAAAGAGCTTGATGAGATAACTTGGTCAAAGACCATGCAGAGCACTGTAAACTAATGCAGAGGTATTTGAATTGGGATCTCTCCTCAACCAGCAGCCAGTAGATGATGCTTCAGTGCAAATGAGCGGGGATTTTTGTTGTGCCAGTCTGAATATCAGAGGAGCAGTGTGATTTTGAACTCTCTGTAGTTTCGCGAGGGATTTATTAGAAAGCCCTTTGCGGATACCATTGAAGTAGTCCAGGCAGGACAGGACGACTGGTTAAGGACTACTGACCATTTTTGTGAAGATTGGAGGAGAGACAGGATTTTTCTAAGACATTGCAAAATGCAGCACATATAGAAGTTGCAACAAGTCATTATTTAATGGTTGTTTATGTGCAGGAAGGGACTCCTTCCTGCACATGAACAATAACTAATGGTGATTTACTCTTTCTATGTGTGCTGCAAAATGCAGCACATTATAAGCATAAAAAACAAGGAGAAAATTAATAATTTCTCCTCGCTGCACCAGTTTAAGACCAGGTTTTCTCAGATCTCATTTTTGGCGCTGCCCCATATTTACACCATCCTTGTCAAAAGGGGTAAGCTTTAAAAGCAATGGGTGTTGTGGTGGGAACGCCCACTGCAACACATATTGCTTGCTCCTTTCACACTTAGTGCTGTGTGAATAGGGGCATTATTTACAAGTCGGCGTTAGGCCACGTTCAGTAACTTGGCACTGACTTGTAAATAAGGCGAAGTGGTTATAGCTACCAAAAAGTAAAAAAAGTGACGTTCTGGTGGAGATAACCCCTTGTAAATATACCCCCTAGCATCATCTTAAAACATTTCCGTTTACCATGAACGTGGCAGATGACATCATCAAAAAATAAGTTTTGTAAAATGTGCTCCCACTTGCCCAAAGCAGCACTCCTGCTTTTCTTGCACATTAGGCCTGATTTAGAATTTCATTCGGCAACCAGTGGAGGTGATCAGGCACCCCCCTTCATTTTTCTTTTATTATAAATGCCAACAGCTTCCTTGTCTTGATATATTACAAGGATATACCTCTTAGATTATTTCAGAATGGATTAAATGAACTTTAACAGAATATACAATATGAACAATGTGTGTGGCAATCTACTTTAGACATTCTCTCAATTGTTTGGTCTCAACACTGATATTGTGCGCTCTGTTCATCAAACTGACCTCCAGCTGGTTCACACTGGCAATATCTGTAGACTGAACATGACAATAGATGTAATAGGAGAGTAATCTTTTCAACATCCACCTTAATTGTATTGGGATTGCTGAAAGTTCCGAATGCCTCTTTCTGTCTGTAAGCACAGGGTGCACTTAGAGAAAAATATACCTGTCAACAAGTGGACCTTTCTGGCGATGGACCAAATTCGCTCTCATACAAGAGAAGCTGTCTGGGGAGATTGATGCACTGCAAAGTGCGCTTGTCGAGGATGTAAACGATGCTTCTTCCCATCCTTCTCCCGTCTGAACCTGGGACAGAAGACAGAATAGTGTCATTAAAAAAGATATTGAAGGGCTATTGGAATAGCACGTAAGATGTTCTGCCCTTGATCTTTGTTCGATTAGAAATGTGGCTTATTTCAAAGGTTGGAATTATGTCCATCAATGTACAGTCTGTGAGAAGAAAAACCCAATAAAGCATTGTCCGGTCAGTGCTCTTACTTACAAAAAGGAAGAGTAGTGTGTAGAGCGCGCACTGCTCAATACTAAGCATTCATTTACAAGCATACACATATGGGAGGTGCAAATACATGTGATGACTTCCTCCTAACAGGTATTGCCCTACGCGCTGCAACTTCACACTGGAGACGAGAATGGGATCATCTATGGGTGCATGCTTCATTTTCTTTGGATGAAAATTACATTTTCTTCAACCTCACATTGGACTTAGCAGAAAACACATTAGCTCACTTGCAGTAAAGTTCACTCCAATAGCACAAACAGCAACATACATTCTGAATTTCTTGCTTCATAAAAAAAGGTCTCCAAGTTCCAGAACCAAAACAAAGTGATTACCTTAAAAACCCCTTGCGTGCTGCCGTCGGTCGACAGCAGCACTACCTCCCTGGTGCAGCCGTCGGCCAACGGCCGACGCAGCCCCGCCCACTCTTCAGAACGCCCGTACCGCGGCGGAAAAAACGCTGCGGTTAAGTAAAGAAAGTTAATCGTAGGTTGCATAGACAGAAAGCCCCACCAGCTACTTACTCTGAATGAAAAATTACTGAGACCTTTGCTTTGGAGCAAAAATTCTGCAAGCCTTTTTTAACCCCTTTCCTTCACACGATAGGGACCAACATGCTTAGATAGAGGATAAGAGGGAGTTAGTAAAACAGCCATTTTACCAGTAAGCACAAATGTTGGAATGTCCACATAGCCTGCTCAGAGACATTCATTAACACAGAGATATGTCCATGTATGCTAAACCCTGACAGTTTGTATTCAAACCCACTAAATTAAATTTACATTTTATTTTTGGGTTCAAAATGACTTTAGAGGATGACTATCAGAAAGCCAATATTAATGTGTAAGTTACTCAAAAGGTCACACAACGCTTTCACATTTCATAAACATGGCGGCTACAGTCACAAGATCCCAATGTGTGCTTTTATGCATTAAATTAGATATTCATTATCACAGGACAAGCACGGTTTAGCATGTGCTATTATGGTCTGCACACAAGTTTTAATATATTTCATTGTACCCTATCATGGAGCTTATGTCAGATAAATTCTAATTGTACTGCGTTATTCTTGTAATTCCTCCATCTTGGAAATGTATACCTTGAGATTAGATAGGCTATTTAAATGGTGAGTCAAGAGCGATCATTTAGTCCACCTCTTTCAGTGAATAGATGGGTTTAAGGTGTTTTAAAAGTGCAGATGCATAAACTCTCACCTTTTTGCTCCTCAGCCCCCCAAATCTCCTCTTCTTGTTTCCCTCTCCTCTACCTTGCACATATTGTCATTTATTTTCCACTTTCTCTTCTTTTCTTTCCTGCTGTTTGTCTTTCTCTCCCTGTTACTGTGTACTACATTGGACATTCTCCTCGTGTTTATCTGTATTTCCTTCTTTCCACTAATCAAATGAGTAGACCGCTATTGGCGTATCACTAGTATCTGCAAAATGGCAGGGGCTTCCTTGTGCAGAGAATGATCAGGGTTCTGACAATAGCTGAATTCAATCTGGCTTAAGTCCATTTCACATTATATGGATACAAAAAATCTAACCTAATGAGATGCAGTGAATTGCCTAGGATCACACAACATTGATAAGTCAAAGGCTATCAGAACAGAAGCTTGGTTTGAGGTTTTATAGTGGTCAAATTAAACACTGTCCTACTATCATGTCCATTTTTGATTTTTTTGTCACCACACACTCTATCATTCTTTGCATCCAACTCTGCCTACTCTATCCAACTTCCCTTTTTAGACTCTACATTTTGTTTGTTTATTTCTTTTCAATGTTGAGGACAGCAGCCACTATCTTGGACCTGTGGCAGGAGCCTGCAAAATGTGGGAGTGCTCAAACAGCAACTACAGTGAGCACAGATTCGAGACCAGGGGGTTAATGGTGGTGCTGCCTTGGGCCAGATGGGCTCTGGCTCTTGACTCTGGAATATTTCCCCCTGAGATCGGGGTCACCGGTGTGGCCCTAGAATGCACAAATGGGAGGGAGCGTGTAAGGGATGGGCCTGATGGGTGTGGATTCTTTCCACCTCCCTGGTCCTAGCGCAGTAGCTGTGGTCACTGTGGAGGAATAGTAGCTCTGGAGGAATAGTGACTTGTCTCTTTAAGAGCCTAGCCATGGAGGAAGCCCCCTCCAGGAGTGGGGACTGAAAGGACAATACAAGAACACCCACAAACTAAGGTCCCTGATGATGGTCTGAGAGAAGGGAGGTAAAATTGTGTTGTCATTTGTCACATAAATTGGAAAAGTGATTCTTCAAAGGTGGAGTTTGCCAAAAGAGAACACAAACTCTCTTACAGAGCACAAGCATAAATGAGGGCAAGAGCAAGTTGATCAGGAGCCATCATTGAGGAATGTGCTGTTGTTGGACCTGGTCCTCTCTGCAGGGTCACCCACAAACATGTTGCCTTTTACCTTCACAATTTGCTGAATTTGCTTTTGTTGGCCCTAGGACTATGTACACTTTACCACTGCCACCCAGTGCTAAAGTGATTGTGCTGTCTCTCTAAAACATGGTTAAATTGACTTATAACCAATTGGCATATTTAATTTACTTTCAAGTTCCTTGTACAGTGGTATATCATATACACAGGGCCTATAAATTAAATGCTACCAGTGGGCATGCAGCACTGGTTGTGCCACCTACTTAAGTAGCATTGCATTCATGTCCCAGGCCTGCCATTGCAGCCTGAATGCAGTTTTAACTGCCAACTTGTCATTTAAACCCTGTTGCCAAGCCTTAAACGATCCTTTGATAATATAGGAAGGCCCTAGTAACCCAGAGGACAGGGTTCTGTTTATTTAAAAGGTTGAACATGTACTTTTAAATTTTAGTGAAACACTACTAAATTAGTTTTTCACTACTGTGAGGCCCATATTTCCCATAGAATACCATTGGGATTTTCTTATTACATTTAGTAAGCAGTACTTTTTGTAATTGGGAGCAGGTGGTATGTCATTTTTGGTACCTATGAAATTGTAATGATAAACCTCCTTTAATGGTAAAGTAAGATTTTTCATTACAATTTTGAAAATGCCACTTTTAGAAAGTTGGCATTTTCCTGCCCTTAACCCTTAGAACCTGCAGCCTGCCTTGGGATACATGTCTGGGTGTAGCTGACACTTATACTTTGTGAATTCCTCCCAGACAGTCACACAGTAAAGGGATTATGTGTGCTTCAATTGGCCATCTACTGGCAGAATAGAGCTAGGGAGCTCAGCACAGCCCCACTTACAACTGAAATTCCTTCCCTCTGCATCCACACAAAAGGCCTAACGACTCTGCATTGCCACTATAGCAACCTTGTAGCCATGAAATTCCATGCACTAAAAAGAACCTTTCTTGAAGCTTACCCACCTTCCAGAAGAAGGGCACCATTGTATAAAAATAGGACCTTCAGACCCACGCTTCAGTACACTTCTTGAACTGTGGATACTCTGCCAGAAAGAAGGGCTGCTGTGCTCCCAGAAGGACTGCCACCCTGCTGAACTTCTGCTCTAGAAGACTGCTGACCTGCCTTGATTGCTACCATATTTGCCTGCTGCTCTGCTGCCTTCTGTCTGGGGAGAGGTCTGGATCGTCACCTGTCTCAGGACCTTCAGAGTGACTCACAAGGGCTATTTTGTTCAGAGCCACAGAGACACAAAAGGTTTCCTCCATATTGAACCCACACCTGGACCCAGCCTGAATGAGGTCTGACCACTCCAGAATTGGATGCTTGGAAGTAGTGCTAAAAATGCACAGATAGCCTATATCTAAACGTGGGGACAGTCATTGTTTGACTAAAGCTTTGCTCTGAGAACCAGGACGAGACCTAGACCAACCTGCTAGCCATTTTGCCCAAGGTCCATCGCCAGTCGGATAGACTTTGTGGCTTCTCCTATTAGGTTTCTCTCTACAGCAGCAAATCTATTTCAGCGGTCCTTTGTCAAAGGGGTATCTTCAGCTTGGCTTTGACCCAAGGCTCTGCAGCGATGACGCTACCTCATAAGACACCTCCAGCAGCCTTGCTTCCCTGAGCTTTACCGTCTCAGAACATTTTTCCAAAGGAAAGCGCTGACCAGACCCAATCCAGTTCTTGTATCCGAACTGGGATGCCTCACAGTCGGCCATATTTTTTTACTTTGACCCAGTCTTGCATGACCAGACTTCCGCAGTTTGCACTTTGATTTTTTAGGTGCTAGTTTTAGTCCTTTTAGTGTAAAATTATTTATTAAAATGTACTTTATTTTTCCAAATTTGTTTTTGTAATTTTATTGTGCTGTGTTTCTACTTTATTATTGCTTGTGTGCTGCATAAATACTTTAAACGTTGCCTCTAAGTTAAGCCTAACTTGTTTTTGTGCCAAGCTACCCATGGTTAAGCACAGTTTAATTCAGTGACTTTTTCTGGTTTGCTCTGCAGGGGATTCTGGCTATTGCATGACCAGGACTCACACCCCTATGAACCAACAACCCAATTTCGTACAGATGAGCATAGTCAAAGATACAAAACGGACAGAATGTGGCTGACCATGGTTCAGCACATTAGTTCCAAAGTAAGAAAAAAGGTTAAAGAGTCTGTGCAACAGCTTCCGGAGTTTGCCGCACTTCCACTCCACTGGAATCCGGATAAGTAAACTTGTATAAGAGGGAAGGTGCACCAGAATAAAGTCAGTGAGCTCCAAGTGTATCCAAAATATCTTTTATTATAGTTGAAGTAAAAAATGTGGACATCAGCCAACGCGTTTCGTTCCACAGCTGAGCTGAACCTAGTGAAAGAGTCCAGAAAAGCACTGAAACAGAAGATGGATACTCCAGTCCTGGATGTCAATGTCATTTGAACAACTAATAAAAAAAACATGGAGAGCTTGACAACTATCGAACACACACTACATGATGACTCAGAATCTTTCAAGTAGCTTAAGGCCGAAGTCAACTAGCTACGAGATGCTGCCAAACAATTGCACACCAGGGCTGAAAATGCAAAGGGGTGGTCCAGAAGTAAAAAATATATGCTTGGTGATAGTGCCAGAAAGACAGAGGGTCTGTCAGCAAAATGATTTGACTAGGATGGTGCAGCCAGTCTATAGTCCTGGGTATCCCACCTTTTATATCTATGCTACTCCAGCCAAATCTGGTCGAGCTTCAGGAGGCCTATTAATCTGGTTAAAAAAACGTATACTTTTTAAGGGTAACAATGCTAGAAATGGCCAAAAAGGATATCTTCGTTATCCATATTGTTAATAAGGGACCCCGTCTGATTACACATATAGTGGTCTTGAACATTTATATACGTTCTATTCATGATGCTGCAGAATCACCAACAATGCACACATTACTTCACTTGATTGGGAACAAGTTATGCCAAACCTGGCCTATAATTGTAGTGGGAGATTGCAATACTAAGTATGAACTGCTCAATTCTCTTTCAGTCTTAATGGCTGAAGAATATGCAGAGTAGAGCCTTCCTGGACTTACATCTAAACCAGTCACGAAAGGGCCTTACAAGTGTTTCATATTTGTTTAGATTAAGGTTTAAGAGCCGCAAATGGCTGTACAAAGTCTGACCATTTCCTCCATCCCACTTTTAAACAGGGCTGCATACCAACTGGAACTTACTGGAACAATCCTAGGAATATAAAATGGGTCATTATCAGCGAAGATGAAAGCACCAAGGTGGATATTTATAGAACCATAGCAGATAAATTTGAATCCCTTATGCTTGTCTCACAATTAACGGAGATCTAACCTAGTTTTATCTTCTTGCTTGTTGAATTATTTGACATTCTTAAGTCTTTATTTACAAAACAGGTTGGAAAGATACAGATTAAACCTGCAAGTTGCTCTTGGTTCTCTCCAGCATACAAGATTGCCAAGGATAAGTTAATAAAAGCTATTAAGGAAGGGCCCAAAAGGTCAAATACCTGCAAGGCGGATGTATAAAGATTTCCTGCTCAAAGCTAAAAGGAATTGGGAGGAGTCACAGTGGGCACTGATGCTGGAAGTGCTAGGAAAACATGACTTTAGAATCTTTTGGAAGATTATGTCAGTGGGTAATGCGCTTGGAAGCCTGGTCCCGGCATTGTTTATCCCAGCTGACTCTTGGGTCGAACACTTTAGAACCTTCTATACTAAGAGAGGAAATGCTTGCCTAGCCTCCCACCTAAAGGAGACTCCACATTGTTTTCTTCCTTGACTCCATGTCACACTCCCCTACTGAGGAACATCCTTTAGTATGTACTTTGAAGGAAACTAAAATCACCCTCCTTCACATGAACAAGATAAAGCATCGAGCACTTACAGCATCCCGGTGGATGTATTCCACTCACATCCTAACATTTAGGTCCCCTACTCGAACACACAACCCAATGACATTTGTTATGGGAGGGAAATTCCAGACTCTTGGCGAGGTGCAGTAATTGTGCCCATTCATAAAAAGGGAGCTTAAGGTATTGCTGCAAATTCTAGTCGACAAGTCTAATAGATAGCACCAAGAAGATCTTTTGTTGACAAGTCCTAACTCGCACAATGGAGTGGATGGATGACACTAAGATATTATCAAACTTTCAGGCAGAGTTTCAAGAGAATATAAGAACATTGGATCAGACATTCCGTTTCATGAGCATCTGTTGGAAGTATATCACTATCAAGTAAGAGCATCTCTATGTGGCCTTTATGGACATCAGGGCAGTATTCGATCTAGTTCCTTAACACACGCTTTGGAAGGAATTTGATCGGATGGGACTGCCTCATTATCATTTGCATCTTTTAGTTCGGCTACATGCTGATACATATGACCAAGTGAGGAGTAATGGTTTGGGTGGATAATCTCCTCTGATTTATTATTATTACCACTTATAGAACGCACGACTACCCCCGATGGGGCTGTCCGGGCGCTAGCAGCAGTAGGGAAGCAAGCATTGTGATCCCCATTGTGTATAGTGTACGGCTAGGGTGTGTGCTGGCCCCCACCCTCTTTTCTTTGTTTATGACTGAAGTGGTGGAGGACTTGACTAACTGCCAGCATGATGCTCCAAAGATAGCCAGTACCTGTGCCCGTATTGCTTTTTGCAGATGTCACCCGGGTAATTTAACATACACCAATGGTCTGAAACACCTTCTTAACCAGTTTGTGAAATCCAGCAAACATTGGGCCCATGAGATAAATGCAGGGAAATCAAAATTGATGATATTAAACCCTCATAGCTAATTCAGAAATTAACTAATTGGCGATGGATCACCTATCGACCGAGTGTAGAGCGTTGACTATTTGGGGGTTAGGTTCTTGGAGAAACTAACTTGGGACTTACAGTCCTATAGGGCAGCAGTGACCACTAAGAAGCACAGAACAACAACTAGTAGGGCAGTCTCACCAGTGTTTGAGGTGGACAATTCAGTGGCTATGGGTTGAGTGTTATATGGGACAGAAATATGGGGCTTTGATGACACCTCTGGATTTTGTAGAAAATAGGTTTATAAGGTCATTGGTGACTGTCCCAGCCAGTACCTCCCTAATACCTTTAGGGTGGGATCCAAACCTTATAAGAATTGAACAGGTTTCCAGCCTTAAAATTCTCAACTATAGGGTCAAAATATGGACAACCAAGGAGCTGGTCCCTTAAAAATCTGCACTACAAGAGCTAATCCTTCTAGATAAGAACTGCATTACTCCATGACTGAGAGCTGTGAAATCCCTTTGTAAACAACTACATTTAATGAGCATCTTGGAAGATTCCAGTGTGATGGATAAAAACTCAGCCAGTCAGATAAAGGGAGCCTTTTGACAATCTGCCCTCCAAAAAATATTGAGTGAAACATGATCTGAAGGGCTGGTGGATACATTCGTTAGTCACAAATGCTCCCCATTATTTGAACCCTTCCTTGATACGATCGTTCAACCAGAGGCCAATTCTTGGTATATTCGGTTCCGAATTTGCAAACTGCCATTAAGGTATTTTGCTGTGAGGTGGGAAGCTTAAAGGATAACAGGAGATGTGTCCTTTTTGTCCCAATATTGTTGAAACTGAGGCTCATGTCTTACTGTGCTGTCAAATGTATAAAGCTCTGAGAGCAAGATAGATTCTCACCCTTTGTCAGAATATGGGAATTAATCAATGTGCAGTAGCTGTATGCTTATTAAAAGCGGACACAAGTGAAGTAGTCGTATTTGCACCATCCAGACACTTAAACACTTAAAATGGGCATAGACTCTTCGTGTAGCTGCTCTGAAGGCTGGGACTTGAGGTGATGCAATTGGATGCAATATGTTTTTTTCAAACCTTTATTTTTCAGTTTTTACAATACAAATTACAGCAGCATAAGTTGACAATGTAAGCATACAATCAAGCACCAATAGTCCAGACAAAACATTAAGAACTCTCAACTGGTCCCATTAGTCTCCCAACACTCATGCAATATGTTTTAAACCTATTTTTGTATTTGACTATTGTCTTTTTAAACAAGTATTATGGAGTTTAATGTTGTTGTATGCACTTTAGATAAGGCTGGCAATATGCTATCTCTTTTATCTGTTGTTTGTGTGTTTTTACCTTTTAAAACACAAGATTATGTATACTATGTCATAATTTTAGAGACATTGTTCTATTTTATTTTATCCTTCATTTGATGATTGCTTATTGATGGTTTATGTGCTTTTATGGTCATGTTTGGCAGAAATAAAGCAGATCTTTGACTTTGATGTTGACTAGGCCCTTGTCCAAAACCTAGTGAGTCCAGAAGTCCTCTCCACCTGGCCAATCTTGTACCAGGGAAGCCAGTGAATTTGGGACTGAGGCACTTTGTCACATGAGTTCTAAATGTTAGAGACTGCATCATGATTCTGAAGGTTGCCCATCAGAGTGGTCCTGTTCAGTTTGAAAGAATGATCATTATGAGTTTCCCAGGCTACACCAAGGAAGAGCAAACTAAAAGTATGTCTTTCAATAAGGGGAAAGGAGAACTCCACTGATGCAACATAACATACATGATGCTTTCCCTGTCAATCCATGCGTCCTGGCAGAGGGGAAATCCTGGTTATTCACATCACTGGAAGACAACTGAAATGGCTAGAAGGCTTGCAGAAAGTGAGAAACAAGAACCAACATATGTCAGAACAGCTGCAACGGGCAGTAGCCCAGAATGAAATAAACACTAAGGACACGTCTTGAGTCCAACTGACATTGACGTTCCAGCAGGAGCAAATTTAGGCTGCAACTGAAGGACACAAAAACAAAAGTAGACATGTATGCTGTAAGGGTCATGCTGGGGAGGATTGGAAGCCAGAGGAAGGTGCTTTGCTACGCCCAACGATGGGGAGCCTTCTCCACCAGCCATGAGAGGAGACAAGAAAGTTGTAGACATTTCCGCTGTTGCCACACAAAGGTTTGCAGTCCAACATGGGAGATGGCAGATGCCTCAAGCAATGAGGAAACTGGATGTTCTAGGCCCACAGCAGGAGAAGTAGAATGGAGGGTGGTAAATGTAGGTAGACAAGATGCCAAATTCGTACACACAAGGAAGGAGCGGTTCAAACTAGACTCCAACTTAACATAACACTTCACACAGAATGGCCATATTGATAAGGGTGGTGGCCCAAAGAAGAGGTCTTAAAATAATTCCATTGAAAGTGAATGGGATAAGCTATAAGATAAGGGCCTCATTTACAAGGCCATTGCGCCACTGGTGCATCACTTTCTTTGACGCACCGGCGACGCAGTGTGCCTGACCATATTTGCGAGACTAGGTAAAGTCACCCTGCGTGACTTTTCATGACCTTGTAAATATTAGTTCCTTTCACGCATTACTCTGCATGAAAGGGACATTCCATGGATTTCACTGTGGGTGTTCCCTGCAACATCCATGGAAACTGAAACATTCCCAGATTTACAAAGTTTTGTAAAGCTGGAAATGCATCAGAACCCTACGCATCCCCTAGAAGTGGCTCAACTAGGATAAATACTTTTATTTCTCCTTGGTTTTTCCTCTTTCTATGTGTGCTGGATATCATTAACACACATTGAAAGAGGAAAATGTCATCAAATATTGTTTTTGCGTAGGGGTCACTCCGAAAGATTACTGTATTATGTGTATTAGAAGCAAAGAAGTACTGTGCTCTATGATATTATGGTGATACTAGTTCTAGGACACCCCCGCGCCGCACGGCCACCAGCTGCTGCGTGTGCCCCCTTGCCGGTCTGTCTCGCTGCCGCCACGTGACCACGCCCCCTGCCGTCGAGCAGCGTGGTCCGTGATCGCCTGACTTGCCCCTGTTGTTTTTGCTGTTTTTGGTATTGTTTTGTCTTTCTATATTGCCTGTTTTTTATCTTAGTTCTTGTAATTTCCTTCCTGTTTTGCCTTTTGTCCTGCTGCCCTTCGTCCCCCCTCCCCGCTTCCCGCCACCGCCGCTAACCCCGCCCCTTTTTTCCTTCTGTACCCTCCCCGCTCCCGCCTCCCAGCTGCTCCGCCCCCCCGCGCACTTGGCCATATATGGCGACCGTGCGACGCAGGTGAGTGTGACCTAGTTCTAGGACACCCCCGCGCCGCACGGCCACCAGCTGCTGCGTGTGCCCCCTTGCCGGTCTGTCTCGCTGCTGCCATGTGACCACGCCCCCTGCCGTCGAGCAGCGTGGTCCGTGATCGCCTGACTTGCCCCTGTTGTTTTTGCTGTTTTTGGTATTGTTTTGTCTTTCTATATTGCCTGTTTTTTATCTTAGTTCTTGTAATTTCCTTCCTGTTTTGCCTGTTGTCCTGCTGCCCTTCGTCCCCCCTCCCCGCTTCCCGCCACCGCCGGTAACCCCGCCCCTTTTTTCCTTCTGTACCCTCCCCGCTCCTGCCTCCCAGCTGCTCCGCCCCCCCGCGCACTTCGCCATATATGGCGACCGTGCGAACGCGCAGCGGTCACGCGCAGCGGGCGCGCCGATTGTGCGCCAAAGGTAAGCCCGTCTGCGCCCGTCCGCGCCTGGACCGCGCCCAGCGCCAGGACCCCTGGCCCCCACCGACGGAAGCCGACCCGACGAACCTACAACGCCGCCGACCTCATCGCACTCAACACCGGCGCCATCCCGGGATGCCACCGAGCCACCCCGAAGCACACCCACGGACCCTTCAGCTGCCGCGCCTGCAAATTCACCTGCATCCGGACCCACCCTGCACCAGCACCCGCCAAGTCGAACACCAACAGCAACCACCTCAAGTGCATCCTGCTCAACACCCGCTCCGTCCACAGACACGCCGTCGAACTCTGGAACCTCCTCGACACCACAGCCCCGGACATCGCCATCCTCACGGAGACCTGGATGAACGCCTCCTCAGCACCCGACATCGCCATCGCCATCCCAGAGGGCTACAAGATCACCCGGAGGGACCGCACCGCCAACCAGATGGGAGGAGGCATCGCCATCATCCACAGGGACACCATCCGCGTCACGACCAACACCGACGACACCCTAACCACCGCCGAACACCTGCACTTCCAGATCCACACCGACCCGAAGACCACCCTCAGAGGCACTCTCATCTACCGACCCCCGGGACCACGCACACGATTCAGCGAGGACATCGCCGACTTCATCAGCCCGCATTCCCTCCCCTCCGCCGACTACATCCTCCTGGGGGACCTCAACTTCCACCTGGAGAACAACAGCGACCGTAACACCACCACCCTGCTTGACAACCTCGCCAACCTCGGACTCAAGCAGCTGGTGGCCACCCCCACCCACCTCGCCGGACACACACTCGACGCCGTCTTCTCATCCAGCAAAGACATCGCCTTCACCCACACAACAGGACTTCACTGGACGGACCACAGCTGCGTCCACTTCACCTTCAAAAGAACGACGACCCACCACCACCAGCAACAGGTTGCCCGAAGAAGCTGGAACAAGATCACAGCTGACCAGCTCACCGCCTCCCTGAGCCAGCACCCTCCGGCCGGCTCAGCGAACCCAAGCCAGGCCACCGACAACCTCACGAAGTGGATCAGCAACTGCGCGGACGAACTCGCCCCTCTGAGGACCCCGCCCAGCAGACCCGGCAGCAGAAAAGCCCCATGGTTCACCGACGAACTCAAGAGCTCCAAGAAGAACTGCCGAGCCCTCGAGAAAGACTGAAGAAGGGAACCAACTTTGGACAACATGACCACCCTCAAGCTCGCCACCCGGGAACACCACCAACTGATCCGCGCCACCAAGAAAAATGCCTACAAGGACCGGCTGGACAACAACGCACACAACTGCAAGGAACTCTTCAACATCGTGAAAGAGCTCTCCAACCCCAACGCCGGAAACAACGACATCACCCCATCACAAGACCTCTGCAACTCCCTCGCCTCCTACTTCCACAACAAGATCGCGGACATTCACAACAGCTTCAGCATCCAACCGACGCACGCCACAGCCGCAGCTACACCACCCACCGCCACCCTCCGCGCCTGGACTCCAATCAGCACCGAAGACACCGTCCGCACAATGAACTCCGTCCACTCCGGATCGCCGACCGACCCCTGCCCTCACCACGTCTTCAACAAGGCCGACGTTGTCATCGCACCCCACCTGCGGGACATTATCAACACCTCCTTCGACACCGCCACCTTCCCTGAGAGCTGGAAGCACGCGGAACTCAGCGCTCTACTCAAGAAACCTACAGCGGACCCCACCGAACTCAAGAATTACCGTCCCATCTCACTCCTCCCGTTCCCGGCCAAAGTCATCGAAAAGACCGTCAACAAACAGCTGGCCGCCTTCCTCGAGACAAATGGATCCCTCGACCCCTCACAGTCTGGCTTCCGAGCCAACCACAGCACCGAGACCGCCCTCATCGCCGCCACCGATGACATCCGAACCCTGATGGACAACGGAGAAACAGCGGCCCTCATCCTCCTCGACCTCTCTGCGGCATTCGACACTGTCTGCCACCGCACCCTAGTGCAACGCCTCGGCAACATCGGAATCCAGGAGAAGGCACTGGAATGGATCACCTCCTTCCTCAACGGAAGAACACAGAGAGTCCGCCTACCACCGTACAAGTCAGAGGCCACCGAAGTCATCTGTGGCGTCCCTCAAGGATCCTCGTTGAGTCCCACCCTCTTCAACGTCTACATGAGCCCCCTCGCGGCCATCGCACGCCAACACAACCTCAACATAATCTCCTACGCCGACGACACCCAGCTGATCCTCTCCCTGACCAACGACCCCGCCGCCGCCAGAGCCAACCTGCACGAAGGGATGAGAGATGTAGCCGAGTGGATGACGACCAGCCGCCTGAAACTGAACTCAGACAAGACGGAGGTCCTCATCCTGGGCTCCTCGCCCTCCGCCTGGGACGACTCCTGGTGGCCCCCCGCCCTGGGCACCGCACCCAAACCGACGGACCACGCACGCAACCTGGGCTTCATCCTGGACTCCTCCCTCTCCATGACCAGACAAGTCAACGCCGTCTCCTCGTCGTGCTTCAACATCCTGCGCATGCTACGAAAGATCTTCTGGTGGATCCCCACCGAGACCAGGAAGACTGTCACCCAGGCCCTCGTCACCAGCCGACTGGACTACGGTAACGCCCTCTACGCCGGAACCACCGCCAAGCTCCAGAAGAGACTCCAGCGGATCCAGAACGCCTCAGCCAGACTCATCCTCGACATCCCACGAAACAGCCACATCTCCGGACATCTGAGAGACCTGCACTGGCTCCCCGTCAACAAAAGAATCACCTTCCGTCTCCTCACCCACGCACACAAAGCCCTACACGACCAAGGCCCGATCTACCTCAACAACCGAATCAACTTCTACGCTCCCAAGCGCAACCTCAGATCAACCAGCCACGCCCTCGCCGCCGTCCCCCGCATCCGAAGAGCGACAACAGGAGGAAGGTCCTTCTCCTACCTGGCCGCCAAGACCTGGAACTCCCTCCCGACCGACCTGCGCCTGACCCAAGACCACCTCTCCTTCAGGAAGAAGCTCAAGACCTGGCTGTTCGAGCAGTAACGGCACCCCCCCCTCCTAGCGCCTTGAGACCCTACGGGTGAGTAGTGCGCTATATAAATGTCTTGATTGATTGATTGATTGATACTGATTGTTACCTCATAATATTTGGTGATTTATGGACAGCGATGTGTGGCAATTCATGTGTTTCTCTCCCTAACCTCATTGCTGGGTTATTATTATTATTACATTTATTGAGCGCGCAGCTACCCGGAGGTTTCCCGGCGCTAGTGAACAAACAGAAGGTGAAATAAGCTAGCAAGGACTAAGCAATAGATTTAGACATTAAAAAGCCAGGTCTTGATTCCCCTCCGAAATTTAAGGTAGCAGATTTCGGATCGCAGGGGTTGAGGCATAGAGTTCCATAGAGAGGGTGCCAGGAACGCAAACGAGCGACCGCCCATTTTGACTTTATTAAAGCGTGGGATCTGAAACTTATTTTGCGTAGAGGATCTCAATGTACGGGAGGGGACATAATGCTGAGCCAAAGAGGACAAATATTTCGGGGCTTTGCCAGTTTTAATATGGTGCATTAAACAGAGAGCTTTAAATTTCACTCGGCTCTCAATACGCAGCCAGTGCAAATTGCGTAGATGGATTGAGACCGAGGACCTGGCGGGCAGATTACAGATGAGGCGAACTGCCATATTCTGAACCACCTTTAATTTCTTGGTGACCTCCTTGCAGGCACCCAGAAGAAGGATGTTCCCATAGTCCATCCGTGATGTAACAAGGGCCTGGACTACAGTCCTCTGGGTGTCTGCTGGAAGCATCCACGTGATCTTTCTCAGCCACCTGATGATGGTAATACAGGTGGCTGAGACTTTTACCACATGTTGCTTCATTGACAACTGGTTGTCAAAGAGGACCCCCAGGTTACGAGCTGTTACTGAAGGGGTGGGAATAGGGCCCATCTGCTGAGGCCAATGTTGTGGGCCCCAGAGCGATGGATTCGGGCCAGACAGAAGCAGCTCCGTTTTATCTCCATTAAGTTTTAATTTATGTCTGTGCATCCAGCTAGAAATTTGTTCCAGACCAGACCGGAGGGAAGACGTGGGAAAATGCTTATTAGTTGAAAGCGAATAGACGATTTGAGTATCGTCGGCATAAGAATAAATAGTGAGACCAGCTTGCTCAGCTAGGAAAGCTAGAGGTCTCACATAAAGAATAAAAAAGAGGCGACTAAGGATAGAACCCTGGGGAACACCGTGAGAAGAAACATGAGTTGAGGAGACAGAAGTGGAGGAGAAAACTTGAAAAGTGCGGTCAGAAAGAAAGCTAGCAATCCAGGCCAGGGCAAGGCCATCAATGCCAATAGATTTCAGGGTGGACAAAAGGATGGTATGGGAGACAGTGTCAAATGCGGCACTCAAATCTAACAGAATGAGTGCCACTGTCTCCCCATTGTCCACCTGTCGTCTGATGGTCTCTGATACTCCAAGAAGAGTGGTCTCAGTGGAGAAGCCAGCCCTGAACCCGGATTGTGAAGGGTGAAGAAAGTGTGAAGATTCAACGTAGGAAGTCAGAAGACAGTTAACGTGCTTTTCCAAAATTTTGGAAAAGCATGAAAGCAGAGAGATGGGCCGGAAATTAGATGGATTATTTGGGTCAGCATTGGCCTTTTTTATCAACGGAACCACCATCGCATGCTTCCATGCTTTAGGGACCATGGCTTCAATCAATGAAGCATTCAGAAGATCTAAAATAATCTGAAGTGTAGATGAGTCCAGGGTACCAAGTATTTGCGGAGGCAAGGGGTCAAGGGGAGAGCCAGATTTTATTTCAGCTAGGTATGTGCGAAAAAGCGAGAAAGAAATCAGATCCCAGGAGTGAAGTTGAGGGGCATGGGGAGTGGTAGTAGATGCTGCAACAGAACAAGAATTGGATGTTTGTGGATCAGAGCTAGATGCATCCCCAGAAGAGGAGCTAAAGTTTACATACATTTTATCTATTTTCTCATGAAAAAAATTGGCAAGAGCATTGCATTGTTCTGTATCAAGACAGGGGTCTTTAGGTACAGAGGACATGCCTGATAGATCTTTTACAACTTTAAAAAGAGCCTTAGGTTTTGGGCATTAAGTATAGTGATATTGGCATGATTGGCTCTAGCAGTGTCGCAGGCGGAATGGTATGCTTGAAGAGCAGTCTTGTATTTTTTTTTATTATTGATGCAATAATTGGAACGCCAAATGCATTCCAGTTCCTTGCAACGAGATTTTTCTTGTCGAAGTGAATCATTAAACCAGGGAGCTGGTGGATGATGGATATGAGGCTTATTCCTCTGAGCTGGAAGGCAGGAATCTAAAGCTGATATCAGCCAAGAGTTAATAGATGACACATCTCTAGTAGTGATAGTGGGAAACGTGGGCCTAGAATTCTCAAGGCAGATGTTGAGTTTACCATTATCTAAACGTTTCCAATTTCTACTGGCTTTATGTGGATGTAAACTAGTGGAAAGTTTGTGGTAATCCGATATGTTTTGAGAAGAATTTATGATGAAATGATCGGACCAAACGATAGGCTGAGGGGGAAAGCAAGTAATGATATTAAGATTAGAAAAAATGGGGTCCAATAAGTTACCAGCTTTATGGGTGGGGCCAGAATTATGCAGATGTAAGTCCAAGGTGGCCAAATCCTGTAGCAAACGAGTGCTAATAGGGCAGGATAAGAGGTTAAAGTGAATATTTAAATCACCCACTATTAGAAAGTTGGTCGATTGTAACATTAGAGGGGCAATGAGCTCTGGAAAGGAGGATGCCCATGCGCAGGCCGAGCCTGGGGGACGATAAATCAAAGTTCCAGTCAAAGTAAAATTAGGAGAGAGTAAAAGTTTAAAAAGACCGGCTTCACAATTGGGGAAGTCAGATCTTCCCATCTACAGGAATATTCCCTTTTAAAAATTATAGCAATACCACCACCCTCCTTGTGAGCTCGGTTTCTCCCCAAAAAGGTGTAATTATTAGGGAGAGCCATGGCGATGTCCGGGCCAGAACTCTCATTTAGCCATGTTTCCGTCACAAACATGGCTGCAGGGCTTGCAGACATAAGGAGGTCAAAAATGTCTCTCTTATGTTTGGAGAGAGACCGGCAGTTTAAACTGATAAAACACAAATCAGGGCAGGTTTTGTGAGCCATAGATGAAAAATGTGTGACAGTGGGAGTATCCCAAAATGTGGACGAGGTAATGCATACCTCAGGAGTGACAGAATCAAGGGTAAGAGCACAATTTGGACATCTCAGCGGCGCATCTTGACAACGAAGTGCGGGAACAAAAGTGCAGGAAGGCGGCTGCAGACTCAATAAGGCAGTGCGGGAGTATGTTATGTGAACGGGAGCAAAGGAAGTGGCCCCTGGTCCCGTCCTGTCGCGGACGGGCGCAGACGGGCAGGACTTTGGCACGACTTTGGCGCGAAGTCGGCGCTCCCGCTGCGCTCCCGCTGCGCTCCCGCTGCGCTCGTCCGCTGCGCTTCCGCCACTGCTTCATTAAATACAAGATGGAGAGAAACTCACTAGACCGTTAACCTGCAGATTGACCAGCAGGGCGGAAGTGAGGATAATTGGGCCGGATGCAGGAAGTAGCGCTCGTGTGGTCCCGCCGCTACAAACGGCACAAGCCGTGGCGGATCGGTGCCTAGAGCGAGAGTGAGTATCTGGCAAATAATAAAACGTTGCGCCGAGGAGCGGCGTTCAAGAAAGGTACAATAGTTTTTAAAAGCACAACAAATTACGCGTTGCGCCGAAAAGCGGCGATCAGACTACAATGACACAGATAAGGTTTTTAAAATTTCAAATAGACGCACAGAGCCTCAGCGGCCTGTCTCACCAACTGTCAGCCCCAACTAAAGGCTACGCTGCTCTTAAGTAGCCAACAATTCCACTCACTAGACCGCTAACCTGCAGATTGACCAGCAGGGCGGAAGTGAGGATAATTGGGCCGGATGCAGGAAGTAGCGCTCGTGTGGTCCCGCCGCTACAAACGGAACAAGCCGTGGCGGATCGGTGCCTGTAGCGAGAGTGAGTATCTGGCAAATAATAAAACGTTGCGCCGAGGAGCGGCGTTCAAGAAAGGTACAATAGTTTTTAAAAGCACAACAAATTACGCGTTGCGCCGAAAAGCGGCGATCAGACTACAATGACACAGATAAGGTTTTTAAAATTTCAAATAGACGCACAGAGCCTCAGCGGCCTGTCTCACCAACTGTCAGCCCAGGGTTTATGCCCTGATGTTGGGATACATGTTGTTTTTCCATACGTCCCCAGGGCTGGCATGGTCTGTGTTGGACCCGGCCTCGTGGCATGGTTCGCCTCCGTCCCTCCACACCCTGTGAGCGCAGGCCTGTACCCCGATTCCCCTGCGCAGCCTCCCCATTAGTGTAGCCTGCACCCCGAGCCTGGTCGTCCTACTCCCGTTAAGCCCCGATCCCCCTAGAACCTCGACCAGGCCTGCCTTTCCCGCTCCACGCCCGGCTCCGAGCGCCTAACCATGCATGCCCCACAAGGCCCGGACGCCATCTTCCCTTCCCGGCATCCCTGTCTTCCTGGGCCTAGCGTGACCCCGGCCCCAGCGAAACCCAGACTCCAAAGGCACGCCAGTCCCGGATGGGGGGTAAAGGGCTCCCCGAGTGAGGAGTTTCGATGGCACCTCCAGCCTCCCCCGCGGGGCTGGTATCTATCACACCTTTGGCCCTCCCCTGTGGGCCAGTTTCGATCACCCCTCTGGCCTCCCCGAGGGCTGGCTCCAGACCCGCTGGGCGTCTGGGAATTCCCGGACCCACCCTTCAAAGGGATCAAAGAGCCAACCGCCGGACCTCGCCAACGGCTAGCCCCCCGGGCAGGAGACCTCTGCCTGCGAGGGTCCGGAAATCAAAGAGTCAGAGGACTATAACTGGGCCCGCCCGACAGCTAGCGGGCAGTTGTATCTTGGACCTGAAGCCCTGCTGATCTGATCGCGGCTGACCCTAAGACGAACTCATCTTGAACCTCTGAGCCCTGCTGACGCTGTCGCGGCTCCTTCTTCGCCTCAAGGAACTGAACCACCTGAGCCCTGCTGACACTGTCGCGGCTCGATCTCTCTAAAACCACCGGAGCCCTTCTGACGCTGTCGCGGCTCGACCTCTAAGACCACCAGAGCCCTGCTGACGCTGTCACGGCTCCCCACGAACTTCTCCAGATCGAGCCCTGCTGACCTCGTCGCGGCTCGAGGAGTACTCTGGTCCGGCTGGACCATCGAGACCACCATCACGACCGAGCCGACTCTACGGAGGTGAAGCAGCAGTACGACCACCATCCCGTACCCCCCGGCTCGAGGATTGAGAGCTGTGCGTAGGGTACGCCTCGTACTGAACCAGAGACTAAAGACTGTCCCGCTTCCCCCTTCCCGAATCCTCAAAGACTTTGTGGTCCCTCGATCACTGTGTACATAAGAGTGCTTTCTTCATTTATTGCTTATATAAAGAACTTGTTACTAGAATTTAAAGGTGTGGTGTCTGTTCGTAGTGTGGTGTGAGCTCCGTGTGTACGATCCTAGACTCGAAGTCCTCCCCGGTGAAGGACCTCACAATCAAGACTCGGCAAGTTCTGTGGAAGAGGTGGGTCTTGGGGTGACTGGGTGAGCACAACCTGGCCCTCTGAGATCGCCCCTTCTAACATTGGTGGCAGCGTCGCGATAAGAACCTACGTCTAGGGATCGTACAGCACTAACACACTACCCGAACGAAGAGCAACCATGAGCATCACAAACGACGAAACCACCTTCCAATGGAGCTGCTGAAGGACTATTCGCACCGTGAGCTCAAGCAATTCTGCAAAGATCTCCATATCCCGTCAACGAGATTAAACACCAAAGAGGACTTTCAACAAGCTCTAACAGCCTGGGTGGAGACCGGAGCACAACCTCCAGCACCGACAGAAGCCGGTGGAGGGGGAGCACCCCTAATCGAAACCCACGCCCCAGAGCAAGAAAGAGCAGAGTCCCCAACGCGGACTCACAGCACGGAGAGAGGTCTATCTCGAGAAGAGATGACCGACCGAGAACGCAACCAAAGCCACGAGCTCGAACTAGCCCGGTTGAAGATGGAGGTAGAACTCAAGCTGGCCGAGAAAAAGCTAGCCATCGAGCAGCTGCGGCTGCAAGGAGAACTGGAGGAGAAGAAACTCCAGCGAGAACATGACGGAAAGAAGCTCCAGCTGGAGCAAGAGCGCAGCATATTGGAAATGGAACTAAAGGCCCGGAACGAAGACAACCAAACAGCAGCGACCCGAGAATCTGTTCCCCCGGTGGAACCCAAGGTCCACATCCCCAAGGATGTGGTCAAAGAATATTATAAAAACGATGACATCCAGCAATGGTTCAAGGCCTATGAGGTCGCCATGACCTCCCACCGAGTTCCGCAGAAAGATTGGGGAGCCGGGCTGTGGGGTCGATTCCTGAGTGAGGGGAGAGACACCCTACTCGACCTACCGTCCGCCGAACAGACCTCCTACAGCCACATGAAATAGGCCCTCCTCACCAGGTATGGGCTCACCCCAGAAATGTACCGCCAACGCTTCCGGGAATGCAAGAAGATCCCCGGCACCACATGGGTCGAATATGTCAATTTCTACAGCCGGGCCCTGGAAGGGTGGATCAAGGGCAGCAAAGTGTTCACCTTCGAGGGGCTCATTGACCTCATTGCGTATGAACATTTGTCCCTGAATTGCTTTGTGGAACTCTGACAGCACCTCCTGGACAGCAAGTTGGCCGACCCCCGGAAGCTGGCTGTCGAGGCCGATTGCTGGGTGAGCACCAGAGTACCCAGGGGGCCCGGGGGAGACTCTGGCCGAAATGAACAGGGGTCTTCCCGCCAGAGGGGAGGAGGGAATCAGAATAGACAGAGGGGATCCGAGGGAGGGTCCCCGCACAGCCCCCCCAGAAATCAGCCAGGTCCCTCGCCTCCCACAGCGCGCGCAGGATTCCCCCCAGCTAAGCCAGGGCCCCGAGTCAGCCAAGCCTGCTTCCATTGCCAGCAACCAGGGCACTATGCCAATGACCCCCGCTGCCCTTTGTTCCAGAAGCCTGCCGCTACAGGGCCCCCAGCGCGCCACATCACCTCAGTAGCCCTAGAAGAGGAGGGGGAGGAAGAGTTTGAGGGAGCTTACCCCGCTGCGATGATGTTAGTCTCCCTGGGTGATAGGGAGATGGTCCCAGGAGCCCCCCTACCCGACAACACCGAGAAATACCGACAGCAGGTGACTGTCAATGGCCACCACATAGGGGCGCTCCGAGACACTGGGGCCAGTATCACCGCCGTCAAACGGCACCTCGTCTCCGAAGACCAGATTGTTCCCCACATCTCCTGCAGGGTGATCGCAGCCTATAACTCCGTCCGCACCTGCCGGATAGCTCAAGTCCCGTTCGAATGGGGGGGCATCTCCGGAGAGTTATGAGTGGCGGTCCGCTCAGACATGCCCGTGGACTGCCTGCTCGGCAACGATCTAGAGAGCTCCCCATGGCAGCGGGTCGAGAAGAGGACCCACTTGGAGATGGTGGGCCTGCCCGAGTGGGCCTGTGTGAGTACCCGGTCGATGACCGCCCGAAGGACCCCCCCCGAGGGGGCGACCTTAGAGGCGGCACTGGCGACCCCCGAGGACCCCGAGGTCCCTGAACCCTCTGAGACCCCTGAGCTATTCCCCGGAGAGAGCTTCCCCCCCGACGCAGGCCCCCTCGGCCCTGGCGTCGAACCGACCCCGAGCCTGGACGACCTTCCTGAGCTGGCCCAGTGGCGCCAGGAAGGAGGACCGTCCCGAGAAAAATTCTGCCTAGAACAGACCTCCTGTCCGTCCTTGGTTGGGCCGCGGCAGCAGGCCGCCGCCCAGGCCGCTGGTGACCAGTCCGGCTCCCACTCTGTCTATTGGGAAAACGGCCTCTTGTACAGCGAGCAAAAGTCTGCCGAGCTAGGGTCAGCCCGAGTGCTGGTGGTACCCCTACGCTTCCGCGGCTTCCTCCTAAATCTGGCCCACGATGTGCCCCTGGCGGGACACTTGGGTCAAGACAAAACATACTACCGCCTAGTCACCCACTTTTACTGGCCGGGCATGCGCTCCGATGTGGAGGCCCACTGCAAGTCCTGCCCCACATGTCAGTCCAGCGGAAAGAGCGGGGGGAAGTATAAGGCTCCCCTCCAACCCTTCCCCGTGGTCTGTACCCCCTTTGAGAGGGTGGGAATCGACATCGTGGGCCCCCTCGACCCCCGGACCTCCTTGGGTCACCGCTTTATCCTTGTCTTGGTGGACCATGCCACCTGCTACCCCGAAGCCATTCCCCTCCGAACGGTGACCGCCCCCGTAGTGGGGCGGGCCCTCATGGCCATCTTCTCCCGGGTGGGATTCCCCCGAGAAGTCGTCAGCGATCGAGGGACCAACTTCATCTCGAAGTACATGAAGTCCCTTTGGCAACAATGTGGGGTGACGTACAAATTTACCACCCCATATCACCCCCAGGGTAACGGTCTGGTGGAGCGATTCAACCGGACCCTCAAGGGAATGATCATGGGTCTCAAAGAGCCACTGAGGCGTAAGTGGGACGTCCTCCTTCCCTGTCTCCTCTTCGCATACCGAGAAGTACCCCAGAAGTCCCTGGGGTTCAGCCCCTTCGAGCTCCTTTACGGGCACCCCGTCAGGGGGCCCCTCAGCCTGGTCAAGGAGGGGTGGGAGACGGCAGCCCCAGAGCCCCCTCCCGATGTGTTTCGATACATTCTGGCCCTCCGGAACCAGACAAGGAAGTTCAGAGAACTGGCCGAGGCAAACCTCGAGGCCAGTCAAGAAGAAATGAAACGGTGGTACGACCAGAATGCCACTCTGGTCGAGTTTCAGCCCGGACAACAGGTCTGGGTGATGGCCCCCGTAGAGCCCTGTGCCCTGCAAGACAAGTGGACGGGGCCCTTCAAGGTGGTAGAGCGCAAGAGTCAGGTGACCTACCTCATCGACGTAGAGTCTCCCAGGAACCCCTTGCGGGTCCTTCACGTGAACCGCCTCAAGCCCCACTTCGCCCGGTCCGAGTTGAGCTTGCTCCTCGCCACAGACGATGGGGAAGAGGAAGAAACGGAGCCTCTCCCCGACCTCCTGTCCAAGAAAGAAAAAGATGGCTCCGTAGAGGGGTGAGTCTGTCCTCCTCCCTCTCTCCCGAGCAGCGCGAGGACTGTCACCAGTTGTTGGGACAGTTCTCGGACCTCTTCTCCCTCACCCCCGGCGTCACCAACTGGTGCGTCCCCGACGTGGACACCGGGGACAGCCCACCGGTACGGCACAGAGCCTACCGCGTCCCTGACCGAGTCCGGGCCTGCATCAAGGCCGAGGTATCAAAGATGCTAGCTCTCGGGGTGGTCGAAGCCTCTGACAGCCCATGGGCTAGCCCCGTGGTCCTGGTTCCGAAGGCAGCCGCCCCCGGTGCTGTTCCCGAGCTGAGGTTCTGCGTTGACTACCGCGGGCTCAACGCAGTCACCAGAACCGATGCGCATCCCATCCCCCGAGCCGACGAGCTTATTGATCGCCTCGGGGCTGCTCGCTTCCTAAGCACGTTCGACCTGACCAGTGGATACTGGCAGATCGCCCTCACCGAGGGAGCTAAGGAAAGATCCGCTTTTTCCACCCCGGATGGTCACTACCATTTCCGGGTGATGCCCTTCGGGATGAAGAACGCCCCCGCCACCTTCCAGAGGCTGGTGAACCAGGTACTGGTGGGTTTGGAAGAGTTCAGCGCTGCGTATCTGGACGATATCGCAGTGTACAGTTCCCACTGGCCCGAGCACCTCCAGCACCTCTGGGCGGTGCTGACGGCCCTGAGAAGGGCCGGACTCACCATTAAGGCGAGAAAGTGCCAGATCGGACAAGGGTCCGTGGTCTACCTCGGGCACCAGGTCGAAAGCGGCCTCGTAGCCCCCCTACAGCCCAAGATCGATGCCATCGTGGCCTGGGAGGCCCCCACGACCCAGACGGAAGTGCGGGCATTCCTAGGACTCACGGGGTACTACCGGAGATTTATCAAGGGGTACGGCAGCCTTGTGACCCCCCTCACGGAGCTAACCTCCAAAAACCAGCCGAAGAGAGTCAGCTGGACCTCCGCCTGCCAAGAGGCGTTCGAAACATTGAAGCACGCTATGTGCACCGCCCCCATCCTACAGGCCCCTGACTACTCACGAGAGTTTGTAGTCCAGACGGACGCGTCCGAGCATGGCATCGGAGCAGTCCTGTCTCAGGTGAACGAGAACGGCCTGGATCAGCCAGTGGCGTTCATTAGCCGGAGGCAACTCCCTCGAGAACAAAAGTGGAGCACCATCGAGCGGGAGGCCTTCGCGGTGGTTTGGGCCCTGAAGAAGCTGAGGCCCTACCTGTTCGGTACTCACTTCCGGGTCCAGACCGACCACCGACCTCTCCGGTGGCTAATGCAAATGAGAGGGGAAAATCCCAAATTACTGCGCTGGTCCATCTCCCTCCAGGGGATGGACTTCACTGTTGAGCACCGGCCTGGTTCTGACCACGCCAACGCAGACGGCCTGTCCAGATTCTTCCGCCTCAGCGAAGAGAACCCCCAAGAGGATGGGTAGTTCTCCCCGCCTTCAGCTGGGGGGGACGCGTGTTGGACCCGGGGTCGTGGTGTGGTTCGCCTCCGTCCCTCCACACCCTGTGAGCGCCGGCCTGTACCCCGATTCCCCTGTGCAGCCTCCCCATTAGTGTAGCCTGCACCCCGAGCCTGGTTGTCCTACTCCCGTTAAGCCCAGATCCCCCTAGAACCTCGACCAGGCCTGCCTTTCCCGCTCCACGCCCGGCTCCGAGCGCCTAACCATGCATGCCCCACAAGGCCCGGATGCCATCTTCCCTTCCCGGCATCCCTGTCTTCCTGGGCCTAGCGTGACCCCGGCCCCAGCGAAACCCAGACTCCAAAGGCGCGCCAGTCCCGGATGGGGGGTAAAGGGCTCCCCGAGTGAGGAGTTTCGATGGCACCTCCAGCCTCCCCCGCGGGGCTGGTATCTATCACACCTTTGGCCCTCCCCTGTGGGCCAGATTCGATCACCCCTCTGGCCTCCCCGAGGGCTGGCTCCTGACCCGCTGGGCGTCTGGGAATTCCCGGACCCACCCTTCAAAGGGATCAAAGAGCCAACCGCCGGACCTCGCCAACAGCCAGCCCCCCGGGCAGGAGACCTCTGCCTGCGAGGGTCCGGAGATCAAAGAGTCAGAGGACTATAACTGGGCCCGCCCGACAGCTAGCGGGCAGTTGTATCTTGGACCTGAAGCCCTGCTGATCTGATCGCAGCTGACCCTAAGACGAACTCATCTTGAACCTCTGAGCCCTGCTGACGCTGTCGCGGCTCCTTCTTCGCCTCAAGGAACTGAACCACCTGAGCCCTGCTGACACTGTTGCGGCTCGATCTCTCTAAGACCACCGGAGCCCTGCTGACGCTGTCGCGGCTCAACCTCTAAGACCACCAGAGCCCTGCTGACGCTGTCGCGGCTCCCCACGAACTTCTCCAGATCGAGCCCTGCTGACCTCGTCGCGGCTCGAGGATTACTCTGGTCCGGCTGGACCATCGAGACCACCATCACGACCGAGCCGACTCTACGGAGGTGAAGCAGCAGTACGACCACCATCCCGTACCCCCGGCTCAAGGATCGAGAGCTGTGCGTAGGGTACGCCTCGTACTGAACCAGAGACTAAAGACTGTCCCGCTTCCCCCTTCCCGAATCCTCAAAGACTTTGTGGTCCCTCGATCACTGTGTACATAAGAATGCTTTCTTCATTTATTGCTTATATAAAGAACTTGTTACTAGAATCCAACGGTGTGGTGTCTGTTCGTAGTGTGGTGTGAGCTCCGTGTGTACGATCCTAGACTCGAAGTCCTCCCCGGTGAAGGACCTCACAATCAAGACTCGCCAAGTTCTGTGGAAGAGGTGGGTCTTGGGGTGACTGGGTGAGCACAACCTGGCCCTCTGAGATCGCCCCTTCTAACAGTCTGCATAGCAAATTATCATTTGTGTGTGTTAAAGCCTACATTTTGTGCTCTGAGTTAGAATACATGTTATGCTGGTACTCCTCATCAACATCTCTCGACAACTATAAATGCCCCTGTTAGACCTGTCAACTTTTGGCATGTTTCCTCTGTTTTTTCCCTTTCTGACCTCCTACTTTTGACTCTGTTTTTGTTGGTTTAATGTCTCTGCACGCTTTATCACTGCTGTACAGTGTTAGTGCTCCTACTGTAAATTGTAATATAGATTGGTGTTTCGATGATTGGCATGTTTGACTTACTAATAAGTCCCTAGTAAAGTGCACTGAGGGTGCCAGGGCCTGTAAATCAAATGCTGCTCGTGAGCCTGCAGTTCTGACTGTGCCACTCACTAAGGCAGCCCTGAAAAGGGTTATCAGACATGCCACTGCAGTGTCTGCATGCAGTTTAGACTGCCATGTCGACCCAGAAAGTGCGACCGCTTGCCAGGCCCTATTTTCTACTTTTCTTACATGTACGTCACCCCTACGGTAGGCCCAAGGACCCCTGTCGGCAGGGTGCCATGTATAATAAAGGTAGGACATCTACTGGTGTGTTTGACATGTCCTGGTAGTGAATTACAGTGTGTTTCATTTGTCACTAGGGAAAGGCTATCTGTCCCATAAGATAAAATGGGAGTTTACTGATAACATCTTATAAGCATATCTTCCCATTGAGAAATATTAAAGAAATTGGGTTTAATATGCCTGAACTCAGAATATAAAAATGCATTTTTAGTAAAGATGATTTTTATGTTGTTTGTTTGAAAATGCCACTTTTAGAAAGTAGGTATTTTTTGCCTAGCCATCCTGTGTGCCTCTGCTGGGCATGTGGATTGACTGTCTGGCTTTGGAGTGACAGGGGCAGGGAATGTGCATTCTCATGACAGGCACTGGGGGGTCAAGGTGTGTACTGCCTTTCCTAAATGAGTCAGGGCTGGGCTGAATAGACCTGGGCTGTATTTATAGTAGTCAAAGCAGATTTCTTGCACCAGAATGGGCATGGTCTGCCTTGGACAATGATGTCTCCACCTCCTGCCAGGAAGCTCAGCCAGAGAGGATTGAACTTGTATGGGCTGGGCACAGGCACTCGCTGCCCAAAAGCATAAAGAGAAACAGAGTATAAATACCCTAGCCCCCGGAACGTTTGACCTCGCTGGAATCAAGGAACCTGCCAATAAGAACTGCCAAGAGGAGTATTGCCCCTTTGCTGTGTTGTTGCTTGTTAGGATGGCCTGCAGTTGCTGGTTCTGCCTTGGGCAGTGAAAGGACTTGACTGAACTTTCTTTACTTGTTGCTGAGTATCTTCAAGGGCTTGAAGTAGAGCTTGCATCCTGTTCTGAAGTCTCAGGGACCGCAAAGACTTCACCGACCTCTGTGTACCACCTCTGGAACTGTGGTTTCAGTTGCCACAGAGGGGAGAAAGCAGCCAACTCTGTCGCTGGCTATGTGTCCTGAAGGCACCGAACAGGGCACCACCGCATCTTGCACTGCAAACCTGATCTTACTGACGATGACCGCCGCCACCGAGCTGCTGCTTGCACTGTGACCTGTGGGCATCGCACTCTGCACCACCTTGCTTCCCTTTGCTGCCCTGTCTCACCAACGCTGTTGCTGACTTCGACAACCGTGACCGCACCGTGGCTTGGGGCACTGTTCGTAAGTCTTACAACACACCGCCCTGTCCCACACTGTAGTCCGGACCAACCAACGCCAGCTCCCCGCAACCGACACTGTCACCTGCACCGTGATCTGTCAGCACCACAACAAGCACCGCCTTTACTCCACACCACAGCCCTGGTTTCACCAATGCCGCTGGATGACCATCCCTGAGCCACTGTCTGTACTGCAACTTGAGGGCACAGCATGCCGCACCGCTCCGCTTCACACCACAACCACGAAAGTGGCCATGACCAGCCCACACCTATGTCATCGCCCGCAACAAAAAGATACTGTTTATGAGTCTGCGGACACCCTGATCGATGCGTCAGATAGAACTGTTGGATTCTGTTGTTCTCAGCACCACAGTAGCACCGGACGGAGCTACCAACTTCAAGGAACTGCATTTTTAAGGCTATTCTTTCAAAGTGCATATTCTTAAGTACTGTATGTTGTATTTTGATCATGTTGGTCTTGTTCTGAATATATAAAGTATTGGATATTTTTCTAAACTGGTGTTGTGTCCTTTTGTAGTGTTTCACTGTATCACTGTTAGTTATGTGCAAATCCTTTACACACTGCCTCTGAAATAAGCCTGACTGTTCATGCCAAGCTACCTAGGGGGAGAGCAGGGCTTAATTCAGTAGTGTATCCCTCTTAACCTGACTAGAAGGAAGGGTCCCTACTTGGACAAATGTGCTAACCATTGCCAACTAGAGACCCTCATTTCTAAGAGCCCCCAATTACCACAGCAAATAATGTTTACTGTGGGGAAAGGCTATTAAACAGTGTTTAGCAAACCAAAGGTCATTGAACGTAGGGGTGTAGCCAAAGTTATAGCTAAAAACAAAGGGCCTTATTTATGAGGAATTGTCGCAGGGCAGCACTGCAAGTCTTCTAACGGCGCTGCCCTCTGCCAATGTGAAAGGGCAGGAATGCACCGTATTTATGAAATATGGTGCATACCAGTCCTTTTCCCTTGCATTGGCGCAAAAATTGCTGCCTAGCACCAACATAGGCAGGATTGTTTTTGTATAGGAAGGGGCACCTTCCTTCACCAAAACAATCCCGAGGGGTCGTTTTCCTATTTCTATGTGAGGTGCAGAATGCAGCACACATGGAAAGAAGAAAAAACGAGGAGAAATGAAAACATTTCTCCTCGTTACGTCTCCATTGGGGAGGCGTCCATTTTTGGAGCTGCCCCAGGTTTACGTGATTTTGTAAATATGGGTCAGCATCAAAATCCATGGGCTTTGGGTGGGAACCCCACATAAAGCCCATGGAACACCTCCTTGATGCAGAGTAAGGCAACACAGTGACTTGCGCTGCTATATCTTACTCCATATCTATGAGGCAAAGCAAAGCCATGCAGGGTGACTTTGCGTTGCCTCATAGGTATGGTTGAGATGCTTGCGCCACTGGAACATCAAAAAAAGTGATGCTCTGGTGATGCAAGCCTCTCATAAATAAGCCCAAAATATTCTGTACATTATTTAGATCTTTCACCATCAGGTATCTACCTATAAAATAATGGGCAGCGTAATTGAAAAATAAATTTAAAAAGTTATTGTTCAGTGGGAAATGCACTGCAGTACATTATGAAACCTCTATTAGTTAATGCACCACAGAGGTCTGTATGTGTCCAGAGAACTACAGAATCAAATCTTGATTGGTGCAGTAAAGAATAGTGATGTATATTTTTAGTGCTACGAAATCACAGCCTGTGACAGAAAGCACTGTGAATATGTAAGTCAAATTATTATACTTGCATTACTCACAGGGTAAGTTAAAAAGCTGCAAAACGTGCAAATAGTTTTACGATAAAATGGTGCCTTCAAAATGTAGATTTTAATAATACCAGAGCGCATTTAATGTAATTTTTTTTTACATAACTGTCCCTTCAACACCTCTGTGTAAATGCAGTTAAAATTAAAAGCAAGAACTTCCCAGCCCAGTTGTTAACTCTTTGAACTCATTGAACTTCCACTCAAAAAACAAGTCTTTTGTCATCACAAAGAGCCAGAACTGCTCCAAAGCATCCTTTACACTTGCAGATTAACTGAAAAGGCACATATGCCTTTCATTCAGGCATGCAGCTGATAACAATCGAAATTAGCTGTCCCAGGACGGTTGTCTTTTTGCAGGGACAAGTGAAGCTGTGACCCATTCCCACGACTCCACGACTCCCCTGGGGGTCGCGCCCCATTGATTGAAGACCTCTGCCATATAATGACCGAAATAATGATTACTCTTTCAGGAGCTACATTATATGTGCTCATGATGATATTGTGATGACGTGAGCAACCTATAAGTATTTACTTTATTTCATTAACTGTAATGTTATGACAATTGCCTAGTTGGCAAAGTGATTTATGGTTTAGGTGATTGTGGCCTACATTTATATAAAATATATGAGATAATGTTGTATACTACTGTGTGGAGTCTCTTTTGTGGTGTATTTATTGTGTCACTGGTGTGTGTGTGTTGCATAAGCTTGACTGCTCTGCCAAGCTACCAAGGCGGTGATCAGAGGTTGTTTTTGGTGTGTCGCTCCCTTGCCCTGACTAGAGTGGTGGGTTCTTCCTGGCTTAGGTGCATACCTTAGTGAACCAGAAACCCCTTTCTAACGGGAATAGGCACATCTCTTCACACCCAGGCCTTTGTCTCTGCTCTGGGAACAGATTTCATACCTCATTCAGGCATTGAGCACTCAGAGGGCTGCAGCTGGAAGCCAATGGAAATTAGCTATTGAAGATTTTCGGCAGAGAAAAGGTAATCTTCTTAAAAATATTTATTAAACATCCAATTTCACCAGTAAAGTGAACTTTTCATAAATATTACAAGGCATCCAAGAATTTAATTTCTATTTGTGCCCTAGCCTAAGGTAGCGTTATTCAATTGAATATTGCGTTCTGGTGATTCTCTGTGCAACAGCCAGCCTTGCACACTTCTAGGTTCTAGTCACTGCAAAGACGTTTAACATTAACTTTCTACATATCATACTTTTAAATATCATCCAACCTACTCTTTGGCTTATAAGGCATATTTTGGGGTGACCTATTGATATGTTAAGGGAATGTTTAGAGACAAAAGGGTTTATTTTGGTAGGAGTATTTGCAGTATAAATACTGCTTCAGTCAGGATATAATAGTAGGCCTGAAGCCAGGTTTACAACGTGACAGCAGTGGATGGCACATTAGGTGTTGCAGTCTATTGGTAGCAGCATGTACTCCATACTAGAGATTTATGAGCAAGTTTAATACGCCAATTAGGGTTAGGCTCATTGAACCATGATTAAATGGGTTAGTACAGGCACTTTGATACTGCTTAGCTGGGGTTAATTGCACAGAGTGCTACTGCCTGTAAAAACAGATTGGGGAAGGCTCTGGGTACAGTATGCAAGAGATGGTAATTTCCTACACTACAGATGTAATACCACTGATGTAATACCACAGGATTTTGCAAATTATCTTGAGCAGTTGCACCAACCCAGAGGGGGACACTCTCTGGCAGACATGGGTGACTTCATAGCTGACATTTCAACCTTTCCCATAGCCTTTGTAAACCGTGAATGGTTGTGCTACAAGATAGAAGTTGACGAAATTACAGAGGCACTAAAGACATTATAATTGGAAAAAACGCAGGTTCCTAATGGTCTGCCATCAGAATATTTTAAATGCCTGAGCTGTAAACTAGAAGAACAGACACGAGGACACACCCACACATGAAAATTATCCAGCTCTGAATGCCAAGACTTCTTCCTCCTAAAGACTATGGGGCATATTTAAAAGGGCTTATCGTCACAGGAAGGTCACATTTTGTGACGTTCCTGTGGCGATAAACCCTTCACCTTATTTACAAGGCAACATTAAGCCACTTAACGTGGCTTAATGCTGCCTTGTAAATAAGGCACCCTTTCACGCTACACTTAGCGTGAAAGAGGCGGCCAATGGATGTTGTTACGTTGGGTGTTCCGCTGCAACACCCTTTGATTTTGTACTGCCCCCTATTTACAAGGGTGGCATAAATATGGGGAAGTGCCAAAATTAAGACCAAAAAGAACCTGGTCTTAACATGGCGAATGGAAGATAAATTATTAATTTCTCCTCGTGTTTTTCTGTTGAAATGTGGGCTGCAATCTGCAGCTCACATAGAAACACAAATTGCCTTGAATGATTGTTTATATGCAGGAAGGTGCCCCTCCCAGCATATAAACATTCTTAGAAAAATGATGATTTGCAACTTCTAAGTGTGCTGTACAATTCAGCACATCTCTGCGTTTTCAGAATGGCGAAACACGTCATTAGCAACTTTAGCTTAACACCGGGCTAAGCCATTCTATTGTAAATATGCCCCTAGGTTTATTACCTGGACAGAAATTACCCTAATGAATTGGGACAGATCGAGCCAAAATACCAAATTGAGCACATTGGTTAACATGTTAGAAATTAGCCAAACGGATGCTGTCATTTTAAATGACAAAAGAAAAACCCGTAGAAATTTTGGGATTTTCTTAAATTTACATTTGTTTGACCTATATCTAGGGTAATTTTATTTTAAATTCGTTTTTTGCTTTTCATATGTTTAGTTAATTCGAAAAAATAGTTGAAACCTCAAAGAATCAATTATAGCATGAATACGTCTCTGATGTATACGCCCTTCTCTTTCCACTTCCTCGGTGCCATTGTCTTAAGCTATTATCAGAACTGCATCTCTTGTTTGCATAGTGTGTTCCACGTTGCTGCCTTTAATACAATAGGCGAGCAGAGTAAACAGATTCTATCTTTCATTGGAAAGATGTATGGGCTATAATATGATGCAAACTTGTATTTTCCAAATGGACTATCAAAACTCTTATTCAGATCAGGATTTATGTTACATTCAACGCTTTGTAAACAAAAAAGACACTTAACTAAGTCCTTGTCGCGACGTGCTTGCCTCTTTGTACATTGAAGTGGAGAAAAAATGCATTCTCCAAGGTTAAGTTCCAAATTCTGAATAAGAATGAGACAAGGCTTGTTTGCTTCATTCTTTTCGGTACAGAGCAGCAAATAATAGTGCATAATCAGATTACTACAGGGACTGTAAATGCACAATCTCCCAGAATGTGGCGAGATGAAGTCCAAGTAACTCTACTTAACCTCTGCTCCTCTTTTGTCTCACTGCTAAGTGTATATAACTAGTCTGTCAGCAATGATTTCATGTCATTGTAGTCCTGATGGGGTTTTTTCATTAACTCGACCATAAAATCAGTGACCTAGAAATGTAATTTTCCTGCATTGATTATGTTTTTGATTATGCAGTTGTTCCTCGAGGTTAAATAAGACGCTTACATCCTGAACACTTTCCATCTTGATTCATAGGGCCCTAGTCCAAAGTGAGCTGCTTCCTTTCCCTTTTCAAAATAATTTGATTTAGCAAATTAATAAAACAAATAATTCTAATTCGAAAGGAGTGTCACTGCTTTGCATTAGGAATAGTATAAGGTGAGCATTGATATCATGCGGCTTTGATATAGACATATTTCATGGGTGTTCTCTATATTTAATTGCTGTCCTGCCTCATTTGATGAGTTTTACAATTTTATTTTCTGAAATGTCTACATCAGCATTTATCATTATTTTCTATCTGGCTGATGTGTATGCCACGAGTTTTAATGTTACCCATGATTCATATACAATACACCTGTAATAAAAAGGATGTGAAATAAAAAGGCGCCTGCCTAGGTCAATTTTTGGTAAGATGGTTGAGAGCATTTTAAGAGCATGGCGTTGCTCCTCTTTGGATAGTGCGAGGCAAAAAGTAGAAAAAAAGAAGTTTTAAGGGGGCCTGTTGTTGGTGGGCGCTGCTTCTTCCTGGGTGCCGAGAATTGTGTTTTTCTTTTCAGTTGGATTACTTGTATTAAGGAGCTGTGTCTGAGCCCCATGGCGGTATTTCTATTAGTGCCTTGCTGCTCTGAGTTCTAGGCATGTCCAATCTTGTCCTCTGCTTGGCAAATGTTGCTTACACTTGTACAGAATGCTGTCATTCTTGTGGCATGTGTCTGAATTTGAGTTTACTATCAGGCCTCAGCGTTACCTCTGATATACAGTCAATTGAACTGTAGTCATAACAGAAGCCAACACTGATTATGTCTAAGGCAAATAGATAGCATTGCCTTGTTAATCCACCGTGTTGGTTGCAAGAAGCGGTGAGTTGAGGGGGCAGTGCTATTTGATGACAGAACGACAGAAAAAAAGCATGTGGTTGAGTGGTTTGTGTGTGAAGAATTCTGATTAAGTGTAACTGTGCATAATGTTAACGTATTTTTATTTAAACTGCTAGGCTGAGGGAGTATTCTTCTGTTCAGTTTAAAAGATAAAGACATTTGGGAAAATGTTTAAATACTAGTGCGTTTGTGTATGTTTACAGCGTTTGTGATTAAAAAGCTGTCGTTTCGTTCTTGTGTATTTATTCAAGCATATGCAAAAATGATACGTCGAGCTAAGTGGACTAATGCGTCCACTGTAGGGACCTTTGCTTGCTCCCACAGCCACAGGTTCAAGTCCAGGCTGGCGTGCTCAACCTTTCATTCTTCTGAGGTCGATAAAATGAGTAGGTTGAGTAGTAAAGAAAATCTGTTATTCGGCTCCAAGCTACCCGTCGAGGTGAACATGCGCTTTACAAATACAGGTTATGGTGTGTTATTTCTTTCCAATGACTTAGGGACTACATCCAATGTGAGTTCCAGCACTGTAGTTTATTTGTCGGACTTTTCCAAAGCTAATTAGTCTCAAAGCAAGCTACTACCTTTAAATAATCCAACTAGGTCACTTAATCTTTGACCTATTACATTCTCTACATAACACTTACAGCATGTTAGGCAATGGGGGTCTGCTGGTAGATGTAACTAGCTTCAAAACCCTTTATTTCCACAGACAAATCTGTTACTTAATGAGAAAAAGCCCCTTCTTCTGAGTAACACAATTTCGCTGGCAGGGGTGTGGTTAAGGAACATCCGGTGTCATTCGGGGAGAGGTGTGGCGCAGCGACCAGAGCAGGGCTGACTACAGACGCTCACGGTCCACCACCCGGCGGCACAGTGACAAACTGTTGGTATGCAAACTTCTTTAGCGAAACTGTATTTAGATATGTCTGATATTGATATCACTTTCTCTACACATTTTCAGTTTTGACTACACAGCTTACCCCTTGGAAAAGATAGGGCTTTTCCCTATTTCTTACTCCCACTGTTTCCTGTAGCCATGCTTGCTCAGGGTCGCACCTTGGGCTCCTCCCACCCTCCCTCACCCCAGGTCTGCTTGGCTATACTAACCACTTCAGCCCCCTTCCGGGACATCTGGCACTGGAATCCAGCTGAAGGCAGATGGTTAGGGACATCTTTCTGTGTCACTTACCATGTTTGGGCTATGGGCCTTGGACCTGAATCCTTTCTCCTTTTGTTGTAAATCAGATGCAGGCATCTTATGCTCCTGCCTGCCTTTTTAACCTATCAGTTTCTTCCTACAGGTGACCCTTGTCAGGTCCACTTCTACTCACCTAAGTACTCAGGAGTTTCCAACCTGATGATAGCGTATCCCAAGGTTGAGGAGTTGTCTCAAAGGGATGGGGGAGAGGTGGTGAGGGGGGGGAGAGAGAGAGAGCAATAGAGACTGAGAGAGAGAGGGAGGGAGAGAGGGAGAGAGAGAAAGAAAGAGAGAGAGAGAGATGTCTTCTGTTGCTTGGGTCTGGCACTTAGGCAAGAGCCTGCTGGTGGATGGGATGAGTAATTTGTGCTATTGTCAAGTGTCTGGTTCATGAGTAGTGATGTAGCAGATATTTTCTTTAAATTGTAGGGGTGCATTATAATCACATATAGAACGCATCCACATATATTCATTCAATTACTGTTAACATGAGATGTTAGAATTGTGAAACGTATTAACGCAGTTATATGACATGCTTTATTTTATGGATAAATGTCGTGGAGAATTAACGTAGGAAGTGAAAGTAACTAGCAGGAAACGTTAACACGAAGAACTCGTATTGTGCAATTGACAATTATACGTATATTGAATGTACTTATTAATTATCTTTTTTCATATGTAGGCAAATGCATTAATTAAAATTCTAATAATGGTATGTAAATCGTACTGATGGATAGAGGCACGTCTTATGTTAGCTGAAGTCCTAGGCATGAAATGCAAGTCCCTGGAAATCCTTGCTTTAACAATTTATAGTTGAATATCATGCGCATTGCAGATTCTGTTTTCTCATGTTGCCATTGCAGGTGGAGAATTCATTCTCTAGGGAAAGTAAAGTATTTTTTTTAGTAAGCTAGGAGAGAAGAGAAGAAGTTACAATTGTGTGGCGAGGGTCGATAAAAGAAGTACATTGTGTTTCACACAGGAGGAGGCATGGGAACCAAGCACAAATGATATCAAAGAAGGTACACCATCGACATCGTGCAAAATTACCTTCGGAACTGTGCCCAGGATGGATAGCCTGACCAGAACTGCAGCATGGAAAGGTTACCCCTGAAAAACTGGTTGATGGAGTTAGGGATAATGTGCCATTCTTTTCTTGCCTTCAGAGAGAGAGCATCTTAGAACGAGCTATGTCTTCTGTAGGTTCATGCTACTTTACCCATTGATCGTGGAGAAACTTCTTATGGTCACTTTAGTGCTAGATCAGGGATAGATTTTTGCATTCCACTCACCAACCCTCGATGCAGGGAAATTTGGAGTTATGCTTCCGGATTTTCTATATGATACTTCTTGAATTAATTGTATTGTTCATGTTGCATTGTCTAAACTGGATGGGCAGATTTGGCTTTATGTTGATTCTTATGTACTTCTATACTCTTCTGTTGAGGTGTCGTTATGTTGAGTTGTTCTTGGATTTGTAATAAATCAACTAACCCTAAGTAGTCGTCCGTCCGTGGGTCATTATGTACCTAAGAGAGTTACTGGCTAATTGATTGCTTCTCTAATGATTTTCCTCCCCTCTACACTTTCATGCTTCTAAAAGGAACCATCGGTGTTTGAATCTAGAACAGCCTAGAACTTATGGGCCCAGCCCTTTCAGTGGTTTCCTACGGGACTTCGGTGGGGATGTGTGTCTGGAATGTAAATATACACAATTAACTTCTTGCTTATACAATTTCCTAACAACATGTATATTCCATTTATTAACTCAAGGGTGCTGTTTGCCTCCTATAATTTGGTACTTAATTTCTTCTGAAGCCAATATGTCATAAAAGAAGCCCTCCAAATGAACCTCCTCATGAATATAAACTTCTTCTGCAAGAAATCGAAAAAAGAAATCAGAAAACTGAGTCTTAAGTTATCCGTACTCTTGGCTAGGTTTGTCTCTGATTATTCTAGATGCAATTGTATCACTTCACTGACACTTGATCTTGTAGAATGTCTCTCACCAAGTCACACAAAACACACCATTGCCAAAGGAAATCTTTCACAATTTGTTAAGAAATCCTTTAAGGGCGAATGTTCAAGCTGCTTGGTCACAGCTCACTCAATAATTTAAATTTATTCTTGGTTAATGTTGTAGAAAGGTTTACACTAATCTGCTTGAAACTCTTTTTTGCTTTCCAGGGGTGCTTGCAATTCTGCAATAGTACTGCTTACTACCATTTTAGGCCATTGCTGTGGGGCCCAGTGAGCTGGGGATTCCTACCTTGAGACTCTGATTGCTGCACTGCCCCTACCCATTGGCCTCCTATCACTAGAAGGTGGTGCACTAGTGCAGGGCCCTGTGTTTTCGAGCAGTTGCAGAGCCCTAGACAGCTGCCCAAACTGCACATTCCCAGTGCCCTCCCTGCTCTGGCCATTCGCAATATGGAGCCATCCCTAGAGCCAGCTAGCTATGCTACCTATGGAACATAAAGCCATAATTGTGTCTACTAAGTTACGCCATCCTTTTTTGTGGTCACCCCGATTTGTTTGCTGAATGTTGTTGCTGGTGATTAGACTCTGCACATTTTGACAATGCTGTCCAATTCCACATTTATGTGCTCTGACTTCTAAAATGTACAAATTGGCTAATTTCTCATTGGCATATTTAACTCTTCTATAGGGCCATAGTATATAGTGTAGAACCTGCACCCATGATATGGAAAGTTAAATATCACCTGTGGACTGCAACACTTATCGTGCCATCTACTAGTGTCACAACAAAAACATGCCTTTGTGCCTACCTTTGTAGCCTGGCTGCTGCAGTTTAAACCTGCAGTGCCACATTGTTAGAAACTGGGTTTCTGGTTGGCAGACGTATGCACCCTGTCCAAGCAGGAACGACAATCCTAGTCAGGGTAAGTCACAAACATAATCTAAATTAACCTGTGCTCACACCCTGGTAGCTTGGCACAGAGCATGTGGTCGGACTTAACTTAAGAGGCAATGTGTAAATGATTTGTGCAGCACTTCAAACAGCAAACCAGTGTAAACGCCACAAAAAAAGATACAACACCCGTTTAGAAAAATAGAGCTTAATTTAATGAACAAAACATGACCAAAATGCCATAAGTAGAATGTGAGTGAATAATTTTTAAAGAATAAACTTAAATGTAGCACTTAAGCATCAAGCGCAAACCAGGGATATCTGGTTGGCTAGACAAGATTAAATCTAAAAGCTCAGTCCGACCATGATGGAGCAAGGGTCAGCTACAGGGACCAGGCTTGGCCCGCTGCCAAATACCTTAGTTGCATCTTCAATGGTGCCGAGATGCGAGAAACAAAGAGGTGATTCATCGTCGTTGATCAACAGGATGAAGGCGGTGTGTCGGCTCCAAGCCGTGCAAAGTCAAAGATGCATTGGACTGGAGTCTCTGCGCCATGCAGTCGCTGATTTATTGAACTGGATTCTGGCAGCGTCAGCGATGAGTCTGCAGTAGTGGAAATGCGCTGGTTCGAAGCTGCTGCATTGCTGGCGATGCATGGATTCTGCTGGAGTAGCACTTTAACCCTTTCCAAAGGCCTTTGACTACTGGATTGGCCCCACTTAGCAGGGCAGGTACACATATGACAGAGTCCTAGTCCTAAGGCAATTGATTTGGAAGTCTTTGATGTCCCTGGGACTTCAGAACTGGAGGCAAGCTAGCAAGCCCTTGGAGTCACTCTGGGTCTGGGTTCAAGTGATATGGGCCAAATCCTTTCCACCCAGGAAAGAAGGGCAGCAGACAGCAGGTAGCAGGTCAACACAGCAGAAAGCAATTCTTTCAAAGCAGCACTCTTGAAGAGTGGCAGTACTCCAACAGCACAGTAGTCTTTCTTAATTAAATACAGAGTATTTACAGGTCCATAAATGTGCTGAATTGATAGGATAAGAAGTTCAGTTCCTATGCCCAGTGGTGCCTTTGAAGTGGAGAAGACTTCAAAGAGGGGCTTTGACGTGCACAAAGGTCCTCCCTTACTGCCCTGGCTACAGACTCACTACAGGGGGTTAAGAAGTCCTCTGTGTGGGGACAGGACACAGCCTATTCAGGTGTAAGTGTGAGGCTGTGAACAGCTCCTCCCTCCCATCCTTACCAAGATGGCCCATCAGGATATGAATGGCCCATCAGTCACAACTAAGCTCTTTTTCTGTGTGGCTGTCTGGAGGGAACGCACAAAGCCCAGCAGTCACCCACCCGAGACGTGCATTGGAGACATGCTGCAGGCACACAGTGTCTAAGAGTAGAAAAATGCCATCTTTTTAAAAGCAGCATTTTTAAAAATGTTCTGATAAATTTGATTTTGCCATTAAAGAATATATATCATTACAATTTTATAGGTTCTAAACATGACAGCGCTAGCTGTTTCCAATTGGGAACTACATCATATTAGATACAACAAGAAATCAGTGTTAACCTATGGAAAGGGTAGGCCTGTTGAAAAACTAATTTGGAATGCCGATTGATAAAGACTCTAATGGATTCATCAAGTTTACGTTTTGACCTCACCAAGAACGCACGGAGTTAACTGTTATTAAATGATTTTTGGGTACCGGGTGATTGCATTGTGGGAATTATAGTTTACCTTAGTAATTGTGTACTTGAGAGCGCGAAATGTTTAACTCGGGGCCAATCCTGTGTCAAAAAATGATTGGACCAATAGGGAGCGTGGAGGGAGGGTCCGTAGGTTGATAAGGAAGACAGGTGACAAGGCTTAACTTTATGCTGCAAGCGCCGGTGAAGAGGGGAGGCTTTTTAACTGAAATAGCAGGTATGTGAACACGGAGAACCTTTTTGAGAAATCGGTTCGTGAAACACACAGGGAATGAGAGATAAGATTACTATTACAAGCATACAGGATAGACTGTTACAATAATCAGGAGTGTTTGGGGTTGGAGATTAAAAGATTGAGCAAAGGCGCAGTTTAATTTTGGCGTTCATTAATATTCAGCCTCATCTATGCTTTTTCAGAAATAAGAGCCGCTGTTTTTGTACCGTTTTGTACAAAAGCGTTAGTTAATAATGTTTAAACACCAGGTGGTTACACAAAAGGAGGGAGAAATAAGAATGGTGTCACATGTATGCATACTGTTTAAACATCACAGTGAGAAGATTACCGGGCGGTATGACATTTGTACTTAACTAAATAATGTCTCATTAGTACAACTCAGGATTACTAAGGGTCACAGTGCAGACACAGAAGAGGGATATAAGGGTAACAGGGTGAGAATAACACGAGTGAGGTTTTCTGTTTTTAATTAAGACACATCGATGAATAGATGACTAATTGGCATATGTTTCATTATTTTCAGTGACCCCCGAAGAAGGGCGCTGTGTTGCCCGAAATGCATTGGGTTTTTAAAGGAATAAACACTGCTTAAGATGAGCCACGCATTACTCGTATTTATTCAAGAGGTCCGGAGGGCACAGAGTAAATATCAGAAACTTGAAAATTAGCCATAAACTCAACACGTGGAATTTAAGATTACCAAAGATGAATAGAGCGTAAACAAAAGAAAATGGAACAGTTTAAAAATGAAGATTTGGATCACAATTGATTGAGTTTACAATGTCGCAAGGACGGCATACAGCTGTGCATTTGGCTGGGGCATGCAAATGTCCCATTTGTACTTATCTAGGTCGTACCTGGTGGCAATTGGGCATGCCACATTACCAATCTGCACGCTATCACAGACTAAATTGAGGATGATGTTTGAATAAACTTTTTGAAATTAGGTGTGCATCCCTTAACTTTTGAAAAAATCTTTTTAAAAGCAGCATTTTTAAAAATGTTCTGATAAATTTGATTTTGCCATTAAAGAATATATATCATTACAATTTTATAGGTTCTAAACATGACAGCGCTAGCTGTTTCCAATTGGGAACTACATCATATTAGATACAACAAGAAATCAGTGTTAACCTATGGAAAGGGTAGGCCTGTTGAAAAACTAATTTGGGGGGTTTTCACTACCAGGACCTGCAAAACTTAAAAGAACATGTCCGATCTATTTAATTACACAACACCTTTCCTATGGCCTCCACAGGGCCTAATGTATGGGTGACTTATATGGAGTAAAAGTGGGCTTTAAGGTTTGGCAAGGGGTTATAAATGCCAAATCGATACAAGCTCTTCAATGTGAGGTCTGAGCTATGCTTTAAAGAGCTAAATAATTGAGTGGCACACTCAGTGCTGCAGACTAAGCATGGGCGGATTTTTTCGAATTGGCAATCCGCGAAAGTGCGTATTTACGGATTCGCAATCCGCAAAATCCGCAAACTCTCGCGAATTTTGCAGATTCCTTTTTTTTGTGTTCGCAAGTGTTTCTGCCATTTCGCAAGGTTTTTTTACCAGTTCGCAAACGCGAAATTGCTTGTCGGGTAGCAACGGTCGCGACCATGTTGTTTCTACATCTGGTTCATCACAGCACCCTCTGTTTCACCACTGCCACCCTCTGTTTCACCACTGCCACCCTCTGGCTCACCCATGCCACCCTCTGGCTCACCCATGCAACCCTCTAGTTCATCACTGTAGATTATGGGGGAAAAAGCACACCTGCCCTGCCTCAACTGACATGAATGAATTAGGGGCTGATTAATGTGTCACTGAATTTGAACTTCCAGTCTGGCACCTGCTTCCTTATCTGTAATTGCTTTCTGTTGCAGTGTAATTTTTTTAACAGGACCTTTGTTGTATACTTGTAGCTATTCTCTGAGCCTGCTGTGAGGGTCAGAGCAGGGTCATAGAATAGTTGCAAGTAGGCAACTGAACTCTGAAGGGGCCCCTCAGGAAGCACTACAGGGAATGGTTACTAATGATAAGATTAAACTTTTGCACCTGCTGAGTGCTTTCAGTTTTGCAAAAATCCAAATATCCAGCAGCATCCACAAAAAGTAATCCTTCCAGGTCAAGATCCAAATCAAAGGGACCAGCACATGAAGAAAGCACTGGGAGGAGACTGCTGGACAGGAACAGGAAGTTGGAGACTGTGGGGCACTTTCTTCCTCCCACCCCCCCAAAATAGACTCCTTGCAAAAAAAAAGTGCAGGCAAATGTCAACCTGAGGAGTTATTCTGATAAAAATCATAAATTTCAAGGTTTATGCTGCCTGCTGGTGGATTTCTTGTACGAAATTGCAATTTTTGCAATCTAGCAATTGCGAGATTGTCGCTGCCCGCCGCATCTACGTGTTCGCAAGTGTTTACTCCCGCGAAATTGTATAGTATTCTAGTTGGCAAGTGCGACCAAGCAAAAAATCCGCTTCGCACGGATTTACGAATTTTCGGCAAGTTCGCGAGAGTTCGCGGATTGCGAAATTGCCAAAAATCCGCAAAATCCGCGAGCGGAACGGATTTTACGCCCATGCTTACTGCAGACCCACTAGTAGCATTCAATTTACAGGATCTGGAAACATGTAATGCACTTTACTAGTGACCTTTAAGTAAACTACATATGCCAGTTATGGATACGTCAAACAAACCATACTTAGGGAGAGAGAACCTAGACTTAAGCCCTGGTTAGCAGTCATACATTGCCCAGACTCCTAAGTCCAACAAAAGCAAGATCAGAATATTGGGTGCAAGTAGGCTAAACGTTTGTGGGAAGACCACCATAAGACTGACAAGTGTAACCCACGTTAAATTAATAGCTTCTGCCAGGTAAATACCTCAGTGTTTAATATTAGTAAATCACCTCTATGTAAACCTTGTAGCCCACCAGGTAGGGTGCATAATATTTAAAAGTGGGACATGTTGAAAATTAATAGTGACAGTGAAAGGCAAGATGGCGTCTGCTTGACCTGGTCGTACTGCAGCTCCCTGGTAATGGATCATATTCTGAAAAACTGGAGGAAAACAGGGCAGCTTGATGGCGTTATAAAAATAATGCTGGAACCTGGATAAACAAAATATATATAATTGGCGAAAAGCAAAAAAAGGCAGAAGAAAAAGAGCGAAAGAAAAGTAAATGGGAGCTCTGCCTTCCTACTTGCAGCTTTGCCCCAGGAAGTGTGGGGTTTCCTTCTACCACACGGAGTTCATTAAGGCACTGCTCAGCCTTTTGACCACATTGACATACAGCAGTGAGGAGCGGGGAGACTGTTCGGCATGTCTAGGTCCCTGCCGGGCGTGCTCCCAGGAAACAATGGCTCCGAAAGCCCCGGACGGCAGAGGAATGAAGGGGAAGACGCTCTCCTGAGTGGGTGAAGGATCCTCTCCAAAATCAGCAACATTATCGGACCCTCAGGCAAGACCCGGCGGGGAAAAGAAGCAATCTGTATGGAATTCCACAACCCAGATGGAGAAGGCGGAGGACAGGAAAAGCAAGAGCGGAGTTCCGCCCTAGCTGCCTGCGAGTGAGCCTTCCGCTCTGGAGCTGTTGAGAGCTGTACCAGGAGTGAAGCAAGCTGCAACTTAGCATTCACAACAACAAGAAGATGGAACAGGTGAGCAGAGCCGAGGGAGGAGTGTTGTAGGCGGTGGTGCGATAGGGGAGGATGATGCCATTACAAATATGGTAGCGGGCAGGAGATCCTACCCGAGACTGAATCTTTACTTGAAGCGAGCAAGAGTAATCAATTGTCTCCCGCCCCCCCCCTGCTTGCAACTGATGACAATGGATGCATAATGGAGGGGTCTGGGGTTCAATTGATAGAAACAACTCTGGAAACTATCACACTAAACCCCATTAGGGAAATGCCTACACTATAAACCATACCACCTCCTCGAACCACAGTGAGCAAGACATAGACTGCTTTTTTCCCCTCTCAGATGGGGTCTGGTTGGTGTCAGGTCCAGGATCTGAATCACTTTGCGACTCCAGTGAGGAGATTTCAGACAGCGAAAAGAGAGACCCAACAGCCACAATCCCTAAGGCAATGAGAAGAACTAGCCATCCCAATTTGCAAAAGAAAAGCCTAAAATGGGATCATTCTACAGAATAACTACTCAATAGCCTTCTAACACCACCCCCCAATGGCGACAACATACTCCCCTCAACACCCCCAACTTTACATACTGTCCTTCAATGCATACTCTCTCATTGTGAGGACACGCGCCAAGATAGCAGGGGAGCACAGACAGCCATGCGGAAAATTTAAGGGGCTGTCAGGAAAGTTGGAACGTCATGCACTATAATCAATGAACGCCTGACAACCCTTGAAACAAGAACGGAAAATCTGGAGAACGACATGGCAGACACACGAGCTAGTACTACTGCACATGATGCTCAACTAACTGGCATACAATGGAAGTTAGAAGATTATGAAAATCGGCAACGCCCAAACAACTTGCGGGCACTAGGTGTACCAGAGAAAAAGGAAGGGTCAGATACCCGGGCACATATGGTTGATATGTTATCTAATGCATTTCCGAACTTAGATGGATGGAACTGGGCTCTAGAAGTACAGAGGGCACATCGAGTTCCATTTAATCTCAAACAACCTGTGGGACCCGATACGAAATCTTGTGCTATTTTGGTCTATTTTGGCAATTTTCTACTGCGGCAATCTATCTATGATTAAGCCAAGCCAACAACAAAGCGCAGTGGGGGGGATTATTCCTTTGTTCAACCTAATTATTGCCATTATACGGTAGAGACACATTGGCATTTATGCCAGATGATCAAGCCAGTGCAAGATCGAGGAGGGCAAGCATTTTTACTGTATCCTGCTCGCCTAAAAGTACTTAAGGGTGACCATATTCGGTTCTTCAACTCTAAGGTGAAGGCTAAAAAATATTTGGAGAGCTGGGACTTGAAATCTTAGTATTATTAATATAATTATATAACAATGGTGGCAACGCACAAAACATTACATTTCAAGGGGAAAGATGGTTGACTTATTCCCATTACATATAAGGATTTGACTTTCAGCAGTATTCATCATGTGCTCTGTTTTTATTCTTTCGCCTAAAGCTGCCATGTAATAAGACACATTGATCAGGGAGCAGCAACCATCGCAACGGACTGAGCCAGTCTTGGTGCCTTTCAACAAGGGTTGGGGTGGTGGATAGGTTCAAGGGCACGAGGGGTAGGTTAGGGTGGGAAGTAAGGGGGGAATAGGGGTAGGGGTCTTAAGGGTGTTGGGCACAGGGTGGAGGGAGAACCAAAAAAAGACAAAAATTGGAGAGGGTGCAAATAAAAACTTTGAGAGAGCAATAAAAAACAATCATGAGCAAACAAAGTTGAGAAAAGCACATACTTTAAATGTGTAGAATCCTCATCTGCTCAATTAATGTCGGAGGACTTAATAATAAATTAAAACGTATCAGGGTCGCTGAAATATTAACAATGCTAAAAGCCCACATAATATGTCAACAATAAACGCACATTCCTTGGGGAAAGCGAGACAGTCTAAGTATAAAAGGCTATACCCTCGTAGCATGTTCTACTCAAACCTCAACCATTAGAGGGGTAATGGTTCATGTAAGAAATAGCATTGGCCCAACTAAACGTGTCTTGGAAGACAATGGGGGAGATGGTCTATTGCATTATTGCCTATGGGACTGACGATCTGCACGATATACAGTTTAAATGAGGACAATCCACACATTTTTAATGATTTAGAAGATGAGTACGTAGTTTTGCCCGCCCACTAATATTATGTGGCGATTTGAATATCCATTATGAAACAGGCAGTGTTAGAATTCAAAAATATCTGGGGAGAAAAGCTCACGTTCATAAGGCTTTATTGGCCCTGAAGACTAGTCACGATTTGAAGGATGTGTGGGGGCACATCATCCTACCGTCCCTGTATATACGTATTTTTCAAATCCCCATAAGAAATATTTTAGCTAGATTATTTTTTGGTTCCTTCATCTTTGATCACCGCCGTAGAAATAAAGAAATTACCGAAATTACTATCCAATCACAATCATTTAGTTATGAAATTAGCATCTCAAACCAAGGACCGCTCACAGATTTTATGGACATTTGAGAGAACTTTATTAACCAATGAGCATTATCTGAAGCATTTTAATCAGTGGGTGACAGAATACTATGGGAGAAATCGTTATAGCTCTTCACCCGGTATAGTCTGGGACATCTTTAAAGCTGCCCTTTGTGGAGAAACAATTAGCTTTGTTGCTAAGGCCAGATAGCAAGAAAAAAAAGAAACTGATGCTTTGATTGAAGAATTGGGAGAACTGGAAAAAAACATACAAGTGAAATCAGGCAAAAACAAGAGACTGAGGAGTTATCATTGAGGCAGAAAATAATGGTTGTAAAAGCTGAAATAAATAGCTACTATAGCAAGAAAGGGGTGGCCGCCTTCCAGGCACATAAAAATGAGAGCTAAAAATTTGGGGAAACCATGGGCAAGATACTAACTCTGCGTACCAAGCAAAGAAGTGTCAGGAATAATATTACTGAAGTTAAGGGACAAGATGGTACACTCCATACGGATATAAAAGACATTATCAAGGTTTTTGAGAAATTTGATCAAGATCTGTATCGACAAGATAGACTTGATTCCTTGTTGTCGAATGAAACGTAAGCAGTTCTAGAAAGCCAGCGTAGGGTCAGTGAAGAAACTAAACAAGAGATGATATAAGAGATTACAATAGAAGAGATATTATCATCCCCACAATCCATGGCTCCAGGAAAAGCGGCAGGTCCCGATAAAGTTCCTATGGAATTATATAAAGCAATCCAAGAGGAAATAGCTCTGTTACTTTTAGATCTGTTTCTCGGAGTACAATACAGTGGGGTTCCTCCTGAATCCTGGCAAGAAGCAGATATTGTGGTCTTTTTTAAAAAAAAAGGGAAGCCCTCTGATAACCCTGCATCTTACAGACCTATATCCCTCATGAATGTGGACCCCAAAATGTAATAAAAAATTCTCGCAACTCGCCGAGGGAGGATCATAGCTCATCTAGTTTCAACATGGCAACACAGCTTTATACCGGGAAGAGGCTCAACAGATCACATCAAACGTGCTATAGCCCTGTTTGATGTAACTGAGACAACTGGGGAAAAGATGGCTATGATCCTCCTAGACGCAGAGAAGGCATTTGATTGAGTTTCATAGCAATATCTGTGGTCTACGATGGTTCAGAGAGGGTTTGGGCCTGGTTTTATAACAGCTATACAGGCACTGCATCATAGACCATATGCAAGATTAAATATAGTGGGCCAAGAATCAAGCTGAATTGACATTGCAAGAGGGACAAGACAGAGTTGTCCTTGCTCTCCTATATTATTTGCCTTATATATCGATATCTTTATACAACAAATCCTCCTCCAAGTAGTTACACCAATCTGCTGCAACGGTTACGAATCAAAGATAATGGCCTATGCCGATGATCTTGCGTAACCACAGACCCAGAAAAAGCAATTATCCAAATTCAGGAATTGGCCAATGATTATGGCTGTAAATCCGGTTATCTACTAAAATACAGGGAAAACCCAGATCTTATGTTACTCTAAAACTCCCTGTAATGATTCCCGAAGGCAAGATGAGGTAATTTATCTTGGAATCAAGATCAGTAGTAACATAGACTCCATATGGAAAATAAATATGTTGCCTATGATAAGTAAGATCGGTACAGATCTACGGTCCCTAGATAGACTCCATCTTTCGGTTATAGGAAGATGTAATATACATAACATGGTTTTTCTCCCTAAGGTCCAATATATGTTTAGGTCCATCCCCTTAGAAATCGAAGACCTATTTCTAAAGAAGTTGGATGGTATTTTTAGCAATTTTATTTGCAAATATTCAAAAATGCGATGATCCCTTAAAGTATTAACATTACCGCAAGATCGAGGTGGATGGTCTACTCCTAATCTTAGATTTTATTATTTTGCAACTTTTTTTTACAACAGATGGCCTTTGTGATCTCATCAGGAATTGGGCACAGACATCAGGATGCAAATAAGTACCTCCCCTCCATATACGAGTTGGCTATGGGCAAGGCAGCGCAAGGGGTACTTCTTCGACAGATAGAGGCCAGTTATTGTAAAAAGACCAGGTTTAAGGTAGTAATAGCAATTTGGAACATTTTGAATAAAATGGCAGGGCTCATGCAAATCCGAAAGTACAACAGATATACGCCTCTGAGGCGATCTCCCTTATTTCCCATATCAATCTATGATAATTTGGGTAGGCAATGGGAGGACGGGGAATCTTGAAGATGGGAGATCTATTCTTAATTGATCAGAGGCTCTCGTTCACTGAGTTGCAACAATGGTATGGTATAGCAGCTGGAATGTATTTTACATATAAACTGTTCACTAGCTTTTTAATTCAAATCAATAAAGAAAATATCTCCACGAATAAGATTCTTTTGATAGAGGCTATGTCTCAACCCCAGAATAAAATAAAAAATGTCTATTAAATATTGACAGACACACTCCCTGATGATTTTGAGTCAGTAGAAACCAAGTGTGCTACCAAATTAGGAGACCCTGATGTTGATCTGTGCCAATCACTAGCATTAGGTAAGGGGACGTTTCTCGCAGCCAACCTAAAAGCCCAACATTATTAAAGCATATACGAACTCTATTTCACTCCTGCAAAACTTTACGGGTGGGGAAAAGAGAGGATGACAAGTGCCCTCGATGTAATCAAGGGCCAACGGACATAATTCATATGTTTTATGGTTGTGAGAAATTGGGACCACTTAAAAAGGGAACAGAGGAATTTTTAACCGCAGCAATAGGGAGTATATTGGTATCGCTTTGTTCACCCTAAGTTGGCAGGGTATGCCCAGACGTGGATCCCTTGCTCACTTTGCCACTGGATTCAATATAGCCTAACTGATGACCCTGCTTTGCTCCTACCAGACTTCTTTCTCTGGATTTGTTGTGGTTACAGTGCCTGCTTCAAACTTGATTTTGGTGTAAGATATTGGAGGACAGTAATATTAGCATAGTACACTACCCACTCCCATCTCTAGCTTCAGAGGCCAAGTTGAGAGTGGCTAAATACTTTAATACCATAAGTTTGCCCTGACACATAGCATGTTGTTCCTGTTTGCAGTAAAGCAAACTGGGACTGCTGAAAAAGTACATAGGTAGAGGCCAGGGAACATTTACTCCATATGCCAGAGAGGATCTAGGAGTGTCTTATAGTGTCTTCACCACAGTGTGATGAACCCTGCAAAGTTACACCATCTTCCTCAGAACACTGCTGTACTTTAAATATTATACCAGGCAGACTGAGCCTACTGCACTTGGCATCTGGAACCTGTCTTGAGGAAGTTGGACCCCATTCCACTGGCTGCATAACGATGGAAAAGCTGACGAGGACATTCTTTTGATAAATCCCAACTGACCAGTGGCAACTGTACCTGGACTCTACTTTGATGTTACATTCTGCCTTACAGTCTGAGAGTCTCTAAGTGCTCCCTGAGGTTATGGCCCTTAGACAAGTATTTCTGTCATCATTGGGATAAAAAAAGAAGTTTGAGAACTTGCTTCAGAGTTCCAAGGAGATGAACCTCTAAAGTATCCACCTGGCAGTTCCACAGCTTCTCCCTAGTGGAGAAGAGTTTTTCTTCAGAAAAACGACAAAGTTTCGCTTCAGATTGGGACTGAGAAACATTTTGACATTTCCTAATTGCAGACGTTTGCAGGGACACTCTACTTCATGTATCCAACCTATTTTCCATTGCGGTTGATCCCAAGTTGCCCCTAGGTCTTGTTCTACCATGACCATTAACTCCCATTGGTATTTTGTGATTTTTGATGGTATTTTCAATTAAATCTTTAAAAAGACATACTGCCAGTTCCCCGTAATTCATTTTTGTCATTTTGGTGTCATTTTGTTAATTAAATCTTACATTATTTTTATAAAACGGAGTGGGATTTTAATTGTGTTGTGTTGTTTACCTTTTAAAAGTTTCGTTTCTTTTAAATTCTACACACATTTTTAAGTTAGCACTAGCAGGGTGAAATATAGTACTCTTGACACAGTCATAAGGTAAGACAAGAGCTCGGTGGTTTCATTTCTGCCCCATCCTCAGCTCCAGGCCAGCTGTCCCACCACTCTCAAATTAACACAGAGCACAGTTACAATGCCATGAGAAAAACAAGAGAGACCCCTGATGTAAATACCACACACCTTTCCTCTCTAATGCAAAAATATAAATACTGTATAGAGAACATTGCAACTGTTATGAAATTACAATATTAAAATTTTTTCAAGAACACTAAGATAAATACTCTAACAGCACATTCATGTTCTTACTTAGCCATGGAGATAGTTGGACATTTAGCAAAATCTTTTTTGATTAATGTTCTCAGACATTACAGTTCTTTCACATGAAGAACTATAGTAATTTTGATTGGATGAACTACAAACTTTTTGGAGGAATTCGTCACATCCTTTAGAATTAGTGATTAGGACAACGTAGTCAGCCTCCTGTTCTTTTAAAATAACTACTCAATTAGGGTTCCTGTTAGAACTTTTATTCTTGTTTGACTGAGACATGAGCCCAACGATACCAGGGAAGACATGGCTTGGCAGTTTGGGCTGGACTGTTTCCATGAGGCACAGGGTCAGACTGATTTGCATATGGCCATGTCTGAACTAGGGTGGTGGAGTGAGCTAAAGAATGATGATGGATTAAACCCAGATCAGTTGACTGGGGGTGAGTGTTTGATTTTCTCCAACGCTCCGTCCATCATCCCCTTTGGTATCGCTTTGTTCACCCTAAGTTGGCAGGCTATGCCCAGACGTGGATCCCCTGCTCACTTTGGCACTGTATTCGATCTAGCCTGGCTGATGACGGCTGATTAGCCAGAAACCGGTCCCAGGATGCTTGTTTCCAGTCCAGGGAAGACATGGCTTGGCAGTTCGGGCTGGACTGTTTCTATGAGGCACATGGTCGGATGTACGTTGTTACAATGCATGCTTTTACCACGCATGCTGTAACAACGCAAGTTTTAAAACGCATTCCATTACAACGCATTACACTGGGGGGTGCTGGATAGTGAATAGTTTAATTTACTATTCCAACACCAGTCCCCGTGGACACTAGGGAAGGTGTTGGATAGTAAATTAAAACTATTCCCTATCCTAGAGCGCCCCCCAGTGTAATGCGTTGTAATGGTTTTCGTTTTAAAGTCTGCGTTGTAATAGCACTGCGTGCTAAAAGTTGCGTTATAAAGGTTGTTCCCCCACATGGTCAGACTGATTTGCATATGGCCATGTCTGAACTGGGGTGGTGGAGTGAGCTAAAGAATGATGATGGATTAAAACCAGATCAGTTGACTGGGGGTAAGTGTTTCATTTGCTCCAACGCTCCATCCATCATCCCCTTTGGTATCGCTTTGTTCGCCCTAAGTTAGCAAGATATGCCCAGACGTGGACCACTTGCTCACTTTGCCACTGGATTCAAGGTAGCCTGGCTGTTGATGGCTGATTAGCTAGAAACTGGTCCCAGGATGCTTGTTTCCGGTACAGGGAAGACATGGCTTGGCAGTTCGGGCTGGACTGTTCCCATGAGGCACATGGTCAGACTGATTTGCATATGGCGATGTCTGAACTGGAATGGTGGAGTGAGCTAAAGAAGGATGATGGATTAATCCTAGATCAGTTGACTGGGGGTGAGTGTTTGATTTGCTCCAACGCTCCGTCCATCTTCCCCTTTGGTATCGTTTTGTTCGCCCTAAGTTGGCAGGGTATGCCCAGACGTGGGTCCCTTGCTCACTTTGCCACTGGATTCAAGCTAGCCTGGCTGATGATGGCTGATTAGCCAGAAACCAGTCCCAGGATGCTTGTTTCCGGTCTAAGGAAGACATGGCTTGGCAGTTTGGGCAGGACTGTTCCCATGAGGCACAGGGTCAGACTGATTTGAATATGGCCATGTCTGAACTGAGGTGGTGGAGTGAGCTAAAGAATGATGATAGATTAAACCCAGATCAGTTGACTGGGAGTGAGTGTTTGATTTGCTCCAACGCTCTGTCTATCACCCCTTTGGTATCGCTTTGTTCGCCCTAAGTTGGCAGGGTATGCCCAGACGTGGGTCCCTTGCTTACTTTGCCACTAGATTCAAGCTAGACTGGCTGATGACGGCTGATTTGCCAGAAACCGGTTCAAGGATGCTTGTTTCCGGTCCAGGGAAGACATGGCTTGGCAGTTCGGGCTGGACTGTTCCCATGAGGCACAGGGTCAGACTGATTTGCATATGCCCTAGTCTGAAGTGGGGTGGTGGAGTGAGCTAAAGAATGATGATAGATTAAACCCAGATCAGTTGACTGGGGGTGAGGGCTTGATTTGCTCCAACGCTCTGTCCATCATCCCCTTTGGTATCGAGGTATGAACTCAGGCCAGGTAGACACCACTAATTGCACACTAAAAGATAGCCTGTGCTTATCAAAAGAGGCAATGTGTAAAGTATTTGTGCAACACGCACACAGTAGCACACAATGAATACGCCTCAAAGAGACTCCACATCATTTTAGAAGAGTAGATCATTATATTCTGAACCAAACAAGAGCTAAATGACAAACATCCAATGTATGGAAGTTGAGATATTAATTTCAAAAGAGTAAGCAAAAAATAGCACTGAGAAGCAAATAGTGCATTAGGGGTTACTTGAGGTCAAGCTGGACCAGGGCAAAGTCAAAGTTTGGGCCGACTGTGATGGAGCATCAGCCGGCTACAGGACCCATGCAGACCCCTGTGAATAAAGTACCTTTCCTTGTAGGCCTTCCAGATCAGCAGTCCATTTGAGTCCTTTAAGTAGTACAGCAGTTCATCTGGCAGAAATTCAATTACAAGTCCAGTTCTGTCTGATTTTGGGGGTATAAAGAACCAGTGCCTTTACCCAAAATTGCCTTCAATGTCGGGGTTACTTCAAAGAAGCGCCTTGAAGAGCACATGTCCTCCTTTCAATCCAGCCCTCTCCGTTAGGCTATCTATGGGGGGTAAATCAGTCCCTTGTGTGGGGACAGGACACTATCGATTAAGTGAAGTGTTAACCTCTCCCTTTCATCCTTACCAGGCAGGGCCATCAGAATGCAGATATATGTAGATGGGTACTCAGGCACGCATATCCTTCCTGGTTTTGTGACTGTCTAGAGGGAATGCACAAAGTGTACCTGTAACCCCCCCCCCCCAGACGTGTATTGGAAACAGGCTGCAAGGCACACAGTGCAGTAAGTGCAGAGAAATGTCCACTCTCTAAAAGTGGCATTTCTAAAACAGCAATATCAATTTCAACTTCACCATTGAGGAGGATATATCAGTTCCATTTAAAAGACATAAATATGAACACTTAATCCTATATAAGAGAATACTCAATGTTAACCTATGAGAAGAGTAGGACTCACAGTAGTAAAAAGCAAATTTAGTTATTTGTCACTACCAGGACATGCAAAACATCAAAGTACATGTTTTGCCTTTTACTTACATAGTATCCTACCCGTAGGGCTACCTAGGGCCTACCTTAGAGACGACTTATTTGTAGTAAAAGGGGAGTTTTAAGGCTTGGCAAGTAATGTTAAATGCCAAATTGAAGTGTCAATAAACTTCACCCACAGGCCCTGCAATCATAGGCCTGATACAGGTTTGTAGGCTTACTTGTGTGGGAGACAGAATCAGTGTTGCAGGCCCACTAGTAGCATTTAACTTATATGCCCTGGGTATATAGTATACCACTTTGCAAGGGGCGTACGGGTAACTTAAATATGTCAATCAGGTATAAACCAATTGCACACATTTAGAGAAGAAGCATATGCACTTTAGCACTGGTCAGCAGTGGTAAAGTGCTCAGAGTCTTTAGGCCAAAAAAACATTCAGTAAAACGTGGAGGCAAGAATCAAATTGTTTGTGGGAAGACCACCCTAAGGATGACAGATCTAATAGTTTCATATTCTGCCATTCTCAGATTTGATGGCATTTGCTGAAAAGTTTAATAGGTTTCCCTTGTGCAGGACATTTACATCCAGGTTGAGATCCCACTGGAGTTCTAATTTTTACCCAGTCACCCACCTTTACGTTATATTCTCTCTCACAACATGGGCGGATTTTGCGGATCCACGATTCGCGGATTCAGCGGATTCACGGATCGTGGATCCGCAAAATCCGCGGATTCAGCGGATTTGCGGATTTGGGGGCGGGGCTTCCTCGAGCGTGTGGGCGGGGCCAAACGGACGGGGCTTCCACGCGAGCGCACATGCCTCTTGTGTGTCTAAAAGGTCAGAGACCGATCAGAGCAGCAGATTAAGAGACAGAAGCCCCTGGTCACAGGAACAGCACGGGGGTTGCGCTCGTATGCTGAATGAGTCACTGCATTTGCGCTTCAACTAGTTCCAGCGACCAAGTGTGTGTCACTATGCAATCGCGCCGAAGTGCGCAGGGGTCCCTTGAGTGAAATGTCCATCATAGTGGGTAAATGGCGGGAAGACGGTGCACACCTCGAGTGTGTGGGCGGGGCCAAACGGACGGGGCGTCCATGCGAGCATGCCTCTTGTGTGTATAAAAGGTCAGAGACCGATCAGAGCAGCAGATTAATTTTTGGGCTGATGAATGAGTCACTGAATTTAAGCTTCAACTAGGGCACATGCTTTATTGATATTTGCAAGTGTTTCCTGTTGAGGTTTATTTTTTTGTGCCAGGACCGTCGTGCCCGAATGAACCCTGCCCTTCATATTTATTCAAGAAGACACCACTGTTGAAATAATTTACGATGGCGCCGGCAAGCTGCCAGCGCCATCCTGCAAAAGTTACTTAATTAGCTTCAACAGGAAGCTCCAACTGCTAAAATAAAGCAGGCGCTCGAGCCCCTGCTGTATCTTATCTGTTAGAGCTTCCTGTTGAAGCTAATTAAGTAACTATTGCAGGATGGGCGCTGGCAGCTTGCCGGCGCCATCGTTAATTAGGCGCGCTTGAACTTTTGACCGCAAAATCCGCTCCGATCGCGGATTGCGGATTTTCGGCAAATCCGCGAGAGTTCGCGGATCGCGGATTTGCCGAAAATCCGCAAAATCCGCGATCGGAGCGGATTTTGCGCTCATGCTTAATGATTACGAACAAATTCTTGTTTCCATTTAACCATCTTCTTATGTTCTTTAACTCCCCAACATTCATCTACAGAGAAATTCACATAACCTTTATTCCAATCCATACATCCTAGCACCAATGAGAATTAGGTTTTCTCCTTCTGATAATTTAAAACAGGGGCTTTCCAGTTGCCATGTCACGGGGAAGACTATGAGACACCAAGTAATTCTTTAACTCTTCTTTCCAATCCAGACCACTGAATTTAGCTAACTGATATCCTTCTTTTAGTGTCTGACTGAATATTTCTAACATTCTATTAGATTCTGGATGACATAAAGTTGATTTCCTGTATTTTACACCACATGAAAGTAAGAAATCCTCATATTGTACCACATTGTCAGTCAGCATACTACCTGGAACATCCTCTCTTCTGAAAAGCCCTTCTAAAAAACAAATAACAGCTCCTGATGGTATGTCAGACACACACACCAATTCAGGCCACCTTGAGAAAAGATCAAAAACAACAACAACCAGAATGGATGTATAACCCTCTTCCTTCAATGGATCCACCAAATCCAGAGCAAAATCCTGCCAGGGTCCTCTAGTAACTTCTCTGAAAACCATGGACACACATCTAGTATTATGTATCTTTCCACTCCTGACATTCACGAATCTGCCTCTTAGTTTCGATATCTAAACCTGGCCTCCAGATCTATTATTCTGTTTCTCATGTCAACAAGACGATCGCCTCTAAAAATTAACCCATCATGACAATCCAAAACAGACATGATTTTTCATTGAGTAAATATTTTGCAGGCCACCCATTCAAAGTGAATGGAAAAATAGACATCAAAGTCTCATCCTTCTTCAACTTAGATCTCCACTCCTCCTCACCAAAGGGACCGTCTGACACAACACACATACTTTTATCATCCCATATAGTATCATGTAAACTGCCACAATCAACATTTTGATCTGAAATCAACCGGATAAGCAGTTTGCAGTACAATTCTGTACTTGTAGAACATATTCACCAGAAAAAAGTGTATTACTGTAGTTACTCAACCCATTTACCGTAACCAGTCTGAAACATTACCCAGAACTTTCTTCATAAACATCTCCCTTAAGGGTTTATGATATGTTCCAGTGGTGAAGGCTCTGCCCCATAGAAAATACTGAGTCATTTTGTTCAGGTCCTCTTAGTGTACATGACATACATGCATAGCATTGAACTGCAGCAGAACCGCACCCAGCCCTTTGTTATATCAGTAGTCTTCACTTACATTTAATTTAATCAAACTCTTTATGACACTGACCATTTCATTTAAACTCTGTACCCTTCCTGCACAAACTTCACATCTCTCTTATTTTACTGGAAAGATTGCTTATGAATTTGCTATAAAATTCAGCCATGCCCAAGAAGGATACTACTACATCCTTGTTTTCCGGTTGAAGATGCGAGATCAAGGGTGGTAAAAAAAATCTTACATCACATATGCTAGCCATTATTTCAGAAATGTTTGGTAAAGGAAATGTATCCACCACATCCTCCTTGGTCAACCCCCTCAGATCTACACATAAACAAATAGCCCCCAAAGGTTTTTTTGTGGCCACTAAGTGTGCTAACCATTCTGTAGCCTCCACATGAGTTATACTACCCTCTATCTCTAATCTTTCTAGCTCCTTGCACACCTTCCTGCTGCACACTTAGAGGAATGTTCCTGACTTTGGACATGACCAGTAAAGCTCCTGGTTTAAGTTTTATGCAATGAAGGTAATACCTGACACATACCAGTGTATTAGTAAACACCCCATGGGATTTACTTCAGCATCTCATTTTTCAATTTGTCTAACTCCTACTTGTGGCTGCGCATTTGGATCAAGATAAATTCCCAAATCTTTGGATGAGGCCACAAAGTATATCGCCTCCTTTGTAGGTCACATATAATTTAGCAGTAATTATACACCCTTTGTACTCCACAGCGCTTATAGGATAACGTTGCATCTTAATTTCTTGAACTTCACAACCCCTTGCTTAATATCCATACAACAGAGAGTTGTGCACGGAAAGATTTTCCAAAGACCAAATCATGAATAATCATGAGCCATGAGAGGGGTCAAATAGTATAAAATGTCCATGTCAACCATCTTAACTTTGTCGGCTGGGTTATGAGGTGCTTTCACATTGAATCCTTCCACTTTATTATGTAACACCACCTCCTCCCAATCTCTTTTATTACACAGTTCTTATTTTTTCTCCTTTGTATTTCCATATTTATCAGATTGGCAACACTTCATGAAATTACCCCACCGCCACACTTATGGCAAACAGTTTTTAAAGCTAGACACCCACAGCTCTTGGTCATGTGACCCGTGTGTTTACATTTGAAGCATTTCCCTTTAAATCATCCAATAGGTTTAATAATGGAGTGTGTTTCCACAGACTTCACAAGTTCTCCCATGGAGTCATCTTCACGTAATTCATCAAAGCACTTCAGCACGTGTTCCATTCTATTGACAGTGACTAGTACATCCTCCACAATGGTGGATCATCTTTCAGTCATAAATATTCTCTAATCTTGTCACTCTTACAGCAGAGAAGAAATTGGTCCCTGAAAAATTCTTCCACCAGCGCTCCAAACGTGCACATCCATGCTAGTTTTCTTAAGTCAGTTACAAACTGCTCTACAGTCTCATCATATTTCTGCAAGCATTTGCCAAAATATATATATTTTTTTAAATAGTGCTCGTGAGTGGCAAGTAATGGTCTTGTCACGTTCTACATGGTTTAAAGATTTGGACAAGCACTTAAAGAATAATGTCAAAATAATTTCCTAGCACTTGATGGTAGGACTGTGATTTACACTTCAGTTATTAGTACTCTCCTGTGTAAATATCAAAATGAAATATATAAGTAATATACTAGTAATGTTGCCCAACATAAGTCAAATCACGGCCTAAAATATAATGGCAGCATTCCACTGGGAATAAGAGCTCCCACAACTATTCCTGAATAAGTTCAAAATGCCTGCCAAAATGTATTTCCAAAATATTCCAACAATACTTTCTGTAGACTATAGAGCTAGTTTTTTAGCTCATCGCAGATACCTAGTCAATGGTAAAAGGGCTCCCAAAAATGTTGTCCTCGAAGTTCCTGATGTCTACATCAAGAAAAAACAAACTCCCAAAACACACACAATGGTGGTCACACATGTGCATCACATGGCAAACAGGAATCCCACTTAGGTGAAGCAGGGGCGTGCTGCAGCTGTACAATAGAATTATACAGTCTTCTCAGTGTTTTAAAATGGAGGCTGTACATGCGCAGAACCCATGTCTCTTTAAAGATCTCTTTGAAGCATTGTAGAAACAGCAGTCTCGCACAATTTACTCAGCTCCCTCCCGGTCAAAAAATATACTCTTACTCAGTCACTTTCCTCACGGAGGGCCCAATTCACAAAGGTAAAGTTAGACCAAAAGTCTGAATTTACTACTTTTCGGCATTCACAAAGGTAAGTTAAAAGAAGCCTTTTTCAGACTGCGGAGTTTCCGCACCCAGAGCAGATTTTCCGCGCACTGGGAAGAGTTTGATATTTATCCAAATGCTCAAAAACTTAAATACCTTACCCGCCACCAAGTGTTCTATAAAGCAGCTCTCTAGGGGTCCGTCAATAAATGATTCACTCTCTTCCATGTCAGCATATAGTGTTCAAACAAACCTGTCATGAGAAGCAGGATGCTATAAGGTGTCCATCCATTTATTTTCCCTCAGTGTCGCTGGCCACAGTAGCCACATCGGAAGGAGAAGGAAGAACGGACTCCGACAATGTGGGGGGGTGTACGATACTCCCAGACTGGGGACTGTAGTTGATATGTAATATGAGTGGCGTGATAGAGGTGGGAGTAAAAAGGAAAGGAAAAATGGGGTATGATTTTTGGGATGTATTAAAGGTTTTGTTGAACAAATGGAAAAACACCAGCAAGGCGGGATATTTAAGTTTTCTTTATACTTCTTAAATGCAGCCGTGCACTAGACTACAGGACGCCAACACATTTGGGCTTGGACCTTCAACAGGGCATCCCTGATCCACCCACTCAAGGGATTTAACAATAGTCCTTCTATCATTACACTGCCCCCTGTATGACAACCAGAACACTTCAGTCAGGACCCATCTTGGACTGTTACAGCCGCCATGATATACATATCATGAAGTTAATGACGAACATGTACAACAAGATTAATGCTGTACAAACTTGGCAAAATTGTAGGGACTGGTACGCAAATGTGCCTTTGCTATATTTGGTGAAAATTGCTCCAGTGTTTTTTTTGAAAATTAACTTCAAAAACACATATATATCTATAGGCGTGCTCCGAGCGCTCACAGGTGCGCGTACTGGGGAGCGCACCCGGCGCGCTACGGGAGTGCGCGAGCAGAAAGCTGATTGGCTGTCGGGTGTCTGTCAACATTCTAAACAGTCTGGAGAGTCCGCCATCTTGTGTCTCGGTAGAATCGAGACACAAGAGGTGAAAAAGAAAGGTGGAAATAATTAAAAGGGGCAGAGTAGACACCCCCTGACCCCCTAGGTTTTCTGAGGGGGGCCTAGAAGGACCTTGAAGGGCAAAACAACTTTTTTTTTTTTAAATTCTTCGCGGGGTAAGCGCTGGCTGTGCTCCCCGGTACGCTCTCCGGTAGGCGTACCCTGAGCGCACCTCGGGGAAAAACAGTGTAAAAAATAGAGTAAAAAAAGAATGTAGAGTGTTTAGAGGTAAGTTAGCTCTGAAAAGAGCTGTTGTGTTAAGTGGGTGTTTTTTGTACCTACAAGTAGGTACCAATGCAGAGTCTTATATTCAAGAGGAAAACTCTATTCCCCTCATCTGTAAAATGCACACCATCTCTCCTATAGATGTCTTGCATGTTGTAACGCAAGTTGTTGTGGTAAATGGAACCCATACCATAGTCTCTCAGGTAAGCAGAAACAGATGTATTTACATGTTTCCTTGCTTTCTCAATGTGTGGACAAAATTGGTTGGACCAGTTCCATTTTTGCCTTTGGCATATATTAGAAAATACCAAGGCAGTTTTTGGAAAAAGTGACATCAATTGCCCAAAGATGTCCTTTAAAAGCATTTCCAGACCTACCCCAGTCAAAGTGCCCAAGTCATTGCCACCACAGTGCACAATTATAAGGTCAGGGTGTGGTAAATGCATAAAGGATTTTACCAATGGTATCAATTGGTGACTCCTCAATCCTCTCTGTCCAATCCATACAATGTCCACATTTGGTAAATCAAGATTGTAAATACCTCTGTTACCTGCATAATTTTGACTCCAGTGGACATAGCTATGACCCACAAACCAGACTTTTGTCATTTTGAAGGTAGATGTGCTTCTAGTCAGATGAGTTGTGGAAATGAAATGGCAGTTTGATTATGAAAAAATTGCTTGGGAATCAGTACAGTTGAATAACCAGAAATGATTGGTGCTTTGTTAAAAATCTCCACTGAAAAATAGGGTGCATGCTTTTTTTTTGGTAAGAACTCATTTCAATGGTTGAGAAAAAGTCATTTAAAGAAACATTGCATTTCATTAGCTAGTAGATTGAGAGGTCAAACAGCCTTGAAGGATTGTTTTGCAACTTAGTATGATGAACTTGTGAACTGTGTGCTGGTTTAAGGGGGAGTTACCATGGTTACAGGGTAAATGAGCACTGGTGGGCTGGGTTAATGTTATGTGATTTTCAAAGGCTTGAAATGTACAACCAATTAAAATGTGCAGTTTGGTTTTGAATTTGTGTGGGAACAACTTTTATTGGCTATGTACAAGAATATGGGTCTGAAATGAGAAATAATCTGTGCCATTATTGAAAGGCTCCAGTGAAGCAAGCATTGTTCAGATATTCTGCTTAAGTATATCTGTTGACTGTGACTGACACTGTTTGACATCTTCCAAAGCATTTTTAAAGGTGAGTAATGATTCTTTTAAAAAAGATAAATAGCTTAAAGATTTTTCACAAGTATCACAGTGAGTGTCTGTGTGAATTAAGGAATTATGGGCCAGATGTAGGTGGCCATTTACCGATCGGTAACGGCCGATTTCGGCCGTTACCGACCGGTAAATAGGTTTTTGGTATGTAGCGGGCTACATTTACCGATTCGGTAAATTTACAGAATCGGTAAATTTACAGAATCGGTAAAATACCAAATCGGTAATTTTACCGATTCGGTAATTTCAGGATGTAGGTGGGACTCTTCAGAGTCCCTAAGGGTTTACAGATTCGGTATGTTACCACCCAATTCAATTGGGTGGTAAAATACCGAATCCAGGCGTGCATGCACATGTGTGCATGCACACCTATGCCATGTGACAGACAGACATGCCCTTAGGGCATGTCTGTCTGCCACATGGCACACATGCCAGTATTTGGGGTGCTAGAGGGTGTTAAAGTGACACCCCCTGCACCCTTGCTGGAATCGGTATTTACCGAATCGGTAAATACCAATTCGGTAATGCCCATTGATTCCTATGGGCTTCAATGCCCATAGGAATCAATGGGCATTACCGAATCGGTATTTACCTATTCGGTAAATACCGATTGTTACAGAATCGGTAGATTCTTCCTACATCTCCCCCCTTCTATTTTACCGATTCATAAATACCGAATCGGTAAAATTCGGTATTTATGAATCGGTAAAATAGAATTACCTACATCTGGCCCTATAAATTTACCTTTTTCCATAATGTTAGCTGTGTGTTTATAAGGTAGACTTCTTTATAAATTGTTTTTTATGCTTGGATTCAATGCTGGTTTAGAAATTGTGTAATGGTTTCATTGGACTTGTAAAAATGCTCCTTTTTTTGAAGCGTTTTGTACAACTTTTAGCATGGGTGGAAGCAGTGAATGTATGGAGAGGGATAGGAATAGCAGATAGAAAACCATATGGAATGGTGTGGGAGATGCATAAAGTATTTCAGTAATGGTTTCAATTGAGATGGAATATAAGATAAAGAGGTGCATATTTACAAGACTTGCGCAATTTTTGACATGGGTGCAAGCAGAAAATGCATGCATAATAATAAAATATGCACCCAGACAAGAATATGAAATGCCGTGAGAGATGTTTAAAGCTTTTTTTAAATGGCATAAATTGAGATAGAATATACAAAAAAAGAGAAGCATATTTACAAGCTGCGTGCGCAATCTTTGACATAGCTGTGTGTTTAGAAGGTAGACTTCTTTATAAATTGTTTTTTATGCTTGGATTCAATGCTGGTTTAGAACTTGTGTAATGGTTTCATTGAACTTGTCAATATTCTCAGTTTTTTGAAGCATTTTGTGCAACTTTCAGCATGGGTGGAAGCAGTGAATGTATGGAGAGGGATAGGAATAGCAGATAGAAAACCATATGAAATGGTGTGGGAGATGCATAAAGTATTTCAGTAATGGTTTCAATTGAGATGGAATATAAGATAAAGAGGGGCATATTTACAAGACTCTTGCGCAATTTTTGACATGGGTGCAAGCAGAAAATGCATGCAGAATAATACAATTGGCACGCAGACAAGAATATGAAATGCCGTGAGAGATGTTTAAAGCTTTTTTTTAATGGCATAAATTGAGATAGAATATACCTAGATGCGTAACTTTGTAAATATGACTTAACAAGGTGCATTTTTTACACCACTGACGCACCGGCGGCGTAAAAGTGACGCATGGCCTCATAAATGAGGCCTTCAGTCTTCTACTCATGCGTCATATTTAATGTATGACGCATCATGTCGCAAGGAGTTACAGATACGTCAGTATTTCTGATGTATCTGTAAGCGCAAAAGTGATGCATTGCTGGAGTGTGTCACAAAAGTGACGCAACTCCAGCAATGCATCCTTTCACATGGGGCCAGCTCCATGTGAAAGGGCCTGCGGCAGTCTTGGGCCTGCGTCAGTCTTACACCTGCTGTGAAGCAGGCACAAGATTTTGACGCAACGGTGTCCTAAAAGTGACGCAGTGAAATCTCATAGATTTCACTGCGTCACTTCTATGACCATTTCTTGCGTCAATACGCTCCCTTTGCATACATTACACCTGGTGCAGGTATATTGTGGCGCAGGGGTTTACAAAGTGACGCATCTACCTAGATGCGTCACTTTGTAAATATGACTTAACAAGGTGCAAGCACCGGTGGCGTAAAAGGGACGCATGGCCTCATAAATGAGGCCTTCAGTCTTCTACTCTTACTTTTTCTTTCACTTTCTCTGTTTATTCACTGCCTTACTCGCCTTGTCCCACACTCAATTGTCTTTATCCAGTCTGTATCTCCACTCTTTCCTAAACATCACTGCTCTTTTCTTACCCTTCCACACCACCGTTCTTTTACTACATTTTCTTCACTTATCCACATTTCCCATGTTCACTCTGCTTCTCCTCACTCTCCTTCCCCACACTCACCTTCTTTCAGTCCCCCTACTTCACTTCCCTTCCCCTCTCGTCCCTTTCTTTGCTTTCTCACTCATTTTCCTCTCTTCTCTCACTGCACTCCACTTCAGTTACTCTTTTTCATTTTTTTAAGAATACCGCTCTTTGATGAGAATTGGAGGTAGTTCTGAAAAGAACTTTTTTTTTCTTCCTTTTTCTTTTTTTTTTAACAAAAACAAAAACAGGGAATGGGAAACTGCTCAAAAGGAGCAAAAAAAAATAAAAAAATTAGGGCTGGGGGCGGCAGCGGTGGTTGTCTAATGCTCGAACCATGAGCATAACACTTTGTTCCCATAACAAAGTAGCTGATCACATGTTCTGCATTTAATTACAGCTTCATTAAAAGCAGGCTGAATATTGGGGATCAGCTCTTCTGGTCGCCCCCTCACCGATGTAGTTGGTCCTCCGTTTGAAGTAGAGGCACCATCCCTGGGAGCCTCTCGTGCCAGAGCCCTGACACTCTCCCGGGCATTGTTCTGGGGGTGCCTCCTCTCGACGTGCCGGATCATGGTGGAGTTTCCAAATGAATATTTTTTGGTGGGGTCACCCCGTGACAGGACAGTGTGACAAATCCGGCACTCCACCTTTGGAGCATTTACTTTTTTTTGATCATCTGGAATGGAAAAAAACTTCCATATGAAGTGTTCTTTTACCCTCGGCTGAGGAACCTCTTCATCAATAAATCCCTCTGTGTCATCATCGCTGCTGGATGCTCTGGCAGCCATGGTAATCCAACAAAGATCCAAGAGCAAAAAGACAGGTCTTGCAGTCACAAAAGTGAAAGAAGAAGTGAAGGAAATGGGTGGGGATTTCATTCTTTGTAAAAAAAACTGTTAGCAACGAATGAAAAGAGTTATTTTAAGGTCACATGACTTGACTCGCTTACGCTGCACGCACTGGAGCGCTTCCAGGGGAGCTTACGCGGCACGAACGTAGGCGCTTCCGGGGGCGCTTACGCGGCGTGCCTGAGTGACGTTTGGTAGCTTTACGGAAATGCAAAATCGTTTTCATTTCGTAAATCAAAAATACTGGTTTTATAAGTATGGTACTAAATGTCTTGAATTATTATTTACTTTTCATACATATTTTTTTTTACAAACGCAGAAATAGCGCTCTCGGTGCGCTCTCGGGAGAGCTTACCGGTGTGCGTACCCTGAGCGCACCAGGAATTTAAAAAAATATATATATATATATATCGAACAAATAATTTAAAAAATATATATATATATATAATTAATTGTTGTAAAAAACAGCTAATAAAAAAAATCGTAGGTTACAAAGTCGATATACAAAGGAATTCGCTTTTAAAAAAACTATGAAATTCACTGAAAAAAACATAGGTTTCACAAACGTTATAGTTAGGAATTAGTTTTTAAAAAACCTTTGAAATTCACTAAAAAAACATAGGTTTCACACTCGTTATAGTTAGGAATTAGCATTTAAAAAACCTTTGAAATTCACTGAAAAAACCATAGGTTTCATACCAGTTATAGTTAGCTGAACATTTTACTCATACAAAACCATTGAAATTTCCACGTTATAGTTAGTTGGACTCACTATAACTCGCGCGCCCGCAATCCACTGCTGATGATGTCACATATTACATCATTCATGACATGGTCAGTGACATCACTGATGACATCACTGATGACATCTCAAATGATATCACTGATGACATCACTGATGACATCTCAAATGACATCACTGATGATATCATTCATGTGATAATACGATGCACCTCCTCACACTCTAATCTAACCTTTGATACATCCAGTGTTAAATACAGACTACCATTCTTGAAACCATTGACACACCAATACCAGTTACTACATACGCACTCACTGATTCCTAGGTCTACACACACATCCACTCATTCACCCATACAATCACTCATACATACAGTCACTCATCAATACAACACTATCATATCCACTGATATACCTATACAGACACTTACACACTGACACTCATCCACAGAGTTACTCACACACTTAGTCAGTTATGCAAAGAATCAATCACACTCCCATCTCCTCATCTATACAGTTATACACACTAACCTTACTTATTCAAACATATACTAACACATACTTACTCTCTTTGACAATCACTAATACAAGTACACATTGATCCATACAGTCACTTACGCAATCACAGGCTCTCATGTATAGTCATTTATATATGCCAACTCTCACATGCACTGTGTTTTATATATGTACTTACTTGGACATGTAGCACTGAGATATCCATTCACTCACCAACACAGCCATGCACACAGTCAACCGCCCAAAAAGCTGTTTCCTCATGCACTTTTGAACCCATACACATAGTGAATCAACTGGTCACACATCTATGCACAGAGTCACACACCTCACAGCCACCCACACACACACTCAGACTCACATACAAATACTTGCGCAATCAATCAATAACCCATATAGCCACTTATATAGCTACTGATCAACACATGCTGCAGCTTACACAACAACAGACATACTGATGCACACATTCACACAGTTTAGTCACTAATTCATGCATTCAGTAAGACACATTTAATCACTCAATCATACAGTCAGTCACGCACCAACTAAATCCTTAATCCAGACACTTATAGACACACTCATTCTTCAATATTTAAAACATATTTAAACTTTACAGAAACACACAGACACTGGATGATGTGATCAGTGATGTCATTTGAGATGTCAGCAGTGATGTCATCAGTGATGTCACTTGAGATGTCATCAGTGATTTCATCAGTGATGTCATTTGAGATGTCATCAGTGATGTCACTGACCATGTCATGAATGATGTAATTTGTGACATCATCAGCAGTGGATTGCGGGCGCGCGAGTTATAGTGAGTCCAACTAACTATAACGTGGGAATGTCAATGGTTTTGTATGAGTAAAATGTTCAGCTAACTATAACTGATGTGAAACCTATGTTTTTTTCAGTGAATTTCAAAGGTTTTTTAAATGCTAATTCCGAACTATAACAAGTGTGAAACCTATGGTTTTTTCAATGAATTTTAAAGGTTTTTTAACTGCTAATTCCTAACTATAACAATTGTGAAACCTAGGTTTTTTTAGTGAATATATATATATATATATATATATATGTGTGTGTATAAAAATATATATATTTTTTTTTTCATGGAAAGAAACAAAGGTTACAGAGATTCTATAGTTAGGCTCAGGTTTCACTCATACAAACCAGAGAAATTCAGCCATTATAGTTAGTGAGCTAACCATAACATCCCCCGCAATGCCGGGCTTATGACCTCACATATTACATCACTCATGACATGATCAGTGACATCAATGATGAATCACTTATGACATCTCAAATGACATCACTGATGACCTTATCTAGTGACTAAGGGTATTTTAAAAAAAGTTTGAGTGTTAAATTATATACAAAGGTGTATTGCTGAATCAGTAGGTGTAACCTATTGTTTTTTTCTGTGAATTTCTAATTTTTATTGTATTTTATTTCCTAACTATAACATCCCTGTAACCGTTGATTTTCTCAGTGAATTTCTAAAGATTTTTAAATGCTAATTCCTAACTATAACGTCCCTGGAACCTTTGTTTTTTCAGTGAATTTCTATGTTTTTTTTAAACTAGTAGTCATGATTGTGGGTTGGTGGAGAAAGGTGCAGAAAGGTGACTGGGCATCTGACCAGCTCTCAGAAATCCCACTGTGAAGGACTTACAGGAGGTACTAGCAGGGCTTATTGGCCCCCAGGGTCCCTCAGGAGTAATGTGGACTTCATCCCCCAACCAGTAGTGCACCACGAGCCACGTTTGCAGAGTGGCGGAGAAAGGGGCATGGCCTCAGAAGACCTCTTAGCAATCCTACTGTGTGGGACTTATTGGAGATAACAGGAGGGGTAGTTGGCCCCAAAGATGTTCTTGGGGTTTTGGGTTGGTGACGTTCATAAGGTAAGCGTACCCCGTGATTTTTCAAAAAAGTTTAAAAAAATTGTTTGGGGCCTTGGGGGTCCTTGTGGGACCCCCTGAGCAGAGCTAGGGGGTCGGGGTGCTTCTACCCTGCCCCCTTTTTGAGTTCTACATGTTTGTTTTTCTACTTTCTTGTGCCTCAGTCTACCGAGGCACAAGATGGCTGCCAACAATTTCTGTTTTGGAGTGTTGACAGACAGTGGCAGCCAATCAGCACGAGCTGCATGCTCATTGGCTTTCAACACTTGAAACCAGGAAGTTTTGGCAGCCATCTTGTGCTCGGTAGACCGAGGCACAAGAAATCAGAAAAACAAACGTGTAGAACAGAAAAAGGGGGCAGGGTAGAAACACCCTGACCCCCTAGGCCTTCCCAGGTGGTCCCACAAGGACCCCAAGGTCCCCAAAATGTTTTTTATAAACCCGGTCTGTTTTTTTTCAAATTACCCCCCGGGGGACCAAATCGCGGGGGCATAGTGATAAAGAAGTGTGGGGGGGCCCAATCCCCCCTACACTGCCCCGGGGACCGCCGTCCCCCGGGGCAAAGCAATGCAGCCCTCTGGGGCATACTGGAGGCTCCTGGTGGGCTAGTTGGCCCCCAGGGATCCCCAGTATGCAAGGGGAATTAGTTTCCCCTCTGCAAACGCACCAGGGGGCTGCATTGCAGAGAGTTGTAAAAAGGGGCATAGCCTCATCACACCTCTCTGCAATGCAGCCCCCTGGTGCATACTGGAGGTTCCAGGTGGGCTAGTTGGCCCCCAGGGACCCCCAGTATGCAAGGGGAATTAGTTTCCTTTCTGCAAACGCGCCAGGGGACTGCCTTGCAGAGAGGTGTAAAAAGGGGAATAGCCTCATTACACCTCTCTGCAATGCAGCCTCCTGGCGCATACTGGAGGTTCCAGGTAGGCTAGTTGGCCCCCAGGGACCCCCTGTATGCAAGGGGAATTAGTTCCCCCTCTGCAAACACGCCAGGGGGCTGCGTTACAGAGAGGTGTAAAAAGGGGAATAGCCTCATTACACCTCTCTGCAATGCAGCTCCCTGGCACATACTGGAGGTTCCAGGTGGGCTAGTTGGCCCCCAGGGACCCCTAGTATGCAAGGGGAATTAGTTCCCCCTCTGCAAACGCACCAGGGGCCTGCGTTGCAGAGAGGTGGAAAAACATTTTTTTTTCAATTTATATTAATAATATGTAATGTAATTTAAAAAATAAAATATCTAAAAATAAATAATTTAAAATAATGTAGTAAATCAGTATAGAAAATATAACAATTAATACATTTAAAGATTATCATTTACAAAACCATCGAAATTCACTGAAAAAACCATAGGTTTCAGCCAAGTTATAGTTAGGAATTACCATTTAAAAAAGCTCTGAAATTCACTGAAAAAACCATAGGTTTCAGCCACGTTATAGTTAGGAATTAGCATTTACAAAACCTTGCAAATTCACTGAAAAAAACATAGGTTTCAGCCCTGATATAGTTAGGAATTAGCATTTAAAAAACCTTTGAAATTCACTGAAAAAAACATAGGTTTCAGGCCTGATATAGTTAGGAATTAGCATTTAAAAAACCTTAGAAGTTCACTGAAAAAACTGTAGATTTTAGGGGTGTTATAGTTAGCTGGACATTTCAGTCACACAAAACCATTGAAATTCCTCCAATTTAGTTAGTTGTACTAACTATATCTCGCGCGCCTGCAATCCACTGCTGATGATGTCACATATTACATCATTCATGACATGGTCAGTGACATCACTGATGACATCTCAAATGACATCACTGATGACATCATCCAGTGAATGTGGTTTGATTCGTTATTTAAATATGTATTATATATATAGCAATTTGCATTGAAGAATGAGTGGATATATAAATATAAATATCTGGATGGAGGATTTAGTAGCAGTGTGATTGACTGTTTACTTGACTAATTTAAAGTGTCTCTCTAAATATATTGGATAGTGACTAAACTGTGTGAACATCTGTATCACTTTGTCAGTTGTTGTAAAAACTACTTCTCCAGTTGGTTACTAGCTATTCGAAAGTCTATATTAGTTATTGATTAGTTAACTGAGTATTTGAATGTGACAGTGAATGTGTGTGTGGTTCGGTGGGAAGTGTGTGACTGCCCAAAGATGTGTACATAGTTGATTTAGTAGGTATATGACGTTAAGACTACATGTTATAACAGTTGTTTAGGTGAGTGAATATCTTTATGGGTGTGGTGATGAGCAAATATCTCTCTTAATGGTACATGTCCAACAAAGTAGAAAATTAAAAGGCAATGTATGTGTCAGTTGTTGTTTATAAATAAGTATACGTAAGACTCAGTGATTGTATGTGTGACTGTATAGATAACTGTATACTTGTAATAGTGATTTTATAACACACTAAGTATAATTTACTATCTATATGAATAGATAAAGTGGTGTTTGTATAAGTGTATATCTATGTAAATGTAAGTATGATCCATTGTTTGCATAAGTGAATAGGATGACTTTATAAGTGAATAGGATGTGTGCTGGTGTGTAATGTCGTTATAGGTGTATAAGTATATTTTATAGTGTTCTATTGATCATTGACTGCATGTATGAGTGAATCTGTAGGTAAGTGATTAGATGTGTGTATAGATCTAGGAATCACTGAGTTGATTTTTAGAAACTTGTATCGGTGTGTCAATGAATTTAAATATGGTACTCTGTATTTTACAGTGAGTGACGAAAGGTTATACTAGTGTATGATGAGGTGTATCGTCACATGGATGATGTCATCAGTGATGTCATTTGAGATGTCATCAGTGATGTCACCGACCATGTCATGAATGATGTAATATGTGACATAATCAGCAGTGAATTGCGGGAACGCGAGATATAGTTAGTACAACTAACTATATTGGAGGAATTTCAATGGTTTTGTATGACTGAAATGTCCAGCTAACTATAACACCCCTAAAACCTATGTTTTTTTCAGTGAATTTCTAAGGTTTTTTTAAATGCTAATTCCTAACTATAACATGTCTGAAACCTTTGGTTTTTTTCAGTTAATTTCGAAGTTTTTTAAATGCGAATTCCTAACTATAACATGTCTGAAAACTATGGTTTTATCAGTGAATTTCAAAGGTTTTATAAATAACAATTTTTAAATGTATTATTTGTTATATTTATTTTTTTTATACTGATTTACTACATTTTTTTAAACTATTTTTTTTAGATATTTCATTTTTTAAATTACATTACATATTTTTAATATTAATTAATAAAAAGTTTTTAAAATGTTTGAAATTCTAATATTTTTTTAATTTTATTTTATATATTTTAAAATATATTCATATATGTTTTATATAGCAGGCAATGATATCCTATGGAAGGAAATTCAAGTTACTGGTAAGTACGGTTAGAATTACTTTTCAGGATCAGTATTGGCTCAAAGATGCAGCATTGCGGTCTCTCCTGATAACAGGTGAGTAAATCGGAGTTTGTAGTTCGGCTGATTTTAGAGGAATATTTGTACGTTTAAAAAATCGACACTTAGAAACTTTTTCAGCAAAAAGCAGGCAAAGATAGCCTATGGAAGAAAATTCAAGTTACTGCTAAGTATGGTTAGAATTACTTTTCAGGATCAGTACTGGGCTCAAAGATGCAGCACTGAGGTCTCTACTGATAACAGGTGAGTAAATCAGATTTCGTAGTTCGGCTGATTTTACTTCGGTCCAGTATATATAGAGCCACTTTCCTACACCATCCCCTCCCTGCACCACTGTGAAAACATGCCCTGTGGCACTTTTTAAGTTGGGGAAATTATTCCCCTGCAATCTTGAGGGTCCCTAGGGTCCAACTAGCCCACTAGGTACATCCAGTAAGCGCCACAGAGCTGCGTAGCAGAGAGATGTATAAAGGGGCATGGCGTAGACTACCTCTCTGCAATGCAGCGCAGTGGCGCTTACTGCAAGCACCTGGTGGGCTAGTTGGCTCCCAGGTTCCTTCAGGATTAAAGGGGAATTATTTCCCCAACTTAAAACGCGCCAAAGGGCATGTTTGCACACGTCCCCTCAGACCCCGTCCCCTCCATTCACCACTGTGTAAACGCTCCCTGTGGCCATTTTAAGTTGTCTGATTAAGTCCCCTTGAATCCTGAGGGTACCTAGGGTCCAACTAGCCCACTAGGTACCTCCAGTAAGCACCACATAGCTGCGTTGCAGAGATGTGTAAAAAGGGGCACGGCCTAGACCATCTCTCTGCAATGCAGCACAGTGGCGCTTACTGGAAGCACCTGGTGGGCTAGTTAGCCTGCAGGGGCCCTCAGGATTGAAGGGGAATGATTTCCCAAACTTAGAACGTGCCATAGTAAACATGCCCTGTGGCCGTTTTAAGTTGGGAGATTAAGTCCCCTTGAATCCTGAGGGTCGTTAGGGGCAACTTAGCCCACTAGGTATCTCTAGTAAGGGCCATTGCTGATAGGTGTAAGAGGGGCACGGACTGTACCACCTTTCTGCAACGCAGCGCATTGGCGCTTACTGGAAGCACCTGGTGGGCTAGTTGCCCCCCAGGGTCCCTCAGGATTAAAGGGGAATTTTTTACCCAACTTAAAATGTGCCACAGGGCATGTTTGCACACGTCACCTCAGGCCCCGTCCCATACCTTCACCACTGTGTAAACACGCCCTGTGGCCGTTCTAAGTTGGGAGATTAAGTCCCCTTGAATCCTAAGAGTCCATAGGGTCAAACTAGCCCACTAGGTACCTCCAATAAGCGCCACAGAGCTGCGTTGCAGAGAGGTGTAAAAAGGGGCGCGGCCTCTGAACACCTGTCTACAACTCAGCTCCCTGGCGCATACTGGAGATACCTGTTGGGCTGTTTGGCCCTTAGGGACCCTCAGAATTGAAAGAAAATTAATTCCCCAACTTAAAACACGCCACGGGGAGTGCAAATACACCCTGTGGTGCGTTTTAAGTTAGAGAATTAATTCCTCCTCAATCCCATGGGTCCCTGGGGGAAAACTAGCCCACCAAGTACCTCCAGTAAGCGCCAGAGGGCTGCGTTGCAGGTCTGCATTGCAGAGAGGTGTTCGGAGTAGGGGTGGGGGGACATCTCCGTTCCGCCCACGGAATGTTCAGAGATTTGCCCCTTCCGCCTTCCGCAAAGAAGGTAGAGAAACGAGGCAAATCTCCGCACATTTGGGGGCGGAACAGAAGTTGGTCGCCCGCCTCCCGCCCGCCGCCCTCCCGCTGTATTAAATGATATTTAAAAGCCTAAAATTAAATTTAAATAAAACTTACCTCATTGCGGGCGCTCCTTACCCATCGCGGCTTCATCTGGGAACTGGGCATGCGTGGGAGTTTGCGCATGCGCATTCCTCACCAGGAATGCGCATGCGCAGCCTCCCGCGCATGCGCAATTCCAAGAAGAAGTGCAGAAAGAAGCAAGAGCGGTACTGAAAGAGGCAATAGAGGTGCAGAAAGAGACAACAGAGGTGCAGAAGGAGGCAAGAGAACTGCAGAAGGTTGCAGAAACAGGCAAAATAGGTGCATAAAGAGGGAATAGGAGTGCAGACAGAGGCAAGGGAAGTGCAGAAAGAGGGAAGAGGGGTACAGAAAGAGGCAAGAAGGGTGCATAATGTTTTAAGAAAAGCACAGAAAGAAGCAAGAGCAGTTGAGAAGGAACAAACGGGTATAGAAAGATGCAAGAGGGGTACAGAAAGAGGCAAGAGAAGTACAGAAAGAAGCAAAAGAGGTACAGGAAGAGGGAGGAGGGTGCAGAAAGAGGCAAGAAAACTACAGAAAAAAGGAACAGAGATGCAGGAAGTGGAAAGACAGGTGCAGGAAAAGGGAAGAAGGGTGCAGAAAGAAGCAGGAGAGGTGCAGAAAGAAGCAAGAGAACTGCAGAAAGAGGCAACAGAGGTGCAGAAAGAGGCAAGACAGGTATAGGAAAGGGAAAAGGGTACAGAAAGAAGCAAGAAGGGTGCAGAAAGAGGCAAGAGGGGTGCAGAAAGAGGTAGGAGAGGTGAAGAAAGAGGCAACAGAGGAGCAGAAGGAGGCAAGAGAACTGCAGTAAGAGAGTTGCAGAAACAGACAAAAGAGGTGCAGAAAGAAGGAACAGTGGTGGAGACAAACACAAGAGAAGTGCAGAAAGAGGGAAGAGGGGTGCGGAAATGAAGAAGAGAGGTGCAGAAAGAAGCACAAGCAGTGCAGAAAGAACCAAAAGAGGCAAGAGGAGTGCATAAAGAGGAGAGAAAAGCGCAGAAAGAAACAAGAGATGCAGGAAGAAGCAAGAGGGGTGCAGAAAGAGGCAAGAGCAGTGCAGAAAGAGCCAAGAGATGTGTAGAAAGAGGCAAGAGAGGTACTGAAAGAGGCAAGAGATATGTAGAAAAAAGGAAGAAGGGAGTAGAAATAACCAAGAGAAATGCAGAGAGAAGCAAGGGGAGTGCAGAAAGGGGCAATTGAGTTGTAGAAGGAGGAAAGAGAACTGCGGAAATAGGCAAGACAGATGCAGAAACAGGCAAAAGGGGTGCAGAAAGAGGGAGCAGGTGTGCAGATTGAAGCAAGACAGATGCAGAAACAGGCAAAAGGGGTGCATAAAGAGGGAATAGGGGGGCAGTCAGAGGCAAGGGAAGTGCAGAAAGGGGGGAGAGGGGTACAGAAAGAGGCAAGAAGGGTGCAGAATGTTTTAAGAGAAGCACAGAAAGAAGCAAGAGCAGTTGAGAAAGAACAAACGGGTACAGAAAGACGCATGAGGAGTGCAGAATTTTTTAAGAGAAGCACAGAAAGAAGCAAGAGCAGTTGAGAAAGAACAAACAGGTACAGAAAGATGCAAGAGGAGTGCAGAAAGAGGCAAGAGGGGTGCAGAAAGAGGTAGGAGTGGTGAAGAAAGAGGCAACAGAGGAGCAGAAGGAGGCAAGAGAACTGCAGTAAGAGAGTTGCAGAAACAGACAAAAGAGGTGCAGAAAGAAGGAACAGTGGTGGAGACAAACACAAGAGAAGTGCAGAAAGAGGGAAGAGGGGTGCGGAAATGAAGAAGAGAGGTGCAGAAAGAAGCACAAGCAGTGCAGAAAGAACCAAAAGAGGCAAGAGGAGTGCAGAAAGAGGAGAGAAAAGCGCAGAAAGAAACAAGAGATGCAGGAAGAAGCAAGAGGGGTGCAGAAAGAGGCAAGAGCAGTGCAGAAAGAGGCAAGAGATGTGTAGAAAGAGGCAAGAGAGGTACTGAAAGAGGCAAGAGATATGTAGAAAAAAGGAAGAAGGGAGTAGAAATAACCAAGAGAAATGCAGGGAGAAGCAAGGGGAGTGCAGAAAGGGGCAATTGAGTTGTAGAAGGAGGAAAGAGAACTGCGGAAAAAGGCAAGACAGATGCAGAAACAGGCAAAAGGGGTGCAGAAAGAGGGAGCAGGTGTGCAGATTGAGGCAAGACAGATGCAGAAACAGGCAAAAGGGGTGCATAAAGAGGGAATAGGGGGGCAGACAGAGGCAAGGGAAGTGCAGAAAGGGGGAAGAGGGGTACAGAAAGAGGCAAGAAGGGTGCAGAATGTTTTAAGAGAAGCACAGAAAGAAGCAAGAGCAGTTGAGAAAGAACAAACGGGTACAGAAAGACGCAAGAGGAGTGCAGAAAAAGGCAAGAGAAGTACAGAAAGTAGCAAAAGAGGTACAGAAAGAGGGAGGAGGGTGCAGAAAGAGGCAAGAAAACTACAGAAAAAGGCAGCAGAGATGCAGGAAGTGGAAAGACAGGTGCAGGAAAGGGGAAGAAGGGTGCAGAAAGAAGCAAGAGAGGTGCAGAAAGAAGCAAGATAACTTCAGAAAGAGACAAGAGATATGTAGAAAAAGGGAAGACGGGTGTATAAATAACCAAGAGAAGTGCAGAGAGAAGCAAGTGGAGTGCAGAAAAGGGCAAGTGAGTTGTAGAAGGAGGATAGAGAACTGCGGAAAGAGGCAAGACAGATGCAGAAACAGGTAAAAGGGGTGCAGAAAGAGGGAGCAGGTGTGCAGATTGAGGCAAGACAGATGCAGAAACAGGCACAAGGGGTGCATAAAGAGGGAGCAGGTGTGCAGATTGAGGCAAGAGAGGTGCAGAAAGAGGGAAGAGGGGTGCAGAAAGAAGCAAGAGTATTAAAGAAAGAACAAACAGGTGCAGAAATAGGTAAGAGTGGTACAGAAAGAGGCAAGAGAATTACAAAAAGCAGCAAAAGAGGCTAGAGAACTGCAGAAAGAGGCGAGTAGGGTACAGAAAGAGGCAAGAGGGGTACAGAAAGAGGCAAGAGAGGTGCAGAAGTAGGCAAGAAAGGTACAGAAAAAGGGAACAGAGGTGCAGAAAGAGGCAAGAGGCATACACAAATTTGCAAAAGAGGTGCACAAAGAAGCAAGAGCAGTGCAGAAAGAAGCAAGAGAAGTGCATAAATAAGCAATGGAGGTGGATAAAAAGGGAAGAGGGGTGCAGCAAGAGGCAGGAGGGATGCAGAAATTTTCAAAACAGATGTAGAAATAAGCAAGAGTAGTACAGAAAGAACCAAAAGAGGGGTACATAAAGAGGCAAGAGGGGTATATAAAGAGGCAAGAGAGGTGCAGAAGCAGGCAAGAAAGGTGCAGAAAGAGGGAACAGGGGAGTGGAAAGAGGCAAGAGGCATACAACAATTTGCCAAAGAGGTGCAGAAGCAGGAGAAATGCAGAAATAAGCAAGAGAGGTACAGAAAGGGATAGGAGGGGTGCAGAAAGAAGGAAAATAAGTGCAGAAAGAAGCAGCAGAGGTGCTGAAAGAGACACAAAGGGTGGAGAAAGAGGCAAGGGAAGTGCAGAAAGAAGCAACAAAGGAACAGAAAGAGGCAAGAGAGGTACAGAAACATGCAGGAAAGGTGCAGAAAGAGGGAACAGGTTTGCAGAAAGAGGTAAGGGGGTGCAGAAAGATGCAAGAGGGGTACAGAAAAAAGCAAGCAAGGTGAAGAAAAAGGCAAGAGAATTGCTGAAAGACACAACAGACGTGTAGAAAGAAGCAATAAAAGTGCAGAAAGAGGTAAGTGAGGTACAGAAAGAAGCAACAGAGGTACAGAAAGACAGAAGACAAGTGCAGAAAGAGACAACAGGGGTGCAGATAGAAGCAAGAGAAGTGCAGAATGAAGCAACAGGGGTGCAGAAAGAGTTAAGAGAAGTGCAGAAAGAAGCAACAGAGGTGCAGGAGGAGGCAAGAGAACTGCAGAAAGAGGCAAGAGAGTTGCAGAAACAGGCAAAAGAGGTACAGAAAAAGGGAACAGGGGTGCAGACAGATGCAAGAGAGGTACAGAAAGAGGGAAAGGGGTGCAGAAAGAGGCACGAGGGGTGTCGAAATTTGCAAGAGAGGTACAGAAAGAAGCAAGAACACTACAAAAGAACCAACAGAGGTACAGAAAGAGGCAAGAAGGGTGCAGAATGTTTTAAGAGAAGCACAGAAAGAAGCAAGAGCAGTTGAGAAAGAACAAACGGGTACAGAAAGACGCATGAGGAGTGCAGAATTTTTTAAGAGAAGCACAGAAAGAAGCAAGAGCAGTTGAGAAAGAACAAACAGGTACAGAAAGATGCAAGAGGAGTGCAGAAAGAGGCAAGAGGGGTGCAGAAAGAGGTAGGAGTGGTGAAGAAAGAGGCAACAGAGGAGCAGAAGGAGGCAAGAGAACTGCAGTAAGAGAGTTGCAGAAACAGACAAAAGAGGTGCAGAAAGAAGGAACAGTGGTGGAGACAAACACAAGAGAAGTGCAGAAAGAGGGAAGAGGGGTGCGGAAATGAAGAAGAGAGGTGCAGAAAGAAGCACAAGCAGTGCAGAAAGAACCAAAAGAGGCAAGAGGAGTGCAGAAAGAGGAGAGAAAAGCGCAGAAAGAAACAAGAGATGCAGGAAGAAGCAAGAGGGGTGCAGAAAGAGGCAAGAGCAGTGCAGAAAGAGGCAAGAGATGTGTAGAAAGAGGCAAGAGAGGTACTGAAAGAGGCAAGAGATATGTAGAAAAAAGGAAGAAGGGAGTAGAAATAACCAAGAGAAATGCAGGGAGAAGCAAGGGGAGTGCAGAAAGGGGCAATTGAGTTGTAGAAGGAGGAAAGAGAACTGCGGAAAAAGGCAAGACAGATGCAGAAACAGGCAAAAGGGGTGCAGAAAGAGGGAGCAGGTGTGCAGATTGAGGCAAGACAGATGCAGAAACAGGCAAAAGGGGTGCATAAAGAGGGAATAGGGGGGCAGACAGAGGCAAGGGAAGTGCAGAAAGGGGGAAGAGGGGTACAGAAAGAGGCAAGAAGGGTGCAGAATGTTTTAAGAGAAGCACAGAAAGAAGCAAGAGCAGTTGAGAAAGAACAAACGGGTACAGAAAGACGCAAGAGGAGTGCAGAAAAAGGCAAGAGAAGTACAGAAAGTAGCAAAAGAGGTACAGAAAGAGGGAGGAGGGTGCAGAAAGAGGCAAGAAAACTACAGAAAAAGGCAGCAGAGATGCAGGAAGTGGAAAGACAGGTGCAGGAAAGGGGAAGAAGGGTGCAGAAAGAAGCAAGAGAGGTGCAGAAAGAAGCAAGATAACTTCAGAAAGAGACAAGAGATATGTAGAAAAAGGGAAGACGGGTGTATAAATAACCAAGAGAAGTGCAGAGAGAAGCAAGTGGAGTGCAGAAAAGGGCAAGTGAGTTGTAGAAGGAGGATAGAGAACTGCGGAAAGAGGCAAGACAGATGCAGAAACAGGTAAAAGGGGTGCAGAAAGAGGGAGCAGGTGTGCAGATTGAGGCAAGACAGATGCAGAAACAGGCACAAGGGGTGCATAAAGAGGGAGCAGGTGTGCAGATTGAGGCAAGAGAGGTGCAGAAAGAGGGAAGAGGGGTGCAGAAAGAAGCAAGAGTATTAAAGAAAGAACAAACAGGTGCAGAAATAGGTAAGAGTGGTACAGAAAGAGGCAAGAGAATTACAAAAAGCAGCAAAAGAGGCTAGAGAACTGCAGAAAGAGGCGAGTAGGGTACAGAAAGAGGCAAGAGGGGTACAGAAAGAGGCAAGAGAGGTGCAGAAGTAGGCAAGAAAGGTACAGAAAAAGGGAACAGAGGTGCAGAAAGAGGCAAGAGGCATACACAAATTTGCAAAAGAGGTGCACAAAGAAGCAAGAGCAGTGCAGAAAGAAGCAAGAGAAGTGCATAAATAAGCAATGGAGGTGGATAAAGAGGGAAGAGGGGTGCAGCAAGAGGCAGGAGGGATGCAGAAATTTTCAAAACAGATGTAGAAATAAGCAAGAGTAGTACAGAAAGAACCAAAAGAGGGGTACATAAAGAGGCAAGAGGGGTATATAAAGAGGCAAGAGAGGTGCAGAAGCAGGCAAGAAAGGTGCAGAAAGAGGGAACAGGGGAGTGGAAAGAGGCAAGAGGCATACAACAATTTGCCAAAGAGGTGCAGAAGCAGGAGAAATGCAGAAATAAGCAAGAGAGGTACAGAAAGGGATAGGAGGGGTGCAGAAAGAAGGAAAATAAGTGCAGAAAGAAGCAGCAGAGGTGCTGAAAGAGACACAAAGGGTGGAGAAAGAGGCAAGGGAAGTGCAGAAAGAAGCAACAAAGGAACAGAAAGAGGCAAGAGAGGTACAGAAACATGCAGGAAAGGTGCAGAAAGAGGGAACAGGTTTGCAGAAAGAGGTAAGGGGGTGCAGAAAGATGCAAGAGGGGTACAGAAAAAAGCAAGCAAGGTGAAGAAAAAGGCAAGAGAATTGCTGAAAGACACAACAGACGTGTAGAAAGAAGCAATAAAAGTGCAGAAAGAGGTAAGTGAGGTACAGAAAGAAGCAACAGAGGTACAGAAAGACAGAAGACAAGTGCAGAAAGAGACAACAGGGGTGCAGATAGAAGCAAGAGAAGTGCAGAATGAAGCAACAGGGGTGCAGAAAGAGTTAAGAGAAGTGCAGAAAGAAGCAACAGAGGTGCAGGAGGAGGCAAGAGAACTGCAGAAAGAGGCAAGAGAGTTGCAGAAACAGGCAAAAGAGGTACAGAAAAAGGGAACAGGGGTGCAGACAGATGCAAGAGAGGTACAGAAAGAGGGAAAGGGGTGCAGAAAGAGGCACGAGGGGTGTCGAAATTTGCAAGAGAGGTACAGAAAGAAGCAAGAGCACTACAAAAGAACCAACAGAGGTACAGAAAAAGGCAAGAGGGGTGCCGAATGAGGCAAGAAAAGTACAGAAAGGAGGAACAGAAGTGCATAAAAATGAAAGAGGGGTACAGAAAGTGGGATGAGAGGTATAGAAAGAGGCAGGAGAGTTGCGCAAAGAGGGGAAAAGGGTGCAGAAAGAGGCAAGAGGGGTACAGTAAGAAGCGACAGAGGTGCAGAAAGAGGCAAGAGGAATGCAGAAAGAGGTAAGAGAAGTGTAGAAAGAGGAAAGAGAGGTGCAGAAACAGGCAGGAGAGATGTAGACAGAGGGAACAGGTGTACAGAAAGAGGCATGTGAGGTGCAGAAAGGAGCAAGTAAGGTGCAGAAAGAGGCAAGAGAGGTGCAGAAAGTAGAAGAGATGAGCAGAAAGAGGCAAAAGAAGTACAAAAAAAGAAAGAAAGGTACACAAAGAAGCTCAAGAAATGCAGAAACAGGCAAGAGTGGTTTGCACACCATTAGTACCAATGTAATACCCACATTTAGCAGTAAGTGACATGTGACCATTCTAGGTTTGCAAAGGGCCTTCCACCACGCTGTAACACTTGTCGCTGCTATTTTGGTAACGTTTGAGCCGTTTGAGCTAGAAACAAGGTTTTTTGTTCAAATCTGCAGATGATGTGAAATAGATGATATGAAACAGATGATGGAGTATGTCGCAAATGTGGTGAATGTAGAACTGCAAAAGTTGGTGCAGCCAAACAGTTGCATAATTCCAGGGGCCCTGCTCATACCTCTGACTAGGTCCAGAAGTGCTCCTCAGAGGTTCCCTCTTTTTATTGTCTCATTGAGTTTATAGTTTAGCTTCTATGGGAATGATGAAGACTAAACCTGAGGTTACCACTCCACAACACAGACTACCATACCACATAATTACTCTCCATAACACATAATCCCTCTCTCCTTAATTCCTATACACTACATACCACACCCTTTCTATCCACATAATTTCACTGCACATCATACCACATAATTTCACTACACACAACCTACATCCACTCCACCCCACTCCAAGAAACATTAGTAAAACACTTTTACATTTACAACGCCAATAGCTCTAACTCTCGCAAATGTGAAACCTATTACATTGCAAATGCTTCTTTATTTAGAAGTCACGTTTGCAGAGAGGTGGAGAAAGGGGGCTGGGTCTTGGACCAGTGCTCAGGAATTCTGCTGCGTAGGACTTACAGGAGGTACCAGGAGGGCTTCTTAGCCCTCAAAGTCCCTCAGTAGAAAAGTGGACTTCATCCCCCTACCCGTAGTGTGCCAGGAGGCTTGTTTGCAGAGTGGTGGAGAAAGGGGGGCTTGGCCTCCGAAGACCCCTTAGCAATCTCACTGTGTAGGACTGTCTAGAGCTAACAGGAGGGGTACTTCGTCCCCCAAGGACAACCGTGAGGACCAACTACCCCTCCTATTACCTCCAGTAAGTCCCACACAGCAGCATTGGTAAGTTCTCAAAGCAGGCCATGTCCCCTTTGCCCACCAGTCTGCAAACGCCATCCCTGGCACTTTCTTGGATGGGGATTTAGGTCCCCTCTTCTGCTGGGGGTCGTTAGGGACCAAGCCCCTCCAGTAAGCCCCACACAGTAGGATCACTGATAGGTAGACACAGGCCATGCCCCCTTTGTCCACGATTCTGCAAATGCACCTCTTGGTGCGCTCTTGGTTGGGGGATACATTCCCCTTGCTTCCTGAGGGTCTCCTGGGGGCCAACTAGCCCTCTTGTTATCTATAGTAAGCCCCACACAGCTGGATTGCTGAGAGTGGTCTGATACAATGCCCCCTTTTTACACCACTCAGCAACTACTCTACCTGGCACTCTTCTGCTTGAGGGATGAAGTCCACTTCATTCCTGTGGTCTTCAGGACACAAGAGGAACTCATTGCCCCACCAGCATTGCACCAAGAGATGAGTTTGCAGAGTTTTGTACAAAGGGGCGTAGCCTCAAACCACCTCTCAGCAATCCCACTATGTGGGGCTTACTGGAGGTACCTGGTGGGCTAGTTGGCAAAAATAAATCTATATTTGAATGAGGCCTTTTTTGGCTTCGGGGACCCCATCCCCCGGGGCTTTGCCTTAGTTTTTTTAGGTTTACGGCCCTTCCCTGGGCCACTTTTAACCCCGGGGACACCATCCCATGGGGCCTGGCCAGCCTTTCTTTTATTTTTAAATTTTGGAAGGGGGCTGAGTGGCCCACCCCCTGAAGACCAATATGGCCCTAGGGACCCAATCCCCCAGGGCCTGGCCTCACATTGGGGACCGAATGGGAGCCCCAATGCCCCGGGGTCCCTACTGGCTCCCCGCCTTCTGCGGGAGCCGGCATTGCTTTTTGACAAGGGGAGATGCTAACATGCAGCTCCCCTTGTCCAAAAGCAATCTGCTTCGCCTCATGGAAGCGAGAGCAGGTTTTCTGCTCTCGCTTCCACGAAGTAAAGCAGCATTTTCAATGACAGGGCGGGAACAGTGCTCCAGCCCTGTCATTGCACACTTCAATGTCCTGGGGGTGGGGACCCCAGGATGTTGCTGGAGCTGGCCCTGGGGGTGGCGGTCCCCAAGTCCATGGAGGATTCCAGGAGGGAGGCCGCTTGGACCCCTCCCTATGTATACATGGCCCCGGGGAGGTGGTACTCCTTGGGGCTGGGGGTCCTCAACATTCCCGTATTTGCATACAGTGTGCTCCGGGGAGGTAGTGGTCCCCAGGGCAGTGTGGGGAGGGGCAAGAGTCCCCCTCACTTCTTTAATTAAATTGATACCTGTGGGAGGTGGTAGTCCCTGGGACTTGGGGGGCCCATGAGGCCCCCCACCCATAATTTCAGTGTGCCCTGAGGAGGTGGTAGACCCTGGGGCAGTCTGGGAAGGGGTAGGAACCCCCCACACTGCTTCATTTAAATTGAAGCCCTGGGGAGATGACAGTCCCTGGGGCTTTGGGCGGGCCTTCAAGGCACAAGATGGCTTGTGGGCACTGTACAGAGTTAATAGTGTTCCTAACCGGCCCTCTACTACTTTCTTTCCCCATACTCTTTTGGAAAATGCATCACAATATCACTGACAACAGTGTACCGTTCCCACTCAATAAGGAGAAAATTTGTGCTCGGAACACTTTAGCCAATAAAATGTCCATGTTGTTCCACAGACGAGCAAGGAATGACTGCCAAACCTTCTACTTTTATTACTTCACAGCCAATGAACATTAAGCTTCATAAAATCCCGCTTGGAGTACGTTACCCTAATACTCCCCAACAGGAAGGAATCCCTAACAAAACTTTTCCACTGACTTCTTGTACGACTAACGGTTCCTATGAAAAAAATATACATCTCCAGCACAGTAACTATTTCAATTAGTAACATATTGTGGTGAACTTCTAACCTCTGTGTTCATGCAAGTGTTCCATGAACTGTTACTATGGTAACAGGCAGAAAGGTACTGGCTGTACAAAAACCGTTATATTTACCCTGGATCCTCTACAAGACAGAAAGGAAAGCAAAGTAAAACAAAACACTGTACCACATTTACAACCCCCTTGCGCCACTTTTGCGTCCACGCCCCACCTAAAAAATTAAAGTGTGTGCACCTCAAACCCCGGGAACAACCACCCCCCAGGGATTTCTGTATTGTGTGACACGGGCTCGGTGCCCCTCCGCCTGGTGCCCTCGAGAGCCCTGGAGACCTCCATGCCCAGAGCCGGTTCCTGCAGTGTCCTGGGGTGCCTACCCCAGGGATACTCCTGTATGCTATGAAAAGTCTTGCGGCTCCCGCCCTCCCATAGCAAACTTAGTTTGAACTTTGAAAGACACAACAGTGAAATATGTTCTCACTTCCAAAATCCAAACATGCAACTTAGCATCTCCCCATGTGTAAAAGCAATGCCGGTGTTCTATAGAGGAGTGTACCCCATTGACCTGTGTACCCTTTTCACTCAGCGCATGTGTATTAATGGTGCGCATGCGCACAATACGCCTCACCACGCCCACCATCAGTCCGTGTACCTCTAATGTTTTTCATTTAATTTGCGCATGCTCTATTGGAACATAACGGTCACAAAGAGTCGGCGGACCGTGAGGGCATTGTACGCTCCGTCTTTTTTGTAGATAGAGTCACGTTAGTAGTGTTGTATGTACTGGATGGCTGTGGTGTGGTTGTATACCAGCCAGGAGGGAGTGTGTGTGCCGATCTGACAACTAAACCTGGAACTAAGAAATCACTATAATGGAAATCTGGGCCATGTACTGCTGGAGGACCACGGTCAAGTGCAGATATTAAATACTCAAATATAACTTTGGGAGGAGCCGGTTACCGCCAATGACTAGGGCAGCGTGTGGTAGGCAAATGAGTCACGAAATAGGCTACATACATGGTGACTGTATCGTAACGTCACATAGAAAAAAAGAATGCCAATCAAAATTAGCATGAAGAACATAGACGTAAGTAGACAACAGCCAATCAAATTTTTTTCAAAATCTGCGGAAGGAAAGTGATTGATCGCTAATACGTTTTCTTATAATCCTTCACAACCAATCAAAAACAGGTGTAAAAAGTTTTTGTTTTGAACATACGAGTTAATCAGATATTTTGGCATGTACACGAACCAATAGGGAATTATTAAAGATGACTTGCTTTCGCAAGACCCCAAAAGGCTTGTTAAAACAAAAGTACGCACAACACTGCCAGACCCCATTTAATGATTATCCAGGCTCTCAACTTAAACACGTCACTAATCATCTCTCATCACTTTGTCTTCTTTTTTAGTGTATTGTATGAAGTAGAGTGCGTGACCCTATGCTCAGAGCCCTCGAAGGTTCCAGAGACTGCCACTCCCCATGGCCAGCTCCTGCAGTGTCCCGGAGCCGCACGGCCCCTCTCCCAACATTGAAAAGACCCGGGGGAGATGGTAACTTAATACTGAATATGTTAGTACACGCTACTCTTACGCTACCAGGAAAACATAACAACATTATAAGGCCCATATTTCCATTGTAGTGATTTCTTAGTTGCAGGTCTAGTTGACAGATCGACACACACACTCCCTCATGGCTGGTATACACCCACAACACACCCATTCAGCGCATCCGTCACTACACACGTGACCCTATGTATAAAAAATACGGAACGCACGTGTTTTAGAGTTGTTCCCAAAGTACTGAACAAGGGGGCCCACTACTACATGCGTGGTCTCTTTGGTCACTGAGTTAGTGGTGCCCGAAGCACTGAGCGGATGAAGAACCTGCGATGATGATGATAGGAGCAGAAGTATGTCGTTAGCCATACAGATATCAAGACTCGGCACCACGTATGCAACTTCTTTGTTGTACATCGGGACTACATCATGCAGAAGGTGTTTTATCCATGAAAAGGTGAGCAGTGAGGCTTGAGTACACATCGGAGGGAGTCAGGGTTATAGCAGACTAGATACAAAAATGGGACTTAGTATTTTAGACGAACGCACTCCTTTATAGTGTATTAATTTACAAGTATACACTTTTTTCCCAATAGCAGGAACGTTTTTATAATCGCTGAAATCCCGTTGTGCCACTTTTGTGTCAGTAATGCAGTAGGCACTTCCATATAGACACCACTTGAATGTGGGACTATAACAGAAGTGAAATGTACTAGGCACACTACACACGTAAAATCGTACTGTTACCTTCACTAGTAATGCTTCACCTTATTTAGTCGCATCGACATAACTTTAAACTCTTTTTTTCTTTTTTGTTTTGCAGATTACCTACCCAACATCTTTTGGAGTCCACATCACAATTTGTTTATAATACTGTTTTATTAAAGTTATTTTTCTAGTTGTTTATTACATTATCTTTAAGTTACGTTTACAGTTATTGTTGTTTTAATAAAAGTTAATTAAAAAAACTATATAATTTTTTTTTTTTTTTTGGGGGGGGGGGACGGTCCACAAAAAAAATATTATTAATTTGAAATACTATAGTAAGATGTTTGACGGTAGGGTTGAAAAGTACTGGCTGTACAATAACTTATATTTTCTCTGGATGGACTACAACATAGAAAAGAAATCAAAGTAAAATAATGTGTACCACATTTACAAACTTCTTGCGACATTTTCGCGTGCAAACCTACCCCCCTACAAAATTAACTATATGGGTCTCAATGACGCCTCTCAAACCACGAAAACAAACACCCCCCGGAGATTTCTATATAGTGTGAGGGAGGCTGCGTGGACCACCGCCTGATGCCCTGGAGTCCGCCACACCCAGACCCGGTTCCTGTAGTGTCCTGGGGAAAAACAGCCATTACAATGCGGTCATAACCACGCGTGATCGTCATCACGAATTCATTAGCACGCATATGGCTTTACCACGCATGCCTTTACCATGCATGCTTTTACAACTAGAATACATTTACCACGCATGATAAAGGCATAGCATGATAATGGCTTTGTGGAGACGGACATGCGTTGTAATGGCTGTGGCTTACGTGCTTCAAATTAGTTTTTAAGTATGCGTGTGACCAATTCTGAAAACATCAGAGGCCAAGGGCAAACACCGTGGTGTCTGTGGCAGGAAATCTCATCGATCACAGAGAAGATAGGCGGAGGGTAAAATGAAAGTAACAGGTATAATAAAAATAACAGAGGAAAACTACTAAAATGGCGGTGGACGGAGTATGTAATCAACGTTTGGCACCTCAACAATACGTTTCAAATAAATATAGATAGAATATAATTATTAATATATTACAAAAGTATAGCAGCGGATGACACACATGGCCCGGGAAAAGAAAGCGGCAAATTTAATACCTGAAATGAGGAGAGGTTTGCTTGGCAAACTTGAAGAAAAAGAAAGAAACGTGGGCTTGGAAACGAACCTGCGCATGCATAGAGAGTACAACTGGTGCACAAAAAGAAAACGGAAAGTTTTACATACTATCATAGAAATATAGGCACCCCGAGACACTGCAAGAGCAGGCCCTGGGAGGTGGGTAGTCCCCAGGTGCATCAAGGGCTCCAGGAGGGGGGCCCCATGAACCCCTCCCAACATTAAAAAGCCCCGGGGAGTGCAGGTCATTTTACATATTACTGCCCCAGGAAGGTGGCGGTCCCCGGGACGTGTATGGGGGGAGACAGAGGGGGAGCTGAAAACATTCTTTAAAAAAAAAAAATATTTTAGAAAAAGCCCTTAGGGGGTGCCGGTCCCTGAGGCTGCAGGTAGGAGGGCCATGAGCCCCCCCCATATTTCAAAATAAAACCCCAGGGGATGGCTTTCCCCGGGTCTCGGGAGGCCTTACAAGCCCCCCATTATGGAAAAAAATTGCCCCTGGGATTTGCCCCCCCCCGAGGGCTAATTAAGAATAAAACGGACTTCTAGTTTTTTTTCCTTTTCCACAGCGTACGCGTATGATACACGTACCCCGCGATTTCTTATTTAAAAATATTAATTAAAATTGGGGCCTAAAGATCCATGTGGGACCCCCTGAGCAGGCCTAGTGGGTCAGGATGTTTCTACCCTGCCCCCTTTCCTTATTTTTCAACTTTGTTTTACTGTTTTCTTGTGACTCTGTTCTACTGAGGCACAAGATAGCTGCCAACACTTCGTGGTTTGGAGTGTTGACAGACAGTTGACATCCAATCAGCACGCAGCTTGTGCTCGTAATTGAATGGATTTCCGTACATGAGCAGTACTTCGTCTATAGATATCACTATGATTTTCTCAGGAACTACTGAATGGATTTACAACATTTAACAAAAAGCACAATCTGCTAACCGAACTCTACCACTCTGCCAAATTTGGTGTAATTCCGTTCAGCCATTCAGGCTGTAGCCCTGGCTAAAGGTCCCTATGGAAAATTGCATGGTGAAAACATGTTTTGGGACCCCCTTTTTTATCGGCTCACACTAAATGAATCACCCCCAAACTTTCAGGGTAGGAGCGTAGCGGAGCAGGCCATTTTCTTGGAGAAATTCGCATAGATACGTCCAGCAGCGCCAAAGTTATTCCAAAGAGAATATTGTGGATTTCTTATGGAAAGTAGGTCCTAACTATAACTAAAACATATGTATATGTATATGTGTATATATATATATATATATTTTTTTTTGTTTTTGTTTTTTGATGAAGCTAACTGGCGAAACGCGTCTGTCAGGGGTGAAGGGGGGTTTGGAAACAAATAAACATTGAACTATCACGACATCGGTGTGCTTGCCAATTTCTTGACCTGGACCGGTTGGATTGTGTGGCGATATTACCTACTGGCGGTCGCCAGTAGGTATATATAGTTAGGATTTTTTCTCTATGGGATTTTTGAAAATTCTATGTCTAATAACTTTGGCGTTTGTGGACGGAATTGGCTGAAATTTTCAGGAAAATGGAACATTTCGTTTCTGAGCAGCCCCTAAAAATTTGGGGGGTTTCGTCAAGGGGGGGCCGAGAAAAAAGGGGGGTCCCAAAACGTGTTTTTAACATTGAGTTTTCCATAGGGCGGTTGGCCTCACTTTTAGCCCGAACGGCTGAATGGATTTGCACGAAACTTGGCAAAATTGTAGGGACTGGTAGCCCGATGTGCCTTTGCTAGGTCTCAATATATGTGCTCCAGTGGATTTTGAGAAATTAACGTTCAAAAAAAGATATATATCTGTAACAGCGGACCGGGCAGCGCTCCAGTTCGCGTACTTTTCGCGTTACGGAGCTTTGTGAAGCGAAGCTGATTGGTTCTCCGGCATCTGTAAACATTCCAAACAGTCCGTAGCGGCCGCCATCTTGTCTCTCGGTAGGATCGAGAGACAAGAGGAGGCCAAAGCGAAGGGGCAAATGACCATAAGGGGGCATAGTAGATCCTCGCTGACCCCCTAGGTTTGATGTGGAGGTTTTAAAAGGGCCCCGCGGGGCAAAAAAAAATAATAATAATAATAATCAAACGGCTGAATGGATTTGCACGAAACTTGGCAAAATATTAGGGACTGGTAGCCCAATGTGCCTTTGCTAGGTTTCAATATATGTGCTCCAGTGGATTTTGAGAAATTAACGTTCAAAAAAAGATATATATCTGTAACAGCGCTCCGCTTCGCGTACTTTTCGCGTTACGGAGCTTTGCGAAGGTGTTTGGTTCTCCGGCGTCTGTAAACATTCCAAACAGTCCGTAGCGGCCGCCATCTTGTCTCTCGGTAGGATCGAGAGACAAGAGGAGGCCAAAGCGAAGGGGCAAATGACCATAAGGGGGCATAGTAGATCCTCCCTGACCTCTTAAGTTTGATGTACCATTTTGCCAAGTTTGGTGTAATTCCGTTCAGCCATTCAGGCTGTAGACGTATCTAAATGTCCTATGGAAAATTGCATGGGGAAAACACATTTGAAAGTGTTGAAATTTAGAACCAATTAAAATGTTACTTTGGTTTTGTATTTGTGTGTGATGAAAGTTAATTGGTTATGTATATATCTAAAATGAGAGGAAACCACAGCCATTTTGTGATACTACTGTCTGAGGTACATTTGTGAGGAATTTTTGGTGCTCAATTTCTGGTGTTTGGTTTACACAGTACTAACACTTCTCCTACTTTTAAAAAGGTGAGTTGTTAATTTGTAAGGGGAACTATGTTGTACACTTTAAGATAATTTGAAAAATGTTTTCTGTTATATATTTACAGTCCTTCTGTTATACTAAATACTTGATAAAGTTAGTTTTATATTATGTATTACTAAAAACGATAAATGAAAGTGATTATTTTTTTCTGCAATTTACAGCAAGCAATTTCAAAATAAAATGGCTCACAATGAAGAGACCGTGGCAATTTCTTTTGAATTATCCACTACATTTATTGAAATTGACAGCACCAATAATGAAGTATTCTCACAAGGAGGAGATGACTTGAATGATTTTTTGGATCAATCTCTTGATGGCGAATTTATCGAATGTTTGGAGACCATAGAGTTACAAGAATCATCATTGCAGACTTTTCATGAGGAGATTCCAGATGAGATGATTGAAGAGGAAATTCCTGATGAGGACATGTTACTAGTTCTTTCAAATTTTGAAAATTCAGAAGAATAAATTTATATTTAGAAATACAAAAATTGTTTGAGACATTATTCATTTTTAATTTATGAGGTTGTAGCGAAGTGATTGTAGTATAAAATGAGACTTATAGTATAGAGTGGAAAATTTTTATGTTACGTGGTAAGTTTACTCATATTTACTTCCCTTCTCCCACTATATTATCTCCAATGTGTATTTGACATCTCTTCTTCATCTCCGGCCTCCTTTCTCTCACTGTCTGTCTCTGATGCATCTTATCGCTGCCATTTTGTGTAATTACAGAAGAGAGTAAAATAAAATAGTTCGGAACGTGAAAAGGGGGCAAAGTAGAGTACCCCTCACCCCCTAGGCCTTCTCAGGCGGTCCCAAAAGGATCAGTTTCTGCTTTCCTGAGAGATTATGGTATGAGTTCCATATACCACAATAACTTGCATTACAACATGCAAGATATCTATCTCCTATTACCAACTTTTGGAGATATTCGAGCTAAGCGCGAATATCTCCAAAAACTAACACCTGCCCTGAGCAGTTCTTAGCCATGTTATCCAATGGGAGGTGGATAACATGGCTAAGAGCATTAGCTCGGTAATGCATGAATATCGCTGACTTTTTAGCGATATTCATGCATTGCGGCCGTTTTTTATCGCATTTGCGATAAACCTTGATAATAGCAAGGTTTATCTTCGATAATTTCTGACGATGCTTAGCGGTAAAAAATTCGTTGCTAAGCATCGTTAGCGATAAATATCTCTTAACTTTGGCAATATGCACCAACGTCTGTTAACGTTCGATTCGAAGGAAATGAGGAAGTGTTGAAAAACATTGTCTGCGCCATCTTGCCTTTTTTGAAATGACACACTTTTGTTGTGCACGGCAGCCATTTTAGATGCCTTGACCAGACCCACTCTCTGCACGCTGTCGATTCGTAGCATGGCTCCCCACCCTCGCAAGCATCTTCCCCAGGCACTGCTCACCCCCGCTCTCTGTCTTATGCATGGGCAATAAACCTCCCCCCACCTGCGCTGCTCTTCCCTGAGAATCACACTCTGTGCCCGCCCGACACCTCCCTTTCGCCCTATTCACTACCGCACCCTCTGACACTCCTCTTCCTCTGTGTCCGATTGTCCAGGCCGGTCCTAGGCTATCAGCTAGCCCTGCAGATGTAGTTTATGGCCCCAGCTGTAAAGAATCACCCCTCTTCAAAGGAGTTATAGTAGATCAAGGCCCACACCCGATGAGATCCGTCACACCACACGTGTTCATACTATCTGAAAACCATCCTGTATTGTGATTGGGGAGGGGACCGAGCCTGAAGCGGAAGATTCCAGGGATGACTCTTTGTACATCAAAGTTTTTACAATTATGTGTCACATTAAAAATATATAGCACTCCAACAAAGTAGTAGTAATATAAAACTTTAATAACTTATAAATATATACAACAAAACAAAAACAGTAAAAACATTTAAACAACGAAGAGACCGTGGCAATTTCTTTTGAATTATCCACTACATTTATTGAAATTGACAGCACCAATAATGAAATATTCTCACAAGGAGGAGATGACTTGAATGATTTTTTTGATAAATGTCTTGATGGCGAATTTATCGAATGTTTGGAGACCATAGAGTTACAAGAATCATCATTGCAGACTTTTCATGAGGAAATTCCTGATGAGATGATTGAAGAGGAAATTCCTGATGCGGATATGTTACTAGTTCTTTCAAATTATGAAAATTCAGAAGATGTTGCCTGGGTGCCGCACTGATTTGGGTATCCGGCGTGGGGCGTCCCGGGGGGTGGGTTGTCAGTAGCGGTCTGTTGTGCGAATAGTTCCAAGGCAGCAGAACGCGCTGAAATCTGGATGTCACGAAGGTGATGTCTAGTAAGTTGCCGCCCAGCAAATAACGGCGTGGGGCGTCGCGGGGGGGGGGGGGAGGCAGTCCAAAGTTCCGTTAAAAGGGCAAAGGAAAGGATCGGTGGTTTGAACCATCAGTCAAAAAGGGGAGGGGGTGCAACAATTTTTCCTACCGGGTCACACTGTGCTTTCACCGGAACTGAGGTCTGCAGGATTCTAGTCATTCAAACTGAGGCTGGCGCCAGCATGGGAGCGCCGACGTCCCGCGGCTACAGTTTCGTCACTCCACGGGCGATCATGGCAGTCATTCCCCATCGGGGGTGTCTGCGGGGGTCGGGGACTCCCGCGGCTCCTCTAGAATCTTCAAGGTCGTGGAGAACTACGGTGGTGGAGTCAACCAGTGACCGGGCCATTTCTTTATGCTGGGCCCGCTCTTGCCAGGTCGACCGCCATTTTGAGAGTTCGGTAGCTACTGGCGATCGCGGGGTCAAATGAGCGGACGGGCTCCACCCTGCCGGGCGAGACGTTGCAGCATCGCCACAGTGGAAGAACCCTTTTCCGGGCGCCTGGAGCGCTGAGGGTGCAGCTGGGAAGCCTCCACCTGGGGAGGCGGGAGAGGCCTGTTCGCACCGTCTCTCCCTCCCAGTGCACCCCACGGCGTCTCGCTTGAGATTTGTTATGGCCGGACCAGGCGATGAGGACGAGAGGGGGGGGGGGGGTCGGAGGCATGTGCAAGACATCCCCCCCCCCAGGGTTGTTGCAGCAATTATTCAAGAAAGAAGAAATGTCCCGTCCGTCTTTGGGCCGGACCTCCGGTGGATGGCGGCCGGACGCCCTTTGCTCTGGCCCCATGAACGGGTTCCTTGGCTCATCGGCTGCAGCCGGATCCCGTCGGCCCCAGCCCCCGGCCGTTGGTGGCCGGACCGGGAGAGAGTGTGGAGGGACAACCTGCAACTCTCAAGGGCCACCGCGGCCGGACTGGGAGAGAGAGGGGAGGGTCGAGGACACGGACATTCCCCCCCCTGAAACTCTCCAGTGTTGTCAATCCCCCTGGCCGGGTCCCGCTGGCCTCGGCCTCTCCTCCGGCTACACCCTACGTGATGATCTCCTGGCCGAGGCGTGGCAGCAGGACCCGCCTTATATGTGTTGCTTCCGGCTGGGCGTAGCCGAAAACCTGTTGCCCTTTGGAAGTTTCTAGAATGGGGCGGATGTCTGCTGACTTCTATCTTTCCCAGTTTGCCGTTATTTGGCAGTGGCAGGCGGTGGGACAGACACGTTTTGGGGCAGTGAGGGGCAATGTTTTCAGGTTTCTTATTACGGGCTTACTTCTAACGTTTCTTGGACAATAATAGGTTTTATCATTACGTATTGTTATCGTTTCTTTGTTTGTTATTTAATAAAAAGTTCATCAGTGGCCTACTGATTTTCGTTTTCCTATTCTTTTCTTTCCAGGTTGTTTCATGCTAAAGTTTCTGTTAACAGGATACAGTGATCACTTCGTTATTATTGCATATGTCCTTTTCACTAGGGGTGCTCTCTGGTCGGGCCAGATGACCTATCTCTAGTAAATGGTCCGGGTGAAACAGGTGCATCAATCAGTGGGGAGTAGATAGGCATGACAGATTACAACGGGGGAGAAAGGTCCGCATTACGTACCCTTTCACTACTTGCAAAGATTTTCCTACGTTTATTTGCAAACAGGGAATACCTCAAAAAAGAACTAATTCCCAAACAGTCAATGTTCGGACAATCAATCAATCAATGAGGAATGAAATAGGTACGACGTGTTAAAGGCTTGCGTTACCTACCCTTCACTATCTGCAAAGGGAGAGAGAATATTCCTATTCTTCCTCGTTTGCAGGCAGAGAAGATCCTTAAGAGAACCAACTTCGAACAATTCAATGCTCGATTCAAACAATCAACAAGGGGTACTGTGAACACAAATGAACGCCGCTTATGTACATACACATTGCTATTTTCAACAGGTTGTTCCTAATGTTTTTATTTTAGCGAGGTCAAAAAGAGATCCCATTAGTGGCCTACTGATTTTGCTCGATTCCTTTTGTTTTTTTACACGATTTTTCGCTATCTGCAAAGACTAAACAGAGTATTGCGACTCTGTGCTTGTTTGTAAATAGAGAATGAACCAAAGAGAACAATCAATCAAATGGAGAGAGAAGCAGGCACGACGGATTACAACGGGGGCAAAGGCCTGCGTTAACTACCCTTAACTATCTGCAGAGAGAGAGTACTCCTAATAGAAATGAGGGGTGGGGGGCAGCATTCAAAGCAGATCAGTGTGCATAAACACGAAAATGTTTTTACTTACCACGTACTTGACATTCGACAGCTTATGATATTTGCTATTAAAAAACCTTTGAAATTCACTGAAAAAACCATAGGTTATAGACCATATATAGTTAGGAATTAGCATTTACAAAACCTTGAAAATTCACTGAAAAAACCATAGGTTATAGACCATATATAGTTAGGAATTAGCATTTACAAAACCTTGAAAATTCACTGAAAAAACCATAGGTTATAGACCATATATCGTTAGGAATTAGCATTTAAAAAACCTTATTTTACTCACACAAAACCATTGAAATTCCATATATAGTTAGTTGCACTAACTATATATCGCGCACCCGCAATCCACTGCTGATGATGTCACATATTACATCATTCATGACATGGTCAGTGACATCACTGATGACATCACTGATGACATCTCAAATGACATCACTGATGACATCACTGATGACAACATCCAGTGACTGTATGTTTCTGTAAAGTTAAAATGTGTCTTACATATTGAAGAATGAGTGGAAGTATAAGTGTCTGGACAAAGGATTTAGTAGGTGCATGACTGAATGTATGAGTGAGTGATTAAATGTGTCTCACTGAGTGCATGGGTTAGTGACTAAAGTGTCTTAATTTGTGCATCATTATGTCTGTTGTTCTGTAAACTGCTGCATGTGTTGATCAGTAGCTATATGATTAACTATATGGGTTACTGATTGATTGTCCAAGTATTTGTATGGGAGACTGAGTGTGTGTGTGGCTGGCTGGGAGGTGTGTGACTCTGTGCAGATCAATGTGTACTTGTATCAATGATTGTATAACAAGGTAAGTATGTGTTAGTATATGTTTGAAAATGTAAGGTGCTCTATGTCTAAGTGTATAGACAAGAAAATGGAAGTGTCATTGATTCTTTACAGGACTGACTAGGTGTGTGAGTAACTCCATGGATGAGTGGCAGACTGTGAGTGTCTGTATAGGTGTATGAATGCATATGATAGTGTTGTAAAGATGAGTGATTGAATGTATGAATGATTGTATGGGTGAATGAGTGAAGGTGTGTGTAGACGTAGGAATCAGTGAGTGCGTATGTAGTAACTAGTATTGGTGTGTCAATGGTTTCAAAAATTATATTCTGTATTTAACACTGGGTGAAACAGAGGTTATATTAAAATGTGAGGAGATGCATTGTATTGTCACATGAATGATATCATCAGTGATGTGGTCATTGATGTCAAATGAGATGTCATCAGTGATGTCATCAGTGATGTCATTTGAGATGTCATCAGTGATGTCATCAGTGATGTCACTGACCATGTCATGAATGATGTAATATGTGACATCATCAGCAGTGGATTGCGGGTGCGCGATATATAGTTAGTGCAACTAACTATATATGGAATTTCAATGGTTTTGTGTGAGTAAAATAAGGTTTTTTAAATGCTAATTCCTAACGATATATGGTCTATAACCTATGGTTTTTTCAGTGAATTTTCAAGGTTTTGTAAATGCTAATTCCTAACTATATATGGTCTATTACCTATGGTTTTTTCAGTGAATTTTCAAGGTTTTGTAAATGCTAATTCCTAACTATATATGGTCTATAACCTATGGTTTTTTCAGTGAATATATATATATATATATATATATATATATATATATATATATATATATCCAACAAGTGAAACGCTCCTTCTTGCAACCCTTCGCCTTCAATAGGGGTGGCTCGTTTCCGGCGAGGCCACCGGCACAATATCCCTCCAAAACGGCGTTCCTCTACGAGCACTCAGGCATCACTCAAAAAACACAGTCCACGCAAAAGTCCAAGAAAGTTAGATTTATTCCTTCATAAACCGAACGTGACGCATTTCACACTCCACGGAGCGCTTGATCACACATATATATATATATATAAATATATTACCTACTGGTGGTCGCCACTAGGTATTTATAGTTAGGACCTATTCGCAACATTACATTTGGAAAAACTTTGGCGCCGGTTGACGAATCTTTGCGAAATTTTCAAAACTAATTGGGCGCTTTGGTCCGCTGCTATCCTGAGAGTCTTGGGGTGATTCGCGAAGCGGGGGCCGAGAAAACAGGGGGTCTCAAAACGTGTTTTCCCTATGCAATTTTCTATAGAAACCGTTTACAGCCCGAACTGTTGAACGGAATTACACCAAATTTGGCAGAGAGGTAGTCCTTGGTTCAGACTCGTGCCTTTTGCTTAAATGGTTCAGCACACAATGTTACTAATCCAAACAGCAAGTGTGCTGGACTTTTAAAATGTTTCCATAGGAACCGTTAATCGCAGCTACAGTCTCTGGTAAAAAGCTGGTAAAGAGTTAGCCTCGGTATTACACTTCTAGTGCTAAACATCATTCTTTTCTTAGAAAAACTTTGAGCCCCGTCAGTTATTCTTTTACAAATTAAGGGGTATAATTTTAACAGTTTCCTTGTAAATATGCCTACAAGTACTGTGTTAATGTCACATGTGAATTGGGCGCGGAAGGGTACAGAGATGTTTTGTATTCTAGGAGAAGGCCACTTTCCCGAGAATTATTTATTATTGTTTGAGGAGTTCGAGGCAACTTAAGTCTGGGAATTGTCATACTAAGGATCTTTATTTTATTATGCAGGGTGTGCCTCGCCAGTCTCTGAAGCCTCAGTGGTGCTAGGCAGTGCCTTATTTGTTTTGTAATCACACGGACAGTACTTATGGTGTTATAAAGTGATACACTCATAGAACTCTTGTAGTTGTATAATTACTCAGGATTTATGTGCCTATGAGTTACTTACATTATTTTTTAAGCAGATGATTATCACACTAAATAATAGTCAAATGTTGTCAGAAAAGGAAGACGTATACCCTCAGTTTTTTTTTAATTAACTTTTATTAAAACAGAAATAAACAAATAGAAACGCAGCTTTAATATAACAGTATAATAAACAAAATGTGAGATGGACTCCAGTGGCAGCAGCGTAGGTAACCTGCAAAACAAAAATGAAACATAAGTCCTTAAAATTAGATCGATGTGATTGAATGAGGTGGGAGATTACATCATTACGAAAGGCAAGATCGTTTTTTTTTTCACTTGCACACTCAGGGTAGTGCACCCCAGCCCTCCCGCAGAATCACCCTCAACTGGAGTCTGTAGGGCAGCGCTGCTTGTAGGCTTAGGCCTATCTTATGGATTAGATGGTAGTTAAAATGAGACAGAGATGAGACAGAATGAGGTGAGAGCTCACGTCATTATGCAGGACAATATCGTTTGTTCGTAGCACGTTTAACCCCTTCGCTGCTCATGGCACGGTTGAGCTGTGCTCATGACGAGCTGACCTTGTCATGAACAATGGTAAATCTGGGCATGCAGCACAGGAGGGGAAAACCTCTAGCAGCCAAGGTGTTAATTAGAGGCATTGTGGATCTAGGCCGCTCTGCTTAGCTTTTGCAAACACTGCTTTTAGCAGAGCTCACAACTTGAATTCTGCTTCGGATATATACTGCAGACAGTGTTAAATTCAGCCTTGATTTACTTATCTGCAGAGTGGACAGCAGCATTCATAACTTGAAAAGAGAAAGAGAAACAGTGTGCGAGAGAGGGAGAGAGAGAAAGAGAGAAAGAAAGACACTGAATGTGTGTGAGAGAGAAAGTAATAGATGAGCAGGAGAGGTAGTGTTGATACTGGAGAAAATCTTAGCAGCTTCCCTTTTTGCCTTCAGTGTGTGTCCAACCACGTGCTGGTTCATAGTGCACCCTCAAGTTTAGTGATCTGAAAGATAGTATAGAATTAGTAATTGCAGAGGACATACAACTGCACACGTATATTTCTGCGTAACGCCTTTGCACACCCAGGGTACAGAATTACATCAACTCTCACTGCAAGAAGGTGTCTGTGCGCTCTATTCCTCCCAGGGTGCTATACCCCATAAACTCCCACTGCGTAGCGGTGAGTTCTCATTACTGCGCACCTAGACTGCTGCACCCCATTGACTCCCAGTGTCCGGAGGTGAGTGTCCTTTCCTGCGCACCCAGACTGTTGCAACCTATCCACTCCCACTGCCCGTAGAGGATTGTACATTCATACGCATTCAAGTTGCTGCACACTATCCATTCTATCCACCCACAGGTGACTTCTCGTTGCTTCGGAAACAAGTTTTTCTGCTCACCTTGTGCCAATGGCGTGTTTCAAAGAGGGTCCACCGCGTGTCGCAGCAACCTTCCTATGCGTTGTTACGATGGTCACGCATCATCTAAGAATCCTCAAACGTTGTGCTTTGGGGTGTTGGGGGGCGCCAATTTGTGAAGTACAACCTATTAGATAAAAAGGAAGATAAGATTGTCCGTCATTTGTTCATCAAAGGAGAGAGGAAGTGAAAGAGGGATTGAAAAGAATATTTGCAGCTCACCTTTCTGTCACCGGTGTGTCTTCCACCACGTGCCGGGACATAGTGCACCTTGAAGCTCCACATCTAAAGGATAGTAAAAGAAAGATGTTATGATTGGTAATTGCCACTATGTTAATGTGGAGTAGAATAACATTGCCCTTTCACACATCTTCCCTCCCCCATTAAAAATACAACCATTTGTACAGTTCCAACTTGTTTAATGGGCTTTGATTTATGAACAATCAATAGAGTAGTAATGTTTTGCATCCGGTTATAGAAAACAAGTGGTGCGCTGTCATACACGTGGTGTCAATCATCATGCCTGTGTCTATGCACGTTAATTGAAACCTCATGTGCTATTGGAGTCTATTACGCGCAGGAAGTGTGTAATAGATACCAAAAGGCCATGGACGGAGCAATGCGCCCAACTCTGGTCAATTGCATGCAGTCTTTTAGAACAACCTTAAACAGAGTCTTTGGATGAATATGGAGGAGTCACTTCAGGCAATCGTTATAGTAGAAGCAAAGGAACTTTTTGGAAAAAAGCACTGAGGGGCCCACGGCCATGCAGCGATCAAATCAAACACACGGCGGCCAAACAAAGAGGCATCTGCAATGTACCCTTTGGCTCACCGCTCTTAAGCCATAAATCTAAACATATGGTTTCCGGATGAAGAGATACTTGCCACACTGAGCACCACAAACTGAAATAGGGGGGTTACATATTAATTGAAAGAATAGATAAAGCGTGATTTAATATCATGTCGATCAAACACGCTTGTATACAACACAGTATAATGTGCCACCATCAGATGCAAGCGGTAAAAATTAATTTGTAAATACATATTGAACTCGTAGTTTGTTTCACCTAGGCAACGCAATATATCAAGAAGACGACGCGTAGGAAACACAAAAACTACCTTATAGTTCTACCCAACACGCATGCGCTTGACCAAGCAGCTGCACGCATAGGCAACATCATACAACAGCAAGACGTAGTGCATCTGATACGAGGAACAAAACTACTCTGTAGTTTTACTGGATGCGATTGCGCTAAAAAGGACGCTAAAAAAGGACGATAAATTGAAGAGGGCTAAACGATCGTCATGAAGGCACAGCGTACTGAGATGACATCAGATACGGAGTAAGCAGCGGCTGACTAAGGAGACAGGAGCCCACGGAAGAAAAAGCAAGAAGAACTCGAAGAACTCGAAACCACCGCAAACCAAGTTGGGACATCACTTCACAGGTACCAAGCATATTGGGAGCACCAATGCAGCAATGCAGCAGCCGTACAATCACGTGTAAAATATACGGGGTAGTGGCATGTAACTGCATGCACCTGGGACTAATAATTGGCACAGTAACACGACTTAAACATACCCTCACAGACCAATGATTCACCTGAAGGGCAAATATAATTGCACTTACCCCACGACAGGCAACCACAACAGTAGTACAATGAGAGAAACTGACACATGACTTTAGTAAATAGTGTTAGAGGAGTCCGATACTAAGCTATATTGTGATGTTCCTTCCCTCCCTCTTGTACCACAGATATAAACTACCACACAAAAGAAGAAAAAGGCTTAATGAAATAACGCGACAAGCCATAAGCTCACTTATTAGATCGGGTAGGTCCACATTAAACATTAAACAACTGTAAGCTGATGAGTCTTGGAGACATGCAATGCAAGACACAGGCTAACCCATAGTTCCGCTTGTTTATTAACAGAAATAGAGAGAGCGCCTTATCTTAAGAGCAACCTCACCCCCCAACAACAATAGGTACGTAAACGAGGATTCACAGACATTTGCACCTGTAAATAGCTATATACACAACACTAAAACAATTATTTTCTTTTTGTTTTTCTCACAGAAATAGAAACTTGTCCTACGTCACATAGTTCGTGCCCTGAGGATGACCTTATATAAAATAAGAAGTCCACATTTCATTAAGGTCAAAACGCGTTGGCATCAACCATAGAGGATCAGAGCGTAATAGATTGGAAAGACAATGTTTACATAAACAAGTGGAGCTAGACTGTTCAGCTCACTGAGACATTATTTATGAATAGACTCTGAACCCTATCAGGACCGAAATATTAGGAATTGCCAAGAATTTTTTTTTTTAAATCTGCCAAAAGAGTAGGACGCTAACCCGAGGAATTCAAACAGGGTTATACTTGCGAGAGAACGTCGTATTGTTTGTTTTTTCAATATATGTAAAAAAAATTGCACTCACTTTAATATATTGCGTTTCACCACACGCTAACAAGCGTGAAAATGCACTCGAAATCCAGTATATATTCACCATCCAATTATACCATCCAGCAAAGTTCGTGGGTATATATTCTTTTATTCCAGCATGGAACACAGTTCATGGAACTAACCCCCAACGCGTTTCAGCGACAACTCGCCTTGGTCACGGGTGAGTAGTGTTAGCAAATTAAACATTTAAATAAAGTTTTCAAACCATCGTGTATAGACATGAAAAAAGGACAATGTGCATAAAGTAAAACACAGCGGCCATCTTGGCATGGTCAAGTACTCATAATAATGTGCCCAAGTGAATATCCATTCGACTATCTAACTCTTGCAATAATATATGCTATCACTTCTAGCAACAATATTGAATGATTTATCCAATACCTGCACCATAACAGTTCAAAATAATAATTGTCCCAAGTGGGGAAAACATTCTAATTATGCGAAAAGTCATGAAAAAAGTCCATGCTGCTATGTTCACACAATCACATTTAAAGCAGCACGAAACACATATAACAAGCAAGTGCATAATGGTGACAATGAGAACGGGCTGTGAGAGCCCCCATCCCCAGTGGGGGGGGTCTACCTACTAGGTCACAAGGTAATCATGAAAACAGATTAGGTCACACAATTTCAAGATTAATCATAATCAAAAATAGTCAAAACCAAAGTCATGATAATATTTCCTTAAGTCCCAAGTGGGAAATATAAACGTGACCACATGGGTTGATCACATCTTCTGCCCGGTCTATTCTCCACAGAAAAGTGTCACCTATAGGGAAACAAGAGCGGCACATCAGAACTGCTAATGCCATGTACAAGCGGCCTTCAAACAATATGTAAATAGAAACAAGTACAATATAAAGTGATTTAAAAACAGTAGAATCATTGTTAGGAGTTTGAGAAAACAACTGACGTGATATGCAATATACATCATTATAGGAAGACCACTGTATAGTTTACTCTCCCAGATACCATTTAAGTTCTTCTTCAGAATTTAGCCCTCCTGGGATGCGTGTGTCGAGGTCAAGAATATATTTGCTCTCCAATTGACGCAACCTGCGTATTCTGTCGCCACCCCTCCTCATGTTTGGAATTCTATCAATCACAAAGAATTTCACTAGGTTGCGGTTGCCCTTGTGTTTTTCTTCAAAGTGACGGGCGACCGGCGAGCTTTGATCTCTGTTGTCGATCGCCCTCATGTGCTCAAGAATACGCTTTTTCGCAGGGAACATAGTGCTCCCTACATACTTTTTGGCACATGGACATACCAACACATATATCACATGATCAGAGAGGCAGTTAAGATGTTGTGTAATCGGTTTTTCCCTGTCTTCTATGGGATAATAGACTGATTTGACGTTGGTGCTGAACTTACAAGCTTTACACTTCATACAAGTGAAAAAGCCCTTTATCTCATTAGTCTTCCTCGGTGTAGTACTAACCTCATTTCTGCTCAGCTTGTCTTTAAGAGAGTCAGCCTTCCGATAAGTAATGCTTGGGTTACTACCTAAAACCTCGGTAAGTGTCTGTTCAGTAAGTAACACATTCCAGTTTTTTTTTAAGCTTTTCTGTATCTGCCACGAACTGGCATGGTAAGTAGAGATAAATCTGATAACCTCCTGTTCTTCAGGTTTATCGGTCTTAGGTACCAATAGCGACTCATGGCTGATGGTGCTAGCCTTCACAAAAGCCGCTTCAATCACCTGTGGTTTATAACCACGTTCCCTGAAACGTTCTTTCATTATGTCTCCTTCTCTTAAGAAATCCTCATCTCTACTGCAGTTCCTCCGAGCCCGGAGGAACTCCCCAAAGGGGATACTGCGTATGAGTGACTTCGGGTGACTACTGTCAGCGTGAAGCAGGGTGTTCCCTGCCGTCGCTTTGCGGAATAATTTGGTGACAAGTTTATTCCTCTCAACCTCAACTTTCAAATCCAGAAACTCCATCACACAGTTACTGATCTTACCATCAAAAGTGAGGTTAAGATCATTACAGTTCAGTTCACAGATGAAATTCTTCGCCAATATTTCAGGACCATCCCAAATGATGAATAAATCATCAATGTAACGCAGCCACGTCTTAACATGGCTGCGATACAAAGTGCTGGTCTCAGCCACCCGTTGCTCCCAGTTTGCCAAGAATAGATTCGCAAAACTGGTAGCAAAACAAGTTCCCATCGCCGTCCCTTGTCGCTGTCTAAAGTAAGTCTCATTAAAGATGAAGAAGTTATTTTCGAGACAAAACAACATCATTTTCAAAATCATATCCGTATGGTCTCGAAACGAGATAGAACGTTTCTTGAGAAACCTCCGACAGGCGTCGATACCATCCAAATGCCTGATGGAGGTATACAGGCTGCCTACATCGAGAGAAATGAGGAGATAGCTATCCTGCCACTCACAGTTTTTAATCTTATTGACAAAATCTCTGCTGTCCTTCAGGTACGAGGGTATACCCTCCACAAAAGGCCGCAGAAAAAAATCAATATATTTCGAGGTGTTCTCGAGGAGGGATCCCATTGAGGAAACAATTGGCCTGCCTGGGGGCCTGACTGCATCCTTGTGCAGTTTAGGCAGGAGGTATAGCACTGCCACTTTAGGGTTTCTATTTAACAGAAAAGAATACTCATTCCATTCTAACAGGCCCTCACTATGCCATTCCTTCAACATATTGTGGTACATGATATTCGTTCTTTCGATCTTTTCAATGGATGATACCTCATAACATTCCACATTGTTGAGTTGGCGCATACCCTCCTCAACATAGCTGTTAACATCCATGACCACAACATTCCCTCCTTTATCAGATTGACGGATAATAATTGAGGGATCATCCTCCAAAGTCTTTACAGCCAAACGTTCATGTTTACTCAAATTGTCACATGCCCAGTCTTTCTTTCTGGCCAACTTTTTCAAATCATCAATTACAAGTGCTTCAAAAACATCAATACCACAAGCTGGCAATATGGGATTGAAATTAGATTTAGGTTTGAAGCTATTAGGACAGTTCAAACTCGGAATAAAACCCAGTGATTCAACAGCAATGGAACTCTCAGGTGATACATTACATTCCAATTCCTTTAGAGCAACCAGAGCTTCGACTTCCCAAATAGATTCAGTGGCAGGCTTAATAGTTTCAATCGTTTTACCCACATTCCTTACTTTAAGTTTGTTCCATTTGTGCAAACGTAGTTTGCGGGTAAATTTAAAAAGGTCAATTCGCTCTCGAGAGTAAATAAAGTTCGAGGTTGGGCAGAAAGAAAGACCAAATTGTAACACATCGTGTTCTGTTTTGGAGAGAGAACGAGAAGAGAGATTTACCACATTCTTTTGGTTCATTTTCCTCGTTTCTTTTGGCCCCGTGTTTCCACTCCCACTGGGGTTCCACTGCTTTTTCCACCTGCCGCCCCTCCTTGTTTGGTGCTGGATGTGGTGGCTTCTTCTCCAACTTTGCCTCTTCCTCTGCCGCGTCCTTGAAATCCTTTGCTTTGGCCTCTGCCCCGATCTATTTGCCAGTTTTGCTGATGAGATGTTTGATTCATCACACGGAATTTCTCCCAAAAATTTGTCGGTTGGATTGGGTTTGTTTGTGCCCGTAGGTTGCCATCTTCTGAGGCATCACTCTCAACAACCTCTTCCTCTGAGATGCCTTCAGTTTGTACCCTATCCAGGGTAGCCTGTATTCCTTTGCGTTTGACATTGTCGTATTTGCGACTGAATGTGAAGATACGGCCTGACTGGTAATCAATCTTGTCTCGCAAGAACTTGCGTTCTTTCTTTGCAACAATTTCATCTTCATGTTTAGCAATTTTCTTAGCTATTTCCTCCAATTTCTTTGTCATATTCTCCGTGATGTCTTCCTTAGTGATCTCCTCTTTAAGATCAGCTATTTCCTTTAACAGTGCTGCTCGGTCCTTCCACGCATGCTTGATTAAAATTGATAGCATCCGATTGGAACAATCCATCAAATTCTCAGCCCATTCCTCTGCCTATGTACAAATTTGCACTTATATGTTGTTTTTCATTGAGATACAGGGTATATATCTTTGTGCAAAAAAGATCAAGACATGAAATGTCAATGTGCTTTATGTATATAGACTGCTAACAAACCTAACCTATATGAAATAACGGGTATAAAGAAAGCAAAAAAAGAAATAAGAATAGCAGAGTCAATAAAAGGGACTTCTGTTTTCAAAAATAAGAGCGTATGAACCATGGTGTCAGAGGTAAAACTTTTGTTAAATCTGGTCTTTTAGAATAAGTTGCGCGCAAAGTTCAATGGTTTAGCACGGAAGGAAACAGACATGCACAACCGTATGTGAATCGAAGGTTAGATTCATATCCCTGTTTTTTCATATAGAAAATATCTTGCGCTGTGTGAGCAGTGCTGTGCACTCCAACGAAGTCACGTGCTGTACTGCGCACAGCAACGGAGGCGCGAGTCCTAAATGAATTGAGAAAGGAAAGTTTGTCAAAATAAGATGTTAAATTTAGGTGCACATAGTATAAAAAACATAATTACTCATCTACTTCGCTACGCATGTGGGAGCGACGGACATTTAACCGACTATAAAATCTTTCCTGCTATTGAAAAAAAAATACAAATGCAATAAGATAGGGTATGTAGGACTGCGTACGCCTTTTTGTATCCAGTCTGCTGTATCGCATCTACTCCCTCCGGTGCGCACCCGGGCCTCACTGCTCACCTTTTCACTGACAGAGCACCTTTTACTTCATGCAATCCCGCTCTGCTACCAAGAAGTGTCACATTTGGTGCTGAGTCTTGCTATCGCTTTGGCAAAGGACATACTCATGCACCCATCATCGCAGGTTCCTCACCCGCTCAGTCCTTGCAGTACCACTTACTCAGTGACCAAAGAGGCCACGCACGTGGTGGTGGGCCCCCCTGTTTGGTAGTTTGGGCCTACAAGAGGCATCCGAACCACCAGGATGGGCCATCACAGTGCTTGCGATGGGAGCAACTCTAAAATGGCGTAGAGCATGTGCGCCCCGTCTTTTTTATTGGTAGGGTCACGTGTGTTGTGACACCTTTGCTGGATGGGTGGGGTGTAGGTGTATACCAGCCATGAGGGAGTGTGTGTGTATGTCTGGAACTAGCAAATCACCACAATGAAAATCTGGGTCATGTAGCGCTGTTGTGTTTACCTATAAGCGTAAGCAGAGTGGGCTGGCCTGACATATGCCAGTGCTGCACGAGGCTGTGAACAATGACTCTGGAGCTAAGGGCGTGGCTCCGTCGTGAGCTATATCAGAAATCAACTGATTCGGGTGTCCGTGTAGTAGTGCTGCCATCACCCAGGTCTTAAACACAAATGTATCATTATGTCTGTGAAGTCCCACAACATGGCCAACATGGAAGGTACCGGTAATCACTGACCCTACATTCAGGTATAGTTCCACTCATAAAAGATGGTGGACATGACGCATTTCTGCGAATATGAATGTTTGTTGTACATTCAGTGGAGTATTGTAGCTGTAGTAATACAGGGCTATGAAAGCTCTAGGTTGCAGTTTTTGGCACATGAAGGGCAGCTAATATATATACATATATGGTCAATCGAGTATACTGTCGAACTTGGTGCTGGAAATTAGTGTTCGAGCCTTGGAGTCGCGTCCACATCCTGTTATTGTAGACAAATCACGTAATCTATGCGTGCCTGAAAATGTACTGTAAATACGGTGCTCATGTAAATCGCTGACATAGTTTTGGGTCGACTTCGCGCTACATAAATATGCTACAAAAAAAAACCTCGAGCAATAGCACACACTTATAAATTTACACTTTGCTTGCAGTATTGTAATGATTAGTTTCTACGTTCGTATTTGTAGAATGAGCGAGAGAAAGTTATATATATAACCGAAGTTTTTGTTACTGCCAAAGGTAAGATGGTTGCATATGCTGTTTACAGCACAATGTAATGTGGTAGGGCCCAGGAGCAGCATTTTATAAACATAATGAATACACAGACACAGATAGATAGTTGAAGTGGGTACGGGCATATGCGCTCGACTCCATTCTATTACGCTGCTGTTGGTAACAAGTCTTTTTTTATAATATTTTTATTAACATTTTTCAAAAGCACTCACATTACATTATGGTACGCATAGCTGCTCCACAGTGGTAGAAATATGCAATTAGAAGGCAAACGGCTTTCATATGGCGGGAACATTGGGGGTCTTAGTCCATCTGTTGTTGCTGTAATGTGAGTTCGAGGGGGAACTGGGGGAGATTAACGAAGGACCTTGTGCGGGAAGGGGGGGACAGAGACATAGTCAGGGGTGTAGGATTGTGGAAAATGTCCAGGTCGCATCAGCTACAGTCTTTCAGGAGAGGTTCACAGTGCTTACAGAGGCTATCCGATAGAGAGTGCCTTCACACACAGCAGGAAGAGCAGCTTGCTCTGGTGTGCCCAGACTACTTCAGCCAATTTGGGGGGATTGAGGATTACAGCATATGAACCCTAGCGTGGCGTTGGTGCTGCCAGGACCGCAGGATCACATTGGGAGGCACTGGGGGTAGTGCGTGTGTGAGTTTGTTTAAACTGGTGTGATAGCATGGCCCACTATAACGATATGGGATGCTTGCGCTGACCCTTTGCTTCCTCCTCCCTCAGGGTTTCCTCCTCCGATTTCGCCCATTTCTGTACTGCTCCCACCTATGCCTCTAACGGGGGTCCCGAGGCTGCCGCCATTGCATGGCGATGTTTCTATTGGCTAGAAGCAGGGACAGAGCCGCAAAGCGGACCTGTACTTTGTGTGTTTTCGGCCTTCGAAATATTCCCAAAGCAACTGCTTCCCATGAGTGTAGCTCTGTGAGTCCTGTGAGTGTGCGGATAGAGTCGTGTATGGTAGACCAGTATTGTTGTAAAACTGGGCAGCTCCAGAACATGTGTTGGAAGTGCGCGTCCGGTGAATGACATCTAGGACAGAGGAACTGTGTATTAGGGTAAAACCGTTGGAGGCGTGCTGGTGTCTGATACGCCCTATGCAAAATGTAGAACTGCATGTTTTTGAACCGTGCATTTCTGGACACTTTCTTGGGGAATTCCAGAGCTCTAACCCATTCCCTGTCATGTAACTGTCGCCCAAACTCGTCCTCCCAGGTGGCTCTCAGAGTATGCAGTGGCCTGTGTGCAAGTTCTCGTATAGACTTATACAGCCAAGTCACAAGGTGTCGGCCAATGCCCATGTATAGAATGGTGTGGACGACTGGGTGTGTTGCCGGCTTGCTGACTGTAAGATCACAGTATGGGAAAAAACTGTCTATAAGTTGTGTTAAAAACTATCCCGGGGGGAGGTCGTAGTCCTCCATGAGCTGTTCGTATGGACGAAGTTGTCCTTCCGCGAATAACCCCTCCGCCTCCATTATCTCGGATTCCGTCCATGCGCGGAGCATGGCGTTTGTGAAATAGGTGGCTCTCTTCGGCCAGCCGACCAGCGGCAGCCGTGGGGGTTTGCGCCGCGATACGGTGGCAGATTCATAAAGTAATATTATAGTTGGGGAACAATGATCATCTTGGCTATAGCCACCCGACCAATCGGCTCCAGCGGGAGCTTTCGCCAAAAGCCCACCGACGACCTAATGCCGGCTAACACCTTACAGTGATTGCCCTCGGATATGTCCGCTGGGGAGTGGTATAGGCAGACACTGAGATAGCGGGGGGGCCGCGTTCCAGGGCAGACTCTGCGCTCCAACTCGTATCTCCCTTGGCTCAAGGGACTGGTGTAAGGCTCCGTCAAGGCTGTCCATATGGGTGTCAGGTCCGCAGTTTTATCTCGGATGTACAGAAGGAGGTCGTCCGCGTACATGGAGACGCAGTGGATATTGTCCGCTATGGGAATACCCCAGGCGGTCCCCTCCCGGCATAAACGTATCACCTGGGGTTCCACCGCCAGGGCAAAGATCAGGGGTGACAGGGGGCAGCCCTGTCTGGTACCCCTCTCAACCCGCAGCGGAGACGAGATGTACCGACCGAGTCTGACACGAGATGTAAGGTTAGTGTATAGCAGCCGTGTGTATCATAGAAGGGTGGGACCTATTCCCGCCCGTCGCAGGACAGCAAAGAGGTATGGCCAAGTCAAAGTGTCAAAGGCCTTTTCAAGGTCGAGGATGATGCAGGCCGCACGGGGGAAGGTGTCCCCCCTACCTGATCTTGGACATGGAACAGCCGTCTTATGTTCTCGGACGTGTTCCTGCCGGGGACGAACCCGCATTCGTCCGGGTGGACCAAGGGGCGTAATATTTGTTCGTATCAAGTTGCCAGGATTTTTCCCCAGATTTGTCAGTCAGCGGATAGGAGTGTGATGGGGCAATAGGAGGACAATTGTTGCGGGTCTCGGTGCCGTTTGAGAAATGTCACTATGATTGACTCACGAAGAGAGCCCGGAAGTTCTCTCCTCTCAAATGCGTCCGCAAACGTTGCAGTCAGACAAGGGACCAAAAGGGCAGAGAAGGTACTGTAGTAGTCGAGGGGCAGACCGTCCAGTCCCGGTGCCTTGTTCCGCGCTAACGCGCGTATTGTGCAGGAGACATCCGCCTCTAATATTTTAGCATCTAGTGTGGCCTTACTTGCATTCGTGATATGCGGGATCGATAGCAGATCCAGGAAATGGCTTATCGCTTCCTGTCGGAAATTTGTCGGGTTGCTGTAAATCGCGGTGTAATGTTGCTGGAAAGCATTTAAAATTTCCAATTGGGAGCGTACTAGGACTCCTGCGGGAGTCAAGATCTCAGTTATGGGTTTGGTGTCAATGTCAATGTCTTGTTTCACTAACCACGCTAGAAGCATGCCCGTTTTGTCTCGCTCCTTGTGCACCCGGGCAGCATAGGCTTGAAAGTTATATTTGCACAGGTTAGCTAAGGCGGTAGAGTATTGTGTTTTGGCCTCTGCTACCTGGGCCACTGTTGCGGCGTCAGCATCCTCCTTTTTCGTGAGTGTTGCTAGCTTCCGTTCTGTGTCGACGAGTGTTCGCTCCAGTGTGCGGCGTACCCCCACTACCTGCTTGATGCATGTCCCCCGAGCCACTACTTTAAAAGCATCCCATTCCACTAGTCTGGAGGTGGTGGACCCCGCGTTGTGAGTGAAATAATCTTGGATACTCTGTGCATGATCGCGCCGGGAATACCTGGTCTGTCAAACAGTCCCAAGGGAGGCGCCATGTGGGCAGCGGTGGGTGAGGAGGCCTCCATCGCACGCGCAATATTTGTGCTTCGCGGTTTGAGATTACCCGGCCTAGATAATCAGTGTGTTGGACTTTAGGAATCAGTGACGGGATGCATAAGAATCTGTCTAACTGGATCCGCAAGTTGTGGGGGATGGAATGAAACAAGTAAAGCCTCGCCTGAGGGCGGTGAGCTCTACCCGCGTCCACTAATGCCCAGTGACTGACCCAGCGGTGGAAGCGTTCTGACCGTGTAATTGCAGGAGAATGTGGTGGTGGTGGGTGTGATCTGTCGAGTGTAACATCGAGCTCACAATTGTAGTCGCCCCTAAAATCCATGGGAGAGATGCAAATTGGGCCAACACGCCTGTGAGGGAGTCCCAGAACCTATACTGTTCAACATTTGGCGCATATATGCTGCCCAGCAGAACGGGTTGTCCGTCTAGTATTCCTTCTAACAGGGCATATCTACACTCTTTGTCCGTCACTGTGCGTGTTTACTGAAATGGGGTGCCCGGGCCGACCCAAATCAGTGCACTCCGCGTAAATGCTGAGTATGACGTGGCACACATAGTTCCCCGCCAGCGGGACCACAGTCTGTCGATCTCTGGCGCCTTGAGATGCGTCTCTTGCAGGAATGCAATTTGTGCATGTTGGCGTTTTATGTAAGCGTAGGTTGCGTATCTCTTGCGCGGTGTGTGGAGTCCCCGTGTGTTTAGGGTTAGAATACTAACATCTGCGCACTGCATTGGGGAGCTAGATAAACACTACCTGCGCCTTGATGCGCGACCTTAACTGTTGAGGTCATGGGTGCTGAGAGCGACCTAGCCGCTCTGTCCTCATAGAAGGCCCATGCCAACCCCCACGCGGATGTGCTGGCTGCCCTGATGCTCACGTCTCCCGTGGGGTGTAGGGTAAAGGAAAACAGGGTGAGTAAAACTTGTAACTGGGTGGGAAAACTGTCCCAATGCCTGGGGCATATCGGCAAGCCCGATACGTCCAAACCAATGCTCATGAAATCAGAGAGCGAACAGTCAATACGTGGGGGCGGCAGTACGCGCCTGCGAGGCAGGGTCCCGCCGGGGCGTTGGAAGGATCAATGTTCGTCGTTGAAGAGTGTAGTGCGTCAAGTGTGTCGTGATGCATGGTGCGGGTAACTTCCTGTTGGGAACACCTGCTCCCAGGTGTCCCTCGGCGCGGGATGCTTCTGGACTACTTCTTTCGGTTTCCTTTAGTACGGGGTATCTGCAATTTGTGGAGTGACCGGGGGTAAGGTGATAGAGACAGCCGTGGAATGGGCCTCGTTGCTGTCTTCTTCGCCTCCCGAAGAGAAGAGGTGGGGGACCCCCTCAATAATCCCCTCAGAAGGGGGAGCCCCTACATCAGTAACAGCCTGGAGGGCCTTGCGACGTTCTCGAATGATCTGCTCCAAGTCCGGGGAGTCAACCACATGGCGACCCATGGGTTCCCTCCAGCACTGTCGTCCTTGCATTTGCGTTGGTTGCGAGGTGCTCTTCCTGTTGCGTGGTGGCCTTTGTGTGCACCCTCGTGGCGCATCCGTAGCCAGTCCTTGTGTGCAGTGGTGGTCCATCCATTTGCAGGCATCTGCTGCGGTGGAAAAATAGTGTGTAATGCCGGCATGAATGACTTTCAGGCGGGCTGGAAATAACAAAGAGTACTGTATGTTATTCGCCCGCAAGCGACACTTCACCTCCAGAAAGGACGTTCTGAGCTTTTGCACCGCCTTGGCGTAATCAGGGAAGATCATGACGTGCTGGCTTTCAACGTGCAATGGACCCCCACACCTGGCGGCCCGCAGCACCACGTTGCGATCCTGAAAATGAAGGAATTTTGCCAGCAGTGGGCGAGGTGCGCTGCCGGGCGATGGTTTACTGGCTGGTACCCGGTGGGCTCGCTCTATGGAGAAAAAAGCTGTGCGGTCCTTGGTTGAGGTGAAGGATTTGACCCAGGCCTCCACATATTTGATGGGGTGCGCCCCCTCAATGCCCTCCGGAAGGCCCAGCACATGTATGTTGCAAAGTCGAGAACTTCCTTCTAAATCGCCCATACGTTCCTCTACGGTTGCCAGACGACCCAGGGCTGTTCGAAGAGTTTGCTGCTGCACACTCAGGGAGGGATGCATATTAGCGAGGGATCCATCTCCCTTCCTCACCTTATTGGCTAGTTTCCGATGGTCGTCACGGATAAGGTTGATGTCCGTGGTGAGGGTGCCTAGGCGTTCTTCCATTGAGGCCCTGGAAAGTTCAATAGCTGCCAGGACTTGGTCCAGTTTGTCAGAGATGGGTCGTGGATGTTTTAGGGAGCGTGCTGATACGGGGCTGATTTTCCGGCGCCGTTTCAGGGACCGATGTCTGTTGAGGGGCCCTAGGCTTCCCCTTTCTGCTGTCTGCAGGTATCTCCCTCTCTCCCTGCAGAGTCAGCCGTGGGGGTGGGGCCGGGGCAGCGCGCTCTTGGGAGTCGATCGCCTTGCTCATAGACTTCTTGATGTAGGAGGCGTAGTGCGCCAGTAGGTCGCCAGCACCCCAGCTGTTGGTAACAAGTATAATAGTAATCATCATATCATACATAGATATTCCATCATAAATGGTTTATGACTTCTACTAAGGTAGGGGAGGTTTGTGTGGAGCCTGCGATGATGCGTGGTCCAAGCAGACCGCACTGGTAAGAATGTCTTTTGACTACTGAATTTTGCATTAATAAGGCAACATGGTGATTATTTATGGTGTACTAAGTTAGTGGTACGTATGGTGCTTAGCGTGTGCTCACCCTGCGATGATGCGTGGTCCGAACGGGCTGCACTGGAAGCATTGTCTATTGCCTACTGGACTGCATCATCAGTAATCATGATTCAAAAGACAAAATATATATTGAATACGTTGTTGTAATATGTAGGTTTCAGGGACATTATAGTTCAAATTGTGACCTGTGCTGTCCGCAGTGTAGACTGCCATTCAGTGTTCCTTTGCACTTGCAGGGTGAATTTTGTTATTCAACTAAACCTAGAACTGACATAAAAGAAGTTCTTGAAGGAACGCTGCTAAAGGGATATTGTGTAGGTTTTAGGGGTGTTATACTTAGTTTGGTACTGCACTCTGCAAATAATGAATCAAGAGCCTATTTAATTGTGAGCTCTGATGACCGCAGTATAGGCAGGAGGCAGCGGTTAGCAAGAGCCCACGGCCAGGTGACATCGAGTAGAGCTGCACAGTATTGGTAAGTTAGCGGGTCCGCAACCAGCGATGATAAGTGGAGCACTGAGTCAGGGGCACCTAAAGCATCAATGTTCTGTGTAGCCTGCGATGATGCGTGCTTCGGCCAAGCTGCACTGGTAGCAATGTCTTTTACCTACTGAATTCTGCCTTAATAAGGCTACGTGGCGAAGATTTATGTTGCACTAAGTTAGTAGTACCTTTGGCGGTTTGAGATGTCATCAGTGATGTCACTGACTATGTCATGAATGATGTAATATGTGACATCATCAGCAGTGGATTCCAGGCGCGCGAGTTACAGTTAGTACACCTAACTATAACAGAGGAATTTCAATGGTTTTGTATGAGTGAAATGTCCAGCTAACTATAACACCCCTGAAACCTATGTTTTTTTCAGTGAAAAAATAAAAATAAAAATAATATATATATATATATATATATATATATATATATATATATATATATATATATATATATATATATATATATATATATATAATTAACAGCTCCTCCTCAGCACGCTCTGCGCTCGCAGACACCGCCTCCACGCCAGCATGAAATGAGGTAAACGGACCAGCAAAGTCAGCAACAGATGGTATTTATTCCATAAACAGAACCAGCGACGCGTTTCGAGCTGCAAAGCCCTTGATCACGCTGCCATCATTGTATATGTAATTATAAAATATATATAACACTTTTAAGGTAAAGGGAAATGTAACTATTTTTTACACTGAATTAAATTATTAAATAATAACTCTATAAATAACATTTTAGAATTTTTCATAAATGATATATTTTTTAAGTTATAATGGTAATTTAATATATTTAACTGCATTAAATATTCAGATCCATGATGGTACATATCCCCCTATCATAAAGTATAGAGAAAATGAAATATGCATGTAAATTAATTCCATATATTTATTTTTAAGTGTAACATGACTTAAAGAAATTCTACAGTGCTATTAACTTTCTTTCAATTTAATATGTAATTAATTGGAATATTAACCTAACTTAAAAAAAGAATATGTTTACATTTTTTAAAACTCTCACCTAGATTAAAAATACATATTTTTATTATGCGTTAACATTTATAACGTGATGAACAGAATGAATTACAAATAATGTACTTATAGTTTATTAACAGTAATGTTACATTCTTTTATACATTAAAAAAAGTTATTAAAATGTTTTACAATATTTTTTGTTATGTATTTATTTTTTTAACATTACATTAAATTAATTTATATTTCTAACTAGTGTAAATAATGTAATTTCATTTAACGGTATTTCCTAAGGGGTTTTATTTTAAGTCCCTGCCTTCATTATTTTCTAACAAAGGCTGTTGGGGGACTAGTGGTTGGCTATGTGTCGGGACGGACTTACTCCAGCTCTGAGCTAGAGTACATTCACTACCATTTGGGTCCTTTTGGCTGTAGTAACTTTAGAAGTTCAGTTTGTGAATAGCAATTGGCTTACTCTTTTTAGCTGAATGCATTAACCTCCCTACACCCCTCCCTAAACTCCTTGTTACTCCTCTCCAAGTCCCCCCCCATGCATTGGTGCATATGCCCATTTTTCCAGACACTGCCTCATGACCTTTCCACATTTAATACTAGTAATAGTAAACTCACATGTGCGAGGGCCTCACCATAGAAAGACAAGGGGAGTTAGAAGTGGAAATCTGCACTCGTAGGTATGTGAATTGCATTTTGTTGCACTACTTTACAAAATGTATTTTGTGAATCAGGCCCAGTGCACTGAGAAATGTACTACACAATAGACATCGTATTTCCAATGCTTTGCCCTACCCTCCAAGACCTGAATGATCGCTTATCCCCTGCGAAAGTCAAGAAAATTTGAAGTACTTATTGCTTCCCCCGGGCTTCTTCAATTAGCCTTTTAATTAATTGGATTGCTTCCCTCAGAACTGGTTGTAATGACCAACTGCGCTGTGCACCTCAGTCGTTCCATTCTTTAGTTCTAGATAAGCAGCCATTTTCGTTAAGTGCTGATTTGACAGCCTCCCAGCTGTTACAGGCTGAGTAGCTCCACAGGCCATGATTGTGTTTAACACGTTAATGTGCACATTTTAATTTGCTTGCAGAGCATGTCGATTTTTGCACATTTAGGTAACATATGTGATTTTGTTATCATTTATGGTATGCCTACCGTTCGTAGAGTGCATCATTACCAGACTGCAATAATAAATAGGTGATGATGGGATGAGTTTATTATGAGAACGTCAGACTCCTTTGCCTTTGATATGCTCGTCTTGTTTACAAATAAGAAGCATTTTTATTGTTATTATTGACAACATTGCAAACAGTAGCATCGCCAGACCTTCCAGTATAAGAGCTCCATTGTGTAGGGTAGAATTGTTTGGATGTCCTGGCCCTCGCCAATAGCAGCTATAGACTGGATAAGAAGGTATTCAGTGATGCACAGAGGAAACACCCTCCTGAGTGTACTGTGTCTGTTTGTTCTCCTGCTTAGGATATATTTACTACTATGGGCTTCAGGACTCTTTTTCTGTGCTTAGTGTGGGCTCTGGACCTGCCTTTATAATGATGATTGATTGGCTTTCTTGTCAATTGCAGTTCCTGATTCTGATGTGATGGCATTCCACCATATTCTTCCTTGTGTCCAGCTGTCGGAATATGTTGTTTATATTATGTTTTTGATTGGATTAATGCATCCTTCGATGACAGATGTCTGATTTTCCTTTTGCATTTTTGTACAGCGTTTGCTTTTAGTACCCACGGGGAGAGCATGCCTCATCCTTCCCTATTTCCCCGTGTGTCTGCTTATCTTTGCTTTATCCCCTCGCATGTATGTTTAATTGCAGTTCTTTGGTTTTTTGACCCTCACATTTCTTTCTACTTTTGCTGCTCCCTTCAACCTCTCTCTTTCACCCCCTGCCTCCAAATCATTCAAGCACGTACTACAGCTAATAAGAAACAGCAGAAGAGATATTCAGCAAATAAGCTGTTTTTTATGCAAAATAACAGTTTGCTAGTGAATACAAGTGACTGGTATCCAGTGATCGAGAGAGTTGTGGAAGGAGTCTTATTTACATCTAGTGATGTACTGTAGCCTTGACAGGCAATTTTGTACCTGACTCAAGGATCTAGTAAAAGCTTTTTGTACTTTGACTGCCATTGTCTCTGGTGCAAGGAACCTCTAATGGCTTAACATACAGCAGCTTGCCTTTGTGTCTGATTTGAGGTACCTCTAACGAAGACTTAAGGTACTGCAGTCTGATTTTGTATCTGACTTAAGGGACCTTTAGAAATGATGGAAGCCTGCATTTGGATCCTGCAGATTGCAGCAAATTATAAGGTATAATGTATCTATATTCATGCCCCCCCACTTCACACTTTGTTCACACATCTCATGGCCAACTTTAGCAAACCACTTTCATTTCACCCAGAGAAAGACTACGGGGCTGATTAGTATAGTGGGTGGATGTATATCCACCCGCCACTCTATCGGGGATGGGGACTGCTTTACATGCTGTTGGCGGACCCACAGGGCAAATTAGGATGCGACCGCCGCTGTGGTAGCCGCATTGCCCATGTTTTACAATGCTCAGGTGCTGCTAGCTGCAGCACCCACCGCAATGTAAAAAAGGGATGTTTTACAAATCCCTGCACTATGTGACAGGCACCGTGCAGTGCCTGACACAGGGTACAGAGATATGTAGGGGGGCACCATATGTGTTCCCCTCGGGCTCCATGTCTGTGGGGGGAGGGTGGAAGGGGGGCCCATTACTGGCTCCCAATTTTCCTTTCGGCCAGCCTTTTCATGGCGGTTGAACCACCATGAAAAGGCTGCCAGGGCAGGACATTGTTATCCCTATGGTGGTGCTTGGTGGGCACCACCACCATTCTGAGGATGAAGAGCAGGCCGACAGGCAATCGGAATGATTGCTACTGTTGGACCTGTGGCAGTCTGGCTTTCCGTCTGCCATCACACCGCCCACCATCAAAATATGGCAGGTGGGAAAGCTGCTTAGAATGGGGGGAAGACCACCACTGACATCCTGTCGGTGGCATACTCCCCGCCATCCTAATCAGTCCCTAATAGCTTTGTCAATGCTTGTTCTGACCTGACACCATTGCTATGCTAGGTACCTGGGACCTTGAAACCGAGAACACCCCAGTGTTACTCAAAGTCCAGTTCTGAATTCTGACCCAGGTTTTCAGCTGAATGTGATCTGCCAGCTGACAGATAGGAGTGATGATGTGGTGCGTTAGAGTACTGAGCTTACCCAGGCCATAAATAGTGTGATAGAAGCATTGCAAAGATAATCGCTACCGGGGTATCTGAGCCAGATGCTAAGTTATGGGGCCCAGGCATTCTGCCTGTCGTATGAGCACACCTAGCTGACTTTGATAGAAAAACAGACAGAAGACAGAGATGGCTACGATCCTGATTGTTAATGGCTACATCAGGAGAGGGGCTTACTTTTGAAGAAGGAGAAGAGCCATGAACTGCATGGAAGCACGGTTGAATGTTTTGTCAGCATTATGTGAGCAGGCCAATCCCTCTCTGTGTTCCATCACCATATTAAAATGAAATGGCTTATGTGACCTCATGGTCTCTGGGAGAGGCTTGTTCATAATCCTGCTTCATCACCTATGAGGAATTCTTCAAATATAGAGGCATATCTTACAAATGAAGCCACTTATATGTATTCATCGGAGAACATGACCTGCAGGGCCAGACTGGGAACCACAACCAGCCCTGGCAAAGTGCTCAGCCGGCCCCGCCCACTCCCCACTCGGGGGGGGGTGTTGGAGGTGCCGCCGAGCTCTTTGCCGGGGCCAGTTTTCGGCCGATTTTGGTACAGGGCTGATGTTGCAAAAACGGCCCTGTAAAAAAAAACGCCCCCAGGGGCCTAAAACCTGCCCCCACCAGTGCGCCGCACCGGGGGATTGCCCGGTGCCCGCTATGGCCAGTCCGGCCCTGATGACCTGGTACTTAGACCAAGTTCTATTCAATGTTTACCCTACTGGATCCGAAATACACAGTTAGTAAATTACCTGAAATTACAGCAGTCTCCTTACTTATTACTTCAGAACTGAACTGAGAGGCTGTTTCCTCAAGGACAGGTTGGGAGCTTCTACACAGGTTGCAGTGACTTCTATAGAAAGTCATCTTGATTTTAATCTTGAGAAGTACTGCTTGACTACCTCTCTTGTGGATTTTAGATCGCATGTAATTTTTTGTTTTCTTGAGAGTGTAAGCTGATAATATCTTGCATAACCGTATATAAAATGTGGGGTTTGTGCAACAGGAGTAGTATCACTTTGTGATTGGGTTAATGATTTCAGATATAGGAAACTCACAAGCTGAATGAAAACCCTTTGCACCCCCAATTACTTTAGAGGCAGTGAGCAAGACGAACCAAGCTGTGAAGAAATGTCTGACATCATTATGTTATTGCATGTGATATATGCAAAATAGAATCCAAACTCCAAAATCTGATGTGCAGCATCACAATGACAAATTCCATACAGACTGCACATTATGGGGCCTATTCACAATTTGCATTTTGTAGTAAGTCTAGTAGTACTACAATAGCATTGACAAGATACTACAAAATGCTTGTTACAACACTACATGCAAAGGTCTACACCACCGCCCCTCCTTTCTTTTATGTGCATAGAATTCTGCCCTGGCTGTGTCATATTTGGGAGGATGTGGCACTTTCAACTTAGAAAGCACAATCTTGTCAGTTTACAATGCTGGCGACTGCAAAAAAGGTGTTCAACCCCTCATGGGCCTGTTTGCTGAGAGAAATGTATGATAGGTTTAAAACAGTAACACACAACATTACAATTAATAAAAAAACAAAAGTAAAATTTGGAAGTTTTAAGAAATGTTCTATGTGCAAAATGGCATCAACATGTTTTTATCTTTCTTGATTACGGGAACAGAATATGTGCATTTTTGAAGGAAATGTCAACCAATGCTCATGGGGACAATGTGGGAATGGTAGTTACTGTAAGTCATGGGTACTCACAAACTTTCTCTCGGGGGCCAAATTTACACTGTGGTTTGTGTCCGAGGGCCGCACCAGTGGGGGCGGGGTCAGTGGGGGAGGGGGCGGGGCTAGAGCAACAAAAAACTGACCATGAGGTTGATCACTGGTCCCTGCAGCGGACACCTTCATCCACTGAGCCACCAGACCCGGCATACACACATCTCTCTCTCTCGCTCTCTTTCTCTCTCTGTCTCCCTCCCTCCCTCTCTCACTCTCCCTTACTCTGTCCCCCTCCCTCTGTCCCCCTCCCTCTGTCTCCCTCCCTCTGTCTCCCTTTCCCTCTCTCACTCCCTCACTCTGTCACTCCCTTTCCCTCCCTTCCTTTCTCTCCCTCCCTTTCCCTCTCTCACTCCCTCACTCTGTCTCTCTTTCTCTACCTCACTCCCTCACTCTGTCTCCCTTTCCCTCCCTCACTCCCTCACTCTGTCACTCCCTTTCTCTCCCTCCCCTCCCTTTCCCTGCATCCATTTCCCTCTCACTCCCTCACTCTGTCTCCCTTTCCCTCCCTCGCTCTGTCTCCCTTTCCCTCCCTTACTCCCTCACTCTGTCACTCCCTTTCCCTCCCTCACTCTGTCTCCCTTTCCCTCCCTCACTCCCTCACTCTGTCTCCCTTTCCCTCCCTCACTCCCTCACTCTGTCTCCCTTTCCCTCCCTCACTCCCTCACTCTGTCTCCCTTTCCCTCTCCCACTCCCTCACCCGGTCTCCCTTTCCCTCCCTCACTCCCTCACTGTCACTCCCTTTCCCTCCCTCACCCTTCTATTCCCTTCCTCCCTCCCTCCCTCCCTTTCCCTCCTTCCCTCTCTTACTCCCTCACCCGGTCTCCCTTTCCCTTCCTCACTTTGTCTCCCTTTCTTTCCCTCTCACCCTGCCTCTGTGTCAGCCCGGGCTGAGACAGCTTCGGAGCACACACACACACATAGCTGCACCGAGCGCATTAACAGGTCTTTAAAAGACCATTAGAATGTTAATGAGGCTGTGTTGTTCACCTCTTAGCGCCCCTGCAGCTCCACTCTAACTATGGCAGGAATCGCCCGGCCAGCCCCCACAGAGCAGCAGAGTCTCGGAGTCGCGCTGCTGTAAGTTAGTTTGCAGACACTCTTTAAAAAAATAAAAAATAAACACTGGTATGATGTGTGCAAGGTCCGTGGGCCGCCAGGGAAGGCTTGCCGGTCCGCCAGCGGCCCATGGGCCGTACTATGAGCACCCCTCCTGTAAGTCTATGTACGCTTCCATAAATGGCCATCCAATACTGTGTTTCCATCAAAAAATTCAAAAACAAAAACAAGATAACATTACCTGCACATTTTTCTGCTTTGCCATTGGTGGAAGTTAAGGGGCAGAGACAGTTACCATCTATGCTAGAAGACTGCAATGTTTTTAATCTTTCTGGAACTTTTTCTGAATTTTCTGTTACAGCTCCAAACGTGAGACCTACTTCTCTGTTCCTGTGTTTTGCTATGTCCAAGAGTCCGAGTTTTGTAAGAGCCTGGAAAAGTCACTCCTCATCTCTCTGACAGCGCCCAGACCTCAGTGAAAAATCTTAGTTTCAAGAGCAGTGGGTCCCACAGGATTCAGTGTCGCCAACTATTAATTAGCCACTTGATTCTCACACACATAATGAATCCCTTTTCAGCCTTTTGTGCCCCTGAGGCAGTATAAATGGCTACCGTACAGCCTCTTTGGTTCACGTAAAGTCTAGAAGACCCCTCAATGTTCTATACAGGCAAATCAGATAGGATTCTTCCTTCTTTTGATATATCTTCCATGTGGCGATGGAAGAATGGTGCAATATTTATCCTGCACACTCTCCAGTGATTGATTTCCTGGGCACAATTTAATTTCCCACCATTAGACACCAGAGAGAATACAACTTCACACCTTATCGGGAGGCTAATCCCTGCAACTGGTGTAGGTAAGCAAGCAAATTATTACAGCTAATTTTATGGCACGTTACGGAGGCCAACATTATGCAAATTCTCCTTTATTGCCACAGCTCAGCAGTAACAATGAAGAGAATATAGAACTTCAATAACATTCCATTACAGTATAAACCCTGTGAACATGCAGCCATCTTCCTTCTTTGTTGCTGCTGCTGACAGAGATAAGTACCCTCATTTCATTCGTTCATACTTTTTCATGTATTTATGGAAATTATGGTTCTTTGTGTGTTTAATGTTTGTACTTTTTTATATCTTGCAGGACTGGGTCCTATTGACCCTACCATGCGTTTATTTATTGTCATTAGACCCTTCTTATAACTTTCTCTGTGGACCATGTCTCTTTGAGAGACCTCCTTGATAAGATATTACACATTTTTTCTCCCTATTTTTTTCGTGTTCTTTTCACTGAATCTCTTGGGCCCTTCTTGGACCTCTGTTTGCCTCTTTTTGCCTTTAAAGTTGGACGCAAGCGCTGGACATTCCATAGCAATGCTCTAAACTAAGCCAAGCCTACCTGTCTCCCCTCGCACACTGCGCCGCGCTGTCACCGCGCCCTTACTCTCTTTTCCGCTGTCACCGCGCCCTTACTCTCTCTTCTCAAGTCCTCCCCCGGCTCCTCCAAACATGCCAGGAGTCCTCTTTCCCCACGAGATGCGCGTTTTAATCGCACGTCGCGGGGAGAAAATAATTAGAGAAAAGACCATATGCGACTACCACGCTCGTAAGAGACGTGCGTGGTTGCCATAGTTTCAGCAGACAACACTTGGCAGTTGCTGCTGTTTTTACTCGCGATCAATTTCATCTGCTGACACGCATTTTTCATCGGCTTTCCCTCAGATTCAACTACAAAAATTAACCCTTTCCATTTATATCTCGAACCTCTGTATATAAAAAAAGGCTCTCTTAAACAACTAAATCAAAGCCATTATTCTGTATCAAAAACAGAAGAGAGAAGGTAAAATTACTTACCTAACTTACTGTATTATTTATTCTTTTCCCCAACAATGTCTCTCAATCCAGACTCAAACCTTGAAGGTAAACGTGAATCCATGGTCTCTAAGACCATGGATAAAGCCATGGATTCTTTCAATAGCGCAATAAATAAAAAAATTGAAATGCTGTCAAAGGCATGGCCCACAACCAGTACTGCACATCTTATGGGCCTAAAAGAAGGGACAGTTAAGGTCCCAAAGAAAAGAGCTGCACCACGACACACTGAAAAAGGTGCTAAAAAATCCAATAAAATGACAAAGGCAGCTCACTCACGTTTCTCAGGCAGTGACCAGAACGATGCCTCGGGCATCACGATAGGGCATAGATCAGGCCTGAACCCCCTGTACATGTTGATAGTGATGATGTTGCCGAAATAGATCTTTCATGCTCTTCAGGCTTTGATACAGATTCAGAGGAGATGTTATGTTAGGTTGTCTTGTAAAGCGCATGGCTACCCCAGCAATGGGGCGTCCCAGCGCTGTAGACCACTGGGGAACCCGTCCTGGCTTTCCCTGTGAGATGATCTCTGCTGGGTATCTCCAAGGTGAAACCAGGCATCCCCGGTGTATGTGGGGGGCGGTTGTGGAGATGAGGCAAGCTAATGCCCAGAGTTGCCGAGTGTGATCCCTGGTTAGAGTAGGCACCGAAGCGAGAATTATCGAGTCCGCTGACCCTGGTCCACGACCCTGCCGCGTCGGGAATTAAACCCTGGTCCCGGGCCGTCCTCTGCTTCCGGGTCTGCTGCCTCTAACCAGTGAGCCACACCACTCCGAGATGGGAGATGAACTTGTGGAAAACATTGAAGAGGCAGACATGGCCTCAGACCCAAAAATGGGTATCACTCATCCCTTCGGGGACTATATGTTTGCTCCTCTTTTGATTAAAAAACCCCTTTCCCCTGAATGGCAACCCTCCCAACGCGTAGCGAACTACATTAGCTGCTGGCTGAGAAGGGAGATTCCCAAAGATGTGAGATCCAGACTGAGGTCTGAATGCCCCCGCCCATCTCTCCCAGACAAAATTGCAATGACCCCTCAACTTGACCCTAAGGCTGTTGCCTTCAACGCCAAGGGTGCCAAAGACCCTAGAAAGGGGATAGATAAGAGTCTTAAATCTTGCCAAGACCAACTCCTCAACACTATTGGACCTCTAACTAAAATGTTTGACTTAGCCAAAAGTGCATACATCGATGGAACCCCCATCGATCCTAAGGAACTGCGCAAATGGGTCCAACACTCTATCTGCCTTCTCGGCAATGCCAATACTGCCATTTCGAATAAACGCAGAAAGGACGTTCTCCTTAAGATTGACCCTAAACTTATCGAACTGGCGAACCAAGAGGGAGGAGCCTCCTCACAAGGACTCCTCGTTGGGGAAGATTTTATTCGAGATATGGCGAAATATGTCTGCGCATTCAGCTCGATTCGGAAGTCTCAGCATGACATTAAAAATTCTTCCAGGATAGAATTTTCGGAAGGGCCGGGAGAATGGGGGGTTGGTTCCCCAGCCAAGGACAAACTACCTCTAGACCCTTTCTGGGAAGAGGCTCAAGATATCAACAGTCATCCTTTTACCAGAACCAACCATTCTTTCCTCAAAGACAAAGAAGCCGGGGTAGACCATTTCGAGGCGAAAGAAGAGCCAGCAGAGGTTTCTCAACAGGTAAGAATATTGAAAGACCATTCAGATACCCCCATAAGGATGTATGTCAGTACAACGCGATCTAAAAGATCGCGGTACTTGACAACGCTGTTTTTACAACGCAAGCCGTTACAACGACTTGCGTTGGAGGGCGCGGATTTTGGAATCTTATAATTTTATATTCCAACACCAGTCCACGTAACAGATGGGAAGGTGTTGGAATATAAAATTAGAACATTCCTTGTCCAACAGCGCCATCCAGCGCAAGTCGTAGTAACGACTTGCGTTGTAATGGCAGCGTTATAAAGGCACTGCGGTGTAAACACCACGTTGTAAACGATGTTTCCCCCCCCATAAAGGTGGGAGGGAGACTAGCCCTTTTCTGTGGGAGCAGGCCCTTGGTGACTCAAGACCCGTGGGTTCTCGAAATTGTGAAGGGTTACAAAATAGAATTTACAGACATTCCCTTCCAATCAAAAGCACCTCGCAAAATAATCTTCTCTCAAGAACAGAGAAATCTAGTGTCTCAAGAGGTGAAGGATCTACTGGCCAAAGGGGCTATAATAGAGAGTTCAGAAACAGGTTTCATCAGCAATATATTCTTAGTAGAGAAGAAAGACAAGGGACAGAGACCTGTCATAAACTTAAAAAGTCTAAATGGATGGGTATCCTACCACCACTTCAAGATGGAGGGAATACACCTCCTAAGAGATGTCTTCAGAAAAGGGGACTGTCTAACACGTCTAGACTTAAAAGACGCCTATTTGACAAACCCAATTTGGCCCCCTCACAGTTAGTCCCTACAATTTACTTGGGAGAGAAAACTCTGGGAATTTTGCACTCTCCCGTTTGGACTATCATCAGCCCCCTGGTGCTTCACCAAGGTTCTACGTCCAGTAGTAGCGTGGCTAAGGGAGAGGGGTGTAAGATTTATAATTTATCTGGACGATTTTCTTATCATGCCTCAGTCCAAGGCGACAGTCTCTCACCATGCCAATCTTACTATTCGCCTCCTGGAACATCTAGGCTTCGTCATAAATGCAAAGAAACTTGGACTACGCCAAGCTAGGAAACTCAATTCCTGGGGTTCATGGTAAATACAGTCTCTGCAGAACTGAAATTACCAAAGGAAAAGATCCAAAAACTCAGGAAGGAACTCAAAGGGATACTTTCTTTGCAAGTCTTTCCCTTGAGACTCTTAGCCAGAATCCTGGGTCTCCTTTTCTCAACCATTCAAGCGATCTTTCAGGTCCTTACACTACAGGACCCTCTAGAGACTCAAAGCGAAATCTCTGAGTTCGTCTCTCTCTTACACTTAGATGACCTCCTTGGACGAAGACTCGAGGAAAGAACTGTCTTGGTGGCTAATAAGGCAGAAGCCTAAAATGGCAAAGCCGTCTTTGGGGAATGCCCAGATTTGATAACAGAATCAGATGCAAGTCTAGAGGGTCGGGGTGCCACATGTGGCAACTTTTCGACATGAGGTCTTTGGACACCCAAAGAGAAGGAACTACATATCAATTGCTTGGAACTCAAGCAGGCTCCTTCGCGGTTCGGAGTTTTACCCAGAACTCAGTCAAGTGCTCAATAATGTTATGCCTGGACAATGTCTCTGCAGTGAGATACGTCAACAAGATGGGGGGACCACATCAAAAGAGTCTTACCGAAGTAGCGAAAACCTTCTGGGATTATTGTCTGAACAGGGGACTGTCCGTCACAGCGGAACATATCCCTGGTTTGAACAATGGAGTAGCGGACTGGTTCTCCAGAAATTTCAGGGTTTTCAGCAACTGGAAATTAAACAGACAGCTATTCGTGACAATCCAAGACAAATGGGGTCCCTTCGGGACAGATCTTTTTGCAGACTGAATGAATACTCAGTTGATGAATTTCTTCAGCTGGAAGCGGATCCTCAAGCGATAGGGGTGGATGCCTTCCTCCAGGGCTGGCAAGGCTTAATGCCATATGCCTTCCCGCCATTTGTCATGCTTCCTCGTCTTCTCTTACATGCTCGCCAGTACCTTCAGAATATGGTGGTGATAACCCTTCTTTGGAGGTCCTAGGCTTGGTTCACTCTCATCTTGGAGATGGCTGTGGACTTCCCTATTTTAATATCTCCTTTCGAGGAACTACTCCTAGGTCCTCACGGCGAATCCCACCCGGGAAACATCCTTTACAACGCAACTTTTACCACGCAGTGCCTTTACGACGCAACTTTTACAACACAAACCATTACAACGCATTGCGCTGGGGGGCGCTCTAGGATAGGGAATACGTTTAATTTACTGTCCAACACCTTCCCTAGTGTCCACGGGGACTGGAGTTGGAATAGTAAATTAAACTATTCACTATCCAGCACCCCAAAGCACTATGCGTTGTAAAGGTATTCGTTGTAAATACCGCGTTGTAAAGGCATGAGATGTAAAAGTATGCGTTGTAACGTCATACATCCATCCCACCCTCTCATAGACCAAGGTCTATTGATTCTGACGGCCTGGAAGATTTCAGGCGACAATGGCAAATCTCCGGCCTTTCGGCACATGCTTTCCAAATCATATCTGAGTCTTGGGCATCTGGAACAATATAAGCATATCGATTGACTTTGAATAAATGGGTTCGCTGGTGTCTTCAACGACACTACGATCCAGTTTCAACTGATGTAATACACGTTGTTAACTATCTATTGGAACTCTTCGCTTCTGGCCTAAGTTATAGAACTGTTAATGTCTATAGATCAGCAATAGCTGCAGGTCATTCCTTAGTTGATGGTATCTCAGTTGGTCAAAGCCTTTTAACAGAAAAGATTATGAGAAGCATGCGTATTCTTAATCCTCCAACTACTAAATATTCAGCCTCATGGGACGCTAAATTGGTATTACAACTTATTTCTTCTTGGGGAGATAACACTAACCTTTCTCTGAAACGCATTTCTTATAAGCTTACTGTATTACTTTGCTTGGTTTCTTTCAGACGAACCTCAGATGTTAAGGCTTCAGATGTCTCTCACAGGTATTAACAACCTGAAGGCTTTTGTTTTTACCTTAAGAAGAGAACCAAAACGATGTCATCCTCTATTTTCTACCCTTTTTTTCCTCTTAATGAAAGCCTATGTGTTGTTAATTGTCTCAAAGAGTATGAAAAAAGGACCATAAGTCTTAGAGGAGTTGGAAGTCAACTGATGATTTCTCACAGATCTCCCCATAATGCAGTTTCTTCTCCCACGTTTGCTAGATGGGTCAAAGAAGTGATGAGTGAAAGTGGTGTTAATGTTTATATTTTTGGTGCACACTCCGTTTGAGGCGCTTCTGCTTCTAAAGCTTTTATGCTAGGTGGAGGACTCCACGATATCCTTAGAGCAGCTGACTGGTCCAATGAAAACATGTTTAAGAATTGTTATTTCAGACCAATCAATAATGTGATTGAGAATATACTTGCTTCACTTTGAACTTGCATAATGTTGGCCTCCGTGTGGTGCCATAAAATTTTGATTTTTCACAGCCTGGTGGGCAGAAAATCTGGATTTTATTTTGGACACGGAGGCCAAGATTATTCCTCCACTTTGTAACCCTCCCTAGGGATTTTGTATTCTGACCTAGTATGTCTTTTTTCTTGCAGAATAAGAAGTCTACGGATTCTTTAAGATTTGAATTATTCATCTACAGATTGTTTAAGAATGGAGTTATTCATTCCACATCAACTTTAAGTCATGTTTGTTTCTGAGTTCATTCTTGTTCGCAGCTCCTGACAAAGAAGGAAGATGGCTGCATGTTCACAGGGTTTATACTGTAATGGAATGTTATTGAAGTTCTATATTCTCTTCATTGTTACTGCTGAGCTGTGGCAATAAAGGAGAATTTGCATAATCTTGGCCTCCGTGTCCTTAATAAAATCCAGATTTTCTGCCTACCAGGCTGTGAAAAATCTAAATTGTCCAGCAAGAACAACGTGTGAGTTTTAAAAGTTATATTAGTTCTATAGATGTCACAAAACTACATTCACCAAAGAACTAGATATTTGGTGAAAAATAAAAAATGTCTTTAGATCAAATTTCTAGCATTTTTCTAGTCACATTTCTGAAAATATATTTTCCATGTCCCGCTTCGATACATTAAACATTAAAACCTGTGGTGTAAATGTGCACTGCAGCCCATATGTGAAAATTGACTTTCATGCTATTTTTGCAAGTTCAGAGCAACATGCCATGACCTTATTTGGCAATTGGCTTCCGCAAAGAAGGCACAATGTACCTCTGTACTCCTCTACCACAGTGCACAAAATCAAAATGCAAGATTCATAAAAAGGCAAACAGTTTTGCAATACTACACAGAAAAAGCAAGATTGCTATACATATCATTAATGCTGTAGTATACAGAAAAGGGCCTTATGAAATTTTGGACCAAATTTTGTATGTGAGGCATAAAGTGTGGGTTTGCAATCAGACCTTGTCTCTGGGTTTATACACTGGGGCTTGAAACCTGTGTGCATACTCATATTTGTTTCTATATTTAGGACTGTTTGTGAATGGGCCTTTTTTCTGATTCATAGTTCTGGTGTTGTATAATTTTCTACATTGATTAGGACTGGTCATCGTACCCAAGGCAAATTTTAAATTATAGTCTCTGTAAGGCAGTACTCTTTATCTTATGTAAAAGTGCAACATGCATAAATAAGATTTTTCAAAGTTTGAAGAGTTACCTTGTCACCAATTTTACAAGACAGCAGATCTTGTGTTGATCATAATGTATATTTACTTGTGTTACATGTTCAGTCTTATTCGGGGGCCTGGCTAGCCATCTAAGATGGCGGTTGTTGTCTGATAGAGCTCCAGACCCTCTCGGGGGGGAACTAATTACTACACTCCGTGAACCCGGCTGAGGACTAAAATGGGTGCAGATGACGACGGGCTGAGGCCCCCGCAGCAGTGGAGAAACTCCATTGGCGCTGAGAGCAGCCCTGAAACTGCCGCAGTGGACCGGGGCCTACCCGATGCCAGTCACTACCAGAGGCCGGGGCTTAGAACAAAGGTCCGTCTGCGGTGTGCCTGGCTGAGTGAGCCGTGGTTCGGGCCCTCCCCGCGGACCGGCGGACATTGCACCCTCCCCGAGGCCTTCGCCCCCGAGATCATCCCTGACGACGCGGGCCCTGACCAGGGCTCCCTGCAGAGCTGCCTGGCGAGACGTACTGCCCAGCCGAGGGACGGCCTGATGGCTCGCAGCAAGTGAGCGGAGGTAAGGAGCCGCAGAACTGCGCTAAGGAACGCCGTGACATGCTGGAAGACCGTGCGGTCCTACATAGAGGTTGGCAGTCAACCCCGGCTCCTACTACCCAGCGTGGACACCGGGGCTACAGTACTTACTGATACTTGCGCAATACGGAGCTTGTGGCGGTGTGGGGCACGCATGCGGTGGGTCTATACGGCCTCTTTGAGAAGTGCGACTCACCGAGACCTGCATTCAGCCTGAATTTTCCGACTTGCACACTCGGTGCTCTGCTGGTGTAATGCAGTCCCCCTGGGGGCGCCTGTACTTGAGACCGCGCAGATGAGCTGGGGCCCCGCAGCGATCCCTGCTAGGCCTGAGAGCAAGGCTGCACCAGGATCAGGAGTTGCTAGGCGAGAGGGTCTATATGGGTCTGCGGAGGTGCAAGGTAGCGGATCACTGGGCCCCCACGTAGTGTATTACAATCTGTCCTGGGGATTGACACACCGGGAGGTGCAATTGGAGACCACTACTTGGAGCAGACCACCAGCGGGGCCGCATTGCGGATGCGGCCCGAGAGCCCGCGCAGCAACTTACCTGCACCGTGACCCACCAACACTAGATTCACTGGACTGTTTGGCCACGCGCAACGGGGCACAGGCTCATATGACCGTTGGCCCTTTCCCCCTTGCTGAGGCCTGGCCGGGGTGCGCTGTGGGGCAATAGTCGTGCGCTGCACCATCATCGCTGGCCTCCTCTTGAACCGTTCATAGGAATTGCCTAACGAGGGCCTGGAGGCGACAGCGGAGTCCCGCCGGGTCCTGGATATTTGAACCGCAACGAGGGTGTGAGGCGCAGACGAGAGGAGAGGACTCCTGCGGGAGGAGGGGGGAGGGGGTGAAGACCTGTAACGCCACACCGTAACTTATTCTCTCCCCGGCACTGGGAGCGCTGCTGTCTGCCAGTGCCACGCTCCTTGGGTTGGCCTGGGCCTGCAAACCCCCCTTCCCCCAGGATCGCCGGGAGTACATTGCTTGCAACTACTCATGACGCTACCAGCTCCCTCCTGTGACTGACCACAGGGGCGACCCGACGAGAGGCCCGGAGAGGACACTGAGACATGGGCAGAATCTGGGCGAAGACAACGGAGGGGCAACAAGGCCCTGACCCTCCCTCTACCATGTCGGGCCACGCTAGAAGGCCCCCCTCGCCTGGGGCGGATCTGACTGACCACGCAGAAGGGACACCGGATAAGCTAGATCTCATCCTCAAAGAGATTCGAGACTTTAGAATGGCAATGGAGTTACAGATGGGCGCGCTCACCACAGAATTAACGCTGCTGAAGGCGGACCATACGAAACTGGTGGACACAGTTAATGAACACGACCTATCTATTGCGGACCTCACCCCTAAAATGACAGAACACTCTTCCTCCTTGCAACAGCTCCAACAGCAGGTAACCACGCTCATGGACCGAGTGGAGGATGCGGAGGGCAGGAATTGACTCAATAACATCCGCGTTATTGGTCTGCCGGAATGCTGTGAGGGGAGCAGAGCGGCTGAATTCATGGAAACATGGTTCCGGGAACATGTGACCTCTGAGGGGCTCTCCCCGTACTTCTGCGTGGAAAGGGCCCATAGAATCCCGACGGGACAACCCAAACCAGGCGCGCCGCCTCGCCCTCTGATCAGGAAAATCCTCAACTATAGAGACCGTGACATCTTGCTACAGAAAGCTAGGGAAAGGGCACTAATTCAGTATGAAAACCACCGTATAACCTTATACCCGGACTATACAGTGTTGGTGCAAAGGCAGAGATCATCCTACAAGGCAGTAAAGAAAAAGCTACAGACTGCACAACTCAAATATGCCCTCTTGTATCCTGCCCGACTGAAGGTCATGCACGACAAGAAGACTCACTTTTTTGAAAGTTCGGCAGATGTTGAGGAATGGATGGAGGTGATGGGTATCGGCCCTAGCCAAATAAGTCAACTGGATGTCTCCTCGCAGGACTCGAGCACACTCCCGAAGAGAACCACCCGATGAACTTAGAACCCCAACCGGGCAAAGGGGGAGCGGGCCCATCACGGGAACAGCAACAACGAGACCAGGAGGGATCGCTGGCGGTAGCCGGTTCCTTCCGCGAAGATTTGAACAAAATTGCTACTGACTCGGACAGTACTCTCCATTCGGATTCCGACCATAGTACAATTCTTTTCCCCACCATCACACTGAGAGTGGCCGATGACTTGATCGACAGTTAAAAGAGGCGGATGGGTCAAGGACACATGAGACTGAGGGCTTTGCCCTTGTGGTGGGCGCAAGCCCGGCGCTGGACAGCTTATTGTATCCTTTCATTTGTGCAGATCACTGTGTGAATTGGCAAACTACTATGCATAGTTAATGTTGTATGGGGCGCTGCCTGTACACTCTATTCTTACGCATGCAGCGCCACGAGACACCTAGGTTATGCGCTGCTTGTTGGGGGGCTTTGCAATTTACATTGTCGTACTTGATTATGCTACTAACGTCGTCTCAGCCACCCCAACACACAATCTCCCCCGGGAGATGGGGCACCGGTGAGCCATTGGGCACGGACCATTCTAGGAATATTGAAACAAATAAGGTGGGGGAGGGTCAAAAGGGCAATTTTTAACGACCAAGGCAACTTAGGCCCCTATAATAGCAACACAAACAGAAGAAACCTGGTCAAAGTCACTGTAAGTGTGCCATGTTGAGTCTGAAACCATGAATCCATTAATGACACTATAGTGATAACACTGGGCTAAGAAAAATTCCCATCAGCCCACCCATCTGGTGGAGTATCGTCACGTGGGAAATGTATCATAAATCCAATTCTTAAGGCACCTAAAATTGATGCAAAGATGGATTTTGTAGATTTATAGACCACAGTGACTCACTAGTGATGCCAATGGAGTGCAGTGTGCTTGAAGAGTGAAAGTGAAAGATAAAATTTACTCAAAGAACCAAAAGTCAGTTTATTAAGTATGGTACTACGGTCAAAACTAAAAACAATGCCTCAATAGTTTTAAATAATAACTATGCCAAGGCATGGTGTATTTTGGTCGACATGTTTCAGCTAGATGGACAACTGGTCCTAGCTTTCTTCAGGACCTGGTGAATACTGCGACTGCAAATTAAAGTAAATGAATTTACAATTATAATGCTGAATTTGTACACTAATAATGGATAAATCCTACCAGTTGCTCTGAGCCCAGATGTGTACTGGTGATAATCCAGTCATACCGTCTATCCTAAAACAAGATAGAAAAGTGTACAACTCAATAGCGTGAAAAATGGTTTCAAGGATGCAACAGACAAACAACATACATACAAACAATACGGTAGAGAAAGTCTCACCGTCACACAGTAGTTTGTAGAATACTACTGGATTGATGTGTATGAATCACAGTAGGTCAAAAAATCTGAACTTACCCAGCGTTATGTGGGAATATGCCTCACCTCACCCGGTCACCCACTCGGGAATAGGGAGGCCCCGCTCTGTCAGAAAGGAAAAATCAAAGGACCTCAGAAAAATATCAGGGGTACTTTAGTACAATTGGTCACTAGTTTGCAATATTCTACTGACAAAAACCTAGTTATAAAAAGAAGATTCAACCTCAAATGAAAACATGGTGCAAACCATGCAGGATAGGCAATGATGAACTATTGTAAAACATTTTTTGTAAGAGAATCAATAATGGTTTAAGAAATCTAGTAATGTAATACACAAGAGCACTCCAATCAATAAGCGCAGATGTCTTAGTAGGCAAGGGCAAAGTAGCTGGCTGAGGCCAACATGAAGCGTCCTACCTGTCCGTCGGTACCTCTACACCAGCATCCGAGAGGGAGTGGAGGTAACTGACGGTTGGGCGCGCTTGTCTTTTTATACCCAAGTCAATTGGTTAATGAGTTTCAGCTGTAAGCAAGTTCGTTTGAAGGTTTGGTGTGATTCGCTAGGAATCGCGATGTTAGGCTGAAGCGCGCTGGTGCCATACGAGAACACTATATACGCAGCGCATGCGTGATGCAACGATAGTTAGAGCGCGCTTGCGCCAACAGTGGCGCTATGTGGTATGCACATGCGCAATGAAATCAAAGTTGTATGCGCATGCGCACTGAAATCGGCGCGTCCTGTAACTAGCAATGCCAAGTAAATCAAAACAAGGGCAGTGGTCACAATGTGCGTCTGCGCTGTGTTGAAGAAAGTGAACGCATGCGCCATGGAATTAAGACGTCCTGAGGCTTACCGTGCATAATCAATAAAAACGAGGACGATAGTCACGCGTGCGTCTGCGCTGTGTTAAAAAGTTAATGTCTCTTCGTGAAAAATACTGTTTCAGGTCTGGTTTATATACCATGAAGCCAAGCTCAATACCACGAAGAGGGCGCTATGATGACAAAACACATGTGTCTATTAGAGGCAAATGTTGATTTTCATATGTGTTATGCAACAGTATTTGTATAATGTCACTGTAAATGTTGACACTCTGATTGAACATTCATGATATGAAATAAGCAAACAAAATGTGCAAACAGAATTATCATGCAGAGTAGGTCACTTATGATATTCGGTAGGGAAACATGTTAGCTCTTAAGGATAGAGTTCTAGGAGCTAGTTCAAACTCGCATAAAATGATATACTAATCTCAAAGATACAGATGACTGGACAAGAGTATTTAGAGTGATGTCCACGGTATATCATCATTAAGTCCCTGGATATGGCTTCTAAGAAGAAAAATCAATTTTTGTTCTTTCTTAAATAGGAACTTAGATATATCATTGATGTGAGGAGGAATATACGGCTGTTCTAGGATTAGCCACTTCATTTCCTCAGCTGAGTGTCTTGCATCTAGGAAATGATTCGTGAGTTTGGTAGCCTGTTTTCGACATCTGATGGTACTCTTGTGTTCCCCAATTCTCAACTTATCTGTATCTTTGAGATTAGTATATCATTTTATGCGAGTTTGAACTAGCTCCTAGAACTCTATCCTTAAGAGCTAACATGTTTCCCTACCGAATATCATAAGTGACCTACTCTGCATGATAATTCTGTTTGCACATTTTGTTTGCTTATTTCATATCATGAATGTTCAATCAGAGTGTCAACATTTACAGTGACATTATACAAATACTGTTGCATAACACATATGAAAATCAACATTTGCCTCTAATAGACACATGTGTTTTGTCATCATATCGCCCTCTTCATGTTATTGAGCTTGGCTTCATGGTATATAAACCAGACCTGAAACAGTATTTTTCACGAAGAGACATTAACTTTTTAACACAGCGTAGACGCACGCGTGACTATCGTCCTCGTTTTTATTGATTATGCACGGTAAGCCTCAGGACGTCTTAATTCCATGGCGCATGCGTTCACTTTCTTCAACACAGCGCAGACGCACATTGTGACCACTGCCCTTGTTTTGATTTACTTGGCATTGCTAGTTACAGGACGCGCCGATTTCAGTGCGCATGCGCATACAACTTTGATTTCATTGCGCATGTGCATACCACATAGCGCCACTGTTGGCGCAAGCGCGCTCTAACTATCGTTGCATCACGCATGCGCTGCGTATATAGTGTTCTCATATGGCACCAGCGCGCTTCAGCCTAACATCGCGATTCCTAGCGAATCACACCAAACCTTCAAACGAACTTGCTTACAGCTGAAACTCATTAACCAATTGACTTGGGTATAAAAAGACAAGCGCGCCCAACCGTCAGTTACCTCCACTCCCTCTCGGATGCTGGTGTAGAGGTACCGACGGACAGGTAGGACGCTTCATGTTGGCCTCAGCCAGCTACTTTGCCCTTGCCTACTAAGACATCTGCGATTATTGATTGGAGTGCTCTTGTGTATTACATTACTAGATTTCTTAAACCATTATTGATTCTCTTACAAAAAATGTTTTACAATAGTTCATCATTGCCTATCCTGCATGGTTTGCACCATGTTTTCATTTGAGGATGAGTCTCCTTTTTATAACTAGGTTTTTGTCAGTAGAATATTGCAAACTAGTGACCAATTGTACTAAAGTACCCCTGATATTTTTCTGAGGTCCTTTGATTTTTCCTTTCTGACAGAGCGGGGCCTCCCTATTCCCGAGTGGGTGACCGGGTGAGGTGAGGCATATTCCCACATAACGCTGGGTAAGTTCAGATATTTTTGACCAACTGTGATTCATACACATCAATCCAGTAGTATTCTACAAACTACTGTGTGACGGTGAGACTTTCTCTACCGTATTGTTTGTATGTATGTTGTTTGTCTGTTGCATCCTTGAAACCATTTTTCACGCTATTGAGTTGTACACTTTTCTATCTTGTTTTAGGATAGACGGTATGACTGGATTATCACCAGTACACATCTGGGCTCAGAGCAACTGGTAGGATTTATCCATTATTAGTGTACAAATTCAGCATTATAATTGTAAATTCATTTACTTTAATTTGCAGTCGCAGTATTCACCAGGTCCTGAAGAAAGCTAGGACCAGTTGTCCATCTAGCTGAAACATGTCGACCAAAATACACCATGCCTTGGCATAGTTATTATTTAAAACTATTGAGGCATTGTTTTTAGTTTTGACCGTAGTACCATACTTAATAAACTGACTTTTGGTTCTTTGAGTCAATTTTATCTTTCACTTTCACTCTTCACGCGCACTGCACTCCATTGGCATCACTAGTGAGTCACTGTGGTCTATAAATCTACAAAATCCATCTTTGCATCAATTTTAGGTGCCTTAAGAATTGGATTTATGATACATTTCCCACGTGACGATACTCCACCAGATGGGTGGGCTGATGGGAATTTTTCTTAGCCCAGTGTTATCACTATAGTGTCATTAACGGATTCATGGTTTCAGACTCAACATGGCACACTTACAGTGACTTTGACCAGGTTTCTTCTGTTTGTTTTGCATTCTAGGAATATGCCTGGACACGAGGTTGGCTACCTCCCTATTGGCATATGCACCGTTATTTGTTTTGTACCACTTGTACATTATTGTTGGGGTCAGCGCATTTCAGGCGCTGCGCCGAGTTCTGTTGAAGTTGTTGGGGAAAGGTGACTCCTGGTCAGCTCTGCCCTGTTGGCACCACGAAGAGATGAGTACCGTTTACACACAAGAAAATGACTGGGGCCGCTAGTACACTAGGGTCACACAACCTGCTCACATGGAATGTTCGGGGACTGGGGGCAATCCAGAAAAGACACCGTATACATGCATTTCTCCTCAGACGTAAAACACAGGTGTCGTTCCTCCAGGAATCCCATCTAACTGACTCTGAAACACAAAAGATGCGGAAAAAATGGAGAGGACATATTTACTCCACTAATTACTCTGCTTTTAATAGAGGGGCGACTATTTGGGTGCGGCATGGGGTCCAATTTGTGGAACTTAAGCGCCGAGTGGATGACCAGGGTCGATACATACTGGTGAAGGGCACTTTAGGCAGCTCCCTGGTGGTCCCTGGGAGCATTTATGCCCCTAACTCCGACCAAGACCGATTCCCAAGTAAGCTGAGTACGGTCTTGGCGGACTGGGATGGGATCCCCTGGGTGTTGGGAGGGCACTGGAATGGGGTACTGGACACTGGGTTGGACAGGTCACACCCCCCCTACATGGTATAACTGCTGGCAAACTAGTGGACCATTTCACCACGTGGGCAAACAGGTGGACACTTTCTGACGCATGGCAATGCCTTTACCTGACCCATAAAGAATATTCCTTTTACTCTCCGGTACACAGCCTCCATACCAGAATTGATAGGTTCCTGTGCTCGAACTCCATCATGCCGAAGATCCACAGCTCCACATACCTGGCCAAGACGTTTTCCAACCATAATCCACTAGAACTCACACTTCGTTGGGGCATTGTACCCACTCTAGTGCCCACCTGGAAATTGCATCCACACTTGCTTGTGGATGCCCCCTTTCCCACGACCCTGTCCAACACCATTACTAACTACCTGGCTGAAAACTGGAACACAGCGTCCTCTAACTTGATCGAATGGGATGCTCTGAAGGTGGTGGTGAGGGGGGCGACGATCGGACAGCTGGTGGGGGCTAGACAAGAGAATCACCAACGATTACTGGACATTGAGTGCAAGCTACATGTACTGGAGAGGGAGGCAATGTCTGACCCAGATAAACGGGAGGTATTACAATCCACTTACATAGACCATGCGGAGATATTGGAGACATTGCGGACAATAGACTACAGGGCGTATCTCCAAAGGAAACACACCGATGCGGCTAGAGCCGGCACACTGCTTGCCGCATAGTCACTAAGCATTTCCAGCATCCGCACCTTGGCAGGACATGTAGTGCACACACAAGGCGAAATAAATGCTGCCTTTCATGAACACTTAGAGACGCTCTATACACCCCCCGCCCCAGTAGAAAGCTCTTTGATAACTGACTTCTTCCGGGACCTTCCCTTCCCGGTTCTACCGGAGGACGTCCAGAAAGATATTGACGGCCTTATTAATCAACAAGAAATTCACGCTTCGATTAAGGGTCTAAACCGTAACAAGATGCCTGGAATAGACGGGCTCCCTGTTGAATTTTATCTTACGTACTCGGAGTCCTTAGTACCTACACTAGAGACTGTCTACAAGACGGCTTTTGAGACTGGCCGTCTGCCAGATTCCACTAGTCATGTCTAAACCCAAACCGGACAGGACGGTTTGGAGATGTCTAATTACAGACCCCTCTCTATGCTAGCCACTGAATACAAAATCCTAAGCAAGGCCCTTGCCAACCGTATACACCCGCACCTTAATGCGCTTATTCACAGCGATCAGTGCAGCTTCCTCCCAAACCACAGCACCTCAATAAACACCAGACAGTTGCATTCTGTAATGACCGCCACCCCGAGAGCCTACCACCCACGCAGGACGCATTGCACTGGACCTTAGACAGGCATTCGATTCCCTCTCTTGAGACTTCATGTTTGCGACATTGCAAAGGTTTGGGTTCTCGAATACATACCCTAAATGGGTCTGCTTATTATACACATCCCCTTCAGCTGGGGCCCGGACGGGCAACTATATCTCCGACCAATATAATATTTACAGAGGCACAAGGCAGGGGTGCCCTCTATCTCCCCTGCTGTTTGTATTGGTGTTGGGACCCCTGACCCTCGCTCTCCGGAGATCGGCAGACCAGCTTGGCATTCACATTGACGGGGTACACCACCTAATATCTATCTATTGCGATGACATACTCCTGTACCTAAGGGACGTGACTGCTAATAATGCCCCTCTCCCGGGTATATTCACCATCTTTGAACGCCTTTCTGGACTGGCCATAAACCCGGAGAAGCCGACCAGGTATTTCTTCCAAGACACGCCGCACATAACCCACCTGCAATTCGGCACTTATGCCCTGCCAGTGGCCCCCACCACCTTTAAATACCTAGGCATCTTCGTATACAGATCACAAGAGGACCAAATAGAGGGCAATATACTTCGGGCCCTGAGGGGGCTCCATGCTAGTGTTCTGGTCTTCCCTACCCTTATCAGTAATGGGGCGGATCGCCATCTCAAAAATGGTGATGCTGCCTTGACTCTTATACTACTTTGTGAATCTACCCGTAATCCTCCCACAATTAATTTTTAATACACTGAACACTATATTGTCCACTCTCATCTGGGGCACGGGTCGGAGACGGATAAGTCTTCGAAAGTTCCAGTTGACGATGCAGAATGGCGGCCTGGGAGTCCCGGACTTCCAAGGATACTATCATGCCAGCCAGCTCCAGTGGCTGTCCTATTGGACTGCAGGCAGTAACTTACACGAAATTGGGTTTATGCCGCAGAGGCTGGACCGGGGTGAGCTGCACTCTCTGCTACTGCCGGGGGCTAAGATCCCCCCTGATTGCCCCCCCCCCTTGTTACGGATGGCCCTACTCTGTTGGAGAAAGGTCCTATCATACACGTCCACAGTAGCCCCCTACGCTCGAACATCCCCATACTAGGCATCCCTACACCACAGGGGAGACTCAGGCGGACCAGAATACAGGCTTGGACGGATGCTGGGGTAGAGGAGGTGGGAGCTTCCTTTGGTGATGCCACTATGTTGGATCATGACTCCTTTTTACGGGCAACGGGAGCACCACTACGTCTGTACCTTTTACACGCCACCGTGACACGCTATATCAAAACTAGGTGGGCCCCACAGAGGACTGAACCCCCACACCATACCTTAGTACACCTCTTATAGTACATGGGACCTGGAGGGCATTTGGTGCGCTGGCTCTACACTGGAATACGGGCACATGCTGCAATTACACTTACCTCCCTTAGGGCACGATGGGCAGAGGACGCCGGATAGGAGATCATGGACCAAGCATGGAAACCAAGCATGGAAACGTATGCTGGACCACCCCAAAAAGGTGTTGCGTAATGCGAGGCTCAAATTTGTACAGGCGATGATACTCCACAGGTCATACCTTACACCGACAAGAATACACCGTATGTTCCCAGACTCCCCCCATTACTGTCCCCGTTGTAAAGGAAATGAGGCGGACTTTATTCACATGCTATGGTCTTGCCCTCGTATAAGGGGTTATTGGGGAGAAGTGCGCCGCTCTCTAACCACATTGACACAACTCCCGGTCCCGGGTGAGGCACTAAACTGCCTTATGGGACTTCGTAGACGCTCTAAGGTCCAATAGGTGCGGCTAAAGTTCACAGACCTGGCACTCATCCTGGCGATTATGGTGCTCACTATGAGGTGGAAGTCCCCCTGATGCCCGGCAGTCATGATCTGGCAGTCTGACATGCTTCAATGGGGAGGGCAGAGGGTGCAGCTCTCCGAAGAGAGGAAGAGAGAGAGCTGAAGAAGCAACCCATCCCGCTGGATTGGGAGGCCATGTTAATTGAACTGGAAGCACTGGATTTGTCTCCTGCACAAGATACTGAGACCCAGTAATATATAAGGATGCCTAGATTCCCACAGGCATTAGTCCCTGTTAGACCGAGATGTCAGGACTCTACCTGGTACATTGCTTCCTCCAAGAGGATGACTATAGGATGACCCCCGGCAACCATAGTGGCTGCCAGGATATGACTGACCATGAGAGGGTTGGGGAGGGCTGGGGAGGTTGGAAGACGGGGTTTGTTTACGTTACCAATAGATCACATAAATATGCACTACTTTGAGATGTCGCTGGGGATGCAACATGTCCACTGCTCGTTTGGTAACATTTCCAGCACCGAAATTGATCTTGGTTAGCCCGCTCTACCATGCAAGATAATGAGTGACAAATTGATACGTAATACATGTACTGTGATTGTTGAAATGGGTAGAAAAAGACTGCATGTAGAAGAATATTTCTCTAATGTACATGATATACTGCGGTCATCAATAAGGTGTGTTAAAAAAACATGTTCAGACTTATTCAATATATTCTCCCATCTGTAGGTGCAGTATATTAACAAAAGAAGTAAACCCACCTTCCGGGGTACAGAGACCTGTCTTGTGTTAGGGCTCTTCTAAAATTAAAGAATGGAGCCACAAAAAATTTGTAGAGAAAAGAAAAAAATGTTTCTTTCTTGAGTCCCCTCACTCACCGGAGTTTCCTCACGGTGACATGCTTCATCATTGGGTCAACATGTTTCACGCCACCCCTGGCGTTTCTTCAGGACCATACAGGGTCTATCTTGAACTGCGGTCGCAAGTGCATTATTTCTGTACCACTTATTAGTCACATAACCTATTTCAGGTTTTTAGGAGTGGCAATACAGGGCTGGACCCTGTATGGTCCTGAAGAAACGCCAGTGGTGGCGTGAAACATGTTGACCATATACTGACCCTACCTTCATAGCTGGTTGGATTTCAGTATAAACCCCATTTTTAAACATACCAACCTAGGAGCAGAATAAATTATTGAGGCCCACTAGCACGGTATTTTTAACTCTCATTCACCACTCCACTTCACTTTTTCATTTTTTGCACTACACATAGTCCTTCACAACTAAGTGCTCCTACGTAATTCGCCAGTCGCAGCACGCCCCTTTTCGTAGAGAACTGGGATGGCCCCAATGATGAAGCATGTCACCGTGAGGAAACTCCGGTGAGTGAGGGGACTCAAGAAAGAAACATTTTTTTCTTTTCTTTACAATTTTTTTGTGGCTCCATTCTATAATTGTAGAAGAGCCCTAACACAAGACAGGTCTCTGAAGCCCGGAAGGTGGGTTTACTTCTTTTCCAAAACGTCCTGGAGGGCGACTTGTTCTTAAGTACCTCCTGTTCCCTCTGTTTGTATATGCAGTATATTAACAACCATTAGGGAGTATGTGTTATGTTGCTCTTCTTTGAGTTAACATTAACACTCTTTCAGCTTTTAATCCTGGCCTTTTCCATGGCTAAACTAAAGGTTGTCAATTTGGTTGTATATGTTATAATCCAATGCTGAGGTCGATTAGCTGAATGTAGATGCATTAACATGTGAGGTCAATAAAATTTGCTGCACCTGTTACATGATATGTCGGACTCAGAAATATCCAGCTACAGTGGAGAAAAGATACCAAATCCTGTTCCTAAAGTCTTTTCATGTATAAATACAGGTAGACATTATAAAAATGAATGAATTAAAATCATTCGTTGATGTATTTTTGACAGAATATTCGGGTTTAGAAAATGGGTGTATGATATCCTCTGGCGTGATCATGAAGAGATTAATGCATCAGTGTTGTGATCATTGTGTCAGTGATGGTGAACTGATACCCAACAAAAACAATGAACAATGTAATTAGCTGGCTATTGATGGGTGTAAACTTTGATTATGCTGGGTGTTCTCAGCAGAAAGTGACTGCACTACAGCAAAACTCACATGATTGTTATAGATTATGTTTGTGCAATGGTGGAATTTAATTCCCAGGTTATACATTTACGTGAGTAAATGTCACATGGAAAGCTATTGATGGGCAAAAATCCATTTGAGTCGGAACGGGTTCCACGGCTAACTGAGAAATGGTAATTGAATTCCAGGATGATTTAGAGCTGCTCGATTAGTGAGTTCCTATTTTAAGCATTGGAAAGAACACAAGAGTTCTGGTTGTACTGATAGGCTTACTGTCTTAAGAAGGAATTCATTGATTATGGCTACCCTCCTATGAGCATCCTATTGAAATGTGCAAATAAGAGTACGATCTGGATTCCTTTAACTAACTATGGGCTGGATGTAGGTAATTTCTATTTCCCGATTCCTAAATACCGAATTTTACCGATTCGGTATTTAAGAATTGGTAAATAGAATGTAGGTAAAAAATCGGTACATTTTACTGATTCGGTAATATTCGTTATTACCGATTCGGTATTTACCGAATCTGTAATAAGGAATACCTTCCCATTCATTGCTATGGGCCTGGAGGCCCATAGGAATTAATGGGAAGTCATTCACTATTACCGATTCGATAAATACCGAATCGGTAATAAGGGGAGCATATTCAAGGGTGGCAGGGTGTTACATTGACACCCTGTTGTACCTCTGAATCGTGCATGTGTGCACATGTGGCACACATACATGCCCTAAGGGCATTTATGTCTGCCACATGGCACTTTTAAAAAAGCACAAAATTGCTTTTTTAAAGGTATTCATTATTTACCACCAGCTTGTAGTTGGTGGTAAATAACGAATCCTTAAACCAAAAATGCACTCAATTGAGTGCTCCCTACATAGGATTTAAGGATTCAGTCATTTACCGATTCCTTAAATTAAGGAATCGGTATTTTACCGATTCCTTAAAATAACGAATCGGTAACTTACTGAATCCTTAAATCCAGCCTCCTACATCGCAAAGGGCTAAATACCGGTCGGTAACGGGAAATATACCGATTTTTGGCCGTTACCGACCGGTATTAGCCCACCTACATCTAGCCCTAAATGGTTGGTCTGCACAGTATTATCACAAATATTTAGGTTCATTTGAATGGTAAAATGTGTTAGTATGAACCTCACAATCTCTACTCATGCAGTATGAAATTCACATTTCCAAATCCTGGCATATACGCATTTATCCTGCCAAATGTGAAGTAAGTATTTACAATGTTCTTGTTCAAACTCAAATTTTACTAAACCCATCTCACCCTGCTGCCCTCAGGTGTGTCAAACTATTTTATCCTCAAAGAGGAAACAATCTTGTACTCACAGTTAAGTTATGTGAACAATGTTATCCTTTGTTGTGCCTGTTTTCATTTACTATTCCTAGAAGGTAATGTATAGTCTCACATTCTACTTGCATCATTACACCACAATTAGTTTTGTTAACATGTAGGTTGAATCTTTTTTTTTACAATGTTCAAGTTTAATGTCACTGGTTTTATTTTTATCTATATTCCCTCTTCTTACACCCTTAAAAAGAGTAGCATAACAAGTTGAATAGGCATTTGTAATATTGTTCATTGAGAATTGTTGCCGAAAGACAGTGTAATCATCTTAACTCAGCGTAACGATGATGTCATCAAGACAGATGATTTTATACAAGTGTAGATATTCCTGGAAGAATGCATTTGCAAAGGACTGAAATGTTGTAGGTGCCTATCAAATCTCTACTAGCATTACACAGTATTCCTACACATCCCTCTAGAGTCCCATTTAGTAAAAAGGACTGAAGTCTAGGATATTAATGGGAAGGGGTATTGTTTTTCTACGGTTTATTTGTATCAAGCCATGGTGTCAATCAAGTTCTCTGCATACTCTGCAGTGTGCCAATGTCAACTTAAGACAGTACACCAAGAAGCACCAGCACCACTTGACACTAGAGACTATTTCAGTAACCACTGATATAACTGTAACCAACCAAAGGACTGATTGTTGCACCATTCAAAGTAGCGTGTAGTACTTTCATATTCTAATTCCCTTCTTTTCACTCATACTTTTAGAGCATCAATGATCATTGATGAATGCCAAATGCCTTGACCTCTAAGGGCCTGTAGAGTAAGGGGAAGAACCCTGTTAGCACCAGACTACGGGGTTGTAATGCATTGGCTCCAGAGCACGATCTTTTAACTCGGGCGACAGGACATATTAGTAAAGTAGTTGTATGGTTAACCATCCCTCAAAATGTTTTATCTTGGTAGACCTCAAGCACCTCATACATATTTACTCCACGCTGAAGATGAGCTCAGTCATGAAACATTGCAATTTACTGGGTGAGGGCCTTTTCTTATTTTAATGGAAGAACCTACCTAGACTTTGAATATTCAATAGGAACCTTCTCTATGCGTTGTAGGAACCCAGTACAGTCTTTGCATTGATGTTATGGTATTTTGTGTGTTGAAGTGTGTGATGGGGAGGATGTACTAATGCCATTTTAAATTACATTGGGACCTCTTTCTCCTCCATTGTGTGTCTAGCTAGTACAGACCCTCAGGTTGTTTTGACAACAGGTGTAATGTTTTCTGTGGACCAGGATGGTAAAGCAGCTCTTCCTAACCTCTTAAAAAGATTAAAAGTGCCGGTTCTGGGCCAAAGTTAAAGTGCAGGCAATTATTGTTATGAACTAACCCAATTCTTCTGTCAGCGGGACTCCTTAGAGGGTTAAACCTTTGTTTTTTTTATTTTGATTTAAAACACCAAGACAGTCACTGTAAATGTTTCGTGGGTAGGTTGATCTAATTGAGAGATTCGTGAACACGTTCGCTGTTGTCAGAGTCCAATCAATTCCAGATTATGTGTTGTCAACGAGGTCAACCCCAATAAAAATTAAACAACATGTACCTAATAAAATAAAGCAGTAGACAGTAGCAGGTAACATTCCACAAAGAGGTGAGCTTACTGCTCTTGTTTGCTCACTTGTTTTCCACTGAACATCAGAATACAGTAGGAGTGTTCAATTGCTTATCATGAATAAAGGCGAATTACGTTTCACTGGCCCCAAATCTATCATTAATTTTACCTACAGTGTCAGAGTGAAAGTCTAAATTGAGCTAAAATTGCTACGTGAAGAAATGCTACTTGGAGATTGGATGAAATTGATCCTTTTCACATGTACACCTGAATATTTAGCTTTCCGTATATCTTGAGTGATGATCTTTCTGACCTCTGGGAGTTAAGAAACTGTCAAATAGCAACTTATTGAAAATCATCTTTCCCCAAACTAAAATAAAAATTTAACTGAATTAATTATCATTTTTGATATTTCTATAAATCTGTGACAAGTGCATACAAATATCACAATAGGCATGCTACCTCGTGTGGAACTCAAGAGACTTTTGTCATCCACATTTGGGATACAAACCTAGCACATAGGCTGAAAAGGAAATAAATCAACTGCAGGCTAAGCCTCAGTGCCGGAACTGCCAGAGAAATACAGTGCTACTTTCGAAATTAAGTAAGCCAGCTGTCCTAGTGCCTTTCAAACAAAATGATCAGCATGACAGTCTTCAAATTTACAGCAAGTAAAGTTTACCCATGAACAGGTTGAAAGGCTTAAATTAAGAAAAGAGACACATTCCAAGTCAGGCACAACAACGTTACCCTTTAGTAAACGTGTGCAATCCATAGCAGGTAATTCGTCTAGCTTTGACTTGGAAGAAGAAAGAATACCAACGTTGGATAATATGACTGATTGGCAAACATAAAATGCCTTACTCAATGTGAATTTGTAATATATATGTCATTTGTTATATTCCTGATTTTATGTAATCAGTTTAAACCTAATGACTGTCATTTCCTCTGCTGTCTGAAATGGCTTGTGTAACTTTGACGGGCCTGTAACAAAGATGCCTTTGTTTTTGCTAGTAAGCAATAATGGAGAAACTTAGTCGAGGGTCCCTTATACCATTTTAGAAGGCTGGGAAATAGTGCTTTGTGTGATGAATTCCTCTAATAAGTCACTGGATCTTGATTGCATCGCTGAGAAAGGCAGGCAGAAATAGTGCAGAAAATTTCTTATAATGTATATAATTCAGTCATTCGCTAGTGGGTCAACCTTACATGACTCTGCACCTGTAATTTTATATGAATTGTACTAATTATAATATTGATGCTCTTTTATGATGTTTCTGTAGTGTTTGTAATGCTTTTATGATTCATATATGAAATCGAATAAAGCTCGTTTGGCGACATTGCATCTGTAGCTCATATCTTAGAATGCTGCATAAACGTGGGAAGAAAAGAAGAACTCTGGATGTTGAGAAGGAATCCCTTCATTGAAAATGACTAAGAAGTATTCTTTCTTTGCCTTGGACTTCTAACTCTATAAAGAAGCTGGATTCCTGACAGCCTACAACTGCAGAAATGTGGAGGAGCGTTTGTGAAAGGAACTAGCAATACTAAGTAGTACTGGACATTTGACTGTGGTAAGGAAAAGCAAGGTTACCAAATGATCCTTTTGTCTAATGTCCAAGGAGTAATCTTATAGAAGTGTGGGCCATTTACAGCAAAAAAAAAAAATAAACTAGAGAGTTTTTTGCCCACATGCATCAAAGTCAATTGCATTCGCAAATGGTGCGAATCGCAATTTTCGTCCGTTTGCGAATGCAATTGACTAATTTGGAATGCATCATGCATTTCGCAAATTTAGGAATTGCAACCATGTTGCGATTTCTAAAATTGGGATTGCATTTAAGAAATGGCAATTTCAGATTTCTTAAATGCAATGCATGATCATTTTTTAATTGCGAATTCGAAATTTGGAAGTGGTAAAATAGCATGAAGTTGACCTTCATGCTAATTTACCGAAAACGTTCAAATATGCACAAATTGCATTTTTGAAAGTATTAATTTACACACACACATGCCCTTGGGGCATGTGTGTGTGTAAATTGCATTTGAAGTTACATTCCAGGGGTGCAGGGAGGGGGTCTTTTGACCCCCCCTGCACCCTTGAAATTGCATTCATATTTTGCGAATCTCAATTTGAAATTCGCAAAATGTGAATGTCTTCTGTAGGAACTGGGGTCACCAGTTCCCCGGGGGTAGCCTGGCACGAGCAGGTGGGCACCCGAAAGCTTAGGTGTTAAGTGACTACACAGCACACGCAACCACCGAGACAATAAAAGGCACGCAACGACTGACGCCACTCCAGTGAGTTTGATTAAAACGATAAACTTTTATCTAAGATCAAGGTTCAGGAGTGGAAAATCACAGTATCAATTACTCAAAGCATTTCATCGGAGGGGAGAAAAGGGAGCAGTTCAATAATCAATGTACCATATTGCAAAAACCATTTCATAAAGGTATTAGCATTTCCTTAGTTAACAATAAACTTTTCATGAAAGAATTAGCATGGACAACCAACTCATCAGGCAAGGATGAGCATTTCCTGTAGCAAGAGTCCACAGGTCTTCAGGTGAGTAACCTGTTCAGTAGGCAAATCAATTAACGTCTCACCAAGCAAGAGTGAACATTACATAAAACTCCTTAGCAGGAACAAACTTTCCAAATAAGCATAAGTAATCAATTCATAGGCAACATCTCATTACAAGAGAACACGCATCTCATTAGATAAGAATAAAGTTACTTATGCAAGAGTAAAACATTTCGTTAAGCAGGAATAAGCAGTGCCTTAAATGAGGGTAAAACATTTCATCACATGTAAAACGTTTCATTAAATGTAGAACCTTTCCTTAGCCGCTGCCTCCGGTTAGAATAACTCCTTCCCTGTATCCGGAGTAAAATATTTAACAGTTAGGAAGAACCACCTCCTGGGCATAGGTACCACAGTTTCTTAATCAAGAATAAACGTCTCCTCAATCAGCATTAAGCATTTCAGTAGGTATAAACCAGTGTGTCATCAGGTAAATTGACACATTGCCTCCAGCATGGGTAAAATATTTCATTAATAAACAACCCCTGCAGTATAGCACTTTAGGCCTTTGGGCAACAGTTCCTTAGATAGGATAAGCATTTCATGTAGCCCGCCCCTGCAAGGAATTCATTACAAAGACATTCAATTATCCGTCCAGTTAGCAGGAATAAAACATTTCCTTAGATCACTGTAGGCATTCGGGTTCCCCTACCCTAGACAGGAGTAAAACATTTAATTAATTAGGAGTAAACCTTTCCTTCCGCCAGAGTAAAAATCTCCCTAGGTAGAAATAACCATTTTCATTAAAGGAGCGGTCCAAGAGTTACCTGGAGGCTTTCTTTTAGCACCTCATTTGGCATGTGTAGAACATTCTATGAAGCCAAAGTAAAACATTTCCTTATGCCAGAATTACCCATCCCACCGGGTAAACATAAACAGTTCCCCAATTAGGAATCAACCCTCCGCTAGAAATCAGGCAGGTTTCAATATCACAAAGGAGAAACATTAACAGACCCCTAGCCGGGGGTTAACTATTAAACTATCCCCATTACCCAAGAGTAACCATTTCATTGGGCAGGAGAATTCAGGCAACACTTCATTCACTAGCAGTTCATGGGGCAGGAACCACCACCCCAGCTTCGGGGGGTTGACTCCTCCTTCAGCCCAGTCTGTAGCGGCTTAATTCAGGCTCTCGCCCAGTTCAGGGAGTGCAGGGGGGCCAACGGGGCCTAGTAACAGCTCTTCCCTGGGGAGGGGCGAACACGGGGCCTTCTGTGGCCTCCGGCCCTCCTCCCCGGGGATTGCCTTAATCTTCGGGCCGGCCAGGCCCCTTGCGGAGGTTTCTGAGGTGCTGGGGGGAGGGCCCGTGCTCTTCTAAGGGCCCTCCGGTGAATGGTGGGCCAGACCGGGGTGGCCCGTGCTACTTTGGCGCTTTCCTCTGGGCCTCCCTCCAGCCCAGACGCTGCCCCGGTCTTCCGGGGCCTCTACTGGCAGGTGGGGGGCTCGGACTCTCTCACAGAGCCCTCCCCGACGTCGACAAGCTTCCACAGCCTCCACGGCCCGGAAACCAATCAGGAGCCGTCTCAGGAGGGACTTGGCCTTAGCAGCCAATAGCAGAGCCGCTCCTGAGTGCGCGGCAACGGCAGCCAATGGCTGCGCGGTGATGGACGGGGGCGCGGCCGATAACACGGCTGGCGTCCCCCGTCACGTGAGGTGAGTGGACTGGCTTCCAAGGCCTAGAGCGGCCTTCTTGCTGATCGCGGCGGCCTCCCCAAGGCTCCGGGGGTCGCCGCAGAGACTGCTCACAACCGGGCCGGGCGCGGCCCACTTTCACGCGGCATCGGTGACAGGGGCAGTCTTCAGAGCCTAGCGTGGCCCTCTTCAGATTCCGGGTGCCGCCGCGTACATGGCACCAACAGCGACAGCGCCGGGGGCAATCGGGAACGCTCCAGGACACAGCGCGTCCACAGGCAGGATGGCGCTTGACGAGGGCTGCGGTGGTGAGTGGGGGCAGCGCTCCGGGGCCCGCACACAGCACTAGAATGCACAGCAGTAGTTCTGGACACCTGGGGGGGATACAGCGCTTTTTCTGACCCAGCGCTCTGACGGACACCACAGTTCTGGTGAGAGCGCCTCGTGGGCAATTTCACAGCAGGATTAGCGCTTAGCAGAGTTAGCGCTCGGGGGCAATTTCAACAGCGCTTGGGAGGCCTCGCAGTTCTGGCAGTCTGGGTCTAGCGCTTCTGCAGGCAGTTACAGCGCTTGAGCCTCAGGCAATTCAGTCAGGTTAGCAGTTCAGGAGGCTAGCGCTACGCAGAGATAGCGCTTAGCAGACACTCCAGTGGGGGCACTTTCCTCAGGTCAGGCCACCCAACAGTGGCAGAATAGTGCAGGGACCCAGGTGAAGGCAAGGGGGCGCAGGTGCAGCACAGTCCAGTACCTGGTTGATCGCCAGTAGTCCTTGTTGCATCAGAAAGGGGTCTTCTTCTTGGCGCTGGATGGTTTTGGCACCCTTGTAAACAACAGTTTCTGGTTTCTTGAAGGGGGGGGTTGAGTTGGGGGCTGCTGACAGGATTCCTCAGCAGGTCACTGTAGATGGTCCCTGGGTTCCCCTCTCGCCGGGCCAGATCAGTGGGTTAGTTCAGGGTACCTCACTCAACTTAAGAGGCAGCACCTAAGCCCTGTCACTCTCAGTGGCATAGGTCCCTGACTAGGCCCTACCGCCTAAATCTCCTGCGTGGGTCTCCCAGGTCAGTGATGCCCCAACTGACTGGAAAGTTTCCCTCCCTTTCCTTTTATAGGCCCAGGTCAGGTGACCACCCTCTAAGGCGGCATAACTAGGCTCCGCCCTTATTCTAGAAGGTGCCAGGAGCTTCCCTACTCTAACTGTGGGCAGGCAAGGCAGGCTGGAATGGCAACAATGTTTGGAGTCCCAGCCAAGCTCCTGGCAACTAGAATGCGCCTTAACAAGACCCTGCTACAGTAACAGGGGTCAGTGGCAGCCATGTTGAGGGAAGAGGGCACCTGCACCCAGCATTGATTTTGACCTTACCCAGGGCATTTTAACCTAACAGGGCCTATACAACTACATTACAAGGGGGGACTTCCTGAATTCGGGGAAGCAAAAAGCAAAATATTTCCGTGAAAGGGGCCAAGTCCAACACCTTCCCATTCATTCCTATGCAATGGGAAGGGTTTTCCTTAATTGCGATTTGCAAATTGGGAATCGCAATTAAGGAAAAATACCGAATCGCAAAAAAAATGTGAATTTTTCATGCATTGCAGTTTGCGATTTCTAAATTGCGATTCCTTAATTTTCGCAATTTAGGAATCGCAAACGGGTGCAATGATGCATGTGGCCGTTTATAGCAACACCCATTCCAGGTGTCCCATTCGCTTTTCCGTAAAGCCTTAAAGACCTGGCTTTTCTCACAGATATAGGTATGTGCATGTCTTTTTGTCTGCACCCTCAGGTTCCGCATACAGCACATTGACATCCTTGGGGTAAGTTTGCGCTTTACAAATCCAATATTCATTCATTCATTCTTATCTGAAGGACTGTGGCAAGGCACTGAGGATGGTCCCTGACGACAAAACCTTGGCAGCTAGACTTCCGGGTTTGTTCTCCTCTGAAATTTTGCCAGAACAAATAAGGCTTCAGGGGAACCTCACAAATGAGGTATATGAGACTGTAGAGCCCTAATTATCCTTCCCTTCCCTGCCCTGCCTCAGTCTCCAGCCTTTCCTTTCTGACAGAGTATGACCTCTGGAAAAGTCCAAAGGTAAACCGCAAAAAAGGCATAAAGCATGACCATTGATCAAGAAACCTCAGCAGCTATGATTCCAATCCTTGTACTGCTCAAAGCTTTTTGGAATGTTGGTTGGAGATTCAGCTCCACAGCAAAACCACCCCCAATTTGCATTGTTTTAAATGAAATGTCTGGTGCTGTAGTAGTCTGTTTTTTCTATACTACAGTCGTTAGAAGGTAGAAAATAAAGTCTGAAAATATTTTCTCTCTGCACATCTTTGATATGATGATCTTTCAGGCGGCCGCGCACCAAACTTTTAAATTTTTCGCAAACAGTCCCCTAGGTGTGAGTATGTTATTGAAAAACAAACAAATAATAAACCCCACACCATGGATGTTTTCTACCATGGAAAGGGGGCAATTCTTCTTGTTTTTTTGTCCGGTACTAACAGTTTTTTTGCTGGCAGCAGCGGAGAGAAAAGAAAATAACATCATACTCTCTACTCTAAATAGTGTAGAAGCTCTGGTGTCCTTACTCCAAAGGCTGTCTCTCCATGAGGGCCATCAGAGTAAGCTTTCTGATGACAGGGCCAGTGGAGGAAGCGTCGTCAGAAAGATGACGGTCCGCCTGTCTCTAAATAGGGCAGGAGGACTGTCGATTTGGAGTACAGGGTACTCTTACAACCTAGATCGGGCTCATATTTCAAACTGAGACAGCTGTGGAAATTATACATACACAATACCAAATACTTTTTAAAAAGCCTGAATTAAAAAAAAACATACCCAGAGTGATATGGTGCAATATTTAACTGTCATCTGGAGTTCTATGTTCTAGTTCATATTAGTTCCACAAAGAAGCTGAAGTTATAAACATTAGTCTAAAACCTCTGTCTGCAGGAAGAACAGAGAGCACCACTCCATGAGCAGTAGTGTTAAATGCTGTTGCGAGATCCAGCATCAGGCCACAGAGGTAACATCTTTATTCATAATTCTGAGTGAATTGACAAGTAAGTGAAGTTTTGTCGGGGGACCAACATCCATCCATCTATCTATCTATCTATCTATCTATCTATCTATCTATCTATCTATCTATCTATCTATCTATCTATCTATCTATCTATCTATCTATCTATCTATCTATCTATCTATCTATCTATCTATCTATCTATCTATGTGTCTGTCTCTCTCTCTGTCCATCTGTCTTCGACAGCTTTCTGATCCATCCATCCTTCCGTTCATCCATCCACTCATCCATCTAGCCTCTTGCCCATCCATTTTTATTACTATCGTTTTTTTTATATTTAGTATGGGACTTTCATATTATGCAATGTGATGATGCGAGTGGGTGCCTAAATCAAGGTACTTGAAAAGTAATGAAGTACATTCTGCCTCGGTATCAATTTATTATTTTTGTTTAGGCACGATATTATCCACACATTTTATATGTAGTGCAATCCAGCAAATCGAGAAAGGCAGGTTCAGACTTCATTTCCTGGATTTTTATTTTTATTGTTGTAGCAAAATCCGTGTAAGCCTTAAAGTCTAAATAATTTCCAGCTGTGATGGGGATGGTTGCAGTAAAACTAAATCATATTTCCCTTTTTCTCGGATTTGTGAATGTGTTGAAAGACTGGAAATACACGGAAACATCTGTTGCATTGTATTTGCAATTTGAAGTCCTCAACTCACTTTTCCATGGGGGTGGCCATTCAAAAAAGATTTCTGAGGCAGACTTTGAAAAGAAAGACAACAGTGTTCCCCTCAGGAACACTTCCTTCTAAATATGGTTGTTTGCCGTGCCTCTCAGACACTCCCAGAAACATAGCAATTATACAAGAAACTTCGCTTTTATTCTCAACAGGCGCTTCGATTCCCACTTGTGCACTCTTTGCAGGAAGTGCTGTTGTCAAGGCCTCGTGGACATTTTGAAAGCCAGTTCTTGGCACTTCACTTAGCGTTCATGTGCTTATTTGGCAAAGCCATCTATTAATTTCTCGAACATTTTGTCGAGATGCTGTGCTGTTTACTCCACCGAAGCAAATGCACTCCCTTCAAGCACGAAGAGATTAGGCTGCACGACATTGTGTTTCCACAATTATAGCGCGGCCATGGGTGTGTCTGGCTTTAAGCCATTTCAAAATCTTTCAATATGTGTCCACCTTTCATTGTAGACTTTTTGAGGCACTCTCTGTTCTACGTTTTTAAAATTACCTCAGCAGTCTTGAACGCACTAAGGCAATTACTTCACACCAGTACAGCCAAACGGAATATCACAATTCCTGCTGTTAACTGTTTTATCATAGTTTTTAATTACCTTGTTTGATGCTCTCTAATTTCTTGATAACACATCTAAAAAAAAAATGTTTTTAGATATTTGTTAAAAGTAGGATCTTCGCAAAATAAATCCAGGCCTTATTTATTAAAAACATCACTTAGCATTTTCAGTGTTTATGGATAGCCTCATAATAGATAATATGCAGGCACATTGCAACTTTGCAAAGAAGATAAAAATACTAGAAGTCTTCTCGTTACCCTGGCTACAAAAATGAAACCCAATTAGCCAATACCCCAGCGCGATTCTCCCTCACAATGCAAGGTGTTAATGACTCTAGAGAAACTTCAAAGTTCATACCGAGTTTGAACATTCTGTAACAATGTATCTTCTGCTCTGAAAATGTTATTAAAATGTCTGTTAACCACGTCTATGTTTAAACGGGTAATCATGTGAAAGCAAAATAGGAATCTCGCCGACACTGTCCAATTTAAAGAACACTATCTAATAATTTAATCTATTAATTAATTGTTGTCCTAAATATTTGTTCTCCCTGTGGACCCGATTAGGAAAAACTCGTTTATTTGGATCCTAGGACCGCCAAATTGGGGTGAAAGTATGACTTTTGGGAATTCAAAAACATTCTCAGTACGAGTTAATCAAATCTACGTTAGGCAAAGCCACTTTTTGGAAAAGATGCGAGCTGTACAATGGCATATTTTCTTTTGGGGGAAGTTTATATTGTGGAGAAATCCCTCCCACTATACCCCCACGGAGTTTGGGGATATCAGTTCTTCTTTCCAACTTGAAAGGTGAGTTACTGTAGTTGATGCTGGACCAACGACCTCATTTACGAGGCCCTATCGGCACAAATCGTCAATTGTGTTCGAGGCTCCGGTGGCACAATGTGCCGCATCAAGTTACAAGTCCAAGCAAATCCACTTTATATGGCTTTTCATGGTCTTCTAAATATATTCTCCTTTCACGCAAAACACTGCGTGAAAGGGGCGTTACATGGGAGTTGCTGTTGTTGTTCACGCAACACCCATGGAACCTGAAGCGTGCATCTCTTTGCTCTTTGCTAAATTCACATTTAAATTCCTCCCTCACTCCTGAGGAATTCCTTGATTGCCTAATACTTTTGCTTCTTACACCTCGCCTAACAATGGACAATATAATGAGTGCTGTGGGAAGGTGCAATAATAACCTGCTTGACAAACTTCAATTCTGCATTTGACCAGGTGCAACACTGACACTGGAATGTTACGAGCTGTTGATTTTGTCCTCCACATTCAATGACTGAATAATTGCAAACCTGGATTTATGAATTTGCCTGACTATGCTTGCAGAATTAAAAATGTGCCCAGCTCAACTCAGCAGTGTATGTTTCATAGAAATAATGTTGTATCCTCCCCTTTTCAAGTTGGTATTTAGCATTTTGAACTTCTCTGTTGCCACTGCAAAAAAGGATTGCCTCCCACTGCAGAGAGCAACATTTTTAAATTGCAAAGCACATGCTGATTAACGTCACCAGAATGTATTTGGGAAAATAACGATAAAATCATGTTATAAACACAAGCTTGTTCATCGAAGCAGAAACTCTGAAACAAAACATATATTTTTCAGATGCAAACAGAGCTTCGACAAATTTCTAACAGTATAAATAAAGATGCAGAAATCCCTTGTAAATACATGACGTTGAGCATGCTCTTTCCTCCACAACTGTAATTATTAAGTAGTACTGTGTTTTCGTGAAGAAAAACTGAATGAATCCTACGAGTTCTGCCGGAAGGGGCGGGGACTGACATTCTCTGCCCCTGCTATCTTCAATTCGTCTAGCAGTAGTTAATGGACTTTTCGGGCCATCACTTTGCCCCCAGTTACCCATCAGACAGGGGTTAATGCATTTTGCAGACATGCTGTTGCCCTAGGATCATGTATAGTTTTTTATGCTTTTAATAGATAATTATGCTGCCAAATTGTACAGGCGGATATAAGCTCCGGCCATTGTTATTAGCAGACCATAACGCTGCCTTAGAAAGCAATTAACTCAGTGATAAAACTAGATATGGTCTCCTTCTAGAGTCAACAAGTAATCATATTTATAATTTTAATTGAACTTATCTACATCTGAATTCGGATTTAATATGCTCTTTAAACAGCACTCTTCAGAAGTGGTAACAACATACAATTTTTAGCACATAGGAAATTAAAGTTCTGAATCTGTGTTCGGTATAATCATCGTGAAATGTGAGCTAAGAAAAGTAAAGCTTTCAATACCTAACAGTACAACTTCTCAAATTTTACTGCTTTTTATTTTCAATTTAGAGGACGTTGAGAGCAAAAAAATAAAATGTAACTAGCACTTTACAAAGAATAATAATACAAAAAAGGAAAATGGGATAGAAGGTTGTAAGAAAAAGTTTTATGTGAGGTGCTGAAAAACGTAAAAGGAAGAACAATTGGGTATTTGAGCATTCAGGTTAGCGAACATGACTTACCGTTAGTGGATCCAAAATAAATAAATGAAAAAAGTTCCCTCATCCAACCAAATGTAATTATTTTTAGATTTGCATCTCTGAACTACCATTGAACTTAGAATTGCGTAGAGTTTGTGGGTTAATTGTCCATATAGCTCTAAAGTTGTAAGCCGTAAGCCTGTAAAGAGCACCCAACACATTTTTGTAATGCTTATTTCTCAAAAACTATGGAACTGATTACAACAAATCTAGCAACGACACTTACTTGAGTAGAATTCTACTTTAATGCAAAGTTTGCCGTAATTCAATTTTCACAGTTGTAGCAAACAGCAAAGATTCAATTCCAGTTAGAATGAGAAATATCACTTTTTGACCGCACTTTTATTTCCTCCAGGGCTATCTGCATGAATGTTAAATTGTAAGACTTTTTTTTAAAGTTTCATGCAGATTCTGATGTCACCAAAAGTATAAAAATAAACAAAAATTGTTTTTTAATCGAAACTCTGACTTAACTCTAACTACATTCGCTTTTCCCCCTGTGAAATATAGAGTTTATCATCATAAAAAGCACTGTATAGAACTTTACCATTGTCAGCGCTATTATGCAGCATGAAGAATCTCATGAATGCACTGGCCCTCCCTGTTGTCCATTGTTTTATGAACCATTTATTCATGAGAGGTAAAGAAATTCTAAACATTCTAATTTCAATCAGTACCAACTATTCGCTTCTCTTTAAACAGCTTTTTCCAGGTAACTAACCCTCAATACCACGTAATAAAAGAAATACTTAACAGGTAATATGTTACATCCACCCATATTGGCATCATCGGGCTCTGTTAACATTTACAAAACCTTATGTTTCATGACATGCAAACCCCTTAATTACATTACTGAACCATATTGCACAGTTACTAGACATGTATCCTCTCTCTCTCTCTCTCTCTCTCTCTCTCTCTCTCTCTCTCTCTCTCTCTCTCTCTCTCTCTCTCTCTCTTTCTCTTTGGGTTCATCTCTCTCCATCTCTCTTTCTTTCAGAGAATAAGTGATTGAGAGAGAGAGGGCGAGGAGGAGAAGATATATGGTTTGTAACTGCCACCAGAACCCAGAGATGCTGAGATGCAATTTAACATATTCTGCAGGTTGCCAATTTGTATTCTACCTGTATATGTTGGTGCAATTAGCCTGAAAACCAAGGGTTAATTTTCAAACTTGAAAGGATTTATGGAAAACAATAAGTGAAATGCTGGACTATACTGTTTGATTGTCTATTGCAAATAAGTAAGTAAAGTATTTAATTATGCATTTAAGGGTGCATGGTTTCTGATAAAACAGAAACTGCTGAACTGCCTGCCTGCAAAGCAAGCGTAACAGAGTACCTGGAGTTTTAGTTAGAAAGTTCAATTTTCACAAATGTTGTGTTGAGTGTCGGCAGCACGTCAGATCATTAAAAGGGTATTGAGGTGAATGTTCCCATCAGGGCAGGCTCTTGGGCAGTGTGACCAATGCAACCTCACTTAGCGCTGACTTCAGGTGTGGACGTCGTGTTTGCAAATATATTATGGTTTTTAAGGCACCGGCTGCCGCATTCCTGGCTTTCAGCAATTTTCAGGCTTCAATGAAAACGTCAAGATAACTCTGGTGATTAATATTCTTCCTAGAGAGAGATCAGAGGTGTGTCTAGTTGAAGTTTTGACTCAAGGTAAAGTATCACAGAGGGTTACTATGCCTGCTGCAATAAAAGTGCACCATGCAGATCAGAAAGTGAATATAATGTAAATAGATCAGTGGGTTACTGCTTTTGTCATACATAGAACAATGAGCTATTTACTGTCATCAAAGAACTGCATGCAAACTGCAAGGTATAGATTTGAGCATTCCATTTTTACTCCAGTCTTTCATTATCCTAATGTTGGAAAAATGTTTCACATGAATAGAAATCAATTCTGAGTATTAAAGAGAACCCCCCAACCATGGTGTTATATTGTAGATTCTGAGTTTGTGCTTCTCCAGATCAAGCAGTGCTAAACTATACTGCCTACCAGTATGGATGACATGTGACTCCTACACCTTGTAGTTCTCTGTACACAATGCTGAAAATACAGGATGTGCCCGCCACTGTGGCGGGCACATCCTAATGGCACCCCCGGGACCCCCGCCCTTATGGCGGGCGGTCCCGATTTACGATAGGATGACGGGCGGGCAAAGTCCGCCCGTCATCCTAATGGACCCCTTAGTGTTTGTGATGTAAAGTGCTCTGGCACCCGACACTGGTATAAGTGACACTATAAAACTAATTAAATGCATCTGAGAGAGAGTGGTTATTCACATCTGAGGGGCAGTTAGATTTGGGGGTCTCTAGTTGGCAGGGGTAGGTACCTTTGACCAAAGAGGGACCCTTGCTTCTAATCAGGGTAAGGGGCTACAGTCCTAAAAGGATGTATGACGTTACAAAGCATACTATTACAACGCATGCTTTTACAATGCATTTTTTACAACGCAGGTACCTTTACCACACATAACTTTACAACGCATACCATTACAACGCAAAATAGTAAATGTAATGTATAAGTACCGTTACAACGAAAACACATACATCATATACCATTACAACGCATACATTTTTTTTAATATATATATTTTTTTGTAAAATAAATCCTGGCACGGGATGCAGGGAAAATAGGGGTTTTGGGTGGGGAAGTGTATTAAAATATGGCAATAAACTGAACATAAATTTCTTTAAAAACAAGCCATTTTTAAAAATTAATACCCGAGTATTAAAATCGATACTCGAGTATTAAAAAAAATACTCAGATATCAGAAACAAGCCAAATTTAAGGAAAAAATTCAATTTAATATTATAGTAAGTTATCAAAATCACGAAGAAAATACTAAACACATATCTGCCATTTTATATACTAACTAGTAAACATAAGTCCTACAACTCTTTTCATGAAATGAACACCAAGTGACTGAAAACAAAATGGAGGACAAAACGCTATTTCAAACACCAAACACACATTTTAAAATAGATAAATTAAATTACATGTTTTCACAGAAAATAAAATGATTTTAAAAACACATTCATACGCATCTTTTGTGAAAATTTAACATTTCACAAAAAAAACCTATAAATACGAGTAAGAAACCATTTTGAAATCAGTTGTTTACCAACTCCCAGAGAGACCAGTCACCAAAAACGGACCCTCTGACCTTTTGCAACTGAGACAAGCTGAAGCCAAACAAACACTAATCGATTCAAACATACAAGTAAGTTTACAATTAAATTACATTTAAGAAAGCATTTTTCACAACGAATTAACTTTTTTAAATAAATCTCACACATTTTTCTATTTCAGATTTAAAAAACATTACCAATCAACAAATATCATCTTTTAAAGCTAAGGAGAATATACTTACAGATGTAAGTCCATTTTAAAAAAAAACTGTTGCAATATATCTGCTAAAGCAACATTTAAATTCTTTTTTAAATGTCGTAACAGAAAAACTAATTTTCACATGCAACAGTGTTTAAATAATCAATGATATAACCAATTTTTCGAAAAAAATGATTTTGATACACTCTCATTTTAATTTAGGAGACGTAGGTTGTTGAAAATTATTTTTGAAAAAAGAATAAAATTGTTTTTCTAAATAAATCGTTTATGCAAAATATAAATAGTAAACAAATCTCTTATTTATTCTTTTCTCAGAAAAATCATTTAATGTGAAGTACCTTAAACAACAGCGATAGAGTGTTTCTCTAAATAAGGAGCAATAATCATTATTCCTAAATGTTAGAAAGGTACTTTTTATTTATTACTTATCTCAAAATGTTTTTTAAATGAATAAAGTACCTCAACATTAAAAAATTTTGCTTCAAAAATATAGGGTTCTTAAATTTAATTTTAATATGCTACATTTTTTTAATCCATATACAGATAAATCAACATTTGACCATCTGAAAAAATTGTTCCTACTTAAATACCATCTTAAAATTTCTGCAAGGTAAATTTTACATTTAATATCATTTTCCGCAAAAAAGCATAGTTTTAAAAAAAAACTCTTTTTTCAGCACAACCAGCAAAAGTACCATTTTTAAAAAAGAACTATAATAAATCATGTTTCTCTTTCTTTCAACCTGAAAACGTACTCTTCAATTTCAAGATTACAATCAAAGCCAAGAACACCAATCCAAAAAACTAAAGGTAAAACGCTTTTAAATAAGGGAAAGTGTTGAATAGTGTAGGGATACCGTTTACTATTCAAAATCAAGGAAGGTATAGCAGTAGTTAAAGTGTTGGATAGTGTATTAGTTATCAACGAGAAAATAAATTATTTAAATAAAAAACAATACACTTAAAATATTTCTTGTTTCTGTTCAAAACAGACTATCATCCTAATAATCCAGGTGAACTAAGAAAAGACAAACGAAATTTGAACATCTCCAAAAACTGTGAACCACCAATCTTGAAAGGTAAGTTTTTCAAAAAAGCAGCAAAATCAAAATAAATAAATGTAAAGCAGTAGGGAAAGTGTCAGATAGTGAAGTGGAACTAATTGCAAATGTAACTCCATGAAGGTGTAGCAGTAGGGAAAGTGTGGGATAGTGTAGGGGTACCATTTACTATTCTAACTCCAGGAAGGTGTAGCAGTAGGGAAAGTGAAGGATAGTGTAGGGGTACTATTTACTATTCTAACTCCAGGAAGGTTTAGCAGTATGGAAAGTGTTGGGTAGTGTAGGGGTACCATTTACTATTCTAACTCCAGGGAGGTGTAGCAGTAGGGAAAGTGAGGGATAGTGTAGGGGTACCATTTACTATTCTAACTCCAGGAAGTTTTAGCAATATGGAAAGTGTTGGATAGTGTAGGGGTACCATTTACTATTTTAACTCCAGGAAGGTGTAGCATTAGGGAAAGTGTGGGATAGTGTAGGGGTACCATTTACAATTGAAAAATGTTATAAATGCAACATTAGTGAAACTTAGATTTAGACTTTTAAAACAAAACATGAATAATTTATTGCAATTTTTTAATGTCTTTTTTTTTACAGAAAATGTCTTCAGAGCAGACTGCCTCTTACATAAAATCAAAGAAAGGAAACCGCTTGCTAAAACATGCAGGATATATATATATATTGTAAAGAAAGGATAAGTTAACCACAGAGACATTGGAGGTGTGTGGAATATTACTCAACCCATTGCAGTGGCAGAGCGGTTACTCATGGAGAAACCATTATTAAAACAACAGAGCATAACCACTCTGCCTCTGCAATGGAGATTAAGGTTAGAGAAACCATCAATGAAATGAAAGAAATTACATGCACCTCCAATGACTCCACAGGTTCTATATTAAGAGAAGTTGCACAGCATGTCCCCAGTCATGTAGTTAGCAGTATACCTATCATTCTCAATTTGCGAAGAATTATTCAAAGACAAAAGCAGGCCAGTAATACTCGTACAACAACACCTCATACCTTTTCTGACATTCAAATACCTAACAAACTCACTATTTCTTTTTCTAATGAACCTTTCCTACTGCATGACAACCAAAACCCTCTGAAACTTATTCTTATCTTTAGTACACCCCGTAACCTTGAAAAATTAGTGAACAGTGAAATTTGGATGATGGATGGGACGTTTAAAAGTACACCCCATCCTTTCACCCAAATTTACACTATTCACGCAAAGATTAACAACAATGTATTTCCCCAAGTTTATAGTTTGCTACCTGATAAACAAACTGCAACCTACACTGAACTTTTATCAGTAATTAAAAGCAAAACATCAAATAAAAGTCCTAGGAAAATCGTTATTGATTTTGAATTTGCAATGATTAATGTAATAACCAAAACGTACGCGGATACCCAAATTCAGGGATGTTTTTTTCATTTTTCCCAGGCATTTTGGCGTAAACTTCAAAAAACATCCCTGGTTGCAGGTTATTCAACAGATAGCAAATTACAGTTTGAACTAAAAAAACTAACTGCTCTTTGCTTTGTTCCTCCTGAAAGTGTAGATGAATACTACACTGCAATTAAAGAGTCTGAATTTTTTAATGAGAACGAAGATAAATTGGCACCCTTACTAAATTATTTTGAAGACACATGGATTGTGCATCTAAGCAGGTCAGGTCGCAGGAGGAAGCCACAATTCCATGTGGAGTGGTGGAACTGCTACACGAGCTGTTTAGAAGGAGACGCCAAAACAAACAATGCCATAGAGGGATGGCATAACTCCTTCAACCATACAATTGGAAAACCTCACCCAAACTTCTATCATTTTTTAGAAACTTTGAAGAAGGAGCAAAGTTTCCAAGAAATGAGAATTTCTCAAACATTAATTGGTAGCCTAAACCCACGCATCTCCCAAAAATCTAAACAAATGTCCGAGAGACTATTGGCTATTCTACAGCAGTTTTCGTTGTGTGTGGCTTTAGACTACCTTGAGAATGTTGCTAACATTTTACATTTTTAAATATAATTTACACATTACTTTCCTGCTTTTACAGAATTTTTTTTTACTTTACAATTCAATTGCCATTAACATTTTTCCAAATTATTTTTTAAATTAACGTTGAGTCAGCTTACTTGTAGTTGTCTTCTTTCTTTTTCTTCATCAGTTTTTTCCTAAAAAATATCAATTTTTTGGCAAAATCCAATTCCCCATGCAAACCAAGGAAGTAAAAATATTTTTCTCATTTTCTTTTTTCAAAACAGATCACCATATTTGTTTTAATTTTAAAAAATCGTTTCTTTATTATTATAAAATGCATTGGATTTCTTTAAAACAATATCTTCTAGTATCGAATACAACTTGTCCCAAAAAAAATGCTTCTTTTTTAATTCCTCTCATTATTATTCTTATTTAGAAAATAAAATCCAAATTCATGTAACAATCCATTTCTACAGATTTTTTTTATTGAAAAATCCATCTTCATTCAGCAAATATTTTTCTTAAATCCTAAAGATTAAATTAATTTTTTTAAATTTCAAATCTTTTTTTTCTCCATTTTTTTCAATAAAACCATATGCATAGAAAGTCAATCTCAGAAAAAAAATCAATTTTGAAATATTCCAACATCTTCATAATTCGATCCGCAAAATAAGCAATTTTGCACGAAATCCTTTTTTAAACAAAGTGCATTCTCAAATGATTCCAAAGTTCTGGTAATCCCAAATTTTTCAAACTCCATCCTTAAATTAATCCTAAATCACTGAAATCCTTGTTCTAACCAAGTCAATTAGTAAAGTGTTTCAAAGGCAACGAAATCCTTGATTTTTACAAGTCAATCACGATAAAAAATCCTCAAATCGCTAAATCATCTTCATTCCAAGTCGATCACCAACAGAATCCAAAATCCAGGAAACTAAAGATCTTTCGAACTCGATGACCAAATTAATTCAATGTACATGTATTCGATCTACTTTTAGATATTTTTTAACTTTGCATTTTAAATAATAACATCATATATTTTAATAAAAAGTCCAACATCCTAAAATAACATTTACATTCACCTTTCTTTAAAACAATACCTTATTATTAAACATTAATCTATGATTTCTTGCGACCCGACAATGGCATACTCTACTTACATGATCGGCGACATGCTGAAAATACAAAATTAACATTACTAAAACCATATGCAACTTCTCCTTATCCTTTCTTTACAATATATATATTCTTTTTACCTTTCTAAAGTTTATAAATAAAGTTTAAATTGTATCCAAATTGCTGTCCAAAAAGGCCGCTTGCATACACGTTTACGCGTCGACGTCATCTGGAGCTACTAAGATGAAAAAAGGACCATTTAATATTATTTTCCAAATAAATTAATGAAACTTTTTTAATATATGTTACATGCATAATAATATTATTTAAAATTATTCAAAAAATTAATAAAAATATTCTCTTTCTATTTTCAATTTTTTTAAATAAAATAAAAAAATTTACATTATTGACTCGTATTATTAAATATAATTTTTAAATTTCACTTATTTAATGTATTTTATTTGATCGATATGTATTATAAATGCTACTTACCCCTATTCTTCTCCCATTTCATTTCCATCCTGCTTGCTTCTTATGGTAAATTACCTTCTATAATAGTTCCGTGTGATTCATAACAACAGCTATGGAAATAAATAAAGGACATTTCTTTCCATTGAAATCAATGGAATAGCGTGGGAAATCTCCTTTTTATTTTTAAATAAATACTTATTTTATTTTTAATAATAAATATTTATTTTTCTATTATATATTTTTTATTTATTTCTTTTTAATATTTTTGTCATAATATTTTTTTTCAAAAAAATGTATATTCTTTTTTAAATATATATTTATCTTTTTTTCTCAACTATTAATTAATACTTGAGTATTAATTTATTAATGTTCCTTTTTTCATTTAACTTATTTTTTAATAATATTTTTTGTTACTTTAGTTTTAATTTTTAAAAGATAATACATTAATATATTAATATTGTTTTAAAAAAAAATCCTTTTAAAACTACATTGTTACTTAATTATTTTTTTTAATTAAAAAATAATATTCTATTTTACTTCAAAAATAAATATCATTTTTTATTTAAATAATAATATATAAAAAATGTAATGTAAAACTCTTTAAAAGCATAAAATGAATTGAAAATAATCAACATTATTTAAAATATTTTTAATTTTTAATTAAAATTTTATCTACCAAAAAAGACACACTTAAAAATTTGTATTAATTTAATCATTATAATTTAATATATTTTTTATTATTTTATAAAATGTAATATATTTATAATAAATTAATAAAATTCTAAGTAGCAAAAAAAAAAATGTACTTACGTTGTAAAGACTTGCGTTGTAATGACATCTGCGTTGTAATGGCATGCGTTGTAATAGCATGCGTTGTAAAGGCACTTGCGTTGTAAAATATTCGTTGTAAAGGTAGTGCGTTGTAAAAGTTGCGTTGTAAAGGATGTTTCCCGTCCTAAAATAACCCCTGCTCACCCCCTTGGTAGCTTGGCACGAGCAGGCAGGCTTATCTCAGAGGAAGTGTGTTAAGCATTTGTGAACACATACAGTAATACAGTGACAACTACAGATGGACACCACACAGGTTGTATTATAAAAATAAGTATTTTTACATAGACTTAACACAAGGCCAACAACGAAAATCCACAATACTAAACTCAAAAACAGACTTTAAAATGGTAGAAAATAGCTCAATTCTCTCAAGTTGTAAATGCAACACTTTATTCTCAATGTACCTGGGATGCGCAATGCATAGAAAACGAAAGGGTCGCAGGGAAGGTGATGCTTCGGTTGGTTACACTCAGGGGAGTGGATGCGTTGGTTCCTTACTGCTGCGCAGTGAAGTTGATGCTCGCTTCCTTACTGTGTGGGGAGGTGATGTGTCAGTTTCTTACTACTCTGCGGTACGATGCAACAAGATGGCTCCTCAATGCGATACTCTTCTCCGGTGTGATGCGATAAAATGGCATCTTGGTTACGATGCGACTACGTTGATGGAATGCGTGCACGCCCGGCGGCTGTGCGGCAACTCAATGATCTTTGGAGCCATGACAGGCACTGCGCTGCGCTTCTCCGATGATGCGACTGAGACCTCTGCGGCTGTGGCACGCTTCTCCAGTGATGCACTGCGCTTTGGCGATGCGATGATGACAGCAGCAGCGGTGGCTCGCTTCTTTGGCGATGCGACGACAGCTACTGCCACGACGACATGCTTCTCGTCGTCGTGTCACGCTTCTAGCTCCCAGCGACAACCAGTCTCTCAGAAGGCCCAGCACAACAGCCGGCACTTCAATTCCCAGCATGGGAATTCAGGGGGGAGCTGGTTGGTGAAGTCTTATTTTCCTGAGACTTCAGGCAGGAGGCAAGCTATAGTTCAAGCCCTTGGATATTCTTCTTCAAGTTGATGAAGAGCACACTCAGTCCACTTCTCCTTTATTTGGCAATGAAGCAACCACTGCAGGCCAACCCCCAAACACACAGCACAGTCTCCTCCTTCAGCTTCCTGGTTCTTCTCCTCAGCAAAGGTTTGTCTTGATTCCCAGAAGTGATGTAAAGTTCTGGGGTCTGGGTCCCCTCTTTTATACACCAACATCCTTTGTCTCTGAAGGCAGAGAGTGTCTGTAGCTACTCCAAACTAGTTCTGGTCAGCCCTGGAGCACTTTCTTTACAGGACTCAATCTCTTCCTTTGACAGTGTAGGCCAGGGATATCAGACACACCACAGGAGGTGGATCCAGCATTGGGGAAGGCAGGCAAAGCCCTATTCAGGTCCCAGGTACAACTCCTCCCATCACTCTACATGCAGATAGGTCTATTCAGCCCTGTGCTGACTCACCCTGTCTTCTGGAGCCTCCGGCCCCTGTCACTCAAAAGCCAGACACGGAATACACAACCTAGCAGAGGCAGGCTTGAACAAGAAAAAACCTACTTTCTAAAAGTGGTATTTTCAAACACAGAATGTTAAAACCAACTTCGCTAAAAAAATGTATTTTATCATTCCGAGTTCAGGCATACTAACTTCGTTTTTCTACCATGTTCCCTGAGTCAATTAGAATTATCAGATGTTATTATCAAAACTGCCCATTCTGGCCTATGGGGAACAGGAAGCCTAGCAATAGTGAAAAACGAAAATGGCTGTAATTCACTATCAGGACATGCCACACATCAGGGCATGTCCTACCTTTTACCTATAATGCACCCTGCCACTGGGCCTACCTTAGGTGTGACTAATATGTAGAAAAGTCAACATGGCAGTACCAGACTGCACACAGGCTCTGCAATGGCAGACCTGAGACACACTTTACAGGCTGCTCCAATGGAGGGCACATTCAGTGCTGCAAGACCACCAGCAACATTTGAATACAAGCCCTGGGCACACGCAGTGCACTGTACTAGGGTCTGACAAGTAAACCAAACAAGCCAATCATGGAGTCACTAATCCATACAACAACTTACCATGGGGAACATTTGCACTGTGGAACTGAATAGCAGTGGCACAGTACCCAAACGCATCTAAAACTAGCAAAAACATAAGAGGCAACAGCAAAAAAGGAAGGGGGACCCACGCCAATGGTGCCAGGTCTAACATCCACTGTTAAAGGTTGGTAGTGAGGGAATCTGTGGCGGTGGTGGTCATTAGGGGGCACCAACAAACATTGTTGCACAGGCCGCTACCAGGTCTAAAGCCGGCACTGCTTCTCATCTTCAAGAATGTTTTATTTTTCATTGGGCCAAAAGATACATTTTAATGGATGTGGTCTACGTGTTGTTCTGAAAGGGGTCCTGCTAACACTTTAATACCTCAGGGCATGTCACACCACTCAATTTTCCACAGCAGCAAAACTTGTCTGTGAGTCAAAATAGTGTGCAATTGATAGATACAAAGGGTGCAGAATACATATTCCAGCATCTGCTCAACAGCTGTGGGAGCCAACTCAAGGATGCTGATCAAGGATACTGATCTGAGATGCCAGAACTGATGAAGATGGAAGCGGTGGTGCTCAAATTAAACTGAGCCTCTCTATGTGTCAATCCACGGAATCATCCAGTGTCCCTGAAATAAGTGCTCTATTGAAAAAAGCAACATACCTCTTTACTACTCCCTGAGCCAGTATCTACTGAAGCTGCCAATTACCTGAACCCCACATCTTGGTGAGAAAATGTAGCTCTGTTTGTGCTGTTCTAAATCTCCTAAGGGGCATACGTTTCAGGAAACACTAGGAGAGTCTTCATGTTCATGAACATCTTAAGTCAAATATACAAATGCAATTTTTTTTCTTGTTGCTTTCTTTACTTAAGTTTTAAATATCATTGTCAAATCTGATGAAAAGTGTATAATTAGGATTTGTTTCCTTAATCTGATAATATATATAACTCACCAAGAGCTTCTCAGTCCCTGAGTGACTCTCTTTTGCCATAAAGTTGATACAACGTTCTGCCTTATCAATAGTGAACTGCACCCACTTTCAATTACGGTACTCAGGACCCCACAGAAACACCTCTGTCAGGGCACCTAAATACCTCTTGGTCTGCTCCACTTGTGCCATTTCTGTACAAGGAACCACACTCTGCTTTGCAAAGGCACATCAATCCTATCTACCTGGCCTGCAGCACTCTGCCAATATACCTCAATCCGCTTCTGTTCATGTTACATTATTGAGGTAAACATAGGCACCTTTGCCATGGTATATCCCTACTTTCTAGACTGCAACACCTTCGCTATTCCAATACTTGGACATGTTAATGTTAATGTTAGGTGGTGTTTTATATAGCGCTCGGCTACTCCGGGGAGTGTCTCGGCGCTTTATGACCTACAACAGAAGCAAAAAGGGAAGGCAAAAAAGGGACATGGCCTACTGAATGAATAGCCAGGATTTCAAGTCCTTTCTGAAAGCCAACATATTGGAGTTCCTGCGAAGAGCAATTGGCAGGGTATTCCAGAGCTGCGGCGCCAGGCGCTTGAAAGACCGGCCTCCAGTCCGTGCTCTTCTTATGACTGGGACCGCAGCAAGAGACTGCGCCGCTGACCTAAGAGATCTGAGAGGAAGATAGAGAGCCTTCCGTTTTTTAATATATTTAGCCCCGGAAGCATGAAAGGCCTTGTGGGCCAGAGTAAGTCCCTTGAAGACTATCCGTTTACGGATAGGCAGCCAATGTAAAGACCGCAAGAGGTCACATGCTTTGGCTCGGCTATGTAGGCCAAAGATGGCCCGAACAGCCGAGTTCTGGACCACCTGCAGAAGTTGAAGAAGGTACTCCGGCAGGCCCAAGTACAAGACATTGGCATAGTCAAGCCGCAACCCAATGAGGGCCTGCACCGTGATTTTCCTATGCGCCAACGGGAGCAGAGGAAGAAACTTATGGAGCATCTTAAGGAGGCCGAAGCATGTTCCTGCTAAGCCTAGAATCTGGGACTTCAGCGTCAAGCCGTTATCGACTTTCACACCGAGGTTCTTGGCTATCGTAGATGCAGCCGATGGAGGAAACATATCTACAGGCTACCAATCCTGCCATGCTTACCTTTTTCCTTCCTGGACTGCGGAACCCCCTGACATAGAGCTGGTACCCAAAACTCTCTGCCATTGACTACATAGCGTTCGGCCACAACTACATTCTTGCTAAGAACTTGGAATCATAGGACGTCTTGTGCATGCTCTTTATTTAATTTCTGACCTGTGGTACCTTTGCTTTTCTAATACTTAAACATACAAGTATATCTTTTCTAACAATTGTATGTTTAGGTTCCACCTCTGCTCTGCCAGTCCAGGATTAAGCACTTTATCACCTATGTTAAGTCTCTTGCTAGTCAGGAAGCATCATAGACCTTTTAAGGATCTTTGAAACCTACAAAAGCGAAAATGTCATCTGTCTGAAGTTGTAGGAAACAGACGCAAAAACCTGACACTCTAGTATGGGTGCAAGAAAACCCACTATGTTCAGAGCACACCTTCCTTCCCCAGAGGATTGATTTAGATAGCCATCAATGTGACTAAAAAAAACAATGGGAGGAGACAATGAATGTCAATAGTCAGTAGGCGTTTACAAAAAAGCGTTAGAAGAAAGGCTTCACTGCTCTGTTTAGGATTCAGATAGTGTGCATCTGCCAAGTGACCCTATGTCGTGCAACACACCTTCATTCCTTTCTGGCTTTCTAGTCAGAAAATTGCAGTTTGGCACACTTATTAACGCCAATCTAATTGCAAATGAAACATCTTTTCTGGACATGTTATCAGATCTACAGACTGAGAGACTTTCCAAACATTTTGCTATAGAAAACATATTGCAAAAGAGCAGGGGTTGAAATTGTGAATTTTGACTCAAACTTGCGAAGCCATATAGAGAGCACACAACGAACTGCAGACTTTAGCACAAGCATACACCAACATGCGTGGAAAAATACACACACACACACAAGCCAAAGCACATGTTCAAAGACATATAAACACATTTCTCAGTGAACAAACATATATACACACAAAGCTAGAGGCTAATGAAAGTAAGACGTAGATGTGGCAGTCCTCTTAGAGACCGCATGCTTTTCAAAAGCATGCTCATGATTCTCCACTATTCCATCTCCTACCTCTGCAGCACAGCAGAGCCTGTTCCATGAACTTCTACCCTATCAGAAGCCAGGATACAGTTGGAGGTAGAAATGTTCTCTATTCTGACTTCTGACAGGGGAAAAGGGACAAATGATTGACAAGCACTGAAGTTCCATTATCTGACTTGCTACACTGCATGACAAAAGTGCAGCATGCCAGATACTTATTGTGATCATGTGAGGTGCAATACAGGTAGTGGAGGCGTGTTCTGTTGCCAACCTGACATTACTGCTTAACATGCAAATGATCCATGATATTGTTTTCAGGTAAAAACTGTAAAAGTTAACGCAGTTAGTGGCAGAGAGAAGTAGTGGATCAACACCCTGGTGCCCCCTAAGAGCCACTCCTGCAATAGACAATGTTTATAATCAGACACTGATGAAGTTACTAACATGCACTTGTTGCTTTTAGAATGTTCAGGCTTTCACAAATAGAACTATGATTAAATAATGAGCAATGTCTAAGCTCAAAGATGATTGAAGCTTCCTTGCAATGTTATGCTGTCAGTGGACCCTGATTGCAATTTGATCAGGTAGGTTTTGTTTTAGATTTATCAAGCATTTATTAATTAAATAATGGGCAATTCACACATTCTGCAAATGTTGCCATTATCAAATCTGAGTCACAGGTTTCTTAGCTCTAATTGTGACAACTAAGGTATTTTGCTTCTGGTATCTGGGACCCAAATATTGCAAACTCCCAAACTGAGAACCATGTATCTCCTTTAGAAACACACTCTCAAGGCAGTGAAGCAAAGCAGTCCAAGTGAACTCAGGCGAGTGCCATGGGCTAGAAGCTCAGAACTTGACAACATATCATACTCAATAAATAAATGTGCACATAGTGCTTCCTTTAAAGAAAGGAAAAGCATGGTAATACATGCATGTTAGACCTGGCATCCATAGGATGGTCTTCACCTAGACTTTTTGCCTTAACTCCTGTTTTTGCTGATTCTTTTTGTTGGCCATAGGACTCTGAGCACTTTACCACTGACAACCACTGTTAAAGTGCATGTGCTTCTCACCTGAACATGACGACATTGGTGTATACCTGATTGGCATATTTGCTGTGCTGGTAAGCCCCTTGCAAAGTGGTATACCACATACCCAAGGCCTGTACTTGTGGGCTGCAGCACTAATTGTGCCACCCAATAAAATAGCCTTTCAAACCAGACTCAGGCCTGCCATTACAGTGCCTGTGTATGCAGTTTACTGCCACTTCGACTGTCATTTAAAACTACTTGTCAAGCCTTAAACTCTGCTTTCGTTACATTACGTCACCCCTAAGGTAGGCCCTAAGTAGCCCTAAGGGCAGGGTACTATGTAAATAAAAGGTAGGACATGTACCTTTATGTTTTGCATATGCTAGTAGTAACAAACATCCTATTTCAATTGTCACTGCAGTGACACCTAGTCCTATCATAGGCTAGCATTGGGAATTCCTTAATACACTTTTAAGCTGCCATTTCAGAGAGGAATAGATGTTTCATGTTCCATATGTTTGGAATGGTAATGATAAATCCTCCTTATGGTGAAGTTGGAGTTAACATTACTATTTTAGAAATGTCACCTTTTGAAAGTGGACATTCCTCTACACTTACTGCTCTTTGTGTCGACAGCCTGTCACCAGTCAATATCTGGGGTGGGTGACAGCCACAACATAGCAAGGATAAGTGGGTCTGAGTCCCCATCTAAATATAGCTGCGTTCTGAAGGCCTAGCCTGGGCAGGATGGAAGAGAGGGTCTAACACTTCACTTGAATAGACTGTGTCCTGATCCCACAGAAATGACTAATTACCCCCCACATAGAGCCTGGCAGAGAAGAATGGTTTTAAAAAGGTCCTTGTGCAATTCAGAGGTCTGCTTTGAAGTCACCCCCAACATCAAAGGCCCTTTGTGTATGAGTACTGGCCCACTGAAATCAGACACTGCTGGGTGTGTAACTGAACCTCTGCCAGAGGAACTGCTGTGCTGCTTAAAGTTCTCAACTGGACTTCTGATCTAGAAGGCTTGCTTTTCTGTTTCTTGCCCTGTTACTCTCAGACTCTGCTGAAGGAGAGCAGGACTCTGCCTTCACTCCAAGTGATCTTCAGGGGCTTGCTGGCTTGCCTCCTGTTGCTTGAGACTGAGGGATTCCAAAATCTATACCTCTACTCCTGTGCCTGACTCACTGGAATTTCACATGGATTTCAACACATGTCCTGCCCGCGTGAACAGAAACAGAGCTTTGGCCCAGGTTGTGGGATTACTAGAGCTTTCCTTCAAGAGATCGACGCATCAGACAGCTTATCCCCGCCGCTGCAATTGGTGAGGTTGACATATTTCCACAACGGTATGGCAGAATCCAGTGCATCATTTGACGCCTCTCGCATCGCCACCCATCTTCGGAACTGACACATCACCTTCACTGCCTGGAGAAGATTGACACATCTTGTTGTTTGCGACCAAGAAAGATACTTTGTTCACTGGGGCCTGAATGGGTCCAGCTGCCAGCTGGTGCCCCATCGTGGCCCGCCCGAATCTAAAGGAGCCTGTTTAGTGCTACTTGTCTCTAAGTGCTTTACTGCATTTATTCCTTTAAAATTCAATATCTCAACTTCTACTAATTGTATTTTTGTTGTTTTGGTCTTGCTTTGTTTAGAATATAATAATCTATTTGTTTAAACCTGTATAGAACCTTTTCGGTGTATTCATTGTGTTACTGAGTGTCAGTGTGTGGGAGTGTGTTACACAAATACTTTACACATTGCCTCTTTAGATAAGCATGAGTGCTCTGTGCCAAGTTACCGTAGGTTGAACACAGGTTATCTTTTAGTTTGTATCTAGCTTAGCCTGACTAGAGTTGTGGTTCCTGCCTGGCCTAGGTGCATACCTCAGCCAACCAGGGATCCCATTTCTCACAATGCAAATCTCAAATATTATGCACACTATGATAAATATATTCTAAATGTAAGTTGGCAAAACCTATAGGAACACCCTCTACAAGGCTTCACAAGCTACTCGGGAAGCTTGCTAAGGAAAGGTCGCTAAACACAAATAAATGCCATATATGCAAATAAGGTTCCTCTCATCTGCTGCCCCCATTAGCGATTTGAGTACTTGTCTCCAACCTCTAAAACTACCAACAACACTCATCTGTGCCTACAGCCGTCATGATTTGTGCAATTAATGTCTGGTCCATTAGTTTTATCATAGTTAGTTGACCATACTCTGAGCAATAAGAAAGGAGTTGCTATGGATACATAGCTATGACACAATCAGCCACTGCAGAAAATATCATATGATATGAAGCAGCTGGACAAACAGATCAACAAAATGTGGGGCCCATTGTTGCGCTTTCTGCTGAACATGTGCTTGGAGTGATATTACCTCCCCACACCCTTCACTTAGAGCAGCTGTTTCCTAGACTGAACTGGGAATGTCGGTGATGCAGATGGGCGAGAAGATGGTGTGGCTGACAGGAAACTCCCACTAATTTGATCTATATAAAAGTGGGGCCACAAAGTGAATTTTGGAGGAGAGAGATAACCAGGTGGGGATAAAATCTGTAAGGCTATATGCGTGATTTTTTCCTTAATTGATTGTACAGGCTTCTACAAGAAAGATAAATATGTTATGTTGGAAAATAAATATTTATATCCGGGAATTACATTACGTTTGTTGACATGTGGAAATTTCAAGAAGTACAAGAAATCTGAATATTTTGTATTTCATTATTTAAAGGTCATACCTATAGCTTGTAACATACTTTCAAAAATAGTCATTACCAAATCCTGAACATTTTAATAAAGTCTAGCATCTACTAAAAATCCTACACACTCAATGACTCCACATACTCCCATAGAACACAAAATAATATTCCTGAAAGCATGTTTAACTGACCTAAACCTGTGCCAGGGTCACTAATCACCTACCATGGGAAACTTTAGTTTGCAATATTAAAAATACTAGAGAGGCACACTTAGGGGTCCTTCACTGTAGCTGGTTGTCCACCAATCCAGTATACTATTTTGGTGATGCTCACTACCCTTCCAAAAGCTCTAGCCAATTTGCAACTTTTCAAACCTCCTGCAGTGGTTGGTAGGGTGCTCCTTTGCCTCAAGTCACAGCTTTGTTTTTCTTTTAACAGACTACCAACAGTGGCCAGGAAATTATGTACTTTTATATTTTTCAGTGTTTGGTGTGCGTGCTCGCTAGGTGTTCCATGCTAGTGCTGTTGTTCTCCTGGAGCTGCACACTTTTCTACTTACCCACCAGTCCCACTCTTAGCTACTCTTAGCTACTGGTAGCCTGCATGGTAAGTGAATAGTGTCCTTCTAGAGTGCAACATTGTTACAGGTCCTTTGTTCCCCAAGGGAACACAACTAGCCAGAGACTCCCAAAGGGGAAGGTTTTGAATTGCTGATACCCTGGACCCCATTCACTCACAGACCTCAAGGGACCCATCAGTAACACAAAAACGCAGTACATGAGCAGTAAGTTTAAATTTTGATATTTTATGCTTTGATGGGGGGTTTCCAATGTGGTTTATGTTGTTACTTGTGGTGTGCTCCAGCTACCCGGAGAGGAGCACTTTGTGAGCCTTCTAGCCCTCAATGTTTAGTTTGTTGGATGGCTCTTGGTAGCTCCTAGTAGTTCCTTGAAAGCATGCAAGTGCCTTGAGAGACACTGGAGAAGAGGCTATTTGCCAACATATGGAATTGATTATAAAACCAGCCTTAAGGGGTATCATGCCCTAATTAGGAAAGCACAAACATCCTACTACACTGAGAGGATAGAAAAGGCGGACAGCTCAGTTAAGGAGCATTTCTTGGTCTAGGAAGAAATATCCACGCTTTCGAGCATAAAGGCACCTGTGACAGGATCCGTGGTATCCTGTAATCAGGTGGCAGAGTTTTTTGCTAATAAGATGGAGAGGATTTATTCAGCCTTTCCTGTGGAACCCGAGGGATGGGCATGGGACAGATGTGACAACCAGGAGATTAATCGAGACAGACTGTCTGATAGAATTTAGGGTCCCAGCTTGGGAGACATTGAGCAAGATAGCGACTAGCATCAAATCTGGCTCACCCAAAGACCTTGTGCCTGCTAAATTCTTAAGAGGGAGTAATGAGACCTTAGAACTATTTACTAGACATCTGCTAGAACTCTCCTTCAGTTCAGGCAGAGTGCCAAAAACTTGGAAGGAGGCCGTTGTGCTCCCTTTGAAAAAAAAGCTGAAACCTGCCCTACTTCACCAAGATTGCGGAGAAGGTGGTCAATCATCAACTGACTGCCCATATTGACATGCATAAGCTGCTTCATCCCACGCAATTTGGCTTCTGCACACTCCATTTGACGGAGTCAGCTTTGCTTTTCTCCACGGAGACTCTACATAAATACGTGGATGGGGGTCAAACGGCGGCACTTATTCTACTTGATTTAAGTGCTGCATTTGACACCGTGGCGCATCACACTCTGCTGCAGTATCTGAGAAGGGGAGGAGTGGTGGGTAAGGCATGGGGATGGCTGGGATCTTTTCTCCATGACCGTAGTTTCCAAGTAGCACAGGGACCTTATAGGTCTAAATCCATTAGCCTGAAACAAGGGGTCCCTTAAGGGTCCAGCCTCAGCCCTACTCTTTTCAACCTTTATGTGGCTCCTGTGGCTGAGATAATCGATAAATATGGGGTGGAAGTTGTGTCATATGCTGACGACACTCAGCTGGTTGTGGCCTTGGCACGGCCAGCTGAGAGTGCAGCCAGCAATTTCACCTCCTGTCTACAAGACCTAGCGGTCTGGATGGCCAGCAATTGCCTCAGACTGAACGGTGATAAAACTGAGGTGCTGATTGTTGGAAAGGCGCCGTCAGTCTGGACTTCAGGATGGTGGCCTCAGACGTTTGGACCGCTTCCCTCACCCAGTCAACAAGTTAGGAACCTGGAGATCTGGATTGACTCTAGAATCTCACTCGAGTACCACACTAGACGTGTTGCTGGCACTTGTTTAGGCATTCTTCGAGGCCTCAGAAAGACTGTGGACTTACTACCCATAACAGCTAGGTAATCCTTAGTCCATGCCATGGTTACTTTGAGGCTGCACTATGGTAATGCCCTCTACTTAGGAGCAAATGCGAGGTGCCTCCAGAGGCTGCAGTGCATTCAGAATGCAGCAGCCCGGCTGGTGCTGATGCTGCCTAAGAGAGCTCCCTCTAAGAAAGCGCTGGAGACGTTACATTGGCTGCCAGTCAAAGAACGAGAGCAGTTTAAAGCCCTGTGTGTCAGTCACCGGATCACACAGAGGAAAGGACCTCGTTATGTTCTGAATTTGGTAACCTCTCACAATCCGACCCGGCAATTAAGATCTAGTGGGGCGGGATTAGTGAAGGTTCCTATGGTCAGAAGAGCAAGAATGGGAGGGCGCTCGTTCCGCTTTCTGGCAGCCCAACTATGGAATGGATTACCCCTTAGGCTCCGGCTGGAAACCTCAGAATTGGTTTTCCGTAAAAGCTGAAAACCCACCTATTTCCTAGGGGATAGGTCTGAGGGGTTTGCTTTGGTAAGTGTTTGTTAGGATGGCACGGGAGACTATGGGGGCTGTTCTTCAGCGCGGGGACACACTGGTTAGTGTAACCAGGCGCTTTATAAGTTTAGTTACATACATATATACATACACTGCTATTTCCTCCTTAGCAACAGTGAATTATAGAGCCCTCAAACTGCTAACCTGTACAGCCTTTGGTAGTCTTCTTTCCTTAGGTCTTCCGGCAAACAAATCCCATTGGCCTCTAAGAAGATCACATTCCCTGTTTGAACTCCCCACATACCCAAAGACTTCAACCACTTGCAGGGTATGTGCGTGTTTAGTGTGAGCTTGGGGTACCAACTTCTAGGGAGATTAGAACCAGTCAACAGAAGTCCAAGAAGACCTACTTAAAGCAAGATTCCCAACAAGTACACCAAATATTGGCCTCAAGTTTAGTGCAACTAGCTCTGGCGATATAGCCTGACAAAAATTCAAGAATTAAAATCCCAGAGGCCTTGCACTCTAAACATGAGTTTATCTACTGTGTGTGTCCCTCCTTTTTCTATTCCGGTTCTTCTTATTATTGGGGTTTCCTGGTGAAGGATTTAAAAATGGAGGAAGGGAGCTCTAGAAGGTGGGACTTCCTACACAATCTAGAGATGCCAAATCACCCATCTACCTGTGACTGAAACTTTGAAGGAGCAGCCAGCAGCCTAACCAAACTCAACATTCTAAGAAGAATTCAGACAGCAGTTTGAAAGGCCATTGCAGCACACCTCTCCTTTTAGCCGGGCTTCTTTCTCTCATTTCAGACTTTTTTCCGTCTGGGACTTCAAAGAATCAACTCTGTGGAACGTGGAACTAGAGTTTGTCCTGCCCATCCATGTGTACATCACGGGGACATCCTGGCTTGCTTGTCTGAGACAAGCAGTTTATTACCTTACAAGGATTTCAACACCACCCCCTTCTTCACATGCATAAGGCTAATCTACCAGTATGGGTCTATTGTTCAGGGGGACCTTTGAACTTCCAGCTGGACAACAAAGTAAATATCTTTGCCCAGTAGCGTAGCCCATAGCATGAATGAAATTAAAGCTCATCTGGGAAATATGCCCAATTGTAAAAGTATAGAATCGATGCATATATAGTAAAACTAATCTGGATATGCTTTTGTAACCTAGAAATTTACACAGCAATGACTCTTCTACGTCCTACAAGTCAAAAGATTGAGCAAACTATGCCCAAAGTATAAAAACAGTTTAAACATTACAGTTTTTCCACTTCAGCCAAATAAAATAGAACATTTATTTTGAGATACACAATTTAATTGTACACGATCTTTAGTAAGCGATTCACACTGTGTTATGGGAAACCATTTACCACAGTGCTACCTGTGAGCAGTTAGAGACTGAGTCAAACAACTCACTCAGACTGCACACTTGTGTATAAGTGTTCACACAAAACCTGCACAGAGCCTCTTACCTCATCTTATTTTAAATGGCAGATACTGGAGGTTACAGCGCAAGTATCTTTTAGCATAAGCTTACAGTGTGTGAGACTTCATTAGCACAGGTCCAACACCAGATGGTTCAAAACCAAGAAATCAAAGGATTTTAATGTGTCAGAATCACCTTTCCTACACTGTCATTATAAAGTCATTTTGGCAAAAAATGAAAAATATTTCAGGGGTTCTTTTAAAATACATGTTTTTATATCTTTATATCACTCTCACAGAGTTATCCAGATTTTGTAGCAGTGAAGGCAATTTTGTCAGCATTATGTACCATATTTACTGTCAAGGTTATGCCCTCTGTATGCGCAGCTTACTGTACATCGAGAGGATGTAGCAATAGCAGGATGCATCTGTCAACTAAAAGAACAAGATGGGCTAAGAGTAGGTGTGGGGTCTGACTGCAAATTTCTCCAACTTCTGACCTGATTTTTTGCTAGCTTTGGAAACTAAGACAGTGTCATGGCTCAAAACAAACAATCTCCAAAAAAGAGAGTTTCCCAGATAACCAGAAAGGACTGGGTAATATAAGTAAAGAACAAAAGATTATTTCTGTGTTGCTCAATCTGATACTGATCATTCAGCCAACAATTAAGAGATGACCTTACAACACTATATCATGACATCAATAAGTATTAGTAAAAACTCTTAATTTTCTATTTCTCTCAAGATTTTATTCTTTATAAAAAGCTCTTAGTTAAAATGTTGTCAATACACATTTTATGAATCATGGTACATTCAAATACTCAGTTATCAACTTCATTTTTGCTCCATAGGAATGTATTGGAGATTGCATGAGCAATTAGCGAGTACCAGTAGGTACTCGCAAATTGCTCATGCAATTTCAAGGGTGCAAGGGTGTCAAAATGACACCCTGTTGCACCCCTGAAATTGATCTATGCACATATGATGCACACACACATGCCCTAAGGGCATGTATGTGCGCAACATGAAGCTTTGAAAAATGCAAAAAAGTGCTTTTTTCAAAGTTTTAGCAAATTACCATGAAGTCCAACTTCATGGTAATTTGCTCGCCCTATTAGCAAATTCGCTATTTTTTTTACATTCAAGCATTGCATTTAAGGAATCTCAATTTGGGATTCCTTAAATGCAATCGCAATTTAAGGAATCTCAATTTAGAGATTCCTTAAAATGCGATTTTTGCTTTTGGGATGATGCATCCCAAATGCAAAAATACCGGGAGCAAAAGTACAGATTCTGAGAATCTGCCCATTTGCTCCCGGTATTTACTTTGATGCATCTGCCAGTATATGGTTTGTGTATTGTCACTATCTCCGTCGGTATAGTCCTGCAAACTATGCCTGTAGAGAGAAAAAAGGAAGACAAACACACACAGAATTTGTAGATTTCCATTGGTTGTAAGGCAAGTTACCACATATCACCACACTTTTAAACGCACGTGGTGGTATCTAAGTGCAAACACGTGTCAATCACACGTGTTTATACTTCCTCAAAAAAGGGCGAGAGAATCTCTCTCTGGACTTATCCAAGGTAACTACCCTACTTTCTCCATGGGAGGTCGAGAAAAAAAATATCAGTGAGAGAAAACACAATATCATTGCCTGGCGATGTTAGGTCAGGTTGACCTTGATGTATAGAAATTTCTAGTGGGCCTGCATGCCTCCTCCCATTCTTCAATGTCAACCACCTATCTTTCCCAGTCCACCTTTAATTTCTGGAGGATATCTATGGAATTGTTCATTATATTTTTGTAAACCAATTACACCACACATTTTGTCTGGGGGTCGGTTAGCAATCTGCCTTGCGGGCCTGTCGATTATTTCAGTATTGTCCCCTTTTTGATGTGCGAGGATAGGGCATGCCTCACCTTTAGATATCTATAGTTTTCAGCTTCTGATAGATGGTGTTCCTTCCTGAGAGTTTCAAAATGGATCACATACCCTCTGTCCAAAAATCTCCTAGTTTTGAGGTACTAATCATTTCCCATTTTGTGAACCCCTTCAGTTTCTCCACTTCCAGCAGTGTATCACTGCCGCATAGCGGCGTTTGTTCTGTTAAAGTTCCATTTTATCCCGGGTACAGCTGTTGCCTCCCTCTAGCACCAACCAATGAATGCTGATTAATCACCTGAAAACCACATCATCAAAAAATGAGATAGTCTCCTGTGGAAATTGGGAGAATTACCACCCTTTATCTGAGTGGTCACATGAACCTAAACCACCAACATAAATCAAAGTAAGAAATCTGTGAGTGATCATGGATTCAGATATATCTCTAGCAGCCCAAGCGACTAAAGTAAACAGGACTTTGCTGCCTGCTATCAGTCTTATACTGTAGTGTCTTGACTACCTCAACTGACTTTAACTCAAAGCATCATATGTTGTGCCTTGCTTACCCCAACTGACATTATCATAGAGCCCCCCACTACCAATTAAGAAGGCTGTAGCACACAAGAATTAAACAACCAGATATCTAATGCACATATGTCTAGATGGCCTCATTACTCCATTCCTACAAGCTCTCCAATTATTAACCAGGCCCAAATTATCCTTCATGTTATTCTTTTTTGCAAACCAATCAATCAATCAGAGTACTTGTAAAGCACGCTACTCTCAAGGCGCTGAGGGGAGGGGGGGTGCTGCTACTGTTCGAAGAGCCAGGTCTGGAGAAGTCTTCTGAAGGCGAGTAGGTCTTGGGTCTGCCGTATGTGGGTAGGGAGGGTGTTCCAAATCTTGGCGGCGAGGTAGGAGAAGGATCTTCCGCCGGAGGTTTTACGTTGGATGCGGGGGACAGTGGCGAGGGCGAGGCTGGCGGGGCGGAGCTGGCGGGTGGGGTTGTAGAAGCTGAGTCTGCTGTTCAGGTAGGCTGGTCTGGCATTGTGGAGTGCTTTGTGTGCATGGGTAAGGAGCTTGAAGGTGATCCTTTTGTTGACGGGAAGCCAGTGTAGGTCTCCCAGGTGGTGGGTGATGTGGCTGCGGCGGGGGATGTTGACGATCAGTCGGGCGGAGGCGTTATGGATGCGTTGTAGTCGTCGTAGGTGTTTGGCTGGGATTCCTGTCTAGAGTGCGTTGCCGTAGTCCAGTCTGCTGCTGATGAGGGCCTGTGTCACCGTTCTTCTTGCTCCGGTCGGGATCCACTTGTAGATCCTGCAGAACATGTGGAGGGTGTTGTAGCAGGAGGAGGAGACAGCGTTGACCTGTTTAGACATGGAGAGGGAGGAGTCGAGGATGAATCCTAGGTTGTGTGCATGGTCGGTAGGTGTTGGTGCTGTTTCCATTGTGGTTGGCCACCAGGAGTGATCCCAGGCTGAGGGGGTGGGTCCGAGGATGAGGACCTCCGTCTTGTCCGAGTTCAACTTCAGACGGCTGTTCCTCATCCAGTCGGCGACGGCCTTCATTCCCTCGTGGAGGTTGGTTTTGGCGGTTTCTGGGTCCTTTGTGAGGGAGAGGATGAGCTGGGTGTCGTCGGCGTAGGAGATGATGTTGAGGTCGTGATGGCGGCCACTTGTGCGAGGGGGGCCATGTAGATGTTGAACAGCATCGGGCTGAGGGATGATCCCTGGGGGACGCCGCAGATGATGTTGGTGGCTTCGGGTTGGAAGGGTGGGAGGCGGACTCTCTGGGTTCTGCCTGAGAGGAAGGACGTGGTCCAGTCAAGGGCCTTCTCTTGGATTCAGGCTTCTAGGAGGCGTGTCATTAGAGTGCGATGGCAAACCGTGTCGAAGGCGGCTGACAGGTCCAGGAGGGTTACAGAAAAAAGGGGGGAGGGGGGAGAGGCAGCGGGAGAGGTGGGAAAAAAGGCAAAGGGAAAAAAGAGAAAAAACAGGGCACAAAAGGCACAAAACTGTAAATTACACAAACCAAACAGTCAGACTTGTAAAACGGGGCAAACACCGGGCTCACAGCGCCACGGAGCAGCAGCGGGAGCACTGGCGCAGTAGGAGGAGCTCTGCGACAGAGGGGGAGCAACCTGGCCTGCGAGCAGGGTCGCTCCCCAGACATTGTGTTTAGACTAGAGCATCTTACATTCTAGTGAAAATGTCTGCAGAGCACGAAAAATTGGACTCTCAGCTCAATATTGGCACTCCTAATGTCCATTCCACCGTGGAAGAAAACACACAGTAGTGGTATAACCTTCACTATTCAGAAAATTGATCGACTACGGGAATTCAGGATGGTCATAAAAGGCATGGAAGATCACAAACAGCTGCACCTCATTTAACTTAAACTGTGTCAATCCAGTGGCAGAATCTAACCCCCACATGCATCAACCTATTTAGGAATTGCAAACGGTGCGAATCGGTAAATTCGTCCGTTTGCGCTTCCTAAATACGTTTTTGGGATGCATGAAACATTTTTTCAAAATTCGTTTTTTTTGCATTTCCTAAAAATGCGAATGCATTTAAGGAATCGCATTTGTGCAATTCCTTAAATGCAATGCATCAATTAAAAAAAAAAGCGAATTTTGAAATAGGAAGTGCAAATTAACATGAGGTTAACCCTCGTGGTAATTTGCGAAATTGTTTCAAAAAGCACAAAAATGCATTTTGAAAAGTGTCATGTTACAGACACACATGTCCTTAGGACATGTGTGTGTGAAACATGCACTTTAAAATACATTTCAGGGGTGCAGGGGGGGGTCCTTTGGACCCCCCTCTGCACCCTTGCAATGCATCAACAAATTGCGATTTCCAAAAACAAGAAATGCAAAACGGCATTGATTCCTATGGGCCTCTAGGCCCATAGGAATCAATGTAATGCCAATCGCAATTAAGGAATCACATCGCGATTAAGGAATCGCAAATTCCGAAATTTAAGAAATCCTAAAAACATTTAGGATTTCTTGATGCATAGGATTTTGCAATTCCTAAATAGCGATTCCTTAATTTTCGCTATTTAGGAAATGCAAAATCCTAGCACTTTCTCAAAGAAGGAAACTAGAGAATGCCTCCGATTAAACAATCAGTCCCAAAAGGGGATGTTTCTCTGTATTCAATAGAATTTTAAATAATCAGTCACCCACATAAAATGCCGTATCACCATATTCAATAGTGTTTCTTGCAAGCCTTCACCTCATACATGCTTTAGTTCTGCTACATGTATGCTGAGACCCCATAGAAGCTTCACTCTAGCCTCATTCATGATACAAAAACAATTTCCTCATGGGCTATAATATGAAACCACACTCTACCAACCAAGCACTAGAGTAGTGTCCTACTCACCAACCGCAAAATGCTTTGTGATTCTGTCTGGGGTATGAGATGTTAGGCAAATGCTACAAAAATACAACAGTATTCTGAAAGGATAAAAGAGAACCGTAAAGTAGACTTACCTTGTCAATTTAATTTTAATATAGCGAAGCAACTAAGGCCCACATGCATCAAGCATTTTTGTTGTCGCAAACGGTGCGATTCCTTAAAATCGGCCGTTTGCGAATGCAAAAGTGCTTGTTGGGATGCATCATGCCATTTTAGAAGTCGCATCTTTTTTACGATTTCTAAAATTGCGTTAGCATTTAAGAAATCGCAATTGTGCGATTTCTTAAATGCTATGCATCATTACAGAAAAATATGCGTTTTTTAAAATTGGAAGTGCAAATTACCATGAAGTTCAACTTCGTGGTAAATTGCGAAATTGATTAAAAATGCACAAAAATGCATTTTTTAAACTGTAAAGTTACACACACACATGTCCTTAGGACATGTGTGTATGTAACTTATGCTGAAAAGTACATTTCATGGGTGCAGGGGGGGGTCATTTTGACCCCCCTCTCCACCCTTGAAATGCATTGATGAATTGCAATTGCACATTGCGAATTCGCAATTCCCATTCATTCCTATGGGCATTTTGGCCCATAGGAATGAATGGGAATTGTGAATTCGCAATTTAAAATTCGCATTTTTTATGCATTTCGGTAAAAATAGCGATTTTTACCGATTTGCAAAAAAAATAAGAAAAAATTCATGCATAGGCTTTTGCGAATTCTAAATTGCGAATCGTTATTTTTCGCAATTTAGAACTCGCAAAAGCCGATATTGATGCATGTGGGCCAAAATGCCTATGCCTGAGGGTGAGCCACTATTTTGCAATGAAGACTGTGAGAAGTATGAGTAGGACTCATTGTGAAAGGTGTTCAGCGTGGATATGGAGTTGGTTTTGTGAGATGGTCCTTATTAAACAGTTGCCTGTACATTCTTGTCCGGGTGTATTAATTTGCTGTCAGTTTTGTTGCCTTTTTTCTGTGATTGATCTTTGCAACATGTATCAGTTTCTTTCTTTACTGTTACAGATTATCCCCTTTCTAATTACTTTATTGGCTTTTTAGAAAGATGGCATTTGCTTTATCAGACACAATATGGTCATGACGGGTCATTGAAAAGAGAAATTAGGACTTCAGTGTCACCAACCGCAGTGCAAATGAATGTTAAGCTAGATAAACATTCCTGGTGCATTGCCTTTATTTTCATCTTTTATTACAAATATATATATATATATATATATATATATATATATATATATGTTATGCATATCTCTACAAAGGCATGAGCAAGGTTATGGTGTATCATGCTATATAAAATTTCCATATTACTGTAGGACGGTTCAAATGTGCCTAACCTTAAACAGCTCAAATCAAGGAACTTTACTTTCCAGGTGCTTGAAATTGTTTCAAAAATCGTAGTATCACGCCATTAACCTTCCTCACAGCAGTTCAAATGAATCAATTTGAAGAAAAATACTTTTCCATTTTGACTGCGCAAGCGTTTACGGTTTGGATGAGTCTACAGACCACGCAAGCAAGCCCAGGCCGGAGAGGGAGAGAGAGTCGGCACTTTACAAAGAGAGCTAAAGGGGTAGATGCGACTCGGGCCTCATAATAGCAAATGCTGCAGCCACAGGTCAGATTGAAGGTAATGGAGAGTAAAATAATCTGATATTGTGAACTGACCGTGTGAAATGGTAACAGATGATAGACGGACGTTTAAAACTACCCAGGCGCGCAAAAACCACAAAAGTGCAATTCTGGAGACAGACTTCTCGTCAGAAAGTTAGAGGAACGGGTGAGATTGCTATGTAGAGTGAATGGGGATAAAGAAGTGAGGGCATTACAATTCTTGACCTTAAAGTGAGAGGCAACTTTCATCCAGAAATGTCGCTCAAGCCTTCATGATATAAATAGCAATGTATAAAATTGTCAAAACGCATTACCAATCAAAAAAATGCTTTCATTTTTTTTTCAGGGGTGAAAAAGCCATGACTGGCCAAGTTCTTCATTTGCTGTGTGAGCTTCATTGACCTGCAGCCATTTCATATTCGCTTGACACATTTGATTTTGGCACATTTATATTTCTTTGCAGTGTTTTTTGTAGTAACAAAATATGGCTGTCACGTCCAGTGGTGGCGGTTGCATAGGGAGCACTAGAGTACCGTCTCTCCAGCACCTGCACAACACAGAAAGAGAAGCTGCTCAGTTTCGAGTAGCACAAAATGTAACCAGACAAAATGACAGATGAGCTTGGTCAGGTGTTTACGTAGAGGAGGCATGAGCTACTAACAGCATACAATCTACAAGCATTGCACGTCAGAAGGAGGCTTTTCATTCGTGCTCCCCTTACATATCCACAATCAGTAAATTAGCTGTGTATGCTGTGTGCAGTGCAGCATATGTACAGACAGCAGTGTGCACAGATGGTGACACAAAGTAACCCTGAACCCCAACAGAAGAGGGGAGAAGATGAATGGTCAGTCTCCTTCACATTTATAAATTCTAATAGGTCCTAGTACGCCAATATAGAGATGAGCCTTGCAGAAGTCGTAGTTATTTAAAGAATTTATTGCGTAATTAGTTAAAACCATTACAAATTTGGCATAAAATCATCAAGTGTAACAACATTCCAATTTACGTGTTGAATTGTGCAAAGTTGAGAGTTCGTTCGATCTTCTTAAAATGAGACATTGAACATAGTGGATCTAAAACCAAGTCAGCACATGTATGTCCAGAATGTAGAAATATCCGCTGACTGCTTCACAGGGATTGTAGAGGAAGCTCTAAGAGCCTTTTTTAGTCTACAGCTAGGCTAGTACAGATGTTTCCCTTACCATTGTTAAAAAAAAGTCCCTGCTAATGAGTAATTTCAATTCTTAGCACCAGTCTAAAAAAGTTGGCAATATACATCTAAAACCGGAGAAAAAGTGAGCTATGTGCAAATTATTACCAGATGACAGTTGTCCTCCATTACGATTGTATGTACATCTTCACAGTGCCCTTTTTAGCTGCCACGTGGTTGGAGTTTGTGTGCAAAAATGTGAATCAATGTAGCGAGCATTTAGTAAATGGCCCAATATTAAACAGTTGGGCATTCAGTACATCCAAAACAGGAAAAAATGTGCTATGTGCTAATTGATACCAGATAACAGTTGTCCTTCATTACAATTTTTATGTATATCAGCACTGTGCCACTTGTAGCTGCCACATGATTGGAGGTTGTGTGCAAAAATGCAAATCGATGTAGCACACATGTAATACATAGCACCATGTTGAACACTATTTGTTTGATAGTTGTAACAGTTTGCTGACTTGTTGCAAGAACTTAGCTACCCTGCATGAGATCTGTAATGACTTGCTGTTTAGTAATGCAGGTCGGCATGATCGAATTCGGAGAGAACGGAAAGTTGGAAGTAAAAAATGCTGTCTCCAGTTATTAACAGCTGGGCAGATACTCAGGGGTTGTAAGAGTGACTCTTCTCCCTGTTCGCAGAGTCGGCACAGACTGGTCGGCCATGTCCATTCCCATGTAGGAACCTGATCTTTTGATCAAAAAGCTCCCAGTCGAATCAAGAGTAGAAAGTGCTGTATAGTTGGAGATATGTGTTGAACCAGATATGGCTGCGGTGACTTTGCAGAAGTCCATATATGAAGTATTCCAGCAGCTAAGTCAAAGAGATGGGTAAGCAGTAGCAGTGGAAGCAAATACACGAGTGTTGCAGCCACAGATGGCCCTGGCGGTCTCTGGGCATTTCCCCGGTAGTCTGGGAAGATGGAAAGTGGCTTTACTACTGGTTGGGGCAGGTCTTACTGCCAGAGACTGGACCAGACGTATTTCTTGCCTGCAGCACTTCGGTAGTATAAAACAATCAATGCAAAACAAAATGTTTTAAACCGTGTCCAGTGACACCATGCCTGTTTCAAAAGCATTTGTTTTTACGTTTGGTCGGCTCCTGTTGCCTGTAGGCTCGAAGTGAGCAGCGCTGACTTTAAAGGCATTATGGGGAGGGGGGTGTCAAGTCTGATGTTGTTTGGCTTGGAGAATCCAGAATATATACCTAAATACTTTTCAAAATTTCACACAGTGTATTTCTTCATAATGCAACTGCTGCAACACATATCTATTTGGTATATTTAGTATGTTAAATCATACCATTGCGTTCAGTGGCAATTCGCCATAGAAATAGTCATGCTTCACCATCACTGCCCTGATGACAATGCTATTAGTGAATCAACAGGAAAGTCATTTTTTTTTCTCCCTATTCATGGCCTAGGCTGTTACTATATATGAAGTAACATTATAATTGTTTGCTTTTGTCTCTTATTCTAGGAAGGAACTGCATGAGCTACAGACATTTTTCCATACCTTCCAGCCATACCTTCAAAATGCTAATGTGGATCGTAGGACATAGCTTTGATTTCTGGTGCAAGAGGTATGCAGAACAGAGACATTTTGACTTAGTCCTAGGTTTACAAAATGTGGACATTAAATGGTTTTCACAGAGAGGACTGAAGTGGCACCAATTGTTGCCTTTGGTTAAAACCTGTTTGCATCGCTAGCACCCTGACCTCATGATTGTGCACTGTGGTAGAAACGACCTATGCACATTGACTGGGGTAGGTTTGGAAATGCTTATGAAGGACACCTTTGGACAATTGATGTTACGTTTTCCTCAAACTGTCATTGTATATTCCAATATATGCCAAAGACAGAAGTGGAAATGGTCACAACATTTTGTCCTCAGATTGAAAAATCTAGGAAGAAAGTCAACAAAGCTGTGTCTGCATACCTCATAGACCACAAAATGGTTCCATCTACAACAACAACATACATTTTGATATGGCTGATATCTACAGAAGTGATGGTGTACACTTCACAGATCAGGGAAACCACGTTTTCATGAATAACTTGAAGCTGTGCATCCGCACTTATATGTAGCTCCAACTAATGAACACAAGGGCTCTTTTTAGAGCCACCCTATAACTTACAACTTAGGCCCGCTATTTTAGGGCCAGGTAACGGCAACTCCCGGACCCTCGCCAACATTTATTCTCCACACAGCTGTGGTGCAGTGGCCACACCATCTCACTTTGCAGCACAGAGCTCTCGCTTTGATCACCGGCTCTACTCACCCATAGGGGTGAGTAGTTTGCGCTTTACAAATACTGTATTGATTTATCTTCGTACTCCCTATACAACACCACCTAAGCACCATATACAAGTTGGACAGGTGTGGCACAGCACCCAGAGCACGTGCCTTCACAGCATAGCACACACAGTTTAGGCTCACGGTTTCATCCCCGAGTCCAGCAGCAGCTCAATTTAGCAGCATGACACTCTAGGCAATACCTCACTCAATTTCCGTACCCAGCACTTTCAGACCGGTAGGGGTCAGTAGTTCAGCAACTTTACCCCGACTCCGGCAGCAGCTCAGCTTATGCCCCCAGCTCCATCAGACCCGTAGAAGTGAGTAGTTTGCACTTCACAAATACCGAATTAATTTGATACGCGCAAATTTACCTTCGCACTCCCTGTATAACACCCCCTAAGCACCATACACAGGTTACAATGTTCAAAACAAAAGTTCATCCCAGTATGTGTAACTACATGCTCACACTACTTGGACAGATGTGGCACAGCGGCCAGAGCACATGACTTCACAGAATATGACACACAGTTTGGACTCACGCTTTCATCCCTGAGTCCGGCTGCAGCTCAGCTTAGCAGCATGAGACTCTGGACAGTACCTCACATATTTTCCGTACCCCAGGACTTTCAGACAAGTACAGGTCAGTAGTTCATCCTAGTAGGTATAAACACTTGCTGACACTACTTCCACAGGTGTAGTGCAGCGGCCACGACACATGACTTCACAGCATAAGACACATAAATTGGGCTCACGTTTTAATCCCCGAGTCCCGCACCAGCTCACCTTAGCAGCATCAGACTCTAGGCAATACCTCACTTAATTTCTGTAGCCCACCACTTTCACACCGGTAGGGGTGAATACTTCACTTCGCACCCCCTCTATAGACCACCCTAAACACCCCACAGAGGTTACAGTGCTCCTACCCTCCTCTTTCCCACTTGTTTTGCCCTTTTTTCCCCTTACTTGCTTCAACAGAATCACAAAATGGCAGCTAACACTTCCTAGTTGCAACCGCTCGCAGCCAACCAGCAGCAAGCTTGTGCTCGTAACGCCTCAGCCAATCAGATGACAGAATTCCCAAATATCAATATCTGTAAATTTCAATATTTCTCAAAAACTACTGAACAAATTTACACCAAATAAACAAAAGCATGCTTTATAGACCAAGACCCTTCTCCCTGCCAAATTTGGGGTAATTCCATTCACCCGTTCGACCTGTAGCCTTGTTTAAAGTTTTCTATGGAAATTAACATGGAGAAAACACGTTTTTGGGACCCCCTTTTTATCTTGGCCCTCCCTTGATCAATCATCCCCAAACTTTCAACATAGTAGCTGACATAAACAAAGAATTAGTTTTGAACATTTCATGAAGATTCATCATACGACGCCAAAGTTATATGCAAAACAAAAAATGCTCTTCCTACGGAAACTTGGTCCTATCTATAACTACCTACTGGTGACCGCCAGTAGGTAATATATATATATATATCACGCGGTAAATTTCATTCCGCTCGCGGAATTTGGGTAATTTTGCGTTCCGTGGAGAGCGCAAAATTGCCCAAAATTATGCGTTCCGCGACTTCGCAAAATGTTTTGCTTGTTCGCGTTCTCAAAATGCGTGTTCGCAAGATATTTTCCCCCGAACACGCAAACAGCGATTGCGAACAGTAAAAAATTACTAATTATAAAGGCCACCGCTACTGGGGCCCGCGCGCGGAAGAGCAAGCGCACCTGATTGCAAATCATGCTGCCGCAGTGCAGCATGCGACGTACCTTGTTTGTGTTTGTGGTTGTGTGGTGGGGCCCATCCCAGGGCCGTCAATCTTGTAGCGCGTGAAAGCGCTACCAATGCCGGCTCTGGGCATAATGTTTGGCCAGCCCTTGCATTGCGCTGAAAAATAGCGCAGCAGTGACGCATCAAGCGCTCCATGACCACCACACGCTTGCCTCTATTCCTGCACAGGCAGCACAAGGATTTTGCTGCAGGCATCGGGATGATTTTCTGCTCATGGTGGTTCGCGTCAGGTCCATCAGCCAGAAGAGAGCAGACGAGCAGTCGCGTTTCTATTCAGAATAGTAAAGTTGTTTCAGGTGAGCCGTGACTTCCATGCCCACGCCGGGGATGCCCCAGTGTAATTTTCACATTCCACCTGGCCTAATAGGGGGGCCTGCTTTACTTAAGTTGCTCTCCTGATCATAGTCATTCACCCCAAAATTAGAGGATGTTCACTTGTCGGTTTTAATTTAAGAGACTAACTCATTGGAGAAGGACTCAAAAACATTCTGGCAGATATTGAGCCAAGTAGCCAAAGATCGGGTTAAGCAACCCAAATCTTCTATTCAGCCCAGGAAATGAGAAGAGCATTTCAAATTGTTGTTGTTCCATGTTCAGTGTCTGTTTTGCAACCACAGACAGCCCAGTTAAAACATCTTGCAATACATTGAATGTGGCAGCTTTTTAGATGATGAACTGAAGTGTGCTTATTGGTGTGCTATCGGAATGTTTTGTGACAGACGTATTTCCTTTCTTCTCACACTGCCACACCTGGGTGTTATTGGTGTTGACACTGGCAGTGTCGACAGTATTTTTAAGGATGTGTCAAGCTTCAGTCGAAGATGTAGATTCGCCGAGATTTCCAGCTGTCCCAGAGTTGCTCTGAAGTAGCAACATCTTGAATAACTCATGTGGGAAAGAAGGCAAAATGAGAAGGGGAGGGGGAGAGGAGAAAAGGAGTGCTTGTTCTCGAGAGGTGGTATTGGGAAAACCTGGGTGGACTTGCATTGGACTAAACGGGTGATTTTGCGTTATTAGATCTCCCCCTTAGTGAGTTGCAGCAGCAGTTAACGGCATTAGCTAATTAAGCCCAAGAAATAATTTCTTTTTTTAATATATTTATTATTTTCCAAATTATACACACTTTCACTTTATACATTTCTACATGAATATTACATATATTTTTTCCAACAATTCATAACCTCTTTGTATACAGTACACAATCAAGATTTAACATAAACTTTTATCATTATTATACCAAGACACATCAATATTTTCTCATAAGTTCAATGGTTGCCTAGTCTTTCTTTCCACTTATTTATTGGATACCATATTCTTAGGCCCAAGGTTCTCTTCCTCCTGCCCTTTCGAGCATAGATATTCTTTTCCAAATTAAATACATATAGTAGATTAGCCAGCCATGTTTGCATTCCCGGAGGGTTTTTATCAAGCCACGCCCTTGCTATGGTTAATCTGTAAACTGCCATTGCTACAAACAAAAATTCCAGTGGTGCTGCTTCCTCGTCTGCACCAACCCCTAAAAGAATCAGTGGAGGATTGAGCACTATTTGAATTCCTAATGTCCTATTCAAAAAGACCTCTATATCCCTCACTAGTGTGTGCAGTTGAGGGCAGGTGGCAAATATGTGGCTGCTGTCTGCTTTTAGGGAATTGCATCTGGGACACGAAATACCCATAGTACCACCCCATTTTGCAATCCTGGCTGGCGCAAAGTACAAAGAGAATATGGTTTTGTAGTGTTGGGATTGTAAAGGGGCTGAACACAGTACTGTTCGACCTAATTCTAGTGATTCCTGAAACCAAACCTGCTCACCACCCAGTTTCTCCACCCACTTATTACTGTGCTTTTCCAAGTCATCCTTCTTCTCCTTTACCAGACTTGCATAAAAAGATCGTATCGTACAATCCCCAGACAGTTTTATTTTTTCCAGAATCTCATTTCTGCTGAACTCAGCGGCCCCACCCTGCTTATTGCCTAAGAAACTCCTGATCTGAAGATATTTAAAGAAGCCTCTGTTATCCAGACCGTATTTGTTCCTTATATCACTGAACTGCATTATCCCATCCGTGTTAAAAAGATCACCAATTTGTGTAATCCCCCCTGCCGCCCAGTCTGCCATTGTTGCGTCTGAGAATACAGTAGGAGGAAATGACCTGTTTTTATACATCCTAGTGTATCTATTGTATCTCCCTAATCTTGACATTTTTAAAAAGCACTCCAAATGTTTACCGCGGCAGCTATTGTTTTAAACCTTGTTCTTTTGAAGTATCCAAAGTCGATACTATTTAGCAAGCAATTTCCCGCTTCTGCCCCGAGGACTGTTAAATACACCTACGTAGAAAAACTGGCGACTCTTCGGTCAAGGTTCGTACCCCCAATTAACCCCTGCATGTATTGTAAGGAGGCGGCCATATAATACAATCTAAAATCTGGTGCTCCCCATCCACCTTTCTCTCTCGGGAGGGAGATGAACCTATAGGCCCTCTGTGTCTTTCCATGCACCCATATAAATCGATTCATAATCACCTCTAGTGCATTAAACAATCTTGTTTCAAATAATAACGGAATGGATCTAAAAAGAAAAAGAAACTTAGGCAGGATCAGCATCTTAATTACATTAGTACAGCCCACTATTGTCAAATGTAGGTTATTAAGCCTGTCTAGATCTGCTTCTACTCGTGTCATTAAAGGAGTCATATTATTTCCTACTACGTCCTCTAGATTTGCTGAAATCGTGATTCCCAAGTATACTGCGGAGCCAGCCACCCTACCATCATTACAGTCTACATACCTATTTTTAACAATCTGCGTTTTTGAGCTATTCAAGCTATATCCCGATACCAGACCGAATTTTTGAGCTTCCAGTTCCACCTCCCTAATGGCCCCAGACGGATTGGGTGTCAAAATGGCCACATCGTCAGCATACGCCAAAGTTTTTATCGAGCAGCCATTCATCTGCATTGCTGGTATCTCTGGATTTTGTTCTAGTCGGCAGAGAAAAGGATCTAGATAAAGCGCAAATAGCAAGGGAGAGGAGGGACAGCCCTGCCTGGTCCCCCTACTGATCTTAACCCATGCAGAATACCCTCTCTTAACCCTGATCTTAGCTTTTGGGTCTTTATATAAGGTTTGTGTAGCCTTTATAAATCCCTCCCCTATACCACTCCACCTCATGACAGCCCATAGATAACCCCAGGAGACCCTCTCAAATGCTTTTTCTGCATCCAAAAACAATGCTGCGATAGGGTCTCCCAGGGTTCCTGCTGCGTCGAACATTGTGATTACTTGCCTGACATGATGTGTTGTGCCTTTTCCTGGGATAAACCCATGCTGGGAGGGACTAACCATGCTCTCAATTACCCTTGATAGTCTTTTGGCCAGCATTTTAGAGTACATTTTTACATCGGCATTCATTAATGTGATAGGTCGATACGATCCTGGAGCCGTTGGTGGTTTACCTTTTTTTGCTATCACTGTAATGTCAGCAGCTTCCCAGGAGTCTGGTATCGAATCCCCCTTCTGAGCCAGTAACATAATATCAAACATATCTGCTGCTAATACCATTTGGAATACTTAAAAAAATTCCACCGGGATCTGGTCTGGACCCGCTGCCTTTCCCGAGGGTAGGCTATCAAGAGCCATATTCAATTCTACCATTTGAAATGCGGCTTCTAATCCCTACTTTTCCTCTATCTCAAGCATAGGAGGGGGGACATCCCTCAGATACCCCTCTACCTCCTCCATCCCCCCAACATTATCAGAGGAGTATAGATCTATATAAAACTGTCTAAATACTTCTCTCACCTGACCTGCCTCTGTGAAAGAGTTACCCTGTGCATCTACAATCTCCTTGACATCAGATTTTGCTGCCCTCTGCCTACTTCGAACCGCTAAGATATGGCCCACCCTCTCACTAAATTCGTACGCCTTCTCCCATTGCATCAGATATTTCTCCCCTGCTTTTTTGGCCATCCATTCAAGGGCTTCAGCTCTAGTTGCGGTAATCCTAAGCAGTAACTGGTCTAGCTGGGAGTTCTGCGCTATAGCTGCTGCCAAGTCTGCTTCCGAATGTAAAAGCTTTTGTTGTAGTTCTTCTGACCTTAATTTCTCCTTCTTTTGATTAGATAACACAAAGCTCAGTGTCTCCCCCCTAACCCCCGCTTTAAATGAATCCCACACAATCCCTGGTGCTGCTGTCCCTCTATTTATATCCCAAAAATCCTTTATCCATATAGCCATATAATCCCGGTATGACTGATCTTGTAGTAGTGCGCGTTCAAAAGTCCAAGAGACATCTCTCCTTAGGACCTGGCCCAGATTAAGTGTCGCTACCAGTGGACTGTGGTCTGAGATCACTCGGGGGTGCCTTTCAATTTTTGAGCCGGTGATCAAATTATTTGAAATTAAAAAGTAGTCCAGACGGACTAATACCTTGTGGGGAGCTGAGTAAAATGTACTACAGTCTAAATGTGGATGCCACTTCATCCAATAGTCTTCCAGGGAATTGTATATCGCCATATCTGAGAGTGCTCTATACACCTTCTTTTTCCTCCCTATATAGTGTCCACCAGGTTGAACAAATTAACTACTGAGATCATGCAAATTAAAATCTCTGCAGCAGACGATTGGTTCGGGCCACTGTGCTAACTCAACATCCAAGTACTGAAAAACATCTGGGTCATCCTCTGTTGATCCATATATCGTAACCAGCGTGAAAGTATCTCCCTTAAAGGCCATTTCCATTATTACCCACCTCCCCCATTGATCTTCCTTCTTCCTTTTCACTATTGCATCCCCACTCCTCCCTATTACTGCCACTCCTCTAGTCTTAGTCCCTTGCTTGGAGTTCGCTAGTAGTGAGAAACCCAGTTGCTCCAAAAGATAACCTTTAACACCCTCTATGTGGGTCTCCTGCAGGCATACCAGATCAAGACGCAACGTTTTAAGAAATGCAGCTACTCTGAGTTTTTTGTTTACTTCGTTGAGTCCACAGACATTTATCGAGGCGATTCTACACGGCATACAGATACACCCCTTGTCCTACCAATTAGACTACCAAATCATTAAGAAAAATCTGCGTCTGCTGATTCCATACGCTCCTTTTCACGTACTGTATACATTCTAATACATTGTGGTTTTCATTCTGTGTACATTCTAAAACAATTTCCCCCATCAGTGTGATGTACCAATAAAGAAACCAGACTTAGTGCCCCTTTTTCACCCCCCTTCCTCCCTATGCCTCCCTCCGCCTCCCCTCCCCCTTCTCCCCCCCTACCCCCTCCCCCCTCTCCCTTACAGGCAAATTAATTAATTAATTATGTGCTTATATAGCGCTGGAATCACTCCCGAAGGGGTACCTCCGCGCTTCGACCGCTGCGAAACCCTTCCTGGCTTCCCTGAGAGATGGTCCCTTAATGGGTATCTCCAGGGTGAGACCAGGCATCCCCGGCGGTCTGGTGGGGCCGTTAGTGAAGATGAGGCAAGCTAGTGTCCAGAGTTGCCGAGTGTGATCGCTGATCAGAGTGGGCACCGAGGCGAGAGAATTATCGAGTCCGCTGACCCTGGTCCAGAAACCTGCCGCGTCGGGAATCGAACCCTGGTCCCGGGCCGTCCTCTGCTCTCGGGTCTGCCGCCTCTAACCAGTGAGCCACACTACTTCACCAAATAGGTCAAGGGACCTATGTGTGCCCGCCTTGAGTTGAGCCAGTCGCCTCCCTCCCTCACTTCTCCTTTTAATGTGCTGTGTTACTCCCATCTTCTTCTACCTAAACTGCGTAGAGTACGTTATGTATATACACCAGGGCCCTTCTCCTTTAGCCACCTTTTTGCTTCCTCATTTCTTCCAAGAATTGCTGGGCTTTGATCTCTGAAGAGAACATCCAGGCCTTTCCCCTTACAACTACTTTGAGCCTAGCAGGGAATAGGAGGTATGCTTCCAAGCCTAAAGCCTGAAAAGGGGCAATCATCTGTCTAAGCTTCCATCTCCTCTCGACGGTGACGTGACAGTAATCAGACCTGGCGAAGAAAGTGATGCCTTCGAATGACCTCCTGCTATCAGGCCTTGCCTTGCCAATTATCTCCTCTCTCAGTAAGAAGTTCCCAATATTAACCAAGATTGCCCTGGGCAGATTCCCCTGACCCTCACCTCCTGCACCCCCTCTACCTCTGGCTTTCCTCATCGTAAAAGGGAATCTATGTGCCCTCTGTACCTCCGTTTCCCACTGCCACTGGGACTCCGGAAAGGCAGCTTTTAACAGATTAACAACAAATTGTCTGACATCTTGCCCTTCTGTCCCTTCTGCCACACCCAAAAGTCTAACATTGTTCCGTCTCTGCCTATTTTCGAAATCCTCCATCTTCCAGCTCATATCTTCTGTTAGTTTCTCTTGCTCTGTCCTGAATGCCTGCCAGTTTCCCACGTCATCCTCCAATTTGCCTGTACGCTCTTCTACTTCTGTTACTCTCCCCTCCACTTCCTTATACAATTTGTTTATTTTCCTCAGCGAGCCCTGGATCTTTTTTGAGGCCTGCCTTGCTCTACGACTTTCTGTTCTTGCCTCTGCTTGCATCTCCTTCAGGGTACCGAATAGAACTTCAAAAGAGTTTTGCTGAGGTAAGGTGTCAGGAATACGGCCCCTACTACTGCCATTATCCTGATAGACCTGGGATGTAGCTGAATAGTCCCATAGCAATCGTCTATCATGATGGGGGGGAGACCCTGAAGTGCGCCTACTTGATTTTGAAGGCCTTTTCTTTTGCGTGGACTCTTTGCCGGAAGTGCTAGATCCAGAGTCTGTAACCTCCTCATCTACATCTTCTTCCAGACTACCTTCAGATGATATAATTGACTCTGAGTCCTCATTCACTGAAAAGAAGCACTCCCCTTCCACTGACCCCCGTCTAACTTTTCTGTGAAGTGTTTGTTCTTGTTGCTCCTCCCCTGTACACTCTTGTCTGCCAGGCTTTCCATGCTGCCCCAAGTGTTTATTATTTGGCTTTGAGTATTTCTTTTCCCTTCATTCATTTCAGCCTCCACCAACATCAGAGCCCCCAGCATATCAGCGTTCCCAAGTGGACTGCCCGAGCGCCTCTCCATGTCTCTGCCTATACCTGCTGACTCTGCCGCTCGATTCTCTGTTGATTCTGCTGTTTCTGGGCTTTGATTCCCCTGCAGTGGTGTGTGAGCTGCTCCTTCCGCCACCGCCGCGGTAGCTTCTGCACTCTCGTCTGCCATCACTGCCGCCTCTGTGTGCTGACTTGGTTGCCTGGCAACCGGCTTCTCAACGGCGTTGGCTACTCCCGCAGCGTCCACGCGGACGCTCTTTCCTGATTCCTGCGTCTCCGGTGATTCCTCAGGCTGTCCGGGGGCCATAGTGGAGAAAACCTCAGTCAAGGTAGGCTGCCGCATCCCGCTATCTTTGTTTTTGCTCGCATCACCTCCTTTTGGATCCGCCGTATTAGCGTTCCTTGACGTTGATGTTGTACGGCTGTCAAGCGCATTCTTTGGGAGCGCCGGAGTTTTTCCGCGTACATCTGCCTTCCTTTTCGCTGGTATATTAGGCACCTTGCGGATCGCTCCGGGCGTTCTCCCTGCACCTGCCTCCCCAGTCACTGCTCCTTTTGCCACTGGATCTGCCGCCTCTCTCGCCTTGTCCTGTCGCGGTGGACGGGGGGGCATCTCGATCTTCAGATTCTCTTCAGCCCTTATTACTCTCAGCAGCCTGTATACACTCGCCCTTATCCAGTTCCAAGTCGCACTGTTCACTCAAAACTGCTTCTTGATTCGGCAGTATTCTTTCACTCCACCTTGCCACCACAGCTCACGGGCCATCAGGGGAAGCACAGCATCCTATCCTGTTAAGTCCAAATTAAGCAGGAGAGGAAAGAGATGCGACTGCTCAGCTCAACTCTTCAGCGGCCATCTTGCCTCCTAGGCTGGACCTCTGTTATGTTTCCGTCACTGTCTGTTGCAGCTAGGCTCGAGGTTCCTCCAGAAGCGCAAGAAATAAGTTAATACAAAGTTAAACAAAGTAATCGTCATTGGAGCAGAAGACTTACATTCCCATTGCCAGCAGATAAACAACAAACTCCATAGGTGTGTAAGAGCTATCAGGGCTTTAAGTGGGATGAAAAAACTGGGGGGAGGATGGGTCTCTCGAAGTGGCGTGGGCCTGGCCAGTGTAATTAAGGGCATGGCTTAAAACACATAAGCTAAAAATCTGTGTTTAGCATGGTGTGCCAACCAACGTGTATTTTGCTGTTTCTGTCATTATATCCGGATATATGATACAACAAGTAACATCATACCTACAAGTCAGGACTATTGGCTTTGTCAATGGTTGTTAGTTGCATAAGATAAATAAGCGCCAACTATGGCTTGTATATAATATTGAAATATCTTACACTGAAAGCCCTGGTGACACCACAACAATGTTGCCGCTCCTGAGTTTCAAAAAGAGAAGGGAAATCCAGAGAGAATGACTCTCTCTAAAGGATTTTCCTTCCTCTACAAAGCTCACCTGGCATGACGTCATGCCATAACTTCTCCAATAGTGAGAAGTGAGTGCTTTTGCCAGGGCACAAACCAGAGCCCGCTAGAGACCCGTTTCGAGGCCCCCTTTAAAAACTGCTGGTGCTCAGCCCCGGTGAGACTCAGTCCACTTAAAGCCCTGAGAGCTATCAATATTTACGAATTACAATAACCAATACCTTTCCTTAGTCCACTCATGTCCAATGTCACTTAGCTAAGGAAAATTATGGTGGGTGTGGTATTTTTCAAATTTTTAAAACTTTATATGATAGAGACTTTTATTTCTTTTAAAGGTGCTCCCACAAAATATACTGTCTCTAGTGCTCTACACAAGTGAAAATAAAATTCCTCTTTTCTTAGCCAAATCAGAAAATGTGGAATTCCACCTCTGGAAATGATTTCTGACATTAAAAAAACAGCACTGATCAAGGGTATTCAATATGAAATAAGTTTCCTCTGAATAGGATATAGACACCAGATAGAACACCGAAAAGAAGCAAACTGGGAAGAGCTGTGTAATGATGTTAATTTGAAGTTTTCTTCATCAAACATATGCCTATGTTGCTAGATTTTCTCAGATTGACAAAGATTGATCCTAAATGAATTGTCTAATAGAGCAGTAATGAAATCCTGGCTAATGTTTCCAGTAAAAAAACATTGGCAAGAAGTGTGACACACATCCTGCATCACACAGAGAATATAGTTGCTTATTTGCCTGTTTAGGGTGAATTGAGATATTTATAAAAGCAGAACTTGATGCAGAGTTAGTAAATGTTATATGGATTTTAAATTGGTGGGCTAGAAATGAGATTATATATGGTTGAAATGTAAAAATATTAAACATATCTTCTCTAACACTAGATCTTTCATAGATTTACATGGCTGAATTATTCGCCATTGTCATGCCTGGAACTCTTAGCAAACAATGTCAACATAACAATAACATCGGGAGACACTGATACAAGTGTGGAGTGTTAGCAGGGGGAAGCCTTGGACTCACAAGTTTCACCCAATAGTGAACACTTGTCGGATCTGACTAAACCTGACGGTAGTCCCTTTGAACAGGCGTTGCATGAGACTTAGGTCTGAAAATGTGAGTTCAGATAGTTAACACTTTCTTGCACTAGTTAATAGACCAATGAAAAACTAGCATTCCAATGATACATGTGAGAAATATTTGGGCCTGAAATTTGACAGTGAGGTTAGATTCAAAATTCGAGTCCGAGACTTAAGCTCACACAATCGCAGGGCTGCGAATGCCATGGGCGGCAATCTGAGGGATAGCCCCGGGCGCCAGAAGCTCTAGCTACGCCTCTGCCTGAAAATCTTATCTTCGATCTCCTAGTTGTACCATCAGCTCCTCCCCACTGTTCATCCCATTGGGCATTTTTGTCTGCAAATCTATTATGTACCTAGGGGATCGAAGATAATTTGAAATGGGTGTGAACTACTGATGATATTTTAGCTGTATGGGTTTTTCCCAGTATTTTGGATTATGTTTTTAAATCATGGTCCTGTGTCACAATGGTTTTTTAACCAATATTGATAACTGTTATTACACCGAAACATGGCTTTATGAATTTACAACTGTTATTTTGCAGATACAAGGCAGAATTTGAAATCTCGCAGATCGTTCCTAAAGCCAATATATGGCGTGATGTGTGTTTTTTGATTGCGGAGCAACAGTAATGGTTATTGTCACTATGGTGTAAAAATGCTTCGTTGTAGTGCAATATTGAAAAGGTTGAGGTAATCATTCAATCGATATGGTTGTAAGCAAGAAAAACATTAGAACTCCCTATGTTGTCAAATATGGCTGTTAGTAGTATGGTAAAGGTATATACCAAGATGGCGCTGACTGTGGCAGAAAGTACTAACATTTTGAGTAGTCTGTTGTTGATGGTAACATCGCTACATATCATGTGATCAATTGTTGTTCTTTAAAGATTGTACTGCTTTAGGCTCACTATACAAACATTAGATGAAGGCTGATGCCGAAAGGCGCCATGTTTGCTCCTGAATAAACATTGACGGATTGATATAAACCCCCGTGACCATGTCATGAGTGATGTAATATGTGACGTCATCAGCAGTGCATTGCACGCGCAAGTTATAGTGAGTCCAACTAACTATAACGTGGGAATTTCAATGGTTTTATGCAAGTAAAATTTCCAGCTAACTATAACTGGTGTGAAACCTATGGTTTTTTCAGTGAATTTAATATGTTTTTTAAATGCTAATTCCTAACTATAACTGGTGTGAAACCTATGGTTTTTTCAGTGAATTTCATAGGTTTTTTAATAGCTAATTTCTATTTTATAATGAATCCTATATTGTATATTTATGTAATACTATTTTTTTCATTTTTTTTTTTTTTTTTTGCCCTGGAGCGCTCCCGGTGCGCGTACCGGTGAGCGCACCGGTAAGCGCAGTCTTGCGGCGCGCCCCGGGGAGCGAAGCGTAAGCGCGTCGGGGCGCTTACGTTGCGCGATCGTATGCGCTCGGGCGCTTCCGGGTGCGCTTATGCCGTGCGTCATAAGACGCATCTCGCGGCTACGCGATACGTGTCTTATGACGCACGGCGTCGCGGCTACGCGATACGTCACAATGTTGTTTTCGTTCGCGGCAATAGCGCTAACGGGACGCTCACCGGTACGCGCACCGGGGTGCGCCGCAAGACTGTGCTTACCGGGCGCGTAGCGTAAGCGCGTCGGGTCATGTGACCTGAAAATAACACTTTTCATTGGTTCCTAACAGTTTTTTTAACAAAGAATGAAATCCCCACCCATTTCCTTCACTTCTTCTTTCACTTTTGTGACTGCAAGACCTGCCTTTTTGCTGTCGGATCTTTGTGGGATAAAATCTTGGATTATCATGGCTGCCAGACCATCCAGCAGTGAAGATGAATCCAATGAATTTCTTGATGAAGAGGCTCCTCAGCCGAAAGTAAAAGAACACTTTATTTGGAAGTTTTTTTCTATTCCTGATGACCAGAAAAAAGTAAATGCTCCAAAAGTGGAGTGCAGGATTTGTCACACTGTTCTGTCACGGGGTGACCCACTAAGAAATATTCATTTGGTAACTCCACAATGATTCGCCATGTGGAGAGGAGGCACCCCCAGAATTTTGCCTGAGAAAGTGTCAGGGCTCTGGCACGAGAGGCTCCCAGTGATGGGGCCTCTACTTCAACCGGAGGACAAACTGCATCAGGGAGGGAGCAATCACAAGAGCAGATTCCCAACATCCAGCCTGCTTTTAATAAAGGCGTTATTAAATGCAGATATTGCGATAAGTTACTTTGCTATGGGGAACAAAGTGTTCTGCTCATGGTTCGAGCATTGGATAACCATCGCTGCCGTTTCCAGCCCTAATTTTGTTTAGTTTTTTTGCTCCTGTTGAGCAGTTTCCCATTCCCTGTTTTTGTTTTTGTTCTAAAAAAAGAAAAAAAGAAGTAAAAAAAAAGTTCTTTTCAGAACTACCTCCAATTCTCATCAAAGAGCTGTGTTCTCAAAAAAATGAAAAAGAGTAAGTGAAGTGGGGTGCATTGATAAACGAGAAGAAAATGAGTGAGAAAGCACAGAAAGGGACGAGAGGAGAAGGGAAGTGAAGTAGGGGGACTGAAAGAAGGTGAGTGTCTGACCTCACCTCATCTGCACCCTGTTACCATCAATTATACCCAATACATTGAGGCCTGTCCAGGGGGCACAGAGGAGGTGAGTCTTGTCCAAGGGTCAGAGGAGGTGAGTCCTCTCCACTGCACTCATGGACACAGGCTTCACCTCCTTTGCACCCCTGGACATACCTCACCTCATCTGCACAATCTACTTCCTAATCTGAGGAAACACAGGTGACATGATTGTAAAAGGTTCAAATATATTTATTTAATCATGCAGACCCATGGTACGCTCCCCGGTACGCTCCCCGGTGCGCGTACCGGGCGCTCCCCCCGCGAAAATCGTTTTTTTTTTACCGCGGGGCCCTTTTATAGCCCCCACATCAAACCTAGGGGGTCAGAGGTGGTCTACCCTGCCCCCTTATGGTCATTTCCCCCTTTTTTTTGCACCTCTTGTTTCTCGATCCTACCGAGACACAAGATGGCGGCCGCTCCGGACTGTTTGGAATGTTGACAGACACCCGAGAGCCAATCAGCTTTCCGCTCACGTACTCGCGTAGTGCGCCGGGTGCGCTCCCCGGTGCACGTACCGGGGCGCGCTTATAGATATATATTTTTTTGACCTCAATTACTCAAAAATCCTCTGGAGCACATATCTTGAGACATAGCAAAGGCACATCGGGCTACCAGTCCCTACAATTTTGCCAAGCTTGGTGGGAATCCATTCAGCCGTTCAGGCTAAAAGTGAGTCCAACCGCCCTATGGAAATTAACATGGAGAAAACACGTTTGGGGACCCCCTTTTATCTCGGCCCCCGCTTGACAAATCCCCCCCAAACTTTCAGGGAAGGAGCAGAGCGGAGCGGGCCATCTAATTTGAGAAATTCGCGAAAATTCGTCCACCGGCGCCAAAGTTATTCCCAATAGAATTTTGCGGATTTCCTATGGAAACTAGGTCCTAACTATAACTACCTACTGGCGAACGCCAGTAGGTAATATATGCCAAGGTATATTGAAGAATGGGAGGGTGTATAACTGTCTGGTTGGAGGATTTAGTAGGTGCGTGACTGACTGTATAAGTAAGTGATTAAATGTGTCTTACTGAATGCATGGGTTAGTGACTAAACTGTGTGAATGTCTGTATCAGTATGTCTGTTGTTGTGTAAGCTGCTGCATGGGTTGGTCAGTAGCTATATGACTGTCTATATGGGTTATTGATTGGTTGCCTGAGTATTTGTATGGGAGACTGAGTGTGTGTGTGGGAAGTGTGTGACTGTGCATAGATGTGTGAGTGGTTGATTCACTGGGCGTATGAGTTCAAGAGTGCATGTGGAAACAGCTGTATGGGTGGGTAAGTGTGTGTATTGGTGTGTTAGTGAGTGAATGGATGTCTCAGTGGTACATGTCCAAGTAACTACATATGTAAAAGGCAGTGTATGTGAGAGTTGGAGTATATAAATGACTATACGTGAGAGTCAGTGATTGTGAGAGTGGCTGTGTGTACTTGTATCAGTGATTATATAAGAGAGTTAGTATGCGTGAATATCTGTATGAATAAATGAGGTGGTGTGTGTATAACTTTATAGGTGAGTAAATGGGAGTGTGATTGATTCTTTGCATGACTGACTAGGTGTGTGAGTAACTCCATGGATGAGTGGTGGTGTGTGAGTATCTTTATAGGTGTATGAGTGCATATGATAGTGTTGTATTGATGAGTGACTGCATGTATGATTGATTGTATAGGTGAAATAGTGGATGTGTGGGTAGACCTAGGAATCAGTAAGTACGTATGTAGTAACTGGTATTGGTGTGTCAATGGTTTCGAAAATGGTAGTCTGTATTTTACAGTGGGTGTATCAAAGGTTATATTAGAGTGTGAGGCGGTGCATCAGATTTACACGTGGATGATGTCATCAGTGATGTCATTTGAGATGTCATCAGTGATTTCATCCGTGATGTCACTGACCATGTCATGAATTATGTAATATGTGACGTCATCAGCAGTGCATTGCGGGGACGCGAGTTATAGTTGGCTGAACTAACTATGACAGCGGAATTTCTCCGGTTTTGTACAAGTGAAATGCCAAACTAACTATAAGTCCCTGAAACCTATGGTTTTTCAGTGAATTTCTAAGGTTTTTTAAATGCTAATTTCTAACTATAATGTGTCTGAAATCTATGGGTTTTTCAGTGAATTTCCATGTTTTTTTAAAATGCTAATTTCTAACTATAAGGTCCCAGAAAACGATTTTTTTTTCAGTAAATTTCAAAGGTTTATTAAACGCTAATTTCTAACTATAACATAGCAGTCGTATTTTCAGAGTGGTGGAGGAAGCTGAGCATGGCCTTCAAACACCTCTTAGCAATCCCACTGTGTGGGGTTTACTGAAGGTAACAGGAGGAGCAGTTAGCCCCCAACGTCAACCTTGGGGGTCAACTACCCCTTTTATTACCACCAGTAAGTCCCACACAGCAGGATTGCTAATATATTACATCAGGCCCAGCCCCTTCCCTGCACCACTGTGCAAACGCGCCCCAGCACGTTGTCAATTGTGGGATTAAGTCCCCTTGAATCCTAAGGGTCCCTGGGGTCCAACTAGCCCACCAGGTACCTCTAGTAAGTGCCACAGGGCTGAGTTGCAGAGAGGTTGTCTGAGGCCGCTCCCTTTTTCAAATATGTATATAAAAAAATTGGAGCGGGCCGAGTGGTAACCCTCCTCAGGCCACCATCCTTTCCAGCCTTGCCTTTCAAAAATATCCCCCCTCCTGGACCACTTATAGGCCCGGGCAACCCATCCCCTGGGCCTGGCCACTCCATTGGGCACACTAGGGGAGCCCCAATGCCCCCGCCGTCCTGGCGGCTACCTGCCTCCTGTGGGAACCGGCATTGCTTTTCCACACGGGGAGCTGCTGACATGCAGCTGCCCTTGTGGGAAAGCAATGTGCTTTGGATTTTGGAAGCGAGAGTAGGAAACCTGCTCCCGCTTCCAAAATGCAAACCAGTATTTGCAAGGCAGGGCGGGAGATGCACAACTCCTGTCCTGTCATATAAATTGAGGAACACAGATTTAATAAAAACTTGCACTTGTACTTACATATATTGTTGGTGGTGGGACAAACAGACACCATGGCTGGGTGGTGTTCGTGATCAGCTATAAAGTCAAAACTTTATCTTTTTAAAACAGGTTCTGCACACTTCTCACAGTTCCACTTGAGGGGAGGTGCCTTTAGGAGAGACACAGGGAGAAAGAGAAAACAAGAGGGGCAAGCTAGATGGGCAGAAACAGATGGGCCAAACGTGAGAAAAGGCCGAGGAAATTTGGCAAAAGAGAGTGAAAGAGAAACACTGCTGGTGGTAGCAGGAAGCTGTGATGGAGGAAATGGGGAAAGGGGGGGGAAGAGCAAGGCCAGCGGGTAAGAGAATGAGCAACATAGAGAAAGGGAAGTGAGAGGGAGAAGCCAGATGCAATCACAAAACAACAGACTTCTACCCCACTCCAAGCAAATGTTAAAGTATACGTCACAGTGCTATCTGTGACAAACAATTGCTGTTGGTGAGAGTAGCCAGACCACAGAAATAAGAAAGTACAACACTTTATGACAGTGCAGCAAGCACGTGAGTACTTCTTCTGTTGAATTTAATCTGCAGATAATAAACATTTGAATCTCATGTTTTTGCATGCATTGGAAAAGGCAACTGATCTTGCATTTCCAAAACTTGTTTGAAGCCAGTATTGGCTTTGTCAATGTTTGTAAAAGGGCACTACACGCATTGGCAATGGCAATAGATGGTAGACAAATGTCTTGGAATTGGCAAGCCCTATCCTCGATAGTTCCAAAATGGCCACCACTTTGAATCCAGATGCTCAGTGTCAGATTTGGAGGGAAAGAGTAATATTGCAACACTGGTGAAATTAATAACCTAATGAATTTCAGTGGTTAGGAGAAGAATGAGGGGAAAGAGAAAGAGAGACAGAAAGGAGGCTTCAGGACATGCAGACCCATTGAGGGATATTTTTGAAATGGCACAGAAAAATGTGAAGGCCACTCTAAATATGTTACATTTTTTATTACAATGCTCTCTTTCATAAACAGCTGAAGATGTCTAAATGCTTATGGGCATAATGAGGAAGGGGACATCAAGTTTGTACCTCCAACTAATGCATTCTTAGGGGCAGATGTACGACCAGTTTTTACAGTCGCAAATGGGCATTGGGCCCGTTTGCGAAGGTAAAATAGCTCAGCCCCATATACAAACTATATTTTGCGAATCGCTAACCTATTAGCAACTCGCAAAATATGGTTTGCGACTTGCTATTAGGAAGCGCAGACCGTAATTGCCCCTTTATGAATGGGTGTACAAATATTTTTTAAGAGAAGACAGTGGTCCCAGGGACCACTGCCTGCCTTTAAAAAATGAATCTGAAAAGTTTCATTTTTCTTTTTTAGATGCATCTCGTTTTCCTTTAAGGAAGTGGTATCAGACCTGGGGAGGCACCTCTTGGGGATCACAGACTCTCTCTGGCAGAGGTCTGCGGGGTTTGGCCAGTCCAGTTGCAGCAGGGCAGCTAGGCAGTTGTTGGGGAGAGCTCTGAAGCCCATTGTGTCCTTGTAGCTCACACAGTAGGTCCACCAACTGGACCTTGGAGTCACTCTGGTTAGCATGAGCTGAGAGCAAGAAGGTCCAATCTTCCTTCTCAGACAGAAAGGCAGTTCTTCAAGCAGCAGGGCAGTTCTTCTTCATTTACTACCACAGGTACAGGAGTATTCTGGAGAATTGCTCTGTGGGGACAATATTTATACCTTGTGGCAACCTTTATGTGGGGGGGCTCCCTGACCTACCTCAAACACTCCTTCTGGGAAGTTCTTTGCCTTCCTGTGTCAAGGCACACAATTGGGGGTGACAAAAGGCAGGACAGGCATGGTGCTAGGTCACTTTGTGTGTGTATACAGGAGGCAAAGCCTTTTGAAGTGTACGTAGGGCTGGGTACACCCCTCCTCAGTCATCCTGCCAGGAAGTACCATTCTGTCCACACCTAAGCCCCCTTTGTGTTACTGTCTGGAAGAAATACATAAACCCCAAGGGCACTGATAGAAAGCTCATATGGTTGGGACAAGAAAGTGCTAATTTTCAGTGGCATTTTTAGAATTGTGACTTAGAATCCAATGTTACCATTGAAGAGGATTTAAATTACAACTCATTTGAATGTAAACAGCATATCTTTATCTGCCATCAATCCATTTACTACTTATTAAATGTAATATTGTGAACCAGTTTTAGCCAATGGGAGTGAGAAGCTTTACAACATTAAAAAGGGATTTTTTCATTGCCAGGACATGTAAACATAAGTACACATGCCCTTTTCAAATGCAATGCACCCTGTCCTATGAGCCTTTAGGGTCTACCTTAGGGGTGACTTATAAGTCAAAGGTGTATTTTGCCAGGTCAAAATGGCAGTTTCAAAGTGCACTGCAGGCTGCAGTGGCAGGCCTGAGACATGTATTAAAAGACACCTTAGCGGATGGCACAATGAGTGCTGCAGTCATACTAGTAGCATTTAATGTATAGCCCCTAGGTACATGTAGTACCATTTACGAGGGAACCATAAGTAAATTAAATGTGCCAATAAGGTGTAGGCCAATTCTTTTACCATGCTTGAGGAAGAGAGCACAAGCACATTACTACTGGTTAGCGGGGGAAAAGTGCACAGAGACATAATGCCAACAAAAACGGGTTCAGCAACAGAAGACACAATTCTGGGGTGACCATGCAAAAAGAGATAGGCTCAATATGTTGGATATGCCGCTGTAGCTAAGTTTACTGCTTGATGTTAAGGAGAAAACATTGAGCAGATATCTCACATATCTTTCGTATGCAAACGCATACCCAGAATATTATTTTCATACGTAATAAACCTAAGACCCCTAATACTTAATGAAGGAATACACCCATCCGGTCCTCAGTTGAGGAGCACAAACTGTTACAGGTAAGTAAACATCTCTGGCTACATTAGGAAACAGCTGCACTTTGAAAAAATATTTCTGATCTTCCCAGGGAGAACCATTTTGACAAACAGAATTTAAATGCCACTGCTGCCTTGGGAAGTGAGATTGGAGGCTAAGAAATTGCTCTAATCTGTCTTTCTTGAGCCTATTCTAACATGATTTTTAGTGATGTAATTCTCTGCCTTCTGCTGCTTTTCACATTTGGAATTCCCCAGAACACGCCTATCCAACCCTTGGTAATGGCAATGCTATAATTTCAGAGGATAACATTTTGAACTGGAGACAGGGAGGGAGGACAGAATAGTATTCAGGGTCCACCTTACCCACTGCTATGTGCTTAATGGCTTGACCTTTCCTTTTCCCAAGACCTGAAACAAGCACTTGTACAGGAGACATGTCTCTGTGTCACACCCGAGCATTGATAAATGAATGGTTGTGTTTCCCTGAAATGTAAACTGCTTTAGTGCTCTAAAATCTTACAACTCTAAAAGGTTTTATTGACAAATTGTGATTGAGCTGAGGACATTAGTTAAAGTACTTCACATGAACTTACGCTGTAAGTGGGAACTAGAAGTATCCATTACTGGCATAATTTCCCTTCTTTTTCAGATCTACGTGCCTTGGGGTAATTAGGAACAATTATCCAAAGATACATAACAAGAGATATGCCTTTGATTCTTTGTAAACACTTGTATGCATGCTTTATGTGACATTTCCCTCACTGTGGTTATTTTACCATAGATGCATGACAAAGATAATGAAGGGACATGTATTTACTTACCAATCATAAGCCATTTTACGAAGCACAGACTAAACAAAATATACACAATTCTTACTTCAGAGTCTGTTTGTGTGTGATTTTGCATGCATGTGCGTCCATGTGTACATGGGTGTGTGTATGTGTTTGAACATGCATGTGCGTCATATATACATTTGTGTGTGTGTTTGTGTGATGTATTAATAATATCTCATAGTGGAACATGGTTAACTAAAGTCAAATCAAATCAAATGCATCTTTATTCGCCATATTTCTGTGGCATAAAATAATAAAGCACAGTAACATCTAACAAGATAAAAACAACCCGTCACAATGAAGTACTACAGTTGCATTCAGAGTGGAAAAATTATAATACTGCACATTTTCTAATTGTATAAAGTCGCCAAATAATAGAGGCCACCGAGCAGCACATCAGAGGGGTATGTAACTACTGTGAAAATAACTAGCTGGTCTACGTTGACAACATTTAAAATCTTTAATAATTGGCGATATTAACTTCTTTCTAGGCCTTAGATTAAAAAAACAAAAGATCACGATATGCCCTGTTGACTGAACAGATTTCCCATCACAGGGGCATACACATAATTCCAATAAAGTGCAACTATTGGCAAGAAACACCACCAGGAGCGGTAGTAAATTAAAATGAAACCTGGAGAGGCGTTGTCTATCATGAATAAAATACATATTTTTTGAGGCCCTAGTGGGCGTGCACCCGATTGTATGCAAGCTCCGTGGATTTAAGATTATCTAAAGAATATCTTTGACGCTGCCTTCTCATAAAACATGAGCTTTAAAGTGCCCTTTTCAAGGAGTGGACAGATTCTGGGATGATAAAAAGGCCTGGTTGGCCAATCAACTCGCAAACGCACTTCATATATGCAAGCAACGTAATATTTCTGGCAGAGTCCAATTGCAAACAATACTTAAAGACTGGCTTGCTAAGGACAGTCTCCTCCCTTACCCAGGGCTGCACTGACTACCGGGCAGCTTGGAATGCTGCCGAGCTGGGGGCTGATTTCACTGCGGTGGGGGCTGATTTAGTTCATTGAGACCTGCGTGTGCTTCGAAATAATTTAAGCAAAACGAATTTCATTTAGCACACGCAGGTCTCCATTAACGAAATCAGCCCCCAGCTCAGAAGCATTCCACACTGCCCGGTAGCCAGTCCGGCCCTGCCCTTACCCATATAGAATCCCACAGTAAGAAGCACAAATCAAATTCTGTCCTTGTTAGAAATGGGGGTCTCTAGTAGGCAGAGGAAGGTACCTTTGTCCAAATAGTAACCCTTGCTTCTAGTCAGGGTAAGGGGGAAACACACTTTTGATAACCCCTGCTCACCCCCTAAGTAGCTTGGCACGAGCAGACAGACTTATCCCAAAGGCAATGTGTAATGTATTCGTACTCAAAACACACATCAATACAGTGATAACTCCACAAATGGACACCACACCAGTTTAGTACAATAAAGTATCTTCATCTGAACTCAACAAGACCAAAACGATAAAAGTCCAACATACTTGTACTAAGAATATGACTTTAAAACAACTGGGTCCATAGAAAACTATTGATGCGTGATTTCTCACAAAGTACCTGTAGATGCGACAAAATTCACAAGGCCAAACAGCTGCAGAGATGGGAAGCATCAAGAAACAAAGAGATGTGTCAGTTCCTGAGACCATGGGGAGGCAATACGAGAGTTCTGCTGCGCGCAGAAGAAATGATGCGTTGAATCCAGTCTGCAGGGGGATGCGTCAACTCCAAGCCGGTTCTGTTCTGTGGGTGATGTGTCGGGAAATCTTGCCGCATAGGTACAATGCATGGAAATGTGGGATGCGTCAGTGATCAATGCAGTGGCGTTGAGCAGCACTGCGTCAGTTTCTTCAGCGGCGATCTCTCAATGCGTCGGTTCTTGGAACGGCCACAGGAGCCACGCCGGTTTCAGCATCAGCGCGGATTCTTCTCGCACATCGGTGCTGCATCAGGAAAACAGCAGCAAGAAGAGCGATATGTTGATTTTTTCAGTTCTTTGGGTTTCACCAGCTCCCAGCAGCAAGCACAACCTCCAGAGGGCCAGAACTGGAACAGGCACCTCCTGGCAGGTCAGATCTATCAGCAGGAGAGTTCAAGGGAGCTCATCTCAGTATCCCTGAGACTTCAGAACAGGAGAACAGCACACACAGGCCCTTGGAGATCTTCTTCCAGCAGGTTCAAAGCAAAGTTCAAGTCTTTGTCCTTTTCTTGGCAGAAAGAGCAACTGCAGGCCAGCCCACACAAGGCACACAGCAAAGGGGCTGTACTCCTCCTCACAGCTCTTCAGCTCTTCTCCTTTGCAAAGGTTCCTCTTGAGTCTAGAAGTGATCTAAAGTTCAGGGGTTTTAGGTCTCATACTTATACTCCAAAATCTCTTTGTTCTCTTTGTGCAAGGGTCTCTGAGCCCAGCCAAGCCAGGTCCATTTTTACCGGTGCAGAATGACCGCAGGGGGTGGAGACAGCATTGTGCAATGGAGACAGGCCTGATTCAGATGCAAGGAAATAGTTTCCTACTACTGTAAATGCAGCCAAGCCCCATTCATCTCAGCTCTGAGTCATCCAGGAAGGGCCAGGCACAGCTCAACGCCTCCAGTGGCTGTCTACAGTGAATGCACATCCCCAACCACTGTCACTACAAAACCAGATGGTCAATATACAAACAGGCAGAGGCACACAGAATGGTTAAACAAGAAAATGTCCACTTTCTAAAAGTGGCATTTTCAAACACACAATTTAAAAATCATCTTTACTAAAAGATGTGTTATTACATTCTGAGTTCAGAGAGCCTAAACTTTACTTTTCTGCCTTGTCCCAATGAGAAGTTATACTTGTAAGATGTAACAAAGCATTTCCCATTCTCTCCAATGGGGCAAGATAGCCTTTCAATAGTGGAAAACGAAATTGCAGTATTTCACTATCAGGACATATCACACACACCAGTATGTGTCCTACCTTTCACATACACTGAACCATGATCGTGGTGGTAATTTGGGCCTACCATAGGGGTGTCTTACATATAACAGAATGGAAGGTTAGGGCCTGGCAAGTGGGCACACTTGCCAGGTCGACATGGCAGTTTAAAAACTGTGCACAGAGACTGCAGTGGCAGGTCTGAGATACATTTTCAGGTCTACTGGTGTGGGTGGCACAATCATTGCTGCAGGCCCACTAGTAGCATTTGATTTACAGGCCCTGGCACATTTCAGTGCATTTTACTAGGGACTTACCATTAATTCAAATATGCCAATCAGGGAGAACCAATTGTAACAACAATTTACACAGAGAGCACTTGCACTTTGACACTGATCAGCAGTGGCAAAGTGCCCAAAGCATCTAAGCCAGCAAAAACGAAATCCAGCACAACATCAAAAATACAGGAGGCAGAGGCAAAAAGTCAGGGGAGACCACGCCAAGTCTAACAGTCCTCTATATAGGGGACACCCAATTCCACATTATGGGTGGTATCAGCACAGCTTCAAGGGGCTGCCAATTGATATTTTAAAAATATGTTTTCTACTTGTTGGATAACCTTTACGTCTATCATGCCCCAAATGTCAACCTCATAAGATGCAATGGCCACACATTTACTCGCATAGATCGAAGAAATCTCTTTCATTGGTTTCCAGACTCACCTTTTCCAAAAGCCCTGCAGTGCCGAGATGGACTTTTCAAAGTGATTTTCCTGTTAGATAACATTGCCTTCCAATTATTTTTTTCATCAAAAAGAATACAGAAAGTAAGGAAAGGTAGCCGCCACAAAAACGTTATAGTTATCAATAAAATGAGCAACTTTTGTGGCAGATCTTACTCCACAAATCATGGTAAACATCTTACTTTCTTTAACTTTCAGATCGAGATAGTCATAAAAACTATAAAATGATTAATTAAACTTTGAAGCGATCTCCCTGTTCTGGCCACTAAGACCACATCATTAGCTTATAAAAGAATTTGGACAGGGTGATCCCCAATGTAAAGTGTGTCCTTTGCTCTCAACATAAATTATTCTCAACTCTATAAATGTACAGGGAGAATAAAAATGAAGCAAGAATACAACCTTGTTTTACTCCCTATTTAAAACTAAAAGTGTCAGTGCATATACCGCCCTTACCACAGCAGACACAGGCATCCTTATATAATTGATAAAACTGATTATGCCTTGCTATACACCTGGCTCAGTCATAATGGTCCATAATTTGAAACTCAATCAAATGCTGTTGGAAGGTCCTTGAAGGGCAAATATATAGTACCATTCTTGACTACTGTATGTTAGGCATTTACCTACGGTACCTAGGCCTTTCTTAAAACAGTATTGTTTGTTGGTTAATATGGCATTCTCTGCTGCCCAATCCTCAACCATATGTACTAAAATATTGTCTCTTACAGTAGAATCTAGTAAAGATATGTGCCTGTAATTCTTTGGCTGAGCATTGTTCCCTTTTTTATAGATGGGAATAATTACTGAGCTATTCCCTGTCTCAGAGAGCCTACCTAATTATTGCGTTGCACACGTTGGAGCATAGGGGCTGACAGATCCGACCTATCTGAAAAGATATCTAATGGGATCTCATCCAGGCATGGGGCCTTCCCCTTCTTACTTTCATCCAATGCCCTGCAGACCTCAGTAAACTCAATAAACAGGGGTTTTAAGTAAAGTCATTGCTAGACTTGTCAGCCTTCAGGTGGTCTTCCCCCACACTTATATGTTTCTTGTTGACCTTGGGGTGGTTCTCGTGTCGGCTCCAGTGTCGGCCTCCCTGAACTTTGGAGTCCGCGGGTTGGAGAGGTGCGGCTCTTGGACAGACAGCGAAAGGCACGGGCTGGCATTCGGAGGTAGTTGGAAGCTGTCGAGCGTTCAGCAGTGGCGTTTCTCCTGCATCTGCATCTCCCTCTCACGGGTATTCGGTTGTGATGGCGGCCCGTTTCTGAGACACGGGAGCCACTGCTGACCCTTTCATCTTTGTCGACGTGCTTCAGCTGATTCACTCTCTACTCAGACTGAGCTGGTTTCTTCTATGCGAAAACCCGATGTGATGTTGCTTCACTGCTCTTGTTGGATTTTACCTGCTTAGTTTGTCTTTTGGGGTTTTTGGGTGAAGAAGACTACGTATCCCATAAATCCCCGTGGTGACTGCCTTTCTCCAAATCGGTGAAAAGCCTTGGATAATAAGTGGGGACGGTTTGTGATTTCGAACTTTCTCTTGACTTTTTATGGTTTATTCCATCGTTTCCCCATCATTGGGCGTATTCCCAGCATCTCCTGCAGCATCAGCGCTCTATTCGCTCTTTGGTGGCCATAGCGTGGAGAGGACTACGTATCCCATAACTCCTTGCAGTATAGCTATATCTGTTACAAACAAAGAAGAGAGTAAGGGAGTTCGTTCACTAGAAAGTGAACTAGAGACTTCTCCTGTTCCCCTGAAGGAAATGTATCAAAAACAAAGCGAGGAGTATCCCCTATGAGGTTGAAGAACAGACGTATCTGGAGGACCGGTTTTTGGCAACAAGGGGGAAATTCATCCTTTTGTTTAAAACCCCTCACTCACCACCTAGTGGTGCCATGCTTCATCATCGGGGTCCACCTTGGCGTCCTAGCGACACCAAGGTGTGCTGCGACACCTGGACTACAGTGGAGCGGGTTGTGACTGTGGGTGCAAAAAAATGATAAATGTTAAAAATTGTCCTGGTTGTACTCAAAAATTTAATTTGAATTATAGAGCAACTGAACAATGGTTAAAAAATATATAAGGGCGAGATCCTGGTAGGGGGGTTACGACCAAGGAGATCTCTATATGTGTTGAGTGGTCAACATGTTTCTACCTTAAGGGCTGTTGCCCGGTATTCGTCAGGACCAAAATAACAGGAGGACAGGAGGTGCGTGCTCCCTAAAAAGCACACCCGTTCCTTGATCCCCTGTGTGCCTACTGGCAAAAATGGCCAGTGGTAAATGCTGCGCAATACAATAAATGGGCAGGCGGATAAGCAAAAAAGAGACCTGTAAGGAGAGAAGAAAGGGTAAAAAGCAATCAGGTATTGAGTGATTAACTTACTCCCCTGTAACGTCGTGCAGTTTCTCAGTAAAATAGAAATATAGTGCCAAAAAGAAGGGGGGGGGGGGGTGGTATTGTGGTCTCCAGATAAACATAATACCGTCGTGATGGAGTGAGGTATTTAGTCAATATCTATGCCCAGGAGTAGGTGCATGCCAGTTGCATGCTGTGTGAACATGACACTGCTGGAATATTATATCGAATATCTAAAGTGCCGCTATAGAGGAAAAACACATGATGGCATTGCATAGATCGTATTAATCACGTGGTGCCTTTGCTAATTGCAGGGTGATAAGTAACATAGCGGTTCCTGCGTCAATGTGGGTGAATACAAGGTGGGGTGATCAAAGGCATAGCGGTAACTCGGTGGTGCTATATAAATTTAAACAGCATCTGACTCGTGCATGCGAGTGAATAACATTTAATTAACATACATGACGAACATACATGTAACACTAAGGGACAAACATCAGCCAAAATGGTATAGGACTGGGCTTACTCAGGTAAGAGCTCTCAGCGCTTCAACGAGCAGGGCGTAAGGTCAGTGCCTTTAGCGTAACATATTTCTGTAAAGTTAAGGAAAGCGCGGGCATAGTAAATTGCGGAGCCGCTCAAGGCGTTCTAAGAATGGTGAGCGGTGCCCTCGTGGACCCGGTACTCGATGGTGTACCCGGGTGCTAGTATTGAGATTCTACTTACAGTTACTGGCAAGGGAAATCAGGTTCGACCTACTCCTCGCGTCCTCTGCTCGGCTAGTGTTGGCGGGGGCAGCGGGACGCGGTAAAGAGGAGTTCGCCGCTTCCGCATTCGGGCGCGGCCTGGGCGAGTATGGGGGCGGGGCTTACAGTACGTCATGGCGTGCTGTCCGTAGCTAGGCTACCGTAGGGAGACACACACCAGGTTAGGTTGTGGCAAAACTCAGGAAAGGTTAGGTAGGCTTGCGGGGCTGCTCCGCTAAGCTTGCATCAATGTAAATGGATCGTGAAATGCACGTCCAGGCATATGAGATAGAAAATAATGTTATAGCCCAATGAATTAAAAGAAATGAAGAAGGAATGTATATCAGGGCATGTGGTGTAGAAATTAAATTATAAAGCCAGGCGACTTAAGGGAGATAAGGAAGGAATGCTACGTTGGCCTGGCAGAGGAGCAGACATTAGTTGTGTGACCGGTATAAGGTCAAAAAGCGGCATGGCATCACGAGTGGTGAAAATAGCCACCCATGAATTACTTGATTTTGATCTTGATTTTCTATCTCATATGCCTGGACGTGCATTTCACGATCCATTTACATTGATGCAAGCTTAGCGGAGCAGCCCCGCAAGCCTACCTAACCTTTCCTGAGTTTTGCCACAACCTAACCTGGTGTGTGTCTCCCTACGGTAGCCTAGCTACGGACAGCACGCCATGACGTACTGTAAGCCCCGCCCCCATACTCGCCCAGGCCGCGCCCGAATGCGGAAGCGGCGAACTCCTCTTTACCGCGTCCCGCTGCCCCCGCCAACACTAGCCGAGCAGAGGACGCGAGGAGTAGGTCGAACCTGATTTCCCTTGCCAGTAACTGTAAGTAGAATCTCAATACTAGCACCCGGGTACACCATCGAGTACCGGGTCCACGAGGGCACCGCTCACCATTCTTAGAACGCCTTGAGCGGCTCCGCAATTTACTATGCCCGCGCTTTCCTTAACTTTACAGAAATATGTTACACTAAAGGCACTGACCTTACGCCCTGCTCGTTGAAGCGCTGAGAGCTCTTACCTGAGTAAGCCCAGTCCTATACCATTTTGGCTGATGTTTGTCCCTTAGTGTTACATGTATGTTCGTCATGTATGTTAATTAAATGTTATTCACTCGCATGCACGAGTCAGATGCTGTTTAAATTTATATAGCACCACCGAGTTACCGCTATGCCTTTGATCACCCCACCTTGTATTCACCCACATTGACGCAGGAACCGCTATGTTACTTATCACCCTGCAATTAGCAAAGGCACCACGTGATTAATACGATCTATGCAATGCCATCATGTGTTTTTCCTCTATAGCGGCACTTTAGATATTCGATATAATATTCCAGCAGTGTCATGTTCACACAGCATGCAACTGGCATGCACCTACTCCTGGGCATAGATATTGACTAAATACCTCACTCCATCACGACGGTATTATGTTTATCTGGAGACCACAATACCACCCCCCCCCCCTTCTTTTTGGCACTATATTTCTATTTTACTGAGAAACTGCACGACGTTACAGGGGAGTAAGTTAATCACTCAATACCTGATTGCTTTTTACCCTTTCTTCTCTCCTTACAGATCTCTTTTTTGCTTATCCGCCTGCCCATTTATTGTATTGCGCAGCATTTACCACTGGCCATTTTTGCCAGTAGGCACACAGGGGATCAAGGAACGGGTGTGCTTTTTAGGGAGCACGCACCTCCTGTCCTCCTGTTATTTTGGTCCTGACGAATACCGGGCAACAGCCCTTAAGGTAGAAACATGTTGACCACTCAACACATATAGAGATCCCCTTGGTCGTAACCCCCCTACCAGGATCTCGCCCTTATATATTTTTTAACCATTGTTCAGTTGCTCTATAATTAAAATTAAATTTTTGAGTACAACCAGGACAATTTTTAACATTTATCATTTTTTTGCACCCACAGTCACAACCCGCTCCACTGTAGTCCAGGTGTCGCAGCACACCTTGGTGTCGCTAGGACGCCAAGGTGGACCCCGATGATGAAGCATGTCACCACTAGGTGGTGAGTGAGGGGTTTTAAACAAAAGGATGAATTTCCCCCTTGTTGCCAAAAACCGGTCCTCCAGATACGTCTGTTCTTCAACCTCATAGGGGATACTCCTCGCTTTGTTTTTGATAAATAGTATAGCTATATCGCCAGCTGTGGGGAAACTTTATCTCATACCAAGCGGGGAGTAGTTAGGCGTTTGCTGGTGAGTGCAGCGTGGGGGCATAACTCTGTCCGGGGTCTTTCTTGCGCCAGTCACCGACGAACTTGCTCCTGTCCTCATCCCTCCCGCCGCCGCAGCCCACAGCCATCAGCGGCCGCAGTGCGGAGGGGGAGGCATTATAGACCACAACTCCCAGACGCCCTAGCGGCACCGGAAGCCGCAGCACGCCATTTCCGCGCCAGGAGGCGCACAAAAAGGGTCTCAACACCCGCGTCGCGGGACAAGCCCGGGCAAAGGGCAGGCCCTCTGTGGCCCTCAGAGGCACGAGGAGGCGGGGACGGGCCCCCCACTTGGCCCCAACGAAGGTGGAGGTATTGGGTTGTCTTTCATTAATCCTTGTCGTTGAACTGTCTTTCATTGTTTTCCTCTCAACATGTCTATCTGGGAGGAGTTGAATGCCATGTGTGGTACGAATTACGCCCAGGATGTGTCTACCCCCCCATAGTGAGTAGAGATCCTGACGCGAAAAAAGACAATGATACTGGGAAATCACCTAACGCTAAATTAACGTGCACGAGCCATTCATCATCTTTTTTCAATCCACCTTTAAATTTGCCGGTTGAGACTGTGAATATAATACCAGACTTTGTATCACCTCTTCATTTGACCTTACTGGCCCAGATAGAGCAACTTTTAGTATCTGCTTTAACACTCTTGGTTACAAAAATCGACGCCCTGGGAGACAGGCTGACCATTATCGAAAAAACAGTATCAAGGACCTACACCCCAACTGAAAATAATGCTACACCCACCCACCCCATCTTCCCCAGTAAAAATGAAAAGCTTAAGCCCATGACACGTATGTCAAGTACGAAAGCGCAAACTCTTGAACCTTTAATGCCGATACCCAATCCAAGAAGCCGGAGTATTACCCTTAACTCTGTACCTGTACCTCTTAGAGTTCCCAGGTCAGCACCCCGGATTAATTTACCACCGGAAGCCGCCCCCTATGTGGCTGTTCTCTCCGGGGTCCCAGCACCCAGGCAGAGTAAATTGGAAACCCACCAAGACTTGTTACACAAAACCATCTCCTGGCTACAACATAACAGACCATTGCCATCTGGACTGGATGGTGGAATCTTGAGTGTTAGGAGGGTGGGGTGGCTAGGCACGTCACCCAAAGACATCCCGGGCGACTTGATTTTAATTAAATTCAAGAGAGTGAACATCGTCCCCTACTTGCGATTTTCTCTGCCCAAAGAGGGAGATGGCCCCATTTCCATCTGGGACCTGCATGATTTCTATCCTGGCCCTCGATTCAATCTTCCCAAAACGCAATTGACATTGGACCACAATTCCTGGTGAAAGGGGCTCCAAAGTATTTAGTCCCACTAATCCATCTACCCTTTCTGATTTTGCACGTACACTGTCAAATTGATTTTTAGTTGTTTCAATAGTTGGACTCTTTTTATTCCGTATATGTTCTGTTGAGTCAATTATACATGTATGTATTTTTATTTTGCTGCTTTTATGGTTTAAACAAAATGAACCGAATAAAGCTTATTTGATTTGACCTTAAGAGTCTGTGCAATTTACCACTGCTAACCAGTGCTAAAGTGCTTGTGCCACTCACTAAAACATGGTACAATTGGCTCCCACCTGATTAGAATATTGAAATTGCTTATAAGTCCCAGTACCCAAGGCTGGTAAAATAAATGCTGCTGGTGGGCCTGCAGCATTTATTGTGCCACCCACTTAGGTAGTCCCTTAAAACATGTATCAGGTCTGCCTCTGAGGTCTGTGTGCAGTTTTAAACTGCTAGTTTGACTTGGCAAAATAAATATTTTGTCAGGCCTAAAATTTCATTTTTATTACAAATAAGTCACCACCAGGGTAGGCCCTAACCAGCCCATCTAGCATGGTGTACTGTAGTGAAACAGTTGGACATGCACTTTTAAATTTGACATGCCCTAGTAGTGAAAAAATCACAAATATTTTTTTTCACTGCTGTGAGGCCTATCTCTCATGTAGGATAACATTGGGTTAACTTGTTCCATTTTATAAATGCTAAGATTTGTTTGGGAACAGGTAGAAATGTCATGTTAGGTGCCTAGTGAATCGTAATTTTAAATTATCTTTAATGGTAAAGACGGATTTTAAATCACCATTTTAAAAATGCCACTTTTAGAAAGTACAAAAGCCATACCTCTGGGCACAAAACTGTGCACCCGTCTGTCGCACTGCTAAGCGGGCAATCATCACTCATGGTTAATCACTCATTGTAGAATTATGCTCTTTTCATCATTTACTGCCAGTACTTACACATTTCCTTGTTCCACTTTCATCCAAGATTTATTGAAACCCTACGGAAACAGCCTGGTTCCAACATGCTCCTTTATTTAATTTTTCTTATATCTCCTGAGTGCCTGAGTCACACAGCGACACGTTAAAATAAAGGTGATGGTGAAACGTATGTCAGAGTAGACTCATTGCTTCTGCCAATGCATTTCGATAAAAAGCCTAAGTACTCAAAAACCAAGTAAATCCCTATCCCTCCCTTGACTCAACCCACCTCACCCACTCATCTAATTGACTCCATGACCAACTGTTGCATTTAAAATGGGAAAGCTTGTGTGCACCCCTAAAACCGCTAACCGCTAACTTCAAATGAGTAGTCAGACAACCTCTCTTGAAACTGACTATCTCCCAAGTTTAACTGTGGATTCACGCTCTCGTAAACAATTTCCTTAATATCAAAACATAATATGTAACGTATTCAAGTCAGCAGTCTGACCTCCTCATGGTCGTCTCTCCTTTCTAGTAACGTCAGTTTGTTCTCACTAACGGTCAGCCCGTTGATTTAAAACAAAACTCTGCCTTGAGTAGCCAATCAAATGCAGTGCTTCGCAACTCAATCCCTGTGACTTATTCAACCTAAGGATGTGCTGATTAATTAAAAAACCCATGGTGTGACTACCAGACCCATAATGCACTACTCCATGTGATAACTCTAACGAAACCGATAAATATCTGAAAAACAGTATATCCTAATGCTCTTCCTCCCCCCTCCTACTACCCACTCAAATATGAAATAAAAATCACTTTGTCAATAATCAGTATGCACATGGCATTATTTATAAAAACAAATGTATACAAAATCCATTACTGTTAACTAAAGAGATGCCGGTAAAAAGTAGGCACTGTATCCTGAGTCACATGGCCAGGTGTACTTGGCAGTTGGTGTTTGTGTATTCCTCCCAGACAGTAAAACAAAGGGGGAGTAGATGTTGAGAGAAAAGGGCCATCCTGACAGGGTGGGAGGGGTGGTGCTGTTCACAGCCCCACTTACATTTTAAAAGGAGCTGCCTAAGCAAACACACAAAGTACTTCACACTAGCTTTTCATCACCCAAGGCATCCTGGGACTGGACAAGGAGGAAGGAAATTCTACCACCATCTGTGAGGGGACAACTCTGAAGTGTCTTCCACTTCAAAGCTGGCAGCAGTAATCCAAATAGGCCCTTAGACCCACTGCCTTCCTGCCTGAGGCATGATGTGTACTACAGAGGACTGCCCTGCTGCTCCAAGAGGGTTGTTCTGCTGGCTGAAGCCTGCTCTGTGCCCTCAGAAGACTTCCCTGCTGCTTCAGACCTGCTTTTCTGGTTGGACCGAGGACCACCAAAGAGATTCAAAGTGCTAGTTATTATTGCCTCAGATATTCTAGTGTTGTCACTTATCTGATCATTTCGCGACTGTTTCCAACTACCTTCATACCACTGCCCCTCCCCCCCACCGCTTTAAGTGACAAGATGCTCCTCGGAGGGCAAGCTGTGCTCTATAAATGACAGTATTCATTCATTCATTCATTTATTCATAGTTGTGTGGTCTCCTGTTCAGAGCTTCAGGGACACACAATGCATTAACAACTTTTAAAGTGCACCTTGAACCGACTTGTAGTGAGTCCTGGCCACCCAAGTGGGACCACCCAGTCCTGGACCCTTGGAAATGCCATGAAAGAAGACTGACCACCTAAAGCCTTGTCACACTGAACAGCTTCAACTTCCAAAAAAAGAGACTAAGTCTGAACAAACAAATCTTCACTGCAACTTCATCCAGCAGCTCCCTGCTTATGAAGCCACCTCCTCAGACACCACCAACTACCTTGCCCTACTGAAGTTTCCCTGCTCAGACATGTTTCTTTGAAAGGTCTTCTAAATACGAAATAAGCTGAGTCTTGGCTCAATCCACTTTTTGTATCTGAGCCATGCTCCATCACTGTCTGCCATAACTTTCGACTTTCTCAAACACTTGTCTAGACCCTTTGTCTTGCTAACTCGTTGTTGGACATACATGCAAACACTGTCTGCTGCTTATACAATGCACCAGAACTTAGTTGCGCAGATTTCCTAAACTTCTTTTGTGCTCCAGGTTGTCTATTTTCATCAGTTATGATCTTTGTGTATTGTTAGTACAACAGATAAGGGGCATAACTAACGTTCTTTCTTACCAAAGTGAAGCTGGCTCCTGTGATCCAGGTTCTAATCGCAGTCACCAAATGATACTTCCCTCTTTCTTAATCTAAGTTTGGCGGGAAATGTCAATGCAATGCGTATGAAAGCATAGCTGAAAAGGATTGCAATTAACGTCTAGAAGAAGAAGGAACCAATATGATTCAATTAAAAGCCAGAATAAGCTTTATCTGCTACCTAAAAATACCCATGCCATTCCTTCCACTCAAAAGAAGCAGATCCTAAGGATGAAACACAAATGCCCATTGCACTTTGATAAGTAATTACAATCAGGAAACACATATGTACTTTTGAAATCTTTAAAAAATTATTTTTTATGAACCTGATACAGAAAATATTGTGGTTATCTAACTGTGCCACTTTGACGACCTTTGTTTACTTCAAGCAGTTTTAATACATATGGAGTAAGAGAAAACTCTGGAGGATTTGCTGGTGCAAGGCGGAAGGAAATCTAAAAGTTACTGTCCTTTAATACCACATTGATTGAGTTATTAAGGATAGCTGTGCATCGAAAAGGACTCCCACGTCTTTATTTTAGCTATAGTTCAGCTCTTCTTCTTTCAATCACTAGCTTTTGACTTTCATTACTTACTTAGGTTTTCTGGCTCTAAGTATGGTAGACTTACCTATGTAAGGCAAATATTATGGCAAATAAATTCTAGAAGGATACTCACAGGTTGTAGGGCTGGGTCCCTGCATAAAAAACAGGAGAACAAACCTGAATAAAGAGGTGAAGAAAGATGGAAGCGGCCTGACCATCATTGGGGTCACACACCCGCGTCAAGGGTTTCTAAGTTTGAATGAACACAAAGTTCAATGAATGAGCTTCTATGTGTATTGTATTATGCACTCTTTGACTGCAACTTTGGGGCCTGCATGTCCTGAAGGAGGTTTCATACTTGTTTGATTTTGGCATATTGAATCACAATTGGAATTTTCCATAGTCTGGATTTTCATGGCCACGGTCTGCACGTGCGCTATGTTTTTTTAGGGGTTTATTTATGATTAAGGAGCTCAAACCTGTAGAGGTGGTGCATCGCTGCCAAAATAAACATGAAGGGACTCAAGGAGTGGGAAAGAACAGGGGCAGATGCTAAGAGGTTATTGAGACAATGTGCAGGCCTTCGAGAGGGTTATTTTATGTTATATATAATGCCAGCTGGTGTGGAGGAAGTGGAGAGTGGGGTTATCTCGACAGTCTGCAGTTCAGCAGACACTGATTTGGAGCTAATTATGCAGAAGGTACAAATTGCTGCAATTCACCCTAGGTTTACACTTCCTGCAAAGTTTGCTTCCTTTAGCCTTGTTCACTATTGCTCCATCACAATAGATATTCACTGCAAGATTTCTTTAAGAGCTGGAGGTGAATGGAATGTCCATAAAATGGATCTTATTGACGTTTGAGTTTTTTTATATGGACATGGTTACTTCCTTCAGCCGTGGTGACAACATGCTTTGTGGTGTCATTTTCTAAGCATAGGTTTTGCTTTGTATTGTTAGTCTATCTCATGGTTTCACTTTTCAATTTTTTTTTATTGTTTTACTGCTTGCTATTGAAGGGCCTATTGTATACAAAGAGTACCAAGTGATCCCTTTTTTGCTCTGAGGGGGCTGTATAGCGATACATCACTGTTACTCAAGGTGCACTTGGGCGTATGGCCAATACCTGCCCCAGGGCTGTGAAATTGACCTAGAGCCACATTGCAAATCAGTAATAAGACTGGCTGAGGTAGGAATAGGGTAGGGAAACTTAAGTGACACTGCACAACACCTAGGGCGTTGGTGAAAGTTCCAGGGGCTGTTCACATAGGGCGCGCTGCGGGTGGTGAGGTGGGGTGGGTGAGGGGCAGGGCGGGGGGGGGGGTAGTAAACTCTGACATACGAGGGAAAGGAGGAATGTAATAATTACTGTCCTCCATTCCGTTGTGTGTGCGAATTTCAACAGTTTTTTTCTTCAACACACGCAAATCATTTTTCCCTAGTGAAAGAAAGAACCGCAGTATCAAATGATAACAAGGAGGCACAGAAAGTTAAAATATAATAAAAATCTGAATCATTGTTTAATTTGCGATCCAGGAAGTAATAGAGGATAGATTCTTGAAGCAATATTTGTAAAGAGCAGGTCAGTCTATCTAACTCCCCTGAAGAAACTCCTCCTGTTTCCACAGAAATTTTAAAATGTAGTTAGTTCACAACTTCTTTAGAACTCTTGTTTCTGTAGGTTAATCTGTTTTGTAAACTCTCTTCCACCCCCTCTCCTCCCCTCACCTAGCCAGGGAACCGACGCTTTATGTTGAATATTCTGTCCTTCTTACATTTTGAAGTGCACAATTATCTGTACTATTGCACTGCAAGTACCCAAGAAATAAATAAATACATGTATTTATCAGCACGAATGGGAAGAACTCATTAGCTGATAAACAGACTGGCAGTGAATGAAAATTATAGACTGTTTATGAATATAAGACACATCACGTGCTATGTGGAGCCTTTATAGGATCTAAACAATATTTTGGAGTACCATTACATGATAGCATAGAGATTACACCACCTACTATTTTACTCCTTCCTGCTTTCCATTTGGTTCGCAAGGATATTTTACTTGCATGGGGGCACACTGCATGGGGGCACACTGTTCTTTGGTACATGGTGCAAGTACCTTTTTTCATTATAAGCTCCACAGTGTCCATTGACTTAAATAACCTTTTTTAGTGGTGGCAACTTTTATACTTTGATATTTTTTTAAGATTATAAGCTTATCAGTTTCATTTACAGCTGTGAATGGGAAATTAGCCCCTTCTTTTACTTTTGGCTAAAATCACTTTTTGTGAGTGAACAGTACCTGGAGTATATATTAAGACTAATGAATAATGGATTCCTGTCGCCAGTAATCCACTGCTGCTCATTTTATTGCGTCTTTAACGAGGAGGAAAATGGGCTGCAGTCGGATTCATTAAAGTGCAGTGAATGCTCTTTTTATTTTCATGGAAAACATGGCTGTTAATGGTTGATACATTATCGGCAACAGACGAACTTGATTTAACCTTTTTTTTCAACTATTATTGGCAAGGAGTATGATTGCTAGAACATGTCTATTCCTTTCCATCTCCCCCTAAAGCTCTTTGTTCAAATTAGGGAGAGAGATGCAAACTGAGGGCCCTATGTACAAGGCAATGTGCAGCGCATCACTGCAGCAAATTTTACAGCCCCTTGTTGTGTCAGTTCTAAAACACAAGAATGCACAATATGTAAAAGAGTATGGGGCATCCCTGTGTTTTCCCCAGGGCTGGTGCTAAAAATAGCTTTCTAGTGCCAACACCGGCATCCTTTCGCTATAACAAAATATAAAAGGAACACAGACACCCATGCGCTATTAAGAAAAGAAAATAATTTTTCCTCTTTGCACCAATCTAATGTCTGCTTTTTCATGGCGTTAGTTTTTGGAGCTGCCTCAAATTTCCAATCTTGGAAATCTTCCCAGATTTAAATTCCAAAAATTTAAATCTGGGGCACCGTAAAAAATTAATGTGTGTTGCAGCGAAACGCCCACAGCAACACCCATTGCATGCCCCTTTCACACAGATAGCTGCATGAAAGGTTACTATATTGACAAAGCGGAGTCAATCCAGTCTGCTACTTGTCCCCTCACTAATAAGGATGAGTTCTTCATTCTTTCAGTCCCCTTTAATCCGAACAGAAACTAACAGCTGAATAACAGAAAGATAAACTCTGCCAACCTACAAAGAATTACCTTGACCCCCGATACCCATGACCTTGCTCTCGGAAACATATTGACCTATATCTCCTGCCTCCTACTCTGCTACTCTGTCATGAAACACACCTTTGACACCGCAGACCTCATCCTGAACCATAAAGTGGACATAACCATCCTAAGAGAATCATGGCTTACCGAATCATCCTCGCCATACCTAGACATCCTTGTCCCACCTGACTACAACATTATAAGATTAGACAGACTACATAAAACAGGTGGAGGTATTGCTGTTATTCACCAATCCAACATCCCTATCTCAAAGTTTCCTGTCGAACCCCTTGATTCCTGCAAATACCTTGGGCTCCCCATAAAATCTTCAGATAACCATCCTTATAAACTAAATATATTTTACCACCCACCAGGTCAAACGCCTTATTCATTGACCAACTAATGGAAATCATTACTACAAACTCTACCCCTCACTCCAATGACTTATTTCTAGGGGACTTCAATCTTCACTGGGACGACCCCCTTGATAAGCAGGTCAATGCCGTCAAAATATTCCTAGCCTGCTCATTCCAAAGGTGCTACTCTGGACTGGATCATCTCCAAAGAAAAACTGGTTGCACCTATCTCGATCATCCCCTGCGATTAGTCAGACCATCATATCATCACCTTCCAAATACCCACCACAAAAAGAACACCTTCCACACAGCAACTCATGCCCCAACAGTGGATCAGAGACATTAAAGACTTGAACTGGGATAATTTAGCTACCTACTGCGAGAAAGAACTCCTTCCTCCCAATAACTTATCCGATGTCAATGAACTCACGGATCATTACAACTCCACAATGACCAAACTAATTGACCACCTATCCCCACCTAAACTCAAAAGAATCCCGAACAAAGACAGAAACCTGTGGTTCAGCGAAGCCCTTAACGAAGAAAGGCGCAAACTGAGACTAACAGAATGGATATGGAGACGACATCCCTCCTCCCCTCATCTCAAACTGCTAAGAAAATCCAGAAACTCTTACAACAAACTTATTCTAAAATCTAGAAAAGTCTTCTTTCGTTCTGAACACGACAATGCTGAAAACAGACCGAAGAAACTATTCAACATCTTACAACAACAATCACACAAACTGGCCAAATCCGCACTCTTGACCTCAAAATCGCAGCTAAGCAGTGAAGAATTTACTTCCTTCTTCAAATCCAAAGTCAACGCATTACAGAATGAGCTTCAGACGGCTGCAATCAACTCAGCTACTCCACAGAAACATAATGCCGATGATCTAATCCAACCTACTTTGCCATCGCCCAAAAATAACGCTCTATGGTCATTCTTTAAGCTTTACGATTTCAATAATATTTCAAAAACTTTATCAACTATCAAACCCAACAACCACTTCAAAGACAGTTGCGCTCTAATTGCCTATCTCCTATCTACCACATAATCACCCCTCTCTGGACCAAAATCATCAATGCTTTGCTCTCACAAGGACCCATCCCGAATTGCCTAAAAATTGGTTGTCACCTCCATACTGAAAAAATCTTCAGATAACTCCTCTGACCCAAATAACGTCCGACTAATAACCAACATTCCCATGCTAGCCAAGGTCTTGGAAAAATGTATTCAACAACAATTAAACCAACACATCACAAGTTTCAAGCTTCTGGATGACTGCCAATCTGGATTCAGATCTGGACACAGCACCAAAACGGCTATTCTACACATTGTAGACAATACCCTACTCGCACTCGACCGAAATGAAACTTGTCTGCTAGTGTTGCACGACCTCTTGTGAGCCTTCAATACTGTTAATCATTGCAAAATTCTAGAGAGCCTAGAAAACAGGATGGGACTATCAGGCACAGTCCTTCAATGGTTCAAATCCTTCTTGGAAAACAGGACACAAAGGTTAATGGTGAACAAGAATCTATCTCCTCCAGCTCCTAATCATTTGGGAGTACCACAAAGCTCTACCGTATCCCCTGCGCTATTCAACCTCTATGTCGAACCCCTAACTGATTTACTACAGAAGTCGAATATCTCCTTCCGTTTGTATGCAGATTACACACAGTTGTACATCAAGGTCACCTCCCTTGAAGAGATCAAGTTGATGAATCATGCTCTTGAAAAGACGGACCTCTGGCTAACCACCTTCCACCTTAAGCTAAACTCGCAAAAAACTGAATTCCTTCTAATTGACCCCCCAAAAAATCTGTGACGTAATGGACTGGACAAAGATGATCACTGCTCTAAGCTGTACCCCAATCATAGTGGACTCCACCAAATCACATGGAATCACGATGGATAAGAACTTAAATATGCAAACACACATCAACATGCTAGCTAAAAATGTCCGTTTTCACCTTAGCTATCTCAGAAAAATGAAACTATTCATCAAGACCCCGGACATCAAAACTGCAGTTCAAGCGTTAGTCATCTCGAGGCTGGAATATGGATGTACACGGCTATGGGGTCTTCCCAAGATCTCCACAACCCCTTTAAAAGCTTGCCTCCATGCAGCTATATGACTCTTAACAGGTTTTAGAAAATGTGTCCACATCTCACCACACCTGAAAGCACTCAACTGGCTGCCTTATGGAGCGAGAATACAGCTAAAGATGGCCTACATCACTCATGAAGCCTTACACCACAAGACACCCCAATACCTTGCCCAGACACTTACGCTATCGGGTGGAAATCAACCCACTAGGCGCTCCAATAATCTGCTCTTAAAACTTTCCTGCTTCTGCAAGAAAAAACATTTGAAAGAGCATTCTCCGGAGCTGCACCAAGAATTTGGAACTCTCTCCCCTGAGCATCAGAAGAATCTCTTCTATGTCACCATTCAAAACGGAAACTAAAACTTTTCTGATGAGCAAATTTCTCCCTTAAATCCTAAGCATTCCCCAAACACCTTGACTCATTAAACTTCAACTGATCTCCTTTTGACTTGCCCCTTTCTTGAATGACTCTCCACATTTCTTCAATCACTGTTTCCTGAGGAAGTTCCACCATCGTGTCCATATCTGCTTGCATCTTACCTAGCCCGCTTTTCTAAACTCATCTCTATGATTCCTTGCGTAGACTGCCTTGACAAATAAGATTTGATTGTACTTAAATTTGCATTAATGCCCGGAACTGAAGTACCATGTCTTCTTAACATGTTTTTATCGTATTGTACCTCTCCGTTCTTCATATGTGCCTGATTTCATTCTGTCTAGGACCCTACTAAACTGTCTTGAATTTGTTTTACTCTTTAATGTGAAACGCTCTGTTAGCCTATGTTGGGTCTTGTCCGCGCTATACAAAACTACGAAAATAAAATAAAAATAAAATGCAAAGTGGCTTAAATCCAGCCATGCAAAGTGGCCTAATTCTGCTTTGTAATTATGGTGCAGGGCATTGTGCCACCGGAACGTCAAAAAAAGTGACGTTCCGGTGGCGCAATCCCCTTGTACTATGCCCCTGAGTGTTACCGTAAAGACTCCGTCCTCTCCCTGCTCTCTGGGTTCATGTTCCAGGTTAGATAATCATTTTAAACTGTCTCTTACCCAATAAGTGGTTTCTTACTCTGCTTCCTGACTGGTCCCTGGAATGTTTGGCACCTTGAGCACTTTTGGAATTAATCTTTCCCTCTACATGCTAATTATGCTACCTAAAGGAACACATTCTTCTGTGACAATGTTCTCTTGACGGAGCTCCACTCTGCAAATAGTCAAAACAGCCCTGATAAAAGTTACACAACGTTTCCAGGCTTCTCTCAGTCCTAAAAATATATTTAGAAATAATTTTATTTTTCGGGATCACGAGGACCAGTGTTTTGCCTGTACCCACTTAGGGTCATGTAATGTGTCAGTGTGTCAGGATCCAGGACTAGTTTTGTTCTAGAGTTCAGGGGCTTTGAAGAAATACCAGTGAGTTCAGTTCCTAAGAAGTTTAGGTAACAGAATTTAAACTTAATGAAGGCACTGCAAAGAATTAACTAAGAAACTCGTTCCATGCCTGCTCCTATTGGCACCTTGCCACAGGACAGCTCTTCCATCCAGTCTGAGTTTCAAGACAAGAAATTGCCTCTGTGTAAGAAAATTAAATGTGTTTTTTTAACCAGAATTTCAACCAAAATACCGATCACATCACTGCAAATATGTTTTAAAAAAATACAAATCTTTTAAACCTGGTGATTCGGTACAAATGACAAAATGCTATTTTATTGTGCAACGCAAGAAAAGCAGCACTGTGACAGTGATGGAGCTCCGAACCCACACACCCTTTTAGAAATAAACATTGCTCCGATGAGCTAATGAGTTTTTTTAAGTCTGTGCACGGACGAGATTTGTTGACTGGGTATTATCACTCAACTGTAGTTTATTGAGACAAAAAGAATCCTTGTAAACTCAGACAATAAAAACTGTTAGCTCCACTTCTTGGTACCATAAAGGCAATACTAAAAAGGAATAAAAAATGTAAAACAAAGGATGCTTTAACAACAGTCGACTGTAATCGTGACTACAATAACAACAGTAGGATTGTTTATTAAAAAAAAAATGAAAATCTAAGAAATAGCAGTAAGTCAAGTAGCTTTTAAAACATGGTGGTATTCATAAATACAGTTTTCTAGCATAGTTGAATTGGGAGTGGAAAAGTAATACATTAGATATTTCTGTAGGAGTCTTTCTAGCCCAAACAAAAACTTCCTCACACAATGCTCCAAATTCAAATACAAGGCTCGAGGGGTTAACCCAAATGAGCCATTACTATGAGGAGTCAAATACAGGGCGAACAAGGGAGGGCTAATTTTTCATTCAAATGCCACAACACATCAAAATAAACATTCTCTCTTTTACTTACAATGAGAAAACACTATTTATCGTAGAAAGTAGGTCCAACAAAGCATTTACGCCAGACACTACATCATAACCCAGAAAAGTTTGCTCCTTTGCATCATGGTACATGCAGTGCACAATTTGCGCTCCTCCTAATGTTAATTGCGGTGTCAACACTGCAGTCAACACTAAGGGGAACACCATTAGTGTTGACGGTGGGGAGAGCAAATTATACCATGATATGATGTAGTGTCTGGCCATTCCCTGCGCAGACGATTTTTCACGACCTCCCCTATCATTTATCACACATTACTAATGTTCCTTTTTGTAAAATTTGCATTCCAGCCTATTGATTACACTTTATCTGTCCCGAGCTGGAGATTACAGCTCGAGCCGGAGAGTACGGCCCTAGCCGAAGAGTACGGTCCGGTGCGGAGATTATGGTCCGGGTGCAGAGATTCCGTCCTGACTGCGGACATAAAGTTAGGAGTCGTAAGTGATTTCTGTGAATACCAAAAATTGCCTTCTGTGAATACCAGAAGTAGTAAGTTTAGGACTTTGTCTCAGATTAGTTCTGTGAATCAGCCCCATAATTTTTAGAGCGTGAGAGCTACATTACCAGAACATTTGCTATCAGTCACTCATTTTTGGACATAGACAGTGAAAGATATTAGAGATGACCTGTAGAAAATGTGTTTCAAAATATCCTTTTCCATATGTTAGCCAGTGCCATCCTCATTTGTTGGATATGTAGCAGTTTAGTGAGTATACAGTCATATACACATGCCCCTGCACTCTGCCTGTAATTTTAAAAAAAGTCCTCCTTATTTAGATATTGACAGAGGATTCAGGCCTTCAGCCCCAAATTATAAGACTGTTTAGATGCAGCTATTCTGCTATTTAGATGTCAGAATCCATGTCCTTTATAGAAGCTGCAAATGGAGTGGCCATACTCGATCTCATTTTTGTTTCCTTTCCTTTCCTTACAGGGTGATTAAGATTGCCGCAAACGCCACAACCCCGTCCTGCACACATGCAGCTTGGAAGTTATTTCTCTGGTGTTCTTGCACATTAAAAATAATACAAAAAGAGCTAGGGAGAGATCATTAAGGCTCTGCGGATCCCAGGAGTGGGAACACGGGTCCAAACAGAACTGCATCATAGCATTGCCTTCTGTGGGACACTAGGAAGAGCAGATTTGCTCCTTGGCTTGGATTTGTGGGGAAAATTTCCCTCTCTATTAGAAATGTGTTTTTAAATTCCTGCAGTGCAATAAATCTTTTGTCATGATGTATTTGCTTTACATACAACTTGCGAGTAGAACTGTTTCATTATTATCTTTTTTGCTCAACTGAAACTTTAGTTTACAAGGTACTTTAAAATTGTCTGAAGTTGGTTTCTTTTCTTACTAAGCTGCATGATAGTTTTCATGACAGTATTTTAAGTAACACTGATTTTGAAATGAGTACGAAAATGCCCATTTTAACTTGCATTACATTTTGTAAATTTACCAAGTAGATATATGTTTGTACTCAAATATATATTCATTCTGCCACCGTTTTGGTTCAGCTTTTTCAGTAACGTATTAGGTACCTATATGTATTTTTTAATAAATGCACATCTTCGGCTCAAAAAAAAGATGCCATTTCCTCCAAAAATAGTTCTTATGTTTTTGGATCCTTTTAACAGGGGAACGAATGAAGGAAAGGAGAAAAAGGGGTTGTCATCCGTTTCTTGAAGTCACGGTTTTCAGGAAGTGAGGAGGAGCAAAACAGACAGGAAGAGAGGGAATAAGCTGACAGAGGCAGAACAGGAAAAGTGGACACTGTCCTTCTCTGGGCAAGAATGAAGAGAGAGAGTCCTTTTCCTTCTCTGCCCACACACCCGTCCCCGAACAGCCACGAGCAGGCAAGCCTTATCAATAGGCCTTGGCTATTTCTGCAGTCCGGGGACAAATTTTTAAAATAAAAAAGTAGGGGAATGGTTTCCATTTAATTTAAAAAAGTAGGGGCACACCATGCCCTGCTGATTCCGCTCACTTCGACCATTTGGCTAGATACACTCTCCTGTTCGTGTATGCTTTTAAAGCCCGAGTTTTTACAAGTTTGTTGTCTTGGATTTAGGAAGTGAAATGGCATCTCTCTATTTTATTTATTTATTGCATTCACTTATCAGAGGGAGTGTCAGTGCTATTTACAAACACAAGAAAAGAGGAAGGTCTCTGAAATATATGTAACAAATTTTGGAATAACATTAGAAATAACAAGTAAGAAGAATCAAGAATATACATGACAACATAATGAGCAAGGAGAGAAGGGGTAAAACATGAATAATGGGCATTTCTTTCAGCTATTTTTGAACCAGACACTAACCCAAAGCCACAGTTAATGTATTAACACGGAACTCGAGACAGCTCTTACAATACTCATTGATGCTTCCTGAGGAAGGGCTAATTAATGCCAGAAATGCATAGGAGCTGGCATAAAAAATGTTGGGCTATCATGAAAAAATGAATTGCCTTGCATCAATGAAATGACTGAACAACAATTTCATTTATGAATATTTGTGAATTAAATACAAGAAGATTTATAAAACGAAATTGAACTTGTGGAGTACTCATTTGAAGGAACCTTATTGTGAGTGCCTAAAGGGGATGCGACTGATGAATCATTAGGAGCACATGTTTTATTGATGTATGACATCTAAGACGGAAGACGCCACCCTTGGAGCACCTTATACTTATTACGCTTTTCAATCAACTTACTATACCACCCAGGATACCACGGGCTGTGCATCTGTCTCTCCAGTTGTAAAAGGACCAGTACGACAGGTCACTGGGTCATAGGGTAGGGCTATTATGTTGCTGAGTGTGGGCCACTTCTGTGATGTGCTCGGACAGTTTTGTTTTGGAATGTGGGTCACTGTTAATAATATTTTTTACAGCAGCAGACAACCATGTTCCTGCGATGATCGGTTGCATTACGAACACTTAGCAGGGTGGCGTGGCCGATCCGCCCGCAAAATGGTCTCATCTTAGTGAAGCTCTGAGAACCAACAGAGACCAGAACATGCTTGGGGCAGCAGTTTGCTTGGTCTCCTGACATGAAGTGAAGACTTTAATGCGTGAACGCTGGGGGCACAGGTATTTTCCTTTTTGGCTTCTTGTTAAGCCGTTTTTAATATAGTTTTCCCTGCGTTGTGTCTCCTCAGACCCTGGAATCGCCGCCGCCATTTGTTTTTGTGGTGCACTGCGGTGAGCAGCTTCCTGCACTGCCGCATGATTGCTAAATTATATCAGACATACCTGGAGAGCATTGGTGACAGTTTAACCCTTACTTTATGGTGGTGCATGCCTTTTGACCAGCTTTTACTGCCTGTTTTACTTCAAAGCATTGCAGACTGCCTGACTCACTGGATTTATCGGCTGCTTGGCTCACTGTGCATTTTTTCAGTGGCATTTTCAGTGGCCTAATTTCTGTGAAATTTCTGAGTCATTTATATTTTTTAGCAAACCTCTTGTTGCTTTATAACATGGACTGTCTTGGTAGTTCTCAGCTACTGATGCATTAGAGTTAATCTCTGCTTTTCTTTCACTGCTGACCTTCTGCTATGGAATTCCCTTAGGCGCTCTTTGGCCACAGGTTCTGTTATAATTTCATTTTGACATTTGTGGATCATGCACCTTGGTGGCTTATTTATCTTCACATGGAGTCCTCCTCATCATCCTGTCAAAAGACTACAGCCACAAACATGTCTTCTGTCTGCGAAGACTTCACTACTGCTACAAAATGAAAAAGGAAAGATCCTACAAAGTTACCACTATCTTTACCTCTAGATGATCTTACGGAGGAAATAAAGCTTTTGAAACCTGTTGTTCTCTACACTAATGCTACTCTTTAATGACTCGATGAAAAATGGCCAAGCTTAGAGTCCAGAGTGTCGGCAGTGGAGCAATGGATTAGTGATGGCCAAGATGCGGCCACCAAGATGGATGCTATGTCTGAAGAGATGGTTCTTCTTAAACAACAGATGGAGGACTTGGAAAATCGTAACAGACAAAATAATCTCAGAATTTATGGCATTCCTGAAGGGGCAGGCATACTTGCCTCTTTTAAGACCCATATTCCTAAAATTGTTGGTCTACCCGAGGGTACAAACCTTAATTTACAACGGGTGCACCGCATACGCTCTAAATCTGGGGGGCCACCATCATCAGCATCCTCAACCAGACTCTCTAGAGAAATATACCAAACTGCTAATGGTTTTGTCTGTGGCTAAGCAGAGGAAGCAAATGTTGTGGTCTGGTCAGACGGTCTTTTTCTCTCAAGATGTGGCTCATGCAACTGCCGCTCGTCGTAAGGAGTTCCTTTCCTGTCGTCATGCTCTTCGCTCCATGATTGCAAGATATGGTCTTGTGCATCCATGTTTTTTCAAAGTCACCTATAAGGAAAGGACTTTCCCATTTGACTGCCCAGAGGATTTGAGGCAGTTTTTTTTTCGCCACAAAGGTGAAGAGATGGACTTCTGGAAAACTTAAACTTGTATTTCTTTATTGCTTTTCCGTTCTTCTACGTATAATATGTTTTACTCTTTAGAGAACAAATGCTATTATCTTTATTCTTATGTATTCTTGATGGTTATTGCTTGTTTGCTTCTTTCAGGTTATTTTGTCCACCTAACTTTAAGTTTTTCCCTTTTACAGATGTTTCTTGTCTAGCACAGATTCACCTCCTTGATGTGTCATCAGCCCTGTGCCTCCCTACCTAGTCCTATTGTCTGTAGTCCTTCTTCATATGTTTGTAAGTGTTATTTCATTAGATAGGCATGCACATTCATAATTTGTGTACCTCCTGTCTATTTCTGGCTTAACTCCACTTCTTTTACCTGCTGTTCCTTTTCCTATGAATTATTAATGATTTATTTCTGTCGTTCACTTTTGACTGATGTTAATCTGCTGTCTGTATTCCGTTTCACGCTTCCCCACCCCTCCATATCATTCTTCTTACACTGGATGTAATCTTTCTTTATTTCGACTGAAGCCTGTTGGCTTTTTGTTAACTTTTCTTTTTCTATTGGACTTACTGTTCTTTCTTTCTTTCTTCCTTCACTATATTATCTTTGTTTTTTTCCTTCATTGGATTCCTATTTCGACTTCTTTTTGTTTTATGCACAGGTATCTTTTTTTTGTTTTTATATTCATAACAGGTTTTCTTTTTTAATTAGATACATATGGTTGTTTCTGTCCTAGAACTCTGTTCTGGAAATGGTTATGTTGTTATATCTTGTCAATGTTTTTAGATCAATTCATTGTATATAAGTATATTATTTTGGATGGCGAATATTCTTAGGATAGTGTCTTGGAATATTAAGGGCTATGTAACCGTATCAAGAAGCAGAGGGTTATTACTAATGTATCCCATTTAAAATGTAATATTGCTTTATTACAAGAAACTCACTTGCTTGACAAAGATGTTAATTCACGTTGCAAAAATCAGGTAGGTCAGGTTTTTTGTTTTTTGGCTATTGCTCATAAAAATTGAGTTATACTTGTACAGAAATCCCTTCCTTTGATAATAGAGAAGGAGGATAGAGATCCAGAAGGTCGATGGGTTCTCCAACATGCTACTATCCACCATACACCTGCTTTAATTCTGAATATTTATGGTCCTTCTAGTGTTAATGTACAATTCTGGGAACGAATGTCGGTTGTGATACGTTCTTGTTCAGATACAGATCTCATTGTTGGCAGGGATTTTAACCAAATTATGCATCCCTTTTTGGATAGAAAGACTCATGTTAAATATGTCCCTAATAAGTGGCAGAAAACCTTTATACAATCTATTCACTCCAGAGACTTAGTGGATACTTGGAGATTGTTTAATCCTGACACTTTGGAATACACCTTTCATTTATCAACTCATACATCTCAATCCAGAATTGACTACATAATTCTTCCCCCTCCTTTAATTCGCAATCTTATACATGCTGAAATTGGGTCTATACTCATTTCTGATCATGCTCATGTTGTAGTTGTTCTTGATATACTACCAGACTCCTCTAGGTCTAATAGATGGCGCTTTAATAACAGTCTATTGAAAGATAAGGTTTTTGCACAGAATTTCGAGTGCTTTCTTAAGGAGTTTTTTGATTGCAATAACACTTCAGATCTCCCATTCCATTTCATTTGGGATGCTTTCAAGGGATCTGCAAAATTACATATCATTAACTATGTCTCACCTAAAAAGAAAAGGGCTTCAAGAGAGTCTTCAGCTCTCCTTCCTTCCATCAAGCAACTGGAGCATGAATATTTCACCACCAACAATGATACTACATTACTGCGTCTTAAGCAAGATAAACTTGATTTAATAGAAAAACAACAGAAGAAACTTCCGGAATTTTGTTACAGATTAACTCTAAATTCTATGGTGGGCAAAATAAAGCTGGTAAGCTGCCTGCCCCCTATTTGAAAGTTAAATCTCAGAAGTCGAAAATAGTTAAGATTATAGACGGAAGTATTATTCCTCATTTTAAAGATACTGACATTTTAAAATGCTTTACAGACTATTATACGGTCCTATATACACATGATAATTTCCCTTCAGATGAGGCACTGGACTCTTATTTTAACTCCCTTCCATCGCAATTGCAGCCAGCATAGGATCTCTCCTGTTTAGATGAGGACATTTTGATTTCTGAAATATAATCCGCACGTGTTCAGTTACCTAAAGAGAAAGCTTCTGGACCGGATGGTCTCTCTGTGGAATTATATTCTTGTTTCTCCCATTTATTGCTTCCACATCTGCTTAACTTGTATCAATAGTTTTTTCACTCCTAACCAAGCCTGTGGCACTTTTCTGGAAGCTATGATCTGTTTAATTCACAATAAAGGTAAAGATCCTTCTTCTTGTGCAAATTATAGACCTATCTCCCTTATAAATTTAGATTGTAACTTTTCACTAAACTCTTAGCCATTAGGCTTTCTCCTCTAATTATGGATATGGTTGGTTTAGAACAAACTGGATATATAAGGGGTAGACACATGACTGATAATTCTGTTTTTTGGGATATTCTACATGTTGCTTCAGTTAGTACCACACATATGGCTACCATTACTTTAGACGCCGAAAAGGCTTTTAATAAACTGTAGAGAATCAGGAAATATCAAAACCATATTTGATATTTTGGCTACATTTGATTTTTTCACTGATAGGTAAAATAGCTGGTTTCATCAGAATCTTCCCTAATATGTGTCATCACATTTACCCACAGAGTATGGGTAAACACCCTTAATGCATCAGCCCCTAGTTTCTCGTTAGTCAGTATTGATAGTAGGTGAATTGCCAACACCTCAGGCTTTAAACATTTAATGCAAGGTATAGTGACAAGTATATATGAAAAGAGCGCTATCAACAAGTTTATGGGACAGTGGTGAAAACATGACACCAGACTTTTGGAAAACATGGAACACAGTGTCACTTGGAATGCTGTGCAAAAAAGGTTCTTTCCACGTTCAACATAGATTGGAGTGTTATTGTTTGTACTTGCAGTGATTCAGCTACGTATATGAAAAAGTTGTGTGATGACATGTCAAAATTGATACCTGAGGTGCTTCCCTGTAAGAGATCCTTGCCACTTGTTAGAAGGTATGCTGAAAGCATCTTTACAATATTCAGGGTTAATGGGGAATGCTATTGACTTTTTATTCCATTCTGATGGACTGTTTTCTTATGCACAGGAACTAAACCACAAATATTTCTCATTTGGTGCTTTGTGTGGCATCAAAGAAAGAGTTATCCTAACTGTTTTCCTTAGCTCATGGTTTTCAGTCCAAGGGGCTATGAATGCTATATTATTCATGTGGCAACCGTTTACAGAATTTTTGCTGAGTGATGATGCCAAAGGCAAGAAATGTGAGGATCTTTGGTCGCATATTGATAGTGATGTGAAAAAAAGTACACTCTACTGCATTGTTTACAGGAAAACATAACTGTAGTGGACATAATAAAAAAAGTATAGTCTGAAAACACCCTTGTTCAGCATAATTGGTGTAGCTATGAAACATCTCATTGAGTGTAGGCTGGGCGACACCTTTAGTGACGTTGGTACTGGAACATTTTCCATGTTAGAGTGTTTGCCACTTGGTAACCAAAGCAATTTTGAAGAGAATTTCAGGAACTTTTATTTTACAATGAATGATAAATGGCTTAAAATAATGCATAAAAATGTCCCTTCACCAACCATGGCATTTGAAGTCAATGAAACCACACTGTGGTACTCTGTACAAGTTCTAGATCCCTTCCACAAAGTGGAATCTCCTCTGTAGTTTCAAAAGTGCTGCTTCATCTTTGACCACTTCAATAACTCTAAGGGCATAAGAGCCCAGCTCACCACAAATGTTGCAGAACCAGCCCTGAGAATTGCAATCTTCAAGTACACCATTATTGGCATGGAAAGCTATGTCAGAGTTAAAAAATTGTGTACAGGCTGTTTTGGCGTTGCACGTCTCAAGTGACAATGTGGAGAGAGCCTTTTCACAGAACTTTACATGGGAAGGAATGACCGAGTGCACAAGACCAAAGACTCTCAGAAGAAGTATTGTATGGTGTACAACAATAAGTTTAACTTGCAAAAATCTATTTGGACCTCATATACATTATACGTACACTGTCTATATAGCATGCGCTATCAGTGCAGAAAGCAAGCAATAATGAAAGCAAAACATTCCAAAAACACCAGAAAAACACTGTTTCTGTTGTTTTTAATGGCCCGAAAATGTGTAACCACTGATAACCACTGTTTTTTAAAGATATTGAAATCACTTGAAAACACTGAAAAAAAACAGAATTTACCAAAAATAGAAACTGAAAACAAGAAAGCCTACTTATAGAGGTTCGAAAATATGTTGATACTGCTACGTCCCTTTACGACCAACTGTCACTATATTTATACTCTTGCAATTTTGATTAAAAAGTTCATGTGTGATCACATCCATAATAACATAGTGATGGTATCCTATTCTATCAAAGTCATCGGCAGTGACATATTGAAAATATAACCTGAGTATTAGTAATCACAGCGATATATTAGAATATCAGCTGAAATTTGTTATGGTGCACATTAAAATCCTATGTTACTAATGTTACTCACAACAAAAATTGAAATTGGTAGGGTATGTATGTTATGTCCATTTAGATCTAAATGTGTTCTACGGCGATTTGTTCATATATATTCCCACAAATTAAGTGTGCCCGACCCAAGGGTAGAGGTGTTCACCAGACCAAAGTGCTTAGAGAAAAATACACAGAGAAGGAGATTATGTTTATGGTAGAAATTGATACAATAATTCCCATCTCATGGCACAGTATGTTTATCCATCTTACCATGTTTATAACAAAACAATGCATGTTGTACAGCATAATACAAAGTCAATTAGCATAAACAATCTGTGTTCTTCAGTCTCGTAGTAAAACATGTAGCTTTCTATCTACATTGAGCCCTAGTTGTACGGATCTGAGTTTTATTAGCCACCTTGTTTCAAGCTTCCACAATGTTAGCGTTCTATCACCACCTCGTATGTTGTCATTTGTTACTGCAATACCATGGAAACTGAGTTTTATGATTTCTGATGCAGCATGCATACTTTTATAATGAACTGCCAGTGGATAATACATGTTGCCATTGCGGATAGCTCTAATGTGCTCCTGTATTCGTTCTTTCAGTGGCCTGATTGTACTGCTCATGTAAATCAGGCCACACTGGCAAACAATACAATACACTACAAATTTAGTGTTGCAATTTATAAAATGGTGGATTTTGTGTGCCTGTCCTGTATTGTAGCTGAAATTTGTTGCATATTGGCAAACATTACATGTAGTACATCTCTAGAAACCCATAGGTCTATTGGATAGCCGTGTTTTGACCTGTCCCTTGTTTTTATGTGGAATATATGAAGGACACAGTATGTTTCTGTGTGTTCTCCCTCTACTATATGTAATTTGTGGTTTCTTAGCTACATATTGATACAAACTGTGATCCAGTTTCAACAGATGCCAATGCTTGTGTAAGATTTTAAATATGTCATGACTGTGTGAATATTAGTCCTCTGTTGTTTGCTTTTCCTATTTTTTTGTCTACTAGAGCTTAGGAGTCCCACGCTAATTGTTTTGGTTACCTTATTCTGTGCTTTATCTAAGGTGGCTTTGTCATACCCCCTAGTTGTAAAGCGAGATTTCAAAAGATCTAATTCCTCTTGGAATATAATGTCATTACTGCAGTTTATTCTCAGACGCGACGCGTCATTTCCCCAAATGGAATGGCTCTGATCTGAGTGATGGGATGCACCTGTCTGCGTGTAACACAGAACTGCACGCAGTGAGCTTGCAATAAAGTTTGGATGCAGTTTTCTTTATTCTCTATATAGAGAGTGATGTCTAGAAAATTAATCTCTCTCCTGCTGGTCTTGTGTGTAAACCCCAGATTATATTAATTATTATTAAGGTATAATATGATTTCTTTGGGAGTCTCATTATCACCACCTCAGATCATAAGGATGTCATCTATAAATCGTTCCCATTAAGTAATGGGTTCTGTCATGTTTGGTGAACAACTTTTCCAAATATGCTGCTGTTCAAAGACCCATATAGATGTTAGCAAAAGAGGGGGAGAATTTAGACCCCATGGCTACTCCAGATGAGGAAAAAATTATTTTTCAGTGTGAGACGTGTGAGTTCCAAGATCATTTGAGTGTGCTCATAAAGAGCGGCATCACGCTTAGATAAGTAATAAGTTAGTGCCTCCATACCTTTATTTAGGGGAATGCTAGTGTATAAAGTATTGACATCTAAGGAAACAAAAGTAAAATCATTTGACCAAGTTAAATCATCCAATTTGTTTAAAAGGTCCTTAGTATCCAAGATAAATGCTGGTAGATTTTGTACAATAGGTTGCAGGTAAATATCAAAATATTCCGAAGTACGCTCAGTGGGTGTCCCAATCCCAGAAATAATGGGCCTACCTGGAGGGGAAATGCAGTTCTTATGTATTTTGGGCAGCGTATAAATGCATGCAGCTTGTGGTGTTGGATTGAAAAGACATTTAAACTCCATATCTGTAAGGGAACAGGAGTTTCTCCAATAGCGCAAAGTTTTTTCAATTCGTGCTGTTAACTTTTTTAATGGGTTATGCAATATTTTAATGTATGCACCAGCGTCTGCTAACTGATTGTCAATTTCCTTGATGTAGTATTCCATATCTAATAGGACTATGTTGCCGCCCTTATCAGCCTCTTTCATGACCATATCAGAGTAGTCTAACAGTTTTTGTAACGCTGTACGTTCATCTTTGCTAAGATTGTCTTTGAAACTAATATGTTTGCTATTGAAAATTTTCCTCTAACATTTAAAGATCATTTGTTATGGCTTTATAGAAACTCTCAATCAGATTGACTGGTGGTAACATAGGTACAAGGGGCAGATTTACGAGCCCCTTGGGCCACTTTTGCGTCACTTTTCCCATGTTAAACGTGACGCAAAAAGTGGTGCAATGGGCTTGTAAATCTGGCCCAAAGTGTCAACTTATTCATGGCATATCAGTCGATTGTATTTACCTATGAGAGTGCTGAACATAGTCTCTATTTTGTACATGTGATTACTCGCAATTAGCGAGGCTCAATTTTTTTGGTCGTACATCTGCCCTTGAGTGCCTTATTTAGAGTTTAGCAGGTGGGATACTCTGTCAAAATAAGATGGATATGCCATAGCTTCTAATATAACAAAATGACAGATGGAATATCGGTCACATTTGGGATGGAGTCTTTCCACCAGCACACTCTAAATACAGCCCCATGTTTTTTACAGATCTCACTTTCATGGGAGACATTGAGAAAAGTGAATTAAACTATGGTCTGACCAGCTTAACGTCTCTAAGACGATAAGGAGGAATACAGTAACATGGAAAATGGGTTGAGGCGATGTACTGGTGAGTGAGTGGGAACATTGACTATTTGGGGGAAGCCAATAGTGCCCATTTCATCAATGATGTTTTGACAGTACAAGCTGAAAGGATCATCTACCCAGAAATTTGTAAATGGGCAGACTGTGCTAGTCTTTAGCCGTAATGGTAATAGTGAAATTCACAGAGGTATATCAAGAGTTTCTTAGGCCTAGTGAAAGTAAGGAATTATTCCCCACAAGTCAATGACTAAATATCTCATTAGACGCTGTCCACCCTTATACCTTGCTTCACCCCCTCCTCTTTTATTTTGTCTAATTCTTCCTCTGCCATATTCTTCCCCATATTTCTATCTGTTTCTTCCTCTGCCTCTCTTACAATTGTCTCATTTTTCTCCTGTCCCCCATCATTCAAGATGGTAAAATTGTTTTTTCTACAGATCATGGAGGGAAAAGAAAGAAGAGCTAAGATGAAAGACTGTAATATCCACTCTCTCATTCTGGCCGCCGGGGTATGGTGTTTAAGTCTTTGGTGTGGGATGCCTACATCATATGTATACAGGGAACTTGGCATGGCAGTTTGAGCCAAACTGTTCCTTTTGATGCAGGAGTGGCACTGTGGGTAAAAAACAATGGATTGGAGTGTGGCCCCAAGAGATCACATGTGAGTAACATGTCAGTATGCTATTTGTCATCTTGTTTGTCATAGTTGATGGCCTAAGTGAGAAGGGTATGCGCACACATGGGTTTCATGCTGACTGTGCCAGAGGACTCAACCTATAGCTCTCTAATCAGACTTAAGTCGGTTGACACCATTCTGGGGTTGCCTGTGTTCGGCTCTGGATCAGATGGCTTGGTCGTTCTGGCTAGACTGTACCAATTGGAGAAGGAATACTACTGATTTGCCAATAACTCATCTCTGTTTGGAGTGAGGCAGTTGATGAAATATGATGGATTGCTACGCAGCCCCAAGCAATCATCACTGTCTGAGATTAATTTAAGCATCCCTTCAATCATTTTATTGTTTGCTGCAATGGACTGCCTTAACACAGGTGTGGTGTCATTTCATGTCCGTTATCCTCCCTGTGCTACAGCAGTTCAAATAGCTGTTATGCTGACACCTCAACCTTAATCAGTGCAATGGCTTCCCCAAAATCAGAGCCTGCGGATATCCCACATTTTCCTTATACAAATATATCAAGCTAGCAATGTCAACTCTGATCCTAAAATTAGTTAGCTCTGGTAAAGATAACTCATGGCCTATAGTTACTATAAGTTGTGTCCCTGCTATGCCCAGTTTTTTCATCAAAAATGAATTGAAAACGATGCCGTGATATCATTACAGATGACCTAGAAGATCTCATGAGTGATGATATATGTGATAATTAGCAGTCCATGGTGAAGGGGTGAGTTATAGTTACCTTAGGGCACGAGTTATAGTTACCAGAGCTAACTATAACTGGTGAATTTCCATGGATTTGTTCGTTTAGAATGTTATGTTGTCACAAAAATGCTCACCTTACTATACCGTTGATTTAACCTTTAGTTTTTCCAGTGAATTTCACGTAAAGTAATATTTTTTCACTATAAGTAAAGTCAAACCGTCACCACTTTGTTGGGAGGCCAGGTCCTGCATTTAACGCCCTCAGGCAGCCAACCCCATGCTGTGCACAGCCTATGGAATGCATGACATAAGGTTGGCCTTCGGGCAGCAGGGACCCTACCCCAGGACCATTTTTCTTAAAGGGGAGAAGGCGCACGATGCCCCTGCCTGAGCCAGGAGAGACCCGGGCCTTTATGGGGAGATGTGCAAAAGAAACAATTGATGGACAGAATGCTGGATAATGCAAATATTCACCCCCAGTTGCAAGTATCTGGGTTAAATCCATCATTCTTTTGCTCACCTGACCACCCCAGTGCGGACCCAGCCATTTCCTTGAGGGAACAGTCCAGACCAAACTGCCAAGCCAGGTCCTCCCTGGGCTGCAAACAAGCATCCTGGGACTGGTTTCAGGGCATCACCCTTCATCAGCCAGGCTAGCTTGAATCCAGTGGTGTCGTGAGCACGGGACCCGCGTCTGAGCATACCCTTCCCACTTAGGGCAGCATATGCAAAAGAAATAATGGATGTACGGAATGCTGGACAATGCAAACATTCACCCCCAGTCACAAGGATCCGGGTTAAATCCATCATTATTTTGGTCACCACACCACACAGTTTGGACCCAGCCATATGCAAATCAGTCTTGACCCTGTTCCTTGTGGGAACAGTCCAGCCCGGACTGCCAAGCCAGGTCCTCCCTGGACCGGAAACCCGCATCCTGGGACCAGTTTCAGGGTATCACCCATCATCGTAGCTTGAATCCAGTGGTGTAGTGAGCAGGGGACCCACATCTGGTCATACCCTTCCCACTTAGGGCAACATATGCAAAAGAAAGACTGATACACATATGGCTGGGTCCAAACTGGAATGGCATGCTGAGAAATATAACTATGGATTTAGGCCCAGATCTCTGTACTGGGGTGAATGTATGACATTGTTCTGCATTCTGTCCAACATTTGTTCTTTTTGCATTTGTCACCCCGAATGGGACGGTTATGCCCAGACATGGGTCCCGTGCTCTCCATGGAACTAGAGTCAAGCTGTACTGGCTGATGAGGGATGAATTCCCAAAATCGGTCCTAGGATGCTTGTTTCCAGTCCAGGAAGGAAGTAGCCTGGCAGTTTGGGCTGGACTGTTCCCATTGGGAGCAGGTCAAGTGATTTGCATATGGCTGGGTCCAAACTGGAATGGCATAGTGAGGAAAATAATGATAGATTTAGGACCAATTCTCTGTACTGGGGTAAATGTATGACATTGTTCTGCATTCTGTGCATCAATTGTTCTTTTTGCATTTGTCACCCAAAGTGGGACGGGTATGCCCAGACATGGGTCCCGTGCTCTCCATGCCACTGGAGTCAAGCTATCCTGTCTGATGAGAGATGAAACCCAGAAACCCGTCCTAGGATTTTCGTTTCCAGTGCAGGGAGGACCTGGCCTGGCAGTTCGGGCTGGACAGTTCCCATGGGGCGCAGGGTCAAGATTGATTTGCATATAGCTGGGTCCAAACTGGAATGGCATGGTTAGCAAAATAACGATGGATTTAGGGCCAGATCTCTGTACTGGGGTGAATGTATGACATTGTTCTGCATTCTGTCCACCGATTGTTCTTTTTGCATTTATGGGGAGATGAGCACACAGCCCCATCATTGAATCAATATTGGCCCGGAGGATCCCATCTCCCAGGGCTAAACCATTTATTTAAGGGGAAGGGGCAGACAGCCTGCCCTCCCCAAGCCAGTAGTGGATTTGGAGACCCCAATCCCCGGGGCCAAAACAGAAAGCAATGAAACAGATGTCTGCTCCAACCCAGTGGGAATATTTTTACATCTCCTGATGTCTTCTCTGCCTGCGCTACTGCAGGCGGGGAACAATTCCAGCAAACAAATGATGGACATAATGCTGAACAAATCAAATATTTATCCCAGTCACAGATCTGGGTTAAATCCATTGTTTTTTTGCTAGCCACACCACTGCAGGCAGGGAAGTCATGTTCGGTCCTGCCTAGTGGGAGGTTAAAAAATGCTTCCGCCTCAGGGTAGTAATGCGCTTTATAAGTTTAAATGACATAACAACAGTGAAGTCAGGGAAACTCTTCTGTCCTGGGGTTGGGCTCCATAGACAGAGTAGTTGAGCCGACCCCGGGCGATTGGGTCCCTTTTAAGGCACAGGAAAGGGGGGTGTCCTCCCATTTTAAGTTATTTGAAAGCCCCAGTGGATGGGATCCCAGGAGCCTTTTAAGGATCAGGGTAGGGGGGCTACATGGACCCCTCCCCCTTTTTCTTTTCTATGAATACAGCCTCAGAGGATGGGGTCCCCAGGGTCTTTTTAGGCCTAGGGAGGGGGCTGCACAGCCCCTCTCAACTTTTTTCTATACTTTTTGTCCCTGGGGCATGAGGTTTTCAGGGCCTATTAAGGCTTTGGGAGCAGGGCCACTTGCCTCTACCCCCAGAGAACAATTTGCACAGGCCACTGGGCCCCAGCCCCACCGGGGGCTTTTTGAAAAAACATGCAGGAGCTTCAGCTTTTTCAGAATCTGGCTACAAATTCATGGCTCCTCCATGAATTTGCAGCAAAACATTTTTTGCCCCAGGCGGTGTCCCTGTGGGACCCCACCACCAGGCCTGGAGAGTCAGGGTTTACCCCATTCATTTTTCCTAAGGAAATTTAGACACAGCTACAGGCCAATCCACTGTATGAATTTACACAGAATTTTTCAAAAAGCTACATCTTGGTTCAGAAGTTTTTGAGCCACGTTGTATATATATCACGCTGCAGAGGATCCACACGCCATACAGATCTCTTTTTTTAAGAGTTTATTGCCACAAACATAGATACATCATCACAATGGAAAAAAAAGTTAAAAAAAGAAAATTCAATAATAACAAATCAATAGCCATTTGCAAAGCACAGTGGAGCATTAAAGAAGAGAAAAGAGAAAAACAAAACAAACACAACCACATTGTAAATATAACTGCTTATAATAAGCAATATAAAGAATCGGAAATATCAGTTAATTATATGAGAAGGATGAAAAAAGGAATACATTAAATCCTTGAACCCATTGGAGACAGGACCATATCCTTTGAATTTTTAGCAAAGACGAGGTTCTCTAGCTTTGGCTAATGCAATCTCCATTTTGAAAATCTCCCTCAGCAGACACCAGAATTCGTTAATACTTGGACACGCACTGTGGATCCAAGGGCGAGCAATAGATAAACGAGCACAGGCAAAGACCACCAAGCTCTGAGAAAATTCCCAGTACTAACTCTTTTCCAGAAACCAGATTTTCCTAGCCAACCGAGGTTGCCAGAGCAAGAATCATATTAGACCAAAAATCATTCAGCATTGGACATGTAACAAACATATGGTGTAGATCTGCGGCCTATTCCTGACATTTAGGAAAATGTGTTTTTGTGGCAGTTGGATTATTTGCCCATTTAGACATCGCTCAGGGGTATAGTAAAGCATACAAATAATTCTATGTTGCTGTAGTTTCAGATTGACGGATGTTTACAGCTAGATCTATGGTTTGAAGGGATTCCTGTATTTCCTCTTTAGGTATGCCACAACTAAAAATCTGGCTTAGTTTAGCCGTGATTTGTATATCGTCATTGCTAACCATCTCAATGAGCTTTTGGTACATTTTACCTATAGTTCCTCGTCTTCTGGTACCATGAAGTGTAGGCAAGATCTCGAGGGATTAAACAGTTCAAACAATCCCTAATTTGTAAGTACTAAAAAAATGAGTTTGTGACACATCTAAATCTTCTTTTAAAGATGAAAACGTTTGAAATCCCTGTTCATCATGTAGCTGACCCACCCGCACCTAGCCCTTAGATTGCCATTCCTTCCCGATCTGACCGTAAAATATATTAGGGAATAAAGGATTCCTCCATAATACGGCATACCCATGTAAGTCAGGTAACAAAGATGCCTTACAAATTTCATGTCATATATTAGTAATGTCCCTAACTACCTTAAACCATACCCGCTTAAAGTAGTTGGCGTCAGATGTTTTATACAGTAAGAAACCGGTACTAGGTCCACAAACCAGCTGGTATCCAAGCCAACTGGGGTTATTATCGGTTCCTCTAAGTAAACTCTGTATTAACCCCATGAAAGCTGCCCAAAAATACAGCTAAAATCTGGGAGCTTAAAACCACCCTGCTTGAATGATAGTTTTACGGATCGGATAGCTCTTCTGGCCCATCGATATCCCCATATAAAACTGCCAACAGCACCTTCAAGATGTTTAAAAAAAGTTGATGGCACTTTTAAAGGGATTGCATGGAAAAGTATAAAAACTTTGAGAGGACGTTCATTTTACCCACGTTACATCTATCATATAGGCTAAGGGGTAACCGATGCCAGCATCGCAGCTATGCCACTACTTTTGTCAGCAATGGTTCATAATTTAATGCAATAACATCATTAATTTGGCTGCTAAGACTGACTCCAAATAAGTAGCCATCCTTGTAACCCCAAGAGCTATTGAGGGAGTGTCAAGTTTCAAATTTAATATCGTCTGCATTTTATTCACATTTAATTTGTAACCGGAAAAATAACCTAATTGCTGTGCTTCATAGGTTATCTCCGCCATAGCATTAACTGGGTTGGCCGAGAAGATATCAATATCATCTGCGTATGTGGTTACGTTTAAATCCATCCTGTTTAAAGTAACTGGAGAAATATCACCATTTAGAACTAAGTGCTTGATAAAAGGCTCAATATATATGGTAAACAGTAAGGGGGAAGTGGACAACCCTGTTGCGTGCCCCTTTGAACTGAAAAAAAAGATGAAAAAAGACCATTATGTTTAATTGCGGCTATAGGGCACTTATACAGATTATGTACTGCCGAGATCAACCTTTGACCGAGATCTATTAGCGACATAGATGCCCATTATGCTCTCCAGGTCACCCGGTCAAAGGCCTTCTCGGCATCTAACATCACTATTTCCATCTGCTGGCCCAATTGACCAGAAACGTCAAAAGTAGCAATTGCCGAATTGATGTGAGTGACAGTATCTATTCCGGGAACAAAGCCATGTTGCTGCTCTGAAACTACTAGATGTATAACCGGGGCCAATTGTACAGCAAGAATGTTAGAGAAAAGCTTGGCGTCAGCATTAAACAATTCCATTAGTCGGTACGAGCTCATATCATCGATTGGCTTCCCCTCTCTGGGGAAAACAACAATATTGGTCGGATTCCAAGAGAAGGGAACTTCTTCTTCCTGCATAATAGAATTACATAACTTAAGGAAGATGGGAATCAATATAGTTTTGAAAGTTAAAAAAAATTCCAGCAGGATCTTGTCCTCACCGACTGCTTTGCTAGCTGGTAAAGTATTAAAGGCTTCCTCTACTTCCCTCACATTGACATCTTCTTCCAAAGGCTCGGAGAGCGACGGGCTTAAAACAGACACATCACACTACTGCATGTAGTCTGAGACAGTATGCTGGTCGAAGCTGCCCGAATTGCCGTATAAGTTAGTGTAGAACAGCCTAAATAGTTCGACTATATCCGTAGGCCTGGTGTAAGTCAAGCCATCCACCCCCTTAATCATTTTAACATGGGTTTTGGCCCTTTGGGTCACTATTTGGTTAGTCAGTAGTCGGCCTACTCTTTCACCATATTCGTATTGTTTAGTTCTATATTTATGATATTATTAGCAGCTTTATCCCTCAACAGTCTCTTTAACTTGGCCCGCACTTCAACAACCTTTTGGTGTATTGACTGTTCAGCCACATCCTTTGCAGCGACGCTCCAGATCAAGACAGAGATTTTGCTCCTGCCCCCACTGGGGTAAGCACTGCCTATTTTGTTTGATGATATATTGTAAAGTGACCCCTCTAACATAGGCTTTTAGGCAATCCCACACTATTGCAATTGATGCTGAGCCCAAATTATTATCTATATACTCTTTGAGTACAGTTTGCATAAACTCCACATACTCCAAATTACTAAGAAGATGTCTGGGAAAGGTGAAGTCCCTAATTGGCTCATGGACACTTGGCTGTATCTGCACTGTTAACATAACCAGGTTATGATCGGAAGTAATTTTTGGGCATACAACCACGAATGCATTTTCCAAATGGTGTAATTAGCGAATATCATGTCAATCCTGGAGTACTGTTTGTGTGGTGAACAGGAAAAAGTATTTTTGGGAATGACCTCCTCCAGGAGTCTTCCAGCTGATGCATGTGGAGAAGCTCTAAGATAGCAGTTCTGGTTTTATACATTCTAGCACAAGCAGTAGTATTGGTGGTATCAATCTTTCTGTCAAGTATACATTTAAAATCACCCATCACGATCATTTCACCAGACTACTCCAGCAGCTCGGAACTGTGATAAATAACTTCTGGACAGTCAATATTCGGGGCCATATACCATGCATATTGTAACCCTCCGCCCTTAGATCATCATTTGGGAGATTGCCTATTTCCCCTTAAAGTCAGCAAGTTATCGAAGAACAACAGCACAACACAGCCTAGATTTTAACAAAGCCACCCCACGGATAGAAACTGTTTGCGACATACACACTATAATGTCATATCCCAAATGCTTAAATAAAGCTCTATCTTTATATGCAATGTGTGTTTCCACAAGCCTTAATATATGGGGGTTAAAAACACACAACTCTTCCGTAAGCCTGATCAAATCATCAATGCCCCAAAAAAACGTACTTCTCCCACTGATGCTCCCACTGATGCTCTGCCCAAATAGGAATATCTAAATTATCTAAATTGTGGCTTTCCCCCTTCCCAAAACCGCACCATACAGCCACCCCACCCCAGTAACTTTAAGACGGAATGGCCCCCTTCCCTGCTGTCCCATGATGACAACATGACAAAGACACCCTCTCTGTACCACTCCCGTCAGCCCCAGCTACCTTCACCATTTCTAACACCGTACTTCAACCTCCCAATATGACATTTGTGCCTGTGAAAAACAAAGGTAATAAACTAAGAAAAGAAAAAAAAGAAGATTCCTTAGTAGTATCAATCGGGGCATAGTCTCTTTCACAGAAACAACCTCTCTTATAATACGATAAGTGCTGCCTTAGGATTATGGACTTGAATTCATTCCTTGCCAACTGTTTGCCATTTTAACAGTGTTTGTTTGGCATCTGGTTCGTTAAAAAAAATGCTGTTGACCTTCCTTTATGATTTTTAGATGTGCCCGCTCTTGTAGAAACATCTGTGAGCAAATGGTTATGAAAGGATCCATTAATTGGCGAAGCTTCCACCGCTTGTCCATAGTTACTTTATATAGGTCAGAACGCACAAAGATAGACATTGTGTCCACCTTGACTGGAGCCGCTGGATGTGCCTTAAAGTATATAGCTTGGCGCAGTAGAAAATTACCCAAGAACACAAGAATTGGTCGAGCGAAGGTAGTTTTGGATTGACTTCCATGAGCAGTTGATAATGACAATGGCAAACCGTGTGCTCTTTGAACTTGAGAGTCCATATTACAGACTGCCAGGTCCGGGAAGGCGTTTTGGAAGAGACTAACTATGAAAGCACGCGGATCGTTGCCTTCCCTGCCCTCTGGGACACCGAATATGTGCAAATTCTGGCATCTCTGACGATTTTTCAAATCTTCAATCCTAGATTGCATTACAGTCAGTTGAGAGTCCTGTGTTTTGACAAGGTTGACTGTGAATGTATTAGCTTCTTCCACGGCTCCCATTCGTTGCTGTCAATCGATGACTTCTGAAGAAAGCTGGGTGATTTTAGATGTAATCTCCACCAGAGCTTGCTTAATTTCGGAGCTATCAGCTTTAGCCTCTGCTTTCTGAGTGCTCAATGCCAGCATAATGCTTCATAACAAGACCTCTTTTCCCATTAATTCCTGGTTCTTAATCCCTGTTTCTGACTGACTTGATGATGGCACTATGGGGCTTGAGGCAGGGGAGAAAACTGAAGATGTTGAGGATGCGCTAATGGGAGTGGATACAGACTTCTCAGGTCAGCCACGGAAGCTTGCCACTCGTTATCCGCTCGAGCCCGGGCTCCTTCTCCATCTCCCTCTGATAATTCAGTAGGGGCGTTAGCAATGCTACTGATGTTCGATAGTCTTGAGATAATAGTTTTCAACTCCCCTTTAGATGACACTCATTTGTGCAGTGGACTAATCCCTGCCCCAATCTTAGTAGTGTTAGCAGAAGCCACCTTTAATCGCCCCATTGCATCAGTCACATGTTGCTTTTCTCCCCATCAATGCCCTTTTCCCCCCTTAGGCATCTTGGCGGAATTACATGTTTTATGTTTAAGACCCTGCACCCCGCCAAGGGTATTGCATGGATTGCTCTCCGAACCATATGCTAGATTACGCTGCACCATATCTAACTCCATTGGGGTCCGGGCTGTTGAGATTCGGGGTGTATCTACAATATTACCGAGTTGTTCAGTGATAGCCTATGAGTGATTGATAGGATCTTCGGCATTTGATCAAGTATAGCTGACATGCCAAGCAGCTGCAGCTATAGTGTTTATTATGTTAACAGAGCCATCTTTCTCAGCAGAGTTTTCACATTATAGTACCATTATCCAGGCTGCCCACTAAAAGTTCAACAGTCTTACCAGTTCCGGGAGAGTTGGCAGCAGTAATTTTCAACAGGAGTCACAGCATTTGTGACAGATGCGTAACTAGTGTTATCCAAAATAAGCGAGCCAGCTGCACCACTCCTGCCCCCCTGCACTGCGGCGTTTAGCACCTCGGTCATACCTGTGAGGAGAAAGAGGTATTTTCGGCCGCCCGTTTGGGATCCTAACGATGAAGCATGACACCAACTAGGTTGGTGTGTGAGGGGTCTTTTAAGAACACCGAATGGGTCCATGTTCTTACTACTCACAGTGATCTAATCTCATAAACATAGTGGGTCCGTCCACATTGTTTAAGTCTTGTACTGATTTGGGGAAAGGACGTAGCCCCATTTTTCTCCCTAGCTCTCTCTTTTGATTTTGAAGAGGTCCTACAGAGACCATCCCCTCCCAGTCTCAAAAATATATATTTTTAATATTGCAGTGAATTTGCGGAGAATACTGGGCTACTCTTTAAGCCACCCCTAGTGGTGAGCAGGGGCCTGAGGGGATGGTGCAAATTATTTCTGTGCGGGAGAGTGGCACTTGGTCCCCATCTGTGAGGACCCTAGTACCCATCCTGCAGGGCCAATGTGAAGATGTGGGGGTGGGGCACCTGGCCCCCAAACCTTATTAGGCCCATAGGACCCCATCTCTAGTGCCAAATTTATATTAAAATAGGAGTGGGCTGTGCTGCCCCATGCCTGAGCCTTAAAAGGCCCAAGGAACTCCATCCTCTGGGGCTGAACAGAACTTAAAAGGGAAGGGGCCTATGTGTGCTCCTCCCTGAGCCTATTAAGGTCCCAGTGACCACATCTACCGGGACTGGATTGTAGTGTGTTTTATCTAGGTACCTGAATCAATATCCTATCCTTTGCCCTTGCCTGGTTATAAATCAATAAATATCCCTGCAACGGCACAGAAACCCTTTTCATAATACGGTCATAGCGCATGCTGTCACATTAAGCAAGCCTATTCCTCCAGCCCCCTGGAAAAGCACACCGAGTTCTTAAACAAATCCAAGCCTACAGCAAACCTGGGAAATCCCCGCTGCTATTGTTTTGATTTCGTCCGAGAACTCCTGTAAAACTGTAAGAACGACCAGTTCTTAATGACATCTTTATTGACGTCTTATGTCCATCCTTACGTCAAACCCGGCACCTTTCAGGTATAAATATACCAACGCTGCCTTAAGCAAACACACGGTGGTGGTGAATCTGGAGCAGCGACTACTTGCCCGAGAGCCCAGCTGATGCGAGAGCCCACGGACGCTGCCCCTCCCTTTTGACGCGCTGAGAAAGACGCTGTCTTTTCTCTTGCCGAGAAATCCAGCCTCCGGTGTTTCCAGCCTACCCTTGCGGGTGACTGGGATACCGACTCCTGAGAGAGAGATACCAGCCCTCCTGCCTTCTAATACCCAGGTACTGAACTGACTAAACCCTTACAGAGAATTCTTGAGTCAGATTCTTGGCAAACCAAACTTAACTTAAACTGCTACTTACTTACTCCCTCCCATGTATTAGGCTTAGGTCAGGTACACCGGGGTAGGCGTAGTTAGAAGCACCAGTTGAGTACGATTAGTCAATGTATATATGTATGTATCTATTTTATCCATTTTAAAGTATCATATGGCTAAGAAACCATATCAATGCTTTTACAGTATTATTTCATAATCCTGCTTTTACTGTATGCACTTTACTTAACTATAAGTATTGCAATTGTAGCAATTCATTTCTCTTGTATGAGGAAAGAGACTGCTCAATAAATAACACCTTTTATTGAAAAACGCCCGTCTCTCTTTTTCTCTGCAAATCTGGTGAAACTAAGTACGCACATATTGACTGAGTAAAATAGTTGTCTTTTGTTTTCACACGACTCTAGAGATACACTCTTAATCAGGGAGAGCAAAGTTGTCATGTTTTATGGTTGTCAGAAACTAAATCCCTTCTAGTCTATCCAGGGAGGTTAAACTCCTCCTCGCTTATTCGAGAAAGTTTCTAGTGAACTCTGAGCTAGCTGGCAAAAACTTAAGCCTAATATCGTCAGTAGAGACCTAGTTAACCTCAGTCCTACGTCTACACTACTGAAGATATTATTCCAATGCGCAGAGCCTATTGGGAATATAGGAACTACACTACATGGCGCCCAACGGTTTGGTAAGGCGATAAATCTAACGCAAAACATTAGAGTAACTCAGTCGTGCTTTTTCACACAGACCCTTTCTCCCGTAAATACTCCAAAGATGTCTGGAGTGGGTCAAAGGTTAAAATCCGTCGGAACTTAGTAGAAAGAGATTTCTATGTATAGTTTTTGGTTTATTCAACGTTGAAGGATACAGTGTTCCAAAATATTGTGCACCTAATCTTTGTTTCCTTGAAAACTTAATCTGCAACAAAAAACCTTCTTGTCAGTAAAATGTCAGACAATGAAGAAGAAAGGGAGGCAGCTAGAATAGCAGCCCAACTCCTAGCGGAAGACACAAGTCTCCTACAGCAAGACCCGGGTGCAATACTCATCCCGGTCAGCATAAGAAAAACTATACCTCTTAAGCTAATAGAAAATGGACTAACATCGAGAGGTGGTACAGTCATATTCGTAATTGAGGCACATGAATATCGGCAGACAGAGGTATTCTATTCATGGATAAACTTTCCAGCAGCAAACGCTGTCACACATGAATTCCACTATTACAAAGTAGAGGAACCACCTGATATCTACACTCCTTTCGAGGAGGTGGAAATCCCATTAAAATACCAAGAGCACCTGCTCTGGTTTAAAGGTGCCCTAAAACATAATAATCACATCACCAGGCTCGGTCCACTAGGTAGACCAGGAGCAACGTGGCCGGTTCTAGCCAGCTACACACCACATCCAGACATTGAAGAAATGTCAATACCAGAACTTTTAGCACAGCTAAAACAACTGATTAAAATACATAGACAATTAGTCCAATATGTAATGCGGACTTCAACAGTCCAACCAGCTATTAACATTCCACAGCTGACCCCTCATCAGGGGAACATAAACAAAATTACACCACAGAACATACAGTCGTGTCTGGGTAAAGTACCTGCAAAACGGGAACAAATTCCATTCTGGTTAGCACAAAAAATCACTCAAATAGAGGCAGTATTTCCGGATACTACCCCTACTGAGAAACACAGAATTCTAACTATCTGTCTTCCAATGGGGATCGCACCACATGTGGAGGACTGTGACACTTGGGGCACAGTCTTTGCTTCCATTTACACAAAAACACATGGTGTTCCGTCCATGGCGGTAATATCAGATGTGCTAAGACAGATTCAAAATGAATACGGTCCACAACCTGCTTTAACTCTGGGTATGAAATTACTGAAAGATTTCAACCAGGTCTCAGCTTTATTATTATCTAACATAAAAGGAGAAGCAGCATCTGTGGCGATCCACCAGAAATTGAAAGAAACAGATATAGCAGAACAACCATTTGAACTTGCCAGAATCATAGAAAAATCCTGTGAAGAACTAGGAAGAGATAGTTTGGGTGGGAAACCAGTAAAACCCCAACTAACTGAAAATCCTGAAAAGATATTTATTAAAAATAATTTAAACTCTCCAAAAAAGAGCTGGGATGGAAATAAACAATCCACTCCCAAAGAAAAAAGATTCCAGTCCAGAGGAAGGTCTCCTCGGCGGAGGGAAAGATCTCCGGACCAAGGACACAAGTCTCCCCAGAGGGAGCCCTCTGAGAAAAGATACAACCTTAGAAATAGGGATAATTTGAAGAAACCTGATAGATATCAAGATATCGATCTTTTCAGACTTCCTCGCAGAAATCGGAAAGAAGAGGACGGTCAGAACACAGGGAAGAGCACGTCAAGTCCAAAGACAAGGAACCTGCTCATCAAAATAAAAAACAATTTCCAAAAAAGAAGGTAGCGAGCATTAAAATAGTTAAACATGCCGAGGATCCTGAGGACACAGCTGAAAAACGGAGAGTGGGCTCAGACAATGCTAGACAGCGCAGCAGAAGTGAGCATAGCTCGCAAGATCCTGATGAATCACCTGGAGACAGTGGACACAAATGAATACATTCAGGTGGAAACTGCAGATACCAGAATTAGCAAACCTCATAAAATATACGAAATAACGTTACGTATAGAGGGAGATAAGACTAGGAAAATAAGGGGTCTATTTTGGGATAACCTCTCCAAAGGCTATGACATCCTTTTAGCTGAAAAAGACTGGCCACCGGAGTTTGTCAGGGCGTGCCCTCATGGCGAAGAAATGATTATGCCTGCCTTCTCAAATCATATTCCAATTCATAAAAGATATACACTTGCAAGAAAGTGGGCAGTAGCCCAAGCTCCTGCATTATATAAAAATCATATTGGATGGGATGAGGACTCTCCTCCTCACAAAATCCACTTAAAATCACAACCAACTGCACAGAGGCAGTACCCAATTAAGCAAGAAGCTAAAAAACAGGTCAGGGAGATCTTAGATCAACTTGAATACCAGGGGGTGATTGAAATTTGCACCTCACAAATGAACAATCCTTTGTTTCCTGTCTCCAAGCCAGAATATTCATATCGTCTAGTTTTGGACTACAGACACCTTAACTCATGTAGCAAAACCTTTGCAGTACAAAACTCACACAGTGCAGCACTAATGAATAACATAGTGCGCAAAAAATACAAAACAACATTAGACATCTCTAATGGATTCTTTTGTCAAAATATAGCACCTGGAAGCAGATATTTGACCGCTTTCTCAATAAATGGCTCGCAGAAAATTTCTGTCGTTTGCCATAGGGGTTCAAAAACAGCCCAGGATTATTCTCAGCGAGAGTAACAGAGTTACTACAAACGTATGATGATGAGGCATTATCTTATGTCGATGACATCTATCTAACAGATGATGACTTGGATACTCACTTGAAAAGAGTTAACACCATAATACTTGGGTTCGCAGCAGAGGGTTACAAATTCAACTTCAAAAAGTCAAGAATTGCCCATCTAACTGTCCTGTTTTTAGGATATGAATTATCAAGTGAAGGCAAAAGCCTGGCAGACAATTTCTTAGAGAAATGTGCTGTAATCCAAGCACCAAGAACGCTGAAAAACTTACAATCAATTCTAGGTTTCCTGAATTTCGGAAGAACTTACATTCTAAATTATGTAGCGAGGGTTAAACCTCTCTATGAACTAATAAAACCAGATTTTAAAACAATCAATTGGACTCAAAAACACACAGAAATGTTGAGATCATTGCAAACAGACATGTTAGCTAAAACAAAATTGCAAACACGCGATAACACTCGCAACCTTGTAATCCGGGTCATCCCTGGAAGATGCGGAATTCACGTATCTGACCTCTAATGAGGGAGAAACGGTACCAATAGCATACAAATCACATTTGTACACAGAAGCTGAAAAAACCTTCAGTATTAAGGAAAACATTGTTCATGTGGTTCAAACAGCTGTAGCAAAAGAAAGAGACCAAGCTGATGGCAGACAGATTACTGTTAGAACAGCAGAATCAATCTTTGAGGCATTAACAAGCCCATGTAATTTACCTACTGTGGCATTAAATCCAAAATGGATACAATGGGAAAATTCTCTTGCTACAGACAAAGTGAAATACTATTTTGACCCGGAAATGAAAAAATTAATAAATCTAGAATATGAAAGAGAATATCCTCTGCCAATCGACATTCTGCCCATACGACAGTACGCCTGTGTAATATATACAGACGGACATGCACAACCCTCGGTTTGGGGAAAACAAGCCTATAACGCCACATGCGAGATTATTAAATATGTGTGGCGCGGAGGTAAATTGAGACCTCTGGTAACAATATCACACTCTGTAGAGAACAATTCAGAACAACAAACTGAAATAATAGCGTTAAAAATGGCGCTAGATAATGAAGATCGCGAATTCCCGACACTAATAGTGTGCGATTCATATTACTGCGTCAAATCATACAATAACGACTTGCAGAACTGGGTTCGAAACGGTTACAAAGATGAAACAGGTGCCACAATAAAGCAAAAATCGCTTTGGAAACAAGTAGTTCTTTTACAGAAAGAACTACCAAAGACTCACGTGATACATTCATTGAGTCATGAACGTGATGGCGTTCACGTTTCAGGGAATTCATTGGCTGAGACAGCCACAGCGGAAGCAACTAAATCGGCTTCCGTAGCTACAAAAAAGCATTCAGGAAAATACATAGACGGGGAAACGATGCTGGCAGTGAAAACGTCTTCAAAAGGCGACTGTGCAGCGCTACCCGTGAACTATCCACTCAATTATACATATGTAATCGATGCAAACTCCGCTCCTTTTGCTCAAATCCCTGGAGTGGGGGATAGGGTAATTCCAAACACGAACAGGAGAAACTTATTAATAGCAGACGCACACATGGGTGAAGGTCTAGGGCATCGAGGGATCTTGAAATCTCTGAAAGAAATACAATCAATATACTGGTGGCCGGGAATGAGCCTGCAAAACTACAAATTTGCATTTTACTGTCAAAACTGCAACAGAGACAGCAGTGGCGAAATGCCCGGAGTAGTACCAATGCCCTTCTTTTAGATATCATAAGAATAACAATGAAAAATACCCAGGAAAAATGCGTCCCTTTAATAATTATTTAAGACTAGATTCACTTAAAATGTAGACCCCAGCGCTCGGCTGACGCCAGAACTGTTATAAAAAGATTTGCGAGTCTATATCAGCACCTACGCAATTGGCATGCTACCTTCTGACTAGGGTCCTGCTTTTAGCTCTCGAGCTTATAAGGAGGCCATGACCAGCATGGGCATTGCATTGCGGTAATCTTGTCACTTCCTTCCTGAGGGAAACGGGATGGTGGAAAGAAAAAACTGAGACATATAGCAATCTATAACGGCTAAGGTATTAGGTTCGGGTGTTGGGTGGGTCAAACATTTAACAAGTGTCCAACGTAGTCTTAATAATCTGCCAAGAAATTCTCTAAGAGGTTTCAGTCCGTACAAACTATTGTTCGGGACTAGAATGCAAATCCAGGACCTCGATAGTCAAACTTCAGTGGTGAAAGAAAAATGCTTTGATATCAAAGATCGTTTGGCTATTTTACAGGACTTAAATGAAACAAGAAAAGACCTGAGCAACATAAAGTTGAAACAACAGCCAACAGCCACTGAAGAGAAACCACCTGTCCCAGCAAGGCCTGTCTGGATTCCAAAGATTGGGGATCTGGTCAGAGAGAAAATCGCGGTGAAGAAGGAATTTGGGCCTTCTTACAGAAAAGCAGTACCTGTCTTAGCTGTCAACGGAACAAGATCAGTAGTACTACCGCCCCTTGCTGGTAAAAAGGAGAACCGAGTTGTATCCATCGACCTGGTTAAACCACAATCATGTGGCCAATAATAAGTAGTAGGCCAAGTGGACTACCAAGAAGTAGCAGAACACCAAAGTTTGCTACAAACCAAGAGGTTCAAACTGAAAGACTAATCACATTTGATAAAACGACAGTGAATCAACAAGGACTATGCAACAAAGCCATGGAACTTAAACCTCTTGAAACCCAAATCGCAATAATGCATCAAGAAACACCTGTCTACAACGATGTAGCCACAGACAATGCTGATGAATCAAAGAAAATTCCAAAAGCAATGAAAAATCCAGAAGCAATTCCAACAATTGACAGAACTACATCAGGCTACTTCATCAATTTCGATGACTTTTCTGAGGATCCGAGCGAACCTGAGGAACAGCCAACATCAACAACAACTTTTAAAGACAAGGATAAAGAACTCTTTCATCAACTAAAAGAGACCTATCTGATTTCCCCATGGATTGAAGTTTGGGTGGTAATGGGTGTACTTTTCCTCCTGCTTTGGCTCATCATGGTACTATGCTTGGGACATTTCATTGAGGGAAAATATGTTACAATGGACACAGCAAGTCAGAATATCAACTTGGTCCTGAAGCCACACAAGTCTTCACACATCGAGAAGAGAGAACTTTCTTCAGTGAACTTCACAGCCAATCCATTACCCGGTGGGGTAGCATGGGACAAAACTGATTACGAAATCTATGGCCCGGTCGAACTCTTGAAGTATCCACATCAATTTAAAATTTCTTTAAGTGACTTTGTAAAACCAAGCACATTCTATGATGATTGGGACTTTGAAAGTATTAATGATATGATGTCAGACTTAGTTATGTCAGCAAAATTTACAGAACATGAATATTTACAGGGTTCATCAAATTATGATCAGATGTACTGTTACAACCACTATGGTAATCATTATTTGCATAAATCTGCTCAGCCTAGAAATGTTTTAAAATATAACCAATGGGAACATCGTGCAACTCCGCCAAAAGGAAGCTCGAAAACATTCTATGAGAAATTTCCATACTTCTCAGGGTTTAACACAAGTGATGCAGAAACATTTTATTTCAAATTATTAAAGAAGACAGGAATGAAAACCATGCTAACAACTACAAAATTAATCTATTCAGAATCGTTTTATGAAAAAATGAATACATTTAGTTTTGATCTTTGGAACAAAAACATTGAAACGAAAACCATCTGGGGTACTAAAGACTGGCAAGTCCGAGGTATAGAATCATTATTCAGAGCCTGCATGATCCCAGAACAAATTGTATTCTTGAATGATACAATTCAACAAACAACCTGTCTTGGCCTAGCCAAAATTAAAGACTTAAACAAACCGTCTATTCCAAAGCCAACACCTGATAGTAATAGCACTACAGATGTTGAAATAGACGTAACCCATATTTTTAAGCAAAACAGAACACATCCTGATTGGAAGAAATGGTTGATCTGGCCCACAGACACAAATAATTGTCAAGATAGATTCCTGAACAAAATACAGGGATTCAAATTGTTAAGGCCAGACCCTAGATACTCCCAGCGACAACATCCAGGGATTGTAACAACATACAGTGTAGGAAAACTCTGCCTTGAATGACTACAGACATCCACACTGGCAGAAATTAAGCAACACTTGACTTTACTTAAAGAAGGTGCTGACTTGCGTGATTTCATTATGGGACCACGCAAACAGCGTCAAAAACGTTTCATAGCGGCCTCTATATATGCAGCTTACAACGAAGCTTGGAAAGTAACTCAAATTAAAACAGCAGAGAAAATACGGGAAATTGACCGTATTAATTTGGAAAAATCACTTTCTGTTGTGGACAATGGGTTAATGACTCTGTCGTCCAGAATATATTCACTGGACAGGATTGTATCATCTGCGATCGATATTATAGAACAAGACATGCTAATGTTACAACATGGTCAGTCCCAATTGCGTTCTATTGTACAGCTTGGCTGGACGTTACAAAATCTACGTTCAGGCTACGTGCCTTGGCGTTTAATCAACACAACGTCATTATTCTCTATCTATAACCTTACTGATACACAAATCAGCTTGGCACAAAGGGGAGCAGATTATACAATTCTGATCATTGAAAAACTTGAAAGATTACCATTGACAATGTCAGAACGACCTGTCATTGAATGGATAATACATGGGATAATAACTATTCCGATAACGACTTCCCAATTTCAATACTGCCAACAGTATATACAGGCAGGCCAGTAAGAAAGGTTGGGTAAAGGATACATCAAGTCAACATGGGAATTACCTTACACACACACATGTTATAGTGAAAAAGGGCAGAATATATTTCTTAGTGGTAATAATTGTGAAAAATCACTAAGTGGTATACTTCTGTGTCAGGGCATACATTTGCATGGGGCCTGTGAGGGGACTTCAAATAACCTTTCATGTCACCAGCTTGGCACACCTGTAACTAGAATAGAGCCATTCTTTAGACGGCTTTCTAACGGGAGCTACATTCTAATTGTGGATCACAGATGTTGTGGCCTGCTGCCAGGAAAAACTTATCTGGTAAGCGTGAGTTCCATGGTCACTTGCTGTGAGCGAGTATTGTTTCCAAACGACACTCCAGACAGGGAGGGAAATATTTGGCCCAGTTTTAATATCTCTTCTATTCGAATTGATACTTTAAGCAGAATGAAGACTGTGCTTCTACAGACGCCAGTTCACTTGACGTCATCAAAAGAAACGTATGATCTCCAAGTTGCAAGGACAACGACAGAGATACATGCATTATTATCAACAAATTGCCCCCTACACTTCGCAGAAATGCTAAACGAAATCTTAAACATTTCTGATACGAATGGTATCGCGAGTGTATTTAAGACAATTTTTTCGGGACTGTTGACCCCTTTCAAAGCAGTCCTGGGTATTTTTCCTAATTTTGTCCATTCTGTCTTTGGCGGACTTCCACTCCTGTTGGGACTCGTAGCAGGCATTTTATTTTTGCTTCTCCTGCTTCGTTATGGCAAGCCAAAACGCGGACAAAACTCCAGCAACAATGGAAGAAACGATCCTAGCTATACGTTATCGGGACCGCATAACTAAAGTCCTTGGATTAGCCCGGCTATGGGATCTGAATATGACCTGGTTTCTTTCATTCAGACCCATCTGGCAGAATTGTATCTTACCTGTGTTAAGATGTTTGCTGTGCGGAGAAGAATGCGTGTTAGACACCTGTCTTACACTACAATCAGAAGTAGCATTGGATACAGATACTTTGCTCAGTCCAGTAAAGGCTCATGCATCGTGTTGTCCCCAGCGGTTACCCATCCTGATGACGGCATTCGTTGAGACTTCACCACTGCAATTAAAGGGTAGTGAAGTACAAGATGAGAGCAGCATCAACCAGGTACTACCTTCTGTAAGCAATGCTGATCAAAACATCGTTAAAAGCAATCATGCTCAAGATTGCATGGTAGCGACATTTTCCAACTTGGTCGAACTTTCACCTGAGGCAGTAGACTGTTTTTTTTAAAGTCTGTCTGAAATGATGTTTTCCCCCGAACAAAGAGAATAACTTTAAGCAAAAGAGCATGCAGCGTTCCCTGAACTCTGAATTTGGCCTTCAGCTTTAAAAAACAAAAGCTACTGGGAATATTTGGAACTTTTTTTCTCCCCTGAAAACAAAACTATTTTTTCCCCAAGTCCAAAATATTTACTTTATTTTGGCACTCATCCTCTGCTTAAAGTAGAACTATTCTTAGAGAACAGAGCTTCTATTTTTAGGAACTCTAGAGACAATATATCAAACTCAACCTCTAGCATATTTAAAAGAAACTGTATTTATATGTGATGGAATGGTCTCGCACTTTTTTTTCTGTATTAAGAGCCATTTCATGTGTAATTTTCGCAAATCATTCATGCTGATATATATGTGCATCCTTTTAAATGATTACACTGCTTGAAGGCATACAGTACCTATACTCATTTTCGTGTATTTCGTATATACCATTTCAGATGCAAAATAATGTATTTTGGAGTGGATCGGTATACACATGCACTATTAGATATGTTTACTATTGCTTAGTTTAGTAATTATAGACATGAATTCGTGGAGTGGGTGTAGTGTGTTTTATCTAGGTACCTGAATCAATATCCTATCCTTTGCCCTTGCCCGGTTATAAATCAATAAATATCCCTGCAACGGCACAGAAACCCTTTTCATAATACGGTCATAGCGCATGCTGTCACATTAAGCAAGCCTATTCCTCCAGCCCCCTAGAAAAGCACACCGAGTTCTTAAACAAATCCAAGCCTCCAGCAAACCTGGGAAATCCCCGCTGCTATTGTTTTGATTTCGTCCGAGAACTCCTGTAAAACTGTAAGAACGACCAGTTCTTAATGACATCTTTATTGACGTCTTATGTCCATCCTTACGTCAAACCCGGCACCTTTCAGGTATAAATATACCAACGCTGCCTTAAGCAAACACACGGTGGTGGTGAATCTGGAGCAGCGACTACTTGCCCGAGAGCTCAGCTGATGCGAGAGCCCACGGACGCTGCCCCTCCCTTTTGACGCGCTGAGAAAGACGCTGTCTTTTCTCTTGCGGAGAAATCTAGCCTCCGGCATTTCCAGCCTACCCTTGCGGGTGACTGGGATACCGAGTCCTGAGAGAGAGATACCAGCCCTCCTGCCTTCTAATACCCAGGTACTGAACAGACTAAACCCTTACAGAGAATTCTTGAGTCAGATTCTTGGCAAACCAAACTTAACTTAAACTGCTACTTACTTACTCCCTCCCATGTATTAGGCTTAGGTCAGGTACACCGGGCTAGGCGTAGTTAGAAGCACCAGTTGAGTACGATTAGTCAATGTATATATGTATGTATCTATTTTATCCATTTTAAAGTATCATATGGCTAAGAAACCATATCAATGCGTTTACAGTATTATTTCATAATCCTGCTTTTACTGTATGCACTTTACTTAACTATAAGTATTGCAATTGTAGCAATTCATTTCTCTTGTATGAGGAAAGAGACTGCTCAATAAATAACACCTTTTATTGAAAAACGCCCGTCTCTCTTTTTCTCTGCAAATCTGGTGAAACTAAGTACGCACATATTGACTGAGTAAAATAGTTGTCTTTTGTTTTCACACGACTCTAGAGATACACTCTTAATCAGGGAGAGCAAAGTTGTCATGTTTTATGGTTGTCAGAAACTAAATCCCTTCTTGTCTATCCAGGGAGGTTAAACTCCTCCTCGCTTATTCGAGAAAGTTTCTAGTGAACTCTGAGCTAGCTGGCAAAAACGTAAGTCTAATATCGTCAGTAGAGACCTAGTTAACCTCAGTCCTATGTCTACACTACTGAAGATATTATTCCAATGCGCAGAGCCTATTGGGAATATAGGAACTACACTACAGGCTCACAGAATGTGCTCAGGTGAACCCACCCGAGACACAGTAGTTTCCCTTCCCACATCAGTGAGGGTAGGAAAACATATGTTTGCTCCCATGCTGCAGAAGGACAGGGAAGGCATATCTGCTTTCATTCAGCAGGAGCTTTAAAAATGCTCCCACCAGGTGGGAGCAGACTTTTTTTGTTTCCCTGCTCGTACTCCTGCGGGCAGGGTAACACATATTGTTCCACCCAGGTGGGAGCAAACAAAAACAGCTGCTCCCAATGTTGACTCCTACAGCATGCGGGGAGCCAACTGAGGCCACGGGAGGTGGGTTTGGTGGATGCCCAGGGAGATGTAGTCCCTGGGGCCTATTAAGGCTTGGGGAGGGTGAGTGCATGGCCTAGCCTCCCATTTATAGTGGTAATTAGACCTGGGGATGGGGTCCCTTGGGCCTATTAAGGATTGCAGAGAGCTCCGTGCAGCCCCTCTCAACTTTTCTCATGAATTCGGCCCCAGAGAACAAGGTCTCCAGGCTCTATCAAGTCTCAGAGAGGGGGGTTTGCGGCCGAGCCCTGGCGGTGGTGGGTTGGCTTTATGTATGACAACACTAAATTACTATACATTATAAAAAACTAGAAATTTGTGGAAAAAACAGAGGTTAACGTAAAGTTAGAGTGCCCGATTCACAGAACTAACTTGAGACTAAATCCTAAACTTACTACCATTTTGGTATTCACAGAAGGCACTTATTCATTTTGGTATTCACAGAAGGCACTTACTCATTTCGGTATTCACAGAAGTTAGGAGTCCTAACTTTAGGACTCCTAAATGCCTACTGTGAGTTCCGAAAGTCTTAAAGTTAGGATTTTTCTTAGTTTAGGAGTAGTATAGTTAGGACTCCTAACTTTAGGAAATCCTAAATGCCTTCTGTGAATGCAGAAAGTCTTAAAGTTAGGATTTTTTTCAGTTTAGGAGTAGTAAAAAATCCTAACTTTAAGACTTTCGGTATTCACAAAAGGCATTTAGGAGTCCTAAAGTTAGGTCTCCTAACTTCCGTGAATACCAAAATGAGTAAGTGACTTCTGTGAATACCAAAATGAGTAAGTGCCTTCTGTGAATACCAACATGGTAGTAAGTTTAGGATTTTGTCTTAAGTTAGTTCTGTGAATCGGGCCCAATGTTAGGTGAGAATTTCAGTGACAATGTAACATTTTAACCATACAAAACCACTGAAATTCACCATTTATAGATATCTCAAATAACTATAACTCATGCCCTTGCCATGCACTGCTACTAACCACCCATTACATCACTCATAACAACTTCTGAGACATAATTGATAATATCACTGCAATATTTGCAATGAAATTATTGAACAAAACTGTGCATGGCGAGTTATAGGGCACGAGTTTTACCATTTGCAAAAGATAATTATAACTGGTGAATTTAAGCAGTTTTGTGCATATACATGTTAGGTTGTCACAGTCATTGTCGCCTAACTATAACGTAACATATATATAAATATATGTATATATATTTTTTTTAAGCAATCGCGCTTAGTACGGGGCTCAAGGTACATTTACGAACCAAAGCCTCACGTCAGCTTTATATTGCACATTTGACATTCATTTTGATGTCAGTGACTGATTATGGGCTAGTATCGATGCAATCAGACGTAATCATAAAATTGTAGCCGGGATTTTATAAGAAGATTACAGCACTCCAGATATAATAACAATAATTCCCAAGTGAGTGATAAGGAGTAATCGGTTCAATGGCTCTCATCAGCGACTGTCCTCTTCCAATGACACGGACTGAAAATGGAACACGACTAGAACTTTCAAATGTAGCCCTAAATTTATTTTTCATGTCACTTTCACCAGAATTTTCAGTAGTAGTATATAGAGGGATATTTTTACTTAAAACATATATAAAGATGCACCGATAGAGATAAAAGCGTAAAAGCACTGTGAGCAGTCACTACGTATTTGAAGTTCTTTTAGGCATCAATGGAAATCTATATATAAGTCAATTGCACATTAATAATATTAGCTTTTCCAGTTTTTTCGATGATGTTTGTTTATTCCACATTCGAAAATGTGATATAATACTCCAGGGAAAAGTGAATATTGTAATGTGTTTACCCCATCTTATTTTTTTCATATTTCAACTACACTTGAAGATATAGGAAAGGGTATGCGATTTTAGTTCTGTGAAATAAAAGTTGAGCAACAAAATTAGCTAAAATTAAGCAACTTTCAGCCTGATTCATCAAGGGGCCGTTTTGCGAGCCCCTAATAGCGAATCATAGCGATTCGCTATTGAGGACTCGCAAAACGGTATTCATGTAGGAATTGCTAAATAAATAGCGATTCCTACACATTCCTTATTTGCGAGTAGCAAATTGCTACTCGCAAATAAGGAATAACTCCCCATTCATTCCTATGGGCCAAAAGGCCCATAGGAATGAATGGGGAGTATCCCTTATTTGCGAGTAGCAGTTTGCTACTCGCAAATAAGATAGCGATTTCAAGGGTGCCAGGGGTGTCCAAAGGACACCCTGTAGCACCCCTTAAATGCACATTTGAACAGGTGTTGCGCACACACATGTCCAAAGGACATGTGTGTGTGTAACATGCAAAAGAAAAAAATGCACTAAAGTGCTTTTTACACTATTTTCGCAATTTACCACCAAGTCAGACTTGGTGGTAAATTAAGACCAAATATTGCGATTTCGCTATTTCTAATTGGTTGATGAATTGCATTTAAGGAATCTCTATTAGAGATTCCTTAAATCCAATTCCTCGCAAATATGCGAATTCTTAAATAGCGATTTTTGCATTTGGGATGATGAATCCCAAATGCAAAAATTGCACTCGCAAAAGGCAAGATTCTGAGAATCTTGCCCTTTGCGAGTGCAATTTAGCTTGATGAATCAGGCTGTTTATCTTTCTTATCTTGTGTCATTTCGCCTCAAGAATTAACAATAATACGTCAAGCTATGGGTGAACAGACAGATTTTGGGTCAGGAAGCTATTGTACGTGAAATCACAGTCACTTCCACTAATTTAACAGCAGAGTTTCACAGACATTTTAACGCATTCTTTCAGAGTGTCTTTGGATAACGTGGATGTGCAAAAATAAAACTGTTAGCAAAAATTATAATAGGGACCCTAAAGCACAAACAGCCTGATTCATGAAACGAAAATCGGCTCGCAAAGGGCCAGATTCTGAGAATCTGGCCCTTTGCGAGCGCAATTATTGCATTTGGGATTCATCATCCCAAATGCAATAATCGCTATTACAGAATTCGCTATTGTGCGAGGAATTGCATTTAAGGAATCTCTATTAGAGATTCCTTAAATGCAATTCATCAACCAATTTTAAATTGCTAATTCGCAATTTCGGGCCGCTATTTACCAAAACTTAGAAAAATGCTTTTAAAAGCATTTTTCTAAGTTGCATGTTGCACACACACATGTCCTTTGGACATGTGTGTGCGCAACACCTGTTCCAATTTGCATTTAAGGGGTGCTACAGGGTGTCCTTTGGACACCCCTGGCACCCTTTAAATCGCTATCTTATTTGCGAGTAGCAAATTGCTACTCGCAAATAAGGAATACTCCCCATTCATTCCTATGGGCCTTTTGGCCCATAGGAATGAATGGGGAGTTATTCCTTATTTGCGAGTAGCAATTTGCTACTCGCAAATAAGGAATGTGTAGGAATCGCTATTTATTTAGCAATTCCTACATGAATACCGTTTTGCGAGTCTCAAATAGCGATTCCTTATGAATCTCTATTAGAGACTCGCAAAACGGTACCTTGATGAATCAGGCTGTAAGTTTTTCAGAAACAGGGAAAATATAACAGACTTTTTGCCCTTCTCCTTCGCCAGCTTGGCACTGTCTGTGAAGCGTTTCACAAGATTATACTCACCTCGCCTGTATATATACACTTTGCCTTTTTAAGAAGCATGGAGTGGTTCTATTGTCTTTGAATTCCAAGAAGAAAACGCTCCATGGAGGAATTCCACATCACTTTCAGCAGATTTAGCACCTGATTTAGATCTTGGCGGAAGGGCTGTCTGTCTGCCTTGACAGAGGTTTCAAATCCATCCGTCATGCTGGCGGAGGTTCTCCCGCCTGATTTATACTTGACTTGGCGGAGGTTTATCCATCAGCCTAGTGTTTGTTGTACTCTGTCAGTGGTGTACACTCATCTGCCGTCAGGCACTATTTCGTCAGCGTTGGAGTCTGGGTTACCTGTTTCCACCAGATAAACCTGTGCCCATCATCACAGCAGTTTTGCAGGAGTCTTGCCAGGAAGTTTAGGCAACTTTAATAATAGAAGGGATTGTTAGACACCTCAGATATGCCACAATGTTCTGTATGAGCAGCTGATGTGAAAAGTGGTACCAAATCTACTTCATAGTCCCAGCTGAGAGTCCAAGAATTCAATGGGCATTATCTGAACTCCATTCTCATTTTTCACACATGATAGGTCAAACATTTTCTGTGAGAAGTCTTCACAACTATACAAGACAGTGAGTCATGTGCTTAAGCCAGCAGCTTTCATGACCTTTTTTTCCCGATACATAAGTGGATTTCACTACCTAATCCCAACAGACATTCAGAAGCAATGTCCAATCTTGAACCTCAGGATTCCAATATTGCACAGTGCTTTGATTAGCCTATTGCGCTGGGACAGCATTATCGCACTTTAGGTATGACTTACATTTTAATGACATTGCTTCAGCCTATACCAACCTGTTGTGAAATACAGCCTGGTGATACAATGTATCTGCTCTAGAGATATTGATTTTGTTTGCAGGAACAAGACCATTTGTTTAAAGATTAATGTTTCTGCTACAAAGACCTGCAAATGGTCCAATATAGTCTACCATGTCACAAAAGACTGCTATACCAGACTAGCTATCTTCCAAAAATGGTTTACTACCTGGATAACCTTGCCAGGGACAGCACACTAGGATTCATCTCCTTGAACCAAATAATGTGAAATCCAGGGCATCTGAGGCTCAAAGCATTTGTAGTGCAATTCTCTCTAGACATCTTTGCAGAATATCATTGTTGAAAGTAATAATGACAGGAACGGAGTCTCAGTAAGTACCGCTTTATTGGCCATCCACTCTCCACAATAATCACAGAAACCCCAACATTCTAAGATGAGCTCTAGGTTAGGGAAACCAAGGGGAGGGAAGGACAGGATGTACCATCTTGGGAAAAGGAAGATTATAGCACACCTCCCTTCTTATACAAAACAAAATGAAGAGTGAAAACAGAGTAACCATACTGAACAGAAGTAACACTGATGTACATCAGCCTAAACAAGGTCAGCGCTGGCATCATTAGGAAGTGGGGTATGCATATATCCCTTTCTGAGAGAGAGAGAGAGAATTAAATATATATATACATGTATGCACATCACATTTCAGATCTTACCATTTTGTCACAGCTCCACCATTGCACATTATAAAGGAGAACTACATTGCCGAGAGCCTTATCGACCCAGCAAAGGGGTGTAGAACTTACTTTGACTGCGCTAGTCTTTTGTACTTCTCTTGACTTGCACCACATCACCTACTTCCCAGTTGGGAATTTTAACTCCGTTCTTTTGGTCGCATCACTCTTTGTATTTGGCTTGGTTCAAATCAATCTTCCTGGTAACCTCTTCGGGATTGGAAATTATCACCCTGCCTCCTTCCAGCCAACTAGGGTTGAACTTGGTGCACGGCTCTCTCCTGCAGAGAGAGATGAAAGGGGAGATCCCTATCACTAGGTTTGGGTAGGTGTGATATGCCCATACACAATTACGTAGATGTGATTCCACGCCGTGACCATTGGTAATGGCCAATTGAAAGTGTTCTTCGATCAGCCTGTTTGCCCTCTCGACTAGGCCATTTGCTTTTGGGAAATATAGTGCAGTCAATTCATGTTTTATGTTCATGTTGTCTAGGAATTCCTTCATTGTCTGTGATGTGAATTGTACACCATTATCAGTGATCAAAGTTGAGGGTATGCCCTCCTTGGAAACACGTCCTTGAGGGACTCCGAGACTGTATTCGTGTTGAAGCGATGTATAAACTTCTGAGTGATCCAATGTGAAGTGTAGTCAGTTAAGACCAGCATGAATCGCTTCTGGATGCCAAGGTTGTCCATAGGTCCTATGATGTCCATGGCTAGTTTGCTCCATGGTTTGGTTGGTACCTTGACGGGGGATAGGGGTGCTTTAAGCAAGGCTTTAGACTTGTCGCTCTTGGCACAACTTACACAGTCCTTGACTTGTTGTTCTGCCATGATGTCCATCTTAGGAAACAAGAAGTTCGCCCGGATTCTATGTTTCGTGATATTGCGTCTCAAATGCCCTTCATGCGCCAATTCTACTATTCTCTTCCTGAGGCCTGAAGGTGGTATTACTCTAATTTGGCAGTACACTCTTTTCCCGATGACACTCAATTCTTTTCTGACTTTCCTGAACTCTCTGAGTTCTTCTTCAAGGTCATTTATCTTGTTGGGCCATCATTCTCTCATAATGACCTTGAGTCTGCACAATTGCTTGTCTTCCTCCCTGCACTTATCTAATTCTCATTCTGTGATGGCAGTGTCATCTACTATCATGATGGGACTGTCTTGCATTTCTTCCTGCTCCTTTGTTAGTAGCGGGGTCCTTGATAACAAATCAGCAATTCTTTTGTCTTCTCCAGGTATGTACAACACTTTGAAATTGAAGTTCTCGAGTCCCAAAGTCCATCTACTTATGCGCGGAGTACAGTTTTCCATTCCTTTCACAGTGAAGATGGAGGTGAGGGGCTTGTGATCCATCCAAATAGTGAAATTCAACCCCCACAAGAAGAATTTGAAATGCCTCACTCCCCAGAAGCATGCCAAGGCCTCCTTTTCGATTACGGAGTAATTGCATTCTGCACTCGTTAGGCACCTGGATGTGAAGGCAATGATCTTCTCTAGCTTTCTTTTGTATTAGGGTGGCTCCTAGGCCTTTATTTGAAGCATCCGTGGTAAGAATAGTCTTCTTCCTAGGATCAAAGGTCCCTAATGCCGGTGAGTTCAAGATCTCCTCTTTGAGGGCATCCATCACACACTTATGCTCTTCATTCCATGTGAAGTCCTTGTTTTTTTTTAATAAATCCTGCACAGGTTCACATTTAGAAGCAACATTTTTTATGTATTTAGACATGTATTCCATGAGCCCCAGGAAGGATTTAAGTTTTTCCTTGGCTGTTTTTTGGTCTGAACCCTTCTTCAGAAATGGAGTGTCCCAAGTAGTCGACGGATGACACCCTTACTTTGCATTTGTTCCTTTTTACTGTCAGCCCAGCATCCATGAGTTCCTGGAATACTAGGTTAAGGGTGTAGTCATGTTCCTTCACGCTGCGCCCATACACCAGGATATCGTCCTTGAAACACATCGATCGGTCCACTCCCTTCAGGATTTGCTGCATTATCTTCTGAAAAAACGCTGCGGCCGACGCTAATCTGAACCGCATCCTCCTGAACATGAACGTACCTTGGAGAATTATAAAGACGGTGAGTGGCCTGGATTCTGGGTGGAGATACACCTGGTGAAAGGCCATTGACAGATTGATTACGCCGAAGTACTTTGCCTGACCCATGGTGCTTACCATCTCGTTCATATTTGGCAGAGAGTGCCTCACCACCCAAATGCTTTAGTTGAGGCTGCGTAGGTCCACATACAGCCGAATGCCTTCGCATTGGCCTTAGCCGCGATAACTACTTGGGCCAACCATTCATCGCACTCCACAGGCTGAATGATACCCATGTCACACTATTTACACAGTTCCTTCTCCAATGGTTCTCTCATTTGTTGTGGTACTGGGCGCAATTTGTGAACAACAGGCTTGGCGCAGGACTTTAGTTTGATTCTGTGTTGGAAGTCCTGCGAGCATCCCAATTTCTCCTGAAACAATTTTGGAAATTCCTCGCAAATGGTGTCACCTCCCTGGTTCCCTTCAGTAAGTAGGACTTGCTCCTTACTGTTTGGGTCCAGGATGATGACCAGTTCCTTTTGGGGCTGCCATCCCAGCAGGTTGGATCCAGATTCCACGATGATGACTTTAACAAAAGCTTTCCTGCCTTTGAATTGTATATTCATCTCCTTCATTGCCTTAAGGGGTATTGGTTCCTTGCTGTACACTGTGGGAGAAATGTCAGGTTTCTGCAAAGTTTGGTCCCCAAAGTTCTCAAAATTGTTTCTGTTCAAGAGGGTGAACAGGGAACACAAATCTGGAAACATGGTGACAGTTTTGTTGCTCAATAACACATCACACTTAGGATAAATGGCATGAACAGAACCCGCATAACCTTTAAGCTGTAGCACATATTTTTTCTCGCTTGACATCACACATTTTACTTCTTTGTTCTGGACCTTTTCACCCTCCCTCTCACTGTCTTTGGTGTGGGGTTCTCCTTCTCTGTATACCCTGGCAAAATGCCCCCCCCTATTACATTTCTTGCAGGTAACACTTCTGGCTGGGCACTGAAAGTAATTTGCAAAGTGATTACTGCTGCCACAATGTAGCATTATGCATTGCAAAAATATTGCAATGCATAATGCTACAATCATGCAGTTCATAATGCCAACAATAATGTACTCCGGCACCGATCATGGTGCTCTGGGCGGTCTCTATGCCACTCTTACTGACTCACGGTCAGCTACTGCCAAAATATGCCCCCAACACGGGTATGGTGGAAAACAAAGTGCATCTCCGCATTCCGGCCCCAGTACTGCCACTCCTTGGCAAGTACAGGCCGTGATGCGAACTCGAGCAGAGGCTTGCTCTGCAAAGATGGGAAAGGCTGAGAGCGTTTCTCTCGTAGCCCGCACCCCGGCCCAGCGCGACACACGCATGCTCGCTGAGCGTTATCTGGGGGTACGATCTTACTCTCCTCTCCTCTCCTCTCCTCGTGGCTTGGGCCTCAGATGAGACTTCATTGATCTTGGGCAGTGGAACACGGACCCCCGATGTGATGGTTTGAGCTCTCTCCTTGGCAAAGGCAGGCTCGGGCCGGCGGTGGTGAAGCCTCACAGGTCCTCTAGGGATGCCGGTCTGGGCCGATGGCAATGACGATTGCAGCACTTCTGGTCACGCTGTCGATCAACTCAGAGAACACGACTGCTCAGGAACACACCGTCACAGGGCAATTTCTGAAAGAGGTCTCAGGCTGCAACAGAGCACACGCACACAGCGTTGCTGAGACTCACTTGGACTCCGGGTGCACACAACCACAGGGCAATCTTCACGAAAGTCTCAGGCTGCACAAAGCACATGCACAGAGCGTCGCTGAGACTCACTTGGACTCCATGTGCCCGAGATCACAGGGCAATTCTTTCGAGGGTCATCCTGCACAAAGCATGCGCACACAGTGTCGCTGAGACACTCTTGGGAACTTTTATGTTCCTGAGTTTCCACAACAGGGAACCAGCTCTCCTCGGGCCCTTGGGGACAAGTTACTTCAGTGCACAGCACACAGTGTCCTTTCAAGCAGGGGGACACAGCACACAGCAAAGTCCCTTAGCCTCTCCTTGGTTAAATCAGCAAACTGCAGGCCAGCCCCTAGAGCACACAGCAAGGGCCAGTCCTTCCCTTCAGTCTCTTCAGCTGTTTTTTCCTTGGCAGAGGTTCCTCTTGACCACAAAGTAGTTTCAGTCCTTTTAAGTCTTGATCAGTTCCATTCCAACATTCAGGGGTTTCAGCTGTCATAGTTATACCCCTAAATGTCTTTGAAATCTTTTTGTTCAGGGGGGCACTGACCCCTGTCCAAACTAGTTCTGGTTGTCTCCCTGCCAGTGACACCTTCTTCCTTTGATAGTGGGGGTCTGGATCCCTAATCACCCAGGAGGAGATGGAGCCATTGTTTTATGGCAGCAGCCCAGGCCTCTTCACCTCCAGGGTCTACTACTCCCCCCCTACAATCCAGCTACAAGTCAGCCTGTTGCTGTCTCACCTCCTTCCCTGGGTCAAGGCATTCCCCAGAGCCTATCACATTCAAATGCAGTAGTCAATCCACAACCAGGCAGAGACACACAGAATTGTTAGAACTCAAAAACCCAGCCACTTCTAAAAGAGTGGTTTCTAAACAGACAATGCAAAAACCACCTTCAGAAAAAGATGTATTATTAAATTGTGAGTTCAGGCACACTAGTCTTCACCTCTCCATTTTAAGGCTATGAGAAGATAGACTGGAAACATATTACACAGTCTTCTCCATTCTGTCATATGGGCAAGATGGCCTTGCAACAGTGAAAAATGAAATGGAGAGAATTTCACTGTCAGGACATGGTACACACATCCGTACATGTTCTACCTTTCACATACACTGCACTCTGCCCAGGGGGTTACCTTGGACCTACCATAGGAGTGTCTGATGTGCATAAAAAGGGAAGAGTACAGCCTGGCAATTGGGTGCACTTGTCAGGACAACCTGGCAGTTTAACAAACTGCGCGCAGGCACTGCATTGGCAGGCCTGAGTTCTCTCTTTAGGGCTACTTGTGTGGGTGGTACAATTAGTGCTGCAGGCCCAATTGAAGAATTTGCATTACCAGCCCTGGCACACATAGTGCACTTTACTAGGGGCTTTACTAGTAAGGCAAACATACCAGTCATGGACAACCAATTACCATTACACTTTACACAGGGAGCACTTGCACTTTGACATTGATCAGCAGTGGCAAAGTGCCCAACGTTTCTAAGATGGCAACACCATGTCAGAAAAAAGGTCTAGGGGGAAGGCAAAAAGTTTAGGGAACTTTAGCCAAAAAGGGCCAAGTCCAAACACACCATAAATCATATCATCAATGATAACACTGATGTCAGATCATTACAGCCTACTGTACTTTGGGGAAAGGGAATTGACGTAATCTGTGCAATGGCATAGTGTAAGGTTTGAATGTATGACATAATATCGACAGACAGAATATCTACATACAAAAATATCGACACAAAAATATCGAAATCAAAAATATCGAAATTATATCTACATAATGGTAAGTACAAAAATATCGAAAAAATAATATCGTTGTACAAAAATATCGAAATTAAAAATATCGTTTTTTTAAATGTATTAATAATAATTTAAAATTAATTTAAAAATACATATAATTTTACAAATATTAACGCCTGTTTTTACAACGCAGATACTTTTACAACGCATACCATTACAACGTAAGTATTGGTAAGTATATAATAATTATTTTATGTAAATTAATTAAAATTACTATAATATCATTTAATTTAATTTAATTTAATTAATTTAATTTAAATTTAATTTTACTTTAATTTTTACACTGTACCCCTGTACCCCAAAAACCCCAAACTGACCCTGAACCCTAAAAATACCCCTTTACCAAAAAACTAAAAACTGACCCTGAACCCTAAAAATACCCCTTTACCCAAAAACCAAAAACTGACCCTGAACCCTAAAAATACCCCTTTACCCAAAAACTAAAAACTGACCCTGAGCCCTAAAAATACCCCTTTACCCAAAAACTAAAAACTGACCCTGAACCCTAAAAATACCCCTTTACCCAAAAACCAAAAACTTACCCTGAACCCTAAAAATACCCCTTTACCCAAAAACTAAAAACTGACCCTGTGCCCTAAAAATACCCCTTTACCAAAAACTAAAAACTGACCCTGAACCCTAAAAATACCCCTTTACCCAAAAACTAAAAACTGACCCTGAACCCTAAAAATACTTCTTTACCCAAAAATTAAAAACTGACCCTGAACCCTAAAAGTACCCCTTGACCCAAAAACCCAAAACTATAACATTTTAAATATAATTATATACTTACCAATACTTACGTTGTAATGGTATGCGTTGTAAAGGTATCTGCGTAGTAAAAACATGTGTTGTAAATGCATGCGTTGTAATAGTTTTTGCGTTGTAAAAGTTTCGTTGTAATGGTAGTGCGTTGTAAAAGTTGCGTTGTAATGGTTGTTTCCCTATAAACACACAACCCACTACACATACATAAATGAAATCATTTAATCACTTAATAATTATTAATTACCAATTAATTATTAATTAACAATATCAAAAATTAATAAATTAAAAATATTAACATATTAACTCTAATTAATTTAATTTACTACTTAATATTATTTCATTACAAATTAATTATTAATTAACAATAACACTAAATTAAATATATTAGCACAATAAATCTAATTAATGTAATTAACTAATTAACATTAATTAATTACCAATTATTTAATAATTAACAATAACAATAAATTATATATCTTAGCACATTAAATCTAATTAATTTAATTAACTAATTAACATTAATTAATTACCAATTAACTATTAATTAACAATAACACTAAATTAAATATATTACCACATTAAATCTAATTAATGTAATTAACTAATTAGTTTCAATTAATTACAAATTAATTATTAATTAAAAAATATTTAAAAATATATATTAATTATTTAACTATTATTAAATTACTTCCCACCCTATTCCCCTATAAACCCACAACCCCCTCTAATACTAAAACGCAAAATGTTAACATAATTACTAATTTTCAAACATACATTTCTAAACATATGTAGCAAACATATAAACAACATAATAAAATACATAACACTAAACAACAAAATTTCGATATTACTAACATACATACCTTAATCTCGATATTCTGTCTGTCGATATTATGGCACATCGATATACTATACCATCGATATTAAAACATCGATATTATTGTATATCGATATTTTAATTTCGATATTTTGTCTGCCTACCGTAAGGTTTAATCATTACCCAGCCTCTGAGCTTAGAGAACACCCAAGACCCTGCTGGATTAGACTTTAAGCTTTGCAATATAAGGGGTGACTACAGGCCCTTCCCTTTGACCAAGACCTGCATTCAGCATCCCTTGTCCCTGACAAATTATGCATTATCATTGTTTAGCTCACCATGACTGGTAAATGCAGGTGTTTTTGGTCATCACTGTACAGTCACTCTAGCTGACGTTGTTCGGGAGAACTTCCATGGTTTACACACTTCATTTTGTATTAAAAGTAAACAATAGTAACACGCCTTTATTAAAGCATTTTCAATAAATTGTTTACATTTTTTGTGTGTAAATAGTTTGCCCCTGTGCCTCGTGTAAGCGCTGTTTATGGCCTGTGGACAGGATGGGTGTGCCTTGGAAGGACATTTGTGTAGTCACTCTTAACCTACATGCTGCTGGCTACTGGCCAGCATCCTCTGGATGCAGAGAAATGCTATGGACTGGCCAGCTCCTAATTTACCTGAACAACAGAGCATTGCTTTTGTTCATACTTAGGGCCACATTTACATGCCCCTATCACTACTACAATGTCACTTTTAGTAACGTTGTGTTGGCGATAGGGGCTTTTCCTTATGAAACAGCAAATTGCCTATGATTGTTTATGTGCAGGAAGGTGACCGTTCATACACATAAATAATAAGAAAAAATGACGTTTTGCAACTTCTATATGTGCTGTATTAAGCAGCACACATAGAAGTTTCAAAACGCCATGAATGATTATTTATGTGCAGGAAGGGAAACCTTCCTGCACATAAACAATAATTTCCCCCATTGCAGACACTCTTGCACTATGGTGCAGGAATGCCTGCATTGGTGCTAGGCAGCTGAACTCAGTGCCATCTCTAGGGGAAACGCAGGGGTGCAATGCAGTCTAGTGAATAGGGCTCATCCCTGTGTTTTCAGAATAAAGAAGTGTGGCTTAACACTACGCTTCTCCATTCTGTTGTAAATATGCCCCTAGGTGAGCTCTTGCACAGGGTCTGGCTTTGCCATGCCTTCCACCATTCACTTTTTCCCCAGAGTCCACAGTGCATCGCCTTCTTTTTCCCCAGCAGGTTATGAGCACAGTTCTTTGTCTTTGACCATGCTCGTGGGGAGGGGGAGGGGCAAGGTGGGGGTAGTAATGTATGGATTATGGAATTTAACAGGTAAGTGAACATATAAATAAATAAAACAAATTTTGTTGCGTGCACTGCATCACCAAATGTGATGCAGTGCGACCAACAAAATTCGGTTTTATTTATTTATATGTTTACTTACCTGTTAAGGTCCGTAATCCATACATTACTACCCCCCACCCTGCCCCGCCCCATGTCACCGCCCGGCAGGTACTCCCACTACCGGCCGCGGCTGTTGATTTCTTTATGGCAGAGTTCACATCATTGTATGCAAGGAGAGGAGTATGGGGTTCAGTCTGGAGGACAAAAGGATCATCTTTATGGAGGTGATCGAACTCTACCAACAACTGCTCTGGTGCCCCTAACTCTGTGCATTGCAAGCCAGCGACATGTGGCTGTGGGCCCCTGATGACCCCTGATGACCCCTGCCTCCGGCCTACACTGGGGTCAACTAGGTCACACATTTGGAAATGAGCCTTTGAGATCTTTATGGCAGAGTTCATATCATTGTACAGGTCTCATCGCAGACTGCATCCCCTTTCAGCTCTGGTGCCACAAACTCTGTACCCCAAAATGCGTGGACACTCTCTGGCTGAACTTTGGTGGCCTTTGAGTATATGGCCTGGGGGCTGTCTTCATCATCATGTAGCTGATACTAACTTGGTGTTAAAACTGGGTCTGTAGCATTCATCTCCTCCATATTGCCTGTTTCTGCTTGGTTCTCCCCTCTGCATCATGCCCTGGAAGGACACCTTCCACTGTCCCCCGAAACACTCCGCAACATTCACCTGTGACGAGGACCCGCACAGCTCTTGTGGCCCTGCCTCAGTGCACCGCAAGTCACCGTTCCGTGGTGGTGTGCCTGTGCTGGCTGCAGTGCATTCGGGGTCACTAACTCTGTACAGCTCATGCCATGGACCCTTGCTGTTTGAACTTTGAACTTCTGATTGCCGGATCACTGTTGTAGTTGTTGCCAGCACCAACCATTCCCTGAGGGCTGGCTTACACTCACCCCACACCCACCAGGCACAGGCGTCACTGGGCATGTGACCCTGGCAATAAAAGGGTCCGGGCGCACGTGCCCATAGCCAGTTCCAAAAACTATCTAAGTGTGTCCGTGTGGTAATGTATGCATGAGGGCCCGGGCCCTACCACATAACATTGTTCTGTGTACAACGGACGCAACCATGTCACCTCAGGCAGTGGGGTAGACCTCTGACATGGAGCTGTGTCATACCCCCCTGTAAGCATAAGCGGAGTGGACTGACCTACACACATGTGGCCACCCACCTTCAATGCACAACTTCACAGTGTCGTTCTCAGGCTTGTGGACATGCGCAGATAGGCATGACAATGGTGTGCCGTAGGAGTGCAAGTGATGCACCGCATGGTGCACACTAGTGAAAAGGTTTGGGGGAGGGAGGAGTGACAGTGAGGCTACGTGATACACATTGATGCCGCTCATTTGCTACAAGCAGTACATGTCAAACAGGAATCACAAAATCACACATATCATACACCAATGAACCAGTAAACCTGCAAACACATCATGCAGAACCAACTATTGACTCATGTCTCTCTGCACTGTCACATGTGACAAGGATATGCAGTCTGCCCTTGGATGATGACACCCCTCTGAGGCCCGAACACACAGGCCCAGAGGCAGTACAATGTGGCCCACAAACACACCAGGGGCATCGTGGAACGCACAATTGGTGTGTTGAAGTCACGTTTCAGGTGTCATTTGCCACGCTATTGTCAGACTATCGCATGGTGCCCCCAGGTTGAGAATACAACACTAACACGGTGTCATTTTGTCACCATATACTGCGATGTGCAAAGTTGCATTAAGCTAATTTTGTGATAATTATCACACCTTCTTGAGAATATCCCCCATTGAGTGTAACGTTAACAGATCTCCAATGGGTACTGGCCACAGGAAGTTGTCCTGAACCGAACGACTTAAACCCAGATCCCTATTTCCTGTACTCATTGGGCACTTCCTTTAACCTCACCATCTTAAGGTCATTTGCCCATTCTATTATTCAATCTTAATTTACCATACACATACATCTAGGTTTGCCCCTCGTCCAGCTCCCTAGAATGTCTACCCCCTTGATGGATCTGCACATAGCAATTCATAATAAAACCTAAGTGGACCTATCTCAAAAATGCGTTTTCGACACCTGTATAAAATATCAAGATGTATCAATGCAATTTGATACTGGAGACAGAGCATAATTGTGTGCAGTTCAGTAGAGTACCAGTACAGATTCCTCAACCCATTACACAAATTCGACTTTATCATTATGCATTTCATTCTTGCTGTTTGAAATAACCACTTTTGATATATGTGTGTCAAAACTCGTACAAATATCAAAGAAAAAAATACAAAAGGAAAGAAAAACACATAGATAGACAGACACATTATCCTTTACGGAATACCAAAACGTATTTTATTTTTGCTCTTAATTTCAACATTTCAGCGCACTTTAACATTACTTTCTTTAACATTGATTCGGGTCAGTGGGCATCATCTGTATTTACTGTCCTTGTACTCTAGTTTTCAAAGTTGACTGATCTTTAAGAGCCAGTCACGTGCAGAATGTAAGCATTCTCAGTTGCAATAATTCTAAGAGACAAGAAATAGCCTTGGGACTAGGGCGCCACAGCTGCAACTTATTAGATCACTGTTCGGATTACAAATTTAAAATAATTTGTCCTGAATTCTGCACTGCAGTGGAAAGAATAGATGCATTAAGCACTCTATTAAGGCCCTTCAGGTGGCATTACGTTGATCGCCTTGAACAGAAAATGGGCCCAATGACAACCGAGAAGGCAGTGCTTGTCAGTCTTTTGCTGTGTAGAATGCAGCACAATTTGAAGCTTGTAATTGGCTGGCAGTCATTTCTAGTTCAGCAGGTCAAGGTGCACGCGGCTGAGGACATTACTGTCATTTTACCATTCAGGGTGTCCTAGATTTGTTCCTTTCATCATCTTTTTGAAAAATCTGATTTTAATAGGTGTTCTTCACTTGGTAACATTTTAGGAAATAATTGAAATTTAATTTAGAATCATTCAAATTCCACCAGCAAACCTTAGCACGGCTGACGTCTGGGTGGCTTAAACTCATTGTAATATTAAAAACAGGAGCCACAGAGACATGGCATTCAAACTCTAGATACTGCTTTTTCACATACGTTTGACTGTTATCAGCTTGATCTTCAGTATGTTTTCTGCAGGTCAAAATATTTAATTTAACAATGTAACAAATCTTGCTGCAAATTGTACATTTTCTCCCTTGAAACAATCATTGATTGCATCGTTCATTCTACTGATTCCCAGTTAGTATGTTGGTTTTCTCCGTAATCTGAGTGCTTCCTCCTTGATGCCGTTAACATGTATACGCCCTGTGAGATTTCTGTATTCAGAGTCCTCTCTCTCCAGTGACGTCAGCTACAGTAAGTAACAAGAACCAGATTAGAGCAGTTCTGCAGGAGAGAATGCCTAAAAGCTTAGCCTGAGTATTTAACAGTGCATGCCTCTCAGAAGCGCTAGGCAGATGCAGACTGTGTGACTGACTGACTGATTCTCTATAGGAGTGACACAGCCTGCAAAGAGAATTGGTGGTTTTCCTTAGACCTTTTGATATACACTCCAGAGTGGGTAGGTCTCCTAGCCTGTACTGGATGGGTTTCGGTTTGACTTTTTTGAGATACAGACGCTCAGGATCGGTTGCGGGCCCTCCTCATTTTTTTTTTAATCAGCCAGGCGTGTGCCCGATTTCCTATTTATGCATGTATGTAAGCCGCATTTCTGCTGCATAATTTTTGTGACTAAGCTTTTGAAGGTTGCAAATAAAACAGTAGCAGACCAAAGGCCCACCAACTGAGTGGTCCAAGTAGGAACAACCTGCTGACTTACAATCAGTTTTTGCAATTTCTGACCAAATGTGGTTTTCCAAATAGCACATTTAGAGAAAAGAAACCTTGGGACATATTCACAAGAACGTGCAATAACTATCGCCATAGTAATTTATCGGCAGATTAGTTAACGCTGCCTAACCCTGATTAATATTGCCATGTTAGATGGGTATTTTCAAGCCCATGGTACATGGCTATAGTAGCAGGGAAGGGGTGTCAAAACCCACGCACTAATCATCGCGATGGCGCATTGAAGTCCTGCGTTAGCCGGCGACACGTTGTGAATGGCCGATAATGAGCTGCAAAGTCCCATCATCACTACTTTTAGCTCCCGGCCCAACACAGCCCCTGCTGGAAGCCAGGTGTCACTCTGAGACTGGCAGCATTGAGGTTCCGAGATTCTGAACCCGTTCAATAAAGGTTGTCGTATCGTGACGAATCTGGTGTCAGCAGACCGAGAATGGCGAGTATATTATGTACGAGTGTTTTCGTCATGTTCGAGTGATGGATTCGTTACGAAATAGGGGATTCCGATCTGAACCCTCGGGTTCCATTTTGTGTACGGCAGCCATTTTGTGGTTGCCCTCACATAGGCCGATGACTACGGCCGAACGATTTCTTGAGACACGTACACCTTTGGCTGACTCTTGTGTGACCTGGGCAAGCTGACTTCGTTGCCCGAAGCCAAACTTGTTAGGCCAGTTCTTTACCCAGTAGCTGATCAAGATTAGCGATCAAGGAACAGAACATTATTAACTTATATTACACACAACTATGTCTTATCTTACTTACACCTGTCTCTGCTCCTTTCTTTATGGCCTGTTTACGATGGGGAGGTGACCGATTTTATGATGGGTTTCGATCGACTTGTTTGATGAAGAATGTTGGGTTCGACCAATAATTGATGGTGGGCTGGACAATGAAATGTGGGTTTGTCACGCAATGCCTTTTTGTCGTATACACATGGGATTGGTTGGTTGTAAATAAGGAATGTTTGCCTGAAGCACAATATTTGGTATAAAAAGGGTTGATTGGCTTTGTAAAGTTGAGCAGTCTCCTACGAATATACGTCATTGTACTTCGTGGACTTCTGTTACTGGTTGCAGCCAATAAATTTGATCTTTGACGCCACCTAGAAGAGTCCCGTATCTCTGTATGCCGAGACAGGGGAATCCGGAGACTTCGGGCGTCATCCCTAGCGACGCTGGGTTCTAAAAACCCGGTTCTTCACTTGGCGCCCAACGTGGGGCGACTTCAGCGGTACCGGTCCAAGCCTGAAGATCGTAAGGAGCTTCGTGTGAAAATTCTGGAGGAAGGCCAACCACTTCATCGACCCCTGTATGTTGTCGTGGTCCGAAAGTCTTTGCTGCGAGGTTCCCCGCTTTCCGACGGCTATGAAGGACTGCTGCCCTGACTGTCGCCCTGTCTTGAGCCCTTAGACGATTTGTAGAGCGAGACGATAGACGGGTCTTCTGGTGATGTCATCGATACCTCAGTTAAGTATGAGTGGAGCGTCTCCCAGTCCTTAGTTTTTGGGTATCCCCTTGGGATCTTTGATTTGGAACTTGCAAGTACCAAAGCCGAGGGACTCGTGTATTCACGAGACTATCGTATTCGATAATCCTTTGAAGTTTGAAGCTAGACTAGTGAGCGAAGATGCCTGGTCTTAGCAGACTTGGAAATATGTTTTGTTGTGGTCAAAATAGGTATTTCCGATTGGAAGATTCGTGTCCGGTACCTCCAATTGGAACTCCAACATATGAGCTTTACGTAAAACATGGCGTGGGTCCTATCACGCATAATGAAGTATGGATCCGCTACACTAGGAAGGACGGTGTCTTAAAGTGGCCATATATATGGTAGCTATGACACCGAGATTTTAGATAATCTAGAAGTTAGACTCTTCAAGAAGAAAGCCCGGCCGGCGATGTTTGACTCTTTCCGCCTATGGAGAAAGGAAGCCAAACAGAGAGAAATTAAATTGGAACTCCAACATATGAGCTTTACGTAAAACATGGCGTGGGTCCTATCACGCATAATGAAGTATGGATCCGCTACACTAGGAAGGACGGTGTCTTAAAGTGGCCCAAATATGGTAGCTACGACACCGAGATTTTAGACAATCTAGAAGTTAGACTCTTCAAGAAGAAAGCCCGGCCGGCGATGTTTGACTCTTTCCGCCTATGAAGAAAGGAAGCCAAACAGAGAGAAATTAAATTAGCAAAGATGAATAAAAAAGAAAAGGGTATTTCGATAATGCAGGCTGCTATACAATTTAAAGATACCGAAGAGGAACAAGTGAGTGAGCAGTTGCACAGGCAACGTAAACTGGTGATTGATAAGTGTTATCCAGCTTTGCCGCTTCTTCAGTAAGATGCAGCGAAGGAACTTGAGAAAGATCCTTTAATGTCACAGTTGTTGAGTTCGCCACCCCCTTATATGCAGAGTGCTACAGCACCTCCGCAACATTTAGTTGCCCAACCTCCGGTTGTTTTGCCTCCTGTTATTCCACAGCCGCCAGCTCCTTTTCAGTTGGCTCCTATTCCTCTGGTGCAGCCTTCTCAAGGCTTGCCACCGACTTTGATACCTGCTCCGCCTTTACTTCCTACGACCTTTTCGCCTGTTCTCGCTGCCTCTTCTGTTTCTGCTCCTACATTAACCTTTTCTCAGTCCGCTTTATCTCCTGTCCTGTCGACTTCTCCTTCTGTTCGACAGAGAATGACTGATACTGTTACCTGTATTTTATCTCCTTTCTTTGGGTCATTAAGTATGACCCCTGTTTCAGAGCGTAAACAGTTGCGTAGTCAACTGCCTGATTCTAGAGAGCGGGAAGTATTGGGTCATTTGGCGCGTAAATGGGTTACTCGCCCTTTAAGATACGATGTAGATTCTGTTATGGATGTCTTTCGTCAATGGGAAGCACCGAAGCAGAGATATGTTTTTGATAAGATGTGTACTTTCCATCGTGAGGAATGGGAAGATGATGATATGGGACAGACTCCGTCTGAGTTGTCCCGTGTACAGTCCGAGTTTGCGAAGGGAACTATAGTGGGTTCCGATGTTGAGAAAGCGGTTGCGACATTGGTGTAGTTTAGAAGTGAGGATCCTTCTCAGTTGTTGTTTGAGCCTGATCCTTCTGTTAGGAGGAAGGTGCGACAATATCCAATGAGAGAAGTTCCCCCAGTTTGGAAAGAAGGGGATCCAAACGCTAATCCAGCTGTTCTGCCTCATTTTCAGCGTGTTTGGGTACATGTTCCATGGAAGCGAGCTGAAGTGTTGGCTCTTAAACAGACCTTATCTGACCCCCGTAAAAATCCTGCAGGGTACTATAAGGAATTATCACAGACTGCAGACTCCTGTGTTATGAATTTAGCTGATATAGACATGTTGTTTGGGAATGTTGTCCCACAGCCTTTATGGGGATTGATTCGTCATACGGATCATGCGCAAGAGCTATATGATACTTGGGTTAATCTTGCTGCTGCGGATGCGCGACAAGTTGGTGGTGCTAAAACTGAGCCTTTAGTAGCAGAACTCCCTGGTAAGATTGTTACTTATATGAAGACTTTAATGCCGGCTATGCGAGTAAACTGGGATAAATTGTCTGCGTGTAAGCAGAAAAAGGACGAAAATGTGTCTGATTTCTTTACTAGGTTTGAAGAGACATTTATTGACCATAGTTGTCAAGATATGAGTACCGAAGGTGGCCAACGGTTGTTTGTTGATAAATTTGTGCATAATTTGCTTCCCGAGTTGTGTAAGAAGTTGAAGGATTCAGAGAGTTCTTGGGCCGTTTGCTCATCAGCACAGATTTTGGCTACTGCACAGTATTATGAAAATAGAGATAAGGATGAGAAGGATAGAGCAGAGAAGAAGACTAAAGAGTTGAAGACGAAGGTGCTTTTACAGCAGGCGTATCCGCCTCGTAGTGGCCAGCGTGATTATCAGCCACCTCAGCAGTTTCAGAGGAACTTGCAAAGGTTCGAGTCTCCTCAATCGCGTTTTCCTGTAGGCCCTAATCAGTGTGCATATTGTAAAGAAGAGGGTCATTTTAAAAGTAGTTGCCCGGTTTTGTTACAGCGTGGGAATGGTGTTTTTGGTGTGAGAGGTCGAGGTGTTCAGCAAGCTCCTAGAGGTAGGGGACGTGGAGGTTTCCCCCAGAATGCACGTTCCTTTCCTCAACAGAATACGATACATTGCTTTGATCAGCAGAATGGTGTGGCTGGTAGGACGACTCAGTACTATGCTGACGACTACTACGTCGAAGGTGAGAATGTGGACGATAATGATTGCTAGGACAGCCATAGACAAAGAGAGGGAGTTGTTTCAGTTCCAGTAGATCAGAGTGGACCTTATGTTGAGGTGATTACATCAGGTGTGCCAGAGCCTTTTCTGTTGGATACTGGTGCTACGAAGAGTTCTATTATGCACTCTAAACTCCCTGGCGCACCTTTGTCTGGCAAAATGAATGTTTCAGTAGGTTTTTCTGGCGCCCCGGTAAGGAATCCGATTTCTAGTCCTTTGTCCCTTTCTGTTGGACCTTGTGAATTGGAAGCACCCCTCATTTTGACGACAGGTTGTGGTGAGAATTTGTTGGGATTGGATTTGTTGAAGAGATTGTATGCAACGCTACAGTGTTCTGCTTCGGGGGTACAACTTACATTAGGTAAGAGAGTGATCTCTCCAATGTATTTGTCAAGAGACCGACTCCCAGTTGAATTGTCCTCCCTGCCTAATACTCTTTGGGCTACTGGTCCTAATGATGTGGGTCTATTGGAGATTCCGCCATATGTTGTGACGCTGAAAGCGAATGTTAGACTGCCACGTATTCCACAGTATAGGATTTCTAGTGATGGTGAAAGAGCGTTGCTTGCGATCATTCATATATATAGTCCGGTTTTGCCCGTCTTGAAACGCACTGACTGTTCTCAGCCACCTGTATATAGGCTTGTGATTGATCTTCGAGAGGTGAACAAGATTGTAGTGCCACAATTTCCTGTTGTTCCGGATATTACTACTTTACTGACAATGATTCCAGCTTCGGCTGCCTTGTTTTCGGTGATTGATTTGAAGAATGCTTTCTTCAGCATCCCGATTGCCGAGGAGAGTAGGGATATTTTCGGCTTCTCTTTAGGAGGTCGAAGCTTCCGGTTTAAGAGAGCTCCTCAAGACTATTGTGAGAGTCCATTGATCTATAAACAGGCTTTGAAAACACAACTTGATACGATTGTCTTACCTGATGGTGCTGCCCTTGTTCAATACGTCGATGATTTGTTAGTGGCTACGGATACTGAGGAGATTTGTAAAGAAGCTACTTTGTCGTTGTTGCGCCATTTGTCTGACGTCCATCATAAAGTGTCTCTCTCAAAGTTGCAATATTGTCGACAAGAAGTGACTTACTTAGGTCATCTCTTATCGAAGGAGGGAAGAAGATTGACCCCAGAGCAAATCCAAGCGATTGCGAGAATGAGTGTGCCAACCACACACAGAGAAGTGCGTGCTTTCTTGGGTATTACGTCATACTGTAGACAGTGGATCCCGAATTTTTCGCTTCTTGCGAAACCTTTGATAGCTCTTACTGTTAAGGATACCTCAAATCCTATTCCTTGGACTGATGAATGCCAAAAGAGCTTTTCTGAATTACGTGATGCATTGTGTTCGGCTCCTGTGTTGGGTTCCCCGACTACAGTAAGCCTTTTACACTCTATGTCCACGAGAGAGAGGGATGTGCATTGTCAGTGTTGACAAAGTCTTTTGGGGACAAGCAACGTCCATGCGCGTATTTCTCGTCAACTTTGGATCCGGTAGCTAGAGCGTTGCTGAGTTGTTTGAGAGCAACAGCGGCAGCGGCTGTTTCCATTCGACAGTCTGCTGGTTTGGTGATGGATAATACGTTGATTGTGATGGTTCCACATGCAGTGGCTACGTTGTTAAATAGAACCAAGACACAGCATTTAACTAGTGCTCGATTGTCAGGTTATGAATTGACACTCTTAGCGAGTCATGTGCATATAAAGAGATGCAGCACGTTGAATCCAGCTACGTTGTTGCCGACTTCAATGGAGACAGATGTTTCTGAGCAGCATGATTGCTTTCTGAGGACAGAGGAAGAAACGAAAGGGAGAATAGACCTTAGGGATACTCCTCTAGCGGAATGTGATGGTACTTTATGGGTGGATGGTTCGTGTTTCAAGCTTCCGAATGGTGATACGACTGCGGCATATGGTGTTACGACTTTGCATACGATTGTTGAAGCTGCACGTATCCCACATAATTCAGCCCAAGCAGCGGAGTTGATTGCTTTAACGAGAGCGTGTGTGTTGTCAAAAGGGAAGCAAGTGACTGTATATACTGACAGCCAGTATGCATTTGGTGTGGCTCACAGTTTTGGATGATTATGGAAGGAACGTGGGTTCCTCACGTCTCACGGAACTAAGATACAGCATGGTCAGTTGGTGAATGAGCTTCTTGAGTCACTGACCCTGCCGTTGCAAGTTGCGATTGTGAAGTGCAGTGCACATAAGAAGGTTACTGATGATGTTGGTCGTGGTAATGCGTTTGCGGATGAAGTTGCGAAAGAAACGGCGAGAGATGTGATGGGTCGAATGTATGTTATGGGTCTGGCGAGATGGGTTCCGGATAGAGGAATGTTTGAAGATACAATAGAGAGTGTGAAGTCAATTCAACTTGAAGCTACAGAGAAATAATTGAGCGTATGGAGCGAGAATACGGGTAGATTGGATTTGAATGGTTGTTGGGTTGAGTTGTCAGAGCATCAGAGATGGTTGTTACCCGATGCGTACGTGCTTGAAGTGGTTACGATGGCGCATGGGATGGCTCATATCAGTGCGAAAGGGATTTGTAAGTTGTTGGCTCCAGTATGGCAAAATGCTGGAATTCCTAAGTGTGCAGAGAATGTGGTTAAGAATTGTATGGTTTGTTTGAAATACAATCCTGGTAAGGGAACTCCAACTCCAGCTGGTCATTTTGCTCCTCCGACGTATCCGTTTGAGGTTTTGCAGCTAGATTTCATCCACATGGAGAGATGCAATAACCTGAAATATGTGCTTGTGGTTGTTTGTGCCTTTTCTAGATGGGTTGAAGCATATCCCCTGAAAGATAATACTGCCTTGTCCACAGCTAAAACCCTAGTCAAAGAATTTTTCCCTAGGTTTGGTTTGCCGAGAATGGTCTGGAGTGATAATGGGAGTGTATTTGTGGGTCAAGTGATGAAGAGAGTGTGTGAAGGGTGAGGAATCCGCCAGAAGTTCCATGCTGCAAATCATCCCCAATCAGCTGGACGAGAAGAATGCTATAATGGCACTCTTAAGTTAAAACTTGCCAAGATACAGGCGAGCTCTGGTCTTAAATGGCCTGATGCTTTGCCATTAGCACTTCTGTCAACTAGGATGACTTTGCATTCACGAGTGGGACTTAGTCCCTACAAAATAGTTTTTGGTCACCCGGCAAACATATGGGGAGTGCCGAGGCTGACAAAATTTAGCGAGATTGAACACCCTATACTGCTTTACTATCTGTATGATTTGACGGCTAAATTGCGTGTCTTACACCAACAGGTTCACGATACACTGCCTCAGGTTTCTGAAGATCCAGGACATGTCATAGATCCTGGATCATGGGTGTTGATCAAGAATTTCCAGCGAACAAAGAACGATCAGCCCCGCTGGATTGGCCCATACTTGGTCCTGTTATCGACACCATCTGCAGTACGAGTGCAAGGAAAGAAGCACTGGATCCACGGCGTACACTGTAAGAGGGTGCCTTTGCCTCTGCCGTACGACCGGTGGGTCCAGGAGGGTATTCCTGATTCAGAAACTGAGACTGTGCCTCGTTTTCTGCCTTTCAGCGATGCACGTTTAATGGGGACAAGTTCTGAGCGTGAAAGCGACGATCTTTTGCAAGGAGCTGTGCCATCGTCAGTTCGATTGGACACTACTGAGCCTGACCTTTTGTTTCGTGATGAGACATTGCCTGAGAAAAGTCGTTATAATTTGAGATCGAGAACTATGGACAAATAAAAGTAAAAATTATTTTCTTTGATATTTTTGAAAGTTCAGCTCTACCATCTGAGAGACTGTTTTGACCGATTTTTGTTTTTCGAGCCGCCATCCGGGTTCAGCTGTAGGGTCGCGGTGTCAAGTCTTTGGAGTGCAAGCCGAAGACACAAGGTCGACGGTTCTGGTTGGTCCTTGGGCGTTTCCCTGGACTGACAGGCGCATTCCTTAGCACGGAACACCCTACCTCCGCGAGCAGCAAGGTTAGAGGATGGAGTTTTTTGAGATGGAGAGACCTGTTGAAGAAGAAAGTTTCAAAAGCAGAATGTGTAAAATAATGAGCAGAATTTTTTATATTCGCTTTTCAAGTGACGTTTGCACCCACCACACAACCCATGCCTCCTTCTACTGTTTCTTCGCATTCTTTTCACCCTCTGCCCGAACATGAGTCCATTAGGAGATTAGAGTTCGTTAATAACTCTTTTGTTCAGCTTTTGCACCAGCACCAATTAGTAGTGAACACAACTAACTGTTGGGTATGTGGTCTTATGCCCCATACTGCTGATAAAGGTATTCCTTACCTGGTCTTGCCGTTTAGCTATAATGGTTCTGTGTGGGCATACAGAGCAATGTTTATCTACGCCCGTGAAGCCTACCCCCTACGTTCTGTGAAGGACAATCCGAAGAATAGTGCTCTAGTTAAGGGAATAGTGGATATGATTAGAGGAATGCATTCCTATGAGACTATCCCGAAAGATGAGACACTAGCATACATTGGATGGAACGTGACTGGATATGGAGCGAGTCTGAGTGAGAAACAGCAAGCTAAAAGATCTTCTCCGATTTGGATTGTACCCCATCAGGGTTATCTATGTCTGCAAGGTAATGGCAAGAATCCGAGAGCTCAGTTAGGGAAGAGTATCTGCACTGAGACATATGTCTTTGCGTCCCAGACTTCCCCATTGTTTCTAGCAGCTAAGGTCACCTACTTCGTCTGTTACAATAGAGCATACACAGGGTTGCCCCCTGATTTTTCTGGCACATGTTTTGTCTCGTTCCTGTTGCCTCCCACCTATACAGCTGCGGCAGATTACCACAAGACGAGAGTTGTTAGAGGTGTCTTCAGTAAGGAAGATACTGCAGGACAAGAATTAGGTGATTTCCTGAAGGGTTTTCTGCCGTTTTGGGGACCGATGGTTAACAGCAGGAACATACGGAAATTGACGAGGGTGGTTGAGTCCACCATAGTTGAAACTGCCGGTGCCCTTGGTAACTTGACTGCTGAGCTCCAGTCGGATCGCCTTATGACTCTGCAGAACAGAGTTGCGTTAGATGTCATACTTGCAGATAGAGGAGGGGTATGTAAATTGATCCAATCGAGTTGCTGTGTTTTCATTCCAGACAATGCTCCGACAGTGTACCAGCCATTTCCAGGCTACACTAGATCTCTGAGTCTATACATGTGGACGAAGGAGATTGGTCGTTAATGGGATGGTTTTGGGGATTGTTATCCACATGGGGATGGAAGATTTTGATGGTCATTGGGATGATCTTAGCCATTCTTTTCCTGTTCTGTCTGTGTGTACAGTGTGCTCCTGCTATATGTGGCCTCTGTGCTACTTCGTGTGCAAGGAGACCTGTATCAGGAGACGTGCTAAGTAATAGGATGATGCTACAGCAACATCTTGATGATCTGATGAGTATAGACCTGGATTCAGATTAACGTGAGTTTAAGTGATTGCCTATGTAAGGGCAAAAGGAGGGACTGAGGTTCCGAGATTCTGAACCCGTTCAATAAAGGTTGTCGTATCGTGACAAATCTGGTGGCAGCAGACCGAGAATGGCGAGTATATTATGTACAATTGTTTTCGTCATCTTCGAGTGATGGATTCGTTACGAAATAAGGGATTCCGTTCTGAACCCTCGGGTTCCATTTTGTGTACGGCAGCCATTTTGTGGTTTCCCTCACATAGGCCGATGACTACGGCCGAACGAGTTCTTGAGACACGTACACCTTTAGCTGACTCTTGTGTGACCTGGGCAAGCTGACTTCGTTGCCCGAAGCCAAACTTGTTAGGCCAGTTCTTTTCCCAGTAGCTGATCAAGATTAGCGATCAAGGCACAGGACATTATTAACTTTTATTACACACAACTATGTCTTATCTTACTTACACCTGTCTCTGCTCCTTTCTTTATGGCCTGTTTACGATGGGGAGGTGACCGATTTTATGATGGGTTTCGATGGACTTGTTTGATGAAGAATGTTGGGTTCGACCAATAATTGATGGTGGGCTGGACAATGAAATGTGGGTTTGTCACGCAATGCCTTTTTGTCGTATACACATGGGATTGGTTGGTTGTAAATAAGGAATGTTTGCCTGAAGCACAATATTTGGTATAAAAAGGGTTGACTGGCTTTGTAAAGTTGAGCAGTATCCTACGAATATACGTCATTGTACTTCGTGGACTTCTGTTACTGGTTGCAGCCAATAAATTTGATCTTTGACGCCACCTAGAAGAGTCCCATATCTCTGTATGCCGAGACAGGGGAATCCGGAGACTTCGGGCGTTATCCCTGGCGCCGCTGGGTTCTAAAAACCCGGTTCTTCAGCATGGTGACCGCGACAATCAGCTTCCTCGAAGTCTGACTATTTGTTTTAAGCAAACATACTGTCATTTTAGTGGTGCTAACTTAGGCAGACACCTTCCCTCTGGAATACCTGCATCTTAAAAGGCTCCTGGCAGTGTTCCCTTCCTGGCAGTGTTCCCTTCCATGCTGTAGGTAGTCATCCTGCTTAACACCAGCAAAAGGCAGGTGTAAAATACCTGGTGCTAACGCTGTTTATTTCCTGTTTTTCCTTCGCTTCACAGATCTGGCAGTTTGTTGTGAATGTGGTGTTGTGGTTTTCTTGTGTGTTTTTTCACAGGAATGCCTACTCTGCATCTCATTAGCGTTGGTTGGTGGTGTCCACCGTGGAGATAAATTAGGGGGCAGGTATTACGGGAATACTGGTGATGTCTGCAGTTTGCACCATCTTGTGAATGGGGTGTTAATTGTATCACCACTTTTGATATGTTAAAGTGGGATAATTTGGAGTTAAATCCTTGTGAATATGGTCCCTTGTCTTTACAGTGTTTGGTTAGATATGCCAAACTCAACGCAAATTTGAGCCAGTAAGCTGTGTTTTGGGAGATTGAATACATGTCTGTGAATACTAATTAAATGATTGTCCAGCAGGTTAGAAACACTTCCAAAAATGGCCTCTGATCCCTAAGCTAAAGTTGCAATTAATTTGACCCGTCCGACTTTCATCCAAAGATCGAAGGTCGGGTCCAAGAGTTTTTAAATATTTTTTGAAGGCTTCAGCCTTAGTTTTTGTGAACAACTTGCGAGAAATAAAAGTTTAATGATTTTTCACCACTACATCCAACTAATTGTACTAGGATGCTGTTTTAATTTGATGCCCGTTCAAATGCCATTTACCTAGCTTCTTTATCTTCCTGTCTGTAGAGAGCCACCCGGCCTCTCCTGATACGTGTATCTTTTTGCACCCATGCATCCCTACACCCCTTGGGGCGGGCTCGCCCCGAGGGGATAAATAAAGGGGCCGTAGACCGCTCAGGGTCTTCCGGCCAGCAACTAACCAGTGCCTCACGTGTCCTCATTACCGCGCTGCTGCGGCCTACATCCCCAGGCCCCGCCGAGCTACACTGGTGACGAGGTCGGTTATCGCCCACGCGTGTGCTCGCTTGCCGCGTGTGGTGAAGCTGCGGTGCCCACCCGCATTGCCGGTGTCCTGTCGTGCTGGTGTGAGGCGCGTGCTCCATTTGCGCTGCGGAGCCCGGCCGCGTCTCTGTGCGCGCCTGGGAGGTGCGGCCTGCGCTGCCCAGCTCAAATCTGCTCACGCGTCTTCCTCTGCTGGGGAGCGCGTTCAGCTGGCGGTTCTCGCCGAGGCGGCACCTGCGAGGGTGAGTGACCTTGACCCCGTCTGTGTGCTATGTCCTCCGCGCGCCCGCTCTGGTGTCTTCCCCGGGGTGAAGACAATTGGCTGTTCTCACACAGCCGAATGAAGAGGCTGCCAATCCAGTGCCTGTGCCCCACATTGTCAGGGGTGAAGACTGCTCTCACCAAAACTGGCAGTGCAGCCCTCATGAGGAAGTGTTGCCACTGAAAGAGAGAGTTCTTCTTGGGGGTGTCTGACCTGTGGAAGCCAACAAGCATTGCCAGCTCCGACTCCTGTTGCAATTCCTGGGTGCAGCCACCTCAGTCTATGCGTCAGAGAGTTAGTGGGGAAGAGACTGGAGAGGACACCCGTGGTGTGGGAGGCCAGACCAGCACATTCTTGCTGTGCGCATCTTTAGAGGACAGGGCCGAAGGGGCAGGCTACGCCCCTGGAGACATTTGTGAAGAGGACAGGTCAAGTCCACGTGCTGGGACACCCGCTCAAGTGCAGCGCGTCAGTGGGAAAGGCACAAGCCCACGCCCTCGCACCACCACAGATACGCGCCCCAATGAGTGACCCGGCAGCAGGCGGAGCGGCACAGCGAGACGGAGGAGGGGATCCAGCGGTCGCCGCAAATTCTCCACCCCCAGTGCACACCCCCACCGCGGTTGCACCGCTCCCGCCTTTCAGCGAAACGTCAGACCCTGCAACAGAGGCTCCCCAGTGGAAGGCCTGGGTCGCCTCTACTCAACCACTACTTCAAGGGAACAAGGGAGACGGATGGCACTGTGAAACTGTCGCTCCTCATCTACTACGGTGGAGCCGAGATATACGACCTCTTCGAGACGCTCCCCAACACGGGGAGAGAAGATGACTACGATGTGGCGGTGGCCGCCCTCAACAGACACTTCGACCCGCAACTCAATCTCGATATCGAAAAGTTCAAATTCAGAAGGGCGTGGCAAACTGAGACGGAATCAGTCGACATGTTCTACGCACGCCTATGCCGGCTGGCCAGCACGTGCCCCTTCGCAGATCCGCGGGAAGAGATCCGTGATCAGATAAACCTTGGCTGCCGATCTAAACTGTTGAGAAAACTCATTCTCCGGCAACCGGGAATCTCGCTGGATGAGATCCTGGTCCTTGCCTGCTCCCATGAGCTGTCCGATGCCAGGGCGGAGGAAATGGAGGCCGCCCTACATGCACCAGTTGTCCCGTCGCAAGCACCCAAGGTCCCGGCCATCAAAGAAGAGAAGGTAGAGGCCATCCAGAGGCGACCACAGACATCACGCCCAGCGCCGAACGCAAGCCCGGGAAGCCAGTGTGGGTATTGCGGTGAAGATCACCCTGCGACGGCCATCTGCAGGGCAAAGGGGAAGACATGCTCTTGGTGCGGAAGACAAAATCACTATGCCCGAGTATGCCGTGGGGCGGTTTCGACCGACGATGTCAAGACCGCGGAACATGTCTCAGAGGGTCCAACAAATATCGCTGGTGGACCCGTCACCGGTTCCGGACGACCAACTGCAAGAAAGGCGCCCCATGTACGAGGACGAAGACGATGAAGAAGTGTTCGTAGTCTCCTATGTCAGCCTAACAGGAACTCGTCGGAGGCCACCTCCCATGTGCTCCGTGTCCATTGACGGTACGGACGTGCGAGCCCTCAGTGATACCAGTGCCTCGGTCAATGTCATGGTCTCCGATCAATATGACCGCCTGTCACCAAGACCTCATCTGGCACCGTCTACTGCCTGCATCTACACCTATGGAGGGACAGACCCGCTCCCTCTCAGGGGCGTCATCCAGGCCACGATTGTCAGCGGCAGCTACACCATGGAGGCGAGGTTCCATATCACTGATGGCAAAAAGGGGACTCTGCTGAGTTGTCACACTGCCTAAGACCTGGGGCTAGTTTTCTTTGCTAACCAAGTCCACGAATCTCATGAAGAAGCAATGCTAGAAGAGTTCCCAGAGCTTTTCAAAGGACTGGGGAAGCTAAAAGGCAAAAGGTTTAAGCTGCACATTGATCCGACCATACAGCCTGTGGCCCTCAGGCATCGACGCGTACCGTTCAACTTACGTCCGCAAGTAGAGGAGGAGCTGAGGAAGCTCGAAGAACTAGGAGTAATCGAAAAGATATCGGGACCCACACCATGGGTGTCCCCGCTGGTCGTGGCCCCCAAGCCCAAGCAGCCAGAAGCTATTTGACTCTGCGTCGATATGAGGTTACCCAACACTGCAGTAAGAAGGGAGAGCCACATCACCCCTACGATGGACGATATTGCGGCCGACTTGAACGGCGCGAAATGGTTTTCGAAACTGGACCTGAACGCTGGGGGTACCACCAGCTTGAGCTCGACCCTGAAAGTAGATACATCACCACGTTTTCAATGCACGTGGGGTTTTGCCGATATAAGAGGCTCAGTTTCGGAGTTTCCTCGGCCACTGAGGTCTTTCAGAACGCCATTCAGGAGACGCTGTCGGGGCTGCAAGGTCTAATTAATCTAAGCGACGACATCTTAGTTTACTCCAACACACTTGAGGAACATCATACCCACCTCCGCGCCACGCTGCGGAGACTGGTGGATTGTGGTTTGACTCTGCAGAAGGCCGAGTGTTCCTTTTACCAAGAGAGCGTGGATTTCTTTGGGTACACCTTCACCCAGTTAGGGCTGCTAGTTGACCAGAAGAAGGCCGAAGCGATCTGGACCACCAGCATGCGGTATGGCTACATATTGTGGGCGCTTCATCCTCAATCTGGCCGCCATATCTGAGCCACTACGCGCCCTCACACAACATGATCGGAAGTGGGACTGGACACCCGTGGCCAACAAAGCGTTCCAGGATGTCAAGGCAGGCCTGCTGGACAAAACGGTGATGGCATACTTCCATCCTTAATGCCCAATGGAACTGGTCGTTGACGCGAGCCCGGTGGGCTTCGGCGCAGTTCTTCTCCAGGAACACAGCCCTGATGTGTGGAAGCCAGTGGCCTACGCCAGCAAGGCACTTATCGACAAGGAGACCAGATACGCCCAAATCGAAAGGGAGGGGCTGGCGATCAAGTGGACGTGCCAGCACTTTCATCTGTATCTGTGTGGCCAAGAGTTCAGCGTTATGACTGATCACAAGCCGTTGCTCCGCTGTTTGCTGGCTCCTCCAGACTGGCCCCACAGAGGATTGAACGCTGTGCCGTACAGCTCCAAAGATACAACTTCAAGGTGGTGTTCTGCCCAGGGGCACACAACCCTGCCGACTACTTGTCCCGTCACCCGGAGTCCTCAACACTATCCGTGTCATCTGGGGACGTTGGCAACCCAGAGGCGTTCATACGCATGGTGTCACAGGGCGCATGTCCGAAAGCCATGTCACTCGATGAAATCAGCCACGCCACTTGAGAAGACCCCACGCTTGCCCAAGTTCCAGAAGCCCTGGAGAACAATGGATGGGCTCACTTCATGGACGGGGCTCGGGCTCTACGGCTGGAGGTTAGTCATGCACGTCAGCAGCTATGGCAAGTGAGAAGTGAGTTGAGCGTAGGAATGGAAGGAATGATTTTGAGAGGGCATCTCATTGTAATACCCGAAAAGCTCCAGAGGAGGATCCTCGCTTTGGCCCACATCGGCCACCAAGGAATAGCTAAGACCAAGGCCAGACTGCGGGATACGGTGTGGTTCCCGGCGATGGACTCCATGGTGGAGGAGATGGTAAGGCAGTGCCATGCCTGTACAATCACAAAAGGAGACCCTGCCCCGGCACCTGTGCTCACCGAAGAGCCAAGCAAGGCCCCGTGGACACACCTCAGTGTTGTTTTCCCGATGGACGACACATGCTGGTAATAGTCAATTCCTACTCAAAGTTTCCGATCGTTGAGGTGGTGGCCTTCACCGTGTTTCCACATGTGAAACGGGTCTTGGATCGGGTATTCGCGATGATGGGGTTACCCGAAGAAGTCAAGTGCCCCCCTTATCAGGGTAGAGAGTTTCAAGAGTACCTTGAGATCCGAGCAGTAAGACACCGAAAGATCACCCCACTGTGGCCTCAGGCAAATAGCGAAGTAGAAAGGCTCAGGAGAACCATCAACCGGGCGCTAGGTATCGCTGTGGATGGCGGCGAAGATCCAGAGACGGCCTTAGAGGAATTCCTGGGCGCATACCGTTGGACTCCCCATAGCACCACCAAGTGTGCCCCGGCTCATCTCCTGTTCAAACGTGCTCCACGAGATAGCATCCCGGCTGGCCCGGCGTGGGTACCTGTGGAGAGGGATGATGCCGCTGTTCAGGCACGGAGGGAGACCACGAATCGGAAGGCGAGGCCCGGAGGTCTCAGGAACCCCAGCTGAGAGTGGGGGACCGGGTCGTGATCAAAGACCGACACCCTGGATGAAAGTTCCGGACGCCCTATGAGCCTGAGGTATGGGAAGTGGTGAACGTCCAGGGCATCATGGTGACCGTCCGAAGAGGACAGCAGTCCGTCATGAGGAACGTGTCCAGCTTCAAGAGGACAGGGGGAACGGATGGATGTCCTGAGACAGGAGTGTGCCAAGACTCTCAACTGGTCTTCTTCCCCGCGAGGTCACCGGAAGTAGGAAGCTCAGAGTCAGAGCCGCCAAGGGCAGCGAGTTCAGGGAGTGCGGAGAATGCTAGACCGATGACTCCGGACACTGGCGCAGCGTCTGTGGAGGGCACCCCGGCTGGTGTGGAAATATCCCCTTCTTCCCGGAGCCAGAGGTATTGTCTCCGGCCGAATCCAGCGCCCAGCCAGAGTTTGAAAGACTTTGGGGCAGATTTATGAAGGCCTTGCGCCGCCGGTGCGTCATTTTTAACATGGGAAAAAGTGACGCACCGGCAGCGCAAGGCCTTCATACACCTGCCCCTTCGTCTATACCTCTCCGTGAACTGTACAGTTTCTGAATGTGCAGGACTAAAAGAAGGAAGGGATGTAGAGAGCCACCCGGCTTCTCCTGATAAGTGTATCTTTTTGCACCCATGCATCCCTACACCCCTCGGGGATAAATCAAGGGGCCGTAGACCGCTCGGGGTCTTCCGGCCAGCAACTAACCAGTGCCTCATGTGTCCTCATTACCGCGCTGCTGCGGCCTATATCCCCAGGCCCCGCCGCGCTACGCTGCCCATAATCATTATTATGGTTTTCTCCAAATTGATGGTTAATCCATTAGATCTGGTATAGACATGCAGTTTAACGAATAAGCATTGTAGCCCCACTATGTTTTATTTTAATTAAAAGAGCGTAATCTGTGTAGAGAAGGGAGCTGATCTGTTTTCCTCCGAAATTCAAGGCATGTGCGTTCACTTCCACTAGGTCCGTCAGCAGGTCGACCAAAAAGATGTTAAAAAAATACAGTGCTAAAACTAAGGGTGGGCTGAACTTACAGAATTTGGCTCAGTCGAATTCCACAGAGATACATAAAACCGCTGCAATTGTCCACTGAATTACTCCTTAAGGCAGAAATAGACACGTCGTACTGCTTGCACTGTGATTTAGCGGCAGGAGCATGTTCCATGCTAAAAAATATCAGCATGAACTGCACCCCACGTCATGCCAATGGATGCAGTAAGCAAGTTGATTTTGTTGCTGCTCAAGTACATTTTCTACTCGAGCAGCAGCCTTGTGAACGCCAATGGTACCAACCCCGCAACAAATTTCACCAGATGTCCTCCTAGTGACTGGAAGTCGCACTAAAGTATGGCAAATTTGCTTGCGCTCATCAATTTACCATCCTGGAGCAGGGTGTGAGAAAAAATTCAGCTACTCTGTGATTGGTGGAATTTGGCTGTAACTCCGTCTTGGAAGAGTAAGCAGAGCTGCCAAAACTCTGTTGTTTCCGCCAGCAGAACGAAATATTTTGACCACCCCTAGCTAAAACACAGCCTAGTTTAATACCTGTACATGTTTTTATTTTGCAGGTAAGTGCACTGCCATCTCCAGTTTTAACTTGGAGCCAAATATCCGAGTACAGTGCAAAAATGCACTTCAAGAAGGAAGGTGGGGTGTTTCTTGATGCTAGTTCCCACCATAGGATGTTTCTGTAAACAGAACATAATGCAGCTTTGAAACATACAAACCAAAAGTACACCAAATATTTTGTTTTAATTGCTCTGTTCATCAATATGGCCAGGACCAGGATATTTGCAGTGGCCCCAATCCCCTGTCTAAACCCCATTTGATATGGAGGGCTGATCCGATGCTTGTTTGTCTCTGACTCCAGCGCTCTTAAAAGTTGGCCAGCATTGTATTTGGCCTTATTATCTAACAGAGCGATTAAGAGGTAGTTGCCCGGATCTGCAGTTTTACCTCCTTTATAGATAGGATGGATTATAGCTCCTTTCCATGAACTGGAATCTGATATGTGGTGACACAATGGTTGTATGCCGGAGTTAGTATTTCAGCCCAGAACTTGGGGTTAGCTCTGAATAGTTGCCGGGGTATACTGCTTGGGTACAGAGCCCCGTCTTGTCGACCCCTGTATATCAACTCAAAGACCTATTTATTAGTGAAGTTTAAATTCACCATACTCACTGTACAGGTGAGTTTCGCTATCCATGGTGATACTTGTTCTTTAACATGCTTTCTTTCCTCTTTAGAAGAGGCTAATTCCCACTTACTCACTATGTTGGGAGACATTGGTGGTATTTTGAGGGCCGTTTGGGACTCAATAACGTAGTCACCCCATTGTTCTGCTGCAATGTTTGCATTAGTAGCTACAGGGCATCCCTGGTCGCTCGTGTTTTCCATTGTCCAGATTTGTTTCATATTCTTGACTTACTGGCATATAGAAGACGCACCCAGAAGTTGTCATTTGCTTCACGTTTTACTGGTTATTAAGAGTTCTTGTGTAGGTCTGCAATTTCTCATCTGGGACCGGCCTCAGCTGGGTTTGTCTGAAAATTCGTAGCTGTTAGAGGAGTTCTTTTTTTAATGGCCCTAAGGGATGAGGGGAGATGGCGTGGGGGCTTTCTATTTTTTGTCAGGGAGTGGGCCCTTCTTGTTTTTTATTAAACTCTTCTATTAATTTCCCTAATTTTTAAGAGACGCAGCTCCATTTTGGCCATAGTTTCAATTATCAGGCGACAGCACCCCCCTACATCTTTGGCTGTTGTACCATTCCAATTTAGGGCCTCAACAAGATGTCAGTTGCAAAGTCTCCGAATGGCATTCAGATTTTCCTAACCCATGTTGGAACCCATGTTTTCGACCGACTCAGGAACATTTCCGACCGACTGATTATGATAGGAGATAACCATTCGGTCTTTCTGACTCGGTTCCACCGGCATTCAAGACTGTGAGTCGGTCGGAGCCGAATTGTACATCTCTATGGAACACATTTCCGACCGACGTATTACGATGATGGATTTCGACAGCCTTTCCGAATCTGTCTGTCCGACATGGAACGGCTGTCGGAAACTGACTTTGGGGGCCCGTAGCAGGCCCCCCCTTCACCCAGAGGCCTCCAGTTGGGGCTTGTGGGGGTACCCATCAGACCCCTCTTTACAACCATGCACAGTGTGGCAGGCACCATGGGGTGCCTTTGGCAGGGTTCAAGGTGGTAACCCTTTTGTTCAATGGGGGCCTGTGTTGATGGTCAGAACACACGCTCCCATTGAAGTCAATGGGAGTCCTACGGAACGGTTCGGAAACATCGTAATCGGTCGGTCAGACTCGCCGAACCCAAGTCAGTCAGAAACGATTCCGAAAAGTAATCGGTCGGATCCGACCAACATCGTAATGAGACCCTTAAACTCTTCATGATTTCTGTTACAGATGCTGCCTCTATGTCCACACATTTAACATGCAGTAGACCTTTGTTATGTAATTGCAAAACCAGTTCATAATGATTACTTTTGGAGTGATACTCGCTCTTAAATGATTCTAAGTATCTGAACAGTGCAAGGCTCATGGAGGTATAATCTAGAGTGGCCTAGGTTTCGCAGAAGTGTGCGTGGACGCTGGTGGTTGGTCCTCTTTTACCCTTTTGTTCACTAAACAAAGACCGGAATGTGGGCATACACTCACTATTTTCTCTCCAAGCCGATCACGTCTTTTAGGGGCTGGTTTGAAATGATGGGGTATGTTCTAATATTCGTTCTGTAAAAACACAATGTCCTCTTCAAATCTGTTATCTTAGAGGTTCAAATTAAAATTGCCTGTTTCTGTCATTTGTGAGCCTACATACTTTTGGCTTAAGACTGCTAATACAATTTCAAGTTTTACTATGATCACTTGTATCAGGTGTTTGTGGTGGTGCATATAGAGGTTAATAATTATAAAGGATTCTTTCCAATCATGTGATCGGTTGTCTACAAGAACTGCCAAGAACCACAGTTCTTTTACCTCAATTGCCTCTGTTTTCCAATCTAGATTTGATGATATGTAGATCACCAGACCACCTTTTGGTCTTCCCTTTGTCTTCGTTTTTTGTTGCGGCTGCATAGCACTCTAGGTACCCAATTAAGAATGTGGGGATCAAACTCCATGTTTCTCACATTCGAAGAGCACACCTTAAGGCTAGTAACTGGATGTGGAGATAATTTGACTGGGAGTCAATTTCCAGGTCGGTTGCTTAATGCGGTAGACAACCATGACCAATCCAACTCTTTGTTGCTGGAATTGTCCGTTGTAATTTGCTTCCCTGGTAGATCTTAGTGTCTTGTGAAACAAAGGACCTATTCATGTTGAACCTTCTCTGATTGCTGCTGCGTCATGTGTTTCTCAGGTTAGAATGAGTCATCTTGGGGCGGCTTCTATTAAGATGGTATTGCATATGTCCGTCACATAACAGCTCTGGGTATGCATCTGGTAAAAGTCTTATGATTTTCCTGCTCCAGTACCTTGAAAGATTATTTTTCTTGACACACTTGGTCTTCATGGTCTGCCGTAGACCATGTTATTAACTCAGGCTCCTTTAGCTGTGAGCCTTGAAGTACTTAAAAGCTTTAATGTCAGCACTAATTAAATGCACTAAAGGAGCATGGCTCTCTAAGCGCTTCACCATATTGCCCTTGTTTAAGTAGTCATGTGGACCTCTTCAAACGTTATTGGGGTAAAATAATAGATTGTTGCCATGTACTGTCACCAATGTTTTTAACAGGGGAATCACAGTGGTTAGAATCACAATTTGCCTTGGCTACCAGGGGTGGGGTGTTCAAACTTTGGACCCTTTGCACATGCTGCCTGCTGTCTCTGGAGTAACAATGGGTGTGGTCCCCCTATACTGGGGCGGTGTGAACCTTTGGATTTGTTGCTGTTTGTATGGGTTGATTGTTTATCACGGTAAACCACATATCTCCAGGGCCTTCATAGCAGTGTTCTCCAGATACATGGTTGATTTGTGACACATAATTCTCAGTCATAGAGGTAGGTCCTGGCACGTTGAGGTTATCATTTCTGGCAGGAACCAAAGCTACTGTCTCCTTATGTACTGATCGTTCCTGATTGGCCCAGACTGATACTTCATAATTTGTGTCTTGTGCTGTATTGAGAACTTTTCCTGGAGCCCTTCCTACTGTGTTGCCGATTGGTGCATTGAGGCATGTCAGTGGTCTAGCCCTCACATCATATTAACTCCCATGGGATGGAGGAACACCCTAGTTTATGCTTGTGCCAGCAGGGTGCACTTTGAGTTTTTATGCTGAGGACATAGCTTGTCAATTGTTGCTTTCCTTGTAATAACAGAACATTCTGGTTGTTGCTTATAGTAGCAGTACACTTTGTATTTCCTGTGATTTGATCATTTACCGGAGTTGAGAGAAAAGGTGTGTCCATATGGTCTGCCTTCTTTTTCCTGCGTTTCTCAATCTTTTGTGCTCACGATTCAAAAAGTGTTTCCTTTGGCTGATGGACACAGTTTCAGGCTTTGGTTGCTCTCCACTTTGCATGCTATCATCCTACAATGTTGATAGTTGATTCTCCACATCATGTATTTCCTAATGTGACTTTGGCAGAGAATATAAGTTGTTTGTTATATTATTAAAAACTTCAGGGCTCCCAGGGACCAGTTGTGAGTGAATTTCAACTGTGCACGTTACATCTAAACCATACATGGTTTGTAGTTCAAGTTCAAGTTCAAAGTTTATTGTTTGATTACTTAAAATCATTACAATTTACAAAAGGATAAAATATCATAAAATGCTCAACGAAAATTGTCACTGAACCATAACAATCATGTTCAACCAAGTTCACGAGGCGGTGCCAGACAACATATGAATAATAAAAAAACATACATGGTTTGTAGATCACTATGGGGCTGTTTTGTGGGTGCTTCTTCGTAGTTGTTACACTACTGGGGGCCTTGAAGTACCAAGGGACCAATTGTGTTTTGGGTAGCAGCTATGCACCTTATCGGTGCACTGAGCGTGGATAGTGAGACTGTGCAAAGTCCTGGTTTCATGAGCTCCTCATTTGTGAACTGTAAGTTATCCAAATTTGTCACTGGAGGGCCTTCATTAGCTCTCCCGCTATCAGAAATACCCAGGGCTTGCTGTTTTATAACTGTGCTAAGTGACAATAGACTTCCGGCAATGTAGAAAGTTTGTCATTAATTGGAGAGCAGGCACTCGGGCCTGCCCTGGCATTATCGGTGTCAGCGTTGAAGGGGTGCATTACCTGAACCCACACCATGAGGTTATTAAGTGACCCATTCTTCTCAAGCTCTCCGTCTGTGAGGCTAATTTTCCTGATTATTGGTTTCATAGAAGGGTCAGTATGAAAAAGGTGGCTGTGTGATTAAAGTTGAACATGAGGAGCCTGAGCTAGGGCTCAGGCCCACCGGGCAGCTTAGTAACTTTAGTTCTATCCATGTATCAGGGGTTTGGAGATTGAAGCCGAACCATTTGATTGCAGGTTTGTTGGTGGCTGGACTGCCCTTCATTGCTCCTGGTAAGTTGTTTTAATTGGATGTCTATCTATAAGTCCAGTCGTGTGCGAAGTGGTGTGAGTAGTGGCATACAAACTCATCTCAGCCTGCGCTGCCTGCTCAACTTGCGCCACTATCTTGTGGTATTTTTATTCAGAACCACACACACTTTAACTAGAAGTAGTCAACTGGCCATTTTCTTTGAGATTCCTTTTCCAGTAATTAAACCTATGGTTTCGCTGCCTGATGCTGGATTAGGATGGGAACCATGTAACAATATAAATAATCTAAGGATAGTTGGGATCTGTGCGTTCCCCTCGTTCACCTTTGGCTCCAGTTTTGATTAAGCTTTTTGTGGGTCCCGCCAATGATGTTAGTTTGTGAGTTTGACTGTTAGTCCATTTTAGGGCCCCAGATGTTTTTTGTCTCCCTTTCATTTGTCATTCAAGACAGGGAGGCTTACTTGTTAGCGTTGGGTGACATTCTGAGGTTTCCGCCTACTGCAAGAGTTGGCTGCTCCCCCTTGGAGGGACACAGATGCACAAGGTCATAAACCAGGGCGGAGCCAGGGGAGTGCCGGAGGGTGGGGGGGGAAGTACACAGGTCGCAAGCTGCACGCCACCTGGGCCAGCCACTTCCATGCTCACTCAGCACTCTGACCTTCTGATGTGGGAATGGTCTAACACCCCCTATGGCATTCTAGAAATTGATGGACCGGTTTATCTGTCATTTTTCCCACCTAGCTGGGCTTCCAGTTTGGAACAAATGACTGTGGCTAGAGTGAGTGCTCCTGCAAACCAAGTCCAATATTCCTTATTCTTCAGCATCATTGAAGGTATAGGCAGCAGCACATTAACACTGCAAGCTCTTCTATGCTTAGGTTTATTTCGACTTTATTTTGATTGACATTTCTCATAGACGCCATCCCTTGTGCTTTACGAGAGTCCAGGCCACATTTTGCGGACTGCCAGACGAGTGCGAGGAGCTGAGGAGCTGAGGGCTGAGGGCTGAATGGGGCAGCGAGCTGGGTGCGGTCGGGCGTGAGCGCTGCGAGAACGAGCCGTGCTGAGCGCTGGGAGAACAACGCCGCCGCCACCCCCGCCCTCGCTGGTGGGGATAGAGACCCGAGATTCGAGATTAGCAGAGAGGGGCAGCTGTCAGCCGGACTGGGACCAGGACCAGGACCAGGGGTCAGGAGACCGGGGCCGGAACTGGGACGTGCAGGTACTTTGCTAGGCTTCTTGCTCGGCTCCCTCCCCGCCTCCTGCCTGCCTTGCCTGCCTGGCCCCCCCACTACCCCCCACCACTGAGGTGCATCAATCCTCTTTGGCAGACAGCAGTTGGAGGTGGGCTGTGTGACAGCCACAGTCACCGGTATCGGCCAGCGGCAGATGCTTTTCCTGACACCACCGACCCCAGTATCCTTGCAACGGAGCTGCCTATAGCCGGGAGCTGTGGAGTCGAGACCACAGCGGATTGTTCTGGATTGTGCTCCGGACTTTGGGCTGGACTTTGGGCTTTGGGTTGTGGTATTGGTGCTTGTAGCAGTCTGAAAAGCAGCTTGTAAGCCAGCTCTTCAAGAAACCCAAAGTACTTGTAGGGTCCAGGCATTACTGCGACACCAGGAGCTACAGGGGGGCGAAAACAGTCACCGAGGCCAGGTAAGGCCAGGTGAGAAACCGGAGACAACCAGTACGGAAAAAGTTATGAGGGCACATTTTAAACTGTAGTTTCGGCCGCCGAGCCACGCAGCAATAAGGTAGGGCAGTCGAGCGAGGGGGGGAGAGACGTCCTGGGACTTGGGACCTGAGATTTGGGTCTGCTTCCCCCTGCTTCCCTCTGCTCCCTTCCCCCTGAATTTTCGGGACCTGAAAATCTTGAGGCCACCCACTGAGCCTTGCTGCAAAATCTGAAAAACCCTGTACAGGGTGACCCATATTAAACATCCTGGTTAAACCAACGGTCAACTAAGCATGAGGTCAGGGAAAAAAAGGGTGCACCCTGAGATCAAGCCAAAAATCAAGGCTAAGGCAAAGCAGAAAGCAGACGCTACCACTATCAAAGTGGACAATGGAAGTGAACCTAGGGGATGCCAGGACCCATCCCTGGGAGAAAGAGGAGGGGGTAGCGGCCAGGCCTTACTGGCTGTGAATTCTTGTCCCGATCTCAGACAACCTAAAATTACATCAAAATTTTACTATCTGAAGGATCCACTGTCGACCATTTTCTCGACCAGCTTCCCTCTGCTCCCTTCCCCCTGAATTTTCGGGACCTGAAAATCTTGAGGCCACCCACTGAGCCTTGCTGCAAAATCTGAAAAACCCTGTACAGGGTGACCCATATTAAACATCCTGGTTAAACCAACGGTCAACTAAGCATGAGGTCAGGGAAAAAAAGGGTGCACCCTGAGATCAAGCCGAAAATCAAGGCTAAGGCAAAGCAGAAAGCAGACGCTACCACTATCAAAGTGGACAATGGAAGTGAACCTAGGGGATGCCAGGACCCATCCCTGGGAGAAAGAGGAGGGGGTAGCGGCCAGGCCTTACTGGCTGTGAATTCTTGTCCCGATCTCAGACAACCTAAAATTACATCAAAATTTTACTATCTGAAGGATCCACTGTCGACCATTTTCTCGACCAGCGGCAAAATCCTGGGTCTCCAGGACTCACTTCTCCCGCTATCCCCGCAATCTTCTTGCGAACTGCAAAAAGTCCAATCCTTGGGTCAATCAAGTGGGCCTACGAACCACGCTGCAACACCAGGTGGCCAACCTGCTTAAGTCCATCCGTAGAGAGATCACTAGGGCCTAAGGGCTTAAGGGCGAAGGGTGAAGGCGAAGGGGAAGGCAAGCCCACGGTTGTGGCTGTTCGTAGTCCATCAGCCCCGAGGTCAGGCGACGGTGGTGCTTCATGTGAGCCATATCTATCTTTCTTTCCTATGCACATCAATTCTTTATCGTCACCAACTAGTTTAACTCTACCGTTACCGGCAATAAGGCAGAATCCAAACTACTCTTCTTTGAATAACCATACAACCTGCAGTGGGAAGAACCTCTCTCAATGGCAAGAAACCTTAAGCTGTGAAAACCCGGATAACTCAGTCAATCAAAACAACTCGCCGACCACAGACAAAAGTACTAAAGGTAAAGCGAATAGTTCTAAATCGGAAGCGTCGCCAACTGAGGATGGGGTAAACACGCTAAATCTTGGGAGTGACGGCCCCACCAATTTAACTTATCGGGGCTCACAGGAGTGGGCCGACCTTGTTGCCTCATACATTCCGTCAACTCAGGCCAAAACCTCCCCACTCAAAGAAGAATCAATTAACAAAATTCAGCAACCAAAAGGGGCTTTGATCGCGAGGTCACTCCCACAAGCTCAATTACTTTACCAAATTCCTCACTCTCGTCAACACCTTACAAACTGCCAAGTCAAAACAGCCTTTCACCTGGGACTCATGCTACGGACGTGGCAAACACGTGGGACATCTTGCTAAACACCATGCAACGAACCGTCGATACTCTTCATTTCCAATCCAACAAAATGGACCTGCATCTGACTTTGCTTGATACCTTGGCTGTCTTTGTTGGACGAATAGACGAGAAACTTGGTCACCTCAACTCATTAATTAGCAGAGCCCAGCAAGAGGCAACACTGGCATGCAGTTGTGGTCCCATCATCGATAAACTGTCAGCTCTCCCTGAAATAGTATCCTCGCTGATAGAAGGGCTGCCAAAAGGGCCTAAATTTAGGCACCAGGACACGACCACCGACGACATATCCTTCCTCGCATCATCAAAAGGAGGTTCCATCTCAGCCAGCACCGATGACAAGGGCACACTGATGCCATCAGACGGAAGCCAGGAGTCGTAAGCAGGCTATGGGACAACAAACTCTCTTCTACCGTTTAAGAGCAATACGCCAGCGCTGAATGCGAAAGGGCGGCGGCAGCAAAAGAGAAAAGGTCGGAACAAACTTACAACCACAAGTATGCCAGAAGTTTATCCATTGTTCCAAGTGGTAAACAGACAGGGGCAGCAAGACTCTGACTTGAGAATAGGAGCAGACGCAAGTAAAGAGCAAAGCGCAACGAGGCACAGTTCCCCCTTAAAAGAGGAAGATGTAGCTTCTCCCATAGGGGCACCAAAAAAGGAGGTATCAACGGCTCTGCCCGGCAGCGACACCAGGAACCATCACACAAAGGAAGACACGGGCCTTGATAAGGAAAACAACACCAGCCCCTTCAAAGTGCCGGCAATACTAGGAAAAAGGGGGGCACCGTCAAACAACAACTTGGCCTCGGCACAAGAAGGATCTAATATCAACAACTGTAAGGGAGCAAGAGCTCAAGATCAGACGGAAAATGGGCCCCCGTGCCCCCAAACCCAGTTATATTCCATCTCCTTCCATTTTTAAGAATTTGTCTCTAGCTGGCACCAGTACAGGAAGCGCTTCGCAGTCTGATAATAATGACTTAAGGAACCAAATCTATATCCACCAGTCAACAGCTCAATCGAACGACACAAACAGGACCGCTACTAGTATTCTTTTTACTCCGGAGTATGAATCAAAGGGCCCATTTCATATTCTGAATAGAGGCAATCTACTACGGCTGCTTAGAAACATTCCAGCATTAAACAATATATCCTCAGCTGACCTTCTTTCCATAGAATTCATAAAATCTGAAAGGCCGCACGGCAACGAAGCCACAAAAGCAACATGGGCTTCGTCCGCAATCACAAACAAAATCTTGGAAGAGCAAAATCTCCTTAAAACATGGGGGATCAAATCTGCCATGTACCATAACATACGATACCCGTTGCCCCTGCTGGAGAGACCTAAGCAGGGAGTAACCACAACAACCTCGGGAACAAGATCGGTGCTGAGGGGTGCACTGGGCCGATCCCCGACAACTACGCAGGTGACTACAACTAAAAACAGCTCAATGAATACAAATTCTTATAACACGTTAGAACATCGGCTTTACAGAATCTGTAACACATCAAGCAACAAACAATGACAAGGAAACTCAATGGAGTCATGCAGGCGCTCGGTGGCCCCATATTTGCAACTATGTTCATGGAACATAAATGGCCTCAATAACAAAGTAGTTGACAACGACTTCCTAAACTATGTGAAAGCATTCAACATCATTTTCCTCCAGGAAACATGGCTAGAGGAGCCGGTACATATAGAGGGCTATACCTGCCACCATTCTCCAGCAACAAGGAAAAGCAAGTTCGGACGGTTGGCAGGCGGTCTGGCAACATACATTAAAATCTGAACTGTTGGCAATGTGCGGGGACTCAATACCAATTCACCTGCCATAAACTCAGTTGAGATCGCCCTAAACCTTGGGGGGAAAAAGAAAGAGATTCAGCTGAGTAACACCTATATTAACCCCAAAAAGGAAGAAAGTAGAGGCAAAGAGCCTAATGGACCATCTGCATCATGTTATGACTTTTCAAACTTCCCCAAGTGTAATTCTATCCGGAGACTTCAACCAATGCATTTTGGGGTCATCCTTGAACTGCGACACTCAGGCACAGTCATACCATTGGAATATCCCACTCCAAATATTTAGCAGGCAAGGCAAAACCCCCAAGGTTGCGAAGGAGCTGCTGGAAGACCTGGAACACACAGGCCTGAGGGTTCTAAATGGAAGATTTTCTGATGATTCTCCATCTGTGGCATCGTTCAACTCAGGCAACGCAACCTCTACAATTGATTACACGCTGGTCTCCCTTCCTCTATTTCATTACGTGCTGGGCTTTTACTTAGGGGATAAGGGAGACAGTGACCACCGTCCTCAAGAAGTCTTCCTCTGTGCCTTGGCGGACGTAATTTCTTCCAACCCAGCTGGACCACACGCCAGCCATACCATAAACCTCAGTCGAATAAAAACCTCTGTCGCCAATACGGCGGAGGTTCTACAAGCAGCAAAACTCCAATTAAACAGTCTACACTATCCCTCAGGTAACCCAGCAGAAGACTGGGAAAAATTTACGGTCAATTTTGCAAAAGCATATTCTACAAATGTACGGCATTTGCCATCTCTAGCTTCGGGGTTCTAAGGAAGATGTCAAGTGCCCAGAAATCAGCCCAAAATATTCACAAAAAAGCAATCAATAAATCATTAAGATTGCTGAGAAAAAGCCCAGGGGATGGGGAATCCCTTGCACAGCTTTACAAGCATCGGGCGGACCTAAAAAAACTGAACTGGCCAGTAAAAAAATCCAATGAAGAGGACTTCTGGGCGAAACTGTACCACAATTCTACTGAGAACAACAGCGCCCAATTTTGGGCTACAATAAATAAAATGTTAAACCCGAAGAATAGCGGAATAACATCTTACATAGCTAAATCCTCTTGAGACTCTTTCCTTGTTATTCATTTCAACCAACAGGCCGCTCCAACATGTATGAACCAGGTCATTCCAGTGGGCCAACAGCCACAAACAACCCCGCCATGGACAGAAGCTGAAGTCGGAACCGTGGCAGATCTACTAAAGAAATTAATCTCTAAGGGAAGGAAAGATGGCGCAGCAGGGCCAAATGAAATTCCCCCGGCCATTTTCAAATTGGAGCCGGAGTATTGGGCAGAAACGCTGACCCCTCTATATATGTCTGTCAGCCGATCTGGATGCCTTCCTGCCTCTTGGAGAGGCACAATTATTTCACCTATTTATAAGGCGGGCGACAGAACCTTGCCAAAAAACTACCGCCTGATAGCACTCCTAGACATCGAGGCCAAATACTTCGCGGGGCTCCTACTGGCCGAGCTACGTGAATGGGCCAAAACCCGCAACCTAATTCCATCAAGCCAAACGGGATTCTGCGAAGCCACGGGAACAACCACAAACCTGCTCGCAATCTCACAACTTATTGACAAGGCAAGGGTGTCTAAACAAGCTTTACACCTTTGCTTTGTGGATTTTAAGGCGGCCTTCGACAATGTCAACCGGGCCAACCTTTGGAGAAAACTGGCCTCTTGGGGGATCCCGGGACCGTTGTTAAATCTACTGATTGAACTGCACACCAACACGTGGGTTCAGGTAAAGCTCGGTAATGGCACACATCTCTCTGGGCGAATTCCGACCACAAAAAGCCTAAAGCAAGGCTGCGTTTTAGCGCCGACCCTTTTTAACTTATTTACAGCCGAACTGCTACCTGTCCTAGAAGCTTGTAATGTGCACGCCCCACGATTGGGGGGCAAAGCGCTGCCTAGCATATCCTATGCTGACGACGTGATCCTGGTGAGCCACGCAAAAGTAGGTCTGCAAAATCTGGTCAACACGCTACATGGATTTGCTGAATCTAACCTACTAGAAGTAAACACCAACAAGACCAAAGTTCTGTCTATAACTAGGAACAAACAACAACATACCTGGTTCCTTGGAACAAAGGCTCTTGCAAATTGTTCGGAATATAAATATCTCAGAATCTTGGTTGACAAAGGAGGTTGCTTCTCAAACCAACTAGAGGCAATCAAGAGGAAAGGGATGCTGGCAGCAACCACACTCAAACAGCTAAAGGCAAACTTGAATGGCCCTACCTTATTGCCGCTGCTTCGCGTGGCGCAAGTTAAAATAGAGTCATCCTTGACTTATGGCAGTGAGGCTCTAAGAGGCAAAGACGCGGAATTACTGGACATAACCATTGCAAGGGCCTATCGATTTCTTTTTAACCTGCCAACTTACACCTCACATGCCCAGATCCGATTAGAATTTGGGTTGACCAGCCAACTGCTCGCAAGAAGAGGGTCTTACATAAAGTGTTGGCATAAAATGAAGAACGCACCAGAAACTACATTGAACCATCAGCTCTGGCAAGATTTAAGCAACTCCTCCTCTAAAATGCCGGCAAAATCATATTTGGAGGAGTCTTTGACTGTGACAAGTCTGAAAGATTTATGGGAAACTCCACTACCACAGAGCATAAAAAGACAATCGCATGTGGAAGATAAATCTACCTTTTCCCGCAGGAGACACGCCTGGATGACTCTGTGCACATACAAACTGCCGGGCCTGCAGGCATACTTTGGTCTTGGGTACAGCAGGAAAACGAAAGAAGCCTTTTTAAAGCACAGGTTAGGAATTCTACCATCCCTACCTCATCTACAACCGTGGCTGAGAAGGGCTTGCGGAACATAATGTAGGCTGTGCGGTGCTGAGAAAGAAGACCTCGAACATCTGCTATGCACCTGCCCGATGCTGAAAGAGGAAAGGGTCGCCTTGTTAAAAACTGCTTTTAACGAACACAATATCCGCACACGCAGACAGGCAGTCCTGGCCTGCTTCGATCCGGGCTTTCCGCCATTAAATGGGAAGTTAGTGAAATTTTTTAAATTACTTGAGCGGAAAGTAACAAGTTCATGAACTTGGCCCTGACAAGATCGATTGAACTTTGCCCAAGACAAGATGAAATGACCAACGCTCATTTCCCACATCATACCGTTTTTAGCATCAATTTGATTAATAACTAATGTCCTACTGGTTTTTTATAAACAACTTTTGCTCTTATAATCTTTTATATGATGATATGTGTTTTAATGTTTTTTTTGGTAATGGTTTTTATTAACCTGAGACAAATAAAGAATATATAGATTGACATTTCTCAGATTTTAGAGCTTAACATATTTTGTAATAAGAGAGAAGACAGCAAAATAGTTAGCTTGATTCCTATTTATCCACAGAAACTCAAGGAAGGTGACCTCAATTGTAACAATTTTTTCACAATGCTGGATGTTTTCAAGTCAATCTCTCCATTGCGCTGCCAACTCCAATTATTCACTGTTTGCCATTTTTCACCTGCTCTGTACTGCTGTTAATAGTATTGCTTGTTGTGGTCCAAAAACTGCAGTGCTATCCCCATAATCTTGAAACAAAAGACACTTAGGGGCAGCTTTATGGGTATTTGGCATAGGGCATTGCAGCAAGTTACCTTACTGAGATTCCCCACAGGATTTTTTTTTTGCAGGAATGAGCACCTTCCTACACAAAAGCAATCCTGGGGTGCTTTCTCCTCATTCTGTGTGTGCTGCAGAATGCAGCACACATAGAAATAGGAAAGTACGAGAAGAAATACAGTTATTTCTCCTTGTTGCACCTCCCCTGGGGAGGCGTAAGGTTTTGCTGCATCCCAGGTTTACATGGTCGTGTATGACACTTCTCTGTCATAACAGAGGCCATTTCCTATCCCTTGCAGAATTATCAAACGTTGCCTTAGGGCCTAGTATGCACTACTCTTAGAAACGTTCAAACATTCTAGGATGGACCTAATTGGACCAAGTACCTTGTTGCTTTTAAAAGCAAGAATTGTTTTCACTATGTTTGTGTCTGCAAACAACCTGGTCACTGTTAGGCCCTTGCTCTAGTATACTCATCTGTAAAGGCGATCAAGCTGTAATTGAAAACACAAGGGGTCTTTACTACTCACAGCACCAGCTGCTCAGTCTGCAGTGAGGAATCTGCTTCACTAGACTCGTAGGGTATATGTGGATGAGCTAGAAAGGTCTAAACCAATGGAGAGAGAGAGGCGCTCGAGTCTAGGTGCAACATAACTGCCACAGTTGCACTAATAACTCAGTAATAAATACATATATTGAACGTATATTTACAGTGTAAAAGGACCATCCCATAATATGTAGCAAACTCAGTTTGACTGTGACAATAAATGCAGATATTTAATAATGCTGAGCAAAGCTATTTCCCTTGTGGCTCACCTGTTGCTCCGATAGGTAGTGCTGGTGACAAACCAGGTTATACCAGGAGACTTTTCCCAAGAATCAGCAGAGGCTGGTGGTGAGAATGACTTCCGATAAATTCAGGTGTAGAAGGGTGAAAACGTACAGATGCTCCTCCTTCCTGATAGGTGATGCAGGTAGAAGAATAAACACAAATGACAAGAGGTGAAAACTAAATCAAGGTCCAAGGAAAGAAAATACGGTAAGCTAACTCAGTATACAGATACCTTACAACCAATAGGTGGCAAGGCAACTTGTTCCCACTGTTCTACTACTTAAATACTCCTGGATATAATCCTTTCTCTGATCTCTTCTGATTTGTCTTTCTTCTCCCACTGACCAGGAAAACCACCCCCTGTATTTCAGCCCCGGCTCCCACTGTCTGGCCTTCCACAGTCTTCAGGACTCTGATCTTGTCCTGACTTGTGGCAAGCCATAACACCCCTTGAAGGTCTGTTTGGTCTGAGAGAAGACCTTTTCTGTTTTTAGGGGCTACAACAGTTTCAAGGAGGGATATAAAAACCTGCCCTCCTTACCATCAAGATTAATATCACTTAGGGTTAGATTTATAAAGGGCCTCCACAGTGGTGCTGGAGGTCTGGCAGTCGTGGTGGAGTCTCTGCACTCAGGGCCCGATTCACAGAATTAACTCCAGACAAAATCCTAAACTTACTACCATTTTGGTATTCACAGAAGGCACTTACTCATTTTGGTATTCACAGGAGGCAACACGCTAACATAAACTGATCTCACAATCTTTTCTCACTATTGGTGACAAAACTGTAAGTCAAAGCCAGTTTGATCAATACAGTCATCTCATTTTCGACTGATTCTCTGGATTTCTGCATGTGCTTTCCAATAAGATATCTTTCCAGTACCCTTGAACCCTTTGGTAAATAATGTAATTCTAACTATTTAAAGCATATTTCATATTCATTAAGATTGTTACTTTTGTCTAATGAGAATTCAGGCAAATGTTCAAATACTTCTTGACCCTCTGACCCCAGGCAATGTAACAATAATGACATTTTGCGGTCCTTGCTTAGAGATGTACCACAAACCTCGGCATAGTGTTCAAAGACACTTTTCCATCCTTGTTGCCAAATTAAATGAAGAGGGAACTCGAGCTACCACCTGTCTGAGCTCTCCCCGTCCTTGTTCCTCAATAATCTGGACGCCCCGGACTTTTTCATGGCAACCTTTTCAACAACATTCTACCCTTAACATTATTAGTATTGCTAACATTCAAGATACTACACATTGCAAGATACTACAGCATGCCTTTGTGTGTGTATATGTATGTATATATATATTACCTACTGGCGGTCGCCAGTAGGTATATATAGTTAGGATTTTTTCTCTATGGGATTTTTGAAAATTCTATGTCTAATAACTTTGGCGTTTGTGGACGGAATTGGCTGAAATTTTCTGGAAAATGGAACATTTTGTTTCTGAGCAGCCCCTAAAGATTTGGGGGGGGGGTTCGTCAAGGGGGGGCCGAGAAAAAAGGGGGGTCCCAAAACGTGTTTTTAACATTGAGTTTTCCATAGGGCGGTTGGCCTCACTTTTAGCCCGAACGGCTGAATGGATTTGCACGAAACTTGGCAAAATTGTAGGGACTGGTAGCCCGATGTGCCTTTTGTAGGTCTCAATATATGTGCTCCAGTGGATTTTGAGAAATTAACGTTTAAAAAAAGATATATATCTGTAAGCGCGCTCCGGTCCGCGCCCCGGTTCGCGGACCGGGGCGCGAACCAGAACTTCGCGTAGCGAAGCTGATTGGCTCTCCGGTGTCTGTCAACATTCTAAACAGTCCGTAGCGCCCGCCATCTTGTCTCTCGGTAGGATTGAGAGACAAGAGGAGGCCAAAACAAAGGGGGAAATGACCATAAGGGGGCATAGTAGATCCTCCCTGACCCCCTAGGTTTAATGTGGAGGCTTTAAAAGGGCCCCGCGGGGCAAAAAAAAATAATTTTTTTGTTGTTTTTTTTGCGTGGGTAGCACCCGGTACGCGAACCGGGAAGCGTTCTGGGCAGCGTACTACAATGAAAAAAGAATGAGAGACTTTTCAAATGCAGTATGTTAATTGATTGTTGGTTTTGTTGATTATTTTTTATTTTCTTTATTTTTTAAGCATTTTTTTTTATTGTGATTGTGTTTCATAATTTATTAAACTTTCTAACATTTCATTGTCAGAAATTTCATAATTATCATGGAATATACATTGTAGTCTCTGAGGGTGTAAAATGTCCTCATTTGCAAGGAGGTTATCTACTGCTTGTACACATTGCAGTAGTTCATTGTCCCAAGTTTCATCGAAAAATTCAATGTCAATTTGATCAATTGTATCAATCAATTCTTGGCTGCTCTCTTGCAGGTCCATTTCAAAAGAAACTTGGTTTTCGCCTTCCATTTTGCCTGAAATTTGGATTAAAAAAATATATATTAGTAGAGATAGGGCAATGTTGGGAATAATTTTAGATAGGCATTTTTTATCAGTGAATTTATCTTTGGGCAGTGTATAGTATCAGAGTGGAAGTAGGAATTTAAAAAAGTGTATGTGATTTAACGTAAGTAAATTCATAATTATACAAGAGAAGCCTAACTCCATCCATAACTATAACAGAGAAGTCTCTCTAAATCTATAACTACTACAGAGGGATAGTATATATCTATCAGAAAAAGTTTACCATTTTAACTTATAGTGCACAATATACTTCAGTTTTAAAAATAAAAACTTACCTTTAGAAAGAAGTTGAAGGAATTAGTGAAAATACTATTGAAATGTACAGCAAGAAGTAGTAGTCAAAATGGCTGTGTTTTCTTCTCTTCCTTTATATATATTCAGGTATATAACCAATGAAATGTCAGGTAAAAAAAGTAGAAAATGAAAGTAACATTTTCATTGGTTGTCAATTCCAACACTTCAGATGTGTTTTGTGAAGTAATTTACCTCAGGGTATTTAGAGAGGTCTACAGGCTAAATGACTAAATGGAATTCCAATCAAATTTGTGAAAATGGTAGGGATTGGTATGTAGTATGAGCTAATCTATATTTGGTGAAATTGTCTCCAGTGGCTTTTCTGTGAACTACTTTCCCACCTTTTTTGATGGTGCGCTTCCCAGGGAGCGACCCGGTACGCGAACCGGTGAGCGCCCCGGTACGCGAACCTTAAGCGTTACGGGAGTCCACCATTTTGTGGTTCGGTCGAATTAAGATACAAAATGGAGGGCAAATAATGTTCAGAATGGGTAGAAGGGGGCACGGTAGACTTATCTTGACACCCTAGGTTTTGTGAGGGTGGCTGAGGAGGCTTATATGTGCGGAAAAAAACCATTTTTTTTTAAAATTTCGCGAGGTTAGCTCCCGGTTCGCGTACCGGGTAGCGCCCCGGGGAGCGTACTTTGTTGAAAATTAGTGAAAAATGTTAGAGTAAAATAATAATTGTGAGTGATTAGATGTAGGGTAGCTCTGAGAAGAGCTTTTGGGTTTATGGTACATTTAGGTACTTATAAGTAGATACCAATGCACATTCTTAAATTCAGAGTGAAAACTCTGTTGCCCTCATCTGAGAAGTGAACTCCATCTCCTCTGTAGATATCTTGCATGTAGTAACGCAAGTTATTGTTGTACAGGGAGCCCATTCCATGGTCTCTCATGTAAGCTGAAACAGATTTGTTTACATGCTTCCTCGACTTCTCAATTTGTGGACAAAATTGGTTTGACCACCTCCATTTCTGTCTTTGGCATATATTTGAATATACCAAGGCAGTCTGAGGAAAAAGTGCCATCAATTGCTCAAAGGTGTCCTTTAAAAGCATTTCCAGACCTACCCCAGTCAAAGTGCCCAAGTCATTACCTCCACAGTGCACAATTAACAAGTCAGGTTTGGGCAAATGCATAAAGGTTTTCACCAATGGTATCAATTGGTGACATTTTAATCCTCTGTGGCCAAACCACTTAATTTCCACATCTTGTAAATTGAGGTTAGGTAAATTCCTGTTTTCAACGTACCTTTGAGCCCAGTGAATATAACTATGTCCAACAATCCAGACAGAAAACATGGTGAGAGAAGGTTCTCCTGCAGTCAGATGAAGTGTGGCAATGAAATGGCAGTTGAAAAAATGAGAGTTTAAAATGAAATAAAACTGTGGAGTTTCTGTGTTCATGAAGCAGTAACAGTGATTGGTGGATTTTGATTGCTGAAAACAGAAAGTTAGGGTGCACGGATGTGTTCTTTGAAAGATGTATTTTGAATGGTCAAAAAAAATCATTAAATGAAAGAATGCACTGGATATGCAGGTGCACTGAGAGTTCAGAGTTCAATTGCAACAAAGTTGTGTGAACTTGCAAACACCAGAAGTCTTCCAATGAGGTGGTTGCCATGCAGAAAAGGCATGAAATGGCAGAGGGGGGAAGGGTTTTCATTTGAAAAAAAGTGAGGGAAGAGTTTTGATTGGGTGACATGAGAGATATGTGTGAAGATTTACAGCATTTCTGTGCTTTTGATAGCTGCAGACTCTGGAGTGCATACCTTTTGCTCTGCTGAAGACAAATTGGTGTGTTTCTGAGACTGTTTTCAAACTCAAAGTATTTGCTAAGGTGAGAAAATATTTCTTTAATTTAGATAGAGAATAGTGTGCTTTAAGGAGAAAATTATGAATTATGTGGCGCAAATTGCTTGTAAATATGATCCCACATGTGCATGGAAAATTTAGATTTTGAATGTTTGTGTTACATAGCCATGTTAAAAGTGATACAAACATGCTGCAAAGGCAATCAAAAAACGCTTTTATGTGTCTTAAGGACATTTTAAGTAATTTTCCCATGTGCAGTGTTTTGAAATTATGATTTGAAAATCGTTTTTGGGGAAAAGGAATTGTTTTTAAATTTATGACAAGGACATAATGGTGTATGCTTCTTTATACGGCAATTGACTGTCCCTGATGTTATTTTTCCCATTTTAATGTAAGACCTTTCTCTGTGGCGCAAGTTGCTTGTAAATATGCTCCGACCTGTGCATGGGAAATTTAGATTTTAAATGTTTGTGTTACATAGCCATGTTAAAAGTGACCCAACCATGCTGGAAAGGCAATAAAAAAACACTTTCATGTGTCTTAAGGACATTTTAAGTAATTTCCCTGTGGGCAGTGTTTTCAAATTATGAATTGAAAATCGTTTTTGAGGTAAAGGAATGTTGTTAAAATTTATGTGCGCCATATGCCCACAAATTTCGTTTTCAGGGGTGCAGCAGGGTGTTCTTGAGACACCCCTGCACCTTTGGAAAAATTCCTAATTTGCGATGAGCTAATTGCTAATCGCAAATTGCACCTTCATTCCTATGGGCCTCCTGCTCCATGGAAATGAATGGGTAATTTGCAATTAGCAATTTGCTCATCGCAAATTAGGAATGGTAAAGAATCGCTATTTATTCCTTAAAATTCGCTATTTTGGAAATGCAAAATAGTTATATGATACATATGGCGGTTAATGTCTAACAAGATAAGAAGCTTAGGGATACATTTATGATGACTGGCGCAATGAAGTGGACATCACTTACTTCATTGGTAGAGCTTTACATGTATTATGTCCTCTGTATTCTTCATCAAGCGTAACTTTAATCTGCAATCCTGAGTAGGCCTCACCTTAAACAAACCTCTGGATAGGCCACACCTTATCGTCATCCTGAATTAATCATTTAAAATGCTAGAGACAGATTTATGATAGGTGTATGCCTCTTTTGTGCCACTTACAAAACACTGTCCACGGGGAAATGACTTAAAATGTCCTTAAGACACATGAATGTGTTTTTTTAAAGCGTTTGCAATTTTTTGGGGTGACTTTTAACATGGCTATGTGACTCAAACAGTCAAAATCTAAATTCACCATGCACAGGTGGGAGCATATTTACAAGGAATGTGCTCTATGGGGAAAGGTCTTATAATGTAATATGGGAAAAATGACATCAGAGACACTGAAATGCCTTATAGAGAAGCATACACCATTATGTCCTTGTCATAAATTTTTAACCATTACTTTTCCCCAAAAACGATTTTCAAATCATAATTTGAAAACACTGCACATGTGGAAATTACTTAAAATGTCCTTAATTCAAAATTTGCTATTCCTTATTTTGCGATTGCACTGAAGGATTTGCAAATTTTGCGATTCCTTAAATGCAATGTATCAAACAAAAAATATGTAAAAAATGATATTAAGGATTTGGAAACTACCACCAACTTCTAGTTTGTGGTAATTTGCGAATTCTTTTCAAAAAGCATTTTTTTCTAAAAAACAAAAGGTCCCATATGACGCCCATACATGCCCTTAGGGCATGTATGTGTGCCATATGCCCCCAAATTTCTTTTTCAGGGGTGCAGCAGGGTGTTCTTGAGATACCCCTGCACGCTTGAAAAAATTCCTATTTTGTGATGAGCTAATTGCTAATCGCAAATTGCAACCTTCATTCCTATGAGCCTCCTAGGCCATGGAAATGAATGGGTAATTTGCAATTAGCAATTTGCTCATTGCAAATTATGAATGGTAAAGAATTGCTATTTATTCCTTAAAATTTGCTATTTAGGAAATGCAAAATAGTTTGATGGTACATATGGTGGTTCATCTGTAACAAGATAAGAAGCTTAGGGATACATTTATGATGACTGGCGCAATAAAGTGGACATTACTTACTTCATTGGTAGGCCTTTACATGTATTATCTCCTCTGTATTCTTCATCAAGCGTAACTTTAATCTGCAATCCTGAGTAGGCCTCAACTTAAACAAACCTTTGGATAGGCCACACCTTATTGTCATCCTGGATTAATCATTTAAAATGCTAGGGACAGATTTATGATAGGTGTATGCCTCTTTTGTGTCACTGTGCGTCACTTTTATGATGCAGCGGCGGTGCTAATTTGCAATTAGCAATTTGCTCATTGCAAATTAGGAATGGTAAAGAATTGCTATTTATTCCTTAAAATTTGCTATTTAGGAAATGCAAAATAGTTTGATGGTACATATGGTGGTTCATCTGTAACAAGATAAGAAGCTTAGGGATACATTTATGATGACTGGCGCAATAAAGTGGACATTACTTACTTCATTGGTAGGCCTTTACATGTATTATCTCCTCTGTATTCTTCATCAAGCGTAACTTTAATCTGCAATCCTGAGTAGGCCTCACCTTAAACAAACCTCTGGATAGGCCACACCTTATCGTCATCCTGGATTAATCATTTAAAATGCTAGGGACAGATTTATGATAGGTGTATGCCTCTTTTGTGCCACTGTGCGTCACTTTTATGATGCAGCGGCGGTGCAAAAGATTTGGTATGAGGCGACAAAATTACAAATTGATGCATTTAGACAGATGTGTCATGGTGTAAAAAAAACGTACCACATGAAACCAATGCAGCAGTGATGCAAAAGATGCACCATGTCGCAAGACAGGCCTCACTTGGGGCCATATGTATCAAGCTAATTAGCATTTGCAAAGATCAAAATTCTACGAATTTCGGCCTTTGCAAATGTAAATTAGACAAATGGTATGTATCAAACAAGTTTGATGCAAAATAAGGAGTAGCAAAATTTGCTATTCCTTATTTTGCAATTGCACTGAAGGATTTGCAAATTTTGTGACTACTTAAATGCAATGTATCAAACAAAAAATATGTAAAAATGACATTAAGGATTTGGAAACTATTGTGGTAAATTGGTGGTAATTTGTGAATTCTTTTCAAAAAACTTTTTTTAAAAAAAACAAAAGGTCCCATATGACGCCAACACATGCCCTTAGGGCATGTATGTGTGCCATATGCCCCCAAATTTCTTTTTCAGGGGTGCAGCAGGGTGTTCTTGAGACACCCCTGCACCCTTGGAAAAATTCCTAATTTGTGATGAGCAAATTGCTAATCGCAAATTAAACCTTCATTCCTATGAGCCTCCTAGCCCATGGAAATGAATGGGTAACTTGCAATTAGCAATTTGCTCATCGCAAATTAGGAATGATAAAGAATCGCTATTTATTCCTTAAAATTCGCTATTTAGGAAATGCAAAATATTTTGATGATACATATGGCAGTTCATCTCTAACAAGATAAGAAGCTTAGGGATAGATTTATGATGACTGGCGCATCACTAGGGATGTGCCAGTCATCCTGCGCCGCTGTTCCGCCACCCATGGTGTGCTGCATTTACAATGCGGCGCAGCATGGGGCAAAAATAGCACAGATACGTGACGCATCTGTGCCGTTAAGGTGGCGCATTGCTGGAGTTGTATCGCAAGTGCGATGCAGCTCCAGCAACGCTCAGGGGTGCACCATCTCCACAATGTTGCGTCAAGACCTATGCCTGCTTCAAGCAGGCGCAGGGTTTTGACGCAGGTTTCTCCTATCTGATTGTAAATGCGGCACACCATGGGTGGCAGAGCAGTGGTGCACGTTAACTGGTGCATGCCTGGGGATGTGCCATTTAACATAAATCTGCCCCTTTACATTTAAGTATGTGCAGGGGACACAGAGTCGGTGAGGCTTATCCAAGGTTAAGAAGAGATGAGTCCTGTTCAGTGAAAAATTAGACATAGGCTTCACCTGTTCAGCATCGCTGGATATGGCTAAATAATAGCTGCAAAATGTTACTCTTGTTAAACAATTTTACTATTATAATCTCTGAGATTTGTCTCTTACTCTGCAACATCTCATTGTTGTTATCTTTCTTTAAAGATAAAGACAACCTCAACATGAGCGACAATCTGCAATCAGTTGATTTTGACCTCATCATTGAACTTGTAATTGAAACATCAGTGGATGTTGATCCCTTGGATGATTTAAATCCTGAGGATGAAGAAGAGCGTGATGAGGATGCAGATTTGTCCGAATTATATGACATAGGATGGGAAGCTGACCTGCTTGAGCCTATGGAAATATAAACATTTATTTTTAAAATTTATAATTAATAAAAAGTAAAAAGGTAAACCGTTTAATTTAAAAATAAAGACACCTTCAAAAGCAGGTTATGTGTAGTGTCTTCAATAAAATATTAAAATATGCTCATAAAATTAGATCAGATTCACATATAAAATAGCATAGGTAACATAAATATAAATGTCATTTCTTTTCTGGTATTTCTGTATTGTAAATTTGCAAGGACTAAAAAATCTTCTATTTAAAATGTCAAGTAGTGTGTTAAGTTTTTGATCACTGTTATTGTTTTACTGTTTGGTAATACTGGTTAATAAAATGTTTTATTATATTTTACCACAGATTCAACTGCAGATCATTTCAAGATTTCACCATGCCTACAATAGAAAGACAGAGAAAGGCTGCAAAACGTCAAAGACAGCAGGTGAAAAAAAATGAGCAGCAGTCCTCTAACAAAAAGATTTGTCAAGTCACGAAGAAAGCACCGGGTAAGACCACAAAATATTTCATAAGAAATATGTGTAGTAAAAAAAATATTACTACAGAAAATGTTTCAGTCCATAAAACGAGAAGGAATTCAAATGGAAAGGAAAGGCCAATGAAAAATGTTACTGCTAGAGCAAGAGATAACTCTGTGCATGATAGTAGAAGGAAACAACAGTTTAGGGAGATTCGTAAACGAATGTTCCGCAACAGGATAATTGGCAATTTGTTAAAAAATATTAAGAAAGGTCAACAGAAACTGGTTTTTTATAAGAGAAAAAAAAAATTGAGAAAGTTATTGATCAGGCATTTGAAATTAAACGTAAGTTATTTATTTTGATAATCATTAGAATTAGGAAGCTAAACAAGGCAATTTATGATTTCAAAAGAAATAGTAGATGGAAGAGAATAGTTAATCGTAGTAATTTTTGTGAAGTTTTTTCTGGAGAATGGATGCATAGTTCAAGCTGTGAGGCATTTTTTAATGAGGAGAGTTATTTCCAGGATAATGATTTGGTGCATGCAGTTGACACCAGTGGTCGTGCTTATGAAGTGAAAGATGGTTGTCCAGTTGAAAAAGAAAAACTTGTGACAACAGAGGCAGAAGAGGTGTTAGGTAATGAGGTTTTAAGAAGACATAATAAGGGTCCTGTGTACACCTGGAAGTGTAGTAGTATTTGCAGTGTGCGACAGGATTCCATCAATTTGCTTTGTGATTTTGTACGGTCATTTAATAAGAAAAGTTTGAAGCAGAAAATAAGGTTGTTGCAAGAATTAGATCCTTGCAGAGTAAGAGAAGTGACAGGTTTGCATGGTCATTCACTGGCTTGTCTTTCCAGGAGAGTATGCCAGAGTGTTTTTCATCATTTCAGGATGCTAGCAGTGCATCATAATAAAGTGAGGAAATTAGTTAGAATGTTGTATTATGCTAAGAGTCCAGCAATTATGCTTAAACAATTATGCGCTGCTCTTTTGCATGGTTCTGAAATAGATGTGAAGAATATATGTGAAGAAATTGAGTTTTGTTACTTTGGAAGTAAAGAGGAGAATGTTGAAATTGAGCAAGAAGAAGAGGGTCATGTGGAAGATAGTGTACAGGTTTCCAGTACAGATAATTTCCAGAGGGAAATTGCGACGTTTGAGGTGAAATCAAGTGAGAGGCCTAATTTCACTTGTGTGTGTTGTCGACGCACTTATTATAAGAATCAGACTAAGTTAGTGGATTTATATGCAAAAAGTGAAAGGGAAAATAATAGTGAATGGAAGGATTTCGCAACATACTTGATGGTAGAAAATTGTTTTGATTTGGGATTGGATCAACGTGTGTGTAGTTATTGTTGTTGCAAATTAAATCAAAACCAGATGCCTGCTAGAGCAGTTCATAATAATCTGGAATTGGTTGAGATTCCTTCTGAATTGAAGGATTTAAATACTTATGAATCTATTTTGATTCAAAGTATCCATCCCTTTCAGGCTATTGTAAGAATGGAGCCAAAGACAGGGAAATTGCCTCCATCAGATTTACAGAGAGGATTAAAGGGAAGAGTTGTTTATTTGCCTCTAGATTTGAAGAAAAACATTAACACAATTGGAGTAGAAAAAGTGGAAGAGGAACCTCTGGTTATCTTAGTTAATGGGGTTCCGACAAAGAATAAGAAAATATGGCAAGATTTAGTAGATGTTAGGAAAGTTAAAAAGGCAACATTGTATTTGAAAAAAAATAATAAATACTATAAGAATGTATATGTTGCAGAAGAGGAAGTAAGTGAGGAAGAGGATAGCGATTTGTGTGCTGGTCAAATTGAGAAAGTAGAACCCTCTACTAGTGAAGAAATATATGAACATTATAGTGTTCATCCTTTGCATTCCAAGGAAGTCGTGGGGAATGCTATTGAGTTGTTTCAAATGAAACAAGCCAAAGGGAGTCCCATTAGTGTTTGGGAGGAAAGTTTGGAAGCTCGGTGTTTCCCACAGCTTTTTCCAACAGGTCAGGGAGGAAGATATGATGAGCGACCTCATCAAATTCCTGCTTCTGAATACCGGACTTTGCGATTGTATGCAGGAGATGCTAGGTTTCGACAATGCATTCTTTATTTGTTTCATCTCCTGTTTGAAAGCGATCTGTCTGGACTGTCATATGCAGTGAACCACATCTTGAAAAGTGGTATACACATGCAAAACATCTCGGCAAGTGACTTTATGGATAAAGTCAATGTCCAAGACAGTATTTTGGATTCTCACCTGATTAATCTCATGGCGTGTCAGCGTGGTACTAATGAGTACTGGTACCGTCGTCATGGTGATTTAAAATGTATGCTGAGGAACTTAGGTACTCCCACATGGTTCCTCACTCTGAGCTGTGCCGAGTATGGCTGGGAAGACTTACTTGAATTTCTACGAGAGGCAAATGCTAACGTAGATAACATCGAATTCAAGACACCCGGAGAACTGTGCTCTTTGGATCCAGTCAATGTATGTAGGTACTTCAATCATAGATTTGAAGCTATGATGTCTTTTATCATGAATAAGAAGAATCCACCTCTTGGAGAGGTGTTGGATTTCTTCTGGAGAAAGGAGTACCAAGCAAGAGGTGCTCCTCATATACATATGTTGCTGTGGATCAAGGATGCACCTAAATTTGGAACGGATCCAGAAGACTCAGTGATGAGTTTCATCCAACAGTATTCTACGTGTGCTGTTCCAAACGCAAAGGAGAAGAAAAGCCTAAGAGAAAAAGTTCTGCGTTTCCAAAGCCATCGATGTGGAAAGTACTGCCGTCGTAAATTCCGAAACAAGGACAAGTTCTACACTAAATGTCGTTTCGGCTTTCCACGACCGGTGATTTCTAAAGGAAGAGTAAACAGTTTGATGTCTTCGCTGCGACACAATGTCATGAATAAATCACCTAAAAACACTTACAATTTGAAGAGGAACGAAGAGTCCAAGTACATCAACGACTACAACCCGGTGATTTTGTCCATGTGGAATGCTAACATGGATATACAGTTTGTGGCTGATAACTGTATGGCTGTGGCTCGGTATGTGACGTCTTACATCACCAAAAAAGAGAAGACAGAATTGAAGGATATGTGGGAGGACATTTCCCATGAAAAGAGCCTCAGCAAGAAGTTGTACAGTTTCAGTCTGAAGATGTTGTCGCATCGAGAAATCGGAGCGTACGAATGTTCTGACCGGTTGTCTTCAGCAAGTCTCTATGCCAAGTCCAGGAGTATCGTTTGGGCGAGTCTTGGTCTTGCAGCAACGCGTAATCGAGTTCTCAAACCTGTGCGGGAAATTGAGTATTTGGCGGAAAAGGAGCCAAACAGTACCGACATTTTGAAGACAAACATGTTGGATACATATTATCCAAATCGAAGCAGTCACCTCGAGAATGCTTGTCTGTATGAGGTTCTGCAAAATTACATATTCAAGAGGAACATCAAAGAAGATACTGAGAAAGGAGTGTATGCTGTAATAGGAAGTGAGGGATGTCTGGTCAAGCAAAGAAAATGCCACTTGGTAAACCATCGAAAATTGAGTGGCGAATCTCCTGAAAAAAAGGAGTTTTTCTATTTAGCACTTTTGCAACTTTTCAAGCCTTGGCGGGCAGAAGAGGAACTGCTTGGAGATTTCCTCTGTTACGAAGACTCTTTCAATGCCGCCAAGGAGACCATAGAATGTCCTGCTTTTCCCAAATATGTAGAAATGTTGAATGCGGAAATTGAGCAGGAAGCAACGATTGCAGCCGAGATTGCCAGAGACAGTTCTCAGGACAGTCAGAGTTCTGCTTCATTGAGTCAGGATCCACTAGGAGGACCTGTTATTGAAAATGAAGCTGCCACTGCTATGAATGAAGTGGAAAGAGCCATGGCACATGCTCAAGAGGATGCGGTTAACTTAGAAGAGTTGGAAAGACAACTCAACGTTGAGCAGAGGAAAATATATGACGAAGTTACCATGCAAATTGATCATGGATTAAGTCATGATAAGAAAGAGTGCTCATGTACGTCGTTGAAGCCTGTCCGACTGTACGTGAGTGGAGAAGCGGGAACTGGAAAAAGTTTCCTCATTAAAGCAATTTCATGCTATTTGCAGGAAAGGACAGAGTCATCACTGTCTTGTGTTGTCACTGCTCCAACTGGACTGGCAGCACATAATATTAAAGGGATTACTTTACATCGTTTACTGATGCTGCCAGTGGAGCATGACAACAAATTACAATATCACAAGCTATCTGGAGATGCTTGTTTTGAAGTTTCAAGAATCTTGAGGAAAATGAAACTTCTTATCATTGACGAAGTAAGCATGGTTTCCAATGTCATGCTTGCCTTTGTGCATTTGAGGATGCAAGAAGTTCTCAAAACAGAGTATGATGTGTTATTTGGTGGCAAACACATCATTGTTTTCGGAGATCTTCTGCAGCTGACACCAGTGAAAGGGCAACCTGTGTTCAAAATGCTCACGCATGAAGATACCAGGAAGTGCCTAGGCAGCATTGGCAACGTCAATATATGGTTAAACTTCAATTATGCTGAACTGCATGAAAATATGCGTCAGGCGAAGGATGAAGTTTACAAGACTATTCTACAAGATGTTAGAATTGGAAAAGTGACCGAGCATGGGAAAGAAGCTTTACATGCACGATTACTGTCAAATTTATATCCAGAACAAGATGTTGTGCCTGAGAATATTTTTCAGAAAATTACTGAGAAGAAATCTGGAATATGTTTGATGCCAACTCTTGCAGAATGTGCCAAATTTAACAACAAAATGTTGCATTTAGAAAAGCAAGAGATTGTGAAACTGGAAGCTATTGATAGAGTAGAGCATATGGGATCAACAATTATTTTGTCTGAGAATCTGAAAACAAAATTGGATTCATTAGAGAAGAGTATATCTAAAACTGCAGGTTTTGAAAAGACTCTGAATGTGTGCTTGAACTGCCGTATAATTTTAAGGAGGAATTTACATGTTGAAAGAGGTCTGGTAAATGGATCAATGGGTAATGTTGTTGATTTTGTGAAATACAGAAATACAGATGGAATTGAATTTTTAAAAATTTAATTTGATGGCATTGAGGAAGTACAGCTAATTGGTCGTTGTTCTGCTAGATTTTTGCTTGTAAAAGACTTATATGTTCGCCGTAAGCAGTTTCCTGTTTGCTTGGCATATGCGGTGACAATCCATAAATCGCAAGGTTTAAGTGTAGACAGTGCATTGGTGAATATTGGCAGTTCTGTGTTCAAGGAGGGTATGGCATATGTGGCATTGTCACGAGTTAGAACTTTATCGGGATTGTACTTGATTGAGTGTGATGTGACAAACATTTGTGCGGATCTAGATTGTGTTAAGGAATACAATAGGTTAAGAAGAGAGTATGCGCCACATTTGCCTCAGTATCCTTTGTTTGAGAAACGTGTGGTAGGCCGGAAACGAAGAAATGAGAACAATACTGGGGAGGTTGTAGCAAAAAGACAAAAAGTCAATGAACCTAAAATTACAAGCAGAAACAAAAAGGATTCTATTGAAGATGTTGTTGGTTTTCAGTTTGAAAACAGTTCTGGTGTCAACTGCTATGCTAATGTAGTGGTTAATGTTTTGTTTTCTCTAAAAAATGTAAAAGAAGAGATTGTGGTCAATTCTGATCAAAGATTTTGCAGTTTGTTAAATTCTGTGTTAGAGAAATGTAGCACTGATAGAAGAAACATAGAAAGTGTGTCTGAAATTCGAAATCTGTTAGACAGATGTTCAGGCCAAACACAATTCTCTCAAAATATTCAGCAAGATTGTCAGGAGCTTTTAATGTATATGCTTGATGTATTGCATGCTGAAGGTGTAGATGTAGATCACCTGTTTGGGCTTTCTTATCAATGGCAGCATGACTGCGAGAACTGTATGGTATCAAGTACTACTAGTGTAGACTCAGAAAGATTTATATATTTAACTTTGCCAGACAGTAAATCAGTCTCCTTTAATAAGCTAGTAAAAGCAGCTGATCACAACATGGAGTGTAGCCAATGTAAATCTGAAATGATGTCCACATTATTTATACGACCATATGGCCAGTATGTCATTTTAATGTTCCAACGATGTAGGCCTGATGGAACAAAATTGACAACTTTAATTAAAAATTTTGTAGCTTCGCAGTTGTCAATATCAGGAAGGACTTTTGTAACTGCAGCAATTATATATCATGACGGCCCTTCAATAACATCAGGACATTACACAGCTTATTTAAAGTCTAGAAATGGCTGGTCATTCTGCAATGATTCTGTTTTAATTTTCAAAAAAAAATTGCCGTATGACCTTAAAAACTCTTACCTGGTGTTTTTAAAACCAGAATTTTAGGGAAATAATCTCGGGATGTGCTCTGTGGAATTTCAAGAAGTTCTAATGGCTCCTACACAATTTGGCCTTGAGGATAAGTGTAGTTCAGAGACATAACTTCTAACCATAGGACTGGACGTCATGAAGAAATACGTGCACTTTCAATGAGTTCAGAAAAACTGTTTCTTTTTATAAGCTAATTGAAGCAGCCAATCAAAACATGGAGTAGAGGGAATGTAAGTCTGCAATGCTGTCTACTGTTTTACATTGCTTTGTGATTAAAAGTGATGTAGAGAATTAAATAATTGTAGTAGTCATAGAGGTAGTGTAAGTCTGCTTCATAGTAAGCAGTATCAGTGTCATAGGAAATGTAGAACATGACTGAGCAAGAAGGGGAAGATATTACTATTCCAGGATTGTGAAAATGATCTTCAACATTTTAATTCTGAAAGTTGCGGAAATGCCAAATGACGGGATTGGCTTACAAGAAATCCAAGAGTTATAAATGGCTCTGACCAGATTTGGCCTTGTGGAAAATTGTGGTAGAGAGCAAGAAGTCATTTATTGCATGTAACGTGTTTTTAAAAACGATGGAGATTTTCTTTCAGAAAGTGGCGGGCTGAAAGTAATAACAGCACAAAAGAGTGTAAGCTGTTCATAGGACATCCTTGGACGTCATGGAAAGTAAGTTAACTTTAAGGAGTTCTGAATTTTGATTTCTGATGTTGTATGGGTTTTTTAAACACAATCATTTTGATTGTGTTTTTTTTTTCCCCGCTGTTACATGATGAATACCTTCAAGTCACTGTTTTTAGTGAAATTTGATACATTCTGAGAACAGCAAAAATAAACCATTTAACATGTATAATTAATTCTGTACTGTTTGCATTTATGATGTACATGTAGAACTGTGTAGGAGGCATGGAGAAGGTGAGGCTTCTGTAAGTGTCAAAGGTGTTGCATACAGTGCTGCACTTCTGCGTATTCTTTCATATGCTAGACTACATCTGCACAATGAGATACCTAAGCAAAGGAAACACAAGTGATGTGATTGTGAAATGAGCAAAATAAATTGCACGTATTTCAATTACATCACCTGTGTTTCCTATCATTACGAATCACATTGTGCAGATCAAGTTTAGGTCTGTCCAGGGAAACATAGGAGGTTTGTACTTTGTTGAAGAGTGCAGTGGACATGACTCACTTCATTGGTAGACTTTCACAGATATTATCTCCTCTGTACACTTCAACAAGTGTAAATCTCATCTTGAACTCTGAGTAGGCCTCACCTCAAACAAACCTCTGGATAGGAGACATGTTATTGGCATCCTGAAGCGACACTTTTCTGAAACAAGAGCAATGCAAAAGATGCACCATGTTTTAAGATAGGCCTCACTTCATCTGCATCAAGATACTGTTAGTTTAAAATGTATATCTTTAGGACTGTGTAGGGGGCCTGGAGAAGCAGAAGCTTCTGTCAGTGTCAAAGTTGTTGAAAAACTATTTGTCCTTCAATCTTTTCCCTTGTCTTTTGTAATTTTTAAATACATGTTTTAATATTTTTCAAATGTTGGTTCTCTCTTTCACAGATTGAAAGTATAAAAACAAAAAGTGAGTAATTTAACGGCAATTATAAGGTAAATATTTTGTACTCTTTTCGTTACATTTCTATCACATTCACCTACTATTAGTTCCACTGCTTCATTTCTTTAACCCTCAGTTTCCTGCCTTTGCTACTTTCCTCATTCCTTTCTCTATTACCTACTTACTCAACTCCTTCCACTCTTTTTCTCAGTCCCTCTCTTCTCATAGTTCCTCAGTCTTGTTCACTCACTCCGTCTCTATTACTCTTAGTGTCTGTGAATTACTTTCCCACCTTTTTTTTTGGACCGCTTCCCGGGAAGCGGCCCGGTTCGCAAACCAGCAGCGTTACGGGAGTCCACCATTTTGTGTTTCGGTCGAATCAAGATACAAGATGGAGGGCAAATAATGTTCAGAATGGGTAGAAGGGGGCACGGTAGATGTATCTTGACCCCCTTGGTTTTCTGAGGGTGGCTGAGGAGGACCATAGTTCTTCACTCTTCTTCACTCTCTCTGTTTCTATTAATGTCACTGTTTCTGACTGATCAAACATTTTTTTTTTTAAAAAGAACAGTAACTATAAGGGAAGGAAACAGACAGTTATGTTAAAAGAAAGACAGCTATAGGGAGTAAACTAAGGATACTGTTACCCGCAATCCACTGCTGATGATGTTACTGACCATGTCATGAATGATGTAATATGTGAGATCATCAGCAGTGGATTGTGGGTAACAGTATCTCTTGTTTACTCCCTAGAGCTGTCTTTCTTTTCACATAACTGTCTGTTTCCTTCCCTTATACTTACTGTTCTTTTTTTTAAAAATAATTTTTTTGGTTAGCTTCCGGGGAGCGAACTAAAAGAAATAGAGGTTGGCAGAGTTCCAAATATTCTACCAATTTTTTTATAACGGGGAGGTAGTTCTGAAAAGAACTTTTTTTTTAATTTTTTTGTTGTTTTATATTTTTTTTAGTATTTTTTGAACATGTTTTTTACTTTTTTTGTATTTTCTGAACGTTTTTATATATTTTTTGGTTTTTTGGGGGGGGGGGACGAAAACGATCCATTGTAAAGGGCTCAACAGGAGCAACAAAAAAAAAAGAATTTATTTTTTGGGGCGTTTCGGGCAAACATGATTTTCAATAGCTCTCATAATCAAAATGATGCTACTTTCCCTGTAGCAAATGAATTGGTTGCAGTGCACGCACACTTGCTTCACTTCCCCAAACAACATTTGAATGTTTGGGATCATCTCCCTCGCCTCTGGTCCCGACACTTCTGGAACAACCGATCTTCTTGCCATCGCAGGGGGATTTTGTTGCTCATCACGTAGCTGGGCAGCACTATAATTATTAGGATGCCACCTACTCATATGCCGATGCATAGTGAAATTGCCGTAACTGTATTTTTTTTCAGTCCCCCTTGACAGTCTATCACCGCATATACGGCAAAACACGTAGCGTGCATTTACTTTTTTTTGCCCCTCAGGAAATTTAAAGAATTGCCAAATGTAGTTCTCTTTTCGATTAAACCTCCTGGGCTCCTCTGGCAAAAACCTTGGCTCTTCCTCCTCTTCCTCCTCTTCCTGTTCTTCCTCTTCTTGTTGTAAAATTACTTCAGCAGGTGGTCCTCTCTTCTTTGGATTTGGTGGAGGTGGTGGGTTAGAACCAGCTGAAGCTACTAATGAAGCCATGTCACAATGTAAATAAAGGGTCTTTCTCTCACCAAGATGAAAGTCAGAGTGAGGAAAGAAGGAGGGGTTTTCATCATTTGGGAGAAGCAAAAGTTCTAAACCAATGAAAAGTGTTAATTTTAGATCACATGACCTAGTATTACATCATTAGGAAACCAAAAGTGAAATGAACCAATGAAAAGTGTTATTACCGAGTCACATGACCTGCTGTGTTTACGTTACGCGGTCCGGGCCGCGCCGCGGATCGCTTCCGGTTCGCGTACCGGTGCGCTTCCGGGTACGCTAACGTAGCACGTCATATGACGTATCACGCGAAAACGCGAAACGTCATGCTGACGCGACGCGTCACGATGTTGTTTTCTAACGCGACAGTTGCGCAAACGGAACGTTTACCGGTTCGCGGACCGGGTCGCGGCTCCGAATTGAGCTAACGGGAAGCTAACCGGTTCGCGTACCGGGAGCGAAACAATAAAAATAATTAAAAAAAAAATTGTATTAAAAACATGTAAAAAATATTTTTCGATTTAAAGAAGAATACATTGTAAAGGATTTGATATTTGCTATTAAAAAAACATTGAAATTCACTGAAAAAACCATAGGTTATAGACCATATATAGTTAGGAATTAGCATTTACAAAACCTTGAAAATTCACTGAAAAAACCATAGGTTATAGACCATATATAGTTAGGGATTAGCATTTACAAAACCTTATTTTACTCACACAAAACCATTGAAATTCCATATATAGTTAGTTGTACTAACTATATATCGCGCACCCGCAATCCACTGCTGATCATGTCACATATTACATCATTCATGACATGGTCAGTGACATCACTGATGACATCACTGATGACATCTCAAATGACATCACTGATGACATCACTGATGACATCTCAATGACATGACTGATGACATCACTGATGACATCACTGATGACATCTCAAATGACATCACTGATGACATCTCAAATGACATCACTGATGACATCACTGATGACATCTCAAATGACATCACTGATGACATCTCAAATGACATGACTGATGACATCACTGATGACATCTCATTTGACATTACTGATGACATCACTGATGACATCATTCATGTGATAATACGATGAACTTCTTCAGACTCTAAAATAACCTTAGATACACTCAGTGTAAACAGACACTCACAGACTGTCACTCATCCATGGAGTTACTTACACACCTACTCAGTCATGCAAAGAATCAATTACACCTCCATTTCCTCAACTATACAGTTATACATACCTTACGTATTCAAACATATACTAACACATATTTACTCTCTTTTACAATCCCTGATACAAGTTCACAATGATCAATACAGCCACTCACACATTCACTGGCTCTTATGCACAGTTATTTATATATGTCAACTCTCACATGTACTGTGTTTTACATATGTTCTTACTTTGACATGTAGCACTCAGATATCCATTCACTCACCAATGCACTCAGTCAACCGCCCATACACCTGTTTCCACATGCACTTTTGAATCCATATATCTAGTGAATCAACTGCTTACACATCTATGCATAGAGTCATACACCTCCCAGCCACCCACACACACACTCAGTCTCCCATACAAATACTTGGGCAACCAATCAATAACCCATATACTTACTCATATAGCTACTGATCAACACATGCAGCAGTTTACAGAACAACAGACATAATGATGCACAAATTAAGACAGTTTACTCACTAACCCATGCACTCAGTGACACACATTTAATCACTCACTCATACAGTCAGTCACGCACCTACTAAATCCTTCATCCAGACACTTATACATCCACTCATTCTTCAATATGTAAGACATTTGAGATGTCATCAGTGACGTCATTTGAGATGTCATCAGTGATGTCATCAGTCATGTCATTGAGATGTCATCAGTGATGTCATTTGAGATGTCATCAGTGATGTCATCAGTGATGTCACTGACCATGTCATGAATGATGTAATATGTGACATGATCAGCAGTGGATTGCGGGTGCGCGATATATAGTTAGTACAACTAACTATATATGGAATTTCAATGGTTTTGTGTGAGTAAAATAAGGTTTTGTAAATGCTAATCCCTAACTATATATGGTCTATAACCTATGGTTTTTTCAGTGAATATATATATATATATATATATATATATATATATATATATATATATATATTCACTGAAAAAACCATAGGTTTCAGGTCATATATAGTTAGGTATTAGCATTTAAAAAACCTTGGAAATTCACTGAAAAAAACATAGGTTTCAGGTCATATATAGTTAGGTATTAGCATTTAAAAAACCATTGAAATTCACTCAAAAAACTATAAGTTTTAGTGGTGTATAGTTAGCTGGACATTTAACTCATACAAAACCATTGAAATTGCTCCTATATAGTTAGTTGGACTAACTATATTTCGCGCACCCGCAATCCACTGCTGATGATGTCATATATTACATCATTCATGACATGGTCAGTGACATCACTGATGACATCACTGATGACATCTCAGGGGTTTCTACCCTGCCCCCTTTTTGTGTTCTACACGTTTGTTTTTCTGCTTTTTTGTGCCTCAGTCTATTAAGACCCAAGATGGATGCCAACACTTCCTTGTTAGAAGTGTTGACAGCCAATGAGCATGCAGCTTTCTTGGGAAGGCATGCTGATTGGCTGTCACTGTCTGTCAACACTAGCACAAGATAGATGCCAACACCTCCTGGTTAGAAGTGTTGACAGCCAATGACCATGCAGCTTTCTCGGGAAGGCATGCTGATTGGCTGCCACTGTCTGTCAACACTCAAAACCAGGAAGTGTTGGCAGCCATCTTGTGCCTTGTTAGAACCAAGGCACAAGAAAGCAGTGAAACAAAGGTGTGAAACTCGCAAAGGGGCCAGAGTAGAATCACCCCGACCCCCTAGGCCTGCTCAGGGGGTCCCACAAAGACTCCAAAGGCATTTTTTTTGTAAATGTCGGGGTACGCGCGACCCTGCGATTTAAAAAAAAAATTGCCTTGGGGGTCCTTGTGGGACCCCCTGAGCAGGTCTAGGGGGTCGGGGTGCTACTTCCCTGCCCCTTTTTTGAGTTCTACACGTTTGTTTTTCTGCTTTCCTGTGCCTCAGTCTACCGAGGCACAAGATGGCTGCCAACAGTTTCTCTTTTGGAGTGTTGACAGACATTGGCAGCCAATCAGAATGCATCTCAAGCTCAAAAGGTAAGCTTACAGTAAGCTTACACGTAAGCTGCTATAGATATATACATTTTTTTTAACCTAAATTACTCAAAGTCCACTGGAGCACATATCTTGAGACATAGCAAAGGCACATCGGGCTACCAGTCCCTACAATTTTGCCGAGTTTGGTGAAAATCCATTCAGCCGTTCGAGCTAAAAGTGCGACAGACCGCCCTATGGAAATTAACATGGGGAAAACACGTTTTGGGACCCCCCTTTTATCTCGGCCCCCGCTTGACGGATCCCCCCCAATCTTTCAGGGAAGGACCGGAGCGCCGCGAGGCAAAGTTGCTGAAAAATTCAGGCAGATTCCTCAACCGGCGCCAAAGTTATTCCCAATAGAATGTTGCGATTTCCCTATGGAAATCAATCCTAACTATATATACCTACTGGCTATCGCCAGTAGGTTAAATATATATATATATATATATATATATATATATATATATACATATATATATATAGCGATCTTGTCACATAGAACAGCAAAAAGTTCGAATACTTATACATATATATATATTTATATATAGATTTATATAAATATATATATATATATATATATATATATATATATATATATATATATATATATATATGAAAGAAAAGGTTGCCCTGCATGATAACGCACCCTCGGGAAGTAAAACCACTTGATTTGAGGACTGCAACTCGTTCAGGCTCCATCCGCGAATCTTCTCAGGGGGGCCTTACATGTTACGAACACCATAGTTCTTGATCACATGCCAATCAGCATAGGAGCAGCTACTGCATTACCGAGCCAATTTATATTAAAACAACTTCCCGCCCCAGTGGGCTGTGCCAAGGTGCATACTGGTAGTTGTGGTTCTGGAAATGCTCAAAACCCTCGTGGGTGTCGCTGTCATCCTTAATTATTTAAAAATATAAATACCCAACAGTGGGTTGATTCGTCGTTGGATACACTGAATCCGCTGCCCATTATTGTCCAGCAAAAAGGAACTTCCCGCTCCGTCGGTATTAAACCATTAAAGTTCGCCACAGATCCGCTGTTGCTTGCGGCGGTGTGTTCTCGCGGATGAATTATACAAATATACGCCTGCATATGTATATATATAAACAATGTGAGGTAAAGGCGTGCGATGTAAACGCATATGCGTTCTAAAATATGCAGGGTATAAAAATGCATGGTGAAGGCACAACATGGTAAAAACCTTGTTGTAAAGACTGTTTCCCAGTTGCTAGCATAGCGCCAGGATGGTCACTTCTGGGTGACAGTAGTGCTCTACAAGTACCCCCATTCATTATCATTATCATTTTTGTACCAGAGACAAAGAAAAAGAAGAAAGCTCACACAGGAAGCCAGTGGAACCAGCTCACTATAGATTACACTTCTTTGGAGGGGAGGAGGTCTACTTCTTGTCGCTAGAGATTTTTACCAGGAGTAAACTGAGCCCGGGATTGTCCAATTGGGCCAATGAGGCCCAAGTTATGGCATTTTAAAGAAAGACAATCTTTGACCTTTTTCAAGGACCAGGGGGTGTGGGGCTCTGCCGCGTAGTGCAGAATTAGCCACAGGGTGGGGCAGGGTCCAGGATTTGGTGCAAGGATAATGTATTAATTAACCTCACAAGGTTGGGCATGGGGCTCCCTTCAGAGGCTCCTTCCTGCTGCTAGGTACCCCCATCTCCCTGGGAACTGACACAAAATCAAGGGTGAGTACTCGTGTGCCCCTTCTAACTGTGGTAGGTCCATCCCCCACTCCCTGTTTTTTGGGGAGCAGCGCAGTCAATACACAGCAGAAACACCCTGCCCATAGTAGCCGCAGAGGAGAAGAGCTGCTGGCTCCCAAGCCAGCAAAGGAGAATGTTGGCCAGGTGGGGAACCAGGAGAGGCAGCTCGGGAGTGGAAGACACAAGCAGCCCCTATAAAGCGACCATCTGGGTGCCCGGGTGGAACCAGGCACCCCTCAAAATAAAAAAGCACAAACAAAGGAGATGCATGGTGTGAGGCAGCACACCAGAAATAAAAAAGCAGCTCTCCCCAACAGTGGGAGAACCACTCATAAGATATTTACTGCTCCTCCAGCTGGAGCGCCCAATAATTCCTTGGGGGAGGCAATTTGCATATGTTTTTTTTTCACCTCTTGCCGTGGCCCCAGGATGGCAGGGTTACAGCCATTGTTTAAAAGAAAGCATGGGAGAGGCTGCAGGAGTGCCCCCACAAGAAGTTGTATAAGTGCTGGCCCTACGTTTGAGTTGTCATCGAATCAATAACCCTCTCGGACATTCACTTAGTTTTTAAAAGCACTCCCAAAGGGAGAGGATCTCACCAGAGCTGCTGACTTTGGAGTTTGGGAATCAGGTTTGAGCTTCGGCTCAACATTCTGTGATTCTGGGAAAATCACATAATCTCCCCATGCCTACAAAAAATTAATGCGTCGTTGAGTAACGTAACTGGTGCTCATGTAAAGGGCTCCAATACCTCTGGGTTGAGTTCAAGCTATATAAATCTGTAAAAAAAACTGAAGTTCAATGCTATCTATACTATCTTTTTTTTCGGTGCCACTGTGCCAACCCAGTGTTCTCACACTTTTTTATCTATTTTTTATAAGTCGGGCCTGCACTCATATCGGTTTTTGGCAGAAAGTGTCACCTACGGCACCCACAACATGTGCTGTGGTTGTAGGTGGAGCACTAAAGCTCCCACAGCCCTAGCCAGCTCCCCTGCCAGCACCCATACTTGGTGGTAAAGGAAAGCACCATTTTTTTAAGTGGATGCCCTGGTGCCACCCGGTGCACCACAAGTTCCTAAATTATTTGGGACCATGGGGCCGACCTAATGCCCCCGCTTCTCCACCCACTTCAGATCTAACACCCATTGTGGTGCTGACAGGAGCTAGCTCTTTAACGTTTCTTACTCCTGGGCGGGAATAGCTTTTTCCTCTGCTCCTGCCAGGTGGGGAAAAGTTGTGTTTCCTGCCCAGGAACTTAAATATCTTTCAATACTATAAATCTATTAGAGATTTGATTTTGTTGCCCTTTTTCCACTTAACTACATAATGTTGTCTGCTTGTGTTGAATCTTACCGATTTTTCTGCAACAATGACACACTCCAGAGTTCTATTTAGCAGTGAAAACTTTTATTTGGCAGTCAATTTACATATGTAAATGGATAAGTGATGTCTGACTGTACTTTTTCTGTTGCAGTATATTATTTTATTTTTTAGATATGTGTTGGTATTGGTTGGGGATTTATCGTGAAACTGATTGCCAATTATAATGAACTGTAGAGTGTGTACTTAACTAATAAATGTACTTTTAAGGTTTTTAATCAAACCGAGTAACGTTTTTTACTAGCTGACTTACTGAATTGAGCCTTATTTTCTTTCAGTTTCGTAAAAAAACACAAAAAAATATGTAACTTGTAGCTTTGCCTGATGGGACAAATGTATTCATTGATAACAGCTGAGGATGCAATGTATTTACGCTTCTAAAATTAATTTCTTCATAATATATTAATTTGTTCTCATTTTTTAATATTCAAATGCCAAGCTCCAAATAATGTCTTTCTATATTTTCTTATTTTTAAATAAGTTTTTAACTAAAAAAAATATCATGTGCTGCTACCACAGTGAGCATGTTCAGTCTAATGTAAGCATTAGTTAGAATGAAGTCTACATTTGTCATTAAGTGTCACCATTATATTAATTCATTATTCTAGAAACACATAATAGACATAGACTTTCCAAAAGGGTCAGCTCAAGATAGCTTCACCATATTGCTGAGAAAGTGAGACCTCCATCTCCCTCTTATACAGCATAAATAATCCGAAGCGTAAGATAGAACTGGTTTGTTTACCTGAAAGTAGGGAGATTTATATTGTGGCAAAAGTAAAACACCTAGATAAAGTGTGTATAAAAGGAGAGATGGACACTGCAATGACACAATTAAGAAGTGGAATAGCATTCCTGTAATAGTTAATGCCTTAATGGAGACCAAAGATAATTGTAAGAAAATGGACCATAACCTGCGTAGGGTGAGAGGATTTCATGTACTAAGTCCAAAATCCAGTAATGTTCAACACATAAATTTCATAAAATAAACCTGGGCTGAAACCTTGGTAGCTAAGCACAGAGCATACAGGCTTAAGTTAAGCGGTGTGCAAAATATTCATCACAATGACAGCAATTAAAATGTCAAAATCTGAACCATTAAAAATCTGAAAACGAATTTCTAAAAAGTGTGAACATAGTCAAATTAACAAAAATTAAATTACCAGGAACGTAAATATGAGGGGGCATATTTACAAGCCCCTTGCGCCACTTTTGCGTCACTTTACCCATGTTAAAAATGACACAAAAGTGGTGCAAGGGGCTTGTAAATAAGCCCCGAATTGTTTTGTGTTTTAGGGCAAAAAGTGGCAAGAACAATTAAAGAACCAACAAGAAGTCACTGTTTGCAGTTAACCAGTACATAGGCATGATTTTGGGCTGACTGTGATGAAGAGGATGTCAGATACACCAATAGGGTTGCCCCAGTCAAAGGTTTACCTTCCAAGATGGAAATTAACGCTGTTCAAAATGTTGGTTTTGGCAGGAAAAGCTCAGAGATGGAAAATTCTAATTATGCGTCCATTGAAGTCTTCTCATCAGTGGGATACTTTTTGAGCCTTTGCCCAGACTTATTTCATTTTATGAGTTCAAAAGCCTTCCGTGGGATAACCCTGATGCTGTATTGAGAAAGCCCTCTTTGCTATATGGTCCTGTTTACACTGTGGAGGTCCTGGAACTTCCAACTTTTCAGACTTTCTGGAGTAGTTCCTCTTAGTCTCTTCGGAGGACCTCAGAGACAGCAATTAACAGACAGGACACACTCCAGAAGAGACCACCAGCATATCTAGTCCAGATCCAGTTGCTACTAGCAACTGGGCACTCCAGGAAAAAAAAACGTTTGCAGCCTTTTCTGTCCATGTAGGCACACATGAGGTCAGCCAACTGACCCATGTAGTCCACTTCTTAGTCCTAGGTACAAGTGGGAACTGGTCTAGCCTCTGAGGTCTCCACATTGGTTTGACATTATGTCTAGGTCCACTTCTGTTCTTTCTTATTGTGACCATTAATCTCCCTGGACACAGCCTAGAATTATGCTATTAAACTATATTTTACTATTAAGGCACTTAGGGGGTCATTAGGATGACGTGCGGACTTTGTCCGCCCGCCATCCTGTCGGTATGCGGGACCACCCGCCATAAGGGCGGGGGTCCCCGGGGAGGGTATTAGGATGTGCCCGCCACAGTGGCGGGCACATCCTGCATGTTAAACATCGTGGCGGGCGGTGCTCTCTGCACCGCCCGCCACAATGCTTCAAAAGCACTTTGACATTTGCATAATCAAAACGGCAGGCACCGCGCGGTGCCTGCCGCTTTGATTATGCAAATGCAGGGGTACCACAGGTACCCCCCCGTGTGCACCCCCCTACTCTCCTTCACTCTGGGGGCCCACAAGGGGCCCCCAGAGTGAAATCCGCCTGCCTGCCACAGAAAGGCATTGAAAAATGCCCATGATAATATGGCTGGCGGTGTCTGATAGACACCGCCACCATATTATTCCTTTTCCGCCCCGGCCGCAAGGGGACCAGGGTGGAAAAGCGGCGGACGGTCTTTCCGTCCGCCGAGGTACCCCCGCCATACTAATATGGCGGGGGGGAAACGAGAGTGGATGGCGGGCGGATTGCCCTCGTCAGGCTGGCGGTGGCCATCGCCAGCCTGGCGGGGGCAATCCGCCCGCCATCATAATGGGCCCCTTAGTCTTCCCTGGCTGGCAGGCGCAGCCGGTACAGGTGAGAGCGGTACGGCGGGGGGAGTCAACAGACGACGGAATAGAGAAAATAAAATAAAAAAACTTAATGAAGCCACTTACCGTGCGCCTGCTGCATCGCCGACAAAGCGATGCTTTGAGTGCAAGGTAAGTTTTTTTGTTTTTTCCCCCTATTCCGTCGTCTGTCAACATCCCTCCCACCCTGCCTCGCCCACACCCCACCGCACTACCCCATCGGTCTTACCTGCACCAGCCGCACCTGCAGGCTGGTAATGTAATGCAGTCAACTGTTACAGAATAATGCACCATTTTCTGGATGCCATATTACCACATCAATCAAAGTTTTGCACCTCGGAATGGGAATAATTTAATGATAGCATATGTTTCCTCCAATTTTTAGGCTCAGAAATCAGAATGATAAGGGTTTTACCAGCACAAAATCTATCAGGGTTTACACTACATGTGCCGGGATGAAAAAAAACTGTTGTTGCATTAATTATCGCACATCTCCGAATTCTGATTGCAATCAAGTCCTCAGTTTTTCACATTCATTAGAATAGTCTTTTAGAGCCTGGTGATTTAAGTGATGCAGAAAATAGGTGTTAACCAGACCTGAGTTTCAAATGTTGTCTATTTTTTATACCACTCTGTGTATGTGTTTGAAAAACAAAAAGGCCCAAATGTTTGTACTCCGTGTACTGCTTTGCAACCATTAAGCAAGGTCCTGGGGCTTTTTGATTGATTAAATGTATCTGGAGCTTTCAATATATTGGACGTGGAATACTAATTCACAGTATGTGTTCCCACTTTAACTGATTTGTGTTTGTACATGCTTTTGTTAATGTGTTTGTTGGCAAAGTTTATTATTGGCACATAAGCAGAATGTATTTTATTACCTTTGTAACCATATTTTCAAACTGTGTAATCGCCATCATTGCACTATTCAGTTTGTTTATGTTTCATTTAAAATCAATTGACCATATAGCAAGCATCAATCGCATATTTCCGTAGCTCAAGAAGGAACTTTGCTTTTCACAAGACGTGCCGATCATATTTGTTGTACATTCGTTCTCTCTTTTAGGTAGGTAATTGTTTTTTGTCCTCGTCTTCTGTAGTAAGACTGTAAAACATATCCCTTAGTCATGAACTTTTAAAATGATAGGTCATTTAAACGTGATTGTTAGAGACCCTTGGATTCCATTTTAGTTAAGTTAGAAATTTCAATTGCCCCATAATTTAACACCATTTGTCCTGCAATGCCAATCTCCCACCAATATAATAGGAATACACAGGGGGAAGGACACTGCCCCCAAAGTTTCAATGAGGGAGTTCTACAGTTTGGAAACAAAAGGGTGCAGAACTGCACACTTCCATCATAGAGCATTTAAAGCTCCAATGCCGGTGGTTGTTGTGACTTCTGAGGTACTTTTGAGGTACGTGGGGGCAATACTGTGAATGATTTTTTGAATAATGCTCATGATAAAAGAAACAAGCATTTACAATGCGATAGGTCTCGCCCTTGGGACCTTATATGCATTTGGGCATCCAATTAATTCTGTTAAGGTTTGCTTGATCCATAGTTGAAATAATAAACGTTCTTCCCTTTAATAACCTAATGTGTAGCTTGAGATGAATTGCAGTTCACACAAAAGACAAAGGGACAGTAAGTGACTGAGGAATGGGAGTTTAAGAGTGAGGAGGAGAAAAGAAAGAAGCTAGTAATAAGAGGAAAGAAAGAAGTTTGCAAGGTCTCTAAAGAGGCCTGAACAGCCTTGCATGGGAGTGGGGAACAAAGTTTGAGTCCCGTACTCAGCTCAACATTGTATGATTCTGGCAAAATCGCTTAATCACCCTGTGCCTAAAAAACTGAACCTGTGCAATGTAATTTGGTGCTTCTGAAAAGAGCTCTGATACCTTTGGGTCAGGTTTGCGCTAAGTAAAACTGAAAAGGGAGAGCAAGACAACACCATATAAAGGAGGAGAGATTATGTAGCACTATTAGCACGAGACCGTGACCCCCAAAAAAGGAGCACTCATTTAAGTAGTGCATACAGTAGAGTAAAATTGTTCAACAAAGAGCTTTGATGAAGGAATTACAGTGGTATTGGGATTAAGAGGGAAGAGAGAAGAAAAGGGTTGGGGAGTGGAAGGAAGAGGAAGACAGAAAAAAGCTGAGGAAGAAAGAAAGATGGTGAAAACCCTGGAGTAATATAACTGGAAAGAGAAAGGAAAATGGATGGAGGCTAAAAAGTCAAGCACTTGGAACAGCGAAGAAGAGGGCCAAAGGAGAGTGGAAATGGTTAAAAGGATGCAAGAAGTGACAAAAGTGCAAGAGAAACATGTAATGAGGGGGAAGAACAAACTGCTTGAGCGGATTAAAGTGAAAATTATGAGTCAAAAGCAAAATATGTGTGTGGGAGTTGAGGCTGCTTTGCAGAGACGAACATAAGGAAAGGGTGGGAGTGAAATGGCAAGAAGGAGTAAGGGTTTTAACAAGAGGGGTGGGTGTGCTTGAGGGTGCTGTTGTGATGGGCAGACCATAGTAATGGCAGAGGTGTGAGACTTTATTCATAAAAGCTGATATACTTATTAAACGCAGACTGTAGGATGTTGATCCAGCGGGACACCCACCTGCGGACAAGTATCACTGAAATACATACATTCGGGCCCAAAAACCACTTTCACTTACAGTATCCAGTCGATGAAACCCCACTGAGAATCAATTTAGGGCTTTTCTATATGTCTGTTTGCCTAATAAATTGAACTTATTTAATTACTAAGCCCTTCCTTACTCATGGATCTATTTTAGTTGAATTAGAGTTGGTAATTAATGACATTAGGAAACATTTACCTGTTTTATTTCATTGAATAACCACAGACTCAGTTTTAAGTTTAAAGTTTTATCTGAAATATTTAGTAAATTAAGTACAAATTACATTGTTAACTCCATCATTCTGAAGAGGTAAGATTCAGTTACTTAAATTAGGCTATCAATTTTAAATACAAGTACCTCAGGAAGAGAGGACAGAGAGAAAAGGCACATTGACACAGTACACAGATTATATTTACCTAGGAGGTGCAAGATCAGACCCCTCTGGCCAAGAGTTTGGGCCCCTAAAAATAACAGGTAACAGGTTCAGGACAGGATTAGGACAGGACAGGTCACCTCTTCTGAATTTAACTCCACTTTGCATACAGTGAGCATTGCTGGAGGCTCACGCGATTCTGGGATTGATATCGGGTCCCTTCACGACTGCACGACCTCACGACTTGCCGGACCCTGACGCGATTCTGGGATTGATATCGGGTACCTTCACAACTGCACGACCTCACGACTTGCCGGACCCGCTGCGCGGGTCCCGCTGCGTCCAAGAACATCGAGAGTGGCGCAGGAGGGGAGCCCACCAACCTAAAAACTTGCCTGTACACCGGCAGGGCTGCGAGCAGCCTAGCAGGGACTCCATTGTCCAGGAGTCCCTGCGTGCTACACCTGTGGCCGCTCTCCCTGCCGGCAACGCCCCTGACTGGGATTCAAAAGTGCAGCCTTTTCCTCCGACGAGCGGGAAACCACTTTGCATACAGTGAGCATTGCTGGAGGCTCACGCGATTCTGGGATTGATATCGGGTCCCTTCACGACTGCACGACCTCACGACTTGCCAGACCCGCTGCGCGGGTCCCGCTGCGTCCAAGAACATCGAGAGTGGCGCAGGAGGGGAGCCCACCAACCTAAAAACTTGCCTGTACACCGGCAGGGCTGCGAGCAGCCTAGCAGGGACTCCATTGTCCAGGAGTCCCTGCGTGCTACACCTGTGGCCGCTCTCCCTGCCGGCAACGCCCCTGACTGGGATTCAAAAGTGCAGCCTTTTCCTCCGACGAGCGGGAAACCACTTTGCATACAGTGAGCATTGCTGGAGGCTCACGCGATTCTGGGATTGATATCGGGTCCCTTCACGACTGCACGACCTCACGACTTGCCGGACCCGCTGCGCGGGTCCCGCTGCGTCCAAGAACATCGAGAGTGGCGCAGGAGGGGAGCCCACCAACCTAAAAACTTGCCTGTACACCGGCAGGGCTGCGAGCAGCCTAGCAGGGACTCCATTGTCCAGGAGTCCCTGCGTGCTACACCTGTGGCCGCTCTCCCTGCCGGCAACGCCCCCTGCCCTGCCCTATCTTACAGGGCGGTGCACTCGCTGCGCGGGAGCGACCGGGGCGAAGACCGGGCAAAGAGCGGGCCGTTTGAGGCCGTTCGAGTACGGCAGAGTCCGGCCCGGGCCCACCCCCCCTGGTTGTCCGGAAGTCACCTAAGGTAGGCGGCGTGCCTTAGCACACAATTGTTTGACTCTGGGTATTGAACGATCGGATCATAAGTAACTGTGTGACCCTTCACCCAATTTAACTTTCTACAATGACCTAAAGGTCAGGTAAAGAACGAACAGTTCAAATTCACACCACCAATGGAGTTGTATCAGGCCCCCTTGACGCCTTCATCACCCGGGCCTCGGGGATATTGGAGAAGGAAATTGCTATGGTCGAAAAAAGACTTTCGCTCGACCTTATCAGTGGAAAGCGCTCATCACTGGGGGGTTTAGCCACCATCTCAAGCCCGGTTGCGCACGCCGCTTTCAACTGTGTTCAAACCTCCCCCACGGTTGTCATTGACCATCTTGAAAGGGTAGGGGTGAGCCCAACTGCTCCCATTCCTGAGGAAGAGGGGTGCAGTATAGATGACACACAAGTTAGCCAGGGGGATGATCTACAGATTAGTGGGGGGCTTAAGTCAAGTCAAAATCTTTATTCGATTGTAGGTTTTACAATCATAAAAGTGCAATTTATAAACACACGATAAAAATAACATTAAAAACAATTCACTACAATTGGCAAATAGAGACACAGTATACAGTACAATATATTAGGCAGTACGAGCATGGGCAACATGTGATTAAAAATATAAATAACTGTAGTATTGAAATCACCTAAAAGAAATGCAGTGTAATTAGCCATCCATGGTTTTCCTAAAGCTGATGGCTTTTTTAAGAAAATTACAAACAAATAAAGTGCAATCGCTATTCAGTAGTTGTAAGTAATAAAGTGCAGGTTTAATTTGTGAAAAACTCAGCTTTTTGAGGCACGGTTTGAGGTATAATTTCCGTGGGATCGAATAATAGGGGCAAATGAAAAGTAAGTGTGCCAGGTCTTGTGGAGACTTTCCGTCGCAGCCACAAGCTGGCAACACTTCTCCCCGTTGAACCCCACTGGGGACTGCCAGTAAAAGATGGAAGAGGTCAAAGCGGAACCTTATTAACAAAAATCTTTCATAACTGGACATAGACCAAGTCAGGTAAGGTTCCATTTGCAAGCAGGTTTTTAATAGAAAATGTTTCCTAACACTGGCCTTCTGCATCTCAACCTCTTCTCTGTCGGTACCTCTTAACAATAGTATAGCGTTCTTAACCAAACTAACATCTGATTTTGTAATTAAATTTGGGGCATAAAACAGATCCTGTCGGTCAATTGCCGTTAGGCTGTCCTTTATGTACTTCACCCACGGTATTTTGAACCTCCCATCTAGCTGTAAGTGGGGGGCTTGAACTTAGCCAGTTATCTGGATACCTACCACTTAATGTCTCTAAAGCAGATGATGTCACTGATTCTCTAAATACAAACTCTGTCCCTAACACAAAAAAGAGAAAACATGACTCTAGACTGTCGGGGGGCGGGAACGTAAGATCTTAAAAATAAAAGATGCCACATGTAAAGGGAGACAGGGCTTCGAGCTTCCTCCCGACATACAAAATGCCTATGCGGTCCCAAATATATTATGCCCCTCCCTTAGCACTCTGGGCTCTTCTAACACCTGCCCTACGTGCCTCAATAGCGATGAGTTACTGTTGGTAAAAATGGAGGCCATGCTCAAAACCTTATTATTACCTGTTTTGGAGCGAACAAGGTTAATGACATCAAAAATTGATAGCTTGGAGGTTGTAATTAACTTAAACCATGCTATGCTACAAAAACTTACTGGCGCCAGCCACATAGAAACTAGTAAAATAAAAACAACCCCAAATACCTTAGCCAGTAATAATATCGCAATGAGCAACCCCGCCCATAATAGCACCTTAAGGCCAAATACTAATATGCCCACAGGGAGGGAGAAGCAAAAAGCAACACATCCTAAACCTACTGTGAATACCCTAATGCAGGCACCCAGGACAAAGGCTAATGATAAACAAAACCCCTGTGGATATCAAAGTACCGGGCCACCCCCACCAGTTAAAACAAATCCTGCCCACCCCCCAGCCCCGTCACACAGAGGCACAACTGATAAACGAGGTAACTCTAACTATAAGCAGGGGAGACACAGTAGATCTACTACCCCTCGGGCTGACCTACCGGCTGAAGCTACACAACACACAATAGTCGTGACAGGTGTTGCCCCACTAAAACCAGGAAGTAAGGAATCGTATGGGGATCTCCGCAACAAAGTAATCTTCTGGCTAAATAAAAATCGACCCTTACCCCCCTCCTCTCCGACTGAAATTCTATTCGTAAGAAGAGTGGATTGGGTGGGATATGGGACTAAGGATTTGGAGGGAGATTGCATCTTGATCTCGTTTAAAGACCCATGGGTGGTAGATACTATCCAAAGAAAAGCTAGATTCGCCAGGCAGGGGGACGTCCAAACTTTGGCCTTAACGTATTTTTATCCACATAGGCAAAGGGCCAATCAATCATATTCCAACCTCCGACAGCCCCCAGCTATAAGACATCCCCTGGCTCTAACCCCTCTTGACCGCCAACACCCATTCCTTTTTAATCACTATGCTCCCCTCTATGACCTTGAGGCCGTAGATTGACTCCTTACAGTACCATGCAGGTCTATCCCGGACATAGTAGCAGGCCAGGTGACAACAGGGTGCAGAGTGGAGTCTCCGCACCCAATTGATTACCTAGATGTAATGGGGGGCGGTTCAATGATAATGGGGAATAATCTCCCAGCACCTAAAAAAGCTCCGGAGGTTATGATAAATGTGGTTCCTATGGATAATTTCATACAAAAGGAGGACAAGAGGGATAGTGGGCACAATCAGGCTCGTATCCTAGTATCATCTACGCATCCTCCCCCTGTGGCCTCAACTTTTCACAGTCTAACAATCCTATCCTGGAATATCGCAGGAATCAAGGCCCGCATGTTCTCTGCTGATTGGCTGGAATTTGTGGACAAGTATGACATTATCTTGCTCCAAGAAACCTGGGCAACTGAACCAGTCTTTAAGTTGGGTTATGCCAATTTTTTTAAACCGGCGATTAAAGGGGGTAAAGGGCGTGCCTCAGGTGGACTATTGATTTGGGTGAAGCAGTCACTGGGTCTTTATCCCATAGAGCTACCTGTCCAGCACTTGGATCTCCTCTCAATTAAACTGAGTAAGGCCAATCAACGGGATCTGTACATCTTCAACATATATGCCAGAGGCTTGCCTGGTGGCCGTAGTCCGCCGTTGCTGAACTGTATCGACCATAAACTTGCTGAACTTGGTTGCGGGAATGTTATCCTCTTAGCTGGAGATCTTAATTGCACCATAGAGCCTTTGTTTGATATGGGGTATAATTGGAGCTCGGCTGAGGACGCTGCATGGGACATCCCTGATCTGATGGTTGATAAAATGGTCAAAGCAACTGAGGCGGCAGTGAATTGGATGGCCCTCTGTTTAAACAGGGGTTTCCGAGCATGTAATGGCCGCACAAACTCGGATAAAGAAGCTAACTGTACCTTCAATAATGGCCTAAGGCGCAGCCGCATTGACTATGCTTTGTTGAAAATGGAATACTGGTCTTCACTAGTGGACATGGTAGTAATACAGCGCCCAGAAAGTGACCACAATCCACTGTTAACATCATTGAAACTGCCAGATATAAAAAGTCCAGTGGAGCCCACTTCCTCACAAACAGGGGACGCTTTGCTGACCAATGACAGGAGGAGGCTGAAATGGTCCAAGATTATGGAGGATGAATCTTTATGGGACAATGCTAACACAATGGCCAAAAATGTGTATAATGACATGTTAACCATTGACTTACTGGGGGAAAGTCCGGACTCGGCAAACAATGTTATCAATCTCCACATAAGTTGTTTTGGCCACTCATCTCCTACCCTTCAGGAAACGAATCAAAACCTGGCTCTTTCCTCCACCCCTTTAAGCCTGCCAGCCATAGTTCAACCCCCCCCCGCCTATAAACCCAGGAGTAGCTACCAGCGCCAGGATACCTGCCAGGTGACAGCCGCGCTTTATAAATATTTTAAATAATAAATAAATAAATAAAATCCCTCCTTTCCCTCCCTTGCCGGAATGCTCCCGCTAAAACCAATTCTCTTCCCCAGAAATGGTATAATAAAAAATGTAGGGAGGCCCATTCTGGTCTCATCAAAGCTATTAAATCCTGTGATATGGGTGCTGTCAAAGCTGCTAGGCTTCATTATAGAAAAACCCAGTGGGAATCTAAACGGGAGTGGGAGGATAGGTTCAGGTCAGATCTCCTGGATGCCTCCACCTCGAACAACCAGAAAAAATTCTGGGACCTACTCAAGTGGGGGAAGGATCCAGAATCGATTACCCCGGCTAATCATGTGCCCCGAGAGGAATGGGTAGCATTCTATTCTGCCCAATTCAGAGATGACAACTCTAAATGTTTGACAACAGCGGGTACGACACCTCCGTTACACACCCACGGGAAGAAACTCCTTTTCTCAGTATCAGAGGCCGAGCTGGCCTTGGGCTTGACCCTGCGAGGGAAAGCTCCGGGCATGGATCTAATACCAGCGGATCTGTTTAAATCAAACCCAGCCTTGTGGCTCCCCTATATAACTATGATAGCCAACTCATTAGCTAAAGGAGCCACGATCCCACATTCATGGAGGGGAGCCGAGATTATACCAATATTCAAAAAAGGAGACAGGTCCAAGCCAGGGAACTATCGCCCTATTAGTCTCATTGACTCCATTCAAAAAATCATCGCTCGCATGATTTTGGGATGGATTCAGGGCTGGATCGAATCTGAGGACATATTATCTCCTATGCAGGCGGGCTTTAGATCGGGCATAAGCACCATTGATCAGGTGTTTAGATTATGCCTGATCTATTGGAAAGTGGTCTTGATCGGCGGCGGTTCCATCTTTGCTGCATTTATTGACCTAAAGTCCGCCTTCGATCTAGTGCCAAGGGACAAATTGTGGGGAGTGATGGAAAAATTGGGCTGCCCACCAGACCTACTTGACCTCATAATTAAACTTCATGAGGATAATTTTGCGAGGGTGAGGTGGGGTGGCCAAGGACAGGTGACGGCAACATTTCCTGTGACTAGAGGAGTCCGTCAGGGGTGCGTCCTGGCGCCAACACTCTTCCTCCTATTTATCGATCAAGTGGTGAAATTCTTCATGGCCACCCCCACTGATGCCCCAATGCTGGCTGGGAGAAGATTCCCATTGCTCATCTTTGCCGATGACACCCTACTCCTCTCTAGAACACGTAGCGGCTTACAGCGGGCTCTGAACCGCTTTGAGGAGTTCTGTGCCATCAACAATCTGGCGGTGAATGTGGGGAAAACAAAGTTTATGGTTTTCTCAAGAAATCATCCAGTCCGGAGCTCTGTGAGCATGAATGGAGTCAAACTCGAGCAAGTCGAGACAATGACCTATTTGGGGGTTACCCTTGACAGTCGCTTGAGATGGAAAGATCAAATTAACATACAACATCTCAAGCTTGCACGGTTAACGGGCTGTCTTATAAAAGAGCAAAAAAGATCCACCACCAAGCGGGTCCTTCCAGCCCTCAGGATCTATGACGCCAAAATTACCACCGCCGTTTTATACGGCGCAGATCTTTGGGGCTATATGGACCTCCTTAATCTTTTTAAAACCCAATGCAAGTTCTTACGGAACCTGGGGGGCTTACCACAGTCGACCCCTTCAATTCCCCTTTGTCTGGATTTGGGATGCCTACCAATCAATGAGATGGCTAGATTCAGGCTGGTGGCCCTGTGGAGGAGAATATGGACCTCCCCTGACCTGTCTCTATTCGCGAAGGAATTAGAAGAAGTCAGGTCAATTAGTGGATCTGTAAAAATCCCATGGCTCCAAGCTGTAAAAAACATTCTTATAGACATGGGTTTAGAACAGCTTTGGTTAACTCCTTCATCTAATGCTTTCCCCTCCAAACAGGAGTTTAAAGCCTTGTATTGGGCTTCTGTCCGCCAAATTCGAGCCTCACTCTCTAGCAATACTAGTCTCACGGGCAGGTTCCTCACGTTTAAGTTAGACATGTTCCGTGAGCCCTACTGGGATCTTATCGGTAAGCAGCTGGACAAGAAACTGTACCATCAGTTCAGAGTGGGTGCTTTGCCTCTGAATACTTTTGTTTGCAAATGGTCTATGGGTGCTTCAATTTTCTGTACAGGCTGCCCAGACCAGAAGGAATCAGAGGGCCATTTTCTTTTTGCCTGCCCCAGCTACTCGGTGCCGCGAAAAAAATGGCTAAAACCATTGTTCCAGCGTCTACCACTTAGAAAATCTGCTGATGCGATTTGGGTGCTAAAAACCAATACCTCCGAGGTCTTTGTAGTGAGCCTGGCTAAATACCTGGGATGGGCTTGGCTCATAAGGCAAAAAAATATGTCAAAGTTGCAAGAGTGTATCAATAGTGTTTCATAGAGTGCTGTATCTTGCTTATTGCTTACATAATTGTTTTCCCACATCTGTATGTTTGGCATTTAAATTATGTAATGGTTTCCCATTTATTATGATCCAATGTGTATCATACATTTTTATGTCCATTCAGGTTTCTTACCCTAGATGTTTAATACTTTTTCTTAATCCTTTTAAACTAATTTATCGCAGGCTTTGGTTGTTTTGCTTGTTTTGTTTGGTTTACCTGTTCGATTAACATAGACTTAGCCTTTGCACATGAATGTACTGTATCTTTTTCTTTGCACAAAGCTTTTTAACATATTGTTTTTAAATGTATTAAAATGTGTCTTTTATGATTTGTCAAAAATCGAAATAAAGACTTGAAACCTGAACTCCAGCGTCAAACTTCTCTCTGATAGTAGTTTCCCTCCTCAAATATCTTCCGCAATCTCGTTCCTAGTTACTCCGCCTCCTCGGTCCTCTTCCGCAAATCTCGTTCCTCAATTTAATTGTAAAATTCTAAATCTGCTTTCAAGTAAAATTGATCAGCAATCGGACGGCATCTCTATCTCTCGGCGTTCTGGCTGCGATCAGGCTACTTTATTTAGCTAGCTATCCCAATTATACCTTTTGGTCGCATAGTACACCCCCAAATGTTTCAAACTTGTGTAAATTGTGTTTTCTGATTGGAAAAGCCACGGGGATGATCGTCATACCATACTAAGTTTATTACTTGTCTTAAGAACATTTTCTTATGTACCCACCCATTTAACTTGTTTCACCCAAGCTTTATTCCCACCTGTTTTTCATATTAAATTTAACATTGTATAACATTTATACATTTGTTCATCGAGTCTTCAGGATGTTTAGTCATCTAACTGCCTGTGAGAAAAGGTCGTCCTTAATCGGGTTCCAAGACTTGAGATCATGACTCCAAGGTTGCTTTCTAAAGCGACGGCGAGCATTACCTACGTGGGTTTTAGCCTCGTCTCTTATTTTAGGCCCAATTACGAACTAACAGAGAAGTCAAAAAGACAAGACGTTAGATTCAAATAAAATGGTTTCACTGTATACCCCTTATGTCTACTCTAATCCCATTTAGTCAGAATAATTCTTTATGCATTAACACTTAGTATAAAATACAGTTTAGTTTCAAGCAATGCAGATGCTTAGCATGTGATTTCTGAAGCGGCCAATTAGTAATTGGTTTACCTGAATGGCGCCCGTTTGTGTTTGGAACACGAGAAGTATTGGAAATAGAGTAAGAGAAGACGTGAGCCGTGAGGGACATTATTTATTTGCAATTGTGGAGCAGGAGCCCTGTGAGGAATCTCTAACTATCCTCCTGCAACAATACCCTGACCTTTTGGAATAACGAAGCAAGTTGCTCATTGAGGTTTGCTCACGGTTGTGAGGCTTTTCGTAAGGTGCCATTGGAGTGGCTATAGGAACGTGAGCCGTGAGGGACATTATTTATTTGCGATTGTGGAGCAGGAGCCCTGTGAGGAATCTCTAACTATCCTCCTGCGACCATACCCCAACCTTTTGGAATAACGAAGCAAGTTGCTCGTTGAGGTTTGCTCACGGTTGTGAGGCTTTTCGTAGGGTGCCATTGGAGTGGCTATAGGAGTTTCTTATCACCCTGTCCTGAAGAGGCCAGATTGGTTGGAAGGCCAAAACACGACCACGTCGACAATTTCATTACAGAGGAGTCTTTATATTATAATGTTTTGGAATTTGTAACCATTTGACACAGTTTCATTGTGGATTCTGTATAATTTTTCTTAGAACCACTTGTGTCTGACTACCTCCAGGTGTATCTTCTAGACTGAATAGGAGGACACTGAAACAGTATTATTTGTTGGGTCAAAAAGACAATCCTTGTTTTTAATTGTTTTGTGTATAAACTGTGGTGTGGTTTTGTATCTATATTGTTGTATATAGTTGTGTATATAGGTATGTTTAATTGTGTATAGTGTAAAAATTTGATAAAAAAACAAAGAATTTTTGGAAAAATAACCGGTTGGTGATTACAGTAAATAAAATATGTAGTCACGTCCTGTGTGTATAGTGATGGTTTTTTTAATGAACAGTAGTATTAGTGGACTAAGGCCACTAAAATAGGAGAATCAACAGTACCCTAATGGTCACATACTCTGTTATTTTTCCTCCTTTTTCCAATTTCTTTTTCTGCGCATTTTGGGCATTAGTGCACAGAAGCAAAGCTTTCCCTCCAAGCGTTATGACATCATGCAGTTGGCGCATGCGTAATTCAAGTCCCATGTTTTTTAGTGGCAATTTTAGTCTCAATCCAGTTACTTGTTAGTAGACACATAGGCAAGCTTTCCCTGCTTCTACATTTTGTATGAGGTTTGTGTAAATTAGTATAACAAACATTTATTAGTACTTTCTTATGATTATATGAAAATATTTATCCAGCAAGTTGCTAATATGCAAATCCTTGCTCCATCAATATTCAGACTTGTCCTTGCAAAACGCATGATATGCGTTATTCCCTCGGTAGTGTATGTAGACCATCAAGGCTTTAGTGTGGGCAGGCAGTTTAATGAGCAAACACGTCTTAATAGGCTGCATCGATATTGCTGAAACATAGCCTACAACTAAAACACACTTGGTAACATGCTGTGTATTATTTTTGCATGGAAGGTTTTGCATGCCCCCTGCATTGATAACATTTATTATTTGTTGTTGTTTGGTTGCAAGTTGTTTACTAGCGAAAATGAATACTTCGATCTTTCTGCTGCTTCGACTTGTTATGGTTACTTAAATGTCAAGCAATCATACCATCAACAACTACCCATAGCAAAACCAAATTCCAACTTTAGCATATTTCCATCCCTTCTCTAATTTGTCCATTTCTATTTCTTCTTTCCCTTCCATGTTCTTCACTTTCTTATTTTAATTCCTAATGCCTAATTTCTTCATATTTTCTTTTCTTTCCCTACTTATTTATCTCACATTTTCTTCTCCTTTAAATGCATTTGCATCAAATCATTTGTATACAACATATCAATGTTATTCCAAGGATATGTAGTATTATTTGAGCTAATACTCCTTTACCAAAACTAGTAAACCAAGACGCTATTGAAGTTAAACTATTCATTAGTCTTTTTCCTACACCATCAACTCCCAGAGGTTTTAATTCGTCTTCCAAATTAGTAGTATTCTTAATATATTTCCCAATTTCTGTACTTTTGTCAGGTATGTAAGTGCAACAATGTTGCGCTTTCAACATTTTACAGACTCCACCCTCATTTGCTAATACTATATCACGGGCAAGTCAATTTTGCAAAACCATAGATCTGATAGCAACCATTTCAGTATTAATCAGTAGAAACCCTCCAGCAGTGTCAGTCGATAAGTGACCAACTACTGTTGATCATTTACAAATTCTTTGTGTTTTCAGAGTTACTCCCACTGAAGGTATCAATGCACTAAATATATCTCCTACAATTTCTGCAAAACTAGCTCTTTTACTACGTATTAGTTCATTACTGCTTTCATTGCTTCCAGGGATTTTTTTTACATGGTAAACTTTAGGAAATACTATTCTAAAATAGCAACTCCCATACCACCTTTTAAAGTAGCTTAAAATAAGCTTTGTTCCCAAAAAATCTAATGCCATTGCAGCCTGAGCCTTGCCAGGTGTATAACATTTTCCTTTCTCCACCCATGATGGAGTTTTGGTTTCTTTTCTGTGGCTTTCTTCTGGAAAACGTGTCTCCTGTCTTCTACTAAATTAAAAAATATATTTTCTTCTTCTTTTGGTAAACATGTTAGATTATGTGTATGAGCGTTTTCTATATCCATTGCATTTTGTGCTAAGAAAAACTCTCCCATAAACTGTGCAGCTAGAGTACTGAATTCATATTCTTTGTAACAGGAACATCTGAAAATATCACATCTAAGTTTGAAAAATAATACTGCAATTTTCCCGTTTTATAGACCAGACTTGTTAGTATACTACATGATATACCATAGGTTAGCGGTAAATGGTCATATGTGACTCCTTCTGCTACCGAAGCTGGTAATTTCATACATACATAACAATCACTAATCTCCATAGTGTCTACATATTCAAATGATCATTTTGTAAAAACATTTTGATCTGTGTTACTATGCGTTACTGTGTGATGTATTTCTAGCTCATCTAATGCTTCAAATGTTTCTCTATTTCCCTTCATGTTAGCTAGCTTTCCATTTATAACTGTAACGTTTTTCTTTTCTATACTCATCAAATATGGTATTGCTATGTTAATCCTAACCATACTATAATCACTAATAGAATGCTACATTGTAAACAATTTTGTTTTGGTCTTTCAGTAACTCTATTTTAGCCATAATTTAAGAAGATTTCTCTTCTTTCTTTCAGAGAATTTTATCGTTATGTTTTCAAGTAGGTCTCACATTTCCTTTGTTAATTTGATCTGCAATTATTTCTTCATCACTTTCTTCATATAAATCTAAATTTTCAAGATCTTCCAGAATAATATAAGTCCATTCATGTCCCTTAAATATATTATTCAATATTCTTAGTCTCTGGCTTCTTCGCTTATGTTTCTCACTATTTTGTCCCGATTGACTAGTGACTTCATTCCCTTGTTCAGGTTCTTCATCAATAGTCTTAAGGTGAAACCTCAATCTTTTGACATATCTGGGGCAATTATCACCTTTTCTGACTCTTTTGGGTTGCACTGTATTTTCACTTTCCTCGTCACTTTCCTCGTCACTTTCAAGTAGTCTTTTATTTATTTTTTGTTGCGGCACAACTTGATTTTCTTCGTCTTCTGAATCCCTCTCTAGTTGACCGAATTCAGGACTTTTTGAAGTTCTACTCTTCACCTGAACATGTTCCGCATTGTCTAACTGACCCTGTACTGATTCCCTGCTAACCTGTTCTTCTCCCTGTTCTTGTTTCCCTATTCTTAATTGACTTGGTTCATGTTTTTCTTCTTCAGAATTATCTCTCAAATCAGTCTTTGTGTATTTTTCTGTCCTTTTCTGTTCTTGTTCTGTCTCTATCTGATCTTCGACAATTTCTAGCTTCTCTGCTTTTGTTCTGCTCCTTGTTCTTACTTCTGTATCAGGTAAGTCGACTGCTGGTACCCAATCCTCCTGTTTAGTGCTTGGTTGTTCTTGATCAGCTACTTCAGAGTTTATTATTGTTGGCTCTTCAGCTGTTCGACCTCCTGCACCTTCAACTTCAATTTCTTGTTGTTGATAGTAAACAATCTGGCATGACTGCTCTGCCATCTGGATGAATCCAGACACCATCTCCTTCGCTTCTTTGGCATCCTATTTTGATCCACTCTTCCTTCTCGCTTACTTTGTACTTCATCTTGTAAATTTCTCACTTCTTTCCATGTTTCTAATGCTGAAATAAGCATAAGTTAGCATCTGATTCCTGTAGTTTCAATTTTCTGGTTTACTACCATTTTTGTTTTGGCACAATATTGAGCACCTTGGTCAGCATAACAATTTCCGGCATCACATAGTCATTTCCTGAATGATGTGCAGCACATTTGACCACAGCTACTTCTTTTGGCAACTGTCTGGTTTCTAGAAGCTCTTTCACATATTGTCCATTTTTGATAAGGGTTCCTGAAGAAGTCATGAAATCCCTTTGCATCCAAAGTTGACCAAAGTCATGCACAACCCAGTAACCATACTATCAGTGCAAATGGCTATTCTCCAATTTATTCCAATTTTGCATGCTTTAATTAAAGCAATCAATTCAGCTACTTGTGCAGACCTGTCTCCAGGTAAATAGGATCCTTCGACTATTCCAGCCAATGTACAAATAGCATAAGCAGCACTCAATTCTCCTTCCTCATGCCTCAGGCACGAGCAATCTACAAATATTTAATTTTCACAATTGATCAATGGTTCTTCTCGAATGTCTGGGCGAGGTTTTGTACAATATTCTGTTACATTAAAACAATCATGATCAACATCATCCCTCACTTCTTCTCCGTACACAATAGGTAATAGTGTAGCTGGATTTAAAACTGTGCACCGGATTATTGTCACATTTTCTACTCCCAAAACAATTCTCTCATATTTTGTCATTCGACTTGGTGTGAGATACTGGGTTCGAGGTCTTGCCAAATAACTAAAACTGAATGTGGGACGTATACTTTAACAGGATGTTCCATCACAATCCGTTCACTCTGATCAAGACTTGTGCAAGTAGCAGCTACTGCTTTCAAACAACCAGGTAATGCAGTGGCTACTGGGTCCAGAGTGGCAGAAAAGTATGCCACTGGACGTTTTATCAAACCATGTCTTTAGGTCAATACTGACAAGGCACAATTATCTCGTTCACAACAAAATAATGCAAATTCCTTTGTATAATCTGGCATTCCCAACGCAAGAGCTTCACACAGTCATTGCCTTAATTTTACAAATGCTCTCATGCTCTCATCATCTCACTCTACAGGATCTTTTACTTGTTTCTTTGTTAACTCTATCAGAGGTTTTGGCCAGTACGGAAAACCCTGCAATCCACTGCCTACAATATCCTACAACACCTAGAAAAATTCTAATTTCCTTCTGGGTCTGGGGTAACTGCATCAGTTTTATTATTTTGGGTGTTACCCACCTTGCTCCTCTTTCTAGTTGATGTCCTAAATATTTTACATTGTTTTGACAAAACTGTAATTTCTCTTGTGACACTTTGTGCCCTCCATCTGCCAGATGGTTTAACAATGCAATATAATCCAAGACACCATCTTCTCGTGATTTTGAGGCCACTAACAAATCGTCTATATACTGAACCAAAACTGAATTGCTGGGCATTATCAATGATTCTAGGCACTTTTTTAGAATCGGATTAAAAATTGAAGGACTTTCAGTGTACCCTTGAGGAACATGGTTTCACATATAAATTTGATTTTCAAATTTAAATGAAAAGTGGTTTTGCCTATCTGGGTGTTATGGAATAGAGACAAATGCATGACACAAGTCAATTTCTGTGAACCATACTGCGTTCCATGGTATCTGACCTAAAAACACTGCTGGATTTGGTACTACAGGACAACAAGGTACCACTATTTTATTTATTTTTCTAAGGTCTTGCACTATCCTATAATTTCTATTAGGTTTCTTAATGCCAAATATGGGTGAATTACAAGGGCTGCTCATTATTTCTTTCAGGGTGCCTTGTTGAATCATTAGTTCTAATTCTGCTATGACACCTGATTTTATTTTTGGACTCATTTCATAGTGTCTTGTACTTGGGTAAGTGGCACCTTTTTTAACCATCACTTTCACTTGGTCCACCTCTGCCATTAATCCTACTTCTTTCCAGTGAAATCCCATACCTTTGGATTCACTGTTAATTTTAGCTCTTCAGATATGTCATCTTTTGTCATAATGGAGTACATCTCATCTACCTCTGTTCATTGTTTTGCTAACATCAATTTATAGATACTATCTTCATCAGGGGTTTAAATTGTCACACCATCCACTGTACAATATATGGTACAGTTCATTTTACATAGTAAATCCCTACATAACAAATTTACAAGACTGAATCACAAACTACAAACTTATGCATTTCTTTAAAATTCCCTATACACACTTCCATTGGTTCTGTAACTGGAGTTCTGATCTGTCTGTTGGAAACTCCAACCACTTAGATGGCCACACCTGAGAGGGGCGGGTTTGGGATGTCTGCTGTTCTCACAGTAGACCGGGTAGCACAGGTGTCCAATAAAAAGGTAATTTCTTTTCCTTCTACCTTTAAATCAATATATGGACCTGACTGATCTACCAAGTATGCGTTCTTCTTCCTCCCTCCTCAGGCACAGTCATAATTCATCCTCCGATGAACTACTATTCTGCAATAAAAATTGGGAAGTTACAGAATTTGTGAACAACAAACAAACTTAGAGGTCTAAATCAGAAACCTGATCTGAATATCTTTCAAAATACTTTCATGTCTAAAAAAGTACATCAAGATAAAGAAGTGGCTAACAGTTATGAACAACAGACCAGATCGCCAAGAAAAGGGCCACCTGTAATTGCTAATCAAAACCCATTATGGATTCCCATCAATAACTTGTATGGATCAATGTTTTCATTTGGTAATCCTGCCAGGGTATTCTGTGTCTTGATCATTGAGACATACGGCATACCCCCCCATCGTTGGCATGGGGTAATGACCTACAATTACTAGATTAGACCAAATGATGATGATCTGATGGGAAAGTGCAGTGCAAAAAATATAAAGATGAATGTGATGGTTAAAACAGGATAGGGAGCTTTAACAAAAATTACTTTTATTGGGCATAAGCCCCTTCCTTGTTAAAAACAAGAACAGTGCAACAACATAAACGCAGTTTAAACAAATAGCTGCGAGAGGACCAACATGTTTCAGCCTATTATGGGTAGAAACACAAGGCTTTCGTCAGGGTCTCTGTTCTCAAAGAATGCTACTGCCAATTTAGTGAGAAACGTGTGAAAAAATTATAATAAAAAACACACAAGTGAATTAATAACAGTAAAGGATATATTTCTCCTACATCTGTTTCAATTCCTCCTTGGCACCTGGTGTGATCCAGTGTGCCCGGGGAAAGGACCTCACCTCTTCCTGGACCTGGCTCAGGTAAATATGAGACCCCGCTCTGTCCGTCGTTGTCCCAAACGGTGACTGAGTCAGGGGGAGGCCAAGTTACAGAATTTGGCTTACCACTTTCTCCTTGGAATCCGGCGTCCATACTGTACTTTGCTTTGTTCACAAAATTTGGCATAGGGGCAGGTGGTAACTGATTCTGTGGGCTTACAACCAACCAGTTGCATTTTACTCAATATAACCTCATTCTGCGTCTGTGGATTTAAATTTTGATTTGGGCCATTATTCATTTATATATTTTTACACTCGTTTTTCCAATGCCCCAATTTCCCACAGCCATGACAAGGAAACTTTTTCTTTGCTTCTTCTCTATTCATTTTCCCTCTCGGTTTTCCCCATTAATTTAATTCTGTCCAGATCCTCTATTTTGTTCATTTTTTATTTTTTTTTATTGTTGTTCTGCCAGTTTTACTTGTGCCCAGATTACCTTTTCTTCTAATTTTTCCATCTATTGTCTATTTCGTCTCCACAATCCTTTACATGCTTCAAAACCTCATCTGTAGGCTTCATTTGCCAGCACAACATGTGCGTCTGAATTGTTTGACAAATTCCTAGTTTTAGTCCAGGTACAAATCGATATACAAAATGTCCCATACTTTTATCACCAATATTTTCAAATCCACTATACTGTTTAAACACTTGCAATAGACGCTCGTAGTATGCATGGATAGTCTCATTTATTTCCTGTGTTGTTCCATCTATTTTTATCCGAATCAGTTTCTTTTGGAGGTATTTTCCCTTTCAGAAATGTAATCACTTGATTATAATTTTTCATTACCTCTTCTGAAGGTGCACCTGTTTTGTCATCTCTTGGATATTCATCCCTAGGCCAATCTACTGTAATTTTACATTATGTCCATAAATTAGTAGGTACCACTATGTCAAACAAATCATCAAGATCCTTTAGCAAAACCTCTGAAACTTTCACAAACCTTTCAACTTGCCTGTACCATTCTACAGGCTTCTTTCATAATTTTGGGAAATCATTTGTAAATAATAAAATATCTTGCCTTGTCCATGGAACATGCACATATCCCCCTCCGGGTACTTCTCTCATAGGGCACAATCTTTCTGTCTTTTTAGTTTCTCTTAATACATATTCTGATGCAGCTTTATTTGCTTGAGCTTCCTATTTCTTTTTAGTCCATATTTCCTTCCACCTGTCTAATTCCCCCCATTTTTGCAAAACTATCATCAATTCTTTAATCTGCAATTTCCTTCCTGACATATTCATGTTTTCTAAATCTTTGTCAGTAAACTCTGCTCTGTAGGTTTTTTCAGTACCTTGGATTTCCCTATTTCAATTCCCATTTCTGAAGCAAGTTCTGTTAATTTCTCATGGAATATTTTTACATTTCATGTTATGCTTCTGCATATAAATAATAACTCTTTTTTACAATATGTATTTATCTGTCTATTCACACATTTCCAGCTATGATTTCTTCTAATTCTATTTGTAATCTATAAATATCCAAAATCTTTGGTGGTGGCACTGTTTTATCTATTCCCTGTGCCCATCTTTCTAATTCTTCTTGTGACACTAGGGCAGCACGTCTAGTTCCTGTGGAAGTCTTCATTCATATTTCTCGTGAACAACTTGGGGTAACTCTTCTTGGAGTCTCATGTACCTGTTCTCTCATTGGTAAGTCCATTCTCACTGACTCGCATTCACTAGCTTGCTCTTCAATTATTATATTTTCTTTTCTTGACTCTTTTACAGAAGTAGTCATAACTGGTGGATTAGAACAATTTCTTTTATCCCCATATAATGGGACAACAGGTCTTATAGTTACTTGTATAGTTAATGCTTCTCGATTTACACTCACTTGGGTTATTTTCTGTATTAATTCTTCTGTATTCTTATTTACGGCTTCCCTTTCCTTTTCTTGTAAAATTCTTTTATTTCATGAATCATGCACTACTTGTAGAACCAAAGAAGTTTCTAAAACTGGTGCACTTGCTATACTTCTATTGGGTATTTCCTGATATGGCGGAGGATTCTTTGTTAGAATATATTCCATAAACTCGTCTTCAGATTCACCACAACCTGTCATATTTTTTGTTTTCCTTGTACACTTGCTTCCTGGTTGCTAATCTGCCATTAATACAGTAAACAATCCTTCTGTGATCATTGCCTGTCTCCATTGTTTCATCTGATCTTCACGCTGTATGTGTAATGTTTTGGGATAGAATCCCCTATGTCCCCTAGTACTCCTAGTTCTGTCTAGGTCAAATGCCTCCATTTCCCATTCATCTAGTGATTCATATTGGGTTAATCTAGGTCTGGGTTCCAATTCATTAATCCTATTTCTTAAATTATGAAGGATTCTGCCATTGAATGTACGATGTTCTGGAAAAGCCAATATTCCATCACCTTTTGTATATTCAATCCAATTTTCTAACCATACACAAGTATGATACCCTTTTTCCATTATCATAAATAAAGCTGGTGTTTGGGGTGGTGGGATAAGGATTTCTTCTCTAGTTTTAATAGGTTTATCTTTAAAAAAAAAAAAAATCAGGATAAATAACATTTTCCTTTTTTCTCCGGACATATTATAGGTTCTTCTTCTTATGAATTCTTGTCTAACAAAACCTAAATGTCTCCTATCCGGGCAATTCCCTTCTGAAGATGGATTGTTTTTCCACATAAAATTCAAATTTTATCTTCTAATAATACGTGCTTTCGTTTATACTTCCTTCTCCAATCTTATTAATGCTTTTATTCTATTGCTCCAATCGGGTTTACTTTTACAAAATTCTTTCGTCCAATGCTAGTGCGGCTTTTAGTGTAACGTCAGTAGTCACTGCTCACTACTGACCCCTCCTTTAAAATCCTTCATAACTCACACGCCTGCTGTCTCGACCAATCGCAGCGCGGTACCTGATGAGGTGAGTGCGACAACCAACCCCTCCTTTACAATTCCCTGTCATCTCACCCACACCCACTGTCCAATCCCAGCGTGGCACTTTGTGACATCAGTACAACTCCGGCAACTGAATCTCCCTTCCAATTTTTTTTTACATTAGATGACAACATAGATTAATTTCCTACTTTCGCTGTCGATTTTACAAATCGAATAATTTGTTTCTTTCACTACGAGTAAAACCTTCCACTTACTCTTCAAACACTATGAGCGAAACTGTTCCCTTTACTCTTCACATAAGCTCAGAAGAACCTGCTACTCTTCCATTGTTACCTTTCCAGGTGATATAACACCAAAATTTCAACAGCGAACTCTTCTCTATCAATTACTCTCACTGTTTCACAACAAAATTTCTAAAAAATCAACTGCAGTGTGATTTCCATTCATCACCCGCTATACATTTCCAGGGAATTTCCAGACAACATTAAACAATATACAAACACATTTGTTAACACTTAAATCTATAACCAATAATCACCAAACTAATCAATAGAAAACATACCTCTGCTACCAGCAAACTGATCCAGCGGGACACCAACCTGCGGACAAGTATCACCAAAATACATACATTCGGGCCCATAAACCACTCTCACTTACAGTATCCAGTCGATGAAACCCCGCTGGGAATCAATTTAGGGCTTTTCTATATGTCAGTTTGCCTAATGAATTGAACCTATTTAATTACTAAGCTCTTCCTTACTCATGGATCTATTTTAGTTGAATTAGAGTTGGTAATTAATGACATTAGGAAACTTTTACCTGTTTAATTTCATTGAATAACAACAGACTCAGTTTTAAGTTTAAAGTTTTATCTGAAATATTTAGTGAATCGAGTACAAATTACAATGTTAACTCCATCATTCTGAAGAGGTAAGATTCAGTTACTTAAACTAGGCTATACATTTTAATGACGAGTACCTCAGGAAGAGAGGACAGAGAGAAAAGGCACATTGACACAGTACACAGATTATATTTACCTAGGTAGGTGCAAGATCAGACCCCTCTGGCCAAGAGTTTGGGCCCCTAAAAATAACAGGTAACAGGTTCAGGACAGGATTAGGACAGGACAGGTCACCTCTTCTGGATTTAACCCCAGCATCAAACCCCCACTGATACTAGTTTCCCTCCTCGAATGTCTTCCGCAATCTCGTTCCTAGTTCCCTCGACTCTCTTCCACAAATCTTGTTCCTCAATGTATTTGTAAAATTCTTAGTCTGCGTTCAAGTAAAATTGATCAACAATTGGACAGCATCTCTATCTCTCAGCATTCTGGCAGCGATCAGGCTACTTCATTTAGCTAACTATCCCAATTATGCCTTTCGGTGACATAGTCCACCCCCAAATGTTTCAAACTTGTGTAAATTGTGTATTCTGATTGGACAAGCCAAGGGGATGATCGTCACACCATACTAAGTTTATTAATTTTCTTAAGAAGATTGTCTTATGTTCCTGCCCATTTAATTTGTTTCACCCAAGCTTTATTCCCACCTGTTTTCATATTAATTTTAACATTGTATAACATCCATACATTTGTTCATTGAGTCTTCAGTATGTTCCGTCATCTTCATGCCTATGAGAAAAGGTCGTCCTTAGTCGGGTTCCAAGACTTGGATCATGACTCCAGGGTTGCTTCCTAATGCGACTGTGTGCATTACCCAAGTGGATTTTAGCCTTGTCTCTCATTTTTGGCCCAATTACAAACTAACAGAGAAGTCAAAAAGACAAGACGTTAGAGTCAAATAAAATGGTTTCAGTGTATACCACTTATGTCTACTCTAATTCCATTTAATCAAAATAATTCCTTATGCATTGGCACTTAGTATAAAATACAGTTTAGTTTCAAGCAAAGCAGATGCTTGGCATGTGATTTCTTAAGCGGCCATTTTGGGCATTAGTTCGCAGAAGTAAAGCTTTCCCTCCAAGTGTTATGACATCATGCAGTTGGCGAATGCGTAATTCAATTCCCGTGTTTTTAGCAGCCATTTTAGTCTCAATCCAGTTACTTGTTAGTAGACACATAGGCAAGCTTTCCCTGCTTCTACATTGTGTACAATTTTTGTATCAATTAGTATAACAAACATTTATTAGTACTTTAATATGATTATATGAAATGATACATCCAGTAAGTTGCTAATATGCAAATCATTGCTCCATCAATGTTCAGACTTGTCCTTGCAAAATGCATGATATGCGTTATTCCCTCGGTAGTGTATGTAGACCATCAAGGCTTTAGTGTGGGCAGGCAGTTAATGAGCAAACACGTCTTAATATGCTGCATCGATATTGCTGAAGCATAGTCTACAACTAAAACACACTTGGTATCATGCTGTGTATTATTTTTGCATGGAAGGTTTTGCATGCCTTCTGCTTTGATAACGTTTAATATTTGTTGTTGTTTGGTTGCAAGTTGTTTACTAGGGAAAATTAATACTTCGATCTTTCTGCTGCTTGGACTTGTTATGGTTATTTAAATGTCAAGCAATCATCCTGTGTCAAATAAGCAAAGTAGCTGATTGCAAGTTAACGTATAAACCAATTGCCGATGACTTTCTTTTAAGTTCCCTCTCACTTACTTCCAAACTTTGACACAAACATATGCCAGAGCTAAACGACCACTGGTTGTGGTGCGAACCCAGCTTCACAATTGAGCAATAGGTAAATTAAAGTCCAGCCTGCTGAGCAGTGGCAGAACTGTTGGTGTGCAGGGGACAGTATAGTACATGGCCGCACAGCAAGACTGCGTGGACTTGCTTGAGTTATGTAGTAGAGTAGTTTCTGCATTTCCTTCGACAATAGGATTGAAAGTTAACCAAACGCATTTTTAAAATAAGTGTGACCCAACTATTAAAAATTCAGGAACATACCATCAGAGCCCCTCCACCTGTTTTAACTACTGCTTGATCAGAGACTGTGCTTCAAAAAAATAACAAAGTACATGAAGGGCATGAATCGAGGAGGGAGGGGGAACAACGGCGGAAGCGTCCGCATATTTCTTTAATTAACTGAGCGCCCGCTTCGTTTGGAGTCTGTGCAACGGCTGAGGGGGAGGAGAGAGTGTTGGAGCATATTATTTACCATATGAAATGGCCTCAAATCAAATCATCAAATATCTTTGATCCAAAATATTAGTTTAATAAATATAAATAAAAAAATACCTGATAAGCACGCAAGCAAGTCTTCCAAGTGTAAAATGTTTAGTTTAACCTGCTTCCAACCCGCACCTCAGGGAGGTTCACAGATCATTGCTCTTCCTCCTCCCCCTCGTTCATGTCCGGGCTGCGAGCCTGAAAGTGGTAAAGGTGGGTGTTGGGCAGCTGCAGGAGCACTGACTTTAACCGAGAGAGAGGCAGCCGGTGTGGGCTGCGGAGGTAGGACGGACGGAATACCCAGGTCAAACAGGATTACTTTAGAAGCCATCCCAGAGTCATTGGATGATCATCCAACTACCTTAGAAGTCATTTACACGTCATCAGACATCATCAAGCTCTTGAAGTCATCAGCAAGCTGCAGAAGCTCAGCCTGAGGATTTGAGGATGACTTGAAAATGAGTATCTGATGACTCTAGTAGGTGTCATTATTGGTGATGATTAAAGGATGACTTGAAAAGGAGTACCTGATGACTATAGTAGGTGTCATTATTCATGATGATTTTAGGAGGACGTGAAAATTAGTATCTGCTGACTTCAGAAGGTGTCATTATTCCTGATGATCTGAGGATGACTTGTAAATGACTCTCCGATAACTTTACAAGATGACATTGTTCCTGATGACTTTGGGGTGATTTGAAAATAAGCATCTGAATACTTCAAAGGTACTATTGTGTTTTCAATAAGATGTTTTTGCGTCTGGTGATTTTAACAAGAATTGTTTGTCTATTTAAAGAGTACGTCCACCACTTTGGTTTCAGTTTTCCAGAAAAATGCAAACTGTTGGATGATTGCACAATGAATTGCAGATAAACGTCTGACCTCCTGCAGCTGGGAGCCCCACAATCCAAACACACCCTGAACCCCCAAATTAACCCTTGCACCCCAAAACTCAAACACACCCTGAACCCCAATATTAACCCTTGCACCCCAAAACCCAAACACACCCTGAACCCCAATATTAACCCTGGCACCCCAAAACCCAAACACACCCCGAACCCCCAAATTAACCCTTGCACCCCAAAACCCAAACACACCCTAAACCCTAAAATTAACCCGGGCACCCCAAAACCCAAACACACCCTAAACCCTAAAATTAACCCTGACACCCCAAAAGCCAAACACACCCTGAACCCCCAAATTAACCCTTGCACCCCAAACCCAAACACACCCTAAACCCTAAAATTAACCCTGGCACTCCAAAACCCAAACACACCCTGAACCCCCAAATTAACCCTTGCGCCCCAAAACCCAAACACACCCTGAACCCCAATATTGACCCTTGCACCCCAAAACCCAAACACACCCTAAACCCTAAAATTAACCCTTGCACCCCAAAACCCAAACACACCCTGAACCCCCAAATTAACCCTTGCACCACAAACCCAAACACACCCTAAACCCTAAAATTAACCCTGGCACCCCAAAACCCAAACACACCCTGAACCCCCAAATTAACCCTTGCACCCCAAACCCAAACACACCCTAAACCCTAAAATTAACCCTGGCACCCCAAAACCCAAACACACCCTGAACCCCCAAATTAACCCTTGCACACCAAACCCAAACACACCCTAAACCCTAACACTAACCCTGGCACCCCAAAACCCAAACACAACCTGAACCCCCAAATTAACCCTTGCACCCCAAAACCCAAACACACCCTGAACCCCCAAATTAACCCTTGCACACCAAACACAAACACACCCTAAACCCTAATATTAACCCTTGTACCCTAAAACCCAAACACACCCTAAACCCTAAAATTAACCCTTGCACCCCAAACCTAAACATGCTCTAAACCCTTAAATTACACCTGGCCCCCCAAAACACAAACCCACCCTCAACCCTAAAATGACCATGTACGCCCTAAAATCCAAAAGCCCTACAAACCCCCAAACTTTTTATGAATGCGGAATGCCGGGAGGCGCTGCTGTGATATGATACTTTCTGTACCCCCAGGCTGCACTTCCTTCATAGAGTATTTCCATAAACACATAGTTTGTAACTTGCACACACCACTTTGCCCTTGTAACACACGGTTGCTACCTCTCACATGTTTTTACCTTTGATACTTGCACAAGTGCCACCTTGCCCACGTAACGCTTGTTCTTGTGCCTGAGTATCTAGCACTTATTGCAGTACTATACCTAAAATTATACTGTTTTCTCTTATAACTGCACACTTGTCACTTTTCCTCTTGTGCACTTTTGACTACCTCATGTATTTTTGGTTGCTCACAATTTTTACTCAAGTATTTTGTTTGCTCACGATTGTCACTTTACCTTTACTACCTCATGTATTTCAGTTTTTACTACCTCATGTATTTTGTTTGCTCACAATTGTCACTATTACCTTATGTAAGTAACGTATGTTTTTGCAATCTGTTCTTTTGTAATGTTTCTGATTATGTTTCATCTCTGTTCCTAATGTGAAGCGCTCTGACGCCTTCGGGTAAAGTCCGCGCTATATAAAAATGCATAAATAAATAAAATAGTGGAATCCGATTGTTAGATTCTTTAAACAACTGCGGACAGACTTGCTCATGGCCCGAGGAATAGGTCTTGCAAAGGAAAACAAACGTTGTCGTCATGGTGACTGCCGAATTCACTCCCTCACAATACTAAAATACATTTTTAAAAAGCAGTTGCCTCGAACACAATGCCAAAATCACCTACTGTAAACCATCAGTCTGCCGGCTGGCTGGGACTCCAACCGCAGATCCTCAATGCAGAGCAGCTCTCTCACCTTTTCTTCCTCTAGCAAAAGCTTACGCACATCCGGGAGCGCCGGAAGTGACGTCATTGTTCTGCGGCAAGAACGAAGACTGCCGTGACTGTGAGTGCAATGGCCATTAAAGGGACAGATGGATTGGCATTGGTCTCTTTATTTTTCCAACTCCACTTCCTTCGTCGATTCCAGCGTATACTCAGGTAAGTGCTGCAGCTGTTAAAAAAGAGCAGCATCGATCCTCCGCTCTCGGCCCCAGCTGCTCAATTTCCGTCCCAGACCAGCTTCCTCATTTTTCGGAAAGCACGAGTTTTCATTAAGGGGGCAAATTCAGACGCAGCTCCCTGCATGTGTGTGCTTCGTACGTGTTATAATGAATACCTGCGTTGCAATGTGTGTGTATTATGTGTGTTTGATGTTTGTCTGTATCAGCCTGCCTGCTTGTTTAATATGCACCTTTTGTGTTTGAGCATGTGTATTTTTGTGTATGTGTGACGTAGTTGTGGAAAATTGCAAAAAGCCTAAAAAATGTGTTTTACAGCAAGTTCTTCGCCGTAAGGAAAAATAAATTACTGCCCGGATATTGTAGGTCCCATGTTGGTTCCAAGTGCACCTGCGTGTATTCAAGATTCTCGACCAAATGGAACAGTTTTCGATCTACTGAAAAGTTGTCAATCAAAGAAGGCTAAACACATTTATTTATGTGAATATTGTATATTGTTGAGCATTACTTGTGTCCTTGCAACTTGTAGTGAGCCTTCATTACTAAATGAATGTGTGCTCTATTGTTGAATCCTGGTCACTGTAGTGTCGCTGACAGTGGAGTATACCACTGCAGCACACGCCCCCTCCCACTGTTCCTCTTAGTTTACCCCTCGAGCGTGAGGGGACCTTGGTTCAGCCCAACGTGAGCGTTGGACACGCTAAGCAGTCAATAAAAGGCCCAGGGCTCTGGGCGTGGTCAGGTTAGATACCCGCCACTAAGAGTACACGTGTGTCCTACAGTTTCTGCTTCCTAGGCCCACACCAGGATACTACACTGGCGACGAGGTGGTTGTTTGTCCGGCCCACTGTGTGCCCTCCCGCCACCGCCCACACCTCCGCTCCAGCAGCACAAGTGGCGCGCTCCCCGGCGACCCCCTGTGGCTCACCTCGGTGTCGCCGCCAGCCTGCCTGCTGCTGCCATCCGTGCTGCCTGCCGGTTCCCGGAGCGCCTTCGCCCCACCTCTCAAGCCGTCCACGTTCCTTCACTGCTACGTGGCCCGGAGCGCCACAGCCAGGTACCCCATGGTGTCTGCCCGCCACCCCGCAGCCTCCGGCCCCAAAGCCACGTCTCTGTCCCCAGGCCCGGTCCCGGCGACTCTCCAGTAGGCCCGCTCATACGCTGTGTGCGCCCCGCGCCACGTGTCGGACGCGCTACGCGGCCTACCTGCCGTTCACCACGCATTGCGCGTGTCATCTATCCCTGCCAAACCTCACGCATCGCGCGGAAAAGGGCCTACGAGTCCTCCTCTGTACCGGCAAGCCATCTACTGTGCCAGGTTCTCGTCTGGTAGCTGCTAGTGCCTACTGCAACTGTCTGCAGCCCCCCCCTGCTAGCCTCCCCTGCTGGGTTTCGTCCATCATGGCCAACGTACCGCCTTTGGAACCGTTTGCAGTCACCGGAACCCCCCCTTCTCAGGCTGCCCGGTGGAGGAAGTGGGTGGAGCGGCTTGAAAACTACTTCATCGCAGCGGATATCGCTGTAGCACGACGGCGCGCCATGCTGCTACACCTAGGGGGTGAAGCAATCCACGACATTTCCAAAGACATTACGGAGGGAGACCCGCCTCACACGTACAACACCCTGCGGGACGCCATCACAAGGTATTTTGAGCCATTCGCCAGCGCGGATTACGAACGCTTCCTACTCCGTCAAGCGCGCCAACTCCCAGAGGAGTCCGTAGATGTGTTCTACGCTCGGCTCAAGACGTTAGCCAGCACGTGCACTCTCTCGGATGCGGAGGATGAAATTCGCACCCAATTCATTCAGGGGTGCGCCTCCCTGAAACTGCGTGAGAGGGTGCTAGAAACGGACGCCATGTCCATGCGCGACATCCTAGCCCTGGGGAGGTCTAAAGAACTTTCCAAGGCCCGTGCTGCCCACATGGAACCAAAACCAGCGGTCACGGTCAAGACGGAACCCGTGTGCGCCATCAAGTCGCAACCTGCAGAAAACCGGACGAGGCCTCCCAGGAAAGGGCGGCCGAAGCAGGCCCAATCCACCAACGATCAAGCATGCATGTGGTGCGGAGGTACCACCCCCCATAAAGGCGCCTGCCCAGCCCAAGGCAAAATCTGCAGCGCGTGCGGCAAAGCCAATCACTTTGCGAGCGTCTGCCTATCGTCGCAAAGGAGGAAGCAGGGTGCTCCACCCAGGAGGGTGCGACAGATGGCACCGTTACCGAACACGTCAAACAGCAGCGACATGGACGACGATGAAGAAGACGCCGCATCCGTCCACGTGGTGCGCATGCTCAATACTCTAGCAGCCACATCTTCGACCGAACCAATGTGCACCGTCCAAGTGCATGGCCAAGCAGTCAGAGCCCTCATCGACACAGGCGCGACGATAAACCTCATGGCCGCCAGCGTATACCAGTGCCTCGAAAATGCTCCCATACTCCACCCCACAAGAGTGCAAGTGTTCGCCTACGGAACCCAGCGCCCGCTGCGCCTGTGCGGAGTATTCTGGACGGCTGTGTCCCACGACTCAACGCAGCTACAGGCAAAGATCTACGTATCCCAAGAAGGGTCAGGATTCCTTCTTGGTTGCAGAACAGCACGAGAGCTCGGGCTCATACACTTTGCCCTGACAGTACAAGCCCAAGGTTTGGACCATCTGGTTTCGGAACACTCCTCGCTGTTCGAAGGCATCGGATGCTTAAGAGGGCCCCCCGTCCGACTCCACATTGACCAGTCGGTGGCCCCAGTAGTCCTCCGGCACAGACGGATCGCTTTTCACCTCCGGCCCAAAGTCGAAGCCGAGTTGAGGATGCTTGAACAAGCCGGCATTATTGAACGTGTGACTGGACCCACACCATGGGTATCCCCCATTGTGGTTGCCAAAAAGCCAAAGCAGCCTGAGGCAGTAAGAATATGCGTGGATATGCGCCTCCCCAACCTAGCAATTAAGAGAGAACGTCACCTGACGCCGACCATTGACGACATCATTGGGGAGCTCGCAGGGTCCAAGTGGTTCTCCAAGATGGACCTGAGGTCGGGGTACCATCAGATTCCTCTTCACCCGGACTCACGGCCGATCACGACCGTCTCCACGCACGCAGGCCTGTGGAGATACACAAGACTTAACTTCGGCATATCAAGTGCAGCCGAAGTTTTTCAAAACATCATTCACAACGTCCTACAAGGCCTCGACGGAGTGCTCAACGTGAGCGATGATATTCTGGTACACGCCCGACCTTAGAAGAACACATTAGACGCCTCCAAGCAGTATTCAACCGGCTAAAAGAGAGAGGACTAACTCTCCACAGGGACAAATGTGAATTTCTACGCAAAGACATCAGCTTCTTTGGATACAAGTTCTCCGATCAAGGAGTGGGGCCTGATCCAGAGAAAGTCAAGGACATCCACGACGCGCCAGCCCCCACATCTGTAACGGCTGTCCGCAGCTTCCTAGGTATGGTGACATACTGCGGGCGGTTCATTAAGGATCTGTCAGACCTGACAGGGCCCCTCCGCGACCTCACAAAGTCAAATGACACCTGGACGTGGGGCCCGGAACAACAAGAGTCATTTACAAAGACTAAGGCAGCCCTGTCAGCGGACACCACCCTGGCCTATTTCAACCCGCAACACGAATCGCAACTGCTAGTGGATGCCAGCCCACAGGCCTCGGGCCGTCCTGTCACAACAACAGGCATGCGGAGAGTGGGCCCCAGTGGCATACGCCAGCCGTACACTGACGCCTACCGAACAACGCTATTCACAAATTGAGAGAGAGGCCATCGCCATTCTATGGGGGTGCCGCCATTTCCATATATACCTCTATGGACATCCCTTCTCAGTGATCACCGATCACAAGCCCCTCATACCACTCTTCCAAGGCTCCTCCTCTCGCCCACCTCCGAGAACCGAAAAGTGGGTGCTACAGTTGCTGAAGTTCCAGTTTACAGTGGAGTACCGGCCCGGCACACGGAACCCTGCGGATTACCTATCGAGGCACGCCCGTCCAGTCACCGATGCTGAGGCAGCCGAAGCAGCAGCCACAGAAGAATACGTCCGGCTGATCGTCGAACGGTCAAGACCACGGCCGATGTCCCTGGATGAAGTGGCGAGAGCCACCAAAGATGACGACTGCCTCCAGATGGCAATCCACGCCCTAGAATCTGGCGACTGGAAGGCGCTACAAAGCCCGGCATCTTTCCGCACTCCAGACGCCCAGGCTGTCCTGAAGGCCTTGTATCAAGTCAGGCACGAGCTATCCATCTCAGCTGAAGGATGCCTCCTGAGAGGCCCTCGCCTTGTATTGCCCAACAGCCTCGCCCAACAAGCTGCATTATTGGCCCACGGGTCACACCAGGGGATCGTCAAGTCTAAAAACAGACTCCGAAGCAAGTTATGGTTCCCAGGACTCGACAAAGCCGTCGAAGATGTAGTCCAAAGCTGCCCAGTGTGCCTAGCGACGAGCCTACCAAACCCTCCAGCACCCGTGATCACCGAAGAAGGGCCAACGTCCCCGTGGGTACGGGTAAGCGCAGACTTCGGAGGTCTCCCCGGGGGCAAGTACATGCTCGTTGTGGTAGACGACTTCTCTCGCTACCCCGAAGTGGAAATTGGGACATCAACAGCGGCGTCTGAGGTGATCCCTAAGTTCGAGAAAATCATCGCCACCCATGGGCTCATGGAGGAAGTCCGCACTGACAATGGACCCCCGTTCAATGGCAGCGAGTTTACAGAATATCTGCAGAGCCATAGATTCAAACACAGACGGATAACACCAAGGTGGCCCCAAGCCAACGGAGAGGTCGAAAGGCTAATGAGAACTTTAAACAAAACAATCCAAATCGCAATAGCCGACGGCCACTGTCTGGAGCTGGCCATCTACCAGTTTCTCCGAGAGTATCGCCTGACCCCACATTGCACCACAGGAGTCTCCCCAAGCCGACTCTCTTTTAACCGAGCTATCGCTGACACCATACCACACCACCCCTCGTGGGAGCTAGCCCCAACCCCCAGGAACCGGTCCATGGAACAGCACGCCAAGAACAACCAGGAAGCGTCCCGAAGACGGAAGGCAGCGGACAGCCCGATCCAAGTTGGGGACAGAGTTCTGGTAAAGGATCGCCATCCTGGCGGAAAGTTCCGTCTACCCTTTGAGCTTGACCCCTGGAGGGTAATGGAAGTAAACGGGACAATGGTCACTGCTGTCAGGAACGGAGAAGTAGTAACAAGGAACATTTCGTTTTTCAAAAAGACACCCGAAAGAGGTGAGGACCTGGAACCGGACGACTGGCAGCTGACCCCCCAGCGCAGACCGTCAGAGCCGACTGGAACAGACACCCTGATAAGCCAAGCCGGTGACATCACCCCGAGCGAGAAAGAGCCAGAGAGACCAGCAGAAGACCCCAGCGTCAACGAAAGAGAATCAGAAGACCAATCCCCGACTACGGCGGAAAGGCGAAGCCAAACAAGATACAGTCTACGTCCGTGCCCAAAACCTTCCCAGAGGTATCGAGACTTTGTGGCCCAGTGCTGGCGTTGAACTGACCGAGATGGCTGACCCCGCCGAGAATAAAGTAAGACTGTTCTGATTTATACCCCATATGTTATGTTTCTCTCAGAAAATTCAGAGGCTGCACAAGAGACAGTTGGCGAACTTTGTTAAATGCAGCCTGTTATGGTTATCACTGCACCTCTATTGACTATGAAGAGACTTTTGTGTGCCATTGTATCCCAGTTTGTTTTATCCCTAGGTAATGGAGGAATGTAGTGTCGCTGACAGTGGAGTATACCACTGCAGCACACGCCCCCTCCCACTGTTCCTCTTAGTTTACCCCTCGAGCGTGAGGGGACCTTGGTTCAGCCCAACTTGAGCGTTGGACATGCTAAGCAGTCAATAAAAGGCCCAGGGCTCTGGGCGTGGTCAGGTTAGATACCCGCCACTAGGAGTACACGTGTGTCCTACAGTTTCTGCTTCCTAGGCCCACACCAGGATACTACAGTCACGTTCCCCAAGCTGTGTAGTGTGCAGAGCAGCACCTCTTCTAAAACACTGGCAGTTTTCATGGATGCGTTTCAAAGCATAAGGATAAATGCTTCAAATAACTTAGCCGTTGTAATGCTGGTTCTTTATTTTGTTTGCTATTTGTGTAATTGAAAGGCCTGGTTGCCTGTGGCGATTGAGGTTTACGCCCTATTTAGGAAACGTAGTCCGACGCATTCCAACATCTTGCAATATCTACTTTCGCAAAAAAGGCTATCATTCTGGTTTCGTTCCATGTGCATGCAATGTTTTTAACTCGTTTGTATATATTATTGAGACAGGGCCAATTACGTATTCCCTGTTTGCGCTAATTTACCTTGACCGCTAAGATCTCTGTAAAAATGAAGCCGGTCTTGTTACATCTGCCACTATCGATCCAGCCATATATTATCCAGTTACAACCTAACCTACTGCTAAAGTACTGAGGCAGAGGGATCGAGCCCTGAGATAAATCACATTAATATTTCCTATTTTCTCTCTTTCTCTCTCTCGCCTTCTCTTTCTCTCTCGCCTTCTTTCTCTCTCTCTCTCGCCTTCTCTTTCTCTCTCGCCTTCTCTTTCTCTCTCTCGCCTTCTCTCTCTTTCGCCTTCTCTCTCCTTCTCTCTCTCTCTTTCGCCTTCTCTCTCTCCTTCTCTCTCTCTTTCGCCCTCTCTCTCTCTTTCGCCCTCTCTCTCCTTCTCTCTCTCGCCTTCTCTTTCTCGCCTTCTCTCTCTCTTTCTCGTCTTCTCTCGCCTCTCTCTCTCGCCTTAATTTAATTTAATTGTGGGTTTATATAGCGCTAGGAATCGACTCCCGGAGGAGTATCTCCACGCTTCGACCGCTGGGGAACCCGTCCTGGCTCACCCTGAGAGATGGTCCCAGATGGGTATCTCTAAGGTGCGACCAAGCATCCCCGGCGATCTGGGGGGGCCGTTGTGAAGATGAGGTAAGCTGATGCCCAGAGTTGCCGCGTGTGGTCTCTGACTAGAGTAGGCACCGAGGCGAGAATTATCGAGTCCGCTGACCTTGGTCCACGACCCTGCCGCGTCGGGAATCGAACCCTGGTCCCGGGCCGTTCTCTGCTTACGGGTCTGCCGCCTCTAACCAGTGAGCCACACTTCTCCCTTTCTCGCCTTCTCTCCCTTTCTCTCTCTCTCCTTCTCTCTCGCCTCTCTCTCTCGCCTTCTCTCTCTCGCCTTCTCGTCTTCTCTTTCTCTCTCTCTCTCTCGCCTTCTCTCCTTCTCTTTCTCTCTTGCCTTCTCTCCTTCTCTTTCTCTCTCTCGCCTTCTCTCCTTCTCTTTCTCTCTCTCTCCTTCTCTTTCTCTCGCCTTCTCTCCTTCTCTTTCTCTCTCTCTCTCTCTCTCTCTCTCTCTCTCTCGCCTTCTCTCTCTCTCTCTCTCTCTCTCTCTCTCGCCTTCTCTCTCTCTCCTTCTCTTTCTCTCTCTCTCTCTCTCTCTCCTTCTCTTTCTCTCTCTCTCTCTCTCTTTCTCTCTCGCCTTCTCTTTCTCTCTCTCTTTCTCTCTCTCGCCTTTTCTTTCTCTCTCTCTCGCCTTCTTTCTCTCTCTCTCTCGCCTTCTCTTTCTCTCTCTCTCGCCTTCTCTTTCTCTCTCGCCTTCTCTTTCTCTCTCGCCTTCTCTTTCTCTCTCTCGCCTTCTCTCTTTCACCTTCTCTCTCTCTTTCGCCTTCTCTCTCTTTCGCCTTCTCTCTCTCTCTCGCCTTCTCTCTCTCTCTCTCGCCTTCTCTCTCTCTCTCTCTCTCTCGCCTTCTCTCTCTCTCTCTCGCCTTCTCTCTCTCTCTCTCGCCTTCTCCTTCTCTCTCTCGCCTTCTCTCTCTCTCTCGCCTTCTCTCTCTCTCTCGCCTTCTCTCTCTCTTTCGCCTTCTCTCTCTCTCTTTCGCCTTCTCTCTCTCTCTTTCGCCTTCTCTCTCTCTCTCTCGCCTTCTCTCTCTCTCTCTCGCCTTCTCTCTCTCTCTCTCGCCTTCTCTCTCTCTCTCTCGCCTTCTCTCTCTCTCTCTCGCCTTCTCTCTCTCTCTCGCCTTCTCTCTCTCTCTCTCGCCTTCTCTCTCTCTCTCTCACCTTCTCTCTCTCTCTCTCGCCTTCTCTCTCTCTCTCTCGCCTTCTCTCTCTCTCTCTCTCTCGCCTTCTCTCTCTCTCTCTCGCCTTCTCTCTCTCTCTCGCCTTCTCTCTCTCTCTCGCCTTCTCTCTCTCTCGCCTTCTCTCTCTCTCGCCTTCTCTCTCTCTCGCCTTCTCTCTCTCTCGCCTTCTCTCTCTCTCGCCTTCTATCTCGCCTTCTCTTTCTCTCTCGCCTTCTCTTTCTCTCTCGCCTTCTCTTTCTCTCTCTCGCCTTCTCGCTTTCTCTTTCTCTCGCCTTCTCTTTCTCTCGCCTTCTCTTTCTCTCGCCTTCTCTTTCTCTCTCTCTCTCTCTCGCCTTCTCTCTCTCTCTCGCCTTCTCTCTCTCTCTCGCCTTCTCTCTCTCTCTCGCCTTCTCTCTCTCTCTCGCCTTCTCTCTCTCTCTCTCTCGCCTTCTCTCTCTCTCTCTCGCCTTCTCTCTCTCTCTCTCTCGCCTTCTCTCTCTCTCTCTCGCCTTCTCTCTCTCTCTCTCTCGCCTTCTCTCTCTCTCTCTCTCGCCTTCTCTCTCTCTCTCTCTCGCCTTCTCTCTCTCTCTCGCCTTCTCTCTCTCTCGCCTTCTCTCTCTCTCGCCTTCTCTCTCTCTCGCCTTCTCTCTCTCTCGCCTTCTCTCTCTCTCGCCTTCTATCTCGCCTTCTCTTTCTCTCTTGCCTTCTCTTTCTCTCTCTCGCCTTCTCTCTCTCGCCTTCTCGCTTTCTTTCTCTCGCCTTCTCTTTCTCTCTCTCGCCTTCTCTCTCTCGCCTTCTCGCCTTCTCTTTCTCTCGCCTTCTCTTTCTCTCGCCTTCTCTTTCTCACTCTCGCCTTCTCTTTCTCTCTCTCTCGCCTTCTCTTTCTCTCTCTCGCCTTCTCTCCTTCTCTTTCTCTCTCTCGCCTTCTCTTTCTCTCTCTCGCCTTCTCTTTCTCTCTCTCGCCTTCTCTCCTTCTCTTTCTCTCTCTCGCCTTCTCTCCTTCTCTTTCTCTCTCTCGCCTTCTCGCCTTCTCTTTCTCTCTCTCTCGCCTTCTCTCCTTCTCTTTCTCTATCTCGCCTTCTCTTTCTCTCTCTCGCCTTCTCTCCTTCTCTCTCGCCTTCTCTCCTTCTCTTTCTCTATCTCGCCTTCTCTTTCTCTCTCTCGCCTTCTCTCCTTCTCTCTCTCGCCTTCTCTCTCTCTCTCTCGCCTTCTCTTTCTCTCTCTCTCTCGCCTTCTCTCTCTCTCTCTCTCGCCTTCTCTCGCCTTCGCCTCTCTCGCCTTCTCTCTCTCTTTCGCCTTTTCTCGCCTTCTCTCTCTCTCTCTCTCTTCTCGCCTTCTCTCTCTCTCTTCTCGCCTTCTCTCTCTCCCTTCTCTCTCCCTTCTCTCTCTCGCCTTCTCTCTTTTTCTCGCCTTCTCTCTCTTTCTCGCCTCTCTCTCTCGCCTCTCTCTCTCTCTCTCTCTCTCTCCTTCTCTTTCTCTCTCTCCTTCTCTCTCTCTCTCTCTCTCTCCTTCTCTCTCTCTCTCTCTCTCTCTCCTCTCTCTCTCTCCTTCTCTCTCTCTCTCCTTCTCTCTCTCTCTCCTTCTCTCTCTCTCTCCCCCACCTCCCCCCTTGCGCGCTCTCTCCCTTCTCGCATTCAACTGCCTCGGATCATGTGTTAAATATTTATAAGGTGGAAGCACGCACAAGTTGCAGTAACGCGTGCCTTCCCCATTGATTGAGATCTTATAAGAGGTTTCCCCATGCCCTCTTCTCGTTTGAACTGCGGGTACTGCATGTGTCAACGAGGTATGGGATACCTTTATGTTAAATTGCATCTCTTGCCAAACTTCCAAACACCTCTGGCAAAACACTTATAAGGTCCCAGAGGGGAGACCTATTGGCTATGCCAATGCTTTTGCTTTATGTATTTGCCATTGTAATGCCTTTTGTTTCATTTATAAAGCCATTACATATTGCACAATTAACATACAATACTACTAGCAAAGCTAAGATCTTTAGCTTAATAAAAGGTGAAACCTATTGCATTTTTAACGCTTGTCCTTTCATGTTGGGGGTGCCGGTGGGCAGAGGGTAGCAGGCATCTGACTCTCTATGCATCTGCGGGGATAGGTAACTTGATTTCCCGTCACAAACCCCAGTGTGAAAGTTCACTTATTGATAGTTCTTCTATTTCTCTCATAATGCCTCTACTTTGCTATTACTATTTGTCCTGAGCAGCAAGACCTAAGCATACACTCTGGCTCTCCAAAAATAAATGTGATATTAGGTAATTTCCTCAATGGCCTTCAGTGCATGCCCAAACACTTCTTTGTAGTCCACAATCTAGGCATATTAGATAGAAATTGCACCAGGTCAGTGTACTTTTTGGGGTGCTTTTCTCCAATTAAATCTGTTAATCAGTTTGATATGCTTTGTATTTTACCTCTGAAACTTAAACCACACACAAACTAATTCCTGATTTTTATATCTAGCAGGACATAATCATGGCTTCATTCAACGTCCTGTTTTTCACTTGCGATCATTCTGTGTGTGTTCGAAAAGATGGTGACTTCCTGCTTTTGGACAATCCCGGGGAAGTTCTTTGTAGATGAAGCTGGTTGGCCAATCACCGAAGAGAGAGATTTTAAAGCTATGATTCTATTCCAATCATCTGGTAAGCACAATAAGTAAACCTTTATAATAAGTTTGCAACTGCAGGATAACGGTACAAATTACCAACCTGTTTCAGTAAAACCTACATTTGTGATTAATTAATCCAATAATGGACAGTAAAAATGAACATGCATGTCCCCACATTTGCCTTGGATTGCTCTCCAGAGACAAATGTAACACTTATGAAAAGGACTGAAATGTTTAGCTTGTGGCACTACTATAAGGCAGCTATTTTTGGATAAACTATTTTCAGGAGGTTCAAGTTCAGGCTTACAATGTGTACTGTCTATTAAGGAAAACTTACTTACTTGGTTATGGATAGATTGTACATTTGTCCTTTATTATCAATACCTCTTTATTTATATATTATGGCTAGAGCGTGAAGATATATTGCAAGTGGTCAATGTGTTCTTTTCTGTTTTGAAGTTTATATGTAAATATATTTTTTTTTCTCTTGCTTTTTTTTAGTGAAGAAACAATGTCTAATGATTCAGGATATTTTTCAAGAGATAATTGCAAGCTATTCTGGCACAACAGAGGGTCTAAAACAGGTGTTACTTCAAAGGGCACTGGAGAAAAAGCAGATGTTAATGGACTGTGGCAATCAGGGAAGCACTGGTAGACTTAAGAGGGTGTTACGCGAACTACAAGAGGAAGAAATTGCAGAGAAAAGAGGCAAGGACAAAAAAGCCAAGCAGAGTGGACTGGATTATATAAGAGTTGGTAACAAAGCTCATGCTGAAAGCACAACTTCTCAGCCTGGTGATGCAAGTTCGCGGATGAATTTGCAGAAACTTGAAAACCTGGCCCTTTTAGCAGGGATGGCTAGTGTCCTTCATCAAATATCCACAACTAAAAATGACGCATCAGACCGTGAAAAGGAACTTGTCTTGGAGTCCCCGCTTAAATCCAATATCAAGGACAAAAACATGCCTCCCTTTCACCACGTCATCCTAGAGTAATCAACACTCATTCTGAAAATATAATGGGGCCATTCTGATGTAATCAATAGCCATCCTGAAGCTGTCATAGGATCATCCAGGAATAATCCACACTCATCCAGAAATTGTCATGGGATCATTCCAGAGTAATCCACTTCCATCCTGGAGCGGTTATAGGATCATCCTGGAATAATTGACAGTCATCCTTAAATTAGCTAGAACCCATCCTGGAGTAATTCTCCCTCATCCTGAAGTTGTCAATTAGTATTCGTGGAGTTGTAAAAGGTAATCACTCCCTGCCAGTAGAAATCATCAGAACACCATCCTACTGTAGTTTTTGTGATGAGTCTAGGTTCGTCATCACATTTACATTTTTTGTCCTACAGGCATACTTCAGGATGGCTTGAGATGACTTCCCCAGATAATTGCAGGAATAGCCTGACTGTAATCATCAGATGAGTCCAGAATGACTCCAGGATGATCTTCCTTTTTGACATGGGTAAGGGAGGGTTGGCCCAATATGGAAAGGAAAAAAATCAAAACACAACATGAATCTGACAGCGAGCCATGAAGCTGAGCATTGTTAGCACCGTGCTGTCCAAAACATGAAGCAAGGTTTTGGAGTTTACAGCGCTTCATGTTTCAGACAGCACATCGCTTTCAATCCTTGATTATTTTAGTGAGGTTTTGCTTAAACAAACAAGCAGTGTTAGCACCCTGGTGTCCAAAACATGAAGCGGGGTGTTGGAGAACAAAGCATGAAGCGTGGTGTTGGAGTTTACCGCGCTTCGTGTTTTAGACAGCACATAGCTAACAATGCTTACTTATTTTAGTGCGGTTTTGCTAAAATAAACAAGCATTGCTAGCACCCTGCTGTCCAAAACATGAAGCGCGGTTTCAGAGAAGTGGGTGCCGAAGGAGTGAGACGGACTACTGCTGCAGGGGTGATGTGCACTCTGGGGGAGGTGCGGTGCTTCAACAAAGTGCAACAAAATTGTTAACATGAAGCGAGGTGTCGGAGAAGTGGTGTGTGCTGATATATAAAGGGAAGTGAGGAAAAGAAGACAAAGAGTGCGCAGTAAGGAACATATACTAAACAAGTGTATGTACACTGTACTTTACCGGTGCGCTGTTGCCTTGAAAGGACCTGAGGTATCGGTTGAGGGAACAAGACAGGAGGCAGCAAAGAAGAGCGACACTCGAGTGCACCAATGGTAAGTAGGAGGTGGGAATACAGTGGTTTAATTGATTACAGCAGGTCTTGCGGATAGCACATGTGCGCTGTAGATCGACTAGAAATGATTCAGAAAGTCTAGCCAATGAAGGATCTGCCTTGTTCTTTCCGTTTATTTGACAAATGTGTTACGGCTACATTATTTTCTTAAAGACACATTATATTTTATAAATGAATTGGCTTCTGATTCTAACTAGCATTTTGCTTTCTGTAATGATAACCTTTATATTTGTATGTATCTGCAAAATTGAGAACTGAAGAAGCCTAGTAGTGCATTTTCCTGTTTAATAGTCTTGGATGGTCATTTATTTGAGGATTCTCCCTTTCCTGGGACTTGACCTTCCTATATTGGAGCATAAACAGTTTAAACATTTCAAAGTCAGAAGTAGTGCATTTGGGCAGTGACACGAGTGGTGGTTTGTGTAACTGACATTTTGCTGGCCTTCAGAGGGTTTACTGATTTTGGTTTTGAATTTGATGAGAATGCATGAAGGTGAGAGAGGCAGATATGGACGATAGTAGTAGAAATATTGAAGGGGACAACAGAGGAGAAGAGTGCCAAGAAAGCAGATACTGTGCTGTATCTCTCAGTAGAGTTTTCTGAGTTATGGAGTTTTGATTTTTAGATGCATATTTATAAAAAATGTGAATCACACTTGTACCATGCAATGGGGGCAAGAGCAACATAACTCTTACGTTAGATTTATCAAGTCATGCAAGGCCACCTTGAATGGTTTGATAAATGTAGAGTAACATAACGCAGTCACTGTGAAGGGTTACTCTGCCCCAGGGAGGCGTCCCATGTGTGGAGAGTGGGTGTTCCCATGCACCACCCATGAATTGTGGTGCATTCCCAGATTTACCATTACTGCTATATCTGGGAATGTGTCAAAATGCTACGCACATTGAAAGAGGAAAATGCCTCAGGGGATTGTTTTTGTTCAGGAAGGTGCCCCTTCCTGCACAAAACAACCCTGTATACAATGCAGGCACCCTTGCATCATATTGTGCACCAGCACTGGGAAATGCAGCAATGCACGTTTTGGCTCATGAGTAGTTTGTTACAAAGGTTTGGGCCTGCAGCAATGATTGAGCCACCCACTTAAGTACTTCTAGATCTGGGAATGTGTCAAAATGCTATGAACATTGAAAGAGGAAAATGCCTCAGGTGTCCCTTCCTGCACAAAAACAACCCTGTGTACACGAGGGTACCTAAGTTGGTGCTAGGCAGCACATTGTGCGCCAGCACTGGGAAATGAAGCAACACACTTTTCGTTTCATGAGTAGTTTGTTACAAAGATTTGGGTCTGCAGCACGGATTGAGCCACCCACTTAAGTAGTGCTTTAAACATATCTCAGGTGTGCCATTGCACCCTGTGTGAGTGCAGTTTTGAACTGCCATTTCAACCTATCAAAATAAACATTTTGCCAGGCCCAACCTTCCTTTTTAATATAAATGTCACCCCTAAGGTAGGCGCTTGATTGCACAGAGGGCAGGGTGCAATTTATTCAAAATGTAGGCTAGGTAGTTTTAAGTTTAACATGTCCTAGTAGTGAAAAACTCTCAAATTAATTTTTCACTACTACAAGTCCTACCTCTCCCACAGGATAACATTGGAGTTATCTTATTACATTTAATAAGCTGTCATTTCCAGACGCGGAAAAAGCATTTGACCGAGTGGCATGGGTCTATCTGTGGGCAGTCTAAAAAGAGAGAGGTTTTGGGGATGGGTATCTTCAAGCCCTTAAGGGCCTATATAAAACTCCCTCTGCCAGGTGTCTTTGCAATTGTAATGGAAAATCCTAACTTCAATCAGATATTAAATTACAATTTTGAAAATGCCATTTTCCTGCCTTAGCCATTTGGTACTTGCAGCTTGTCTCTGGGTCACAAGACACAGTGTAGTTGATAGTTGGGCCGTGTGAATTCCTTCTATTGAGCCACACACAATAGGGAGCTTAGGTGTGCCTGGATGGGCCATCGCTGGCCAGATGAGAGGGAGGAGCTGGTCACAGCCCCACTTACACGTAAATAAGCTATGTCCTGCCTCCCCACAAAGTACTGCATCCCCCCTGTACTTAGTCATGAGCCAGAGCCAGGAAGGCAGGTAACCTGTGCACTTCAAAGGCAAAACTGGGTATAAATATTGGACCTCAGACACCATCTCTTCACTACACTTCTGAACCAGTGGACACTCTGCCAAGAAAAAGGACTTCTGTGCTGCTGAAAGGACTGCCACTTTGACTACTGTCCTGATAGCCTGACCTGCTATCTACTGCCCTCTTGCCTTGGTGAGAAGGACTTCACTTGTATCTCTTGAACCCAGAACCCCAGAGTGACTCCAAGGGGTAGTTGGCCGGCCTCCTGAACTCAAGGCTCAGGGACAGAATAGGCCTCCAACAACCTTGCACCTGCACATGGACCCGGCCATATGTGAGCCTAACCTGCCAAGTGGAGCCACCACATTCCTAGACCCTTGGAAGAAGACTTAGGGTACTCTGCCAGTCTCTGTTGCTCCAGCGGAATCATCGCATCTCCTTTGCTGGGTGGCTCAACCTTGAAGAGAACTGGTGCATCGCTGCTGCTGCATGGATCGGAACCATCTCAAAGACCTGCTGCAGCTCCGCAGGTTATTCAGAACTGCTGCTGCTTTACACATCCCACATCAATGGCAGCCTCGACAAAGATGCTGGACTTCACATCGCAGTCTGGTAACTCCCTAAATCTGATGCTTTGCCTTGACTACGCGACGCATACTCGCTGACAGACTTTGCATCTTAAGTGTCATCATCAGTGGGAACCTTGGTGACAATCAAGGATCTCGCATAGTAGCCTCGCAGCATCTCAGAACCAACGCATCACTTTGGCTGAGTGATACATCATCAACGCTAATCCTCTCAATGCTCCACAAACCAGTATTTAAGGTACTTTGTTCAGTGCACCTTACTGGATACCTGTAGCCAAAACACGCTCCAATGCAGTCAGTCTGAACTTCTGACTTTGTTCTTGCCTGGCGCGATAGGATATCAACAGTTCAAGCTTTATGCTTTTTGGTGCCATTTTCACTAAAATCTTTATACTTGTATATCTCAGGTTCTACTGATTGGATTTTTATCACGTTGGTCTTGTGCTATGTATTGAAATTGGCTCCATCTTTATCGTCTTGTATGGGATCCTTTTTGCATAGTATTTTCACTTTATTTCAGCTTGATGTGATACTTTACACATTGCCCCTGAATTAAGCCTGACAGCTCCATGCCAAGTAACCACAGGTGATTTAGTGTTGACTAGTGCCTCAGTCTGACAAAGATTGTGGTTGCTGTCTGACCAGAGCGAGCATATCCTTATTTGAATAAGGAATTCTACACTCAAAAAGGCTATAGTGGCCCACAAAATCATAATCAGAGACTGTGGGGAAGATTTATTAAGAGACAAACATTGGTTGGTTTCTCCGAATCATCCGCCGAATCTTCTGAGAACTCAGATTCTGATAATACTCCTGGCCCTTCCAATAGAAATCCTTTTTTAGGGAGAGGCCAAGTGGACCCTCCGAAAAGAGGGAAAGCAAAACAACCACAGCGATGGCCAAATCCACCGGGGGAACGGTACACCCGACGCCAGCATTATCAATGGTAGCCCCTGAGCCACTTGAGTGTTGTAACACTGTCAGCTCCTCTACTACGATGGATATACAAAATACCTTGCCTATTTTCAACCTAACATGTCATCAACTCACAAGTAGTGAACTTTCACTGCTAAGTAAAGGGTTATCATTTGTCCCAACCATTCGGCCTAACTTTTTAGAAATTCAAACTGAACTTCTAAAGTTTTTTCGGAAATTAAGGCTACAGGCCTTTTTCCAACTTAACCCTCAACCAATTAAAATAAGTGGTACTCCATTTAAGCCTCTTTCTACTTTCTCACCTTCAGGGACTATGGTCCGTGCTGAGCTACGTACATTCGAAAAGTTGGTCCTGAATGACGTTAACATCTTGGGCAAACAGCGTTCGTTCGTCCCGTTTACATCTCCTTGGAGGAGAAAAAGGCGCTATCCACTCTTAAATCAAATACCAATCTGATCATAAAACCCGCCGATAAAGGCGGTGGGATTGTCCTACAGGATATAGAATCCTACAAATCAGAAATCCATCGTCAATTGAGCAACCGAGAACATTATGTGAAGCTCCCAAGAAATCCAACTAAAGAGATACAAAAACTTATTGGAGAGGTCACCAATGTAGGACTTGAGAGCGGGTTTCTTAGCAAGAAAGAACATTCATTTTTGAATGCCACAACATCTAGGATACCGGTGATTTACACACTCCCGAAGATTCATAAGAGCATTGAATCCCCTCCTGGGAGACCTATAGTCTCTGGGTGCGGCTCTATTTTAGAGCCTTTGGGCCTCTTTATCAATTATTTTATCAAAGATTTTTTACCATCAACCCAATGTTACATACGTGACAGTATGGATATGATAAACACCATAGAGGGCTACCCTTTTGACTCCACATCCAGTGTGCTTTGTACCCTGGATGTGGAGTCACTATACACCAACATACCCCAAAATGAATCCCTACTGGTCATACAGGATGTATTGAATAAAAGACCTCGACCACATCAAGTCCCAACTTTGTTTATTTTGCAGCTTCTGGAAATTTGCTTAACAAAATTTTTTTTCCTTTTTGACGGAGACTATTTTGGCCAAATCAAGGGTACATCTATGGGGGCAATTTTTGCCCCCAATTTAGCCATCTTATATATGGATCATCTGGAGTGTGGCTGTATCCTTGTCTCATCTAATCCCTTCCATAGTGCCATTGCACTATGGAAGCGGTATATAGATGATATTTTTATGGTGTGGACTGATTTTGATGAGTTGATTCCACAATTCATCCACTGGCTAAACAGTAACTGTAGTGGCTTGACTTATACCTCCACTACTAGTCATGTCTCCATTCCATTCCTTGATCTTAATGTCCAGGTAAGAGATGGTGCCTTGATGACCAGTCTCTATAGAAAACCTACTGAACGCAATACTCTTTTAAGTTATCAAAGTCACCATCCGCGAGCACTTAGGGACTCCTTGCCCTTTTCACAATTCTTAAGACTGCGTCGAAATTGTTTTCTGAAAGAAGATTTTTTCAAAGAGTGTGAGATACTTAGTGCTAAGCTAATCAACAGAGGGTATCCACGTAGGCTTGTCCGGAGATCTATTAAGAGAGCCTTGTATTGTCCAAGGGATACATTACTCGAGCCAAAACCAAAGAAAAAGGAAGAACGGTTGGTTTGAGTAACTACATTTTCCCCTGTCTCCAACTCCATTACTAAGAGCATAAAACGCCATTGGCCCGTTCTGAATGCAGGAACCTTGCAGATTGACAGACCCCTGTTCGCGTTTAGAAAATCTAAAAATATCAAGGATCATCTTGTCCGGGCAGCTCTCCCTTGTCCGGAACAATGTGAGACCTTGGAGGAGGTATGGTCATTACCGCGTATCACAGGTCATGTTAAATGTGGTAATTGCACAATGTGTGACAGTACAATAGAAGGAAAAGATTTTTCTTTCAAGGATGTGAGACATGTTCGGAAGCAATTGACAAATTGTAACAGTAATAATGTAATTTATGCTATTATTTGTACTTGCTCTAAGATCTACGTTGGACAAACTACGCAAAAAGTCAAACTAAGGATGTGTCAGCACAGGAGCCGCATTCGATGCAAGACACCAAATGCTCCCTTGGTCGATCACTTTGTGGACATGGGCCATACGGAACTTGATTTTGAGTGGACTGTGATTTCCTTGGTCAAAGTGCCCCCCTCGAGGTGCTAATCTTCAGCAACTCTTGAATAAGGAGGAGCTACACTGGATTTTGAAAACACGAAGTCTACATGAAGGACTAAACAAGCTGGAGGACTGGACCTCATTGCTTTGAAGTCCTTTTCAGTATGATCTGTAATTAACATTGGCCAAATGAATGTCTGTTCCATTAATTGAGAATTGAGAGCAAGAACGCTTCTTGCTTTCCTGTCCGTATGTATGTTAAGCAATGGTAGAAATGTCTTTCTGCAAACGGCAGATTTAGTCCCTCTGTAATATAAGGAGTACACTGCACTTATATTTTATGCACTGTAGTTTTGTTTTGTTGCACTTTTAAATTAGTCCGCTTAATAATCACACAAAATGCAGAATTTACCGGGCTATTGACTGGGTTTATATAACTATCTGACCTCGCTAACACAAATTATGACCAGTAGTTCGCTAAGGTTCACTAATAATGTGAGCTCTGTAAACCATTCTAAAATGGCCGCCACGATTTCATCTAACACACTGATTGCCCGATCCTAACACTATTTGAGCGTGCGCGGCTTTTCAGTTCCCAGCGCGAGTTCAGTCGTAAGCAGAATTGATCCCCATTGAGGACCCGCTACTCTGAAAGCCCCGGTGAGTTCTAGCTTGCCTTGCCAGTTGGTTCCCCAGATCAGATTACATCGGAATTGGTGGATTTATGTGTAATTCCCTTGATTTTAGGGCAACGACCCCTTCTGGAAATCGAATCCCCATTGTGGACCCTTTCTGCATCGGTACCGGTAAGCGCAATATTTGCAGCGTCCTAATAAGTTGCTGGCTCACGCTACATGGCCGCGGATATTTATCACTATCACTCGTTGCCCCCTTAGGATACTGTCCTAATCATACCGGACTTCTACTGAGGACCGTGGTAATCGGTAAGGTGATGAGATTGTAATTATAGACTGTTAACGACTTGCCACTACGTGCATATATGCTAAAACACCTTCCCTCTCTCTACGCTCTCAGGTGTTGTTGCCGCCCATAATTTTCATCAGGCAATACGAAATTCGGTAAGCCTACGCAATTAATCCACCCCTGGTTGGTTCTATTGTTATATTGGGCAAATATAATTGAGTCATTGTTTTTGCCTACAGACAATTCAAGTTACCCTAAACCAGTCGTGGTTTTTCTATCAGTTTGACGGGCTTGGTAAGTGCCAGCCCATAACTCTTACAAAGTTAGCGCGTAAATACCAGGCAGTGTTACAGCGCAATAAGGCCCAAGTTGTTATGCATGACCAACAAGCTCTTCCTTGCATGCGGGCTAGCCACCTTACATGGGTTGTTGATTCCCTTTAAACACGGGTTTTCACAGTGCCTTTTTTAGTTGATAGTTTCTTATTACACAGTGAGGTCACTTCAAAGTGCTCAGATTCTGGACCACATAATACGTCTAGATGAAGGGTGAGCATAATTGCCATTCTTGCCACCAGGTTGTGAACCATGTCACATGGGCTGCATGGGTTGGTGCCACTATTCTTTCGCAATATAGTCAATGTAGAGTTGCTTTGATAAAGGTGTTTTGCAGTAATGTGATCAATGCTGTGAGCAACTTAACATGCCAGTTTCTAATATATTGTTTCTATTTTCTTCTTTTTTTTATGTGTAACTGTATGTCTATTTTTGGGCAAATTTACTAATGTATCATTGGCATGCGTATTTATGTTAGCCATTGAGAATAGGCAAAGGATCAATAGTCCTGAAGATGAACTCTTAATTAATTGAAGTTCGAAACGTCGTCGACAACATACGCAAATGTCACTAATCTATTGATAATTTTGTGTGCATATGTGTATTTTATGAATGGTCTGTATATAATTTATGCCAATCAGACTGCCCCTTGTTTTGCCTACAATTTATGTTGTATGTCCCCCTTGGTGGAGTGTGTTTAGTCGGGCACCGGCGGGTGTCCCACTTACATTTTTTAGATTTTGATATGAATAATCATCCAATAGAATAAAACTGTCCGGCTGGACATCAATATAGAACTATCTAGTCTATGTTCATTGAATTGATTTGGCTGTTTAGGGACCACTGTCTCTGTTAAAAAGTCTGACCAGAGCTAACATCACAGTCAACTCACAACCTAATTTCTTACAACAATCAACAGCACTCTCACAAACATCAGAGTAGAACTCATCAATATTCACACACTACTGATATACACCTCACAGAATAGAAGCCACACTCTACTGACAACACTCTCACTTTCCTCAATGGGTAGCAGTCTCATACAACTAAGAGCACCCTCATGCCCTTCACAGATTGGCAGTCACAAACTACCAATATCACTTTCACATCCTTCACAGACAGAGTCACCCAATACCACAGACACTCTCACATGCTTAACAAAATGGAAGCAAAACCAGAGGTCTCTCTGATAACTGAAAGTGTCTCTTCATTGATTAGTGAGGTTCTGTTTGGTATGATGGATGTCGGTTAGGTTAAGGCAAGAATGTGTCAGCAGGTGAATGGATAGATGCATGGATGCATTGGTAAGTGACTCAGAGCAGGGATCATGAGTGCATATGTGGATGGATTAGTAACTCATAGAATAGAAGCATCTTAACACGTACACTTGTACGCCGGACCTAGTGTCTTTGCCTATGTTTTTTCATGTGATCCAAATCTAGAAAACATTTTATTTGGAAGACCTTTATTTTTCATTTAAAGAAAATCACATTATTACAACTCTGAAGTCTCTCAATTTATTCTGTTAAAAATGATAACCACCAGAATTAAACACAAGCACTAATGTAAGGGAATCATTAAAACACAAATGTTCCTTGACCTTACACAATTTGATGTGAAAGTAATAATTTTCATTCACTGCTCAGGCACAAGTGGGTATACAATTATTCTTGTTCTTTATCTTGGAGTGTACTGTCATGACATGCCAGACTGTTTTTGCTCCTTTCATACAGTCAATTGTAATTTTGTGGTTACTAATTTATTGCCTTGCATACCCAAAGTTTCCCATTTTTCCTATTGCATTTTATAATCAATTCAGACATATTAGGAGAGAATACATGTAACATAATGTCAATTATGTAAAACAATAATTAGGGGGGATATTATCAAGGACAGGCGATACATTATCGCCGCTTTTATTGGCAGAAAACTGCCGATAAAGCGGCGATAATGGCCTTGATAATATGCTCTATGAATTCCAATCGAAGCCCATGTTAGATGTGAACACATCTAACATGGGCTTCGATTGGAATTCATAGAGCATATTATCAAGGCCATTATTGCTGCTTTATCGGCAGTTTCCTGCCGATAAAAGCGGCGATAATGTATCGCCTGTCCTTGATAATATGCCCCTCGATTTTTAAATGTTAGTTATTTGTATCTACTCAATTACATAGTATGAGTTCCTAACACTTCTACTATGCATGTGTTAATCTAAAATTAGTATTTTTATCTTATCGAAGTAGCTCCACATTGACTAGTGCCATGATCATACACTGCTAATTACCTTCCATATTGCATCACTCTTGACATGTTCTGTGACATCATTGATATCCTCACTTCAATATCTGAAATTACATAATTCATAACAACACAATGCAAGGCGGGGACATGAGTTACAGTTACTTTAGGCTACAAGTTATAGTTACTTGAGATTAAGATAACTGGCTAATTTCAGTGTTTTTTCGTTTAAAACTGTATGTTTTAACTGACATTTAACCCTAACTATGACATCCCTTTAAACTTTGTGTTTTTCAGTGAATAGTTAAATACATTATAAGGATAGTGTATGTGCAGATGTTTTTAACCAAGAGCAGGATTCAAGAGTTGAATCTGTGTATGAAGGTTAATCATAATCATGGCGATATTGTGGCAATTAGAATTGTTTCAACTCATAAAGATTACTGTTACTTGCAATCTGCGAGGCAGTAAAAAGTATTTTTCTCATATTTTTTAACTGAACTGTGGCAATAAACTGGGTAATAACTGAAATCTTGCCTGTGCACTTTATTAATAAATGCGTGAGTACGTGTTCATTAGTACAATTGCTCTAATTCTGTAAATTAGATCAGATGTGTTACTGGGAGACATGTAGTCCAATATTATCTTATGGTAACGAGCTCTAACACACGTAGACCATGTTCATATTATATAAACCTGCATAAATAAATAGATACTAGCTATCAACGTACTTTCTGAGAAGTACAAACGATTTGAAACACTATCCTAGTTTTCTATAAAGTAAACACCAATTACATAAACTTACCAATGAATGTTGATCGTGAGACAGCTCTCATTGTATTCTTGGAAGGCTCATTTAAAATTGAAAAAGATTAGAGGGCAACAAGGTCAAGATTATAAGAATTGTGCATGAAGAGCAAATTCAAGAACACCAAAGTCAATCTTAAAATAGCCAGGGTATTCTTTAGTGGTTTAAATCTTTTGCTGGTGCAGACTGCTTGAAGGATACCATATGTTCTTTGACATGAATCTATTATCCTTCAATAGAGGAAGTTAGAACACATAGAATGCACAATGTATTCTGACTAAGTGTTGCTAGTTAAAATGCAAAAAAGGAGCATTTAAAACTTGAGCAATTTGATGACTGGGTAATATATTTTAATGTGACACTTTAAAGAGAAGATGATATTTGGCCAATAAATCTGGAGTGAACTAAAACGATTGGAAGTAAGCAGCCATTAAGAAATTAGCCACATCTTCCAATTCAACAAAGTTACTATAGATGAGACAACGAAACAAATTACCAACAATAAAAACCCTCATAGCAAAACCTGCCTGTTAGTTCACTTCAATGCCAATGTAAAGATTAATTTCTATTGAGAAGGATTTCAAATAATAGCAAATGATTTCCTTTCTTTTTTCATACACCATATTATTGCATTCCTGTTTGCTGTAGGCAGTTCAAAATAAGAGGGAGGAATGCTACCCCCTAAATATATAAAAGGTTGCAGTTGAGCCCAAGTCACAAATCTATTTGCGCTTGTAGGTCTAGCTTTCCAAACACAAACAGCTTTCTCACATTCCTAACGCCACTTTGGTATTATACTCCTTAGAAAAGGTACTGACAACACTGTTTTGCATGAATATATATTCTCCAAGGAGTAGAAAGAAAGGAGTTTATTTATGAGAGGTCTGTGCTGCAGTTATGTCACTAATTGTGACGTGACAGTGGTACAGTCTGTACTCCCTATTCACAAATAGATGCGTGTGGCCAAATGCATCATTTTTGGTATCCCTGCGTCAAACAATATCTATGCTAGAGCAGGCTGCACCATGCAGAGACTAATATTTTGAAGGTAGGCATTCCCCTGTAAAATGAATCGTAAAAACCACACAGTGATATTTATAGTTTTGACAATGTGTGATGCATCGTGGGTAAGTGTTGCGCAGAGCCTCAAATGCATAAAAATGTGTGCGCATCGGCAACCCAGGGATAGGAAATGATGCATTGCCTGTGATACATGAAGACAAGCGACACAAAACAGTTTGGCAAACTCAACTACGCCATGGAGGTGCTAGTTTTGCAGTGGGATTTGTGAGTAGATCCCCACCACCACCACGTAGGCAGCTCTGGAGAAGGGGGCTCATTTTTCACGGGCAGGCTTCCCTCATTGACCTCTGGGAAGATGAGGTCATCACATACCACAGATTCAGGAGGGAGTCCGTAATAGAACTCCTGAACCAGATAGCTCCAAGGTGTAGATACATAATAAAAAAAAATGATACACTTGTGTCAGTTTTGCCAGAGTCTCTATGTATCCTTCACAGAGACCCCCATTCACACTAACAAAGGGTATGGTACATGTTGATTCACCACTTCTACGGTTAGGCGAACAGCATCATCATTGGGTCTATACCACCTAAGTGTCCAGTTCTTCAGGTGGTCTACTGTCCTCCACCAGGAGGACTATCTGGTTTGTGACAGTCATTAGCGATAGGTGGATTGTGAAGAAGGGGGAGACTTAAAATTATCTCTGCTCCTGTAAAGACTCTTTTAATGGTCAGGAAAGGAATAATATTTAAAAAAGTTCAAGAATGTTGCTGTTGTGGACGTGTTATTGATCCTCAGCATCTTGTGGTTGGTTGTGGTAGGTTGACATGTTTGGGCCCTATGTTGCTCTATGTGCTTTGTGGGGCTTTCATCGGGGCCGGTGTAAGAGCGATTTGAATATTGGGTCGCTCGACGTGAGTAAATAGATTTGCTTACCACTCTCCGTCAGAGCGCTCAATCGCTCAATCCCTAACGTTATGCTATAGGCGCAGACTCTGCCTATTACTGTAACGAGATAAACAAACAGAAAAAGACAATGCATACTGATGACATATAGTGGTCATTTCTATCTAATCCCGGTGAGGTGCTATACTTTAAAGAAGTGCTATTGTCCAACTACTGTACATTCAGACTCTACAGATCTCATAAAGAATATGTAAAAACTTTTCATGATGTGTCGATTTGTGAATTGAAATGAAGAAACTGTAGTTTTTTTATGGAAAAATGTTAGACAAGACTATGCAGGGTTTTTGAAAAAACACAATGTACTCAATTTTTATTCAGTACAGTGCAAATAGGAAGGGTTGGTGGACCCTGTTAAAGAATATGGTCCCTTTGGGGGAAAACTTTTGTCTGTATAGACCAGGCGGTGCATGCGAAGCGGTAGTGCTCATTCACTTGTACTACCATGTTAGCCATACGTGTATGTTTTTAATAATTAAATCATTGCACATGGTTGGTATTGGAAGAAGCTTAAAAAGTGGTTTAAAAATCAACCTGGCAACCAGAAAATGTCCAGATACTGACTTTTACCCTAATAAGGAGACAAAGGATTCTCCTTCGGGGCTACACTCGGAAAATAGCCCAACACTCTTAGGGCCCGATGTAGGTAAATCTTATTTACCGATTCTAGAATACCGAATTTTACCGATTCGGTATTCTAGATTCGGTAAATAAGATGTAGCAAATAATTCGGTAATTTTTACCGAATCGGTATGATTTGGTAATTACCGAATCGGTATTTACCGATTCGGTAATTGCCATTGATACCTATGGGCCTTGAGGCCCATAGGAATCAATGTCAATTACCGAATCGGTAAATACCGATTCGGTAAAATTACCAAATTGTCAAGGGGGACAGGGTGTCACTTTGACACCTTGTTGCACCCCTGATTCTGGCTTGTGTGCCACATGGCACAGGTGTACATGCACAGATGTGCATGTACACAGGAATTCGTTATTTACCACAAAATAGAATTTCGTGGTAAATAATAAATTCTTAAAGGCCTGTTGCACTGTTTTCAGTGCCACCTACATCTAGATTTACCAATTCGGTAAATTTACAGATTCTGTAAAATGTAGGCCCCCTACATATCAAAAACCAAATACCGGTCGGTAACGGCCTAAATCGGCCGTTACCGACCGGTATTTAGTGTCCTACATCGGGCCCCTAGAGAGGAACGAAGAAAAGAGAAGGAGATCCTTCTGTTACGTAGAGAAGTGACTGGACACGCACTGAGTGGAGCGCTCATGTGTCGGTCATACCCATGAGATACCAATGTGAATCTCGAAGTGTTTATTTTAGTGACGTTCATGCAGGTCTTATTTTACAAAGTCTGTTTTTATGTATGTTTTGAAAATGGTATGATTTTCTAAATTAATTTATGTGCTATGATCCCCGCATTTATGTTAAAGGAACTTCTTTTCCTAAAAGCCTGTACTAAGATTTTCATTCAAGTATATTACTGAAGACAGATGTCCTCAGATAGTGATGGGAGGCCACCACCTGGCAGGCCCACCAAAATCTCTCTGCAGATTAAGCTGACGGCTGTCCTCCACATGCTGGCATCTGTTTCGTTGGTGGCGCTGCAGCCTGAACGGCTGACTCCAGTACACAGGGGCTCACGTTTTGATCTCCGGCACTGGCTGCAGGTTAGCCCAGCACCATGTGACTCTGGGCAATAGCTCGCTTAATCTTCCCGACGGCCCCCAGCGCGTTGACACCCTTAGGGGTAATTGTTCGCACTTTACAAATACCGCTTACTTACTTACTTACTCCCAATTCCTATGTGTGCTGCAGTCTGTGGGAAACATACATAGATGATCATGGAATTGATGGTTCATCATGTGCAAGACAAAGACAATCTCACATGCAATGTAGGCACCGAGTTCCATGGAGCAAGTGTGTCAGTGTTTGTGCTAGGCATTACATTGTGTGCCAGAGTAGGGTGAAAGGTCAGGAATGTGCTCTATGGCCTAAATACTGTGCAACACTACCCTTTTTCAGTGACACAATATAGACAGTTGCTTTGCTGCACTACACAGTGCCACTTTGCAAACTATCTGGGCCCCTGTGTTATGTGCATATAGTGGGAACAAAGCACTGCAACGTGTACACAATGATGTGCCACATTGACATGCACTCACTAATCTGTCAATTGCAGTCATAACAGAATGTCAATGAGTAGCAATGTGTCATTTTACTCTGTGTGGATGGATGAAACCACATCACCTGCAATGGGTAAGGAATCATTAATGGGGACAGGATGTAGCCTTACGGCTAGAACGGTCAACCTCGAAGCTGGGGAACCAGGTTCAAGTCTCGCAGCAACGCTCAACATTCTGGGCCAACCATTTATCTCCCCGTGCCTAACAAAAATTATTGTGTTCTTCTTTAACAAAACTGGTGTTCATGTAAAACGCTCTGATACCCGACATCTCGTGTCTAGTTCGCGCTAATTAAAACTAAAAAAAAACATTATTATTGAAATCATGGGGCATGACAGACAAGCTAATTATGAGTACAAAGGCAACACAAGAAAACAGTCTGTGAGTGTGTCCTCAATGGCCAACTAACTCTTGGTATCAGTCAAAGTTCTACAAGGCCAGTGGTGTGAGAGCAAGTACTGTTGAAATCAGCATGTGTGTTACACATGGCAGTATACATGCATGTTGGTCAAAGTTTCAGGAGCAACACAGGAAGAAATTCTTTAGTTGTAGGCAGCTCCTTGTAACAACATCAGTGCATTCCACTGAAAGATGACCCTTATTGCGATACACATGTGTTAATCAAAGTGCACCATTGCAACTCATCTGTCAAAAACATTTGTTTAAGCCTGACAATGAATAGCATTACAATCAATGCAACATGTTTGAACTGCACCACATTTATGCATCAAAATCACATGGTCAAGTAAGTGTACTATGAAATGACTGTGCCTGTGCCATGCAGGCCACCAACAGAATCAGTGGTTTACCATGGACATATGTGAGTGTAACACATATTGGAAATGTCACTACCAATTTAGGGTGGACCAACAAGTCAAAAATCTGATTACAAATCTGTCACTTGACAGATGTAGTAAGTGCACATAACACAAAGTGATCTGGAATATCTCCAAATAGCCATCAGAGTAAGCTACTGGATAAACATTAAAGTTAGGATGTAAACCAGTACAGTGTATCAGGCCATGCTCATCATTTGCCATTACAAAGAGAAAGGGAAGAGACATGTGCAAGCTTATGGCCAACTCTATAAGTAACACATAGTGTGAAATACTGACAGAATTGTGTATGAATGATTCAAAACACAGAACACACGTGAACAGGAATGCATCTGTAACAGAGAGATAAAGCATTAACGGGTGTTGTTTTGTTTTAACTTTCAGCTGACCAAGGATATGATCTCCACCCATGGGTCATGACCCCAATATCACATCCCCAGACTGAGATGGACCAACACTACAATCAGGCACTGACCAAGACATGGAACATTAAGGTGAGCACCTTTGATGTGCTGAAGTCCCGGCTCAGGTGCTTGGATATGTTAACGGGAAGATTACTGTACTCGCCCCCTGTGGTCTGCAATATCATACTAGTATGTGCCATTCTCCACAACATTTGTATCTGGACAAATGGGATGTGGACCATGATGAGCAGGACCCAATTAAGGATGAGGTTGGAGGAGGGATACAAAATACAGTGGCTGGGAATAGGTGACGCACCCACGTTGTGCAAACCTTCTTCTCTTGATTTACACATACTTTGACGGACAGAATGTCCAAACATAATAGGAAGGTTCAACATGGAAATAAAAGCTTGCACTCATTATTGGTGTTGGCTTGTATGTCACAGTCCCAGTAAACATCAACTCACCCATATCTTATCAACTAGAAGTAGTCTTCAAAATGTAACTATGATGTCATCAGACCAGTTGACCAACATTGTGCCATGCCTCACATCTATCATTTGCACACATACAGAACTGCCACGTGAAGCAGTGTACTGCATTGAAAGGACAGGCCAGCGATGCTACATTTTCAGATCTAAATTGAGCATTACTCTTCCCTTGCACTTGAAAAGTGAAGAGCTGCACAGCTAGCAGTCTTGCTGTGTTTTGCAAGAGCAAAGTGTACAATAGATGATACTCATTGAAGTTAGGAACACAACCCACTAACTCCTATATCTGAAAATAACCTCATATTGCAGTGTGTCCACCAATGTGATCCAATGCAGAATTACGGCATTTTGCTGGAACACATGTCAGTGCAGATACCATCAGAGATCATGAATGACAGTTGTCATGGACAAAGGCCTACTGTCATGCAGATATGTATAGGCAGTCACATGGAAATGATGCATACATGCATGTGTGACTTACCACAAAACAAAGTACATGTGAACTATTTCTAAGCTACAATGTTCCATATGCCACATCATGCTACAGTAGATAAATACACATTTGCCGTACATTGCTCAGCAATGCAAAGAGGACCAAAGGCCTGTAAAAATGCAACAAGATCAGATTACATTTCACCGTGTGTAAATGGCCAGAGCAGTATTAAATTTCATAGGCCATATGCAAACACCTGAACACCTGAAGGATACTGAGAGTGTGATTTCACTTGTATCAAAAGTCAGTCAATAATGCGTGTGCATATACACAACTCATTACACGTGGTCAGATGGAGTGGTTTATATATGAACTTACCTTAGCATGGCAAGAATTGTGTACCTCTGACCTGAGTGTACAAATGCATAGTTGAGTGGATCGAAAATATACTATCCACCCATAGGTGAAATGTAAGTTGATTGCGTGCCAATACATATGCCTATGTTAGGGAATGCAGTATTCTTGGACCAGGAGGCACACACGATGTGTGAATGGCAGCATCGTGTTAATTGAACATCATAAGTACAACAAACTATTTAACCATGTTTCACTGCAGTGGTGACTGATGGCTCACTCCCCTATTCAAAAGGTCTGTTGCGTATGACACACTCACCCCAGATCTACATCTTGTTTTCTGATATATGTGTGCATGATAACACCATGTGAGGAACACTTGTG